>NW_027181881.1:28236120-30636120 GCF_029961685.1 Aristolochia californica | reverse complement strand
TTCTGGCATGCATATCCACCACACTTAAAGCATGTCAACATCAGTTAGAAGTCTCTTTCCTATAAAATTCCACCAAGCTTTTTATTAGGGGTTCTACAAGTGGAATTTCCCGAACAGGGATAACAAAACCTTCGAATTCATTTTTAGTGCGTGAAATCATTTTCAAATTCTTTTTGAGAAAATGAACTCTAAAATTTTCTTTTTGTTATGCGTTATATCTTTTTTGTTTAAGAGAAAAATGGGAGAGTGAAAACTCAAGTTTGGATACGAAAACAAATTTGAACATCCAAAATGGAAATGCACAAATGCTGAGAGAGATAGTTCCAAAAAGTATCTGTGATTTTTAAGGATATGCTAAAAGGGGGTTGTTTGGCTCAGGTAAATATCGAACCACTTGAGAATTTGATTTTTTCTACTCCTTGAAATTTTTGGATCATTAGGTCCACTTGCATCCTCAACATATTTCTGGCATGCATATCCACCATACTTAAAGCATGTTAGGTTAAGTTGGAAGCACCCTTCCTATAAAATTCCACCAAGCTTATTATTAGGGGTTGTAATCGTGGAATTTCCCAAACATGGACAACAAAACCTTGGAGTTCATTTTTAGTGCGTGAAATAATTTTCAATTTTTTTTTGCACACACGAACTCTAAAATTTTCAATTTGTTATTGCCTTATATCTTTTTTGTTTACAAGAAAAATGGGAGGGTGAAAACTCAAGTTTGGTTCTGAAAAAAAATTTGAACATCCAAAATGGAAATGCACAAATGCTGAGAGAGATAGTTCCAAAAAGTATCTGTGATTTTCAAGGGTAGGCAAAAACTGGGTTCTTTGGCTCTTGTATATATCCAACAACTTGAGAATTTGATTTTTTCTACTCCTTAAAATTTTTGGATGATTAGGTCCAGTTGCATCCTCAACATGTTTTTGGCATGCATATCCACCACACTTAAAGCATGTTAGGATCAGTTAGAAGTCCCTTTCCTATAAAATTTCACCAAGCTTATTATTGGGGGTTGTAGTAGTGGAATTTCCCAAACCGTGATAACAAAACCATGGAGTTCATTTTCAGTGCATGAAATAATTTTCAAATTTTTTTTTGCAAACATGAAATCTAAAATTTTCGTTTTGTTATGCCTTATATCTTTTTTGTTTTGGAGAAAAATGGGAGAGAGAAAACTCAAGTTTGGATATGTAAACAAATTTGATCATAAAAAATGGAATTGCACAAATGCTGAGAGAGATAGTTCTAAAAAGTATCTGTGATTTTTAAGGATAGGCAAAAAGTGGGTCGTTTGGCTCTGGTACATATCCAACCACTTGAGAATTTGATTTTTTCTACTCCTTGAAATTTTATGCTCATTAGGTCAACTTGCATCCTCAACATGTTTCTGGCATGCATATCCACTACACTTAAAGCATGTTAGTATCAGTTAGAAGTCCCTTTCCTATAAAATTCTACCAAGCTTATTATTAGGGGTTGTACCAGTGGAATTTCCCAAACATGGATAACAAAACCTTGGAGTTCATTTTTAGTGCGGGAAATATTTATCAAATTTTTTTTGCATACATGAACTCTAAAATTTTCATTTTGTTATGCCTTATATCTTTTTTATTTACGGGAAAAATATGAAAGTGCAAATTCAAGATTGGATCTAAAAACAAATTCGAACATCCAAAATGGAAATGCACAAATGCTGAGAGAGATAGTTCCAAAAAGTATCTCTGATTTTTAACGACATGAAAAAAGTGGGTTGTTTGGCTCTAGTAAGTATCCAACCACTATTTTTTCTACTCCATGAAATTTTTGGATCATTAGGTCCACTTGCATCCTCAACATGTTTCTGGCATGCATATCCACCACACTTAAAGCATGTGAGGATCAGTTAGAAGTCCCTTTCCTATAAAATTCCACCAAGCTTATTATTAGGGGTTCTACAAGTGGAATTTCCCAAACAGGGATAACAAAACCTTCAAGTTCATTTTTAGTGCGTGAAATAATTTTCAAATTCTTTTGGCGAACATGAACTCTAAAATTTTCTTTTTGTTATGCGTTATATCTTTTTTGTTTACGAGAAAAATGGGAGAGTGAAAAGTCAAGTTTGGATCCGAAAACAAATTTGAACATCCAAAATGGAAATGCACAAATGCTGAGAGAGATAGTTCCAAAAAGTATCTGTGATTTTTAAGGATATGCTAAAAGGGGGTTGTTTGGCTCAGGTAAATATCGAACCACTTGAGAATTTGATTTTTTCTACGCCTTGAAATTTTTGGATCATTAGGTCCACTTGCATCCTCAACATGTTTCTGGCATGCATATCCACCACACTTAAAGCATGTTAGGTTAAGTTTGAAGTCCCCTTCCTATAAAATTCCACCAAGCTTATTATTAGGGGTTGTAATCATGGAATTTCCCAAACATGGATAACAAAACCTTGGAGTTCATTTTTAGTGAGTGAAATAATTTTCAAATTTTTTTTGCACACACGAACTCTAAAATTTTCAATTTGATATGCCTTATATCTTTTTTGTTTACAAGAAAAATGGGAGAGTGAAAACTCAAGTTTGGATCTGAAAAAAAATTTGAACATCCAAAATGGAAATGCACAAATGCTGAGAGAGATAGTTCCAAAAAGTATCTGTGATTTTCAAGGGTAGGCAAAAAGTGGGTTCTTTGGCTCTTGTAAATATCCGACAACTTGAGAATTTGATTTTTTCTACTCCTTGAAATTTTTGGATGATTAGGTCCAGTTGCATCCTCAACATGTTTTTGGCATACATATCCACCACACTTAAAGCATGTTAGGATCTGTTAGAAGTCCCTTTCCTATAAAATTTCACCAAGCTTATTATTAGCGGTTGTAGTAGTGGAATTTCCCAAACTTGGATAACAAAACCATGGAGTTCATTTTTAGTGCATGAAATAATTTTCAAAATTTTTTTTGCAAACATGAACTCTAAAATATTCGTTTTGTTATGCCTTATATCTTTTTTGTTTACGAGAAAAATGGGAGAGAGAAAACTCAAGTTTGGATCTGAAACAAATTTGATCATCAAAAATGGAATTGCACAAATGCTGAGAGAGATAGTTCCAAAAAAAATATGTGATTTTTAAGGATAGGCAAAAAGTGGGTTGTTTGGCTCTGGCAAATACCCAACCACTTGAGAATATTATATTTTCTACTCCTTCAAATTTTTGGATCGTTAGGTCCACTTGCATCATGAACATGTTTCTGACATGCATATCCACCACACTTAGAGCATGTTAGGATCAGTTAGAAGTCCCTTTCCTATAAAATTCCACCAAGCTTATTATTAGGGGTTGTACTAGTGGTATTTCCCAAACATGGATAACAAAGCCTTGGAGTTCATTTTTAGTACGTGAAATAATTTTCAAATTTTTTTGCCTTCATGAACTCTAAAATTTTCAGTTTTTTATGCCTTATATCTTTTTTGTTTACGAGAAAAATGGGAGAGTGAAAACTCAAGTTTGGATCTGAAAAAAAATTTGAACCTCCAAAATGGAAATGCACAAATGCTGAGAGAGACAGTTCCAAAAAGTATCTGTGATTTTTAAGGATAGGCAAAAAGTGGGTTGTTTGGCTCTAGTAAATATCCAACCACTTGAGAATTTGAGGTTTTCTACTCCTTGAAATTTTTGGATCATTAGCTCCACTTGCATCCGCAACATGTTTTTGGCATGCATATCCACCACACTTAAAGCATGTTAGGATCAGTTAGAAGTCCCTTTCCTATAAAATTTCACCAACCATTTTATATGGGGTTGTACTAGTGGAATTTCCCAAACAAGGATATCAAAACCTTAGAGTTCGTTTTTAGTGCATGAAATAATTTTCAAATTTTTTTTCATCCATGAAATCTAAAATTTTCATTTTGTTATGCCTTATGGCTTTTTTGTTTACGAGAAAAATGTAAGAGTGAAAACTCAAGTTTGGATCTGAAAAAAAATTTTAGCAGCCAAAATGGAAATGCACAAATGCTGAGACAGATTATTCCAAAAAGTATCTGTGATTTTAGAGGATAGGTAAAAAGTGGGTTGTTTGGCTCTGGTAAATATCCAACCACTCTAAAATTTGAGTTTTTCTACTACTTGAAATTTTTGGATCATTAGGTCCACTTGCATCCTCAACATGTTTCTGGCATGCACATCCACCACACTTAAAGCATGTTAGGATCAGTTAGAAGTCCCTTTCCTATAAAATTCCACCAAACTTTTTATATAGGGTTGTACTAGTGGAATTACCCAAACATGGATACCAAATCCTTGGAGTTAACTTTTAGAGCGTGAAATAATTTTCAAATTTTTTTTTGCGTCCATGAAATGTAAAATTTTCATTTTGTTATGCCTTACAACTTTTTTGTTTACGAGAAAAATGGGAGAGTGAAAACTCAAGTTTGAATCTGAAAACAAATTTAAACATCCAAAATGGAAATGCACAAATGTTGAGAGAGATTATTCCAAAAAGTATCTGTGATTCTTAAGGATAGGCAAAAAGTGGGTTGTTTGGCTTTGGTAAATATCCAACCACTTGAGAATTTGATTTTTTCTACTCCTTGAAATTTTTGGATCATTAGGTCCATTTCCATCCTCAACATGTTTCTGGCATGCATATGCACCACTTAAACCATGTTAGGATCAGTTAGAAGTCCCCTTCCTGTAAAATTCCACCAAACTTATTAATAGGGGTTGTACTAGTGGAATTTCCCAAACATGGATATTAAAACCTTGGAGTTCATTTTTAGTGCGTGATATAATTTTCAATTTTTTTTTGCATACACGAACTCTAAAATTTTCAATTTTGTTATGCCTTATATCTTTTTTGTTTACGAGAAAAATGGGAGAGTGAAAACTCTGGTTTGGATCTGAAAACAAATTTGAACAACCAAAATGGAAATGTACAAATGCTGAGAGAGATAGTTCAAAAAAGTATCTGTGATTTTTAAGGATAGGCAAAAAGTGGGTTGTTTGGCTCTGGTAGATATCCAACCACTTGAGAATTTGATTTTTTCAACTCGAAATTTTTGGATCATTAGGTCCACTTGCATCCTCAACATGTTTCTGGCATGCATATCCACCACACTTAAAGCATGTCAGGATCAGTTAGAAGTCCCCTTCCTATAAAATTCCACCAAGCTTATTATTAGGGGTTGTACTTGTGGAATTTCCCAAACATGGATAACAAAACCTTGGAGTTCATTTTTAATGCGGGAAATAATTTTCAAATTTCTTTTGCAAACGTTAACTCTAAAATTTTTTTTTTGTTATGCCTTATATCTTTTTTGTTTACGAGAAAAATGGGAGAGTGAAAACTCAGGTTTGGATCTGAAAACAAATTTGAACATCCAAAATCGAATTGCACAAATGCTGAGAGAGATAGTTCCAAAAAGTATCTGAGATTTTTAAGGATAGGCAAAAAGTGGGTTGTTTGGCTCTCGTAAATATCCAACGACTTAAGAATTTGATTTTTTCTACTCCTTGAAATTTTTGGATCATTAGGTCTACTTGCATCCTCAACATGTTTCTGGCATGCATACACACTTAAAGCATGTAAGGATCAATTAGAAGTCCCTTTCCTATAAAATTCCACCAAGCTTATTATAAGGGGTTGTACTAGTGGAATTTCCCAAACATGGATAACAAAACCTTGGAGTTGATTTTTAGAGTGTGAAATAACTTTCAAATTCTTTTTGCATACATGAACTCTAAAAATTTCAATTTTTTATGCCTTATATCTTTTTTTTTACGAGAAAAATGGGAGAGTGAAAACTCAAGTTTGGATTTGAAAACAAATTTGAACATCCAAAATGGAAATGCACAAATGCTGAGAGACATAGTTCCAAAAAGTGTGTTTGATTTTTAAGGATAGGCAAAAACTGGGTTGTTTGGCTCTAGTAAGTATCCAACCACTTGAGAATTTAATTTTTTCTACTCCATGAAATTTTTGGATCATTAGGTCCACATGCATCCTCAACATGTTTCTGGCATGCATATCCACCACACTTAAAGCATGTTAGGATCAGTTAGAAGTCCCTTTCCTATAAAATTCCACCAAGCTTATTATTAGGGGTTGTACTAGTGGAATTTCCAAAACAAGGATAACAAAACCTTGGAATTCATTTTTAATGCGTGAAATAATTTTCAAATTCATTTTGTGTACATGAAATCTAAAATTTTCTTTTTGTTATGCATTATATCTGTTTTGTTTACGAGAAAAATGTGAGAGTGAAAACTCAAGTTTGGATCTGAAAACAGATTTGAACATCCAAAATGGAAATGCACATATGCTGAGAGAGATAGTTCCAAAAAGTACGTGCGATTTTTAAGGATAGGCAAAAACTGGGTTGTTTGGCTCTGGTAAATATCCAACCACTTGAGAATTTGATTTTTCCTACTCCTTGAAATTTTTGGATCATTAGGTCCACTTGCATCCTCAACATGTTTCTGGCATGCATATCCACCACACTTAAAGCATGTTAGGATCAGTTAGAAGTCCCTTTCCTATAAAATTCCACCAAGCTTATTATTAGGGGTTGTACTAGTAGAATTTACCAAACATCGATAACAAAATCCTTGGAGTACATTTTTAGTGCGAGAAATAATTTTCAAATTCTTTTTGCATACATGAACTCTAAAATTTTCAATTTGTTGCGCCATATAGCTTTTTTGTTTATGAGAAAAATGGGAGAGTTAAAAAAGAAGTTTGGATCCGTAAACAAATTTGAACTTCCATGGTAGAAATGCACAAATGTAGAGTGAGATAGTTCCAAAAAGTGTCTATGATTTTTAAGGAAGGGAAAATAGTGGGTTGTTTGGCTCTTGTAAATATCCATCCACTAGAGAATTTGATTTTTTCTACTCCTTGAAATTTTTGGATCATTAGGTCCACTTGCATCCTAAACTTGTTTCTGGCATGCATACACACTAAAAGCATGTTAGGATCAGTTAGAAGAACCTTTCCTATAAAATTCCACCAAGCTTATTATAAGGGGTTGTACTAGTGGAATTTCCCAAACATGGATAACAAAACCTTGGAGTTCATTTTTAGTGCGTGAAATAATTTCCAAATTCTTTTTGCATACTTGAACTCTAAAATTTTCATTTTGTTATGCCTTATATCTTTTTTGTTTACGAGAAAAATGGCAAAGTGAAAACTCAAGTTTGGATCTGAAAACAAATTTGAACATCCAAAATGGATATGCACAAATCCTGAGAGACATAGTTCCAAAAGGTGTCTGTCATTTTTAAGGATAGGCAAAAAGTGGGTTGTTTGGCTCTGTTAAATATCCAACGACTTAAGAATTTGATTTTTTCTACTCCTTAAAATTTTTGGATCATTAGGTCTACTTGCATCCTCAACATGTTTCTGGCATGCATACACACTTAAAGCATGTAAGGATCAATTAGACGTCCCTTTCCTATAAAATTCCACCAAGCTTATTATAAGGGGTTGTACTTGTGGAATTTCCCAAACATGGATAACAAAACCTTGGAGTTCATTTTTAGAGCGTGAAATAACTTTCAAATTCTTTTTGCATACATGAACTCTAAAAATTTCCATTTTTTATGCCTTATATCTTTTTTTTTACGAGAAAAATGGGAGAGTGAAAACTCAAGTTTGGATTTGAAAACAAATTTGAACATCCAAAATGGAAATGCACAAATGCTGAGAGACATAGTTCCAAAAAGTGTCTTTGATTTTTAAGGACAGGCAAAAACTGGGTTGTTTGGCTCTAGTAAGTATCCAACCACTTGAGAATTTAATTTTTTCTACTCCATGAAATTTTTGGATCATTAGGTCCACTTGCATCCTCAACATGTTTCTGGCATGCATATCCACCACACTTAAAGCATGTTAGGATCAGTTAGAAGTCCCTTTCCTATAAAATTCCACCAAGCTTATTATTAGGGGTTGTACTAGTGGAATTCATTTTTAGTGCGTGAAATAATTTTCCAATTCTTTTTGTGTACATGAACTCTAAAATTTTCTTTTTGTTATGCCTTATATCTTTTTTGTTTACGAGAAAAATGGAGAGTGAAAACTCAAGTTCGGATCCAAAAACAAATTTGAACAACCAAAATGGAAATGCACAAATGCTGAGAGAGATAGTTCCTTAAAGTATCTGTGATTTTTAAGGTTAAGCAAAAAGTGGGTTGTTCGGCTCTGGTAAATATCCATCCACTTGAGAATTTCATTTTTTCTACTTCAGAAATTTTTGGATCATTAGGTCCACTTGCATCTTCAACATGTTTCTGGCATGCAACCACACTTAAAGCATGTTAGGATCGGTTAGAAGTCCCTTTCCTATAAAATTTGACTAAGCTAATTAGGGGTTGTACTTGTGGAATTTCCCAAACATGGACAACAAAAACCTTGGAGTTCATTTTTAGTCCGTGATATAATTTTCAAATTCTTTTTACATACTTGAACTCTAAAATTTTCATTTTGTTATGCCTTATATATTTTTTGTTTACGAGAAAAATGGGAGAGTGAAAACTCAAGTTTGGATCCGAAAACAAATTTGAACATCCAAAATGGAAATGCACAAATGCTGAGAGACATAGATCCAAAAAGTTTCTTTGATTTTTAAGGATAGGCAAAAACTGGGTTGTTTGGCTCTAGTAAGTATCCAACCACTTGAGAATTTAATTTTTTCTACTCCATGAAATTTTTGGATCATTAGGTCCACTTGCATCCTCAACATGTTTCTGGCATCCATACACACTTAAAGCAAGTTAGGATCAGTTAGAAGTCCCTTTCCTACAAAATTCCACCAAGCTTATTATAAGGGGTTGTACTAGTGGAATTTCCCATACATGGATAACAAAACCTTGGAATTCATTTTTAGTGCGTGAAAAATATTCAAATTCTTTTTGCATACAGGAACTCCAAAATTTTCATTTTGATATGCCTTATATCTTTTTTTTTACGAGAAAAATGGGAGAGTGAAAACTCAAGTTTGGATCTGAAAACAAATTTGAACATCCAAACTAGAAATGCACAAATGCAGAGAGAGATAGTTGCAAAAAGTATCGGTGATTTTTAGGGAAAGGCAAATAGTGGGTTGTTTGGCTCTGGTAAATATCCATCCACTTGAGAATTTGATTTTTTCTAGTCCTAGAAATTTTGGGATCATTAGGTCCACTTGCATCCTCAACATGTTTCTGGCATGCATACACACTTAAAGCATGTTAGGATCAGTTAGAAGTCCCTTTCCTATAAAATTCCACCAAGCTTACTATAAAATTCCACAACATGTTTTTGGCATGCATATCCACCACACTTCAAGCATGGTAGGATCAGTTAGAAAACCCTTTCCTATGAAATTCCACCAAGCTTATTATTCTGGGTTGTACTAGTGGAATTTCAAAAACACGCATAAAAAAACCTTGGAGTTCATTTTTAGTGTGTTAAATAATTTTCAAATTCTTTTTGCATACATGAACTTTAAAATTTTCATTTTGTTATGCCTTATATCTTTTTTGTTTACGAGAAAAATGGGAGAGTGAAAACTCAAGTTTGGATCCGAAAAAAAGTTTGAATATCCAAAATGGAAATGCACAAATGCTGAGAGATATAGTTCCAAAAAATATCTGTGATTTTTAAAGATAGCCAAAAAGTGGGTTGTTTGGCTCTGGTAAATATCCAACCACCTGAGAATTTGATATTTTTCTACTCCTTGAAATTTTAGGATCATGAGGTCCCCTTGCATCGTCAAACATTTTTCTGGCATGCATATCCTACGCACTTAAAGCATGTTAAGATTAGTTAGAAGTCCCTTTCCTATAAAATTCAACGAGCTTATTATTAAGGGTTGTACTAGTGGAATTTCATGAACATGGATAACAAAAACCTTGGAGTTCATTTTTAGTGCATAAAATAATTTTCAAATTCTTTTTGAATATATGAACTCTGAAATTTTCATTTTGTTATGCCTTATATCTTTTTTGTTTACGAGAAAAATTGGATTGTAAAAATTCAAGTTTGGATCCGAAAACAAATTTGAACATCCAAAATGGAAATGCACAAATGCAGAGAGAGATAGTTCCAATAATTATTTGTGATTTTTAACGAAAGGCAAATAGTGGGTTGTTTGGCTCTGCTAAATATCCATCCACTTGAGAATTTGATTTTTTCTACTCCTTGAAATTTTTGGATTATTAGGTCCACTTGCATCCTCAACATGTTTCTGGCATGCATACACGCTTAAAGCATGTTAGGATCAGTTAGAAGTCTCTTTCCTATAAAATTCCATCAAGCTTATTATAAGGGGTTATACTAGTGGAATTTCCCAAACATGGATAACAAAACCTTGGAGTTCATTTTTAGTGCGTCAAATAATTTTCATATTCTTTTCGCATACATGAACTCTATAATGTTCATTTTGTTAAGCCTTATGTCTTTTTTTTTACGAGAAAAATGGGAGAGTGAAAACTCAAGTTTGGATCTGAAAACGAATTTGAACATCAAAAATGGAAATGCAAAAATGCTGAGGCACATAGTTCCAAAATGTGTTTGTGATTTTTCAGGATAGGCAAAAAGTGGGTTGTTTGGCTCTGGAAAATATCCAACCACTTGAGGATTTGATTTTTTCTAGTCCTGGAAATTTTTGGATCATTAGGTCCACTTGCATCCTCAAAATGTTTCTGGCATGCATACACACTTAAAGCATGTTAGGATCAGTTAGAAGTCTCTTTCCTATAAAATTCCACCAAGCTTATTATAAGGGGTTGTACTAGTGGAATTTCCCAAACATGGATAACAAAACGTTGGAGTTCATTTTTAGTGCTTGAAATAATTTTCAAATTCTTTTTGCATACATGTACTCTAAAATTTTCATTTTGTTATGCCTTATATCTTTTTTGTTTACGAGAAAAATGGGAGAGTGAAAACTCAAGTTTGGATCCCAAAAAAAGTATGAATATCCAAAATGGAAATGCACAAATGCTGAGAGAGATAGTTCCAAAAAGTATCTGTGTTTTTTAAAGATAGCCAAAAAGTGGGTTGTTTGGCTCTGGTAAATATCCAACCACTTGAGAATTTGATTTTTTTCTACTCCTTGAAATTTTAGGATCATTAGGTCCCTTTGCATCGTCAAACATTTTTCTGGCATGCATATCCTACGCACTTAAAGTATGTTAAGATTAGTTAGAAGTCCCTTTCCTATAAAATTCCACGAGCTTATTATTAAGGGTTGTACTAGTGGAATTTCGTGAACATGGATAACGAAAACCTTGGAGTTCATTTTTAGTGCGTAAAATAATTTTCAAATTCTTTTTGCATATATGAACTCTGAAATTTTCATTTTGTTATGCCTTATATCTTTTTTGTTTATGAGGAAAACTGGATTGTAAAAACTCAAGTTTGGGTCCGAAAACAAATTTGAACCTCCAAAATGAAAATGCACAAATGCAAAGAGAGATAGTTCCAAAAAGTATCTGTGATTTTTAAGGAAAGGCAAATAGTGGGTTGTTTGGCTCTGCTAAATATCCATCCACTTGAGAATTTGATTTTTTCTACTCCTTGAAATTTTTGGATTATTAGGTCCACTTGCATCCTCAACATTTTTCTGGCATGCATACACACTTAAAGCATGTTAGGATCAGTTAGAAGTCTCTTTCCTATAAAATTCCACCAAGCTTATTATAAGGGGTTATACTAGTGGAATTTCCCAAACATGGATAACAAAACCTTGGAGTTCATTTTTAGTGCATCAAATAATTTTCAAATTTTTTTCGCATACATGAACTCTATAATTTTCATTTTGTTATGCCTTATATCTTTTTTTTTACGAGAAAAATGGGAGAGTGAAAACTCAAGTTTGGATCTGAAAACAAATTTGAACATCCAAAATGGAAATGCATAAATGCTGAGGGACATAGTTCCAAAATGTGTTTGTGATTTTTCAGGATAGGCAAAAAGTGGCTTGTTTGGCTCTGGAAAATATCCAACCACTTGAGAATTTGATTTTTTCTAGTCCTTGAAATTTTTGGATCATTAGGTCCTCTTGCATCCTCAACATGTTTCTGGCAGCATACACATTTAAAGCATGTTAGGATCAGTTAGAAGTCCCTTTCCTATAAAATTCCACCAAGCTTATTATAAGGGGTTGTACTAGTGGAATTTCCCAAACATGGATAACTAAACCTTCGAGTTCATTTTTAGTGCGTGAAATAATTTTCAAATTCTTTACACATACTTGTACTCCAAAATTTTCATTTTGTTATGCCTTATATCTTTTTTGTTTACGAGAAAAATGGGAGAGTGAAAACTCAAGTTTGGATCCAAAAAAAAATTTGAATCTCCAAAATGGAAATGCACAAATGCTGAGAGAGATAGTTCCAAAAAGTATCTGTGATTTTTAAAGATAGCCAAAAAGTGGGTTGTTTGGCTCTGGTAAATATCCAACCACTTGAGAATTTGATTTTTTTCTACTCCTTGAAATTTTTGGATCATTAGGTCCACTTGCATCCTCAACATGTTTCTGGCATGCATATCCACGACACTTAAAGCATGCTTGGATCAGTTAGAAGTTCCTTTCCTATAAAACTCCACCAAGCTTATTATTAGGGGTTGTACTTCTGGAATTTCGCAAACACTGATAACAAAAACCTTGGAGTTCATTTTTAGTGGGTGAAATAATTTTCAAATTCTTTTTGCATACATGAACTTTAAAATTTTCATTTTGTTATGCCTTATATATTTTTTGTTTACGTGAAAAAAGGGAGAGTAAAAACTCAAGTTTTGATCTCAAAACAAATTTGAACATCCAAAATGGAAATGCACAAATGCTGAGGGACATAGTTCCAAAAAGTGTCTGTGATTTTTAAGGATAGGCAAAAAGTGGGTTGTTTGGCTGTGGTAAATATCCAACCACTTGAGAATTTGATTTTTTCTACTCCTTGAAATTTTTGGATCATTAGGTCCACTTGTATCCTCAACATGCTTCTGGCATGCATACACACTGAAAGCATGTTAGGATCAGTTAGAAGTCCCTTTCCAATAAAATTCCCACAAGCTTATTATAAGGGGTTGTACTAGTGGAATTTCCCAAACATGGATAACAAAACCTTGGAGTTCATTTCTAATGCTTGAAATAATTTTCAAATTCTTTTTGCATACTTGAACTCTTAAATTTTTATTTTGTTATGCCTTATATCTTCTTTGTTTACGAGAAAAATGGGAGAGTGAAAACTCAAGTTTGGATTTGAAAACAAATTTGAACATCCAAAATGGAAATGCACAAATGCTGAGAGACAAAGTTCCAAAAAGTGTATGTGATTTTTAAGGATAGGCAAAAAGTGGGTTGTTTGGCTCTGGAAAATATGCAACCACTTGAGATTTTGAGTTTTTTCTAGTCCTTGAAATTTTTGGATCAGTAGGTCCTCTTGCATGCTCAACATGTTTCTGGCATGCATACACACTTAAAGCATGTTAGGATCAGTTAGAAGTCCCTTTCCTTTAAAATTCCACCAAGCTTATTATAAGGGGTTGTACTAGTGGCATTTCCCAAACATCGATAACAAAAACGTTGGAGTTCATTTTTAGTGCGTGAAATAATTTTCAAATTCTTTTTGCATACATGAACTCTAAAATTTTCATTTTGTTGCGCCATATATCTTTTTTGTTTACGAGAAAAATGGGAGAGTGAAAACTGAAGTTTGGATCCGGAAATAAATTTGAACATCCAAAATAGAAATGTACAAATGCAGAGAGAGATAGTTCCAAAAAGTATCTGTGATTTTTAAGGAAAGGCAAATAGTGGGTTGTTTGGCTCTACTAGATATCCATCCACTTGAGAATTTGATTTTTTCTACTCCTTGAAATTTTTCGATCATTAGGTCCACTTGCATCCTCAACTTGTTTCTGGCATGCATACACACTTAAAGCATGTTAGGATCAGTTAGAAATCCCTTTCCTATAAAATTCCACCAAGCTTATTATATGGGGTTGTACGAGTGGAATTTCCCAAACATAGATAACAAAACCTTGGAGTTCATTTTTAGTGCGTGAAATAATTTCCAAATTCTTTTTGCATACATGAACTCTAAAATTTTCATTTTCTTATGCCTTATATCTTTTTTTTTTACGAGAAAAATGGCAGAGTGAAAACTGAAGTTTGGATCTTAAAACAAATTCTAACATCCAAAATGGACATGCACAAATGCTGAGAGACGTAGTTCCAAAAAGTGTCTGTCATTTTTTAGGATAGGTAAAAAGTGGGTTATTTGGCTCTGGTAAATATCTAACCACTTGAGAATTTGATTTTTTCTACTCCTTGAAATTTTTGGATCATTAGGTCCACTTGCATCCTCAACATGTTTCTCGCATGCATATCCTCCACACTTAAAGCATGTTAGGATCAGTTAGAATACCCCTTCCTATAAAATTCCACCAAGCTTATTATTAGGGGTTGTACTAGTGGAATTTCCAAAACATTGATAACAAAACCTTGGAGTTCATTTTTAGTGCGTGAAATAATTTTCAAATTCTTTTTGCATACATGAACTCTAAAATATTCATTTTGATATGCCTTATATCTTTTCTGTTTACGAGAAAAATGGGAAAGTGAAAACTCAAGTTTGGATCCGAAAACAAATTTGAACATCAAAAATGGTAAAGCACAAATGCTGAGAGAGATAAATCCAAAAAGTATCTATTGTTTTTAAGGATAATCAAAAAGTGGATTGTTTGGCTCTGGTAAATATACAAGCACTAGAGAATTTGATTTTTTCTACTCCTTGATTTTTTCTACTCCTTCAAACTTTTGGATCATTAGGTCCACTTGCATCCTCAACATGTTTCTGGCATGCATATCCTCCACACTTAAAGCATGTTAGGATCAGTTAGAAGTCCCTTTCCTATAAAATTCCACGAGCTTATTATTTGGGGTTGTACTAGTGGAATTTTCCAAACATGGATAACAAAAACCTTGGAGTTCATTTTTAGTGCGTAAAATAATTTTCAAATTCTTTTTGCATATATGAACTTTGAAATTTTCCTTTTGTTATGCCTGATATCTTTTCTGTTTAAGAGAAAAATGTGAGAGTAAAAACTCAAGATTGGATATGAAAACAAATTTGAACAGCCAAAATGGAAAGGCACAAATGCTGAGAGAGATAGTTCCAAAATGTATCTCTTATTTTTAAGGTTAGGCAAAAAGTGGGTTGTTTGGTTCTAGTAAGTATCCAACCACTTGAGAATTTAATTTTTTCTACTCTATGAAATTTTTGGATCATTAGGTCCACTTGCATCCTCAACATGCTTTCTGGCATGCAGATCCACCACAATTAAACCATGTTAGGATCAGTTAGAAGTCCCTTTCCTATAAAATTCCACCAAGCTTATTATTAGGGGTTGTACTAGTGGAATTTCCAAAACATGGATAACAAAACCTCGAAATTCATTTTTAGTGCGTGAAATAATTTTAAAATTATTTTTTCAAACAGGAACTCTAAAATTTTCATTTTGTTATGCCTTTTATCTTTTTTTTTTACGAGAAAAATGGGAGAGTGAAACTCAAGTTTGGATCCGAAAACAAATTTGAACATCCAAAATGGAAATGCACAAACGATGAGAGAGATAGTTCCAAAAAGTATCTGTGACTTTTGAGGATGGGCAAAAAGTGGGTTGTTTGGCTCTGGTAAATATCCAACCACTTCAGAATTTGATTTTTTCTACTCCTTGAAATTTTTGGAACATTAGGTCCACTTGCATCGTCAACAAGTTTCTGGTATGCATATCCTCCACACTTAAAGCATGTTAGTATCAATTAGAAGTCCCTTTCCTATAAAATTCCACCAAGCTTTTTATTAGGTGTTGTACTAGTGGATTCTCCAAAAAATGGATAAAAAAACCTTGGAGTTCATTTTTAGTGCGTGAAATAATTTTCAAATTCTTTTCGCATTCATTAACTCTAAAATTTGCATTTCGATATGCCTTATATCTTTATTGTTTCTGAGAAAAATGGGAGAGTGAAAACTCAAGTTTGGATCCGAACAAAAATTTGCACATCCAAATTGGAAATGCACAAATGCTGAGAGAGATAATTACAAAAAGTATCTCAGATTTTTAAGGATACGCAAAAACTGGCTTGTTTGGCTCTAGTAAGTATCCTACCACTTGAGAATTTAATTTTTTCTACTCCATGAAAATTTTGGATCATTAGGTCAACTTGCATCCTCAACATGCTTCTGGCAAGCATATCCACCACACTTAAAGCATGTTAGGATCAGTTAGAAGTCCCTTTCCTATAAAATTCCACCAAGCTTATTATTAGGGGTTGTACTAGTGGAATTTCCAAAACATGGATAACAAAACCTTGGAATTGATTTTTAGAGCGTGAAATAATTTTCAAATTATTTTTGCATACATGAACTCTAAAATTTTCATTTTATTATGCCTTATATCTTTTTTGTTTATGAGAAAAATGGGAGAGTGAAACTCAAGTTTGGAACTGAAAACAAATTTGAACATCCAAAATGGAAATGCACAAATGCAGAGAGACATAGTTCCAAACTGTATCTGTGATTTTTAAGGATAGGCAAATAGTGGGTTGTTTGGCACTGGTAAATATCCATCCACTTGAGAATTTGATTTTTTCTACACCTTGAAATTTTTAGATCATTAGGTCCACTTGCATCCTCAACATGTTTCTGGCATGCATATCCACCACTCTTAAAGCATGTTAGGATCAGTTAGAAGTCCCTTTCCTATAAAATTCCACCAAGCTTATTATTAGGGGTTGTACTAGTGGAATTCATTTTTAGTGCGTGAAATAATTTTCCAATTCTTTTTGTGTGCATGAACTCTAAAAATTTCTTTTTGTTATGCCTTATTTCTTTTTTGTTTACGAGAAAAATGGGAGAGTGAAAACTCAAGTTCGGATCCGAAAACAAATTTGCACAACCAAAATGGAAATGCACTAATGCTGAGAGAGATAGTTCCTTAAAGTATCTTTGATTTTTAAGGATAGGCAAAAAGTGGGTTGTTCGGCTCTGGTAAATATCCATCCACTTGAGAATTTCATTTTTTCTACTCCTAGAAATTTTTGGATCATTAGGTCCACTTGCATCCTCAACATGTTTCTTGCATGCAACCACACCTAAAGCATGTTAGGATTAGTTAGAAGTCCCTATCCTATAAAATTTCACTAAGCTAATTAGGGGTTGTACTTGTGGAATTTCCCAAACATGGATAACAAAAACCTTGGAGTTCATTTTTAGTCCGTGATATAATTTTCAAATTCTTTTTACATACATGAACTCTAAAATTTTCATTTTGTTATGCCCTATATATTTTTTGTTTACGAGAAAAATGGGAGAGTGAAAACTCAAGTTTGGATCCGAAAAAAAATTTGAACATCCAAAATGGAAATGCACAAATGCAGAGACAGATAGTTCCAAAAATTATGTGTGATTTTTAGGGAAAGGCAAATAGAGGGTTGTTTGGCTCTGGTAAATATCCATCCACTTGAGAATTTGAGTTTTTCTACTCCTTGAAAATTTTGGATCATTAGGTCCACTTGAATCCTCAACATGTTTCTGGGATCCATACACACTTAAAGCAAGTTAGGATCAGTTAGAAGTCCCTTTCCTATAAAATTCCACCAAGCTTATTATAAGGGGTTGTACTAGTGGAATTTCCCAAACATGGATAACAAAACCTTGGAATTCATTTTTAGTGCGTGAAATAATATTCAAATTCTTTTTGCATACATGAACTCCAAATTTTTTATTTTGATATGCCTTATATCTTTTTTGTTTACGAGAAAAATGGGAGAGTGAAAACTCAAGTTTGGATCCAAAAACAAATTTGAACATCCAAAATGGAGATGCACAAATGCTGAGAGAGATAGATCCAAAAAGTATCTGTGATTTTTAAGGATAGGCAAAAAGTGCATTGTTAAGCTCTAATAAGTATCCAACCACTTGAGAATTTAATTTTTTTCTACTCCATGAAATATTTGGATCATTGGGTCCACTGGCATCCTCAACATGTGTCTGGCATCCATACACACTTAAAGCAAGTTAGGATCAGTTAGAAGTCCCTTTCCTATAAAATTCCACCAAGCTTATTATTAGGGGGTGTACTACTGGAATTTCGCAAACATGGATAACAAAAACATTGGAGTTCATTTTTAGTGCGTGAAATAATTTTCAAATACTTTTTGCATACATGAACTCTAAAATTTTCATTTTGTTATGCCTTATATCTTTTTTGTTTACGAGAAAAAAGGGAGAGTGAAAACTCAATTTTGGATATGAAAACAAATTTTAACATCCAAAATGGAAATGCACAAATGCAGAGACAGATAGTTCCAAAAAGTATCTGTGATTTTTAGGGAAAGGCAAATAGTGGTTTCTTTGGCTCTGGTAAATATCCATCCACTTGAGAATTTGAGTTTTTCTACTCCTTGAAAATTTTGGATCATTAGGTCCACTTGCATCCTCAACATGTTTCTGGCATCCATACACACTTAAAGCAAGTTAGGCTCAGTTAGAAGTCCCTTTCCTATAAAATTGCACCGAGCTTATTATAACGGGTTGTACTAGTGGAATTTCCCAAACATGGATAACAAAAGCTTGGAATTCATTTTTAGTGCGTGAAATAATATTCAAATTTTTTTTGTATACATGAACTCTAAAATTTTTATTTAGATATGCCTTATATCTTTTTTGTTTACGAGAAAAATGGGAGAGTGAAAACTCAAGTTTGGATTCGAAAACAAATTTGAACATCCAAAATGGAGATGCACAAATGCTGAGAGAGATAGATCAAAAAAGTATCTATGCTTTTTAAGGATAGGCAAAAAGTGGGTTGTTAGGCTCTAGTAAGTATCCAACCACTTGAGAATTTAATTTTTTCTACTCCATGAAATTTTTGGATCATTAGGTCCACTTGCATCCCCAGCATGTTTCTGGCATGAATATCTACCACACTTAAAGCATATTAGGATCAGTTAGAAGTCCCTTTCCTATAAAATTCCACCAAGTTTATTATTAGGGGTTCTACTAGTGGAATTTCCCCAACATGGATAACAAAACCTTGGAGTTTATTTTTAGTGCGTGAAAGAATTTTCAAATTCTTTTTTCATACACGGACTTAAAAATTTTCATTTTGTTATGCCTTATATCGTTTTCTTTTACGAGAAAAAGTGGAGAGTGAAAACTGAAGTTTGGATCCGAAAACAAATTTGAACATCCAAAATGGAAATGCACAAATTCTGAGAGAGATAGTTCCAAAAAGTATCTGTGATTTTTAAGGATAGGTAAAAAGTGGGTTGTTTGGCTCTGGTAAATATCCAACCACTTGAGAATTTGATTTTTTCTACTCCTTGAAATTTTTGGATCATTGGGTCCACTTGCATCCTCAACATGTTTCTGGCATGCATATCCACCACACTTAAAACATGTTAGGATCAGTTAGAAGACCCTTTCCTATAAAATTCCACCAAGCTTATTATTAAGGGTTGTACTAGGGGAATTTCCCAAACATGGATAACAAAACCGTGGAGTTCATTTTTAGTACGTGAAATAATTTTCAAATTCTTTTTGCATAGATGAACTCTAAAATTTTCATTTTGTTACGCCTTATATCTTTTTTGTTACGAGAAAATAGGAGAGTGAAAACTCAAGTTTGGATCAGAAAACAAATTTGAACATCCAAAATGGAAATTCACAAATGATGAGAGAGATAGTTCCAAAAAGTATCTGTAATTCTTAAGGATAGGAAAAAAGTGGGTTGTTTGGCTCTGGTAAATATCCAACCACTTGAGAATTTGATTTTTTCTACTCCTTGAAATTTTGGGATCATTACGTCCACTTGCATCCTCAACATGTTTCTGGCATGCATATCCACCACACTTAAAGACTGTTAGGATCAGTTAGAAGTCCCTTTCCTATAAAATTCCAACAAGCTTATTATTAGGGGTTGTACTAGTGGAATTTCCCAAACATGGATAACAAAACCTTGGAGTTCATTTTTAGTGCGTCAAATAATTTTCAAATTATTTTTTCATAAATGAACTCTCAAATTTCATTTTTTTATGCCTTATATCTTTTTTGTTGACGAGAAAAATGGGAGAGTGAAAACTCAAGTTCGGATCTGAAAGCAAATTTGAACATCCAAAATGGAAATGCACATATGGTGAGAGAGGTAGTTCCAAAAAGTATGTGTGATTTTTAAGGTTAGGCAAAAAGTGGGTTGTTTGGTTCTAGTAAGTATCCAACCACTTGAGAATTTCATTTTTTCTACTCTATGAAATTTTTGGATCATTAGGTCCACTTGCATCCTCAACATGTTTCTGGCATGCATACCCACTTAAAGCATGTTAGGATCAGTTAGAAGTCTCTTTCCTATAAAATTCCACCAAGCTTATTATAAGGGGTTATACTAGTGGAATTTCCCAAACATGGATAACAAAACCTTGGAGTTCATTTTTAGTGCGTCAAATAATTTTCAAATTCTTTTCGCATACATGAACTCTATAATGTTCATTTTGTTAAGCCTTATGTCTTTTTTTTTACGAGAAAAATGGGAGAGTGAAAACTCAAGTTTGGATCTGAAAACGAATTTGAACATCAAAAATGGAAATGCAAAAATGCTGAGGCACATAGTTCCAAAATGTGTTTGTGATTTTTCAGGATAGGCAAAAAGTGGGTTGTTCGGCTCTGGAAAATATCCAACCACTTGAGGATTTGATTTTTTCTAGTCCTGGAAATTTTTGGATCATTAGGTCCACTTGCATCCTCACAATGTTTCTGGTATGCATACACACTTAAAGCATGTTAGGTTCAGTTAGAAGTCTCTTTCCTATAAAATTCCACCAAGCTTATTATAAGGGGTTGTACTAGTGGAATTTCCCAAACATGGATAACAAAACGTTGGAGTTCATTTTTAGTGCTTGAAATAATTTTCAAATACTTTTTGCATACATGTACTCTAAAATTTTCATTTTGTTATGCCTTATATCTTTTTTGTTTACGAGAAAAATGGGAGAGTGAAAACTCAAGTTTGGATCCGAAAAAAAGTATGAATATCCAAAATGGAAATGCACAAATGCTGAGAGAGATAGTTCCAAAAAGTATCTGTGTTTTTTAAAGATAGCCAAAAAGTGGGTTGTTTGGCTCTGGTAAATATCCAACCACTTGAGAATTTGATTTTTTTCTACTCCTTGAAATTTTAGGATCATTAGGTCCCTTTGCATCGTCAAACATTTTTCTGGCATGCATATCCTACGCACTTAAAGTATGTTAAGATTAGTTAGAAGTCCCTTTCCTATAAAATTCCACGAGCTTATTATTAAGGGTTGTACTAGTGGAATTTCGTGAACATGGATAACGAAAACCTTGGAGTTCATTTTTAGTGCGTAAAATAATTTTCAAATTCTTTTTGCATATATGAACTCTGAAATTTTCATTTTGTTATGCCTTATATCTTTTTTGTTTATGAGGAAAATTGGATTGTAAAAACTCAAGTTTGGGTCCGAAAACAAATTTGAACCTCCAAAATGAAAATGCACAAATGCAGAGAGAGATAGTTCCAAAAAGTATCTGTGATTTTTAAGGAAAGGCAAATAGTGGGTTGTTTGGCTCTGCTAAATATCCATCCACTTGAGAATTTGATTTTTTCTACTCCTTGAAATTTTTGGATTATTAGGTCCACTTGCATCCTCAACATTTTTCTGGCATGCATACCCACTTAAAGCATGTTAGGATCAGTTAGAAGTCCCTTTCCTATAAAATTCCACCAAGCTTATTATAAGGGGTTATACTAGTGGAATTTCCCAAACATGGATAACAAAACCTTGGAGTTCATTTTTAGTGCGTCAAATAATTTTCAAATTCTTTTCGCATACATGAACTCTATAATTTTCATTTTGTTATGCCTTATATCTTTTTTTTTACGAGAAAAATGGGAGAGTGAAAACTCAAGTTTGGATCTGAAAACAAATTTGAACATCCAAAATGGAAATGCATAAATGCTGAGGGACATAGTTCCAAAATGTGTTTGTGATTTTTCAGGATAGGCAAAAAGTGGCTTGTTTGGCTCTAAAAAATATCCAACCACTTGAGAATTTGATTTTTTCTAGTCCTTGAAATTTTTGGATCATTAGGTCCTCTTGCATCCTCAACATGTTTCTGGCATGCATACACATTTAAAGCATGTTAGGCTCAGTTAGAAGTCCCTTTCCTATAAAATTCCACCAAGCTTATTATAAGGGGTTGTACTAGTGGAATTTCCCAAACATGGATAACTAAACCTTCGAGTTCATTTTTAGTGCGTGAAATAATTTTCAAATTCTTTTTACATACTTGTACTCCAAAATTTTCATTTTGTTATGCCTTATATCTTTTTTGTTTACGAGAAAAATGGGAGAGTGAAAACTCAAGTTTGGATCCAAAAAAAAATTTGAATCTCCAAAATGGAAATGCACAAATGCTGAGAGAGATAGTTCCAAAAAGTATCTGTGATTTTTAAAGATAGCCAAAAAGTGGGTTGTTTGGCTCTGGTAAATATCCAACCACTTGAGAATTTGATTTTTTTCTACTCCTTGAAATTTTTGGATCATTAGGTCCACTTGCATCCTCAACATGTTTCTGGCATGCATATCCACGACACTTAAAGCATGTTTGGATCAGTTAGAAGTTCCTTTCCTATAAAACTCCACCAAGCTTATTATTAGGGGTTGTACTTCTGGAATTTCGCAAACACTGATAACAAAAACCTTGGAGTTCATTTTTAGTGGGTGAAATAATTTTCAAATTCTTTTTGCATTCATGAACTTTAAAATTTTCATTTTGTTATGCCTTATATATTTTTTGTTTACGTGAAAAAAGGGAGAGTAAAAACTCAAGTTTTGATCTCAAAACAAATTTGAACATCCAAAATGGAAATGCACAAATGATGAGGGACATAGTTCCAAAAAGTGTCTGTGATTTTTAAGGATAGGCAAAAAGTGGGTTGTTTGGCTGTGGTAAATATCCAACCACTTGAGAATTTGATTTTTTCTACTCCTTGAAATTTTTGGATCATTAGGTCCACTTGTATCCTCAACATGTTTCTGGCATGCATACACACTGAAAGCATGTTAGGATCAGTTAGAAGTCCCTTTCCAATAAAATTCCCACAAGCTTATTATAAGGGGTTGTACTAGTGGAATTTCCCAAACATGGATAACAAAACCTTGGAGTTCATTTCTAATGCTTGAAATAATTTTCAAATTCTTTTTGCATACTTGAACTCTTAAATTTTTATTTTGTTATGCCTTATATCTTCTTTGTTTACGAGAAAAATGGGAGAGTGAAAACTCAAGTTTGGATTTGAAAACAAATTTGAACATCCAAAATGGAAATGCACAAATGCTGAGAGACAAAGTTCCAAAAAGTGTATGTGATTTTTAAGGATAGGCAAAAAGTGGGTTGTTTGGCTCTGGAAAATATGCAACCACTTGAGATTTTGAGTTTTTTCTAGTCCTTGAAATTTTTGGATCAGTAGGTCCTCTTGCATGCTCAACATGTTTCTGGCATGCATACACACTTAAAGCATGTTAGGATCAGTTAGAAGTCCCTTTCCTTTAAAATTCCACCAAGCTTATTATAAGGGGTTGTACTAGTGGCATTTCCCAAACATCGATAACAAAAACGTTGGAGTTCATTTTTAGTGCGTGAAATAATTTTCAAATTCTTTTTGCATACATGAACTCTAAAATTTTCATTTTGTTGCGCCATATATCTTTTTTGTTTACGAGAAAAATGGGAGAGTGAAAACTGAAGTTTGGATCCGGAAATAAATTTGAACATCCAAAATAGAAATGCACAAATGCAGAGAGAGATAGTTCCAAAAAGTATCTGTGATTTTTAAGGAAAGGCAAATAGTGGGTTGTTTGGCTCTACTAGATATCCATCCACTTGAGAATTTGATTTTTTCTACTCCTTGAAATTTTTCGATCATTAGGTCCACTTGCATCCGCAACTTGTTTCTGGCATGCATACACACTTAAAGCATGTTAGGATCAGTTAGAAATCCCTTTCCTATAAAATTCCACCAAGCTTATTATATGGGGTTGTACGAGTGGAATTTCCCAAACATAGATAACAAAACCTTGGAGTTCATTTTTAGTGCGTGAAATAATTTCCAAATTCTTTTTGCATACATGAACTCTAAAATTTTCATTTTCTTATGCCTTATATCTTTTTTTTTTACGAGAAAAATGGCAGAGTGAAAACTGAAATTTGGATCTTAAAACAAATTCTAACATCCAAAATGGACATGCACAAATGCTGAGAGACGTAGTTCCAAAAAGTGTCTGTCATTTTTTAGGATAGGCAAAAAGTGGGTTATTTGGCTCTGGTAAATATCTAACCACTTGAGAATTTGATTTTTTCTACTCCTTGAAATTTTTGGATCATTAGGTCCACTTGCATCCTCAACATGTTTCTCGCAGCATATCCTCCACACTTAAAGCATGTTAGGATCAGTTAGAATACCCCTTCCTATAAATTCCACCAAGCTTATTATTAGGGGTTGTACTAGTGGAATTTCCAAAACATTGATAACAAAACCTTGGAGTTCATTTTTAGTGCGTGAAATAATTTTCAAATTCTTTTTGCATACATGAACTCTAAAATATTCATTTTGATATGCCTTATATCTTTTCTGTTTACGAGAAAAATGGGAAAGTGAAAACTCAAGTTTGGATCCAAAAACAAATTTGAACATCAAAAATGGTAAAGCACAAATGCTGAGAGAGATAAATCCAAAAAGTATCTATTGTTTTTAAGGATTATCAAAAAGTGGATTGTTTGGCTCTGGTAAATATACAAGCACTTGAGAATTTGATTTTTTCTACTCCTTGATTTTTTCTACTCCTTCAAACTTTTGGATCATTAGGTCCACTTGCATCCTCAACATGTTTCTGGCATGCATATCCTCCACACTTAAAGCATGTTAGGATCAGTTAGAAGTCCCTTTCCTATAAAATTCCACGAGCTTATTATTTGGGGTTGTACTAGTGGAATTTTCCAAACATGGATAACAAAAACCTTGGAGTTCATTTTTAGTGCGTAAAATAATTTTCAAATTCTTTTTGCATATATGAACTTTGAAATTTTCATTTTGTTATGCCTGATATCTTTTCTGTTTAAGAGAAAAATGTGAGAGTAAAAACTCAAGATTGGATATGAAAACAAATTTGAACAGCCAAAATGGAAAGGCACAAATGCTGAGAGAGATAGTTCCAAAATGTATCTCTTATTTTTAAGGTTAGGCAAAAAGTGGGTTGTTTGGTTCTAGTAAGTATCCAACCACTTGAGAATTTAATTTTTTCTACTCTATGAAATTTTTGGATCATTAGGTCCACTTGCATCCTCAACATGCTTTCTGGCATGCAGATCCACCACAATTAAACCATGTTAGGATCAGTTAGAAGTCCCTTTCCTATAAAATTCCACCAAGCTTATTATTAGGGGTTGTACTAGTGGAATTTCCAAAACATGGATAACAAAACCTCGAAATTCATTTTTAGTGCGTGAAATAATTTTAAAATTATTTTTTCAAACAGGAACTCTAAAATTTTCATTTTGTTATGCCTTTTATCTTTTTTTTTACGAGAAAAATGGGAGAGTGAAACTCAAGTTTGGATCCGAAAACAAATTTGAACATCCAAAATGGAAATGCACAAACGATGAGAGAGATAGTTCCAAAAAGTATCTGTGACTTTTGAGGATGGGCAAAAAGTGGGTTGTTTGGCTCTGGTAAATATCCAACCACTTCAGAATTTGATTTTTTCTACTCCTTGAAATTTTTGGATCATTAGGTCCACTTGCATCGTCAACAAGTTTCTGGTATGCATATCCTCCACACTTAAAGCATGTTAGTATCAATTAGAAGTCCCTTTCCTATAAAATTCCACCAAGCTTATTATTAGGTGTTGTACTAGTGGATTCTCCAAAAAATGGATAAAAAAACCTTGGACTTCATTTTTAGTGCGTGAAATAATTTTCAAATTCTTTTCGCATTCATTAACTCTAAAATTTGCATTTCGATATGCCTTATATCTTTTTTGTTTCCGAGAAAAATGGGAGAGTGAAAACTCAAGTTTGGATCCGAACAAAAATTTGCACATCCAAATTGGAAATGCACAAATGCTGAGAGAGATAATTACAAAAAGTATCTCAGATTTTTAAGGATACGCAAAAATTGGCTTGTTTGGCTCTAGTAAGCATCCTACCACTTGACAATTTAATTTTTTCTACTCCATGAAATTTTTGGATCATTAGGTCAACTTGCATCCTCAACATGCTTCTGGCAAGCATATCCACCACACTTAAAGCATGTTAGGATCAGTTAGAAGTCCCTTTCCTATAAAATTCCACCAAGCTTATTATTAGGGGTTGTACTAGTGGAATTTCCAAAACATGGATAACAAAACCTTGGAATTGATTTTTAGTGCGTGAAATAATTTTCAAATTATTTTTGCATACATGAACTCTAAAATATTCATTTTATTATGCCTTATATCTTTTTTTGTTTATGAGAAAAATGGGAGAGTGAAACTCAAGTTTGGAACTGAAAACAAATTTGAACATCCAAAATGGAAATGCACAAATGCAGAGAGACATAGTTCCAAACTGTATCTGTGATTTTTAAGGATAGGCAAATAGTGGGTTGTTTGGCACTGGTAAATATCCATCCACTTGAGAATTTGATTTTTTCTACACCTTGAAATTTTTAGATCATTAGGTCCACTTGCATCCTCAACATGTTTCTGGCATGCATATCCACCACTCTTAAAGCATGTTAGGATCAGTTAGAAGTCCCTTTCCTATAAAATTCCACCAAGCTTATTATTAGGGGTTGTACTAGTGGAATTCATTTTTAGTGCGTGAAATAATTTTCCAATTCTTTTTGCGTACATGAACTCTAAAAATTTCTTTTTGTTATGCCTTATTTCTTTTTTGTTTATGAGAAAAATGGGAGAGTGAAAACTCAAGTTCGGATCCGAAAACAAATTTGCACAACCAAAATGGAAATGCACTAATGCTGAGAGAGATAGTTCCTTAAAGTATCTTTGATTTTTAAGGATAGGCAAAAAGTGGGTTGTTCGGCTCTGTTAAATATCCATCCACTTGAGAATTTCATTTTTTCTACTCCTAGAAATTTTTGGATCATTAGGTCCACTTGCATCCTCAACATGTTTCTGGCATGCAACCACACTTAAAGCATGTTAGGATTAGTTAGAAGTCCCTATCCTATAAAATTTCACTAAGCTAATTAGGGGTTGTACTTGTGGAATTTCCCAAACATGGATAACAAAAACCTTGGAGTTCATTTTTAGTCCGTGATATAATTTTCAAATTCTTTTTACATACATGAACTCTAAAATTTTCATTTTGTTGTGCCTTATATATTTTTTGTTTACGAGAAAAATGGGAGAGTGAAAACTCAAGTTTGGATCCGAAAAAAAATTTGAACATCCAAAATGGAAATGCACAAATGCAGAGACAGATAGTTCCAAAAATTATGTGTGATTTTTAGGGAAAGGCAAATAGAGGGTTGTTTGGCTCTGGTAAATATCCATCCACTTGAGAATTTGAGTTTTTCTACTCCTTGAAAATTTTGGATCATTAGGTCCACTTGAATCCTCAACATGTTTCTGGGATCCATACACACTTAAAGCAAGTTAGGATCAGTTAGAAGTCCCTTTCCTATAAAATTCCACCAAGCTTATTATAAGGGGTTGTACTAGTGGAATTTCCCAAACATGGATAACAAAACCTTGGAATTCATTTTTAGTGCGTGAAATAATATTCAAATTCTTTTTGCATACATGAACTCCAAATTTTTTATTTTGATATGCCTTATATCTTTTTTGTTTATGAGAAAAATGGGAGAGTGAAAACTCAAGTTTGGATCCAAAAACAAATTTGAACATCCAAAATGGAGATGCACAAATGCTGAGAGAGATAGATCCAAAAAGTATCTGTGATTTTTAAGGATAGGCAAAAAGTGCATTGTTAAGCTCTAATAAGTATCCAACCACTTGAGAATTTAATTTTTTTCTACTCCATGAAATATTTGGATCATTGGGTCCACTAGCATCCTCAACATGTTTCTGGCATCCATACACACTTAAAGCAAGTTAGGATCAGTTAGAAGTCCCTTTCCTATAAAATTCCACCAAGCTTATTATTAGGGGGTGTACTACTGGAATTTCGCAAACATGGATAACAAAAACATTGGAATTCATTTTTAGTGCGTGAAATAATTTTCAAATACTTTTTGCATACATGAACTCTAAAATTTTCATTTTGTTATGCCTTATATATTTTTTGTTTACGAGAAAAAAGGAAGAGTGAAAACTCAATTTTGGATATGAAAACAAATTTTAATATCCAAAATGGAAATGCACAAATGCAGAGACAGATAGTTCCAAAAAGTATTTGTGATTTTTAGGGAAAGGCAAATAGTGGTTTCTTTGGCTCTGGTAAATATCCATCCACTTGAGAATTTGAGTTTTTCTACTCCTTGAAAATTTTGGATCATTAGGTCCACTTGCATCCTCAACATGTTTCTGGCATCCATACACACTTAAAGCAAGTTAGGCTCGGTTAGAAGTCCCTTTCCTATAAAATTGCACCAAGCTTATTATAACGGGTTGTACTAGTGGAATTTCCCAAACATGGATAACAAAAGCTTGGAATTCATTTTTAGTGCGTGAAATAATATTCAAATTCTTTTTGTATACATGAACTCTAAAATTTTTATTTAGATATGCCTTATATCTTTTTTGTTTACGAGAAAAATGGGAGAGTGAAAACTCAAGTTTGGATTCAAAAACAAATTTGAACATCCAAAATGGAGATGCACAAATGCTGAGAGAGATAGATCAAAAAAGTATCTATGCTTTTTAAGGATAGGCAAAAAGTGGGTTGTTAGGCTCTAGTAAGTATCCAACCACTTGAGAATTTAATTTTTTCTACTCCATGAAATTTTTGGATCATTAGGTCCACTTGCATCCCCAGCATGTTTCTGGCATGAATATCTACCACACTTAAAGCATATTAGGATCAGTTAGAAGTCCCTTTCCTATAAAATTCCACCAAGTTTATTATTAGGGGTTCTACTAGTGGAATTTCCCCAACATGGATAACAAAACCTTGGAGTTTATTTTTAGTGCGTGAAAGAATTTTCAAATTCTTTTTTCATACACGGACTTAAAAATTTTCATTTTGTTATGCCTTATATCGTTTTCTTTTACGAGAAAAAGTGGAGAGAGAAAACTGAAGTTTGGATCCGAAAACAAATTTGAACATCCAAAATGGAAATGCACAAATTCTGAGAGAGATAGTTCCAAAAAGTATCTGTGATTTTTAAGGATAGGTAAAAAGTGGGTTGTTTGGCTCTGGTAAATATCCAACCACTTGAGAATTTGATTTTTTCTACTCCTTGAAATTTTTGGATCATTGGGTCCACTTGCATCCTCAACATGTTTCTGGCATGCTTATCCACCACACTTAAAACATGTTAGGATCAGTTAGAAGACCCTTTCCTATAAAATTCCACCAATCTTATTATTAAGGGTTGTACTAGGGAATTTCCCAAACATGGATAACAAAACCGTGTAGTTCATTTTTAGTACGTGAAATAATTTTCAAATTCTTTTTGCATAGATGAACTCTAAAATTTTCATTTTGTTACGCCTTATATCTTTTTTGTTACGAGAAAAAAGGAGAGTGAAAACTCAAGTTTGGATCAGAAAACAAATTTGAACATCCAAAATGGAAATTCACAAATGATGAGAGAGATAGTTCCAAAAAGTATCTGTAATTCTTAAGGATAGGAAAAAAGTGGGTTGTTTGGCTCTGGTAAATATCCAACCACTTGAGAATTTGATTTTTTCTACTCCTTGAAATTTTGGGATCATTACGTCCACTTGCATCCTCAACATGTTTCTGGCATGCATATCCACCACACTTAAAGACTGTTAGGATCAGTTAGAAGTCCCTTTCCTATAAAATTCCAACAAGCTTATTATTAGGGGTTGTACTAGTGGAATTTCCCAAACATGGATAACAAAACCTTGGAGTTCATTTTTAGTGCGTCAAATAATTTTCAAATTCTTTTTTCATAAATGAACTCTCAAATTTCATTTTTTTATGCCTTATATCTTTTTTGTTGACGAGAAAAATGGGAGAGTGAAAACTCAAGTTCGGATCTGAAAGCAAATTTGAACATCCAAAATGGAAATGCACAAATGGTGAGAGAGGTAGTTCCAAAAAGTATGTGTGATTTTTAAGGATAGGCAAAAAGTGGGTTGTTTGGCTCATGTAAATATCCAACCACTTGAGAATTTGATTTTTTCTACTCCTTCAAAATTTTGGATCATTAGCGCCACTTGCATCCTCAACAGGTTTCTGGCATGCATATCCACCACACTTAAAGCATATTAGGATCAGATAGAAGTCCCTTTCAAATAAAACTCCACCAAGCTTAATATTACGGGTTGTACTAGTGGAATTTCAAAAACATGGATAACAAAACCTTGGAGTTCCTTTTTCGTGCGTGAAATAATTTTAAAATTCTTTTTGCATACAGGAAGTCTAAAATTTTCATTTTCTTATGCCTTATATCTTTTTTGTTTACGAGAAAATAGGAGAGTGAAAACTCAAGTTCGGATCTGAAAACCAATTTGAACATTCAAAATGGAAATGCACAAATGATGAGAGAGATAGTTCCAAAAAGTATCTGTGATTTTTAAGAATAGGTAAAAGTGGGTTGTTTGGCTTTGTTAAATATCAAACAACTTGAGAATTTGATTTTCCTACTCCTTGAAATTTTTGGATCATTAGGTCTACTTGCATCCTCAACATGTTTCTGGCATGCATTTCCATCACACTTAAACATTGTTAGGATCAGTTAGAAGTCCCTTTCCTATAAAATTCCAACAAGCTTATTATTAGGAGTTGTACTAGTGGAATTTCCCAAACATGGATAACTAAACCTTGGAGTTCATTTTTAGTGCATGAAATAAATTTCAAATTCCTTTTTCATAAATCAACTCTCAAATTTCATTTTGTTATGCCTTATATCTTTTTTGTTTACGAGAAAAATGGGAGACTGAAAACTCAAGTTTGGATCTGAAAACAAATTTGAACATCCAAAATGGAAATGCACAAATGCTGAGAGAGATAGTTCCAAAAAGTATATGTGATTTTTAAGGATAGGCAAAAAGTGGGTTGTTTGTCTCAGGTATATATCCAACCACTTGAGAATTTGCTTTTTTCTACTCCTTCAAACTTTTGGATCATTAGGGCCACTTGCATCCTCAACATGTTTCTGGCATGCATATCCACCACACTTAAAGCATATTAGGATCAGTTATAAGACCCTTTCAAATAAAATTCTACCAAGCTTAATATTACGGGTTGTACTAGTGGAATTTCAAAAACATGGATAACAAAACCTAGGAGTTCCTTTTTAGTGCGTAAAATAATTTTAAAATTCTTTGTGCATACATGAAGTCTAAAATTTTCATTCTGTTATTTCTTATATCTTTTTTGTTTACGAGAAAATAGGAGAGTGAAAACTCAAGTTTGGATCTGAAAACCAATTTGAACATCCAAAATGGGAATGCACAAATGATGAGTGAGATAGTTCCAAAAAGTATCTGTGATTTTTAAGGATAGGTAAAAAGTGGGTTGTTTGGCTCTGGTAAATATCAAACCACTTTAGAATTTGATTTTTTCTGGTCCTTGAAATTTTGGGATCATTAGGTCCACCTGCATCCTCAACATGTTTCTGGCATGGATATCCACCACGCTTAATGCATGTTAGGATCAGTTAGAAGTCCCTTTCCTATAAAATTCCAACAAGCTTATTATTAGGAGTTGTACTAGTGGAATTTCCCAAACATGGATAACAAAACCTTGGAGTTCATTTTTAGTGCGTGAACTCTAAAATTTTCATTTTTTTCTGCCTTATATCTTTTTTGTTTACGAGAAAAATGGGAGAGTGAAAACTCAAGTTTGGATCTGAAAACAAATTTGAACATCCAAAATGGAAATGCACAAATGCTATACGAGATAGTTCCAAAAAGTATCTTTGATTTTTAAGGATAGGCAAAAAGTGGGTTGTTTGGCTCAGGTAAATATCCAACCACTTGAGAATTTGATTTTTTCTACTCCTTCAAACTTTTGGATTATTAGGTCCACTTGCATCCTCAACATGTTTCTGGGATGCATATCCACCACACTTAAAGCATATTAGGATCAGTTAGAAATCCCTTTCCAATGAAATTCCACCAAGCTTAATATTACGGGTTGTACTAGTGGAATTTCAAAAACATCGATAACAAAACCTTGGAGTTCCTTTTTAGTGTGTGAAATAATTTTCAAATTCTTTTTGCATACATGAACTCTAAAATTTTCATTTTGTTAAGCCTTATATATTTTTTGTTTACGAGAAAAATGTGAGAGTGAAAACTCAAGTTTGGCTCCGAAAAAAATTTGAACATCCAAAATGGAAATGCACAAATACTGAGAGAGATAGTTCCAAAAAGTATCTGTGATTTTTAAGGATAGGCAAAAAGTGGGTTGGTTGGCTCTGGTAAATATACAAACACTTGAGAATTTGATTTTTTCTACTCCTTGAAATTTTTGCTTCATTAGGTCCACTTGGATCCTCAACATGTTTCTGGCATGCATATCCACCACACTTAAAGCATGTTAGGATCAGTTCGAAGTTCCTTTCCTATAAAATTCCACCAAGCTTATTAGTAGGGGTTGTACTAGTGGAATTTCCCAAACATGGATAAAAAAACCTTGGAGTTCATTTTTAGTACGTGAAATAATTTTCAAATTCTTTTTTCATAAATGAACTCTCAAATTTCATTTTGTTATGCCTTATATCTTTTTTGTTTACGAGAAAAATGGGAGAGTGAAAACTCAAGTTTGGATCTGAAAACAAATTTGAACGTCCAAAATGGAAATGCACAAATGCTGAGAGAAATAGTTCCAAAAAGTATCTGTTATTTTTAAGGACAGGCAAAAAGTGGGTTGTTTGGCTCTATTAAATATCGAACCACTTGAGAATATGATTTTTTCTACTCCTTGAAACTTTTGGATCATTAGGTCCACTTGCGTCCTCAACATGTTTCTGGGATGCATATCCACCACACTTAAAGCATATTAGGATGAGTTAGAAGTCCCTTTCCAATGAAATTCCACCAAGCTTAATATTACGGGTTGTACTAGTGGAATTTCAAAAACATGGATAACAAAACCTTGGAGTTCCTTTTTAGTGCGTGAAATAATTTTAAATTCTTTTTGAATACATGAACTCTAAAATTTTCATTTTGTTATGCCTTATATCTTTTTGTTTACGAGAAAAATGTGAGGGTGAAAACAGAAGTTTGGATCCGAAAAAAATTTGAACATCCAAAATAGAAATGCAAAAATACTGAGAGAGATAGTTCCAAAAAGTATCTATGATTTTTAAGGATAGGCAAAAAGTGGGTTGTTTGGTTTTGGTAAATATCCAAACACTTGAGAATTTGATTTTTTCTAGTCCTTGAAATTTTTGGATCATTAGGTCCACTTGCATCCTCAACATGTTTCTGGCATGCATATCCACCACACTTAAAGCATGTTCGGACAGTTAGAAGTCCCTTTCCTTTAAAATTCCACCAAGCTTATTATTAGGGGTTGTACTACTGGAATTTCCCAAAGATGGATAACAAAACCTTGGAGTTCATTTTTATTGCGTGAAATAATTTACAAATTATTTTTGCATACATGAACTCTAAAATTTTCATTTTGATATGTCGTATATCTTTTTTGTTTACGAGAAAAATGGGAGAGTGAAAACTCAAGTTTGGATCCGAAAATAAATTTGAACATCATAAATGGAAATGCACAAATGCTGAGAGAGATAGTTTCAAAAAATATCTGTGATTTTTAAGGATAGGCAAAAAGTGGGTTGTTTGGCTCTAGTAAATATCCAACCACTTAAAGAATTTAATTTTTTTTACTCCTTGGATTTTTGGATCATTAGGTCCATTTGCATCCTCAACATGTTTCTGGCATGCATATCCACCACACTTAAAGTATGTTAGGATCACTTAGAAGTCTCTTTCCTATAAAATTCGACCAAGGTTATTATTAGGGGTTGTACTAGTGGAATTTCCAAAACATGGATAACTTTTTTTTACGAGAAAAATGGGAGAGAGAAAACTCAAGTTTCGATCGGAAAACAAATCTGAACATCCAAAATGGAAATGAATAAATACTGAGAGAGATAGTTCCAAAAAGTATCTGTGATTTTTAAGGATTGGCAAATAGTGGGTTGTTTGGCTCTGGTAAGTATCCATCCACTTGAGAATTTGATTTTTTCTACTCCTTGAAATTTTTGGATCATTAGGTCCACCTGCATCCTCAACATGTTTCTGGCATGCATACACATTTAAAGCATGTTAGGATCAGTTAGAAGTCCCTTTCCTATAAAATTCCACCAAGCTTATTATAAGGGGTTGTACTAGTGGAATTTCCCAAACATGGATAACAAAACCTTGGAGTTCATTTATAGAGCGTGAAATAATTTTCAAATTATTTTCGCATACCTGAACTCTATTATTTTCATTTTGTTATGCCTTATATCTTTTTTGTTTACGAGAAAAATGGGAGAGCGAAAACTCAAGTTTGGATCTGAAAACAAATTTGAACATCCAAAATGGAAATGTAAAAAAGCTAAGGGACATAGTTCCAAAAAGTATCTGTGATTTTTCAGGATAGGCAAAAAGTGGGTTGTTTGGCTCTGGAAAATATCCAACCACTTGAGAATTTGATTTTTTCTACTCCTTGAAATTTTTGGATCATTAGGTCCACTTGCATCCTCAACATGTTTCTGGCATGCATACACACTTAAAGCATGCTAGGATTAGTTAGAAGTGCCTTGCCTATAAAATTCCACGAAGCTTATTATAAGGGATTGTACTAGTGGAATTTCCAAAACATGGATAACAAAACCTTGGAGTTGATTTTTAGTGCGTGAAATAATTTTCCATTTCTTTTTGCATACTTGAACTCTTAAATTTTCATTTTGTTATGCCTTATATCTTTTTTGTTTACGAGAAAAATGGGAGAGTGAAAACTCAAGTTTGGATCTGAAAAAATATTTGAACATCCAAAATGGAAATGCACAAATGCTGAGAGACATAGGTCCAAAAAGTGTCTGTGATTTTTATGGATAGGCAAAAAGTGGGTTGTTTGGCTCTGGAAAATATCTAGCCACTTGAGAATTTGATTTTTTCTAGTCCTTGAAGTTTTTGGATCATTAGGTCCACTTGCATCCTCAACATGTTTTTGGCATGCATACACACTTAAAGCATGTTAGGATCAGTTAGAAGTCCCTTTCCTATAAAATTCCACCAAGCTTATTATAAGGGGTTGTACTAGTGGAATTTCCCAAACATGGATAACAAAACCTTGGAGTTCATTTTTAGTGCGTCAAATAATTTTCAAATTCTTTTTGCATACATGTACTCTAAAATTTTCATTTTGTTATGCCTTATATCTTTTTTGTATACGAGAAAAATGGGAGAGTGAAAACTGAAGTTTGGATCCGAAAACAAATTTGAATATCCAAAATGGAAATGCACAAATGCTGAGAGAGATAGTTCCAAAAAGTATCTGTGATTTTTAAAGATGGCCAAAAAGTGGGTTGTTTGGCTCTGGTAAAATATCCAACCACTTGAGAATTTGACTTTTGGATCATTAGGTCCTCTTGCATCCTCAAGATGTTTCTGGCATGCATATCCACCAAGCTTATTATTAGGGGTTGTACTAGTGGAATTTCCAAAACATGGATAACAAAACCTTGGAGTTCATTTTTAGTGAGTGAAGTAATTTTCAATTTATTTTTGCAAACATGAACTCTAAAATTTTCATTTTGTTATCCCTTATATCTTTTTTGTTTACGAGAAAGATGGGAAAGAGAAACTCAATTTTGGATCTGAAAACAAATTTGAACATCAAAAACGGAAATGCACAAATACTGAGAGAGATAGTTCCAAAAAGTATCTGTCATTTTAAAGGATAGGCTAAAAGTGGGTTGTTTGGCTTTGGTAAATATCCAACCACTTGAGAATTTGATTTTTTCTACTCCTTGAAAATTTTGGATCATTAAGACGCTTTCCTATAAAATTCCAGCAAGCTTATTATTAGGGGTAGTACTAGTGGAATTTCCCAAACATGGATAACAAAAACTTGGAGTTCATTTTTAGTGCGTGAAATAATTTTCAAATTCTTTTAGCTCACATGAACTCTAAAATTTTCATTTTGTTATGCTTGATATCTTTTTTGTTTACGAGAAAATAGGGAGAGTCAAAACTCAAGTTTGGATCCGAAAACAAATTTGAACATCCAAAATGGAAATGCACAAATGGAGAGAGAGATAGTTTCAAAAGTATCTGTGATTTTTAAGAAATGGCAAATAGTGGGTTGTTTGGCTCTCGTAAATATCGCAAATTGAGAATTTGATTTTTTCTACTCCTTGAAATTTTTGGATCATTAGGTCGACTTGCATCCTCAACTTGTTTCTGGCATGCATACACATTTAAAGCATGTTAGGATCAGTTAGAAGTCCCTTTCTAATAATATTCCACCAAGCTTATTATAAGGGGTTGTACTAGTGGAATTTCCCAAACATGGATAACAAAACCTTGGAGTTCCTTTTTAGTGCGTGAAATAATTTTCAACTTCTTTTTGCATACATTAACTCTATAATCTTCATTTTGTTATGCCTTATATCTTTTTTCATTACGAGAAAAATGGGAGAGTGAAAACTCAAGTTTGGATCTGAAAACAAATTTCAACATCCAAAATGGAAAAGCACAAATGCTGAGGGACATAGTTCCAAAAAGTGTCTTTGATTTTTAAGGATAGGCAAAAAGTGGGTTGTTTGGCTCTGGTAAATATCCCACCACTTGAGAATTTGATTTTTTCTACTCCTTGAAATTTTTGGATCATTAGGTCGACTTGCATCCTCAACATGTTTCTGGCATGCATTTCCTCCACACTTAAAGTATGTTAGGATCAGTTAGAAGTCCCTTTCCTATAAAATTCCACCAAGCTTATTATTTTGGGTTGTACAAGTGGAATTTCCAAAACATGGATAACAAAACCTTGGAGTTCATTTTTAGTGAGTGAAATAATTTTCAAATTATTTTTGCATACATGAACTCTAAAATTTTCATTTTGTTATGCCTTATATCTTTTTTGTTTTCGATAAAAATGGGAGAGTGAAACTCAAGTTTGGATCAGAAAACAAATTTGAATATCCAAAATGGTAATGCATAAATGCTGAGAGAGATAGTTCCAAAAAGTATCTGTTATTTTTAAGGATAGGCAAATAGTGGGTTTTTTGGCTCTGGTAAATATCCGACCACTTGAGAATTTGATTTTTGGTACACCTTGAAATTTTTTGATCATTAGGTTCACTTGCATCCTCAACATGTTTCTCGCATGCATAACCACCACACTTAAAGCATTGTAGGATCAGTTAGAAGTCCATTTCCTATAAAATTCCACCAAGCTTATTATTAGGGGTTGTACTAGTGGAATTTCCCAAACTTGGATAACAAAACCTTGGAGTTTATTTTTAGTGCGTGAAATAATTTTCAAATTTTTTTAGCATGCATGAACTCAAAAATTTTCATTTTATTATGCCTTATATCTTTTTTTGTTTACGAGAAAAATGGGAGAGTGAAAAGTCAAGTTTGGATCCGAAAACAAATTTGGACATTCAAACGGGAAATGCACAAATGCAGAGAGAGATAGTTCCAAAAAGTATCTGTGATTTTTAAGGAAGCGCAAATAGTGGGTTGTTTGGCTCTGGTAAATATCCATCCACTTGAGAATTTGATTTTTTCTACTCCTTGAAATTTTTGGATCATTAGGTCCTCTTGCATCCTCAACATGTTTCTGGCATGCATATCCACCACGCTTATTATTAGGGGTTGTACTAGTGGAATTTCCCAAACATGGATAACAAAACCTTGGAGTTCATTTTTAGTGAGTGAAATAATTTACAATTTTTTTTTGTATACATGAACTCGAAAATTTTCATTTTGTTATGCCTTATCTCTTTTTTGTTTACGAGAAAATAGGAGAGTGAAAACTCAAGTTTGGATCTGAAAACAAATTTGAACATCCAAAATGGAAATCCACAAATGATGAGAGAGATAGTTCCAAAATGTATCTGTGAATTTTAGGGATACGCAAAAAGTGGGTTGTTTGGCTCTAGTAAATATCCAACCACTTGAGAATTTGATTTTTTCTACTCCTTGAAATTTTCGGATCATTAGGTCCACTTGCATCCTCAACATGTTTCTAGCATGCATATCCTCCACACTTAAAGCATGTTAGGATCAGTTTGAAGTCCCTTTCCAATAAAATTCCACCAAGCTTATTATTACGGGTTGTACTAGTGGAATTTCAAAAATATGGATAACAAAACCTTGGAGTTCCTTTTTAGTGCGTGAAATAATTTTCAAATTCTTTTTGCATACATGAAGTCTAAAATTTTCATTTTGTTATGCCTCATATCTTTTTTGTTTACGAGAAAAATGTGAGAGTGAAAACTCAAGTTTGGATAGGAAAACAAATCTGAACATCCAAAATAAAAATGAACAAATGCTGAGAGAGATAGTTCCAAAAAGTATCTATGATTTTTAAGGATAGGAAAAAAGTGGGTTGTTTGGCTCTGGCAAATATCTAACCACTTGAGAATTTGATTTTTTCTACTCCTTGAAATTTTTGGTTCATTAGGTCCACTTGCATGCTCAACATGTTTCTGGCATGCATATCCACCCCACTTAAAGCATATTAGGATCAGTTAGAAGTCCCTTTCCTATACAATTCCACCAAGCTTATTATTAGGGGTTGTACTAGAGGAATTTCCCAAACGTGAAAAAAAAACATTGGAGTTCATTTTTAGTGCGTGAAATAATTTTCAAATTCTTTTTGCATACATGAACTCTAACATTTGCATTTTTTTATGCCTTATATCTTTTTTGTTTAGGAGAAAAATGGGAGAGTGAAAACTCAAGTTTGGATCCGAAAAAAAATTTGAACATCCAAAATGGAAATGCACAAATGCAGAGAGAGATAGTTCCAAAAAGTATCTGTGATTTTTAAGGATAGGCAAAAAGTGGGTTGTTTGGCACTGGTAAATATCCAACCACTTGAGAATTTGATTTTTTCTACTCCTTGTAATTTTTGGATCATTAGGTCCACTTGCATCCCCAACATGTTTCTCACACTTAAAGCATGTTAGGATCAGTTAGAAGTCCCTTTTCTATAAAATTCGACCAAGCTTATTTTTAGGGGTTGTACTAGTGGAATTTCCCAAACATGGGAAACAAAACCTTCGTGTTCATTTTTAGTGCGTGAAATAATTTTCAAATTCTTTTTGCATACAAGAACTCCAAAATTTTCATTTTGTTATGCCTTTTATCTTTTTTTTTTACGAGAAAAATGGGAGAGTGAAAACTCAAGTTTGGATCCGAAAAAAAATTTAAACATAAAAAATGGAAATGCACAAATGTTGAGAGAGATTGTTCCAAAAAGTATCTGTGATTTTTAAGGATAGGCAAAAAGTGGGTTGTATGGCTGTAGTAAATATCCAACCACTTGAGAGTTTGATTTTTTCTACTCCTTGAAATTTTTGGATCGTTAGGTCCACTTGTAACGTCAACTTGTTTCTGGCTTGCATATTGATAGATGCTATATTCTGACATGAGAACTAAGTTAATTATAATAGAATAACCTTTACAATTGTATTATAGGTGGTTATTTATCGGTTTTCAAATGAAATGAGCATTTGTTGAATTTGGCATTAATCACTGTCAATATTGCATTTTTTTCTCTCCTGAATTATATTTCATTGTTTTTAAGGTTTATTTCTTCCTGAAATTCTTTTTATAGATTTAATTATGGAATTTCATGAGAATTATGGTGGAGAAGGAGATATTTACCCTAATGCCCTTAGTGAAATGGAGATGATTTTTAGGTCAAATCGTTTTAAAATAAATAAGGTGGTATTTAAAGCAAAAGGGGGGCGTCGAAAGAGGAGGTCGAAAGGGGACCCGAGAGGGAAAACCCGAGAGGGGAGACCCGAGAGGGAAAACCCGAGAGGGGAGACCCGAGCGGGAAGACAAAACAGAGCACGACCATCGACCGAAACAGGGGAAGACCCGAGAGGAGTTTCCCTCCATCGATCGCCGCGTCACCGTCATTCGCCGCGCCACCATCGTCCACCGCCATCAACCGCCGTCCAGAAACCGAGAACAAACCCGAGGAGAGCTCGAGAGTCTCCGTCGAGGTGAGTTTGACAGTTTCTGCTCGCCAGAACAGAGCACCGGAAACAGGGGAGACCCGAGAGGAGTTTCCCACCGTCGCTCGCCGGACCACTGTTTTCCGCCGCGCCACCGTCGTCCACCGCCGTCCACTGCCGTCCAGCAATCGAGAACAAACCTGAGGAGAGCTCGAGAGAGTCTCCATCGAGGTGAGTTCGACAGTCGTCACTCGCCATGCAGAGAAGTGATCCGAGCGGGCTTCTCCGGTGCCAATTCTCGCTTTTCGACCATCCTCCGGCGTCGGTTACGTATTTCCGACCATTCCCGGAGCGATTCCGACTCCGACCGAGGTTCGAGAGAGCCGGTTAGAAAACTTCACCTCTGTTTCATTCTTCGCCGGATGTTCCCTCCATCCGTCGGCTTCCAACCTTCGTCGCCGGCGTCGTCTCTACCTCCGGCCACTCACTATTGCTACCCGACGCCACCAATTTCCAAAAATTGCAGCACCTGTGAGAATGAGTTGCTGCCCGAGTGAGAGGAGGAAGAAGGTGAGTAATTCGTCATTATTGAATTTAGTTTTTATATGGTTTGAACTTAGGTTTTGAATGTTAATTGAATCTGATTTGATAATTAAGGTTTATTTGAGATTTGTTTTCTTGATATTTGATTAAATTAGCTAATTAGGGTAAGATTATAATTGAGGTTGGATTTTGTTATTTTAATCCGATTTCTGTTTTTAACTCTAGGCGCCTGAGAGGGGCTAGACGCAAGGATTGAGAATTCGGATTCGTGGTTACGTGGCGCTCGAGAGGCACGAATCACGATAAAATCCAGAGTTGATAATTTTAGCATCATCACAATAGGAAATTGATTCTTTGCATTCTATTGTAATCCGCTCTTTGTCATTAACTCTAGGCGCCCGAGAGGGGCTAGACGGAAGGATTGAGAATCCGGATTCGTGGTTACGTGGCGCTCGAGAGATGCACGAATCACGGTAAAATCCAGAGTTGATAATTTTAGCATCATCACAATAGGAAATTAATTCTCTGCATTCTATTGTAATCCAATCTATGTCATTAACTCTAGGCGCCTGAGAGGGGCTAGATGCAAGGATTGAGAATCCGGATTCGTGGTTACATGGCGCTCTAGAGAGGCATGAATTACGGTAAAATCTAGAGTTGACGTTTCCTGTTGTGCAAGTAGTTAATTAAATTATTGCTTGATAATTTAGGATATAATTAGTGTTTAGTTCATATTAATTCATCATATTTGGTTAGGCTAGTTGACTGAAGAATACATAAAATTCAATCCTCCCTGTGGATATGACCCTCGCTTACTGCTAGATTACATGAACGATTCGTACGCTTGCGAGGTATAAAAGCCGATGTAACTAAATTCTACATCAAGTTTTTGGCGCCGTTGCCAGGGAGGCACGTATTAAGTGTATTTCTTTGTTCTCCATGGTCTTAGGTTAGATTTATTTTTATTTTATTTTATTTTATTTTATTTTTATTTTTATTTTATTTTCACAATTTTAGCTTGGTGATTTTATATGGAGTTATTTTTATTTCTTCTAGTTAGTTCATATTTTTAGTAGTGAGTTTGTTTGCTTAATTTGATAGTTCATTTTGTTTCTTTTTGTGTTTTTATGCACGAGCGCCGTTCCCTAGGTGGACCATTAGCTCCCTTTGTTGAAAAGGTAGAACATATTTGTAGGAAAACACCCGAAGTCAAAGTAGGAACTATCATGGCCAATCAGGGTGAACCATTACAGTTACCTGTAGCAGGGAAGCTAAGATCCAGGTGGTCCGGTCCATTTGAGGTCACACAGATGTTTCCTCATGGCGCTATTGAGATCCGCAATCACGGAGACGGTCGGTCTTCAAAGTTAACGGTCAGAGGCTCAAACTGTATCTTGAGAATTTATCTTGAATGCGTCAGAGTCTTGCTTACGACTATAAACTTAGCACATTGTGGGCAATCCCCACGTTTCTATCCCTTTGTACATTACAGTTTTATTTTTATTTTATTTATTTATTTATTTTGGTTTATTCATACTCTCTTGCCGGCTGAGAGCATAAATGCTTCCGGTAGTCGATGACCAGACTTTTGGTCCCTAGTTTGAGAGGTCTGTACTCAAACAACCGTTCTGGGATTGACCAGTTCGATCTTGAAGTATTGAATGAAAACCTTATGGTGAGTAACTTAAGGACTTGTGTTCAGCGCGTGATTCCTGCTGCCTTCAGTGGCCAGTCACACGGAGATTTCTTCAAAGTGTGATGTGGGATAGCGGTTTCATCTATGGATGATTACCTACAGGTACGGCTGATACGAGTAAACCTTCTTCGAGGGAGACTATGTATCAATCCTGGGGGCCTTTATTGACTTTTCGGTATTATTGTTGATGACCAAACACATATGGTCCCACCTATGGATTTAGGAGCCCTGAGGGAGCTTAACCCTCACCCTGTTGGAGTATAACTAGCTAAGTTGTTATTTTTTTTATTTTTTTATTTTTATTTTTATTTTTTTTATTTTTTTATTTTTGTAGTCGTTATAGTGTTTTAACTTTTCCCCATTGAGGACAATGTCAGGTTTAGGGTTGGGGGGGGGGGGGGGGGGGGGGGGGGGGGGTGGGGAAACGACTCTTTTATGTCTTAACAATAATTTTCTTTTGATTTTTGTTCCCGGTTTTCAAATTACTCCTCTTAGTATGTGGTTAACATTAGTAGAGTTAAAATAAGTTGATCAAATATGTTTCAAAATTTTTCGTAAAACTGTGTAGAATATGCCTATTAGAAATCTGATATCATTTGTTGTGATCCATGAGAATTTAGTGGGATAACTTACTATTGCATTAGACTTGGAACTTAGTTGCAAAAGAGAACATGTAAATCTAGTGTTGATCTATGTTAGTCTAAATAGTCTTGTATGCCTGTTTGAACTCATTCCTTTTTATACCTCATTGAAATTCCTTGTTGTAATGTATGAATGCAAATGGAAATGTTCTTGCTTGCAAAAGACAGATAACTTCCGAAATAGCCTGGGCAAACCCAGGGACATGCACCGGAACAGTCGGTTACTTAAAAATAAGTGTATGTGTAGTGAAGACAAATACAAAATGGTGGTAATACCAAAAGTATTCAGTGAAACAAAAATTACGCTGGTTATAGCAAAAGTGCGCTGGTAATAGCGTAAAATGGTTTTAAATCTGGAAGCAATGAGTTTCCTTAACTTTGATGATGAATTGTAATTTGAAAGAAGTTGCAAGTCAAGATTGAAATTGGTATATTTCTTTTGGTGAGATTGTCAGACAATAGGTTTACTCTACTATTTTCTCTTAATTGTGATGTGACCAGGATTTTATTGTTATTTGTTGCCTCTTTGTTCTATTGAAGTAATAGCTTATGGGTCACATTGGTTCAGGTGGAGTAACAATGAGTGTATTTGGATTGATAATAGGCTATATTTTACATAGGTTTTCAAATTTCGCAAGATCTCATATGATTTTCAGATATTTTACGATACTAAGTGTTAGTCATATGCTAATGAGGAGTAAATTTTGTTCAGTTTTTCCTTTTTATATTATTGATTTATATGAATTCTGTGGGTAAATTCCATGCAAACCCTCACGAGACATAACTCGTCCACTACTGCAGAGTAGGGGTTTAACGGCTTGTTGCATGCGCTGAATGCAATCGTGCTCCCTACGAAAGTGGCATTTTGTTTTCCTAGGCTTAATTTTGGTTCGATTGTTGTTTTGCTAGGGACTAGCAAAGATTTAGGTTTGGGGGTGTGATAGATACTATATTCTGACATGAGAACTAAGTTAATTATAATAGAATAACCTTTATAATTGTGTTATAGGTGGTTATTTATCGGTTTTCAAATGAAATGAGCATTTATTGAATTTGGCATTAATCACTGTCGATATTGCATATTTTTCTCTCCTGAATTATATTTCATTGTTTTTAAGGTTTATTTCTTCCTAAAATGCTTTTTATAGATTTAATTATGGAATTTCAGGAGAATTATGGTGGAGAAGGAGATATTTACCAAAATGCCGTTAGTGAAATGGAGATGATTTTTAGGTCAAATCGTTTTAAAATAAATAAGATGGTATTTAAAGCAAAAGGGGGGGCGTCGAAAGAGGAGGTCGAAAGGGGACCAGAGAGGGAAAACCCGAGAGGGGAGACCCGAGCGGGAAGAGAAAACAGAGCACGACCGTCGACCGAAACAGGGGAAGCCCCGAGAGGAGTTTCCCTCCGTCGGTTGCCGCGTCACCGTCGTTCGTCGCGCCACCGTCATCCACCGCCGTCAACTGCCGTCCAGAAACCGAGAACAAACCCGAGGAGAGCTCGAGAGAGTCTCCGTCGAGGTGAGTTCGACAGTTTCTGCTCGCCAGAACAGAGCACCGAAAACAGGGGAGACCCGAGAGGAGTTTCCCACCGTCGCTTGCCGGACCACTGTCTTCCGCAGCGCCACCGTCGTCCACCGCTATCCACTACCATCCAGCAACCGAGAACAAACCCGAGGAGAGCTCGAGAGAGTCTCCGTTGAGGTGAGTTCGACAGTCGTCGCTCGCCAGGCCGAGAAGTGATCTGAGAGGGCTTCTCCGGTGCCAATTCTCGCTTTCCGACCATCCTCCGACGTCGGTTACGTATTTCCGACCATTCCCGGAGCGATTCCGACTCCGTCCGAGGTTCGAGAGAGCCGGTTAGAGAACTTCACCTCTGTTTCGTTCTTCGCCGGACATTCCCTCCATTCATCGGCTTCCAACCTTCATCGCCGGCGTCATCTCTACCTCCGGCCACTCACTATTGCTACCCGACGCCACCAATTTCCGGAAATTGCAGCACCCGTGAGAATGAGTTGCTGCCCGAGCGAGAGGAGGAAGAAGGGGAGTAATTCATCATTATTGAATTTAGTTTTTATAATCTTTGAACTTAGGTTTTGAATGTTAATTGAATCTGATTTGATAATTAAGGTTTATTTAAGATTTGTTTTCTTGATATTTGATTAAATTAGCTAATTAGGGTAAGATTATAATTGAGGTTGGATTTTGGTATTTTAATCCGATTTCTGTCTTTAACTCTAGGCGCCCGAGAGGGGCTAGACGCAAGGATTGAGAATTCGGATTTGTGGTTACGTGGCGCTCGAGAGGCACGAATCACGATAAAATCCAGAGTTGATAATTTTAGCATCATCACAATAGGAAATTGATTCTCTGCATTCTATTGTAATCCGCTCTTTGTCATTAACTCTAGGCGCCCGAGAGGGGCTAGACGCAAGGATTGAGAATCCGGATTCGTGGTTACGTGGCGCTCGAGAGATGCACGAATCACGGTAAAATCCAGAGTTGATAATTTTAGCATCATCACAATAGGAAATTAATTCTCTGCATTCTATTTTAATCCAATCTTTGTCATTAACTCTAGGCGCCCGAGAGGGGCTAGACGCAAGGATTGAGAATCCGGATTCGTGGTTACGTGGTGCTCTAGAAAGGCACGAATCACGGTAAAATCCAGAGTTGACGTTTCCTGTTGTGCAAGTAGTTAATTAAATTATTGCTTGATAATTTAGGATATAATTAGTGTTTAGTTCATATTAATTCATCATATTTGGTTAGGCTAGTTGACTAAAGAATACATAAAATTTAATCCTCCCTGTGGATATGACCCTCGCTTACTGCTAGATTACATGAACGATTCGTACACTTGCGAGGTATAAAAGCCGATGTAACTAAATTCTGCAACACATATCCACCACAGTTAAAGCGTGTTAGGATCTATTAGAAGTCCCTTTACTATAAAATTCCTCCAAGCTTATTACTAGGGGTTGTACTAGTGGAATTTCCCAAACATGAATAACAAAACCTTGGAGTTTATTTTTAGTGCGTGAAATAATTTTAAAATTATTTTTACATACATGAACTCTAAAATTTTCATTTTGTTATGTCTTATATCTTTTTTGTTTATGAGAAAGATGGGAGAGTGAAAACTCATGTTTGGATCCGAAAATCAATTTGAACATCCAAAATGAAAATGCACAAATGCTCAGAGAGAGTTCCAAAAAGTATCTCTGATTTTTAAGGATGGGCAAAAAGTGGGTTATTTGGCTCTTGTAAATATCCAAACACTTAAAGAAGTTAATTTTTTCTACTCCTTGAAATTTTTGGATCATTAGGTCCACTTGCATCCTCAACATGATTCTAGGATGCATATCCACCACACTTAAAGCATGTTAGGATCGGTTAGAAGTCCCTTTCCTATAAAATTCCACCAAGCTTATTATTAGGGGTTGTACTAGTGAAATTTCCAAAACATGGATAACAAAACCTTGGAGTTCATTTTTAGAGCGTGAAATAATTTTCAAATTCCTTTTCCATACATGAACTCTAAAATTTTCATATTGTTATGCCTAATATCTTTTTTGTTTAAGAGAAAAATGGGAGAGTGAAAACTCAAGTTTGGATCCGAAAACAAATTTGAACATCCAAAATGGAAATGCACAAATGCTGAGAGAGATAGTTCCAAAAAGTATCTGTTACTTTTAAGGATAGGCAAAAAAAACTGGCTTGTTTGGCTCTGGTAAATATCCAACCACTTGCGAATTTGATTTTTTCTACTCCTTGAAATTTTTGGATCATTAGGTCCACTTTCATCCTCAACATGTTCCTAGCATGCATATCCACCACACTTAAAGCATATTAGGATCAGTTTGAAGTCCCTTTCCTATACAATTCCACCAAGCTTATTATTAGGGGTTGTATTAGTGGAATTTCCAAAACATGGATAACAAAACCTTGGAGTAGATTTTTAGTGCGTGAAATAATTTTCAAATTCTTTTTGCATACATGAACTCTAAAATTTTTATTTTGTTATGCCTTATATCTTTTTTGTTTACGAGAAAAATGGGAGAGTCAAATCTCAAGTTTGCATCCGAAAACAAATTTGAACATCCAAAATGGAAATACACAAATGGTGAAAGAGATATTTCAAAAAAGTATATGTGATTTTCAAGGATAGGCAAATAGTGGGTTGCTTGGCTCTGGTAAATATCCATCCACTTGAGAATTTGATATTTTCTACTCCTTGAAATATTTTGATCATTCGGTCATCTTGCATCCTCAACATGTTTCTGGCATGCATATCCACCACACTTAAAGCATGTTAGGATCAGTTAGAAGTCCCTTTCCTATAAAATTCCACCGAGCTTATTATTAGGGGTTGTACTTGTGGAATTTCCCAAACATGGATAACATAACCTTGGAGTTCATTTTTAGTGCGTGAAATAATTTTCTAATTCTTTTTGCATACAAGAACTCTAAAATTTTTATTTTGTTACGTCTTATATATTTTTTGTTTACGAAAAAAATGGGAGTGTTAAAATTCAACTTTGGATCCGAAAACAAATTTGAGCATCCAAAATTGAAATGCACAAATGCTAAGAGAGATAGTTCCGAAATGTATCGGTGATTTTTAAGGATTGGCAAAAAGTGGGTTGTTTGGCATTAGTAAATATCCAACCACTTGAGAATTTAATTTTTTCTACTCCTTGAAGTGTTTGGATCATTAGTCCACTTTCATTCTCAACATGTTTCAGGCATGTATATCCACCACACTTAAAACATGTTCGGATCAGTAAGAAGTCCCTTTCCTATAAAATTCAGCCAAGCTTATTATTAGGGGTTGTACTATTGGATTTTTGCCCCAATGGATAACAAAACCTTGGAGTTCATTTTAAGTGAGTGAAATAATTTTAAAATTTATTTTGCATACATGAACTCTAAAATTTTCATTTTGTTATGCCTTACAACTTTTTTGTTTTTGAGAAAGATGGGAGACTGAAAACTCAAGTTTGGATCTGAAAACAAATTTCAACATCCAAAATGGAAATTCACAAATGCTGAGAGAGATAGTTCAAAAAAGTATATGTGATTTTTAAGGATAGGCAAAAAGTGGGTTGTTTGGCTCTAGTAAATATCCAACCAGTTGAGAATTTGATTTTTTCTACTCCTTGAAATTTTTGGATCATTAGGTCCACTTGCATCCTCAACATGTTTTTGGCATGCATATCCACCACACTTCAAGCATGATAGGATCAGTTAGAAAACCCTTTCCTATGAAATTCCACCAAGCTTATTATTCGGGGTTGTACTAGTGGAATTTCAAAAACACGCATAACAAAACCTTGGAGTTCATTTTTAGTGTGTGAAATAATTTTCAAATTCTTTTTGCATACATGGACTTTAAAATTTTCATTTTGTTATGCCTTATATCTTTTTTGTTTACGAGAAAAATGGGAGAGTGAAAACTCAAGTTTGGATCCGAAAACAAATTTGAACATCCAAAATGCAAATGCACAAATGCTAAGAGTGATAGTTCCAAAAAGTATCTGTCATTTTTAAGGATAGGCAAAAAGTGGGTTGTTTGGCTGTAGTAAATATCCAACCACTCCAGAATTTAATTTTTTCTACTCCTTGAAATTTTTGGATCATTAGGTCCACTTGCATCCTCAACATTTTTTTGGCATGCATATCCACCACACTTAAAGCATGTTAGGATTAGTTAGAAGTCCCTTTCTGATAAAATTCCACCAAGCTTATTATTAGGGGTTGTACTAGTGGAATTTCCAAAACATGGATAATAAAACCTAGGCATTCATTTTTAGTCCGTGAAATAATTTTCAAATTATTTTTGCATACATGAACTCTAAACTTTTCATTTTTTTATGGCTTATATCTTTTTTGTTTAGGGGAAAAATGTGAGAGTGAAAACTCAAGTTTGGCTCCGAAAACAAATTTGAACATCCAAAATGGAAATGCACAAATACTGAGAGAGATAGTTCTAAAAAGTATCTGTGATTTTTAAGGATAGGCAAAAAGTGGGTTGTTTGGCTCTAGTAAATATCCAATCACTTGAGAATTTGATTTTTCCTACTCCTTGAAATTTTTATATCATTAGGTCCACTTGCATCCTCAACATGTTTCTGGCATGGATATCCACCACACTTAAAGCATATTAGGATCAGTTAGAAGTCCCTTTTCCTATAAATTCTTCCAAGTTTATTATTAGGGGTTGTACAAGTGGAATTTCCCAAACATGGATAACAAAACCTTGGAGTTCATTTTTTGGGTGTGAAATAACTGTCAAATAATTTTTGCATACATGAACTCCAAAATTTTCATTTTGTTATGCCTGATATCTTTTTTGTTTAGGAGAAAAATGGCAGAGTGAAAACTCAAGTTTGGATCCGAAAACAAATTTGAACATCCAAAATGGAAATCCACAAATGCTGAGAAAGATAGTTCCAAAAAGTATCTATGATTTTTAAGGATAGGCAAAAAGTGGGTTGTTTGGCTCCGGAAAACATCCAACCACTTGAGAATTTGATTTTTTCTACTCCTTGAAATTTTGGATCATTAGGTCCACATGCATCCTCAACATTTTTTTGGCATGCATATCCACCACACTTCAAGCATGGTAGGATCAGTTAGAAAACCCTTTCCTATGAAATTCCACCAAGCTTATTATTCGGGGTTGTACTAGTGGAATTTCAAAAACACGCAAAACAAAACCTTGGAGTTCATTTTTAGTGCGTGAAATAATTTTCAAATTCTTTTTACATACATGAACTTTAAAATTTTCATTTTGTTATGCCTTACATCTTTTTTATTTACGAGAAAAATGGGAGAGTGAAAACTCAAGTTTGGATCCGAAAACAAATTTGAACATCCAAAATGCAAATGCACAAATGCTAAGAGTGATAGTTCCAAAAAGTATCTGTCATTTTTAAGGATAGGCAAAAAGTGGGTTGTTTGGCTGTAGTAAATATCCAACAACTTCAGAATTTAATTTTTTCTACTCCTTGAAATTTTTGGATCATTAGGTCCACTTGCATCCTCAACATTTTTTTGGCATGCATATCCACCACACTTAAAGCATGTTAGGATTAGTTAGAAGTCCCTTTCTGATAAAATTCCACCAAGCTTATTATTAGGGGTTGTACTAGTGGAATTTCCAAAACATGGATAATAAAACCTAGGCATTCATTTTTAGTCCGTGAAATAATTTTCAAATTATTTTTGCATACATGAACTCTGAACTTTTCATTTTTTTATGGCTTATATCTTTTTTGTTTAGGGGAAAAATGTGAGAGTGAAAACTCAAGTTTGGCTCCGAAAACAAATTTGAACATCCAAAATGGAAATGCACAAATACTGAGAGAGATAGTTCTAAAAAGTATCTGTGATTTTTAAGGATAGGCAAAAAGTGGGTTGTTTGGCTCTAGTAAATATCCAATCACTTGAGAATTTGATTTTTCCTACTCCTTGAAATTTTTATATTATTAGGTCCACTTGCATCCTCGACAAGTTTCTGGCATGCATATCCACCACACTTAAAGCATATTAGGATCAGTTAGAAGTCCCTTTCCTATAAATTCTTCCAAGTTTATTATTAGGGGTTGTACAAGTGGAATTTCCCAAACATGGATAACAAAACCTTGGAGTTCATGTTTTGGGTGTGAAATAACTGTCAAATAATTTTTGCCTACATGAACTCCAAAATTTTCATTTTGTTATGCCTGATATCTTTTTTGTTTAGGAGAAAAATGGCAGAGTGAAAACTCAAGTTTGGATCCGAAAACAAATTTGAACATCCAAAATGGAAATGCACAAATGCCGAGAAAGATAGTTCGAAAAAGTATCTATGATTTTTAAGGATAGGGAAAAAGTGGGTTGTTTGGCTCCGGAAAACATCCAACCACTTGAGAATTTGATTTTTTCTACTCAAAATTTTTGGATCATTAGGTCCACATGCATCCTCAACATGTTTTTGGCATGCATATCCACCACACTTCAAGCATGGTAGGATCAGTTAGAGAACCCTTTCCTATGAAATTCCACCAAGCTTATTATTCGGGGTTGTACTAGTGGAATTTCAAAAACACGCATAACAAAACCTTGGAGTTCATTTTTAGTGCGTGAAATAATTTTCAAATTCTTTTTGCATACATGAACTTTAAAATTTTTATTTTGTTATGCCTTACATCTTTTTTGTTTACGAGAAAAATGGGAGAGTGAAAACTCAAGATTGGATCCGAAAACAAATTTGAACATCCAAAATGCAAATGCACAAATGCTAAGAGTGATAGTTCCAAAAAGTATATGTCATTTTTAAGGATAGGCAAAAAGTGGGTTGTTTGGCTGTAGTAAATATCCAACGACTTCAGAATTTAATTTTTTCTACTCCTTGAAATTTTTGGATCATTTGGTCCACTTGCATCCTCAACATTTTTTTGGCATGCATATCCACCACACTTAAAGCATGTTAGGATTAGTTAGAAGTCCCTTTCTAATAAAATTTCACCAAGCTTATTATTAGGGGTTGTACTAGTGGAATTTCCAAAACACGGATAATAAAACCTAGGCATTCATTTTTAGTCCGTGAAATAATTTTCAAATTATTTTTTTATGGCTTATATCTTTTTTATTTAGGGGAAAAATGTGAGAGTTAAAACTCAAGTTTGGATCCGAAAACAAATTTGAACATCCAAAATGGAAATACACAAATATTGAGAGAGATAGTTCTAAAAAGTATCTGTGATTTTTAAGGATAGGCAAAAAGTGGGTTGTTTGGCTCTGGTGAATATCCAACCACTTGAGAATTTGATTTTTCCTACTCCTAGAAATTTTTGGATCATTAGGTCCACTTGCATCCTGAACATGTTTATGGTATGCATATCCACCACACTGAAAGCATTATTGGATCAATTAGAAGTCCCTTTCCTATAAAATTCCAACAAGCTTATTATTAGGGGTTTTACTAGTGGAATTTCCCTAACAAGGATAACAAAACCTTGGAGTTCATTTTTAGTGCGTGAAATAATTTTCAAATTCTTTTTGAATACATGAATTCTAAAATTTTCATTTTGTTATGCCTTATATCTTTTTTGTTTACGAGAAAAATGGGAGTGTGAAAACTCAAGTTTGGATTTAAAAACAACTTTGAACATCTAAAATGGAACTGCACAAATGATGAGGGAGATAGTTCCAAAAAGTATCTGTGATTTTTAAGGATATGCAAAAAGTGGGTTGTTTGGCTCTGGGAAATATCCAACCACTTGAAAATTGGATTTTTCCTACTCCTAGAATTTTTTGGTTCATTAGGTCCACTTGCATCTACAACATGTTTATGGCATGCATATCCACCACACTTAAAACATGTTAGGATCAGTTAGAAGTCCCTTTCCTATAAAATTTCCCTAAGCTTATTATTAGGGGTTGTACTAGTGGAATTTCCCAAACATGGAAAACAAAACATTGGAGTTCATTTTTAGTGCGTGAAATAATTTTCAAATTCTTTTTGCATACATGAACTCTAACATTTTCATTTTTTTAAGCCTAATATCTTTTTTGTTTAGGAGAAAAAAGGGAGAGTGAAAACTCAAGTTTGAATCCGAAAACAAATTTGAATATCCAAAATGGAAATGCACAAATGCTGAGAGAGACTGTTCCAAAAAGTATCTATGATTTTTAAGGATAGGCAAAAAGTGGGTTGTTTGGCCCTGGTAAATATCCAACCACTTGAGAATTTGATTTTTTCTACTCCTTGTAATTTTTGGATCATTAGGTCCACTTGCATCCTCAACATTTTTTTGGCATGCATATCCACCACACTTAAAGCATGTTAGGATTAGTTAGAAGTCCCTTTCTGATAAAATTCCACCAAGCTTATTATTAGGGGTTGTACTAGTGGAATTTCCAAAACATGGATAATAAAACCTAGGCATTCATTTTTAGTCCGTGAAATAATTTTCAAATTATTTTTGCATACATGAACTCTAAACTTTTCATTTTTTTATGGCTTATATCTTTTTTGTTTAGGGGAAAAATGTGAGAGTGAAAACTCAAGTTTGGCTCCGAAAACAAATTTGAACATCCAAAATGGAAATGCACAAATACTGAGAGAGATAGTTCTAAAAAGTATCTGTGATTTTTAAGGATAGGCAAAAAGTGGGTTGTTTGGCTCTAGTAAATATCCAATCACTTGAGAATTTGATTTTTCCTACTCCTTGAAATTTTTATATTATTAGGTCCACTTGCATCCTCGACAAGTTTCTGGCATGCATATCCACCACACTTAAAGCATATTAGGATCAGTTAGAAGTCCCTTATAAATTCTTCCAAGTTTATTATTAGGGGTTGTACAAGTGGAATTTCCCAAACATGGATAACAAAACCTTGGAGTTCATGTTTTGGGTGTGAAATAACTGTCAAATAATTTTTGTCTACATGAACTCCAAAATTTTCATTTTGTTATGCCTGATATCTTTTTTGTTTAGGAGAAAAATGGCAGAGTGAAAACTCAAGTTTGGATCCGAAAACAAATTTGAACATCCAAAATGGAAATGCACAAATGCCGAGAAAGATAGTTCGAAAAAGTATCTATGATTTTTAAGGATAGGGAAAAAGTGGGTTGTTTGGCTCCGGAAAACATCCAACCACTTGAGAATTTGATTTTTTCTACTCAAAATTTTTGGATCATTAGGTCCACATGCATCCTCAACATGTTTTTGGCATGCATATCCACCACACTTCAAGCATGGTAGGATCAGTTAGAGAACCCTTTCCTATGAAATTCCACCAAGCTTATTATTCGGGGTTGTACTAGTGGAATTTCAAAAACACGCATAACAAAACCTTGGAGTTCATTTTTAGTGCGTGAAATAATTTTCAAATTCTTTTTGCATACATGAACTTTAAAATTTTTATTTTGTTATGCCTTACATCTTTTTTGTTTACGAGAAAAATGGGAGAGTGAAAACTCAAGATTGGATCCGAAAACAAATTTGAACATCCAAAATGCAAATGCACAAATGCTAAGAGTGATAGTTCCAAAAAGTATATGTCATTTTTAAGGATAGGCAAAAAGTGGGTTGTTTGGCTGTAGTAAATATCCAACGACTTCAGAATTTAATTTTTTCTACTCCTTGAAATTTTTGGATCATTAGGTCCACTTGCATCCTCAACATTTTTTTGGCATGCATATCCACCACACTTAAAGCATGTTAGGATTAGTTAGAAGTCCCTTTCTAATAAAATTTCACCAAGCTTATTATTAGGGGTTGTACTAGTGGAATTTCCAAAACACGGATAATAAAACCTAGGCATTCATTTTTAGTCCGTGAAATAATTTTCAAATTATTTTTTTATGGCTTATATCTTTTTTATTTAGGGGAAAAATGTGAGAGTTAAAACTCAAGTTTGGATCCGAAAACAAATTTGAACATCCAAAATGGAAATACACAAATACTGAGAGAGATAGTTCTAAAAAGTATCTGTGATTTTTAAGGATAGGCAAAAAGTGGGTTGTTTGGCTATGGTGAATATCCAACCACTTGAGAATTTGATTTTTCCTACTCCTAGAAATTTTTGGATCATTAGGTCCACTTGCATCCTGAACATGTTTATGGTATGCATATCCACCACACTGAAAGCATTATTGGATCAATTAGAAGTCCCTTTCCTATAAAATTCCAACAAGCTTATTATTAGGGGTTTTACTAGTGGAATTTCCCTAACAAGGATAACAAAACCTTGGAGTTCATTTTTAGTGCGTGAAATAATTTTCAAATTCTTTTTGAATACATGAATTCTAAAATTTTCATTTTGTTATGCCTTATATCTTTTTTGTTTACGAGAAAAATGGGAGTGTGAAAACTCAAGTTTGGATTTAAAAACAACTTTGAACATCTAAAATGGAACTGCACAAATGATGAGGGAGATAGTTCCAAAAAGTATCTGTGATTTTTAAGGATATGCAAAAAGTGGGTTGTTTGGCTCTGGGAAATATCCAACCACTTGAAAATTGGATTTTTCCTACTCCTAGAATTTTTTGGTTCATTAGGTCCACTTGCATCCACAACATGTTTATGGCATGCATATCCACCACACTTAAAACATGTTAGGATCAGTTAGAAGTCCCTTTCCTATAAAATTTCCCTAAGCTTATTATTAGGGGTTGTACTAGTGGAATTTCCCAAACATGGAAAACAAAACATTGGAGTTCATTTTTAGTGCGTGAAATAATTTTCAAATTCTTTTTGCATACATGAACTCTAACATTTTCATTTTTTTAAGCCTAATATCTTTTTTGTTTAGGAGAAAAAAGGGAGAGTGAAAACTCAAGTTTGAATCCGAAAACAAATTTGAACATCCAAAATGGAAATGCACAAATGCTGAGAGAGACTGTTCCAAAAAGTATCTATGATTTTTAAGGATAGGCAAAAAGTGGGTTGTTTGGCCCTGGTAAATATCCAACCACTTGAGAATTTGATTTTTTCTACTCCTTGTAATTTTTGGATCATTAGGTCCACTTGCGTCCTCAACATGTTTCTCACACTTAAAGCATGTTAGGATCAGTTAGAAGTCCCTTTCCTATAAAATTCCACCAAGCTTATTATTAGGGATTGTACTAGTGGAATTTCCCAAACATGGGAAACAAAACCTTCATGTTCATTTATAGTGCGTGAAATAATTTTCAAATTCTTTTTGCATACAAGAACTCCAAAATTTTCATTTTGTTATGCCCTTTATATTTTTTGTTTAAAAGAAAAATGGGAGAATGAAAACTCAAGTTTGGATCCGAAAATAAATTTGAACATCCAAAATGGAAATGCACAAATGCTGAGAGAGATAGTTCCGAAAAGTATCTGTGATTTTTAAGGATAGGCAAGAAGTGGGTTGTTTGGCTCTGGTAAATATCCAAGCACTTGAGAATTTGATTTTTTCTACTCCTTGAAATTTTTGGATCATTAGGTCCACTTGCATCCTCATAATGTTTCTGGCAAGCATATCCACCACATTTAAAGCATTTTAAGATCAGTTATAGGTCCCTTTCCTATAAAATTCCACCAAGCTTATTATTAGGGGTTGTACTACTGGAATATTACAAACATGGATAACAAAACCTTGGACTTCATTTTTTGTGTGTGAAATAATTTTCAAATTCTTTTTGCATACATGATCTCTAAAATTTTTATTTTTCAATGTATTATATCTTTTTTGTTTACGAGAAAAATGGGAGTGTGAAAACTCAAGTTTGGATCCGAAAATATATTTGAACATTCAAAATGGAAATGCACAAATGTTGAGAGAGACAGTTCCAAAAAGTATCTTTGATTTTTAAGGATAGGCAAAAAAGTGGGTTGTTTGGGTCTGGAAAATATCCAACCACTTGAGAATTTGATTTTTTCTACTCCTTGAAATTTTTGGATCATTAGGTCCACATGCATCCTCAACATGTTTTTGGCATGCATATCCACCACACTTCAAGCATGTTAGGATCAGTTAGCAAACCCTTTCCTATGAAATTCCACCAAGCTTATTATTCAGGGTTGTACTAGTGGAATTTCAAAAACACGCATAACAAATCCTTGGAGTTCATTTTTAGTGAGTGAAATAATTTTCAAATTCTTTTTGCATACATGAACTTTAAAATTTTCATTTTGTTATGCCTTATATATTTTTTGTTTACGAGAAACATGGGAGAGTGAAAACTCAAGTTTGGATCCGAAAACAAATTTGAACATCCAAAATGCAAATGGACAAATGCTAAGAGTGATAGTTCCAAAAAGTATCTGTGGTTTTTAAGGATAGGCAAAAAGTGGGCTGTTTGGCTGTAGTAAATATCCAACCACTTGAGAATTTATTTTTTTCCTACTCCTTGAAATTTTTGGATCATTAGGTCCACTTGCATCCTCAACATATTTTTGGCATGCATATCCACCACACTTAAAGCATGTTAGGATTAGTTAGAAGTCCCTTTCTGATAAAATTCCACCAAGCTGATTATTAGGGGTTGTACTAGTGGAATTTCCAAAACATGGATAACAAAACCTAGGCGTTCATTTTTAGTGTGTGAAATAATTTTCAAATTATTTTTGCATACATGAACTCTAAACTTTTCATTATTTTATGGCTTATATCTCTTTTTTTAGGGGAAAAATGTGAGTGTGAAAACTCAAGTTTGGATCCGAAAACAAATTTGAACATCCAAAATGGAAATGCACAAATACTGATAGAGATAGTTCTAAAAATTATTTGTGATTTTTAAGGATAGGCAAAAAGTGGGTTGTTTGGCTCTGGTAAATATCCAACCACTTGAGAATTTGATTTTTTCTACTCCTTGAAATTTTTATATCAATAGGTCCACTTGCATCCTCAACATGTTTCTGGCATGCATATCCACCACACTTAATGCATATTAGGATCAGTTAGAAGTCCCTTTCCTATAAAATTCCACCAAGTTTATTATTAGGCGTTGTACAACTGGAATTTCCCAAACATGGATAACAAAACCTTGGAGTTCATTTTTTGGGGGTGAAATAACTGTCAAATAATTTTTGCACACATGAACTCTAAAATTTTCATTTTGTTATGCCTGATACCTTTTTTGTTTGGGAGAAAAATGGCAAAGTGAAAACTCAAGTTTGGATCCGAAAAAAAATTTGAACATCCAAAATGGAAATGCACAAATGCTGAGAAAGATAGTTCCAAAAAGTATCTGTGATTTTTAAGGATAGGCAAAAAGTGGGTTGTTTGGCTCGTGAAAACATCCAACCATTTGAGAATTTGATTTTTTCTTCTCCTTGAAATTTTTGGATCATTAGGTCAACTTGTATCCTCAACATGTTTCTGGCATGCATATCCACACCACTTAAAGCATGTTAGGATCAATTAGAAGTGCCTTTCCTATAAAATTCCATTAAGCTTATTATTAGGGGTTGTACTAGTGGAATTTCCCAAACATGGACAACGAAACCTTGGAGTTCATTTTTAGTGCGTGAAATAATTTACAAATTATTTTTGCATACCTGAACTCTAAAATTTTCATTTTGTTATGCCTTATATATTTTTTGTTTACGAGAAAAAATGGGAGAGTGACAACTCAAGTTTGGATCAGAAAACAAATTTGAACATCCAAAATGGAAATGCACAAATGCTGAGAGAGATAGTTCCAAGAAGTATCTGTGATTTTTAAGGATAGGCAAAAAGTGGGGTTTTTGGCTCTGGTAAATATCCAACCACTTGAGAATTTGATTTTTTCTACTCCTTGAAATTTTGGGGTCATTAGGTCAACTTGCATCCTCAACATGTTTCGGGCATGCATATCCACCACACTTAAAGCATGTTAGGATCAGTTACAAGTCCCTTTCCTATAAAAATCCACCAAGTTTATTATTAGGGGTTGTACTAGTGGAATTTCCCAAACATGGATAACAAAACCTTGGAGTTCATTCTTAGGGCGTGAAATAATTTTCAAATTATTTTTGAATACATGAACTCTAAAATTTTCATTTTGTTATGCCTTATATCTTTTTTGTTTACGAGAAAATAGGAGAGTGAAAACTCAAGTTTGGATCCGAAAACAAATTTGAACATAAAAAATGGAAATGCACAAATGCTGAGCAAGATAGTTCCAAAAAGTGGGTTGTTTGGCTTTGGTAAATATCCAACCACTTGAGAATTTGATTTTTTCTTCTCCTTGAATTTTTTGGATCATTAGGTCCACTTGCATCCTCAACATTTTTCTGGCATTCATATCCACCACACTTAAAGCGTATTAGGATCAGTTAGAAGTCCCTTTCCTATAAAATTCCACCAAGCTTATTATTAGGGTTTGTGCTAGTGGAATTTCCTAAACATGGAAAACAAAACCTTGGAGTTCGTTATTAGTGCGTGAAATAATTTTCAAATTCTTTTTGCAAATATGAACTCTAAAATTTTCATTTTGTTATGCCTTATATCTTTTTTGTTTACGAGAAAAATGCGAGAGTGAAAACTCAGGTATGGATCCGAAAACAAATTTGAACTTCCAAATTGGAAATGTACAAATGTTGAGAGAGATAGTTCCAAAAAGTATCAGCGATTTTCAAGGTGAAGCAAAAAGTTGGTTATTTGGCTGTGGTAATTATCCAACCACTAGAGAATTTGATTTTTTCTACTCCTAGAAATTTTTGGATCATTAGGTCCACTTGCATCCTGAACATGTTTATGGCATGCATATCCACCACACTGAAAGCATTGTTGGATCAGTTAGAAGTCCCTTTCCTATAAAATTCCAACAAGCTTATTATTAGGGGTTTTACTAGTGGAATTTCCCTAACATGGATAACAAAACCTTGGAGTTCAATTTTAGTGCGTGAAATAATTTTCAAATTCTTTTTGAATACATGAACTCTAAAATTTTCATTTTGTTATGCCTTATATCTTTTTTTTTTACGAGAAAAATGGGAGTGTGAAAACTCAAGTTTGGATTTAAAAACAACTTTGAACATCTAAAATGGAAATGCACAAATGATGAGAGAGATAGTTCCAAAAAGTATCTGTGATTTTTAAGGATATGCAAAAAGTGGGTTGTTTGGCTCTGGGAAATATCCAACCACTTGAGAATTTGATTTTTTCTACTCTTAGAAATTTTTGGATCATTACGTCCACTTGCATCCTCAACATGTTTATGGCATGCATATCCACCACACTTAAAGCTTATTATTAGGGGTCCCTTTCCTATAAAATTTCCCTAAGCTTATCATTAGGGGTTGTAGTAGTGGAATTTCCCAAACATGGAAAAAAAAAACATTGGAGTTCATTTTTAGTGCGTGAAATAATTTTCAAATTCTTTTTGCATACATGAACTCTAACATTTTTATTTTTTTATGCCTTATATCTTTTTTGTTTAGGAGCAAAATGGGAGAGTGAAAACTCAAGTTTGGATCCGAAAACAAATTTGAACATCCAAAATGGAAATGCACAAATGCAGAGAGAGATAGTTCCAAAAAGTATCTGTGATTTTTAAGGATAGGCAAAAAGAGGGTTGTTTGGCCCTGGTAAATATCCAACCACTTGAGAATATGATTTTTTCTACTCCTTGTAATTTTTGGATCATTAGGTCCACTTGCATCCTCAACATGTTTCTCACACTTAAAGCATGTTAGGATGAGTTAGAAGTCCCTTTCCTATAAAATTCCACCAAGCTTATTATTAGGGGTTGTACTAGTGGAATTTCCCAAACATGGGAAACAAAACCTTCGTGTTCATTTTTGGTGCGTGAAATAATTTTCAAATTCTTTTTGCATACAAGAACTCCAAAATTTTCATTTTGTTATGCCTTTTATATTTTTTGTTTAAAAGAAAAATGGGAGAATGAAAACTCAAGTTTCGATCCGAAAATAAATTTGAACATCCAAAATGGAAATGCACAAATGCTGAGAGAGATAGTTCCAAAAAGTGTCTGTGATTTTTAAGGATAGGCAAGAAGTGGGTTGTTTGGCTCTGGTAAATATCCAAGCACTTTAGAATTTGATTTTTTCTACTCCTTGAAATTTTTGGATCATTAGGTCCACTTGCATCCTCAACATGTTTCTGGCAAGCATATCCACCACACTTAAAGAATGTTAAGATTAGTTAGAGGTCCCTTTCCTATAAAATTCCACCAAGCTTATTGTTAGGGGTTGCACTAATGGAATTTCGTAAACATGGATAACAAAACCTTGGAGTTCATTTTTTGTGTGTGAAATAATTTTCAAATTCTTTTTGCATACATGATCTATAAATCTTCATTTTTTAATGTATTATATCTTTTTTGTTTACGAGAAAAACGGGAGTGTGAAAACTCAAGTTTGGATCCGAAAACAAATTTGAACATTCAAAATGGAAATGCACAAATGCTGAGAGAGACAGTTCCAAAAGGTATATGTGATTTTTAAGGATAGGCAAAAAGTGGGTTGTTTGGGTCTGGTAAATATCCAGCCACATGAGAATTTGATTTTTTCTACTCCTTGAAATTTTTGGATCATTAGGTCCACATGCATCCTCAACATGTTTTTGGCATGCATATCCACCACACTTCAAGCATGTTAGGATCAGTTAGAAAACCCTTTCCTATGAAATTCCACCAAGCTTATTATTCGGGGTTGTACTAGTGGAATTTCAAAAACACGCATAACAAAACCTTGGAGTTCATTTTTAGTGAGTGAAATAATTTTCTAATTCTTTTTGCATACATGAACTTTAAAATTTTCATTTTTTATGCCTTATATATTTTTAGTTTACGAGAAAAATGGGAGAGTGAAAACTCAAGTTTGGATCCGAAAACAAATTTGAACATTCAAAATGCAAATGGACAAATGCTAAGAGTGATAGTTCCAAAAAGTATCTGTGATTTTTAAGGATAGGCAAAAAGTGGGTTGTTTGGCTGTAGTAAATATCCAACCACTTGAGAATTTAATTTTTTCTACTCCTAGAAATTTTTGGATCATTAGGTCCACTTGCATCCTCAACATTTTTCTGGCATCCATATCAACCACACTTAAAGCATGTTAGGATTAGTTAGAAGTCCCTTTCTGATAAAATTCCACCAAGCTGATTATTAGGGGTTGTACTTGTGGAATTTCCAAAACATGGATAACAAAACCTAGGCGTTCATTTTTAGTGCGTAAAATAATTTTCAAATTATTTTTGCATACATTAACTCTAAACTTTTCATTTTTTTATGGCTTATATCTTTTTTTTTAGGGGAAAAATGTGAGAGTGAAAAATCAAGTTTGGATCCGAAAAAAAATTTGAACATCCAAAATGGAAATGCACAAATACTGAGAGATATAGTTGTAAATGTATCTGTGATTTTTAAGGATAGGCAAAAAGTGGGTTGTTTGGCTCTGGTAAATATCCAACCACTTGAGAATTTGATTTTTTCTACTCCGTGAAATTTTTATATCATTAGGTCCACTTGCATCCTCAACATGTTTCTAGCATGCATATCCACCACACTTAAAGCATATTAGGATCAGTTAGAAGTCCCTTTCCTATAAAATTCCACCAAGTTTATTATTAGGGGCTGTACTAGTGGAATTTCCCAAACATGGATAACAAAACCTTGGAGTTCATATTTTGGGCGTGAAATAACTGTCAAATAATTTTTGCACACATGAACTCTAATATTTTCATTTTGTTATGCCTGATACCTTTTTTGTATAGGAGAAAAATGGCAAAGTGAAAACTCAAGTTTGGATCCGAAAACAAATTTGAACAACCAAAATGGAAATGCACAAATGCTGAGAAAGGTAGTTCCAAAAAGTATCTGTGATTTTTAAGGATAGGCAAAAAGTGGGTTGTTTGGCTCGTGAAAACATCCAACCACTTGAGAATTTGATTTTTTCTTCTCCTTGAAATTTTTGGATCATTAGGTCAACTTGTATCCTCAACATGTTTCTGGTATGCATATCCACACCACTTAAAGCATGTTAGGATCAATTAGAAGTGCCTTTACTATAAAATTCCATTAAGCTTATTATTAGGGGTTGTACAAAACCTTGGAGTTCATTTTTAGGTGTGAAATAATTTTCAAATTATTTTTGCATACATGAACTCTAACATTTTCATTTTGTTATGCCTTATATCTTTTTTGTTTACGAGAAAATAGGAGAGTCAAAACTCAAGTTTGGATCCGAAAACAAATTTGAACATAAAAAATGGAAATGCACAAATGCTGAGCAAGATAGTTCCAAAAAGTGGGTTGTTTGGCTCTGGTAAATATCCAACCACTTGAGAATTTGATTTTTCCTTCTCCTTGAATTTTTTGGATCATTAGGTCCCTTTGCATCGTCAAACATTTTTCTGGCATGCATATCCTACGCACTTAAAGCGTGTTAGGATCAGTTAGAAGTCCCTTTCCTATAAAATTCCACCAAGCTTATTATTAGGGGTTGTACTAGTGGAATTTCCTAAACATGGAAAACAAAACCTTGGAGTTCGTTTTTAGTGCGTGAAATAATTTTCAAATTCTTTTCGAAAATATGAACTCTAAAATTTTCATTTTGTTCTGCCTTATATCTTTTTTGTTTACGAGAAAAATGGGAGAGTGAAAACTCAGGTATGGATCCGAAAACAAATTTGAACTTCCAAATTGGAATTGCAAAAATGTTGAGAGAGATAGTTCCAAAAACTATCAACGATTTTTAAGGTGAAGCAAAAAGTTGGTTATTTGGCTTTGGTAATTATCCAACCACTTGAGAATTTGATTTTTTCTACTCCTAGAAATTTTTGGATCATTAGGTCCACTTGCATCCTGAACATGTTTATGGCATGCATATCCCCCACTCTGAAAGCATTGTTGGATCAGTTAGAAGTCCCTTTCCTATAAAATTCCAACAAGCTTATTATTAGGAGTTTTACTAGTGGAATTTCCCTAACATGGATAACAAAACCTTGGAGTTCATTTTTAGTGCGTGAAATAATTTTCAAATTCTTTTTGAATACCTGAACTCTAAAATTTTCTTTTTGTTATGCCTTATATCTTTTTTGTTTACGAGAAAAATGGGAGTGTGAAAACTCAAGTTTGGATTTAAAAACAACTTTGAACATCTAAAATGGAAATGCACAAATGATGAGAGAGATAGTTCCAAAAAGTATCTGTGATTTTTAAGGATATGCAAAAAGTGGGTTGTTTGGCTCTGGGAAATATCCAACCACTTGAGAATTTGATTTTTTCTACTCTTAGAAATTTTTGGATCATTACGTCCACTTGCATCCTCAACATGTTTCTGGCATGCAAATCCGCCACACTTAAAGCATATTAGGATCAGTTAGAAGTCCCTTCCCTATAAAATTCCACTAAGTTTATTATTTGGGGTTGTACTAGTGGAATTTCCCAAACATGGATAACAAAACCTTCGAGTTCCTTTTTAGGGCGTGAAATAACTTTCAAATAATTTTTGCATACATGAACTCTAAAATTTTCATTTTGTTATGCCTGATATCTTTTTTGTTTAGGAGAAAAATGGCAGAGTGAAAACTCAAGTTTGGATCCGAAAACAAATTTGAACATCCAAAATGGAAAGGCACAAATGCTGAGAAAGATAGTTCCAAAAAATATATGTGATTTTTAAGGATAGGCAAAAAGTGGGTTTTTTGGCTCTGGAAAACATCCAACCACTTCAGAATTTGATTTTTTCTTCTCCTTGAAATTTTTGGTTCATTAGGTCAAGTTGTATCCTCAACATGTTTCTGGCATGCATATCCACACCATTTAAAGCTTGTTAGGATCAATTAGAAGTGCCTTTCCTATAAAATTCCACCAAGCTTATTATTAGGGGTTGTACTAGTGGAATTTCCCAAACATGGATAACGAAACCTTGGAGTTCATTTTCAGTGCGTGAAATAATCTTCAAATTATTTTTGCATTCCTGAACTCTAAAATTTTTATTTTGTTATGCCTTATATATTTTTTGTTTACGAGAAAAAATGGGAGAGTGACAACTCAAGTTCTGATCTGAAAACAAATTTGAACATCCAAAATGGAAATGCACAAATGCTGAGAGAGATAGTTCCTAGAAGTATCTGTGATTTTTTAGGATAGGCAAAAAGTGGGTTGTTTGGCTCTAGTAAATATCCAACCACTTGAGAATTTGATTTTTTCTACTCCTTGAAATGTTGGGATCATTAGGTCCACTAGCATCCTCAACATGTTTCGGCCATGCATATCCACCACACTTAAAGCATGTTAGGATCAGTTAGAAGTCCCTTTCCTATAAAAATCCACCAAGTTTATTATTAGGGGTTGTACTAGTGGAATTTCCCAAAAATGGATAACAAAACCTTGGAGTTCATTTTTAGGGCGTGAAATAATATTCAAATTATTTTTGCATACATGAACTCTAAAATTTTCATTTGGTTATGCCTTATATCTTTTTTGTTTACGAGAAAATAGGAGAGTGAAAACTCAAGTTTGGATCGGAAAACAAATTTGAACATAAAAAATGGAAATGCACAAATGCTGAGTGAGATAGTTCCAAAAAGTGGGTTGTTTGGCTCTGGTAAATATCCAACCACTAGAGAATTTGATTTTTTCTACTTCTTGAATTTTTTGGATCATTAGGTCCACTTGCATCCTCAACATTTTTCTGGCATGCATATCCACCACACTTAAAGCATGTTAGAATAAGTTAGAAGTCCCTTTCCTATAAAATTCCACCAAGCATATTATTAGGGGTTGTACTAGTGGAATTTCCTAAACATGGAAAACAAAACCTTGGAGTTCGTTTTTAGTGCGTGAAATAATTTTCAAATTCTTTTTGAAAATATGTACTCTAAAATTTTTATTTTGTTATGCCTTATATCTTTTTTGTTTACGAGAAAAATGGGAGAATGAAAACTCAAGTTTGGATCCGAAAACAAATTTGAACATCCAAAATGGAAATGCACAAATGCTGAGAGAGATAGTTCAAAAAAGTATCTGTGATTTTAAGGATAGGCAAAAAGTGTGTTGTTTGGCTTTGGTAAATATCCAACCGTTTGAGAATTCGATTTTTTCTACTCCTTGAAAATTTTGGATCATTCGGTCTACTTGCATCCTCAACCTGTTTCTGGCATGCATATCCACCACACTTAAAGCATGTTAGGATCAGTTAGAAGTCCCTTTCCTATAAAATTCCACCAAGCTTATTATTAGGGGTTGTACTAGTGGAATTTTCCAAACATGGATACCAAAACCTTGGAGTTCATTTTTAGTGTGTGAAATAATTTTCAAATTCGTTTTTCATACATGAACTCTAAAACTCTCATTTTGTTATGCCTTATATCCTTTTGGTTTACGAGAAAAATGGGAGAATGAAAACTGAAGTTTGGATCCGAAAACAAATTTGACCATCCAAAATGGAAATGCACAAATGCTGAGAGAGATTGTTCCAAAAAGTATCTGTGATTTTTAAGGATTGGCAAAAAGTGGGTTGTTTGGCACTGGTAAATATCAAACCACTTGAGAATTTAATTTTTTCTACTCGAAATTTTAGGATCATTAGGTCCACTTGCATCCTCAACATGTTTTGGCATGCATATCCACCACACTTAAAGCATGTTACGATCAGTTAGAAGTCTCTTTCCTATAAAATTGCACCAAGCTTATTATAAGGGGTTGTACTAGTGGAATTTCCCAAACATGGATAACAAAACCTTGGAGTTTATTTTTTGAGTGAAATAATTTTCAAATTCTTTTTGCATTCATGATCTCTAAAATTTTTATTTTGTTATGCCTTATATGTTTTTTGTTTACGAGAAAAATGGGAGACTGAAAATGCAAGTTTGGATCTGAAAAAAAAATTGAACATTCAAAATGGAAATGCACAAATGCTGAGAGAGATAGTTCCAAAAAGTATCTGTAATTTTTAAGGATAGGAAAAAAGTGGGTTATTTGGCTCTGGTAAATATCCAACCACTTCAGAATTTGATTTTCTCTACTCCTTGAAATTTTTGGATCATTAGGTCCACTTGCATCCTCAACATGTTTCTGGCATGCATATCCACCACACTTAAAACATGTTAGGATTAGATAGAAGTCCCTTTCATATAAAATTCCACCAAGCTTATTATTTGGGGTGTTACTAGTGGAATTTCCCAAACATGGATAACAAAACCTCGGAGTTCATTTTTAGTGCGTGAAATAATTTTCAAATTATTTTTGCATACATGAACTCTAAAATTTTCATTTTGTTATGCCTTATATCTTTTTTGTGTACGAGAAAAAAGGGTGAATGAAAACTCAAGTTTGGATCCGAAAAAAATTTTGAACATCCAAAATGGAAATGCACAAATGCTGAGAGAGATAGTACAGAAAAGTGTCTGTCATTTTTAAGGATAGGCAAAAAGTGGGTTGTTTGGCACTGGTAAATATTCAACCACTTGAGAATTTGATTTTTTCTACTCCTTGAAATTTTTGGATCATTAGGTCCACTTGCATCCTCAACATGTTTTTGGCATGCATATCCACCACACTTCAAGCATGTTAGGATCACTTAGAACTCCCTTTCCTATGAAATTCCACCAAGCTTAATATTTGGGGTTGTACTCGTGGAATTTCCAAAACACGCATAACAAAACCTTGGAGTTCATTTTTAGTGCGTGAAATAATTTTCAAATTCTTTTTGCATACATGAACTTTAAAATTTTCATTTTGGTATGCCTTATATCTTTTTTGTTTACGAGAAAAGAGGGAGAGTGAAAACTCAAGTTTGGATCTGAAAACAAATTTGAACATCCAAAATGGAAATGCACAAATGCTGAGAGAGATAATTACAAAAAGTATCTGTGATTTTTAAGGATAGGGAAAAAGTGGGTTGTTTGGCTCTGGTAAATATCCAACAACTTGGGAATTTGATTTTTTCTACTCCTTGAAAATTTTGGATCATTAGGTCTACTTGGATCCTCAACCTGTTTCTGGCATGCATATCCACCACACTTAAAGTATGTTAGGATCAGTTAGAAGTCCCTTTCCTATAAAATTCCACCAAGCTTATTATTAGGGGTTGTACTAGTGGAATTTCCTAAACATGGAAAACAAAACCTTGGAGTTCGTTTTTAGTGCGTGAAATAATTTTCAAATTCTTTTCGAAAATATGAACTCTAAAATTTTCATTTTGTTCTGCCTTATATCTTTTTTGTTTACGAGAAAAATGGGAGAGTGAAAACTCAGGTATGGATCCGAAAACAAATTTGAACTTCCAAATTGGAATTGCAAAAATGTTGAGAGAGATAGTTCCAAAAACTATCAACGATTTTTAAGGTGAAGCAAAAAGTTGGTTATTTGGCTTTGGTAATTATCCAACCACTTGAGAATTTGATTTTTTCTACTCCTAGAAATTTTTGGATCATTAGGTCCACTTGCATCCTGAACATGTTTATGGCATGCATATCCCCCACTCTGAAAGCATTGTTGGATCAGTTAGAAGTCCCTTTCCTATAAAATTCCAACAAGCTTATTATTAGGAGTTTTACTAGTGGAATTTCCCTAACATGGATAACAAAACCTTGGAGTTCATTTTTAGTGCGTGAAATAATTTTCAAATTCTTTTTGAATACCTGAACTCTAAAATTTTCTTTTTGTTATGCCTTATATCTTTTTTGTTTACGAGAAAAATGGGAGTGTGAAAACTCAAGTTTGGATTTAAAAACAACTTTGAACATCTAAAATGGAAATGCACAAATGATGAGAGAGATAGTTCCAAAAAGTATCTGTGATTTTTAAGGATATGCAAAAAGTGGGTTGTTTGGCTCTGGGAAATATCCAACCACTTGAGAATTTGATTTTTTCTACTCTTAGAAATTTTTGGATCATTACGTCCACTTGCATCCTCAACATGTTTCTGGCATGCAAATCCGCCACACTTAAAGCATATTAGGATCAGTTAGAAGTCCCTTCCCTATAAAATTCCACTAAGTTTATTATTTGGGGTTGTACTAGTGGAATTTCCCAAACATGGATAACAAAACCTTCGAGTTCCTTTTTAGGGCGTGAAATAACTTTCAAATAATTTTTGCATACATGAACTCTAAAATTTTCATTTTGTTATGCCTGATATCTTTTTTGTTTAGGAGAAAAATGGCAGAGTGAAAACTCAAGTTTGGATCCGAAAACAAATTTGAACATCCAAAATGGAAAGGCACAAATGCTGAGAAAGATAGTTCCAAAAAATATATGTGATTTTTAAGGATAGGCAAAAAGTGGGTTTTTTGGCTCTGGAAAACATCCAACCACTTCAGAATTTGATTTTTTCTTCTCCTTGAAATTTTTGGTTCATTAGGTCAAGTTGTATCCTCAACATGTTTCTGGCATGCATATCCACACCATTTAAAGCTTGTTAGGATCAATTAGAAGTGCCTTTCCTATAAAATTCCACCAAGCTTATTATTAGGGGTTGTACTAGTGGAATTTCCCAAACATGGATAACGAAACCTTGGAGTTCATTTTCAGTGCGTGAAATAATCTTCAAATTATTTTTGCATTCCTGAACTCTAAAATTTTTATTTTGTTATGCCTTATATATTTTTTGTTTACGAGAAAAAATGGGAGAGTGACAACTCAAGTTCTGATCTGAAAACAAATTTGAACATCCAAAATGGAAATGCACAAATGCTGAGAGAGATAGTTCCTAGAAGTATCTGTGATTTTTTAGGATAGGCAAAAAGTGGGTTGTTTGGCTCTAGTAAATATCCAACCACTTGAGAATTTGATTTTTTCTACTCCTTGAAATGTTGGGATCATTAGGTCCACTAGCATCCTCAACATGTTTCGGCCATGCATATCCACCACACTTAAAGCATGTTAGGATCAGTTAGAAGTCCCTTTCCTATAAAAATCCACCAAGTTTATTATTAGGGGTTGTACTAGTGGAATTTCCCAAAAATGGATAACAAAACCTTGGAGTTCATTTTTAGGGCGTGAAATAATATTCAAATTATTTTTGCATACATGAACTCTAAAATTTTCATTTGGTTATGCCTTATATCTTTTTTGTTTACGAGAAAATAGGAGAGTGAAAACTCAAGTTTGGATCGGAAAACAAATTTGAACATAAAAAATGGAAATGCACAAATGCTGAGTGAGATAGTTCCAAAAAGTGGGTTGTTTGGCTCTGGTAAATATCCAACCACTAGAGAATTTGATTTTTTCTACTTCTTGAATTTTTTGGATCATTAGGTCCACTTGCATCCTCAACATTTTTCTGGCATGCATATCCACCACACTTAAAGCATGTTAGAATAAGTTAGAAGTCCCTTTCCTATAAAATTCCACCAAGCATATTATTAGGGGTTGTACTAGTGGAATTTCCTAAACATGGAAAACAAAACCTTGGAGTTCGTTTTTAGTGCGTGAAATAATTTTCAAATTCTTTTTGAAAATATGTACTCTAAAATTTTTATTTTGTTATGCCTTATATCTTTTTTGTTTACGAGAAAAATGGGAGAATGAAAACTCAAGTTTGGATCCGAAAACAAATTTGAACATCCAAAATGGAAATGCACAAATGCTGAGAGAGATAGTTCAAAAAAGTATCTGTGATTTTAAGGATAGGCAAAAAGTGTGTTGTTTGGCTTTGGTAAATATCCAACCGTTTGAGAATTCGATTTTTTCTACTCCTTGAAAATTTTGGATCATTCGGTCTACTTGCATCCTCAACCTGTTTCTGGCATGCATATCCACCACACTTAAAGCATGTTAGGATCAGTTAGAAGTCCCTTTCCTATAAAATTCCACCAAGCTTATTATTAGGGGTTGTACTAGTGGAATTTTCCAAACATGGATACCAAAACCTTGGAGTTCATTTTTAGTGTGTGAAATAATTTTCAAATTCGTTTTTCATACATGAACTCTAAAACTCTCATTTTGTTATGCCTTATATCCTTTTGGTTTACGAGAAAAATGGGAGAATGAAAACTGAAGTTTGGATCCGAAAACAAATTTGACCATCCAAAATGGAAATGCACAAATGCTGAGAGAGATTGTTCCAAAAAGTATCTGTGATTTTTAAGGATTGGCAAAAAGTGGGTTGTTTGGCACTGGTAAATATCAAACCACTTGAGAATTTAATTTTTTCTACTCGAAATTTTAGGATCATTAGGTCCACTTGCATCCTCAACATGTTTTGGCATGCATATCCACCACACTTAAAGCATGTTACGATCAGTTAGAAGTCTCTTTCCTATAAAATTGCACCAAGCTTATTATAAGGGGTTGTACTAGTGGAATTTCCCAAACATGGATAACAAAACCTTGGAGTTTATTTTTTGAGTGAAATAATTTTCAAATTCTTTTTGCATTCATGATCTCTAAAATTTTTATTTTGTTATGCCTTATATGTTTTTTGTTTACGAGAAAAATGGGAGACTGAAAATGCAAGTTTGGATCTGAAAAAAAAATTGAACATTCAAAATGGAAATGCACAAATGCTGAGAGAGATAGTTCCAAAAAGTATCTGTAATTTTTAAGGATAGGAAAAAAGTGGGTTATTTGGCTCTGGTAAATATCCAACCACTTCAGAATTTGATTTTCTCTACTCCTTGAAATTTTTGGATCATTAGGTCCACTTGCATCCTCAACATGTTTCTGGCATGCATATCCACCACACTTAAAACATGTTAGGATTAGATAGAAGTCCCTTTCATATAAAATTCCACCAAGCTTATTATTTGGGGTGTTACTAGTGGAATTTCCCAAACATGGATAACAAAACCTCGGAGTTCATTTTTAGTGCGTGAAATAATTTTCAAATTATTTTTGCATACATGAACTCTAAAATTTTCATTTTGTTATGCCTTATATCTTTTTTGTGTACGAGAAAAAAGGGTGAATGAAAACTCAAGTTTGGATCCGAAAAAAATTTTGAACATCCAAAATGGAAATGCACAAATGCTGAGAGAGATAGTACAGAAAAGTGTCTGTCATTTTTAAGGATAGGCAAAAAGTGGGTTGTTTGGCACTGGTAAATATTCAACCACTTGAGAATTTGATTTTTTCTACTCCTTGAAATTTTTGGATCATTAGGTCCACTTGCATCCTCAACATGTTTTTGGCATGCATATCCACCACACTTCAAGCATGTTAGGATCACTTAGAACTCCCTTTCCTATGAAATTCCACCAAGCTTAATATTTGGGGTTGTACTCGTGGAATTTCCAAAACACGCATAACAAAACCTTGGAGTTCATTTTTAGTGCGTGAAATAATTTTCAAATTCTTTTTGCATACATGAACTTTAAAATTTTCATTTTGGTATGCCTTATATCTTTTTTGTTTACGAGAAAAGAGGGAGAGTGAAAACTCAAGTTTGGATCTGAAAACAAATTTGAACATCCAAAATGGAAATGCACAAATGCTGAGAGAGATAATTACAAAAAGTATCTGTGATTTTTAAGGATAGGGAAAAAGTGGGTTGTTTGGCTCTGGTAAATATCCAACAACTTGGGAATTTGATTTTTTTTACTCCTTGAAAATTTTGGATCATTAGGTCTACTTGGATCCTCAACCTGTTTCTGGCATGCATATCCACCACACTTAAAGTATGTTAGGATCAGTTAGAAGTCCCTTTCCTATAAAATTCCACCAAGCTTATTATTAGGGGTTGTACTAGTGGAATTTCCCAAACATGGATAGCAAAACCTTGGAGTTCATTTTTAGTGCGTGAAATAATTTTCAAATTCGTTTTGCATACATGAACTGTAAAACTTTCATTTTGTTATGCCTTATATCCTTTTGGTTTACGAGAAAAATGGGAAAATGAAAACTGAAGTTGGGATCCGAAAACAAATTTGACCATCCAAAATGGAAATGCAAAAATGCTGAGGGAGATAGTTCCAAAAAGTATCTGTGATTTTTAAGGATAGGCAAAAAGTGGGTTGTTTGGCTCTGGTAATTATCCAACCACTTGAGAATATTATTTTTTCTACTCCTTGAAATTTTTGGATCATTAGGTCCACTTTTATCCTCAACTTGTTTTGGCATGCATATCCACCACACTTAAAGCATGTTACGATCCGTTAGAAGTCCCTTTCCTATAAAATTGCATCAAGCTTATTCTTAGGGGTTGTACTAGTGGAATTTCCCAAGCATGGATAACGAAACCATGGAGTTTATTTTTTGTGTGTGAAATAATTTTCAAATTCTTTTTGCATACATGATCTCTTAAATTTTCATTTTGTTATGCCTTATATGTTTTTTGTTTACGAGTAAAATGGGAGAGTGAAAAATCAAGTTTGGATTTGAAAAAAAATTTGACCATCCAAAATGGAAATGCACAAATGCTGAGAGAGATAGTTCCAAAAAGTATCTGTGATTTTTAAGGATAGGCAAAAAGTGGTTTGTTTTTCTTTGGTAAATATCCAACCACGTGAGAATTTGATTTTTTCAACTCCTTGAAATTTTTGGATCATTAGGTCCACTTGCATCCTCAACATGTTTTTCGCATGCATATCCACCACACTTCAAGCATGTTAGGATCAGTTAGAAGTCCCTTTCCTAAGAAATTCCACCAAGCTTATTATTTGGGGTAGTACTAGTGGAATTTCCCAAACATGGACAACTAAACCTTGGAGTTCATTTTTAGTGCGTGAAATAATTTTCAAATTCTTTTTGCATACATGAACTCCAAGATTTTCATTTTGTTATGCCTTATATCTTTTTTGCTTATGAGAAAAATGGGAGAGTGAAAACTCAAGTTTGGATTTGAAAAACAATTTGACCATCCAAAATGGAAATGCACAAATGCTGAGAGAGATAGTTCCAAAAACTATCAGTGATTTTTAAGGATAGGCAAAAAGTGGGTTGTTTTGCTTTGGTAAATATCCAACCACTTGAGAATTTGATTTTTTCTACTCCTTGAAATTTTTGGTTCATTAGGTCCACTTGCATGCTCAACATGTTTCTGGCATGCATATCCACCCCACTTAAAGCATATTAGGATCAGTTAGAAGTCCCTTTCCTATACAATTCCACCAAGCTTATTATTAGGGGTTGTACTAGAGGAATTTCCCAAACGATAACAAAACCTTGGAATTCATTTTTAGGGCGTGAAATAATTTTCAAATTCTTTTTGCATTGAACTCTAAAATTTTCTTTTTGTTATGCCTAATATCTTTTTTGTTTACAAGAAAAAGGGAGAGTGAAAGCTCAAGTTTGGATCCAAAAATAAATTTGAACAACCAAAAATGAAATGCACAAATGCTAGGAGAGATAGTTCCAAAAAGTATCTGTGATGTTTAAGGAAGGGGAAAAAGTGGGTTGTTTGGCACTGGTAATTATCCAACCACTTGAGAATTTGATTTTTTCTTTTCCTTGAAATTTTTGGATCATTAGGTCCACTTGCATCCTCAACATGTTTCTGGCATGCATATCCACCACACTTAAAGCATGTTAGGATTAGTTCAAGTCCCTTTCCTGTAAAATTCCACCAAGCTTATTATTAGGGGTTGGACTAGTGGAATTTCCCAAACATGGATAACAAAACTTTGGAGTGCATTTTTAGTGCGTGAAATAAATTCAAATTCTTTTTGCATACATGAACTCTAAAATTTTCATTTTGTTATGCCTTATATCTTTTTTGTTTACGAGAAAAATGGGAGAGTGAAAACTCAGGTTTGGATCCAAAAAAAAATTTGAACATCCAGAATGGAAATGCACAAAAGCTAAGAGAGATAGTTCCAAAAAGTATCTATGATTTTTAAGGATAGGCAAAAAGTGTGTTGTTTGGCTCTGGTAAATATCCAACCACTTGAGAATTCGATTTTTCAACTCCTTGAAATTTTTGGATCATTAGGTCTTCTTGCATCCTCAACCAGTTTCTAGCATGCATATCCACCACATTTAAAGCATGTTAGGATCATTTAGAAGTCCCTTTCCTATAAAATTCCACCAAGCTTTTTATTAGGGGTTGTACTAGTGGAATTTACCAAACATGGACAACAAAACCTTGGAGTTCATTTTTATTGCATGAAATAATTTTCAAATTCTTTTTGCATACATGAACTCTAAAATTTTCTTTTTTTTATGCCTTAAATCTTTTTTGTTTACGAGAAAAATCGGAGAGTGAAAACTCAAGTTTGGATCTGAAAAAAAATTTGAACATCCAAAATGGAAGTGCACAAATTCTGAGAGAGATAATTACAAAAAGTATCTGTGATTTTTAAGGATAGGGAAAAAGAGGGTTGTTTGGCTCTGGTAAATGTCCAAGCACATGAGATTTTCATTTTTTCTACTCCTTGAAAATTTTGGATCATAAGGTCTACTTGCATCCTCAACCTTTTTCTAGCATGCATATCCACCACACTTAAACAATGTTAGGATCAGTTAGAAGTCCCTTTCCTATAAAATTCCACCAAGCTTATTATTAGGGGTTGTACTAGTGGAATTTCCCAAATATGGATACCAAAACCTAGGAGTTCATTTTTAGTGCGTGAAATAATTTTGAAATTCGTTTTGCATACATGAACTCTAAAACTTTCATTTTGTTATGCCTTATATCCTTTTGGTTCACGAGAAAAATGGGAGAATTAAAACTGAAGTTCGGATCCGAAAACAAATTTTACCATCCAAAATGGAAATGCAGAAATGCTGAGAGTGATAGTTTCAAAAAGTATCTGTTATTTTTAAGGATAGGCAAAAAGTGGGTTGTTTGGCTCTGGTGAATATCCAACCACTTGAGAATTTGATTTTTTCTACTCCTTGAAATTTTTGGATCATTAGGTCCACTTGCATCCTCAACATGTTTTGGCATGCATATCCACCACACATAAAGCATCTTAAGATCAGTTAGAAGTCCCTTTCCTATAAAATTGCACCAAGCTTATTATTAGGGGTTGTGCTTGTGGAATTTCCCAAACATGGATAACAAAACCTTGGAGTTTATTTTTTGTGTGTGAAATAATTTTAAAATTCTTTTAGCATACAAGATCTCTAAAATTTTCATTTTGTTATGCCTTTTCTTTTTTGTTTACTAGAAAATTGGGTGAGTGAAAACTCAAGTTTGGATCTGAAATCAAATTTGAACATCCAAAATGGAAATGCACAAATGCTGAGAGAGATACTTCAAAAAAGTGTCTGTCATTTTTAAGGATAGGCAAAAAGTGGGTTGTTTGGCTCTGGTAAATATCCAACCACTTCAGAATTTGATTTTTTGTACTCCTAGAAATTTTTGGATCATTTGGTCCTCTTGCATCCTCAATAAGTTTCTGGCATGCATATCCACCACACTTAAAGCATGTTAGGATCAGTTAGAAGTCCCTTTCTTATAAAATTTCACCAAGCTTATTATTAGGGGTTGTACTAGTGGAATTTCCCAAACATGGATAACAAAACCTTGGAATTCATTTTTAGTGCGTGAAAGAATTTTCAAATTCTTTTTGCATACATGAACTCCAAAATTTTCATTTTGTTATGCCTTATATCTTTTTTGTTTACGAGAAAATAGGAGAGTGAAAACTCAAGTTTGGATCTAAAAACAAATTTGAAAATCCAAAATAGAAATTCACAAATGATGAGAGAGATAGTTCCAAAAAGTATCTGTAATTTTTAAGGATAGGCAAAAAGTGGGTTATTTGGTTCTGGTAAATATCCAACCACTTGAGAATTTGATTTTTTCTACTCCTTGAAATTTTGGGATCATTATGTCCACTTGCATCCTCAACATGTTTCTGGCATGCATATCCACCACACTTAAAGCATGTTAGGATCAGTTAGAAGTCCCTTTCCTATAAAATTCCACCAAGCTTATTATTAGGGGTTGTACTAGTGGAATTTCCCAAACATGGATAAAAAAACCTTGGAGTTCATTTTTAGTGCGTGAAATAATTTTCAAATTCTTTTTTCATACATGAAATCTCAAATTTCATTTTGTTATGCCTTATATCTTTTTTGTTTATGAGAAAAATGGGAGAGTGAAAACTCAAGTTTGGATCTGAAGAAAAATTTGAACATCCAAAATGGAAATGCACAAATGCAGAGGGAGATAGTTCCAAAAAGTATCTGTGATTTTTAAGGATAGGCAAAAAGTGGGTTGTTTGGCTCTGGTAAATATCCAACCACTTGAGAATTTGATTTTTTCTACTCCATGAATTTTTTGGATCATTACGTCCACTTGCATCGTCAACGTGTTTCTGACATCCATATCCACCACACTTAAAGCATGTTAGGATCAGTTAGAAGTCCCTTTCCAATAAAGTTCCACCAAGGTTATTATTACGGGTTGTACTAACGGAATTTCCAAAACATGGATAACAAAACCTTGGAGTTCCTTTTCAGTGCGTGAAATAATTTTGAAATTCTTTTTCCATACATGAACTCTAAAAATTTCATTTTGATATGCCTTATATCTATTTGTTTTAAGAGAAAAATGTGAGAGTGAAAACTCAAGTTTGGATCGGAAAAAAAATTTGTACTTCCAAAATGGAAATGCACAAATATTGAGAGAGATAGTTCCAAAAAGTATCTGTGATTTTTAAGGATAGGCAAAAAGTGGGTTCTTTGGCTTTGGTAAATATCCAAACACTTGAGAATTTGATTTTTTCTACTCCTTGAAATTTTTATATCATTAGGTCCACTTGCATCCTCAACATGTTTCTGGCATGCATATCCACCACACTTAAAGCATGTTAGGATCAGATAGACGTCCCTTTCCAATAAAATTCCACCAAGCTTATTATTACGGGTTGTACTAGTGGAATTTCCAAAACATGGATAACAAAACCTTGGAGTTCCTTTTTAGTTCGTCAAATAATTTTCAAATTCTTTTTACATACATTAACTCCAAAATTAAAATTTTTTTATGCCTTATATCTTTTGTTTTTTACGAGAAAAATGTGAGAGTGAAAAGTCAAGTTTGGATCCGAAAACAAATTTGAACATCCAAAATGGAAATGCACAAATGCTGAGACAGATAGTTCCAAAAAGTATTTGTGATTTTTAAGGATAGGCAAAAAGTGGGTTGTTTGGCTCAGGTAAATATCCAACCACTAGAGAATTTGATTTTTTTTACTCCTTGAAATTTTTTGATCATTAGGTCCACTTGCATCCTCAACATGTTTCTGGCATGCATATCCACCACACTTAAAGCATGTTAGGATCAGTTAGAAGTCCCTTTCCTATAAAATTCCACCAAGCTTATTAAAAGGGGTTGTACTAGTGGAATTTGCCAAACATGGATAACAAAACCTCGGTGTTCATTTTTAGTGCGTGAAAGAATTTTTAAATTCTTTTTGCATACATGAACTCTAAAATTTTCATTTTGTTATGCCTTATATCTTTTTTGTTTACGAGAAAAATGGGAGTGTGAAAACTCAAGTTTGGATCCGAAAAAAAATTTGAACATCCAAAATGGAAATGAACAAATGCTGAGAGAGATAGTTCGAAAATGTATATGTGATTTTTAAGGAAAGGAAAAAAGTGGGTTGTTGGGCTCTAGTAAATATCCAACCACTTGAGAATTTGATTTTTTCTACAACTTGAAATTTTTGGATCATTAGGTCCACTTCCATCCTCATCATGTTTTTAGCATGCATCTCCACCACACTTAAAGCATGTTAGGATCCGTTAGAAGTCCCTTTCCTATAAAATTCCACCAAGCTTATTATTAGGGGTTGTACTATTGGAATTTCCCAAACATGGATAACAAAACCTTGGAGTTGATTTTTAGTGTGTGAAATAATTTTAAAATTTGTTTTGCATACATGTAATCTAAAATTTTCATTTTGTTAAGCCTTTTATCGTTTTTTTTACGAGAAAAATAGGAGACTAAATACTCAAGTTTGGATCTGAAAACAAATTTGAACATCCAAATAGGAAATGCACAAATGCTGAGAGAGATAATTACAAAAAGAATCTGTGATTTTTAAGGATAGGGAAAAAGTGGGTTGTTTGGCTCTAGTAAATATCCAACCACTTGAGAATTTGGTTTTTTCTACTCATTGAAAATTTTGGATCATTAGGTCTTCTTGGATCCTCAACCTATTTCTTGCACGCATATCCACCACACTTAAAGCATGTTAGGATCAGTTAGAAGTCCCTTTCCTATAAAATTCCACCAAGCTTATTATTAGGGGTTTTACTAGTGGAATTTCCCAAACATGGATACCAAAACCTTGGAGTTCATATTTAGTGTGTGAAATAATTTTCAAATTCGTTTTGCATACATGAACTCTAAAACTTTCATTTTGTTATGCCTTATATCCTTTTGGTTTACGAGCAAAATGGGAGAATGAAAACTGAAGTTGGGATCCGAAAACAAATTTGACCATCCAAAATGGAAATGCACAAATGCTGAGAGAGATAGTTCCAAAAAGTATCGGTGATTTTTAAGGATAGGCAAAAAGTGGGTCGTTTGGCTCCGGCAAATATCCAACCACTTGAGAATTTGATTTTTTCAACTTCTTGAAATTTTTAGATCATTAGGTCCACTTGCACCCTCAACATGTTTCTGGCATGCATCTCCACCACACTTAAAGCATGTATGGATCAGTTAGAAGTCCCTTTGCTATAAAATTCCACCAAATTTATTATTAGGGGTTGTACTAGTGGAATTTGCCAAACATGGATAACGAAACCTAGGAGTTCATTTTTAGTGCTTGAAATAATTTTCAAATTCTTTTTGCATACATGAATTCTAAAATTTTCCATTTTTTTATGCCATATATTTTTTCGTTTACGAGAAAAATGGCAGAGTAAAAACTCAAGTTTGGATCTGAAAAAAAATTTGAACATCCAAAATGGAAATGCACAAATGCTGAGAAAGATAGTTCCTAAAAGTATATGTCATTTTTAAGGATACGAAAAAAGTAGGTTGTTTGGCTCTGGTAAATATCCATCCACTTGAGAATTTGATTTTTCTACTCCTTGAAAATTTTGGATCATTAGGTCCACTTGCATACTCAAAATGTTTATGGCATGCATTTCCTCCACACTCAAAGCATGTTAGGATCAGTTAGAAGTCCCTTTCCTATAAAATTCCACCAAGCTTATTATTAGGGGTTTTACTAGTGGAATTTCCCAATCATGGATAACAAAACGTTGGAGTTTATTTTTAGTCCATGAAATAATTTTCGAATTCTTTTTGCATACATGAACTCTAAAATTTTCATTTTGTTATGCCTTATATCTTTTTTCTTTACGAGAAAAATGGGACAGTGAAAACTCAAGTTTGGATCTGAAAGTAAAATTTGAACATCCAAAATGGAAATGCACAAATGCTGAGAGAGATAGTTCCAAAAAGTATCTGTGATTTTTAGGGACAGGCAAAAAGTGGGTTGTTTGGCTTTGGTAAATATCCAACCACTTGAGAATTTGATATTTTGTTCTCCTTGAATGTTTCGATCGTTAGGTCCACTTGCATCCTCAACATGTTTCTGGCATGCATATCCACCACACTTAAAGCATGTTAGGATCAGTTAGAAGTCCTTTTCCTATAAAATTCCACCTATCTTATTCTTTGGGGTTGTACTAGTGGAATTTCCCAAACATGGATAACAAAACCTAGGAGTCCATTTTTAGCGCGTGAAATAATTTTCAAATTCTTTTTGCATACATGTACTCGAAAATTTTCATTTTGTTATGCCTTATATCTTTTTTGTTTACGACAAAAATGGGAGAGTGAAAACTCAATTTTGGATCTGAAAAGAAAATTTGAACATCCAAAATGGAAATGCACAAATGCTGAGAGAGATAGTTCCAAAAAGTATCTGTGATTTTTAGGGATAGGCAAAAAGTGGGTTGTTTGGCTCTGGTAAATATCCAACTACTTGAGAATTTGATTTTTTCTACTCCTTAAAATTTTTGGATGATTAGGTCCACTTGCATCCTCCACATGTTTCTGGCATGCATATCCACCACACTTAAGGCTTGTTATGATAAGTTAGATGTCTGTTTCCTAAAAAATTCCACCAAGCTTTTTATTAGGGTTGTACTGGTGAAATTTCCTAAACATGGATAACAAAAACTTGGAGTTCACTTTTAGTGCGTGAAATAATTTTTGAATACTTTTTGCTTACATGAACTCTAAAATTTTCAATTTGTTATGCCTTATATTTTTTTTGTTTGCAACAAACATGGGAGAGTGAAAACTCAAGTTTGGATCCGAAAACAAATTTGAACATGCAAAATGAAAATGCACAAATGCGGAGAGTGATAGTTTCAAAAAGTATATGTGATTTTTAAGGATAGGGAAAAAATGGTTTGTTTGGCTCCGGTAAATATCCAACCACGTGAGAATTTGATTTTTTCTACTCCTTCAAATTTTTGAATCATTAGGTCCACTTGCATTCTCAAATTTGTTTCTGGCATGCATATCCACCACACTTAAAGCATGTTAGGATCAGTTAGAAGTCCGTTTCCTATAAAATTTCACCAAGCTTATTATTAGGGGTTGTACTAGTGAAATTTCCCAAACATGGATAACAAAACCTTGGAGTTCATTTTCAATGCGTGAAATAATTTTCAAATTATTTTTGCATACAAGAACTCTAACATTTTCATTTTATTATGCCATATATCTTTATTGATTAAAATAAAAATGGGAGAGTGAAAACTCAAGTTTGGATCTAAAAACAAATTTGAACTCCCATAGTGGAAATGCACAAATGCTGAGACAGATAGTTCCAAAAAGTATCTCTGATTTTTAAGGATTGGCAAAAAGTGGGTTATTTGGCTTTGGTAAATATCCAACCACTTGAGAATTTGATTTTTTCTACTCGAAATTTTTGGATCATTAGGTCCACTTGCATCCTCAACATGTTTCTGGCATGCATCTCCACGACACTTAAAGCATGTTAGGATCAGTTAGAAGTCCCTTTCCAATAAAATTCCACCAAGCTGATTATTAGGGGTTGTACTAGTGGAATTTCCCAAACATGGATAACAAAACCTTGGAGTTCACTTTTAGTGCGTGAAATAATTTTAAAATTCTTTTTGCTCACATGAACTCTAAAATTTTCATTTTGTTATCCCTTATATCCTTTTTGTTTACGAGAAAAATGGGAGAATGAAAACTGAAGTTAGGGTCTGAAAACAAATTTGAACCACCAAAATGGAAATGCACAAATGCTGAGAAAGATAGTTCCAAAAAGTATCAGTGATTTTTAAGGATAGGCAAAAAGTGGGTTGTTTGGCTTTGTTAAATATCCAACCACTTGAGAATTTGATTTTTTCTACTCGAAATTTTTGTATCATTAGGTCCACTTGCATCCCCAACAAGTTTCTGGCATCCATATCCACCACACTTAAAGCTTGTTAGGATAAGTTACAAGTCCGTTTCCTATAAAATTCCACAAATCTTATTATTAGGGGTTGTACCGGTGAAATTTTCCAAACATGGATAACAAAAAAATGGAGTTCATTTTTAGTGCGTGAAATAATTTTCAAATCCTTATTCCTTACATGAACTCTAAAATTTTCATTTTTTTATGCCTTATATTTTTTTTGTTTTCATAAAAACTGGTAGAGTAAAAAGTCAAGTTTGGATACGAAAACAAATTTGAACATCCAAAATGGAAATGCACAAATGCTGAGAGTGATAGTTTCAAAAAGTATCTGTTATTTTTAAGGATAGGCAAAAAATGGGTTGTTTGGCTCACATAAATATCCAACCACTTGAGAATTTGATTTTTTCTACTCCTTGAAATTTTTGGATCATTAGGTCCACTTGCATTCTCCACTTGTTTCTGGCATGCATATCTACCACACTTAAAGCATGTTAGGATCAGTTAGAAGTCTATTTCCTATAAAATTCCACCAAGCTTATTATTAGGGGTTGTACTGGTGAAATTTCCCAAACATGGATAACAAAACCTAGGAGTTCATTTTTAGTGCGTGAAATAATTTTCAAATTATTTTTGCATACATGAACACTAAAATTTTCATTTTGTTATGCCATATATCTTTTTTGTTTACGAGAAAGATAGGAGAGTGAAAACTCAAGTTTGGATCTGAAAAAAATTTGAACATCTAAAATGGAAATGCACAAATGCTGAGAGAGATAGTTCCAAAAAGTATTTGTGACTTGTAAGGATACGCAAAAAGTGGTTTATTTGGCTCTGGTAAATATTCAACCACTTGAGAATTTGATTTTTTCTACTCCTTGAATTTTTTGGATTATTAGGTCCACTTGCATCCTCAACATGTTTCTGGCATGCATATCCACCACACTTAAAGCACGTTAGGATAGCTTAGAAGTCCCTTTCATTTAAAATTCCACCAAGCATATTATTTGGGGTTGTACTAGTGGAATTTCCCAAACATGGATAAAAAAACCTAGGAGTTCATTTTTAGTGCGTGAAATAATTTTCAAATTCTTTTTGCATACATGAACTCTAAAATTATCATTTTTTTATGCCTTATATCTTTTTTGTTTACGAGAAAAATAGGAGAGTGAAAACTCAAGTTTGGATCCAAAAAAAAATTTGATAATCCAAAATGGAAATGCACAAATGCTGAGAGAGATAGTTCCAAAAAGTATCTGTGATTTTTAAAGATACGCAAAAAGTGGGTTGTTTGGCTTTGGTAAATATCCAACCACTTGAGAATTTGATTTTTTCTACTCCTTGAAACTTTTGGATCATTAGGTCCTCTTGCATCCTCAACTTGTTTTTGGCATGCATATCCACCACACTTAAAGCATGTTAGGATCAGTTAGAAGTCCCTTTCGTATAAAATTCCACCAAGCTTATTATTTGGGGTTGTACTAGTGGAATTTCCCAAACATGCATAACAAAACCTAGGAGTTCATTTTTAGTGTGTGAAATAATTTTCAAATTCTACTTGCATACATGAACTCTAAAATCTTATTTAGTTATGCCCTATATCTTTTTTGTTTACGAGAAAAATGGGAGAGTGAAAACTCAAGTTTGGATTTGAAAACAAATTTGAACATAGAAAATGGAAATGCACAAATGCTAAGAGAGATAGTTCCAAAAAGTACCTGTGATTTTTAAGGATAGGCAAAAAGTGGGTTGTTTGGCTCTGTTAAATATCCAACCACTTGAGAATTTGATTTTTTCTACACCTTGAAATTTTTGGATCATTAGGTCCACTTGCATCCTCAACATGTTTCTGACATACATATCCACCACACTTAAAGCATGATAGGATCAGTTAGAAGTCCCTTTCCTATAAAATTCTACCAAGCCCATTATTAGGGGTTGTAGTAGTGGAATTTCCCAAACATGCAAAAAAAAACCATGGAGTTCATTTTTTGTGTGTGAAATAATTTTCGAATTCATTTTACATGAACTCTAAAATTTTCATTTGTTATGCCTTATATCTTTTTTGTTTACGAGAAAAATGGGGGAATGAAAACTCAACTTTGGATCCGAAAACAAATTTGAACATAAAAAATGGAAATGCACAAATGCTGAGTGAGAAAGTTCCAAAAAGCATGTCTGATTTTTAACGATAGGCAAAAAGTGGGTTGTTTGGCTCTGGTAAAAATCCAACCACTTGAGAATTTGACTTTTTCTACACCTTGAAATTTTTGGATCATTAGGTCCACTTGCATCCTCAACATGTTTCTGGCATACATATCCACCACACTTAAAGCATGTTAGGATCAGTTAGAAGTCCCTTTCCTATAAAATTCCACCTAGCCCATTATTAGAGGTTGTACTAGCGCAATTTTCCAAACATGGATAGCAAAAGATTGGAGTTCATTTTTAGTGCGCGAAATAATTTTCAAATTTTTTTTTGCATACAAGAACACTAAAATTTTCATTTTGTTATGCCTTATATCTTTTTTGTTTACGAGAAAAATGGGAGAGTGAAAACACAAGTTTGGATCTGAAAACAAATTTGAACATCCAAAATGGAAATGCACAAATGCTGAGAGAGATAATTCCAAAAAGTATCGGTGATTTTTAAGGATAGGCAAAAAGTGGGTTATTTGGCTCTGGTAAATATCCAACCACTTGAGAATTCAATTTTTTCTCCTCCTTAAAATTTTTGGATCATTAGGTCCACTTGCATCCTCAACATGTTTCTGGCATGCATATCCACCACACTTAAAGCATGTTAGGATCAGGTAGAAGTCCCTTTCATATAAAATTCCACCAAGCTTTTTATTTGGGGTTGTACTAGTGGAATTTCCCAAACATGGATAAAAAAACATAGGAGTTCATTTTTAGTGTGTGAAATAATTTTCAAATTCTTTTTGCATACATGAACTCTAAAATTTTCATTTTGTTATGCCTTATATCTTTTTTTTTACAAGAAAAATGGGAGAGTGAAAACTCAAGTTTGGATCTGAAAACAAATTTGAACATCAAAAATGGAAATGTACAAATGCTGAGAGAGATTGTTCCAAAATGTATCTGTGAATTTTAAGGATACGCAAAAAGTGGGTTGTTTGGCTCTGGTAAATATCCTACCACTTGAGAATTTGATTTTGTCTACTCCTTGAAATTTTTGGATCATTAGGTCCACTTGTATCCTCAACATGTTTCTGGCATGTATATCCACCACACTTAAAGCATGTTAGGATCAGTTAGAAGTCCCTTTCATATAAAATTCCACCGAACTTATTATTTGGGGTTGTACTAGTGGAATTTCCCAAACATGGATAACAAAACCTTGGAGTTCATTTTTATTGCGTGAAATAAATTTCAAATTCATTTTGCATACATGATCTCTAAAATTTTCATTTTGTTATGCCTTATATCTTTTTTGTTTACGAGAAAAATGGGTGAGTGAAAACTCGAGTTTGGATCCGAAAACAAATTGGAACAGCCAAAATGGAAATGAACAAATTCTAAGAGAGATATTTCCAGGAAGAATATGAGATTTTTAAGGATAGGCAAAATCTGGGTTGTTTGGCTCTCGTAAATTTCAAACCACTTGAGAATTTGATTTTTCCTACACCTAGAAATTTTTGGATCATTAGGTCCACTTGCATCCTCAACATGTTTCTGGCATGCATATCCACCTCATTTAAAGCATGTTAGGATCAGTTAGAAGTCCGTTATCTATAAAATTAAACCAAGCTTATTATTAGGGGTTGTACTAGTGGAATTTCCCAAGGATAACAAAACCTTGGAGTTCATTTTTAGTGCATGAAATAATTTTCAAATTCTTTTTGCATAAAAGAACTCTAACATTTTCATTTTATTATGCCATATATGTTCTTTGTTTAAAAGAAAAATGGGAGAGTGAAAAATCATGTTTGGATCTAAAAACAAATTTGAAGATCCAAAATGGAAATGCGCAAATGCTGAGACGGATAGTTCCAAAAAGTATCTGTGAATTTAAGGATAGCCAAAAAGTGGGTTATTTCGCTATGGTAAATATCCAACCACTTGAGAATTTGATTTTTTCTACTCCTTGAAATTTTTGGATCATTAGGTCCACTTGCATCCTCAACATGTTCCTGGCATGCATATCCACCACACTTAAACCAAGTTAGGATCAGTTAGAAGTCCCTTTCCAATAAAATTCCACCAAGCTTATTATTAGCGGTTGTACTAGTGGAATATCCCAAACATGGATAACAAAACCATGGGGTTCATTTTTAGTGTGTGAAATAATTTTCAAATTCTTTTTGCTCACATGAACTCTAAAATTTTCTTTTTGTTATGCCTTATATCTTTTTTGTTTACGAGAAAAATGGGAGAGTAAAAACTCAAGTTTGGATCTGAAAACAAATTTGAACATAGAAAATGGAAATGCACAAATGCTAAGACAAATAGTTCCAAAAAGTATCTGTGATTTTTAAGGATAGGAAAAAAGTGGGTTATTTTGCTTTGGTAAATATCCAACCACTTGAGAATTTGATTTTTTCTACTCCTTGAAATATTTGGATCCTTAGGTCCACTTGCGTCCTCAACATGTTTCTGGCATGCATATCCACCACACTTAAAGCATGTTAGGATCAGTTAGAAGTCACTTTCATATAGAAGTCTACCAAACTTATTATTAGGGGTTGTACTAGTGGTATTTCCCAAAAATGGATAACAAAATCTAGGAGTTCTTTTTTAGTGCGTGAAATAATTTTCAAATTCTTTTTGCGTACGAGAACTCTAAAATTTTCATTTTGTTATGCCTTATATCTTTTTTGTTTACGAGAAAAATGGGAGAGTGAAAACTCAAGTTTGGATTTGAAAACAAATTTGAACATAGAAAATGGAAATGAACTAATGCTGAGAGAGATAGTTCGAAAAAGTATCTATGATTTTTAAGGATAGGCAAAAAGTGGGTTGTTTGGCTCTGGTAAATATCCATCCACTTGAAAATTTGATTTTTTCTACACCTAGAAATTTTTGGATCATTAGGTCCACTTGCATCCTCAACATGTTTCTGGCATACATATCCACCACACTTTAAGCATGTTAGGATCAGTTAGAAGTCCCTTTCCTATAAAATTCGACCAAGCCTATTATTAGGGGTTGTACTAGTGAAATTTCCCAAACATGGGTAACAAAACCTTAGAGTTCATTTTTTGTGTGTGAAATAATTTTCAAATTCTTTTTCCATAGATGAACTCTAATATTTTCTTTTCTTATGCCTTATATCTTTTTTGTTTACGAGAAAAATGAGAGAATGAAAACTCAAGTTTCGATCCGGAAACAAATTTGAACATCCAAAATGGAAATGCACAAATGCTGAGAGAGATAGTTCCAAAATAATCTGTGATTTTTAAGGACAGGCAAAAAGTTTGTTGTGTGGCTCTGGTAAATATCCAATCACTTGAGAATTTGATTTTTCTACTCCTTGAAATTTTTGGATCATTAGGTCTAGTTGCATCCACAACGTGTTTCTGGCATGCATATCCACAACATTTAAAGCATGTTAGGATCAGTTAGAAGTCCGTTTCCTATAAAATTCCACCAAACTTTTTATTAGGGGTTGTACTAGTGGAATTTCCCAAGCATGGATAACAAAACCTTGGAGTTCATTTTTATTGCATGAAATAATTTTCAAATTCTTTTTGCATACATGAACTCTAAAATTTTCATTTTGTTAGGCCTTATATCTTTTTTTTTTACGAGAAAAATGGGAGAGTGAAAACTCAAGTTTGGATCAGAATACAAATTTGAACATCAAAAATGGACATGCACAAATGCTGAGAGAGATAATTCCAAAAAGTATCTGTGATTTTTAAGGATAGGCAAAACGAGGGTTGTTTGGCTCTGTTAAATATCCAACCACTTGAGAATTTGATTTTTTCTACTCCTTGAAATTTTTGGATCATTAAGTCTACTTGCTTCCTCAACCTATTTCTGGCATGCATATCCACCACACTTAAAGCATGTTAGGATCAGTTAGAAGTCCCTTTCATATAAAATTCCCCCAAGCTTATTATTTGGGGTTGTACTAGTGGAATTTCCCAAACATGGATAACAAAACCTTGGAGTTCATTTTTAGTGCGTGAAATAATTTTCAAATTCGTTTTGCATACGTGAACTCTAAAATTTTCATTTTGTGATGCCTTATATCCTTTTGGTTTACGAGAAAAATGGGTGAATGAAAACTGGCATTTGGATCCGAAATCAAATTTGTACATCCAAAATGGAAATGCACAAATGCTGAGAGAGAAAGTTCAAAAAAGTATCTGTGATTTTTAAGGATATGCAAAAAGTGGGTTGTTTGGCTCTGGTAAATATCCAACCACTTGAGAATTTGATTTTTTCTACACCTTCAAAATTTTGGATCATTAGGTCCACTTGCATCCTCAACATGTTTCTGGCATGCATATCCACCACACTTAAAGCATGTTAGGATCAGTTAGAAGTCCCTTTCCTATAAAATTGCACCAAGCTTATAATTAGGGGTTGTACTAGTGGAATTTCCAAAACATGGATAACAAAACCTTTGAGTTCATTTTTTGTGTGTGAAATAATTTTCAAATTCTGTTGGATACATGAACTCTAAAATTTTCATTTTGTTATGCCTTATATATTTTTTGTTTACGAGAAAAATGGGAGAATGAAAACTCAAGTTTGGATCCGAAAACAAATTTGAACATCCAAAATGGAAATGCACAAATGCTGAGAGAGATAGTTCCAAAAAGTATCTGTGATTTTTAACGATAGGCAAAATGTGGGTTATTTGGCTCTGGTAAATATCTAACCACATGAGAATTTGATTTTTTCTACTCCTTGAAATTTTTCGATCATTAGGCCCTCTTGCATCCTCTACATGTTTCTGGCATGCATATCCAGCACACTTAAAGCACGTTAGCATCAGTTAGAAGTCCCTTTCCCATAAAATTTCACCAAGCTTATTATTAGGGGTGGTACTAGTGGAATTTCCCAAAATAGCTAACAAAACCTTGGAGTTCATTTTTAGTGCGTGAAATAATTTTCAAATTCTTTTTACATTCATGAACTCTAAAATTTCCATTTTGTTATGCCTTACAACCTTTTTGTCTACGAGAAAAATGGGAGTATGAAAACTCAAGTTTGGATCTGAAAACAAATATGAAGATAGAAAATGGAAATGCACAAATGCTGAGAGAGATAGTTCCAAAAAGTATCTGTGATTTTTAAGGATAGGCAAAAAGTGGGTTATTTAGCTCTAGTAAATATTCAACCACTTGAAAATTTGATTTTTTCTACTCCTTGAAATTTTTGGATCATTAGGTCCACTTGCATCCTCAACATGTTTCTGGCATGCATATCCACCACATTTAAAGCATATTAGGATCAGTTAGAAGTCCCTTTCATATAAAATTCCACCAAGCTTATTATTTTTGGTTGCTCTAGTGCAAATTCCCAAACATGGATAACAAAACCTAGGAGTTCATTTTTAGTGCGTGAAATAATTTTCAAATTCTTTTTGCATACATGAACTCTAAAATTTTATTTTGTTATGCCTTATATCTTTTTTTTTGCGAGAAAAATGGGAGAGTGAAAACTCAAGTTTGGATCTGCAAACAAATTTGAACATCCAAAATGGAAATGCACAAATGCTGAGAGAGATAGTTCCCAAAAGTATCTGTGATTTTTAAGGATAGGGAAAAAGTGGGTTATTTGGCTCTGGAAAATGTTCAACCACTTGAGAATTTGATTTTTTCTACTCCTTGAAATTTTTGGATCATTAGGTCCGCTTGCATCCTGAACATGTTTCTGGCATGCATATCCACCACAATTAAAGCATGTTAGGATCAGTTAGAAGTCCCTTTCAAATAAAATTCCACCAAGCTTATTATTTGGGGTTGTAGAAGAAGAATTTCCCAAACATGGATAACAAAACGTAGGAGTTCATTTTTAGTGCGTGAAATAATTTTCAAATTCTTTTTGCATACATGAACACTAAAATTTTCATTTTGTTATGCCATATATCTTTTTTGTTTACGAGAAAGATAGGAGAGTGAAAACTCAAGTTTGGATCTTAAATCAAATTTGAACATCCTAAATGGAAATGCACAAATGCTGAGAGAGATAGTTCCAAAAAGTATCTGTGATTTTTAAGGATAGGGAAAAAGTGGGTTATTTGGCTCTGGTAAATATTCAACCACTTGAGATTTTGATTTTTTCTACTCCTTGAAATTTTTGCATCATTAGGTCCACTTGCATCCTCAAGATGTTTCTAGCATGCTTATCCACCACACTTAAAGCATGTTAGGATAAGTTAGAAGTCCCTTTCATATAAAATTCCCCCAAGCTTATTGTTTGGGGTTGTACTAGTGGAATTTCCCAAACATGGATAACAAAACCTTGGAGTTCATTTTTAGTGCGTGAAATAATTTTCAAATTCTTTTTGCTTACATGAACTCTAAAATTTTCATTTTGTTATGCCTGATATCCTTTTTGTTTACGAGAAAAATGGGGGAGAATGAAAACTCAAGTTTGGATCCGGAAACAAATTTGAACATCCAAAATGGAAATGCACAAATGCTGAGAGAGATAGTTCCAAAAAGTATCTTTGATTTTTAAGGATAGGCAAAAAGTGGGTTGTTTGGCTCTTGTAAATATCCAACCACTTGAGAATTTGATTTTTTCTACTCCTTGAAATTTTTGGATCATTAGGTCCACTTGCATCCTCAACATGTTTCTGGCATGCATATCCACCACACTTAAAGCATGTTAGGATCAGTTAAATGTCCCTTTCCAATAAAATTTCACCAAGCTTATTATTAGGGGTTGTACTAGTGGAATTTCCCAAACATGGATAACAAAACCCCCGAGTTCATTTTTTGTGTGTGAAATAATTTTCAAATTTTTTTGGATACATGAGCTCTAAAATTTTCATTTTGTTATGCCTAATATCTTTTTTGTTTACGAGAAAAATGGGAGAATAAAAACTCAAGTTTAGATCCGAAAACAATTTTAAAAAACCAAAATGGAAATCCAAAAATGCTGAGAGAGATAGTTCCAAAAAGTATCTGTGATTTTTAAGGATAGGCAAAAAGTGTGTTGTTTGGCTCTGGTAAATAGCCAACCACTTGAGAATTTGATTTTTTCTACTCCGTGAAATTTTTGGATCATTAGGTCTACTTGCATCCTCAACAAATTTCTGGCATGCATATCCACCACAGTTACAGCATGTTAGGATTAGTTAGAAGTCCCTTTCCTATAAAATTCCACCAAGCTTATTATTAGGGGTTGTAGAAGTGGAATTTCCCTAACATGGATAACAAAACCTTGGAGTTCATTTTTCTTGCGTAAAATAATTTTCAAATTCTTTTCACAAACAAGAACTCTAAAATTTTCATTTTGTTATGCCTTATATCTTTTTTGTTTACGAGAAAAATGGGAGAGTGAAAATTCAAGTTTGGATCTGAAAACAAATTGGAACATCCAAAATGGAAATGCACAAATGCTGAGAGAGATAGTTCCAAGAAGTATATGTGATTTTTAAGGATTGACAAAATGTGGGTTGTTTGGCTCTGGTAAATATCAAACCACTTGAGAATTTGATTTTTACTACTCCTAGAAATTTTTGGATCATTAGGTCCACTTGCATCCTCAACATGATTCTGGCATGCATATCCACCGCACTTAAAGCATGTTAGGATCAGTTAGAAGTCCCTTTCGTATAAAATTCCACCAAACCTATTATTTGGGGTTGTACTAGTGGAATTTTCCCAACATGGATAACAAAACCTAGGAGTTCATTTTTAGTGCGTGAAATAATTTTCAAATTCTTTTTGCATACATGAACTCTGAAATTTTCATTTTGTTATCCCTTGTATCTTTTTTGTTTACGAGAAAAATGGGAGAGTGAAAACTCAAGATTGGATCTTAAAACAAATTTGAACATCCAAAATGGAAATGCACAAATGCTGAGAGAGATAGTTCCAAAAAGTATCTGTGATTTTTAAGGATACGCAAAAAGTGGGTTGTTTGGCTCTGGTAAATATCCAACCACTTGAGAATTTGATTTTTTTAACTCCTTGAAATTTTTAGATCATTAGGTCCACTAGTGTCCTCAACATGTTTCTGGCAAGCATATCCACAACACTTAAAGCTTGTTAGGATCAGTTAGAAGTCCCTTTCCTATAAAATTTCACCGAGCTTATTATTAGGGGTTGTACTAGTGGAATTTCCCAAACATGGATAACAAAACCTTGGAGTTAATTTTTAGTGCGTGAAATAATTTTCAAATTCTTTTTGCTTACATGAACTCTAAAATTTTCATTTTGTTGTGCCTTATATCCTTTTTGTTTACGAGAAAAATGGGGGAGAATGAAAACTGAAGTTTGGAACCAAAACAAATTTGAACATCCAAAATGGAAATGCACAAATGCTGAGAGAGATAGTTCCAAAAAGTATCTTTGATTTTTAAGGATAGGCAAAAAGTGGGTTGTTTGGCTCTTGTAAATATCCAACCACTTAAGAATTTGATTTTTTCTACTCCTTGAAATTTTTGGATCATTAGGTCCACTTGGATCCTCAACATGTGTCTGACATGCATATCCACAACACTTAAAGCATGTTAGGAACAGTTAGATGTCCGTTTCCTATAAAATTGCACCAAGCTTATAATTAGGGGTTGTACTAGTGGAATTTCCCAAAATTTGATAACAAAACCTTCGAATTCATTTTTTGTGTATGAAATAATTTTCAAATTCTTTTTGATACATGATCTCTAAAATTTTCTTTTTGTTGTTCCTAATATCTTTTTTCTTTACGAGAAAAATGGGAGAATGAAAACTCAAGTTTGGATCCGAAAACAAATTTGAACATCCAAAATGGAAATACACAAATGCTGAGAGAAATAGTACCAAAAAGTATCGGTTATTTTTAAGGATAGGCAAAAAGTGTGTTGTTTGGCTCTAGTAAATAGCCAACCACTTGAGAATTTGATTTTTTCTACTCCTTGAAATTTTTGGATCATTAGGTCTACTTGCATCCTCAACCTCTTTCTGGCATGCATATCCACCACACTTAAAGTATTTTAGGATCAGTTAGAAGTCCCTTTCCTATAAAATTCCATCGAGCTTATTATTGCGTGAAATAATTTTGAAATTCTTTTTGCATACAAGAACTCTAAAATTTTCATTTTGTTATGCCTTATATCTTTTTTGTTTACTAGAAAAATGGGAGAGTGAAAACTGAAGTTTGGATCCGAAAACAAACCGGTACATCAAAAATGGAAATGCACAAATTCTGAGAGAGATAGTTCCAAGAAGTATATGTGTTTTTTAAGGATTGACAAAATGTGGGTTGTTTCGCTCTGGTAAATATCCAACCACTTGAGAATTTGATTTTTTCTACACCTAGAAATTTTTGGATCATTAGGTCCACTTGCATCCTCAACATGTTTCTGGCATGCATATCCACCTCATTTAAAGCATGTTAGGATCAATTAGAAGTCCGTTATCTATAAGATTATACCAAGCTTATTATTAGGGGTTGTACTAGTGGAATTTTCAAAACATGGATAACAAAACCTAGGAGTTCATTTATAGTGCGTGAAATAATTTTCAAATTCTTTTTGCATACATGAACCCTAAAATTTTCATTTTGTTATGCCTTATATCTTTTTAGTTTACGAGAAAAATGGGAGAGTGAAAAATCAAGTTAGGATCTGAAAACAAATTTGAATATCCAAAATGGAAATGCACAAATGCTGAGAGAGATAGTTCCAAAAAGTATCTGTGATTTTTAAGGATAGGCAATAAGTGGGTTATTTGGCTCAGGTAAATATCCAACCACTTGAAAATTTGATTTTTTCTACTCCTTGAAATTTTTGGATCACTAGGTACACTTGCATCCTCTACATGTTTCAGGCATGCATATCCACCACACGTAAAGCATGTTAGGATCAGTTAGAAGTCCCTTTCATATAGAATTCCACCAAGCTTATTATTTTGGGTTGTACTAGTGGAATTTCCCAAACATGGATAACAAAACCTAGGAGTTCTTTTGTAGCGCGTGAAATAATTTTCCAATTCTTTTTGCATACGTGAACTCTAAAATTTTCCTTTTGTAATGCCTTATATCTTTTTTGTTTACGAGAAAAATGGGAGAGAAAAACTCAAGTTTGGATCTGAAAACAAATTTGAAAATAGAAAATGGAAATGCCCAAATGCTGAGAGAGATAGTTCCAAAAAGTATCTGTGATTTTTAAGGATAGGCAAAAAGTGGGTTGTTTGGATCTGGTAAATATCCAACCACTGGAGAATTTGATTTTTTCTACTCCTTGAAATTTTTGGATCATTAGGTCCAATTGCATCCTCAACATGTTTCTGGCATGCATATCCACCACACTTAAAGCATGTTAGGATCATGTAGAAGTCCCTTTCCTATAAAATTGTACCAAGCTTATAAATAGGGGTTGTACTAGTGGAATTTCCCAAACATGCATAACCAAACCTTGGAGTTCAATTTTTGTGTGAGAAATAATTTTCAAATCCTTTTTGCGTACATGAACTCTAAAATTTTCTTTTTTTTATGCCTTATATCTTTTTTGTTTACGAGAAAAATGGGAGAGTGAAAACTCAAGTTTGGATCTGAAAACAAAATTTGAACATCCAAAATGGTAATGCACAAATGCTGAGAGAGATAGTTCCAAAAAGTATCTGTGATTTTTAAGGATACGCAAAAAGTGGGTTGTTTGGCTCTGGTAAATATCCAACCACTTGAGAATTTTATTTTTTCTACACCTTGAAATTTTTAGATCATTAGGTCCACTTGTATCCTCAACGTGTTTCTGGCATGCAAATCCACATCATTTAAAACATGTTAGGATCAGTTATAAAATTTCACCAAGCTTATTATTAGGGGTGGTACTAATGAAATTTCCCAAACATGGATAACAAAACCTTGGAGTTCATTTTTAGTGCGTGAAATAATTTTCAAATTTTTTTGATTACATGAACTCTAAAATTTTCATTTTTTTATGCCTTATATCCTTTTTGTTTACGAGAAAAATGGGGGAGAATGAAAACTGAAGTTCGGATCCGAAAACAAATTTGAACATCCAAAATGGAAATGCACAAATGCTGAGAGAGATAGTTCCAAAAAGTATCTTTGATTTATAAGGATAGGCAAAAATTGGGTTGTTTGGCTCTGGTAAATATCGAACCACTTGAGAATTTAATTTTTTCTACTCCTTGAAATTTTTGGATCATTAGGTCCACTTGCATCCTCAACATGTTTCTGGCATGCATGTCCACCACACTTAAAGCTTCTTAGGATCAGTTAGATGTTCCTTTCCTATAAAATTGCACCAAGCCTATTATTAGGGGTTGTACTAGTGGAATTTCCCAAACATGGATAACAAAACCTTGGAGTCCATTTTTTGTGTGTGAAATAATTTTCAAATTCTTTTGGATAAATGAACTCTAAAATTTTCATTTTGTTACGCCTTATATCTTTTTTGTTTACGAGAAAAATGGCAGAATGAAAACTCAAGTTTGGATTCGAAAACAAATTTGAACATCCAAAATGGAAATGCACAAATGCTGAGAGAGATAGTTCCAAAAAGTATCTGTTATTTTTAAGCATAGGAAAAAAGTGTGTTGTTTGGCACTGGTAAATAACCAAGCACTTGAGAATTTGAGTTTTTTCTACTCCTTGAAATTTTTGGATCATTAGGTCTACTTGCATCCTCAACATGTTTCTAGCATGCATATCCAACACACTTAAAGCATGTTAGGATCAGTTAGAAGTCCCTTTCATATAAAATTGCACCAAGCTTATTATTAGGGGTTGTACTAGTGGAATTTTCCAAACATGGATAACAAAACCTTGGAGTTCATTTTTATTGCGTGAAATAAATTTCAAATTCATTTTGCATACATGATCTCTAAAATTTTCATTTTGTTATGCCTTATATCTTTTTTGTTTACGAGAAAAATGGGTGAGTGAAAACTCGAGTTTGGATCCGAAAACATATTGGAACAGCCAAAATGGAAATGAACAAATTCTAAGAGAGATATTTCCAGGAAGAATATGAGATTTTTAAGGATAGGCAAAATCTGGGTTGTTTGGCTCTCGTAAATTTCAAACCACTTGAGAATTTGATTTTTCCTACACCTAGAAATTTTTGGATCATTAGGTCCACTTGCATCCTCAACATGTTTCTGGCATGCATATCCACCTCATTTAAAGCATGTTAGGATCAATTAGAAGTCCATTATCTATAAAATTAAACCAAGCTTATTATTAGGGGTTGGACTAGTGGAATTTCCAAAACATGGATAAGAAAACCTAGGAGTTCATTTTTAGTGCGTGAAATAATTTTCAAATTCTTTTTGCATATATGAACTCTAAAATTTTCATTTTGGTATGCCTTATATCTTTTTTGTTTACGATAAAAATGGGAGAGTGAAAACTCAAGTTAGGATCTGAAAACAAATTTGAACATCCAAAATGGAAATGCACAAATGCTGAGAGAGATAGTTCCAAAAACTATCTGTGATTTTTAAGGATAGGCAATAAGTGGGTTATTTGGCTCTGGTAAATATCCAACCACTTGAAAATTTGATTTTTTCTACTCCTTGAAATTTTTGGATCACTAGGTACACTTGCATCCTCTACATGTTTCAGGCATGCATATCCACCACACTTAAAGCATGTTAGGATAAGTTAGAAGTCCCTTCCATATAAAATTCCACCAAGTTTATTATTTGGGGTTGTACTAGTGGAATTTCCCAAACATGGATAACAAAACCTAGGAGTTCATTTTTAATGTGTGAAATAATTTTCAAATTCTTTTTGCATACAAGAACTCTAAAATTTTCATTTTGTTATGCCTTCCATCTTTTTTGTTTACGAGAAAAATTGGAGAGTGAAAACTTAAGTTTGGATCTGAAAAAAAATTTGAACATAGAAACTGGAAATGCACAAATGCTGAGAGAGATAGTTCCAAAAGGCATCTGTGATATTAAAGGATAGGCAAAAAGTGGGTTGTTTGGCTCTAGTTAATATCCACCCACTTGAGAATTTGATTTTTTCTTCTCCTTGAAATTTTGGATCGTTAGGTCCACTTGCATCCTCAACATGTTTCTGGCATGCATATCCACCACACTTAAAGCATGTTAGGATCAGTTAGAAGTCCCTTTCATATAAAATTCCACCAAGCTTATTATTTGGGGTTGTACTAGTGGAACTTCCCAAACATGGATAACAAAACCTAGGAGTTCATTTTTAGTGTGTGAAATAATTTTCAAATTCTTTTTGCATACTTGAACTCTAAAATATTCATTTTGTTATGCCTTATATCTTTTTTTTTACGAGAAAAATGGGAGAGTGAAAACTTAAGTTTGGATCTGAAAACAAATTTGAACATCCAAAATGGAAATGCACAAATGCTGAGAGGGATAGTTCCAAAAAATATCTGTGATTTTTAAGGATAGGCAAAAAGTGGGTTATTTGGCTCTTGTAAATATCCAACCTCTTGAGAATTTGATTTTTTCTTCTCCTAGAAATTTTTGGATCTCTAGGACTACTTGCATCCTCAACATGTTTCTGGTATGCATATCCACCTCACTTAAAGCATGTTAGGATCAGTTAGAAGTCCGTGTCCTATAAAATTATACCAAGCTTATTATTAGGGGTTGGACTAGTGGAATTTCCCAAACAAGGATAACAAAACCTAGGAGTTCATTTTTAGTGCGTGAAATAATTTTCAAATTCTTCTTGCATACATGAACTCTAAAATTTTCATTTTGTTATGCCTTATATCTTTTTTTTTTACGAGAAAAATGGGAGAGTGAAAACTCAAGTTTGGATCTGAAAACAAATTTGAACATCCAAAATGGAAATGCACAAATGCTGAGAGAGATAGTTCCAAAAAAAATCTGTGATTTTTAAGGATAGGCAAAAAGTCGGTTATTTGGCTCTGGTAAATATCCATCCACTTGAGAATTATATTTTTTCTACTCCTTGAAATTTTTGGATCACTAGGTCCACTTGCATCCTCAACATGTTTCTGGCATGCATATCCACCACACTTAAAGCATGTTAGGATAAGTTAGAAGTACCTTTCATATAAAATTCCACCAAGCTTATTATTAGGGGTTGTACTAGTGGAATTTCCCAATCATGGATAACAAAACCTTGGAGATCATTTTTAGTGCATGAAATAATTTTCAAATTCTTTTTGCATACATGAACTCTGAAATGCTTTTTTTGTTTAAGCCTTATATCTTTTTTGTTTACGAGAAAAATGGGAGAGTGAAAACTCAAGTTTGGATCTGAAAACAAATTTGAACCTCCAAAATGGAAATGCAAAAATGCTGAGAGAGATAGTTCCAAAAAGTATCTGTGATTTTTATGGATAGGCAACAAGTGGGTTATTTGGCTATGGTAAATATCCAACCACTTGAGAATTTGATTTTTTCTACTCGAAATTTTTATATCATTAAGTCCCCTTGCAACCTCAACGTGTTTCTGGTATGCATATCCACCACACTTAAATCATGTTAGGATCAGTTAGAAGTCCCTTTCCTATAAAATTTCACCTAGCTTTTTATTAGGGGTGGTACTAGTGGAATTTCCCAAACATGGATAACAAAACCTTGGAGTTCATGTTTAGTGCGTGAAATAATTTTCAAATTCCTTTTGCTTACATGAACTCTAAAATTTTCATTTTGTTATGCCTTATATCCTTTTTGTTTACGAGAAAAATGGGGGAGAATGAAAACTGAAGTTTCGATCCGAAAACAAATTTGAACATCCACAATGGAAATGCACAATTGGTGAGAGAGATGGTTCAAAAAAGTATCTTTGATTTTTAAGGCTAGGCAAAAAGTGGGTTGTTTGGCTCTGGTAAATATCCAACCACTTGAGAATTTGATTTTTTCTACTCCTTGAAATTTTTGGAGCATTAGGTCAACTTGCATCCTCAACACGTTTCTGGCATGCATATCCACCACAATTCAAGCATGTTAGGATCAGTTAGATGTCCCTTTCCTATAAAATTCCACGAAGCTTATTATTAGGGGTTGTACTAGTGGAAATTCCCAAACATGGATAACAAAACGTTGGAGTTCACTTTTTGTGTGTGAAATAATTTTCAAATTCTTTTGGATACATGAACTCTAAAATTTTCATTTTGTTATGCCTAATATATTTTTTGTTTACGAGAAAAATGGGAGAATGAAAACTCAATTTTGGATCCGAAAACAAATTTGAACATCCAAAATGGAAATGCACAAATGCTGGGAGATTTCGTTCCAAAAAGTATCTGTGATTATTAAGGATAGGCAAAAAGTGTGTTGTTTGGCTCTGGTAAATAGCCAACCACTTCAGAATTTGATTTTTTCTACTCCTTGAAATTTTTGGATCATTAGGTCCACTTGCATCCTCAACCTGTTTCTGGCATGCATATCAACCACACTTAAAGCATGTAAGGATCAGTTAGAAGTCCCTTTCCTATAAAATTCCACCAAGCTTATTAATAGGGGTTGTACTAGTGGAATTTCCCAAACATGGATAACAAAGCCTTCGAGTTCATTTTTATTGCGTGAAATAATTTTCAAATTCTTTTCGCATCCATGAACTCTAAAATTTTCATTTTGTTATGCCTTATATCTTTTTTGTTGACGAGAAAAATGGTAGACTGAAAACTCAAGTTTGGATCCGAAAAAAAATTGGAGCATCCAAAATGGAAACGCACAAATGCTGAGAGAGATAGTTCCAAGAAGTATATGTGATTTTTAAGGATAGGCAAAATGTGGGTTGTTTGGCTCTGGTAAATATCAAACCACTTGAGAATTTGATTTTTTCTACCCCTAGAAATTTTTGGATCAATAGGACCACTTGCATCCTCAACATGTTTATGGCATGCATATCCACCTCACTTAAAGCATGTTAGGATCAGTTAGAAGTCAGTTCCCTATAAAATTATACCAAGCTTATTATTAGGGGTTGTACTAGTGGAATTTCCCAAACATGGATAACAAAACCTTGGAGTTCATTTTTAGTGCGTGAAATAATTTACAAATTCTTTTTGCATACATGAACTCTAAAATTTTCATTTCGTTATGCCTTATATCTTTTTTGTTTATGAGAAAAATGGGAGAGTGAAAACTCAAGTTTGGATCAGAAAACAAATTTGAACATCCAAAATGGAAATGCACAAATGCTGAGAGAGATAGTTCCAAAAAGTATCTGTGATTTTTAAGGATAGGCAAAAAATGGGTTATTTGGCTCTGGTAAATATCCAACCACTTGAGAATTTGATTTTTTCTTCTCCTTGAAATTTTTGGATCATTAGGTCCACTTGCATCCTCTACATGTTTCTGGCATGCATATGCACCACACTTAAAGCATCTTAGGATCAGTTAGAAGTCCCTTTCATATAAAATTCCACCAAGCTTATTATTTGGGGTTGTACTAGTGGAATTTCCCAATCGTGGATAACAAAACCTAGGAGTTCATTTTTAGTGCATGAAATAATTTTCAAATTCTTTTTGCATACTTGAACTCTAAAATTTTCATTTTGTTAAGCTTGATATCTTTTTGTTTTTGAGAAAAATGGGAGAGTGAAAACTCAAGTTTGGATCTGAAAACAAATTTGAACATCCAAAATGGAAATGCAAAAATGCTGAGAGAGATAGTTCCAAAAAGTATCTGTGATTTTTAAGGATACGCAAAAAGTGGGTAGTTTGGCTCTGGTAAATATCCAACCTCCTGAGAATTTGATTTTTTCTACTCCTTGAAATTTTTACATCATTAGGTCCACTTCCATCCTAAACATGTTTCTGGCATGCATATCAACCACACTTAAAGCATGTTAGGATCAGTTAGAAGTCCCTTTCCTTTAAAATTTCACCAAGCTTATTATTAGGGCTGGTACTAGTGGAATTTCCCAAACATGGATAACAAAACCTTGGATTTTTAGTGCGTGAAAAAATTTTCAAATTCTTTCTGCTTACATGAACTCTAAAATTTTCATTTTGTTAAGCCTTATATCCTTTTTGTTTACGAGAAAAATGAGGGAGAATGAAAACTGAAGTTTGGATCCGAAAACAAATTTGAACACCCACAATGGAAATGCACAAATGTTGAGAGAGATAGTTCCAAAAAGTATCTTCGATTCTAAAGGATAGGCAAAAAGTGAGTTGTTTGGCTCTGGTAAATATCCAACCACCTGAGAATTTTATTGTTTCTACTCCTTGAAATTTGTGGATCATTAGGTCCACTTCCATCCTCAACATGTTTCTGGCATGCATATCCACCACACTTAAAGCATGTTAGGATCAGTTAGAAATCCGATTCCTATAAAATTATGCCAAGCTTATTATTAGGAGTTGTACTAGTGGAATTTCCCAAACATGGATAACAAAATCTTGGAGTTCATTTTTTGTCTGTGAAATAATTTTCAAATTCTTTTTCCATACATGAACTCTAAAATTTTTATTTTGTTATGCCTTGTATCTTTTTTTTTATGAAAAAAATGGGAGAGTGAAAACTCAAGTTTGGATCTGAAAACAAATTTGAACATCCAAAACGGAAATGCACAAATGCTGAGAGATATAGTTCCAAAAAGTATCTGTGATTTTTAAGGATAGGCAAAAAGTGGGTTATTTGGCTCTGGTAAATATCCAACCACATGAGAATTTGATTTTTTCTACTCCTTGAAATTTTTGGATCATTAGGTCCACTTGCTTCCTCTACATGTTTCTGGAATGCATATCCACCACAATTAAAGCATGTTAGGATCAGTTAGAAGTCCCTTTCCTATATAATTCCACCAAGCATATTATTTGGGGTTGTACTAGTTGAATTTCCCAAACATGGATAACATAACCTAGGAGTTCATTTTTAGTGCGTGAAACAATTTTCAAATTCTTCTTGCATACAAGAACCCTAAAATTTTCATTTTGTTATGCGTTATATCTTTTTTATTTAAGAGAAAAATGGGAGAGTGAAAACTCAAGTTTGGATCTGAAAACAAATTTGAACATAGAAAATGGAAATGCACAAATGAAGGGAGAGATACTTCCAAAAAGTATATGTGATTTTTAAGGATAGGCAAAAGGTGGGTTGTTTGGCTCTGGTAAATTTCCAACCACTTGAGAATTTGATTTTTTCTTGTCCTTGAAATTTTGGATCGTTAGGTCCAATTGCATCCTCAACATGTTTCTGGCTTGCATATCCAACACACTTAAAGCATGTTAGGATCAGTTAGAAGCCCCTTTCCTATAAAATTCCACCAAGCTTATTATTAGGGGTTGTACTAGTGGAATTTCCCAAACATGGATAACAAAACCTAGGAGTTCACTTTTAGTGCGTGAAATAATTTTCATTTTTGTATGCCTTGTATCTTTTTTGTTTAAGAGAAAAATGGGAGATTGAAAACTCAAGTTTGGATCTGAAAACAAATTTGAACATCCAAAATGGAAATGAACAAATGCTGAGAGAGATAGTTCCAAAAAGTATCTGTGATTTTTAAGGATAGGCAAAAAGTGGGTTATTTGGCTCTGGTAAATATCCAACCTCTTGAGAATTTGATTTTTTCTACTCCTTGAAATTTTTGGATCATTAGGTCCACTTGCATCCTCAACATGTTTCTGGCATGCATATCCACCACACTGAAAGCATGTTAGGATCAGTTAAAAGTCCTTTTCCTATAAAATTCCACCAAGCTTATTATTTGGGATTGTACTAGTGGAATTTCCCGAACATGGATAACAAAACCTAGGAGTTCATTTTTAGTGCGTGAAAAAATTTTCAAATTCTTTTTGCTTACATGAACTCTAAAATTTTCATTTTGTTAAGCCTTATATCCTTTTTGTTTACGAAAAAAAAGGGGGAGAATCAAAACTGAAGTTTGGATCCGAAAAAAAATTTTGAACATCCACAATGGATATGCACTAATGCTGAGAGAGATAGTTCCAAAAAGTATCTTTGATTTTTAAGGATAGGCAAAAAGTGGGTTGTTTGGCTCTTGTAATTATCCAACCACTTGAGAATTTGATTGTTTCTACTCCTTGAAATTTTTGGATCATTAGGTCCACTTGCATCCTCAACATGTTTCTGGCATGCATATCCACCCCACTTAAAGCATGTTAGGATCAGTTACATGTCCCTTTCCTATAAAATTCTACCTAGCTTATTATTAGCGGTTGTACTAGTGGAATTTCCCAAACATGGATAACAAAATCTTTGAGTTCATTTTTTGTCTGTGAAATAATTTTCAAATTCTTTTCCATACATGAAATCTAAAATTTTTATTTTGTTATGCCTTATATGTTTTTTTTTATGAAAAAAATGGGATAGTGAAAACTCACGTTTGGATCTGAAAAAAAATTTGTACATCCAAAATGGAAATGCACAAATGCTGAGAGAGATAGTTTCAAAAAGTATATGTGATTTTTTAGGATAGGCAAAAAGTGGGTTGTTTAGCTCTGGTAAAAATCCAACCACTTGAGAATTTGATTTTTTCTTCTCCTTGAAATTTTGTATCGTTAGGTCCACTTGCATCCTCAAAATGTTTCTTGCATGCATATCCACCAACCTTAAAGCATGTGAGGATCAGTTAGAAGCCCCTTTCCTATGAAATTCCACCAAGCTTATTGTTTGGGGTTGTACTAGTGGAATTTCCCAAACATGGATAACAAAACCTAGGAGTTCATTTTTAGTGCGTGAAATAATTTTCAACTTCTTTTTGTATACATGAACTCTAAAATATTCATTTTATTATCCCAGATATCGTTTTTGTTTACGAGAAAAATGGGAGAGTGAAAACTCAAGTTTGGATCTTAAATCAAATTGGAACATCCAAAATGGAAATGCACAAATGCTGAGAGAGATAGTTCCAAAAAGTATCTGTGACTTTTAAGGATCGGCAAAAAGTGGGTTATTTGGCTATAGTAAATATCGAACCACTTGAGAATTTGATTTTTTCTACACCTTCAAATTTTTGGATCATTAGGTCCGCTTGCATCCTCAACATGTTTCTGGCATGCATATCCACCACACTTAAATCATGTTGGGATCAGTTAGATGTCGCTTTCCTATAAAATTCCACCAAGCTTATTATTAGCGGTTGTACTAGTGGAATTTCCCAAACATGGATAACAAAATCTATGAGTTCATTTTTTGTCTGTGAAATAATTATCTAATTCTTTTTCCATACATGAACTCCATAATTTTTATTTTGTTATACCTTATATCTTTTTTTTTATGAAAAAATTGGGAGAGTGAAAACTCATGTTTGAATCTCAAAACAAATTTGAACATCCAAAATGGAAATGCACAAATGCTGAGAGAGATAGTTCCAAAAAGTATCTGTGATTTTTAAAGGTAGGCAAAAAGTGGGTTATTTTGCTCTGGTAACTATCCAACCACATGAGAATTTGATTTTTTCTACTCCTTGAAATTTTTGGATCATTAGGTCCACTTGCATCCTCTACATGTTTCTGGCATGCATATCCACCACACTTAAAGCATGTTAGGATCAGTTAGAAGTCCCTTTCATATAGAATTCCACCAAGCTGATTATTTGGGGTTGTACTAGTGGAATTTCCCAAACATGGATAAGAAAACCTTGGAGTTCATTTTTAGTGCGTGAAATAATTTTCAAATTCTTTTTGGATACAAGAACTCTAAAATTTTTATTTTATTATGCCTTATATCTTTTTTGTTTAAGAGAAAAATATGAGAGTGAAAACTCAAGTTTGGATCTAAAAACAAATTTGAACATAGAAAATGGAAATGCACAAATGGTAAGAGAGATAGTTCCAAAAAGTATCTGTGATTTTTAAGGATACGAAAAAAGTGGGTTGTTTGGCTCTGGTAAATATCCAACCACTTGAGAATTTGATTTTTTCTTCTCCTTGAAAATTTGGATCGTTAGGTCCACTTGCATCCTCAACATGTTTCTGGCAAGCATATCCACCACACTTAAAGCATGTTAGGATCAGTTAGAAGCCCCTTTCCTATAAAATTACACCAATCTTATTATTAGGGGTTGTACTAGTAGAATTTCCCTAACATGGATAACAAAACCTAGGAGTTCATTTTTAGTGCGTGAAATAATTTTCAAATTCTTTTTGCATACATGAACTCTAAAATTTTCATTTTGTTATGCCTTATATCTTTTTTGTTTACGAGAAAAATAGGAGAGTGAAAACTCAAGTTTGGATCTGAAAACAAATTTGAACATAGAAAATGGAAATGCACAAATGCTGAGAGAAATAGTTCCAAAAAGTATCTGTGATTTTTAAGGATAGGCAAAAAGGTGGTTGTTTGGCTCTTGTAAATATCCAACCACTTGAGAATTTGATTTTTTCAACTCCTTGAAATTTTTGGATCATTAGGTCCACTTGCATCGTCAACTTGTTTTTGGCATGCATATCCACCACACTTAAAGCATGTTAGGATCAGTTAGAAGTCCGTTTTCTATTAAATTCCACCAAGCTTATTATTAGGGGATGTACTAGTGAAATTTCCATTACTTGGATAACAAAACCTTGGAGTTCATTTTTAGTGCGTGAAATAATTTACAAATTCTTTTTGCATACATGAACTCTAAAATTTTCATTTTATTATGCCATATGTCTTTTTTGTTTGGGAGAAAAATGGGAGAGTGAAAACTCAAGTTTGGATCTAAAATCAAATTTGAACATCCAAAATGGAAATGCACAAATGCTGAGAGAGATAGTTCCAAAAAGTATCTGTGATTTTTATGGATAGGCAAAACGTGGGTTATTTGGCTATGGTAAATATCCAACCACTTGAGAATTTGATTTTTTCTAGTCCTTGAAATTTTTGGATCATTAGGTCCACTTGCCTCATCAACATGTTTCTGGCATGCATATCCACCACACTTAAAGCATGTTAGGATCAGTTAGATGTCCCTTTCCTATAAAATTCCACCAAGCTTATTATTAGCGGTTGTGCTAGTGGAATTTCCCAAACATGAATAACAAAACCTAGGAGTTCATTTTTAGTGTGTGAAATAACTTTCAAATTCTTTTTGCATACAAGAACTCTAAAATTTTCATTTTGTTATGCCTTATATCTTTTTTCTTTAAGAAAAAAATTGGAGAGTGAAAACCCAAGTTTTGATCTGAAAACAAATTTTAACATCCAAAATGGAAATGCACATATGCTTAGAGAGATAGTTGGAAAATTTATCTGCGATTTTTAGGGATAGGCAAAATGTTGGTTATTTGGCTCTGGTAAATATCCAACCACATTAGAATTTGATTTTTTCCACTCCTTGAAATTTTTGGATCATTAGGTCCACTTGTATCCTCTACATGTTTCTGGCTTGCATATCCACCACACTTAAATTATGTTAGGATCAGTTAGAAGTCCCTTTCATATAGAATTCCACCAAGCTTATTATTTGGGGTTGTACTAGTGGAATTTCCCAAACATGAATAACAAAACCTAGGAGTTCATTTTTAGTGTGTGAAATAACTTTCAAATTCTTTTTGCATACAGGAACTCTAAAATTTTCATTTTGTTATGCCTTATATCTTTTTTGTTTAAGAAAAAAATTGGAGAGTGAAAACCCAAGTTTTGATCTGAAAACAAATTTGAACATCCAAAATGGAAATGCACATATGCTGAGAGAGATAGTTGGAAAAAGTATCTGCGATTTTTAAGGATAGGCAAAATGTGCGTTATTTGGCTATGGTAAATATCCAACCACATTAGAATTTGATTTTTTCCACTCCTTCAAATTTTTGGATCATTAGGTCCGCTTGCATCCTCTACATGTTTCTGGCATGCATATCCACCACACTTAAAGCATGTTAGGATCAGTTAGAAGTCCCTTTCATATAGAATTCCACCAATCTTATTATTTGGGGTTATACTAGTAGAATTTCCCAAACATGGATAACAAAACCTAGGAGTTCATTTTTAGTGCGTGAAATAATTTTCAAATTCTTTTTGCATACAAGAAATCTAAAATTTTAATTTTGTTATGCCTTATATCTTTTTTGTTCACGAGAAAAATGGGAGAGTGAAAACTCAAGTTTGGATCTGAAAAAAAAATTTAACATAGAAAATGGAAATGCAAAAATGCTGAGAGAGATAGTTCCAAAAAGTATCTGTGATTTTTAAGGATAGGCAAAAAGTGGGTTGTTTGGCTCTGGTAAATATCCAACCACTTGAGAATTTGATTTTTTCTTCTCCTTGAAATTTTGGATCGTTAGGTCCACTTGCATCCTCAACATGTTTTTGGCATGCATATCCACCACACTTAAAGCATGGAAGGATCAGTTAGAAGCCCCTTTCCTATAAAATTCCACCAAGCTTATTATTTGGTGTTGTACTAGTGGAATTTCCCAAACATGGATAACAAAACCTAGGAGTTCATTTTTAGTGCGTGAAATAATTTTCAACTTCTTTTTGCATACATGAACTCTTAAATTTTAATTTTAATATGCCATATATCTTTTTTGTTTACGAGAAAAATGGGAGAGTGAAAACTCAAGTTTGGATCTTAAATCAAATTTGAACATCCAAAATGGCAATGCACAAATGCTGAGAGAGATAGTTCCAAAATGTATCTCTGATTTTTAAGGATAGGCAAAAAGTGGGTTATTTGGCTATCCTAAATATTCAACCACTTGAGAATTTGACTTTTTCTACTCCTTGAAATTTTTGGATCATTAGGTCCGCTTGCATCCTCAACATGTTTCTGCATGCATATCCACCACACTTAAAGCATGTTAGGATCAGTTAGATGTCTCTTTCCTATAAAATTCCACCTAGCTTATTATTAGGGGTTGTACTAGTGGAATTTCCCAATCATGGAGAACAAAATCTTGGAGTTCATTTTTTGTCTGTGAAATAATTTTCAAATTTTTTTTCCATACATGAACTCCAAAATTTTTATTTTGTTATACCTTATATCTTTTTTTTTTTACGAAAAAATTGGGAGAGTGAAAACTCAAGTTTGGATCTCATAACAAATTTGAACATCCAAAATGGAAATGCACAAATGCTGAGAGAGATAGTTCCAAAAAGTATCTGTGATTTTTAAGGGAAGGCAGAAGGTGGGTTATTTTGCTCTGGTAACTATCCAACCACATGAGAATTTGATTTTTTCTGCTCCTTGAAATTTTTGGATCATTAGGTCCACTTGCATCCTCTACATGTTTCTGGCATGCATATCCACCACACTTAAAGCATGTTAGGATCAGTTAGACGTCCCTTTCATATAGAATTCCACCAAGCGTATTATTTGGGGTTGTACTAGTGGAATTTCCCAAACATGGATAAGAAAATCTTGGAGTCTATTTTTTGTCCGTGAAATAATTTTCAAATTCTTTTTCCATACATGAACTCTAAAATTTTTTTTTTGTTATGCCTTATATCTTTTTTTTTACGAAAAAAATGGGAGAACGAAAACTCAAGTTTTGTTTAGAAAACAAATTTGAACATCCAAAATGGAAATGCACAAATGCTGAGAGAGATAGTTCAAAAAAGTATCTGAGATTTTTAAGGATAGGCAAAAAGTGGGTTATTTGGCTCAGGTAAATATCCAACCACATTAGAATTTGATTTTTTTGACTCCTTGAATTTTTTGGATCATTAAGTCCACTTGCATCCTCTACATGTTTCTGGCATGCATATCCACCACACTTAAAGCTTGTTAGGATCAGTTAGAAGTCCCTTTCATATAGAATTCCACGAATCTTATTATTTGGGGTTATACTAGTGGAATTTCCCAAACATGGATAACAAAATCTAGGAGTTCATTTTTAGTGCGTGAAATAATTTTCAAATTCTTTTTGCATACAAGAAATCTAAAATTTTCATTTTGTTATGCCTTATATCTTTTTTGTTCACGAGAAAAATGGGAGAGTGAAAACTCAAGTTTGGATCTGAAAAAAAAAATTGAACATTGAAAATGGAAATGCAAAAATGCTGAGAGAGATAGTTCCAAAAAGTATCTGTGATTTTTAAGGATAGGCAAAAATTGGGTTGTTTGGCTCTGGTAAATATCCAACCACTTGAGAATTTGATTTTTTCTTCTCCTTGAAATTTTGGATCGTTAGGTCCACTAGCATCCTCAACATATTTTTGGCATGCATATCCACCACACTTAAAGCATGGAAGGATCAGTTAGAAGCCCCTTTCCTATAAAATTCCACCAAGCTTATTATTTGGTGTTGTGCTAGTGGAATTTCCCAAACATGGATAACAAAACCTAGGATTTCATTTTTAGTGCGTGAAATAATTTTCAACTTCTTTTTGCATACATGAACTCTAAAATTTTAATTTTAATATGCCATATATCTTTTTTGTTTACGAGAAAAATGGGAGAGTGAAAACTCAAGTTTGGATCTAAAAACAAATTTGAACATCAGAAATGGAAATGCACAAATGCAGAGAGAGATAGTTCCAAAAATTGTCTGTGATTTTTAAGGATAAGCAAAAAGTGGGTTATTTGGCTCTGGTAAATATCCAACCACATGAGAATTTGATTTTTTCCACTCCTTGAAATTTTTGGATCATTAGGTCCACTTGCATCCTCTACATGTTTCTTGCTTGCATATCCACCACACTTAAAGCATGTTTGGATCAGTTAGAAGTCCCTTTCATATAGAATTCCACCAAGCTTATTATTAGCGGTTGTACTAGTGGAATTACCCAAACATGGATAACAAAATCTATGAGTTCATTTTTTGTCTGTGAAATAATTTTCAAATTCTTTTTCCATACATGAACTCCAAAATTTTTATTTTGTTATACCTTATATCTTTTTTTTTCGAAAAAATTGGGAGAGTGAAAACTCAAGTTTGGATCTCATAACAAATTTGAACATCCAAAATGGAAATGCACAAATGCTGAGAGAGATAGTTCCAAAAAGTATCTGTGATTTTTAAGGGTAGGCAAAAGGTGGGTTACTTTGCTCTGGTAACTATCCAACCACATGAGAATTTGATTTTTTCTACTCCTTGAAATTTTTGGATCATTAGGTCCACTTGCATCCTCTACATGTTTCTGGCATGCATATCCACCACACTTAAAGCATGTTAGGATCAGTTAGATGTCCCTTTCATATAGAATTCCGCCAAGCTTAATATTTGGGGTTGTACTAGTGGAATTTCCCAAACATGGATAAGAAAACCTTGGAGTTCATTTTTAGTGCGTGAAATAATTTTCAAATTCTTTTTGGATACAAGAACTCTAAAATTTTCATTTTATTATGCCTTATATCTTTTTTGTTTAAGAGAAAAATGGGAGAGTGAAAACTCAAGTTTGGATCTGAAAAGAAATTTGAACATAGAAAATGGAAATTCACAAATGGTAAGAGAGATAGTTCCAAAAAGTATCTGTGATTTTTAAGGATACGCAAAAAGTGGGTTGTTTGGCTCTGGTAAATATCCAACCACTTGAGAATTTGATTTTTTCTTCTCCTTGAAATTTTGGATCGTTAGGTCCACTTGCATCCTCAACATGTTTCTGGCAAGCATATCCACCACACTTAAAGCATGTTAGGATCAATTAGAAGCCCCTCTCCTATAAAATTACACCAATCTTATTATTAGGGGTTGTACTAGTGGAATTTCCCAAACATGGATAACAAAACCTAGGAGTTCATTTTTAGTGCGTGAAATAATTTTTAAATTCTTTTTGCATACATGAACTCTAAAATTTTCATTTTGTTATGCCTTATATCTTTTTTGTTTACGAGAAAAATAGTAGAGTGAAAACTAAAGTTTGGATCTGAAAACAAATTTGAACATAGAAAATGGAAATGCACAAATGCTGAGAGAGATAGTTCCAAAAAGTATCTATGATTTTTAAGGATAGGCAAAAAGTGGGTTGTTTGGCTCTGGTAAATATCCAACCACTTGAGAATTTGATTTTTTCTACTCGAAATTTTTGGATCATTAGGTCCTCTTGCAACGTCAACTTGTTTTTGGCATGCATATCCACCACACTTAAAGCATGTTAGGATCAGTTAGAAGTCCGTTTCCTATAAAATTCTACCAAGCTTATTATTAGGGGTTGTACTAGTGAAATTTCCATAACTTGGATAACAAAACCTTCGAGTTCATTTTTAGTGCGTGAAATAATTTACAAATTCTTTTTGCATACATGAACTCTAAAATTTTCATTTTATTATGCCATATATCTTTTTTATTTGGGAGAAAAATGGGAGAGTGAAAACTCAAGTTTGGATCTAAAATCAAATTTGAACATCCAAAAAGGAAATGCACAAATACTGAGAGAGATAGTTCCAAAAAGTATCTGTGATTTTAACGGATAGGCAAAAAGTGGGTTATTTGGCTATGGTAAATATCCAACCACTTTAGAATTTGATTTTTTCTAGTCCTTGAATTTTTTGGATCATTAGGTCCACGTGCATCATCAACATGTTTCTGGCATGCATATCCACCACACTTAAAGCATGTTCGGATCAGTTAGATGTCCCTTTCCTATAAAATTCCACCAAGGTTATTATTAGCGGTTGTACTAGTGGAATTTCCCAAACATGGATAAGAAAATCTTGGAGTTCATTTCTTGTCTGTGAAATAATTTTCAAATTCTTTTTCCATACATGAACTCTAAAATTTTTTTTTTGTTATGCCTTATATCTTTTTTTTTACGAAAAAAATGGGAGAGCGAAAACTCAAGTTTTGATTAGAAAACAAATTTGAACATCCAAAATGGAAATGCACAAATGCTGAGAGAGATAGTTCAAAAAAGTATCTGAGATTTTTAAGGATAGGCAAAAAGTGGGTTATTTGGCTCTGGTAAATATCCAACCACATTAGAATTTGATTTTTTCCACTCCTTGAAATTTTTGGATCATTAGGTCCACTTGTATCCTCTACATGTTTCTGGCTTGGATATCCACCACACTTAATGTATGTTAGGATCAGTTAGAAGTCCCTTTCATATAGAAATCCACCAAGCTTATTATTTGGGGTTGTACTAGTGGAATTTCCCAAACATGAAAAACAAAACCTAGGAGTTCATTTTTAGAGCGTGAAATAACTATCAAATTCTTTTTGCATACAAGAACTCTAAAATTTTCATTTTGTTATGCCTTATATCTTTTTTGTTTACGAAAAAAATGGGAGAGTGAAAACCCAAGTTTTGATCTGAAAACAAATTTGAACATCCAAAATGGAAATGCACATATGCTGAGAGAGATAGTTCGAAAAAGTATATGCGATTTTTAAGGATAGGCAAAAAGTGGGTTATTTGGCTCTGGTAAATATCCAACCACATTAGAATTTGATTTTTTCCACTCCTTGAAATTTTGGATCATGAGGTCCACTTGCATCCTCTACATGTTTCTGGCATGCATATCCACCACACTTAAAGCTTGTTAGGATCAGTTAGAAGTCCCTTTCATATAGAATTCCACCAAGCTTATTATTTGGGGTTATACCAGTGGAATTTCCCAAACATGGATAACAAAACCTAGGAGTTTATTTTTAGTGCGTGAAATAATTTTCAAATTCTTTTTGCATACAAGAAATCTAAAATTTTAATATTGTTATGCCTTATATCTTTTTTGTTTACGAGAAAAATGGGAGAGTGAAAACTCAAGTTTCGATCTGAAAACAAATATGAACATAGAAAATGGAAATGCACAAATGCTGAGAGAGATAGTTCCAAAAAGTATCTGTGATTTTTAAGGATCGGCAAAAAGTGGGTTACTTGGCTCTGGTAAATATCCAACAACTTGAGAATTTGATTTTTTCTTCTCCTTGAAATTTTGGATCGTTAGGTCCACTTGCATCCTCAACATGTTTTTGGCATGCATATCCACCACACTAAAAGCATGGAAGGATCAGTTAAAAGCCCCTTTCCTATAAAATTCCACCAAGCTTATTATTTGGTGTTGTACTAGTGGAATTTCCCAAACATGGATAACAAAACCTATCATTTTTAGTGCGTGAAATAATTTTCAACTTCTTTTTGCATACATCAACTCTAAAATTTTAATTTTATTATGCCATATATCATTTTTGTTTACGAGAAAAATGGGAGAGTGAAAACTCAAGTTTGGATCTTAAATCAAATTTGAACATCCAAAATGGAAATGCACAAATGCTGAGAGAGATAGTTCCAAAAAGTATCTGTGATTTTTAAGGATAGGCAAAAAGTGGGTTATTTGGCTATGGTAAATATTCAACCACTTGAGAATTTGACTTTTTCTACTCCTTGAAATTTTTGGATCATTAGGTCCGGTTGCATCCTCAACATGTTTCTGCATGCATATCCACCACACTTAAAGCATGTTAGGATCAGTTAGATGTCTCTTTCCTATAAAATTCCACCTAGCTTATTATTAGGGGTTGTACTAGTGGAATTTCCCAATCATGGAGAACAAAATCTTGGAGTTCATTTTTTGTCTGTGAAATAATTTTCAAATTCTTTTTCCTTACATGAACTCTAAAATTTTTATTTTGTTTTGACTTATATCTTTTTTTTTACGAAAAAATTGGGAGAGTGAAAACTCAAGTTTGGATCTGAAAACAAATTTGAACATCAGAAATGGAAATGCACAAATGCTGAGAGAGATAGTTCCGAAAAGTGTTTGTGATTTTTAAGGATAAGCAAAAAGTGGGTTATTTGGATCTGGTAAATATCCAACCACATGAGAATTTGTTTTTTTCCACTCCTTGAAATTTTTGGATCATTAGGTCCACTTGCATCCTCTACATGTTTCTAGCTTGCATATCCACCACACTTAAAGCATGTTAGGATCAGTTAGAAGTCTCTTTCATATAGAATTCCACCAAGCTTATTATTTGGGGTTGTACTAGTGGAATTTCCCAAACATGAATAACAAAACCTAGGAGTTCATTTTTAGTGCGTGAAATAACTTTCAAATTCTTTTTGCATACAAGAACTCTAAAATTTTCATTTTGTTATGCCTTATATCTTTTTTGTGTACAAGAAAAATGGGAGAGTGAAAACTCAAGTTTGGATCTGAAAACAAATATGAACATAGAAAATGGAAATGCACAAATGCTGAGAGAGATAGTTCCAAAAAGTATTTGTGATTTTTAAGGATACGTAAAAAGTGGGTTACTTGGCTCTGGTAAATATCCAACCTCATGAGAATTTGATTTTTTGTTCTCCTTGAAATTTTGGATCGTTAGGTCCACTTGCATCCTCAACATGTTTTTGGCATGCATATCCACCACACTTAAAGCATGTTAGGAACAGTTAGAAGTCCGTTTCCTATAAAATTCCACCAAGCTTATTGTTAGGGGTTGTACTAGTGAAATATCCCTAACTTGGATAACAAAACCTTTGAGTTCATTATTAGTGCGTGAAATAATTTTCAAATTCTTTTTGCATACAAGAAATCTAAAATTTTCATTTTATTATGCCATATATTTTTTTGTTTACGAGAAAATGGGAGAGTGAAAACTCAAGTTTGGATCTAAAATCAAATTTGAACATCCAAAATGGAAATGCACAAATGCTGAGAGAGATAGTTCCAAAAAGTATCTTTGATTTTTAAGGATAGGCAAAAAGTGGGTTATTTGGCTAAGGTAAATATCCAACCACTTGAGAATTTGATTTTTTCTACTCCTTGAAATTTTTTGGATCATTAGGTCCACTCGCATCATCGACATGTTTCTGGCATGCATATCCACCACACTTAAAGAATGTTAGGATCAGTTAGATGTCCATTTCCTATAAAATTCCACCAAGCTTATTATTATCAGTTGTACTAGTGGAATTTCCCAAACATGGATAACAAAATCTTCGAGTTCATTTTTTGTCGGTGAAATAATTTTCAAATTCTTTTTGATACATGAACTCTAAAATTTTCATTTTGTTATGCCTAATATCATTTTTGTTTACGAGAAAAAAGGGTCAAAGAAAACTCAAGTTTGGATCCGAAAACAAATTTGAACATCCAAAATGGAAATGCACAAATGCTGAGAGAGATAGTTCCAAAAAGTATCTGTGATTTTTAAGGATATGCAAAAAGTGTGTTGTTTGGCTCTGGTAAATAGCCAACCATTTGAGAATTTGATTTTTTCTACTCCTAGAAATTTTTGGGTCATTAGATCTACTTGCATCCTCAACCTCTTTCTGGCATGCATATCCACCACACTTAAAGCATGTAAGGATCAGTTAGAAGTCCCTTTCCTATAAAATTCCACCAAGCTTATTATTTGGGGTTGTACTAGTGGAATTTCCCAAACATGGATAACAAAACATTGGAGTTCATTTTTATTGCATGAAATAATTTTGAAATTCTTTTTGCACACATGAACTCTAAAATTTTCATTTTGTTATGCCTTATATCTTTTTTGTTTACAAGAAAAATGGGAGAGTGAAAACTCAAGTTTGGATCCGAATACAAATTGGAACATCCAAAATGGAAATGCACAAATGCTGAGAGAGATAGTTCCAAGAAGTATATGTGATTTTTAAGGATAGGCAAAATGTGGGTTGTTTGGCTCTGGTAATTATCAAACCACTTGAGAATTTGATTTTTTCTACTCCTAGAAATTTTTGGATCTTTAGGTCCACTTGCATCCTCAACATGTTTCTGACATGCATATCCACCTCACTTAAAGCATGATAAGATCAGTTAGAAGTACGTTTCCTATAAAATTATACCAAGCTTATTTTTAGGGGTTGGACTAGTGAAATTTCCGAAACATGGATAAGAAAACCTTGGAGTTCATTTTTAGTATGTGAAATAATTTTCAAATTCTTTTTGCATACAAGAACTCTAAAATTTTCATTTTTTTATGCCATATATCTTTTTTGTTTACGAAAAAATGGGAGAGTGAAAAATCAAGTTCGGATCTGAAAACAAATTTGAACATCCAAAATGGAAATGAACAAATGCTGAGAGAGATAGTTCAAAAAAGTATCTGTGACTTTTATGGATCGGCAAAAAGTGGGTTATTTGGCTCTGGTAAATATCCAACCACATGAGAATTTGATTTTTTCTGCTCCTTGAAATTTTTTGATCATTAGGTCCACTTGCATCCTCTACATATTTCTGGCATGCATACCCACCTCAAGTAAAGCATGTTAGGATCAGTTAGAAGTCCCTTTCATATAGAATTCCACCAAGCTTATTATTTGGGGTTGTACTAGTGGAATTTCCCAAACATGAATAACAAAACCTAGGAGTTCATTTTTAGTGCGTGAAATAAGTTTCAAATTCTTTTTGCATACGTGAACTCTAAAATTTTTATTTTGTTATGCCTTATATCTTTTTTTTTTACGAAAAAAATGGGAGAGTGAAAACTCAACTTTGGATCTGAAAAAAAATTTGAACATCAGAAATGGAAATGCACAAATGCTGAGAGAGATAGTTCCAAAAATTATCTGTGATTTTAAAGGATAAGCATAAAGTTGGTTATTTGGCTCTGGTAAAAATCCAACCACATGAGAATTTGATTTTTTCAACTCCTTGAAATTTTTGGATGATTAGGATCACTTGCATCCTCTAACAGTTTTTGGCTTGCATATCCACCACACTTAAAGCATGTTAGGATCAGTTAGAAGTCCCTTTCATATAGAATTCCACCAAGCTTATTATTTGGGGTTGTACTAGTGAAATTTCCCAAACATGGATAACAAAACCTAGGAGTTCATTTTTAGTGCGTGAAATAATTTTCAAATTCTTTTTGCATTCAAGAACTCTAAAATTTTCATTTTGTTATGCCTTATATCTTTTTTTTTTTACGAAAAAATGGGAGAGTGAAAACTCAAGTTTGGATCTGAAAACAAATTTGAACATCCAAAATGGAAATGCACAAATGCTGAGAGAGATAGTTCCAAAAAGTATCTGTGATTTTTAAGGATAGGCAAAAATTGGGTTATTTGGCTCTGGTAAATATCCAACCACATGAGAATTTGATTTTTTCTTCGCTTTTAAATTTTGGATCGTTAGGTCCACTTGCATCCTCTACATGTTTGTAGCATGCATATCCACCACCCTTAAAGAATGTTAGGATCAGTTAGAAGCCCCTTTCCTATGAAATTCCACCAAGCTTATTATTTGGGGTTGTACTAGTGGAATTTCCCAAACATGGATAACAAAACCTAGGAGTTCATTTTCAGTGCGTGAAATAATTTTCAACTTCTTTTTGCATACATGAACTCTAAAATTTTCATTTTTTTATCCCAAATATCTTTTTTGTTTACGAGAAAAATGGGAGAGTGAAAACTCAAGTTTGGATCTGAAATCAAATTGGAACATCCAAAATGGAAATGCACAAATGCTGAGAGAGATAGTTCAAAAAAGTATCTGTGATTTTTAAGGATAGGCAAAAAGTGGGTTATTTGGCTATGGTAAATATCCAACCACTTGAGAATTTGATTTTTTCTACTCCTTGAGATTTTTGGATCATTAGGTCCGCTTGCATCCTCAACATGTTTCTGGCATGCATATCCACCACACTTAAAGCACGTTAGGATTAGTTAGAAGCCCCTTTCCTATAAAATTCCACCACGCTTATTTTTAGGCGTTGTACTAGTGGAATTTCCCAAACATGGATAACAAAACCTAGGAGTTCATTTTTAGTGCGTGAAATAATTTTCAAATTCTTTTTGCATACATGAACTCTAAAATTTTCATTTTGTTATGCCTTATATCTTTTTTGTTTACGAGAAAAATAGGAGAGTGAAAACTCAAGTTTGGATCTGAAAACAAATTTGAACATAGAAAATGGAAATGCACAAATGCTAAGAGAGATAGTTCCAAAAAGTATCTGTGATTTTTAAGGATAGGCAAAAAGTGGGTTGTTTGGCTCTGGTAAATATCCAACCAGTTGAAAATTTGATTTTTTCTACTCCTTGAAATTTTTGGATCATTAGGTCCACTTGCATCGTGAACTTGTTTTTGGCATATCCACCACACTTAAAGCATGTTAGGATCAGTTAGAAGTCCGTTTCCTATAAAATTCCACCAAGCTTATTATTAGGGGTTGTACTAGTGAAATTTCCCTAAATTGGATAACAAAACCTTGGAGTTCATTTTTAGTCCGTGAAATAATTTACAAATTCTTTTTCCATATATGAACTCTTAAATTTTCATTTTATTATGCCATATATCTTTTTTGTTTGGGAGAAAAATGGGAGAGTGAAAACTCAAGTTTGGATCTAAAATCAAATTTGAACATCCAAAATGGAAATGCACAAATGCTGAGAGAGATCGTTCCAAAAAGTATCTGTGATTTTTACAAATAGGCAAAAAGTGGGTTATTTGGCTATGGTAAATATCCAACCACTTGAGAATTTGATTTTTTCTACTCCTTGAAATTTTTGGATCATTAGGTCCACTTGCATCATCAACATGTTTTTGGCACGCATATCCACCACACTTAAAGCATGTTAGGATCAGTTAGATGTCCCTTTCCTATGAAATTCCACCAAGCTTATTATTAACGGTTGTACTAGTGGAATTTCCCAAACATGGATAAGAAAATCTTGGAGTTCATTTTTTGTCTGTGAAATAATTTTCAAATTCTTCTTCCATACATGAACTCTAAAATTTTTATTTTTTTATGCCTTATATCTTTTTTTATGAAAAAAATGGGAGAGCGAAAACTCAAGTTTTGATATGAAAACAAATTTGAACATCCAAAATGGAAATGCACAAATGCTGAGAGAGATAGTTCCAAAAAGTATCTGTGATTTTTAAGGATAGGTAAAAAGTGGGTTATTTGGCTATGGTGAATATCACACCACATTAGAATTTGATTTTTTCCACTCCTTGAAATTTTTGGATCATTAGGTCCACTTGCATCCTCTACATGTTTCTGGAATGCATATCCACCACACTTAAAGCTTGTTAGGATCAGTTAGAAGTCTCTTTCATATAGAATTCCACCAATCTTATTATTTGGGGTTATACTAGTGGAATTTCCCAAACATGGATAACAAAACCTAGGAGTTCATTTTTAGTGCGTGAAATAATTTTCAAATTCTTTTTGCATACAAGAAATCTAAAATTTTCATTTTGTAATGCCATATATCTTTTTATTTACAAAAAAATGGGAGTGTGAAAACTCTAGTTTTGATCTGAAAACAAATTTGAACATCCAAAATGGGAATGCACAAATGCTGAGGGAGATACTTCGAAAAAGTATCTGCGATTTTTAAGGATAGGCAAAAAGTGGGTTATTTTGTTCTAGTAAATATCCAACCACATTAGAATTTGATTTTTTCCCCTCCTTGAAATTTTTGGATCATTAGGTCCACTTGCATCCTCTACATGTTTCTGGCATGCATATCCACCACACTTAAAGCTTGTTAGGATCAGTTAGAAGTCCCTTTCATATAGAATTCCACCAAGCTTATTATTTGGGGTTGTACTAGTGGAATTTCCAAAACATGATTAACAAAACCTAGGAGTTTATTTTTAGTGCGTGAAATAATTTTCAAATTCTTTTTGCATACAAGAAATCTAAAATTTTATTTTTTTATGCCATATATCTTTTTTGTTTACGAGAAAAATGGGAGAGTGAAAACTCAAGTTTGGATCTGAAAAAAAAATTGAACATAGAAAATGGAAATGCACAAATGCTGAGAGAGATAGTTCCAAAAAGTATCTGTGATTTTTAAGGATAGGCAAAAAGTGGGTTATTTGGCTCTGGTAAATATCCAACCACTTGAGAATTTGATTTTTTCTTCGCTTTGAAATTTTGGATCGTTAGGTCCACTTGCATCCTCAACATGTTTCTGGCATGCATATCCACCACACTTAAAGCATGTTAGGATCAGTTAGAAGCCCCTTTCCTACAAAATTCCACCAAGCTTATTATTTGGGGTTGTACTAGTGGAATTTCCCAAACATGGCTAACAAAACCTAGGAGTTCATTTTTAGTGCGTGAAATAATTTTCAAATTCTTTTCGCATACATGAACTCTAAAATTTTCTTTCTATTATGCCATATATCTTTTTTGTTTACGAGAAAAATGGGAGAGTGAAAACTCAAGTTTGGATCTAAAATCAAATTTGAACATCCAAAATGGAAATGCACAAATGCTGAGAGAGATAGTTCCAAAAAGTATCTGTGATTTTTAAGGATAGGCAAAAAGTGGGTTATTTGGCTATGGTAAATATCCAACCACTTGAGACTTTGATTTTTTCTACTCCTTGAAATTTTTGGATCATTAGGTCCGCTTGCATCCTCAACATGTTTCTGCATGCATATCCACCACACTTAAAGCATGTTAGGATCAGTTAGAAGTCCCTTTCATATTGAATTCCACCAAGCTTATTATTTGGGGTTGTACTAGTGGAATTTCCCAAACATGAATAACAAAACCTAGGAGTTCATTTTTAGTGCGTGAAATAACTTTCAAATTCTTTTTGCATACAAGAACTCTAAAATTTTCATTTTGTTATGCCTTATATCTTTTTTGTTTACAAGAAAAATGGGAGAGTGAAAACTCAAGTTTGGATCTGAAAACAAATATGAACATAGAAAAAGGAAATGCACAAATGCTGAGAGAGATAGTTCCAAAAAGTATTTGTGATTTTTAAGGATACGCAAAAAGTGGGTTATTTGGCTCTGGTAAATATCCAACCACATGTGAATTTGATTGTTTCCACTCCTTGAAATTTTTGGGTCATTAGGTCCACTTGCATCCTCTACAAGTTTCTGGCTTGCATATCCACCACACTTAAAGCATGTTAGGATCAGTTAGAAGTCCCTTTCATATAGAATTCCACCAAGCTTATTATTTGGGGTTGTACTAGTGGAATTTCCCAAACATGAATAACAAAACCTAGGAGTTCATTTTTAGAGCGTGAAATAACTTTCAAATTCTTTTTGCATATAAGAACTGTAAAATTTTCATTTTGTTATGCCTTATATCTTTTTTGTTTACAAGAAAAATGGGAGAGTGAAAACTCAAGTTTGGATCTGAAAACAAATATGAACATAGAAAAAGGAAATGCACAAATGCTGAGAGAGATAGTTCAAAAAAGTATTTGTGATTTTTAAGGATATGCAAAAAGTGGGTTGTTTGGCTCTGGTAAATATCCAACCACTTGAGAATTTGATTTTTTCTTCTTGTTGAAAATTTGGATCGTTAGGTCCACTTGCATCCTCAACATGTTTCTGGCATGCATATCCACCACACTTAAAGCATGTTCGGATCAATTAGAAGCCCCTTTCCTATAAAATTCCACCAAGCTTATTATTAGCGGTTGTACTAGTGGAATTTCCCAAACATGGATAACAAAACCTAGGAGTTCATTTTTAGTGCATGAAATAATTTTCAAATTATTTTTGCATACATGAACTCAAACATTTTCATTTTTTTATGCCTTATATCTTTTTTATTTACGAGAAAAATAGGAGAGTGAAAACTCAAGTTTGGATCTGAAAACAAATTTGAACATAGAAAATGGAAATGCAAAAATGCTAAGAGAGATAGTTCCAAAAAGTATCCGTGATTTTTAAGGATAGGCAAAAAGTGGGTTGTTTGGCTCTGGTAAATATCCAACCACTTGAGAATTTGATTTTTTCTACTCCTTGAAGTTTTTGGATCATTAGGTCCACTTGCATCCTCAACTTGTTTTTGGCATGCATATCCACCACACTTAAAGCATGTTAGGATCAGTTAGAAGTCCGTTTCCTATAAAATTCCACCAAGCTTATTGTTAGGGGTTGTAGTAGTGAAATTTCCTTAACTTGGATAACAAAACCTTTGATTTCATTTTTAGTGCGTGAAATAATTTTCAAATTCTTTTTGCATACATGAACTCTAAAATTTTCATTTTATTATGCCATACATCATTTTTGTTTACGAGAAAAATAGGAGCGTGAAAACTCACGTTTGGATCTGAAAACAAATTTGAACATCCAAATTGGAAATGCACAAATGCTGAGAGAGATAGTTCCAAAAAGTATCTTTGATTTTTAAGGATAGGCAAAAAGTCGGTTGTTTGGCTATGGTAAATATCCAACCACTTGAGAATTTGATTTTTTCTACTCCTTGAAATTTTTGGATCATTAGGTCCACTTGCATCCTCAACATGTTTCTGGCATACATATCCACCACACTTAAAGCATGTTAGGTTCAGTTAGATGTCCCTTTCCTATAAAATTCCACCAAGCTTATTATTAGCGGTTGTACTAGTGGAATTTCCCAAACATGGATAACAAAATCTTGAAGTTCATTTTTTGTCTGTGAAATAATTTTCAAATTGTTTTGGATACGTGAACTCTAAAATATTCATTTTGTTATGCCTAATATCTTTTTTGTTTACGAGAAAAATGGAACAATGAAAACACAAGTTTGGATCTGAAAACAAATTTGAACATCCAAAATGGAAATGCACAAATGCTGAGAGAGATAGTTCCAAAAAGTATCTGTGATTTTTAGGGATAGGCAAAAAGTGTGTTGTTTGGCTCTGGTAAATAGTCAACCACTTGAGAATTTGATTTTTTCTACTCCTAGAAATTTTTGGATCATTAGATCTACTTGCATCCTCAACCTGTTTCTTGCATGCATATCGACCACACTTAAAGCATGTAAGGATCAGTTAGAACTCCCTTTCCTATAAAATTCCACCAAGCTTATTATTTGGGGTTGTACTAGTGGAATTTCCCAAACATGGATAACAAAACATTGGAGTTCATTTTTATTGTGTGAAATAATTTTGAAATTCTTTTTGCATACATGAACTCTAAAATTTTCATTTTGTTATGCCTTATATCTTTTTTGTTTACGAGAAAAATGGGAGAGTGAAAACTCAAGTTTGGATCCGAAAACAAATTGGAACATCCAAAATGGAAATGCACAAATGCTGAGAGAGATAGTTCCAAGAAGTATATGTGATTTTTAAGTATAGGCAAAATGTGGGTTGTTTGGCTCTGGTAATTATCAAACCACTTGAGAATTTGATTTTTCTACTCCTAGAAATTTTTGGATCATTAGGCCCACTTGCATCCTCAACATGTTTCTGACATGCGTATCCAGCTCACTTAAAGTATGTTAGGATCAGTTAGAAGTCCGTTTCCTATAAAATTATACCAAGCTTATTATTAGGGGTTGGACTAGTGAAATTTCCCAAACATTGATAAGAAAACCTTGGAGTTCATTTTTAGTACGTGAAATAATTTTCAAATTCTTTTTGCATACAAGAACTCTAAAATTTTCATTTTGTTATGCCATATATCTTTTTTGTTTACGAGAAAAATGGTAGAGTGAAAAGTCAAGTTCGGATCCGAAAACAAATTTGAACATCCAAAATGGAAATGAACAAATGCTGAGAGAGATAGTTCAAAAAAGTATCTGTGATTTTTAAGGATAGGCAAAAAGTGGGTTATTTGGCTCTGGTGACTATCCAACCACATGAGAATTTGATTTTTTCTACTCCTTGAAATTTTTTGATCATTAGGTGCACTTGGATCCTCTACATGTTTCTGGCATGCATACCCACCACAAGTAAAGCATGTTAGGATCAGTTAGAAGTCCCTTTCATATAGAATTCCACCAGTACTAGTGGAATTTCCTAAACAAGGATAACAAAACCTAGGAGTTCATTTTTTGTCTTTGAAAAAATTTTCAAATTTTTTTTCCTTACGTGAACTCTAAAATTTTTATTTTGTTATGCCTTATATCTTTTTTTTTTACGAAAAAAATGGGAGAGTGAAAACTCATGTTTGGATCTGAAAACAAATTTGAACATCAGAAATGGAAATGCACAAATGTTGAGAGAGATAGTTCCAAAAAATATATGTGATTTTTAAGGATAAGCAAAAAGTTGGTTATTTAGCTCTGGTAAATATCCAACCACATGAGAATTTGATTTTTTCTACTCCTTGAAATTTTTGGATCATTAGGTCCACTTGCATCCTCTAATTGTTTCTGGCTTGCATATCCACCACACTTAAAGCATGTTAGGATTAGTTAGAAGTCCCTTTCATATAGAATTCGACCAAGCTTATTATTTGGGGTTGTACTAGTGGAATTTTCCAAACATGGATAGCAAAACCAAGGAGTTCATTTTTAGTGCGTCAAATAATTTTTAAATTCTTTTTGCATACAAGAACTCTAAAATTTTCATTTTTTTATGCCTTATATCTTTTTTTTTTACGAGAAAAATGGGAGAGTGAAAACTCAAGTTTGGATCTGAAAACAAATTTGAACATCCAAAATGGAAATGCACAAATGCTGAGAGAGATAATTCCAAAAAGTATCTATGATTTTTAAGGATACACAAAAGGTGCGTTGTTTGGCTCTGGTAAATATCCAACCACTTGAGAATTAGATTTTATCTACTCCTTGAAATTTTTAGATCATTAGGTCCACTTGCAACCTCAACGTGTTTCTGGCATGCATATCCACCACACTTAAAGCATGTTAGGATCAGTTAAAAGCCCCTTTCCTATAAAATTTCACCAAGCTTATTATTAGGGGTGGTACTAGTGGAATTTCCCAAACATGGATATCAAAAACTTGGAGTTCATTTTCAGTGCATGAAATAATTTCCAAATTCTTTTTGCTTACATGAACTCTTAAATTTTCATTTTGTTATGCCTTATATCATTTTTTTTTACAAGAAAAATGGGGGAGAATAAAAACTGAAGTTTGGATCCGAAAACAAAGTTGAACATCCACAATAGAAATGCACAAATGCTGAGAGAGATAGTTCCAAAAAGTATCTTTGATTTTTAAGGATAGGCAAAAAGTGGGTTGTTTGGCTCTGGTAATTATCCAACCACTTGAGAATTTGATTTTTTCTACTCCTTGAAATTTTTGGATCATTAGGTCCACTTGCATCCTCAACATGTATCTGGCATGCATATCCACCTCACTTAAAGCATGTTAGGATCAGTTAGATATCCCTTACCTATAAAATTCCACCTAGCTTATTATTAGCGGTTGTACTAGTGGAATTTCCCAAACATGGATAACAAAATCTTGGAGTTCATTTTTTGTCTATGAAATAATTTTCAAATTCTTTTTCCATACATGAAATCTAAAATTTTTATTTTGTTATGCCTTATATCTTTTTTTTTAACAAAAAAATGGGAGCGTGAAAACTCAAGTTTGGATCTGAAAACAAATTTGAACATCCAAAATGGAAATGCACAAATGCTGAGAGAGATAGTTCCAAAAAGTATATGTGATTTTTAAGGATAGGCAAAAAGTGGGTTGTTTGGCTCTGGAAAATATCTAACCACTTAAGAATTTGATTTTTTGTTCTCCTTGAAATTTTTGATCGTTAGGTCCACTAGCATCCTCAACATGTTTCTTGCATGCATATCCACCACCCTTAAAGCATGTTAGGATCAGTTAGAAGCCCCTTTCCTATAAAATTTCACCAAGCTTATTATTTCGGGTTGTACTAGTGGAATTTCCCAAACATGAATAACAAAACCTAGGAGTTCTTTTTTAGTGCGTGAAATAATTTTCAAATTCTTTTTGCATACAAGAACTCTAAAATTTTCATTTTGTTATGCCTTATATCTTTTTTGGTTTACGAGAAAAATGGGAGAGTGAAAACTCAAGTTTGGATCTGATAACAAATTTGAACATCCAAAATGGAAATGCACAAATGCTGAGAGAGATAATTCCAAAAAGTATCTATGATTTTTAAGGATACGCAAAAAGTGCGTTGTTTGGCTCTGGTAAATATCCAACCACTTCAGAATTTGATTTTTTCTACTCCTTGAAATTTTTAGATCATTAGGTCCACTTGCATCTCAACATGTTTCTGGCATGCATATCCACCACACTTAAAGCATGTTAGGATCAGTTAGAAGTCCCTTTCCTATAAAATTTCACCAAGCTTATTATTAGGGGTGGTACTAATGGAATTTCCCAAACATGGATATCAAAACCTTGGAGTTCATTTTTAGTGCGTGAAATAATTTCCAAATTCCTTTTTCTTTCATGAACTCTTAAATTTTCATTTTGTTATGCGTTATATCCTTTTTGTTTACGAGAAAAATGGGGGAGAATAAAAACTGAAGTTTGGATCCGAAAAAAAATTTGAACATCCATAATAGAAATGCACAAATGCTGAGAGGGATAGTTTCAAAAAGTATCTTTGATTTTTTAGGATAGGCAAAAAGTGGGTTGTTTGGCTCTGGTATTTATCCAACCACATGAATTTGATTTTTTCTACTCCTTGAAATTTTTGGATCATTAGGTCCACTTGCATCCTCAACATGTTTCTGGCATGCATATCCACCTCACTTAAAGCATGTTAGGATCAGTTAGATATCCCTTTCCTATAAAATTCCACGTAGCTTATTATTAGAGGTTGTACGAGTGGAATTTCCCAAACATGGATAACAAAATCTTGGAGTTCATTTTTTGTCTATGAAATAATTTTCAAATTCTTTTTCCAAACATGAAATCTAAATTTTTTATTTTGTTATGCCTTATATCTTTTTTTTTACGAAAAAAATGGGAGAGTGAAAACTCAAGTTCGGATCTGAAAAAAAATTTAAACAGAGCAAATGGAAATGCACAAATGCTGAGAGCGATAGTTCCAAAAAGTATATGTGATTTTTAAGGATAGGCAAAAAGTGGGTTGTTTGGCTCTGGTAAATATCCAACCACTTGAGAATTTGATTTTTTGTTCTCCTTGAAATTTTGGATCGTTAGGTCCACCAGCATCCTCAACATGTTTCTTGCATGCATATCCACCACCCTTAAAGCATGTTAGGATCAGTTAGAAGCCCCTTTCCTATAAAATTCCACCAAGCTTATTATTTGGGGTTGTACTAGTGGAATTTCCCAAACATGGATAACAAAACCTAGGAGTTCATTTTTAGTGCATGAAATAATTTTCAACTTCTTTTTGCATACAAGAACTCTAAAATTTTCATTTTATTATGCCATATATCTTTTTTGTTTACGAGAAAAATGGGAGAGTGAAAACTCAAGTTTGGATCTTAAATCAAATTGGAACATCCAAATTGGAAATGCAGAAATGCTGAGAGAGATAGTTCCAAAAAGTATCTATGATTTTTAAGGATAGGCAAAAGTTGGGTTATTTGGCTATGGTAAATATCCAACCACTTGAGAATTTGATTTTTTCTACTCGAAATTTTTGGATCATTAGGTCCGCTTGCATCCTCAACATGTTTCTGGCATGCATATCCACCACACTTAAAGCATGTTTGCATCAGTTAGATGTCCCTTTCCTATAAAATTCCACCAAGCTTATTATTAGCGGTTGTACTAGTAGAATTTCCTAAACATGGATAACAAAATCTATGAGTTCATTTTTTGTCTGTGAAATAGTTTTCATATTCTTTTTCCATACATGAACTCTCAATTTTTTATTTTGTTATGCCTTATATATTTTTTTTTACGAAAAAAATGGGAGAGTGAAAACTCAAGTTAGGATCTGAAAGCAAATTTGAACATCCAAAATGGAAATGCACAAATGCAGAGAGAGATAGTTCCAAAAAGTATCTGTGATTTTTAAGGGTAGGCAAAAAGTGGGTTATTTTGCTCTGGTAAATATCCAACCACATGAGAATTTGATTTTTTCTACTCATTGAAATTTTTGGAACATTAGGTCCACTTGAATCCTCTACATGTTTCTGGCATGCATATCCACCACACTTAAAGCATGTTAGGATCTGTTACAAGTCCCTTTCATTTAGAATTCCACTAAGCTTATTATTTGGGGTTGTACTAGTGGAATTTCCCAAACATGGATAAGAAAACCTAGGAGTTCATTTTTAGTGCGAGAAATAATTTTCAAATTCTTTTTGCATACAAGAACTCAAAAATTTTCATTTTGTTATGCCTTATATCTTGTTGGTTGACAAGAAAAATTGGAGAGTGAAAACTCAAGTTTGGATCTTAAAACAAATTTGAACATAGAAAATGGAAACGCACAAATGCTGAGAGAGATAGTTCCAAAAAGTATCTGTGATTTTTAAGGATACGCAAAAAGTGGGTTGTTTGGCTCTGGTAAATATCCAACCACTTGAGAATTTGATTTTTTCTTCTCCTTGAAATTTTGGATCGTTAGGTCCACTTGCATCCTCAACATGTTTCTAGCATGCATATCCCCCACACTTAAAGCATGTTAGGATTAGTTAGAAGCCCCTTTCCTACAAACTTCCACCAAGCTTATTATTAGGGGTTGTACTAGTGGAATTTCCCAAACATGGATAATAAAACCTACTAGTTCATTTTTAGTGCGTGAAATAATTTTCAAATTCCTTTTGCATACATGTACTCTAAAATGTTCATTTTGTTATGCCTTATATCTTTTTTGTTTACGAGAAAAATAGGAGAGTGAAAACTCAAGTTTGGATCTGAAAGCAAATTTGAACATAGAAAATGGAAATGCACAAATGCTGAGAGAGATAGTTCCAAAAAGTATCTGTGATTTTTAAGGATAGGCAAAAAGGTGGTTGTTTGGCTCTTGTAAATATCCAACCACTTGAGAATTTGATTTTTTCAACTCCTTGAAATTTTTGGATCATTAGGTCCACTTGCATCGTCAACTTGTTTTTGGCATGCATATCCACCACACTTAAAGCATGTTAGGATCAGTTAGAAGTCCGTTTTCTATTAAATTCCACCAAGCTTATTATTAGGGGTTGTACTAGTGAAATTTCCCTAACTTGGATAACAAAACCTTGGAGTTCATTTTTATTGAGTGAAATAATTTAAAAATTCTTTTTGCATGCATGAACTCTAAAATTTTCATTTTATTATGCCATATATCTTTTTTTTACAAGAAAAATGGGAGAGTGAAAACTCAAGTTTGGATCTAAAATCAAATTTGAACATCCAAAATGGAAATGCACAAACGCAGAGAGAGAGTTGCAAAAAGTATCTGTGATTTTTAAGGATAGGCAAAAATTGGGTTATTTGGCTATGGTAAATATTCAACCACTTGAGAATTTGATTTTTTCTACTCCTTGAAATTTTTGGATCATTAGGTCCACTTGCATCCTCAACATGTTTCTGGCATGCATATCCACCACACTTAAAGCATGTTAGGATCTGTTAGATGTCCCTTTCCTATAAAATTCCACCAAGCTTATTATTAGCGGTTGTACTAGTGGAATTTCCCAAACATGGATAAAAAAATCCTGGAGTTCATTTTTTGTCTGTGAATTAATTTTCAAATTCTTTTGGATACATGAACTCTAAAATTTTCATTTTTTTATGCCAAATATCATTTTTGTTTACGAGAAAAATGGGACAATGAAAACTCAAGTTTGGATCCGAAAAAAAATTTGAACATCCAAAATGGAAATGCACAAATGCTGAGAGAGATAGTTCCAAAAAGTATCTGTGATTTTTAAGGATAGGCAAAAAGTGTGTTGTTTGGCTCTGGTAAATAGCCAACCACTTGAGAATTTGATTTTTTCTACTCCTAGAAAATTTTGGATCATTAGGTCTACTTGCATCCTCAACCTATTTCTGGCATGCATAGCCACCACACTTAAAGCATGTAAGGATCAGTTAGAAGTCCCTTTCCTATAAAATTCCACCAAGCATATTATTTGGGGTTGTACTAGTGGAATTTCCCAAACATGGATAACAAAACATTGGAGTTCATTTTTATGGTGTGAAATAATTTTGAAATTCTTTTTGCATACATGAAGTCTAAAATTTTCATTTTGTTATGCCTTATATCTTTTTTGTTTACAAGAAAAATGGGAGAGTGAAAACTCAAGTTTGGATCCGAAAATAAATTGGAACATCCAAAATGGAAATGCACAAATGCTGAGAGAGATAGTTCCAAGAAGTATATGTTATTTTTAAAGATAGGCAAAATGTGGGTTGTTTCGCTCTGGTAATTATCAAACCACTTGAGAATTTGATTTTTTCTACTCCTAGAAATTTTTGTATCATTAGGTCCACTTGCATCCTCAACATGTTTCTGACATGCATATCCACCTCACTTAAAGCATGTTAGGATTAGTTAGAAGTCCGTTTCCAATAAAATTATTCCAAGCTTATTATTAGGGGTTGGACTAGTGAAATTTCCCAAACATGGATAAGAAAACTTGGAGTTCATTTTTAGTACGTGAAATAATTTTCAAATTCTTTTTGCATACAAGAACTCCAAAATTTTCATTTTGTTATGCTTATATCGTTTTTGTTGACGAGAAAAATGGGAGAGAGAAAAGTTAAGTTCGGATCTGAAAACAAATTTGAACATCCAAATTGGAAATGAACAAATGCTGAGAGAGATAGTTCCAAAAAGTATCTGTGATTTTTTAGGATAGGCAAAAATTGGGTTATTTGGCTCTGGTAAATATCCAGCCACATGAGAATTTGATTTTTTCTACTCGAAATTTTTTGTTCATTAGGTCAACTTGCATCCTCAACATGTTTCTGGCATGCATATCCACCACAAGTAAAGCATGTTAGGATCAGTTAGAAGTCCCTTTCAAATAGAATTCCACGAAGCTTATTATTTGGGGTTGTACTAGTGGAATTTCCCAAACAAGGATAACAAAACCTAGGAGTTCATTTTTAGTGCGTGAAATAATTTTCAAATTCATTTTGCATACGTGAAATCTAAAATTTTCATTTTGTTATGCCTTATATCTTTTTTGTTTAAGAGAAAAATGGGAGAGTGAAAACTCAAATTTGGATCTGAAATCAAATTTGAACTTAGAAAATAGAAATGCACAAATGCTGAGAGAGGTAGTTCCAAAAAGTATCTGTGATTTTTAAGGATAGGCAAAAAGTGGGTTGTTTGGCTCTGGTAAATATCCAACCACTTGAGAATTTGATTTTTTCTTCTCCTTGAAATTTTGGAGCGTTAGGTCCACTTACCTCCTCAACTTGTTTCTGGCATGCATATCCACCACATTTCAAGCATGTTAGGATCAGTTAGAAGTCCCTTTCCTATATAATTCCACCAAGATTATTATTAGGGGTTGTACTAGTGGAATTTCCCAAACATGGATAACAAAACCTAGGAGTTCATTTTTAGTGCGTGAAATAATTTTCAAATTCGTTTTGCATACGTGAACTCAAAAATTTTCATTTTGTTATCCCTTATATCTGTTTTGTTTACGAGAAAAATGGGAGAATGAAAACTCAAGTTAGGATCTGAAAACAAATTTGAACAACCAAAATGGAAATGCACAAATGTTGAGAGAGATAGTTCCAAAAAGTATCTGTGATTTTTATGGATAGGCAAAAAGTGGGTTGTTTGGCTCTGGTAAATATCCAACCACTGGAGAATTTGATTTTTTCTACTCCTTGAAATTTTTGGATCATTAGGTCCACTTGCATCCTCAACATGTTCCTGGCACGTATATCCATCACACTTAAAGTTTGTTAGGATAAGTTAGAAGTCCGTTTCCTATAAAATTCCACCAAGCTTATTATTAGAGGTTTAACTAGTGAAATTTCCCAAACATGGATAACAAAACCATGGAGTTCATTTTTAGTGCGTGAAATAATTTTCAAATTCTTTTTGCATACAAGAACTCTAAAATTTTCATTTTATTATGCCATATATCTTTTTTGTTTACGAGAAAATCGGGAGAGTGAAAACTCAACTTTAGATCAGAAAACAAATTTGAACATCCAAAATGGAAATGCACAAATGCTGAGAGAGATAGTTCCAAAAAGTATCTGTGATTTTTAAGGAGAGGCAGAAAGTGGGTTATTTCGCTATGGTAAATATCCAACCACTAGAGAATTTGATTTTTTCTACTCCTTGAAATTTTTGGTTCATTAGGTCCACTTGCATCCTCAACATGTTTCTGGCATGCATATCCACCACACTTAAAGCATGTTAGGATCAGTTAGAAGTCCCTTTCCTATAAAATTCCACCAAGCTTATTATTAGCGGTTATACTAGTGGAATTTCCCAAACATGGATAACAAAACCTTGGAGTTCATTTTTGGTGCATGAAATAATTTTCAAATTCTTTTTGCTTACATGAACTCTAAAATTTTCATTTTATTATGCCATATATCTTTTTTGTTTACAAGAAAAATGGGAGAGTGAAAACTCAAGTTTGGATCTAAAATCAAATTTGAACATCCAAAATATAAATGCACAAATGCTGAGAGAGATAATTCCAAAAAGTATCTGAGATTTTTAAGGATAGGCAAAAGTTGGTTATTTGGCTATGGTAAATATCCAACCACTTGAGAATTTGATTTTTTCCACTACTTGAAATTTTTGGATCATTAGGTCCACTTGCTTCCTCTACTTGTTTCTGGCATGCATATCCACCACACTTAAAGCATGTTAGGATCAGTTAGAAGTCCCTTTCCTATAGAATTCCACCAAGCTTATTATTTGTGGTTGTACTAGTGGAATTTCCCAAACATGGATAACAAAACCTAGGAGTTCATTTTCAGTGCGTGAAATAATTTTCAAATTCTTTTTGCATACAAGAACTTTAAAATTTTCTTTTTTGTTATGCCTTATATCTTTTTTGTTTACGAGAAAAATGGGAGAATGAAAACTCAAGTTAGGATCTGAAAACAAATTTGAACACCCAAAATGGAAATGCACAAATGCTGAGAGAGATAGGTCCAAAAAGTATTTGTGATTTTTAAGGATAGGCAAAAAGAGGGTTGTTTGGCTCTTGTAAATATCCAACCACTTGAGAATTTGATTTTTTCAACTCCTTGAAATTTTTGGATCATTAGGTCCACTTGCATCCTCATCTTGTTTCTGGCATGCATATCCACAACACTTAAAGCATGTTAGGATCAGTTAGAAGACCATTTCCTATAAAATTCCACCCAGCTGATTATTAGGGGTTGTACTAGTTAAATTTCCCAAACATGGATAGCAAAACCATGGATATCATTTTTAGTGCGTGAAATAATTTTAAAATTCTTTTTGCATACAAGAACTCTAAAATTTTTATTTTATTATGCCATAGATCTTTTTTGTTTACGAGAAAAATGGGAGAGTGAAAACTCAAGTTTGGATCTAAAAATAAATTTGAACATCCAAAATGGAAATGCACAAATTTTGAGAGAGATAGTTCCAAAAAGTATCTGTGATTTTGAAGGATAGGCAAAAAGTGGGTTGTTTGGCTATGGTAAATATCCAACCACTAGAGAATTTGATTTTTTCTACTCCTTGTAGTTTTTGGATCATTAGGTTCACTTGTATCCTCAACATGTTTCTGGCATGCATATCCACCACACTTAAAGCATGTTAGGATCAGTTAGAAGTCCGTTTCCTATAAAATTCCACCAAGCCTATTATTAGGGGTTGTACTAGTGGAATTTCTCAAACATGGATAAGTAAACCTTGGAGTTTATTTTTAGTACGTGAAATAATTTTCAAATTCTTTTTGTATACAAGAACTCTAAAATTTTCATTTCATTATGCCAGTTATCTTTTTTGTTTTCGAAAAAAATGGGAGAGTGAAAACTCAAGTTTGGATCTGAAAACAAATTTGAACATCCAAAATGGAAATGCACAAATGCTGAGAGAGATAGTTCCAAAAAGTATTTGTGATTTTTAAGGATAGGCAAAAATTAAGTTGTTTGGCTCTGGCAAATATCCAACCACTTGAGAATTTGATTTTTTCTACTCTTAAAATTTTTGGATCATTAGGTCCACTTGGATCCTCAACATGTTTGTGGCATACATATCCACCACACTTAAAGAATGTTAGGATTAGTTAGAAGTCCCTTTCCTATAAAATTCCACCAAGCTTATTATTAGGGGTTTTACTAGTGGAATTTCCCAAACATGGAAAACAAAACCTTGGAGTTCATTTTTAGTGCGTGAAATAATTTTCAAATTCTTTTTGCATACATGAACTCTAAAATTCTCATTTTGTTATGTCTTATATCTTATTTGTTTACGAGAAAAATTGGAGAGTGAAAACTCAAGTTTGGATCTAAAAACAAATTTGAACATCCAAAATGGAAATGCACAAATTCTAAGCGAGATAGTTTTAAAAAGTATCTGTGATTTTTAAGGATAGGCAAAAAGTGGGGTTTTTGGCTCTGGTAAATATCCAACCACTTGAGAATTTGACCTTTTCTACTCCTAAAATTTTTGGATCATTAGGTCCACTTGCATCCTCAACATGTTTCTGGCATGCATATCCACCACACATAAAACATGTTAGGATCAGTTAGAAGTCCCTATCCTATAAAATTCCACCAAGCTTATTAATAGGGGTTGTACTAGTGGAATTTTCCAAACAGGGATAACAAAACCTTGGAGTTCATTTTTAGTGCATGAAATAATTTTCAAATTATTTTTGCTTACATGAACTCTAAAAGTTTCATTTTTTTATGCCTTATATCTTTTTTGTTTGCGAGAAAAATGGGAGAGTGAAAACTCAAGTTGGGATCTGAAAACACATTTTAACATCCAAAATGGAAATGCACAAATGCTGAGAGAGATAGTTCCAAAAAGTATCTGTGATTATTAAGGATAGGAAAAAAGTGAGTTGTCTGGCTCTGGTAAATATCCAACCGCTGGAGAATTTGATTTTTTCTACTTCTTGAAATTTTTCTATCATTAGGTCCACTAGCATCCTCAACATTTTTCTGGCATACATATCCACCACACTTAAAGCATGTTAGGATCAGTTAGAAGTCCCTTTCCTAAAAAATTCCAATACGCTTATTATTAGGGGTTGTACTATTGGAGTTTCCCAAACTTGGATAACAAAACCTTGGAGTTCATTTTTAGTGCATGAAATAATTTTCAAATTCTATTTGCATACATGAACTCTAAAACTTTCATTTTGTTATGCCTTATATCTTTTTTGTTTACGAGAAAAATGGGAGAGTGAAAGCTAGAGTTTGGATCCGAAAATAAATTTTAACATCCAAAATGGAAATGCACAAATGCTGAGAGAGATTGTTCCAAAAATTATATGTGATTTTTTAGGATAGGCAAAGAGTGGGTTATTTGGCTCTGGTAAATATCCATCCACTTGAGAATTTGATTTTTTCTACTCTTTCAAATTTTTTGATGATTAGTTCCACTTGCATCCTCAACATGTTTCTGTCATGCATATCCACCACACTTAAAACATGTTAGGATTAGTTAGAAGTCCCTTTCCTATAAAATTCTAATACGCTTATTATTAGGGGTTGTACTAATGGAATTTTCGAAACATGGATAACAAAATCTTGGAGTTCATTTTTAGTGCGTGAAATAATTTTCAAATTCTTTTGGCATACATGAACTCTTAAATTTTCATTTTGTTATGCCTTATATCTTTTTTGTTTACGAGAAAAATGGGAGCGTGAAAACTCAAATTTGGGTCTGAAAACAAATTTGCACATCCAAAATGGAAATGCACAAATGCTGAGAGGGATATTTCCATAAAGTATCTGTGATTTTTAAGGATTGGTAAAAAGTTGGTTGTGTGGCTCATGTAAATATCCAACCACTTAAGAATTTCATTTTTTCTTCTCCTTGAAATTTTTGGATCATTAGGTCCGCTTGCATCCTCAACATGTTTGTGGTATGCATATCCGCCACACTTAAAGCATATCCCAAACATAGATAACAAAACATTGGAGTTCTTTTTTAGTGCGTGAAATAATTTTTAAATTCTTTTTGCATACATGAACTCTAAAATTTTCATTTTGTTATACCTTATATCTTTTTTGTTTACGAGAAAAATGGGAGATTGAAAGCTCAAGTTTGGGTCCGAAAACAAATTTGAACATCCAAAATGGAAATGCACAAATGCTGAGAGAGATCGTTCCAAAAAGTATTGGTGATTTTTTAGGATAGGCAAAAAGTGGGTTATTTGGCTCTGGTCAATATCCAACCACTTGAGAATTTGATTTTTTCTACTTCTTGATTTTTTTCAATCATTAGGTCCACTAGCATCCTCAACATATTTCTGGCATGCATATCCACCTCACTTAAAGCATGTTAGGATCAGTTAGAAGCCCCTTTCCTATAAAATTCCACCAAGCTCATTATTAGGGGTTGTACTAGTGGAATTTCCCAAACATGGATAAAAAACCCTTGGAGTTCATTTTTAGTGCGTGAAATAATTTTCAAATTCTTTTTGCATAAATGAACTCTAATGTTTTCATTTTGTTATGCCAGATATCATTTTTTTTACGAGAAAAATGGGAGAGTGAAAGCTCAATTTTGGATCTGAAAACAAATTTGAATATCAAAAAAGGAAATGCACAAATCTAGAAATAGATAGTTCCAAAAAGTATCTGTGATTTTTAAGGATAGGCAAAAACTTGGTTGTTTGGCTCTGGTAAATATCCAACCACTTGAGAGTTTGATTTTTTCTTCTCCTAGAAATTTTTGGATCATTAGGTCCACTTGCATCCTCAACATGTTTCTGGCATGCATATCCACCACACTTAAAGCATGTTGGGATCGGTTAGAAATCCCTTTCCTATAAAATTCCACCATGCTAATTATTAGGGGTTGTACTAGTGGAATATCCCTAACAAGGATAACAAAACCTTGGAGTTTTTTTTTAGTGCCTGAAATAATTTTCAAAATCATTTTGCATTCACGAACTCTAAAATTTTCATTTTGTTATGCCTTATATCTTTTTTTTCCGAGAAAAATGGGTGAATGAAAACTCAAGTTTGGATCTGAAAACAAATTTGAACATCCAAAATGGAAATGCACAAATGCTGAGAGAGATTGTTCATAAAAGTATCTGTGATTTTTAAAGATAGCCAAAAAGTGGGTTGTTTGGCTCTGGTAAATATCGAACCACTTGAGAATTTGATTTATTCTACTCCTTGAAATTTTTGGATAATTAGGTCCACTTGCATCCTCAACATTTTTCTGCCATGCATATCCACCACACATAAAGCATGTTAGGATCAGTTAGATGCCCCTTTCCTATAAAATTCCATCAAGCTTATTATTAGGGGTTGTACTAGTGGAATTTCCAAACATGGATAACAAAAACTTGGAGTTCATTCTTAGTGCGTGAAATAGTTTTCAAATTCTTTTTGCATACATGAACTCTAAAATTTTTATTTTGTTATGCCTTATATCTTTTTTGTTTACGAGAAAAATGGGAGAGTGAAAACTCAATTTTGGATCTGCAAAACAAATTTGAACATCCAAAATGGAAATACACAAATCAAGAGAGAGATGGTTCTAAAAAGTATCTGTGATTTTTAAGGATAGGCAAAAAGTGGGTTGTTTTACTCTGGTAAATATCCAACCACTTGAGAATTTGATTTTTTCTACTCCTTGAAATTTTTGGATCATTAGGTCCTCTTGCATTCTGAACATGTTTCTAGCATCCATATCCACCACACTTAAAGAATGTTAGGATCAGTTAGAAGTCCCTTTCCTATAAAATTCCACCAAGCTTATTATTAGCGGTTGTACTAGTGGAATTTCCCAAACATGGATAACAAAACGTTGGAGTTCATTTTTAGTGCGTTAAATAATTTTCAAATTATTTTTGCATACATGAACTCTAAAATTTTCATTTTTTTATGCCTTATATCTTTTTTGTTTACGAGAAAAATGGGAGAGTGAAAACTCAAGTTTGGTTCTGAAAACAAATTTGAACATCCAAAATGGAAACACACAAATGCTGAGAGAGATAGTTCCAAAAACTATCTGTGATTTTTAAGGATTGGCAAAAAGTAGGTTGCTTGACTCTGGTAAATACCTAACCACTTCAGAATTTGATTTTTTCAACTCCTTGAAATTTTTGGATCATTAGGTCCACTTGCATCCTCAACATGTTTTTGGCATGCATATCAACCCCACTTAAAGCATGTTAGGATCAGTTAGAAGTCCCTTTCCTATAAAATTCCACCAAGCTTATTATTAGGGATTTTACTAGTGGAATTTCCCAAACAAGGATAACAAAACCTTGGAGTTCATTTTTAGTGCATGAAATAATTTTCAAAATTTTTTTGCATTCATGAACTCTAAAAATTTCATTTTTTATGCCTTATATCTTTTTTGTTTACGAGAAAAATGGGAGAGTGAAAACTCAAGTTTGGATCTCAAAACAAATTTGAACATCCAAAATGGAAATGCACAAATCCTGAGAGAGAAAGTTCCAAAAAGTATCTGTGATTTTTAAGGATAGGCAAAAAGTGGGTTGTCTGGCTCTGGTAAATATCCAACCACTTGAGAATTTAATTTTTTCTACTTCTTGAAATTTTTCGATCATTAGGTCCACCAGCATCCTCAACATGTTTCTGGCTTGCATATCCACCACACTTCAAGCATGTTAGGATCCGTTAGAAGTCCCTTTCCTACAAAATTCCACCAAGCTTATTATTAGGGGTTGTACTAGTGGAATTTCCCAAACATGGATAACAAAACCTTGGAGTTCATTTTTAGTGCGTGAAATAATTTTCACATTCTTTTTGCATACATGAACTCTAAAATTTTCATTTTGTTATGCCTTATATCTTTTTTTTTTTACATGAAAAATGCGAGAGTGAAAACACAACTTTGAATCTGAAAACAAATTTGAACATCCAAAATGGAAATGCACAAATGCTAAGAGAGATAGTTCCAAAAAGTATCTATGATTTTTAAGGATAGGCAAAAAGTGGGTTGTTTGGCTTTGGTATATTTCCAACCACTTGAGAATTTGATTTTTTCCACTCCTTGAAATATTTGGATCATTAGGTCCACTTGCATGCATATCCAACACACTTAAAGCATGTTAGGATCAGTTAGAAGTCACTTGCCTATAAAATTCCATCAAGCTTTTTATTAGGGGTTGTACTAGTGGAATTTCCCAATAATGGAAAACTAAACCTTGGAGTTCATTTTTAGTGCATGAAATAATTTTCAAATTCTTGTTGCAAACATGAACTCTAAAATTTTCATTTTTTTATGCCTTAACTCTTTTTTGTTTGCGAGAAAAATGGGAGAGTGAAAAGTCATAATTTGATCTGAAACAAATTTGAACATCCAAAATGGAAATGCACAAACGCTGAGAGAGATAGTTCCAAAAAGTATCTGTGATTTTTAAGGATAGGCAAAAAGTAGGTTGCTTGGCTCTGGTAAATATCCAACCACTTGAGAATTTGATTTTTTCAACTTCTTGAAACTTTTCGATCATTAGGTCCAATTACATCCTCAACATGTTTCTGGCATCCCTATCCACCACACTTAAAGCATGTTTGGATCAGTTAGTAGTCCCTTTCCTATAAAATTTCACCAAGCTTATTATTAGGGGTTGTACTAGTAGAATTTCTCAAACATGGATAACAAAACCTAGAAGTTCAATTTTAGTGCGTGAAATAATTTTCTAATTCTTTTTGCATACATGAACTCTAATATTTTCATTTTGTTATGCCTTATATCTTTTTCGTTTACGAGAAAAATGGGAGAGTCAAAACTCAACATTGGATCTGAAAACAAATTTGAACATCCAAAATGGAAATGCACAAATGCTGTGAGAGATAGTTCCAAAAAGTATCTGTGATTTTTAAGGATAGGCAAAAAGTGGGTTGTTTGGCATTGGTAACTATCTAACCACTTGTGAATTTGATTTTTTCTACTCCTTGAAATTTTTGGATCATTAGGTCCACTTGCATCGTCAACATGTTTCTGGCATGCATATCCACCACACATAAAGCATGTCAGGATCAGTTAGAAGTCCCTTTCCTATAAAATTCCACCAAGCTTATTATTAGGGGTTGTAGTAGTGGAATTTTCCAATAATGGATAACTAAACCATGGAGTTCATTTTTATTGCGTGAAATAATTTTCAAATTCTTTTTGCAAACATGAACTCTAAAATTTTCATTTTGTTATGCCTTATATCTTTTTTGTTTACGAGAAAAATGGGAGAGTGAAAACTCAAGTTTGGATCTGAAAACAATTTTGAACAACCAAAATGGAAATGCACAAATGCTGAGAGAGATAGTCCCAAAAAGTATCTGTGATTTTTAAGGATAGGCAAAGAGTGGGATGTTTGGATCTGGTAAATATCCAACCACTTGACAATTTGATTTTTTCTAATCCTAAATTTTGGATCATTAGGTCCACTTGCATCCTTAACATGTTTCTGGCATGCATATCTACCACACTTGAAGCATGTTAGGATTAGTTAGAAGTCCCTTTCCAATAAAATTCCACCAAGCTTATTATTAGGGGTTTTACTAGTGGAATTTCCCAAACAAGGATAACAAAACCTTGGAGTTCATTTTTAGTGCGAGAAATAATTTTCAAAATCATTTTGCATACATGAAATCTAAAATTTTTATTTTTTTATGCCTTATATGTTTTTTGTTTTCGAGAAAAATGGGAGAGAGAAAACTCAAATTTGGATCAGAAAACAAATTTGAACATCCAAAATAGAAATGCACAAATGCTGAGAGAGATAGTTCCAAAAAATGTCTGTGATTTTTAAGGATAGGCAAAAAGTGGGTTGTTTGGTTCTGGTAAATATCCAACCACTTGAAAATTTGATTTTTTCTTCTTCTTGAAATTTTTGGATCATTAGTTCCACTTGCATCCTCAACATGTTTATGGAATGCATATCCACCACATTATAAGTATGTTAGGATCAGTTAGAAGTCCCTTTCCTATAAAATTTCACCTAGCTTATTATTAGGGGTTGTACTAGTGGAATATCCCAAATAAGGATAACAAAACATTGGAGTTCTTTTTTAGTGCGAGAAATAATTTTCAAATTCTTATTGCATACACGAACTCTAAAATTTTCATTTTGTTATGCCTTATATTTGTTTTGTTTACGAGAAAAATGGGAGAGTGAAAACTCAAGTTTGGATCTGAAAACAAATTTGTACATCCAAAATGGAAATGCACAAATGTTGAGAGAGATAGTTCTTAAAAATATCTGTATTTTTAAAGATAGCCAACAAGTGGGTTGTTTGGCTCTGGTAAATATCCAACCACTTGAGAATTTGATTTCTTCTACTCCTTGAAATTTTTGGATCATTAGGTCCACTTGCATCGTCAACATGTTTCAGGCATGCATATCCACCACACTTAAAGCATATTAGGATCAGTTAGAAGTCCCTTTCCTATAAAAATCCAGCAAGCTTATTATTAGGGGTTATACTAGTGGAATTTTCCAAACATGGATAACAAAACCTTTGAGTTCATTTTTAGTGCGTGAAATAATTTTCAAATTCTTTTTGCATACATGAACTCTAAAATTTTGATTTTGTTATGCCTCATATCTTTTTTGTTTACGAGAAAAATGGGAGAGTGAAAACTCAAGGTTGGATCAGAAAACAAATTTGAACATCCAAAACGGAATTGCACAAATGCTGAGAGACATAGTACCAAAAACTATCTGTGATTTTTAAGGATAGGCAAAAAGTAGGTTGCTTGGCTCTGGTAAATACCTAACCACTTCAGAATTTGATTTTTTCAACTCCTTGAAATTTTTGGATCATTAGGTCCACTTGCATCCTCCACATGTTTCTGGCACGCGTATCCACCACACTTAACGTATGTTAGGATCAGTTAGATGTCCCATTCCTATAAAATTCGACCAAGCTTATTATTAGGGGTTGTACTAGTGGAATTTCCAAAACATGGATAAGAAAACCTTGGAGTTCTTTTTTAGTGCGTGAAATAATTTTTAAATTCTTTTTGCATTCATGAACTCTAAAATTTTCCTTTTGTTATGCCTTATATCTTTTTTGTTTACGTCAAAATTGGAAGAGTGAATACTCAAGTTTGGATCTGAAAACAAATTTGAACATCCAAAATGGATACGCACAAATGCTGAGAGAGATAGTTCCAAAAAGTATCTGTGATTTTTAAGGATAGGCAAAAAGTGGGTTTTTTGGCTCTGGTAAATATCCAACCTCTTGAGAATTTGATTTTTTCTACTTTTTGAAAATTTTGGATCATTAGGTCCACTTGCATCCTCAACATGTTTCTGGCATGAATATCCACCACACTTAAAGCATGTTAGGATCAGTTAGAAGTCCATTTCCTATAAAATTCCACCAAGCTTCTTATTAGGGGTTGTTCTAGTGGAATTTCCCAAACATGGATAACAAAACCTTTGAGTTCTTTTTTAGTGCGTTAAATAATTTTCATATTCTTTTTGCATACATGAACTCTAAAATTTTCATTTTGTTATGCCTTATATCTTTTTTGTTTACGAGAAAAATGGGAGAGTGAAAAGTCAATTTTGGATGTGAAAACAAATTTGAACATCCAAAATGGAAATGCACAATTGCTGAGAGAGATAGTTCCAAAAGTATCTGTGATTTTTAAGGATAGGCAAAAGTGGGTTGTTTGGCATTGGTAACTATCTAACCACTAGTGAATTTGATTTTTTCTACTCGAAATTTTTGGATCATTAGGTCCACTTGCATCCTCAACATGTTTCTGTCATGCATATCCGCCACACTTAGAGCATGTTAGGAACAGTTAGAAGTCCCTTTCCTATAAAATTCCACCAACCTTATTATTAGGGGTTGTACTAGTGGAATTTCCCAATAATGGATAACAAAACCTTGGAGTTCTTTTTTAGTGCGTGAAATAATTTTCAAAATCTTTTTGGATACATGAACTCTAAAATTTCATTTTTTTATGCCTTATATCTTTTTTTTTTTTCGAGAAAAATGGGAGAGTGAAAACTCAAGTTTTGATCTGAAAACAAATTTGAACATCCAAAATGGAAATGCACAAATGCTGACAGAGATAGTTCCAAAAAGATCTGTGATTTTCATGGATCGGCAAAAAGAGGGTTGTTTGGCTCTGGTAAATATCCAACCACATGAGAATTTGATTTTTTCTACTTCTTGAAATTTTTCGATCATTTGGACCTCTTGCATTCTCAATTTGATTTTTCTACTTCTTGAAATTTTTGGATCATTAGGTCCACTTGCATCCTCCACTTGTTTCTGGCATGCATATCCACCACACTTGAAGCATGTTAAGATCAGTTAGAAGTCCCTTCTTATAAAATTCCACCAAGCTTATTATTAGGGGTTGTACTAGTGGAATTTCCCTAACAAGGATAACAAAACCTTGGAGTTCATTTTTAGTGCGTGAAATAATTTTCATATTATTTGTGCATACATGATCTCTAAAATTTTCATTTTGTTATGCCTTATATCTTTTTTTTTTACAAGAAAAATGGGAGAGTGAAAACTCAAGTTTGGATCTAAAAATAAATTTGAACATCTAAAATGAAAATGCACAATTGCTGAGAGAGATAGTTCCAAAAAGTACTCGGTGATTTTTAAGTATAGCCAAAAAGTGGGTTGTTTGGCTCTGGTAAATATCCAACCACTTGAGAATTTGATTTTTTCTACTCCTTGAAATTTTTGGATCATTAGGTCCCCTTGTATCCTCAACATGTTTTTGGCATGCATATCCACCACACTTGAAGCATGTTGGGATCAGTTAAAAGTAACTTTCCTATAAAATTCCACCAAGCTTATTATTAGGGGTTGTACTAGTGGAATTTCCCAAACATGGATAATAAAACCTTGAAGTTCATTTTTTGTGCATGAAATAATTTTCAAATTCTTTTTGTATGCATCAACTCTAAAATTTTCATTTTTTTATGCCTTATATCTTTTTTGTTTTCGAGAAAAATGGGAGAGTGAAAACTCAATTTTGGATCTGAAAACAAATTTGAACATCCAAAATGGAAATGCACAAATGCTGAGAGAGATAGTCTATGATTTTTAAGGATAGGAAAATAGTGGATTGTTTGGCTCTAGTAACTATCCAACTACTTTAGAATTTGATTTTTTCTACTCCTTAAAATTTTTGGATCATTAGGTCCACTTGCATCCTGAACATGTTTCTGGCATGCATATCCACCGCACTTGAAGCATGTTGGGATCAGTTATAAGTCCCTTTCCTATAAAATTCCACCAAACTTATTATTAGGGGTTGTACTAGTGGAATTTCCCTAACATGGATAACAAAACTTTGGAGTTCATTTTTAGGGAGTGAAATAATTTTCAAATTCTTTTTGCATACATGATCTCTAAAATTTTCATTTTGTTATGCCTTATATCTTTTTTTTTACGAGAAAAATGGGAGGGTGAAAAGTCAAGTTTGGATCTGAAAACAAATTTGAACATCCGAAATGGAAATGCACAAATGCTGAGAGAGATAGTTCCAAAAAGTATTTCTTATTTTTAAGGATTGGCAAAAAGTGGGTTTCGTGGCTTTGGTAAATATCCAACCACATGAGAATTTGATTTTTTCTACTCCTTGAAATTTTTGGATCATTAGGTTCACTTGCATCCTCAACAAGTTTGTGGCTTGCATACCCACCACACTTAAAGCATGTTAGGATCAATTAGAAGTCCCTTTCCTATAAAATTTCACCAAGCTTATTATTGGGGGTTGTACTTGTGGAATTTCCCAAACATGGATAACAAAACCTTGGAGTTCTTTTTTAGTGCGTGAAATAATTTTCAAATTCTTTTTGCATACGTGAACTCTAAAATTTTCATTTTTTTATGCCTTATATCTTTTTTGTTTACGAGCAAAATAGGAGAGTGAAAACTGAAGTTTGGATCGGAAAACAAATTTGAACATCCAAAATGCAAATGCACAAATGCTGAGAGAGATAATTAAGAAAAGTATCTGTGATTTTTAAGGATAGGGAAAGAGTGGGTTGTTTGGCTCTGTTAACTATCCAACCACTTGATAATTTGATTTTTTCCACTCCTTGAAACTTTTGGATCATTAGCTCCACTTGCATCATCAACATGTTTCTGGCATGCATATCCACTACACTTAAAGCATGTTAGGATCAGTTAGAAGTCCCTTTCCTATAAAATTCCACCAAGCTTATTATTAGGGTTTGTACAAGTGGAATGTCCCAAACATGGATGACAAAACCTTGGAGTTCATTTTTAGTGCGTGAAAAAGTTTTCAAATTCTTTTTGCATACATGAACTCTAAAATTTTAATTTTGCTGTGCCTTATATGTTTTTTTTTTACTAGAAAAAAAGAAGACTGAAAACTCAAGTTTGGATCTGAAAACAAATTTGAACATCCAAAATGGAAATGCACAAATGCTGAGAGTGATAGTTCCAAAAAGTATCAGTGATTTTTACGGGTAGGCAAAAAGTGGGTTGTTTGGCTCTGGTAAATATCAAACCGCTTGAGAATTTGATTTTTTCTACTCCTTGAAATTTCTGGATCATTTGGTCCACTTGCATCCTCAACATGTTTCTGGTGTGCATATCCACCACACTTAAAGCATGTTAGGATCAGTTATAAGTCCCTTTGCTATAATATTTCACCAAGCTTATTATTAGGGGTTGGACAAGTGGAATTTCCCAAACAAGGATAACAAAACCGTGGAGTTCATTTTTATTGCGTGAAATAATTTTCAAATTTGTTTTCGAGAAAAATTGGACAGTGAAAACGGAAGTTTTGATCTAAAAAGAAATTTGAACATCCAAAATGGAAATACACAAATGCTGAGAGAGATAGTTCCAAAAAGTATCTGTGATTTTTAAGGATAGGCAAAAAGTGGGTTGTTTGGCTCTGTTAAATATCCAACCACTTGATAATTTGATTTTTTCTACTCCATGAAAATTTTGGATCATTAGGTCCACTTGCATCCTCAACATGTTTCTGGCATGCATATCCACCACTCTTAAAGCATGTTAGGATCAGGTAGAAGTCCCTGTCCTATAAAATTCCACCAAGCTTATTATTAGGGGTTGTACTAGTGGAATTTCCCAAACACGAATAACAAAACCTTGGAGTTCGTTTTTAGTTCGTGAAATAATTTTCAAATTTTTTTTGCATACTTGAACTCTAAAATTTTCATTTTGTTATGCCTTATATCTTTTTTGTTTACGAGAAAAATGGGAGAGTGAAAACTCAACTTTGGATCTGAAAAAAAATTTGAACATCCAAATTGGAAATGCACAATTGCTGAGAGAGAAAGTTCCAAAAAGTATCTGTGATTTTTAAAGATAGGCAAAAAGTGGGTTGTTTGTTTCTTGTAAATATCCAACCACTTGAGAATTTGAATTTTTCTACTCCATGAAATTTTTGGATCATTAGGTCCACTTGCATCCTCAACATGTTTCTGGCATGCATATCCACCACACTTGAAGCATGTTAAGATGAGTTAGAAGTCCCTTTCCTATAAAATTCCACCAAGCTTATTATTAGGGGTTGTACTAGTGGAATTTCCCTAACAAGGATAACAAAACCTTCAAGTTCATTTTTAGGGCTTGAAATAATTTTCATATTATTTTGGCATACATGATCTCTAAAATTTTCATTTTGTTATGCCTTATATCTTTTTTTTTACGAGAAAAATAGGAGAGTGAAAACTCAAGTTTTGATCAGAAAACAAATTTGAACTTCCAAAATGGAAATGCACAAATACTGAGAGAGATAGTTCCAAAAAGTATCTGTGATTTTTAAGGATAGGTAAAAAGTGGGTGTTTTGGCTCTGGTAAATATCCAACCACTTGAGAATTTGATTTTTTCTACTCCTTGAAATTTTTGGATCATTAGGTCCACTTGCATCTTCAACATGTTTCTGGCATGCATATCCACTACACTTGAAGCATGTTAAGATCAGTTAGAAGTCCCTTTCCTATAAAATACCACCAAGCTTATTATTAGGGGTTGTACTAGTGGAATTTCCAAAACAAGGATAACAAAACCTTGGAGTTCATTTTTAGTGCGTGAAATAATTGTCATATTATTTTGGTATACATGATCTCTAAAATTTTCATTTTGTTAAGCCTTATATCTTTTTTTTACAAGAAAAATGGGAGAGAGAAAACTCAGGTTTGGATCTAAAAACAAATTTAAACATCCAAAATGGAAATGCACAATTGCAGAGAGAGATAGTTCCAAAAAGTATCTATGATTTTTAAGTATAGGCAAAAAGTGGGTTGTTTGGCTCTGGTAAATACCCAACCACTTGCATCCTCAACATGTTTCTGGCATGCATATCCACCACACTTGAAGCATGTTGGGATCAGTTAGAAGTCACTTTCCTATAAAATTCCACCAAGCTTATTATTAGGTGTTGTACTAGTGGAATTTCCAAAACATGGATAACAAAACCTTGGAGTTCATTTTTAGTGCATGAAATAATTTTCAAAATTTTTTTGCATACATCAACTCAAAAATTTTCATTTTTGTATGTCTTATATCTTTTTTGCTTACGAGAAAAATGGGAGAGTGAAAACTCAAGTTTGGATCTGAAAACAAATTTGAACATCCAAAATGGAAATGCACAAATACTGAGAGAGATAGTTCCAAAAAGTATCTATGATTTTTGAGGATAGGCAAAATGTGGGTTGTTTGGCTCTGGTAAATATCCAACCACTTGAGAATTTGATTTTTTCTACTCCTTGAAATTTTTGGATCATTAGGTCCACTTGCATCCTCACCATGTTACTGGCATGCATATCCACCACACTTGAAGCATGTTGGGATCAGTTAGAAGTCCATTTCCTATAAAATTCCACCAAACTTATTATTAGGGGTTGTACTAGTGGAATTTCCATAACAAGGATAACAAAACCTTGGAGTTCATTTTGAGGGCGTGAAATAATTTTCAAATTCTTTTTGCATACATGATCTCTAAAATTTTCATTTTGTTATGCCTTATATCTTTTTTTTTTACTAGAAAAATGGGAGAGTGAAAACTCAAGTTTGGATCTGAAAGCAAATTTGTACATCCAAAATGGAAATGCACAAATGCTGAGAGAGATAGTTCCAAAAAGTATTTGTTATTTTTAAGGATAGGCAAAAAGTGGATTGTTTGGCTTTGGTAAATATCCAACCACTTGAGAATTTGATTTTTTCTACTCCTTGAAATTTTTTGATCATTAGGTCCACTTGCATCCTCAACATGTTTCTGGCATGCATATCCACCACACTTAAAGCATGTTAGGATCAGTTAGAAGTCCCTTTCCTATAAAATTCCACCAAGCTTATTATATGGGGTTGTACTAGTGGAATTTCCCAAACATGGATAACAAAACCTTGGAGTTCATTTTTAGTGCGTGAAATAGTTTTCAAATTTTTTTTCATACACAAACTCTTAAATTTTCATTTTGATATACCTTCTATGTTTTCTGTTTATGAGAAAAATGGGAGAGTGAAAACTCATGTTTGGATTTGAAAACAAATTTGAACATCCAAAATGGAAATGCACAAATCCTGAGAGAGATAGTTCCAAAAAGTATCTGTGATTTTTAAGGATAGGCAAAAAGTTGGTTGTTTGGCTCTGTTAAATATCCAACCACTTGATAATTTGAGTTTTTCTATTCCTTGAAATTTTTGGATCATTAGGTCCACTTGCATCGTCAACATGTTTCTAGCATGCATATCCACCACACTTAAAGCATGTTAGTATCAGTTAGAAGTCCCTTTCCTATAAAATTCCACCATGCTTCTTATTAGAAGTTGTACAAGTGGAATTTCCCAAACATGGATAACAAAACCTTGGAGTTCATTTTTAGTGCGTGAAATAAATTTCAAATTCTTTTTGCATACCTGAACTCTAAAATTTTCATTTTGTTATGCCTTATATCTTTTTTGTTTCCAAGAAAAATGGGAGAGTGAAAACTCAAGTTTGGATCTGAAAACAAATTTGAACATCCAAAATGGAAATGAACAAATCCTGAGAGAGATAGTTCCAAAAAGTATCTATGATTTTTAAGGGTAGGAAAAAAGTGGGTTGTTTGGCTCTGGTAAATATGCATCCACTTGAGAATTTGATTTTTTCTACTCCTTGAAATTTTTGGATCATTATGTCTACTTGCATCCTCAACATGTTTCTGGTAGGCATATCCACCACACTTAAAGCATGTTAGGATCAGTTAGAAGTCCCTTTCCTATAAAATTCCACCAAGCTTATTATTAGGGGTTGTACTAGTGGAAATTTCTAAACATGGATAACAAAACCTTGGAGTTCATTTTTAGTGCATAAAATAATTTTCAAATTGTTTTTACGTACATGAACTCTAAAATTTTCATTTTGTTATGCCTAATATCTTTTTTGTTTCCAAGAAAAATAGGAGAGTGAAAACTCAATTTTGGATCTGCAAAACAAATATGAAAATCCAAAATGGAAATGCACAAATCAAGAGAGAGAGAGATAGTTCCAAAAAGTATCTGTGATTTTTAAGGATGGGCAAAAAGTGGGTTGTTTGGCTTTCGTAAATATCCAACACCTCAGAATTTGATTTTTTCTACCCCTTGAAATTTTTGGATCATTAGGTCCACTTGCATCCTCAACATGTTTCTGGCATCCATATCCACCACACTTAAAGCATGTTAGGATCAGTTGGAAGTCCTATTCCTATAAAATTCCACCAAGCTTATTATTAGGGGTTGTACTAGTGGAATTTCCCAAACATGGATCACACAACCTTGGAGTTCTTTTTTAGTGCATGAAATAATTTTCAAATTCTTTTTGCATACATGAACTCTAAAATTTTTATTTTTTTATGCCTTATATCTTTTTTGTTTACAAGAAAAATGGGCGAGTGAAAACTCAAGTTTGGATCTAAAAACAAATTTGAACATCCAAAAAGGAAATGCACAAATGCTGAGATATAGTTCCAAAAAGTATCTCTTATTTTTAAGGATAGGTAAAAAGTTGGTTGTTTGGCTCTAGTAAATATCCAACAACATGAGAATTTGATTTTTTCTACTCCTTGAAATTTTTTGATCATTAGGACCACTTCCATCCTCAACATGTTTCTAGCATGCATATCCACAACACTTAAAGCATGTTTGGATCAGTTAGAAGTCCCTTTCCTATAAAATTCCACCAAGCGTATTATTAGGGGTTTTACAAGTGGAATTTCCCAAACCTGGGATACAAAACCTTGGAATTCATTTTTAGTGCGTGAAATAATTTTCAAATTCTTTTTGCATATATGAACTCTAAAATTTTCATTTTGTTATGCCTGATATCTTTTTTTTACGAGAAAAATGGGAGAGTGAAAACTCAATTTTGGATCTGAAAAAAAATTTGAACGTCCAAAATGGAAATGCACAAATCAAGAGAGAGATAGTTCCAAAAAGTATTTGAGATTTTTAAGGATAGGCAAAAAGTGGGTTGTTTGACTCTGGTAAATATCTAACCACTTGAGAATTTGATTTTTTCTACTCTTTGAAATTTTTGGATTATTAGGTCCAGTTGCATCCTCAACATGTTTCTGGCATGCATATCCAACACACTTAAAACATGTTAGTTTAAGTTACAAGTCCCTTTGTTATAAAATTCCACCAAGCTTATTATTAGCGGTTGTACTAGTGGAATTTTCCAAACATGGATAACAAAACCTTGGAGTTCATTTTTAGTGCGTGAAATAATTTTCAAATTTTTTTTGCATAAATGAACTCTGAATTTTACATTTTGTAAATCTCTTATCTTTTTTTTGTTTGATGAGAAAAATAGGAGATTGAAAACTGAAGTTTGGATCTGAAAACAAATTTGAACATCCAAAATGGAAATGCACAAATGCTGAGAGAGATAGTTCCAAAAAGTATATGTGATTTTTAAGATTAGGCAAAAAGTGGGTTGTTTGGCTCTGGTAAATATGCAACCACTTGAGAATTTGATTTTTTTTACTCCTTGAAATTTTTGGATCATTAGGTCCACTTACATCCTCAACATGTTTCTGGCATGCATATCCACCACACTTGAACATGTTGAGATCAGTTAGAAGTGTCTTTCCTATAAAATTCCACCAAGCTTATTAGTAGGGGTTGTACTAGTGGAATTTCCCTAACATGGATAACAAAACCTTGGAATTCATTTTTAGGGCATGAAATAATTTTCAAATTCTTTTTGCATACATGATCTCCAAAATTTTCATTTTTTTATGCCTAATATCTTATTTTTTACGAGAAATATGGGAGAGTGAAAACTCAAGTGTGGATCAGAAAACAAATTTGAACATCCAAAATGGGAATGCATGAAGGTTGAGAGAGATAATTCCAAAAAGTATCCGTTATTTTTAAGGATAGGCAAAAAGTGGGTTGTTTGGCTTTGGTAAATATCCAACCACTTTAGAATTTGATTTTTTCTACTCCTTGAAATTTTTTGATCATTAGGTCCACTTGCATCCTCAACATGTTTTTGGCATGCATATCCACCACACTTAAAGCATGTTAGGATCAGTTAGAAGTCCCTTTCCTATCAAATTCCACCAAGCTTATTATCAGGGGTTCTACTAGTGGAATTTCCCAAACTTGGATAACAAAACCTTGGAGTTCATTTTTAGTACGTGAAATAGTTTTCAAATTTTTTTTGCATACACGAACTCTAAAATTTTCATTTTGTTATGCCTTATATCTTTTCTGTTTATGAGAAAAATGGGATAGTAAAAACTCATGTTTGAATTTGAAAACAAATTTGAACATCCAAAATGGAAATGCACAAATCATGATAGAGATAGTTCCAAAAAGTATCTGAGATTTTTTAAGGATAGGCAAAAAGTGGGTTGTTTGACTCTGGTAAATATCTAACCACTTGAGAATTTGATTTTTTCTACTCCTTGAAACTTTTGGATCATTAGGTCCACTTGCATCCTCAACATGTTTCTGGCATGCATATCCACCACACTTAAACCAAGTTAGGATCAGTAAGAAGTCCCTTTCCTATAAAATTCCACCAAGCTTATTATTAGGAGTTGTACAAGTGGAATTTCCCAAACATGGATAACAAAACCTTGGAGTTCATTTTTAGTGTGTGAAATAAATTTCAAATTCTTGTTGCATACATGAACATTAAAATTTTCATTTTGTTATGCCTTATTTCTTTTTTGTTTCCACGAAAAATGCGAGAGTGAAAACTCAAGTTTGGATCTGAAAACAAATTTGAACATCCAAAATGGAAATGAACAAATCCTGAGAGAGATAGTTCCAAAAAGTACCTGTGATTTTTAGGGGTACGAAAAAAGTGGGTTGTTTGGCTCTGGTAAATATGCAACCACTTGAGAATTTGATTTTTTCAACTCCTTGAAATTTTTGGATCATTATTTCCACTTGAATCCTCAACATGTTTCTGGCAGGCATATCCACCACACTTAAAGCATGTTAGGATCAGTTAGAAGTCCCTTTCCTATAAAATTCCACCAAGCTTATTATTAGGGGTTTTACTAGTGGAAATTTCCAAACATGGATAACAAAAACTTGGAGTTCATTTTTAGTGCATAAAATAATTTTCAAATTCTTTTTACGTACATGAACTCTAAAATTTTCATTTTCTTATGCCTAATATCTTTTTTGTTTACGAGAAAAATGGGAGAGTGGAAACTCAATTTTGGATCTGCAAAACAAATTTGAACATCCAAAATGGAAATGCACAAATAAAGAGAGAGAGATAGTTCCAAAAAGTATCTGTGATTTTTAAGGATAGGCAAAAAGTGGGTTGTTTGGCTTTGGTAAATATCCAACCTCTTGAGAATTGGATTTTTTCTACTCCTTGAAATTTTTGGATCATTAGGTCCACTTGCATGCTCAACATGTTTCTGGCACGCATATACACCACACTTAAAGCACGTTATGATCAGTTAGAAGTCCCATTCCTATAAAATTCCACCAAGCTTATTACAGGGGTTGTACCAGTGGAATTTCCCAAACATGGATAACACAACCTTGGAGTTCTTTTTTAGTGCATGAAATAATTTTCAAATTCTTTTTGCATACATGAACTCTAAAATTTTCATTTTGTTATGCCTTATATCTTTTTTGTTTACAAGAAAAATGGGAGAGTGAAAACTCAAGTTTGGATCTGAAAACAAATTTGAACATCCAAAATGGAAATGCACAAATACAGAGAGAGATAGTTCCAAAAAGTATCTTTGATTTTTACGGATAGGCAAAAAGTGGGTTGTTCGGCTCTTGTAAATATCCAACAACTTGAGAATTTGATTTTTTCTAGTCCTTGAAATTTTTGGATCATTAGGTCCACTTCCATCCTCAACATCTTTCTAGCATGCATATCCACCACACTTAAAGCATGTATGGATCAGTTAGAAGTCCCTTTCCTATAAAATTCCACCAAGCTTATTATTAGGGGTTGTACTAGTGGAATTTCCCAAACCTGGGTTACAAAACCTTAGAATTCATTTTAAGTGCGTGAAATAATTTTCAAATTTTTTTTGCATAAATGAACTCTAAAATTTTCATTTTGTTATCCCTAACATCTTTTTTTTTACGAGAAAAATGGGAGAGTGAAAACTCAATTTTGGATCTGAAAACAAATTTGAACATCCAAAATGGAAATGCACAAATCATGATAGAGATAGTTCCAAAAAGTATCTGAGATTTTTTAAGGATAGGCAAAAAGTGGGTTGTTTGACTCTGGTAAATATCTAACCACTTGAGAATTTGATTTTTTCTACTCCTTCAAACTTTTGGATCATTAGGTCCACTTGCATCCTCAACATGTTTCTGGCATGCATATCCACCACACTTAAAGCATGTTAGGATCAGTTAGAAGTCCCTTGCCTATAAAATTCCACCAAGCTTATTATTAGGGGTTGTACTAGTGGAATTTCCCAAACATGGATAACAAAACCTTCGAGTTCCTTTTTAGTGCGTGAAATCATTTTCAATTTTTTTTTTGCATAAATGAACTCTAAAATTTTCATTTTCTTATGCCTTATATCTTTTTAGTGTACGAGAAAAATGGGAGAGTGAAAACTCAAGTTTGGATGTGAAAACAAATTTGAATATCCAAAATGGAAATGCACAATTGCTGAGAGAGATAGTTCCAAAAAGTATCTGTGATATTTAAGGATTGGCAAAAAGTGGGTTGTTTGGCTCTGTTAAATATCCAACCACTTGAGAATTTGATTTTTTCTACTCCTTGAAACTTTTGGATCATTAGGTCCACTTGCATCCTCAACATGTTTCTGGCATGCATATTCACCACACTTAAAGCATGGTAGGATCAGTTAGAAGTCCCCTTCCATTAAAATTCCACCAAGCTTATTATTAGGGGTTGTACTAGTGGAATTTCCCTAACAAGGATAACAAAACCTTGGAGTTCATTTTTAGGGCGTGAAATAATTTTTCATATTATTTTGGCATACATGTTCTCTAAAATTTCCATTTTGTTATGCCTTATATCTTTTATTTTACGAGAAAAATGGGAGAGTGAAAACTCAAGTTTGGATCTGATAACAAATTTGAACTTCCAAAATGGAAATGCAAAATTGCTGAGAGAGATAGTTCCAAAAAGTATCTATGATTTTTAAGGAAAGGCAAATAGTGGGTTGTTTGGCTTTGCTAAATATCCATCCACATGAGAATTTGATTTTTTCTACTCCTTGAAATTTTTGGATCATTAGGTCCACTTGCATCCTAAACAAGTTTCTGGCATGCATACACACTTAAAGCATGTTAGGATCAGTTACAAGTCCCTTTCCTATAAAATTCCACCAAGCCTATTATGAGGGGTTGTACTAGAGGAATTTCCCAAACAAGGATAACAAAACCTTGGAGTTCATTTATAGTGCGTGAAATAATTTTCAAATTATTTTCGCACACCTGAACTCTATAATTTTCATTTTGTTATGCCTTATATCTTTTTTGTTTACGAGAAATATGGGAGAGTGAAAACTCAAGTTTGGATCTGAAAACAAATTTGAACATCCAAAATGGAAATGCACAAATGCTGAAAGACACAGTTCCAAAAAGTGTCTGTGATTTTTAAGGATCGGAAAAAAGTGGGTTGTTTGGCTTTGGAAAATATCCAACAACTTCAGAATTTGATTTTTTCTATTCCTTGAAATTTTTGGATCATTAGGTCCACTTACATCCTCAACATGTTTCTGGCATGCATACACACTTAAAGCATGTTAGGATCAGTTAGAAGTCCCTTTCCTATAAAAATCCACCAAGCTTATTATAAGGGGTTGTACTAGTGGAATTTCCCAAATATGGATAACAAAACCTTGGAGTTCATTTTTAATGCGTGAAATAATTTTCAAATTCTTTTTGCATACATGTACTCTAAAATTTCATTTTGTTATGCCTTATATCTTTTTTGAAAACGAGAAAAATGGGAGAGTGAAAACTCAAGTTTGGATCCGAAAAAAAATTTGAATATCCAAAATGGAAATGCACAAATGCTGAGAGAGATAGTTCCAAAAAGTATTTGTGATTTTTAAAGATAGCCAAAAAGTGGGTTGTTTGGCTCTGGTAAATATCCAACCAGTTGAGAATTTGATTTTTTTCTCCTCCATGAAATTTTTGGATCGTTAGGTCCACTTGCATCCTCAACATGTTTCTGGCAAGCATATCCACCACACTTAAAGTATGTTAGGATCTGTTAGAAGTTCCTTCCCTATAAAATTCCACCAAGCTTATTATTAGGGGTTGTACTACTGGAATTTCGCAAACATGGATAACAAAAACCTTGGACTTCATTTTTAATGGGTGAAATAATTTTCAAATTCTTTTTGCATACATGAACTCTAAAATTTTCATATTGTTATGCTTGATATCTTTTTTTTTTTATGAGAACAATAGGAGAGTGAAAACTCAACTTTGGATCTAAAAACAAATTTGAACATCCAAAATGGAAATGCACAAATCATGAGAGAGATAGTTCCAAAAAGTATCTGAGATTTTTAAGGATAGGCAAAAAGTGGGTTTTTTGACTCTGGTAAATATCTAACCACTTGAAAATTTGATTTTTTCTACTCCTTGAAATTTTTGGATCATTAGGTCCACTTGCATCCTCAACATGTTTCTGGTATTCAAATCCACCACACTTAAAGCATGTTAGGATCAATTAGAAGTCCCTTTCCTATAAAATTCAACCAAGCTTATTATTAGGGGTTCTACTAGTGGAATTTCCCAAACATGGATAACAAAACCTTGGAGTTCATTTGTAGTGCGTGAAATAATTTTCAAAATCTTTTTGCATACATGAACTCTAAAATTTTCATTTTGTTATGCGTTATATCTTTTTTGTTTACGAGAAAAATGGGAGCGTTAAAACTCAAGTTTGGATCTGAAATCAAATTTGAACATCCAAAATGGAAATGCACAAATGCTGTGAGAGATAGTTCCAAAAAGTAACTGTGATTTTTAAGGATAGGCAAAAGGTGGGTTGTTCGGCTCTGGTAAATATCCAACCATTTGAGAATTTGATTTTTTCTACTTCTTAAAATTTTTCGATCATTAGGTCCTCTTGCATCCTCAACATGTTTCTGGCATGCATATCCACCACACTTAAAGCATGTTAGGATCAGTTAGAAGTCCCACTCCTATAAAATTACACCAAGCTTATTATTAGGAATTATACTAGTGGAATTTCCCAAACATGGATAATCAAATCTTGGAGTTCATTTTTACTGCGTGAAATAATTTTCAAATTCTTTTTGCATACATGAACTCTAAAATTTTCATTTTGTTATACCTAATATCTTTTTTGTTTACGAGAAAAATGGGAGGGTGAAAACTCAATTTTGGATCTGCAAACCAAATTTAAACATCCAAAAACAAAATGCACAAATCAAGAGAGAGATAGTTCCAAAACGTATCTGTGATTTTTAAGGATAGGTAAAGAGTGGGTTGTTTGGCTCTAGTAAATATCCAACAACTTGAGAATTTAATTTTTTCTACTCCTTGAAATTTTGGGATCATTAGGTCCGCTTGCATCCTCAACATGTTTCTGGTAGAGAAAGTAATTTATGACAATAGTGGGAGATAAATCACCACGCTGGCTGCCATTTTAACGGGAAGGCAAAAGCATAACCGAATTTTAGGCAAAAGTTGTGCCGGAAGAGTCACTCATATTTTCTGAGTTTTCCGAGGAGGAAGACTCAGTTTTGAGATGAAGTTCATATACTTCATCTTCTGACTGGATGTCATCATAATGGATGATTTCCAATCCATTTTCTTCTGCTAGTACCATGTATGTACTGTACCGCCGTTGTTGTTTTTCATTTGGACAATCTCTGGCGAAATGTCCTTCTTTCTGGCATATCCAGCATTTGCATTTGCTTGGGGTTTTCCCCTTTGGGCAGTATGCATTTGACCCTTTACTGGATGTGGTGGGGCCAGAATTTGTTCTTTTTCGAAAGTATCTCTTTTTAGGAGTATACCTTGTTGTAGAACTTTTTTGTATCCTAAATTTTTTCTGTTGAAATTTCTTAGGATATTTTCGTTGCTTATGGGAGGTGGTTTTGCAACCATAAGCTCCTACATTTTTGTTCTGGTGTGAACAACATAATGTTTGTTTGTTTGCCTTACTACTTTTCTTTTGTAGTTTTTGGGCTTCACAAAGATTTGCTAACATGTCTTGTACAAATCTATGTCTTCTTCCTAAAGTATCAATGTTTAGGAAAATGTCCATGGTTAATGTACCAAGTTCTGGATTGTTTTGCCAATACTTTGTAATGTAGTCTTTTTCAGCTACATGTGCAAATGGTTCTGGCAATTTTGCATAAAAGATAGACAGATAAGGTTTTTGATCTTCTTTTTGCAGTTTATAGAAGTAACTTGCAAACTCGCAGTAATACTTCTCATAAAAACAAATGTTACAGATTTGTAACTTGTTTAATTTCTGAAGAGTTTCTAAACGTTTTCTTTGTTTAGTACTCTCATTGTAGGCTTCTAGGGTTGGATGTATTCCTAGAAATTTCTTTGATATCTTAGCCACTAATCCTTTCAAGATATTGGCTATCGATATTGAGGTATTAGCTCTTTTTTGGTCTTCGGGAAGGTTGTCCCACCAAAGAGCTACATTACCCTGTAAAGCATGGGTAAAGAAATTAAATGCTGATTCTTGGTTCCAAGATTCATGCATATTTGCAGCATTGCTCATGCTTCTTTCCCAATCTTTAAGGACTTTTTCTCCATCCTTGGGGCAATCCAAGTTGAGATAAAATCCAAAAGGGTTTATGCTATCTATGGTTTGGTGTCCCTTAGTAGCATTTGAAGGGTCGACATTTGTGTATTTTGTCGAATACCTTTGTCCTCCCAGGGATATTTTGGAATTGGAGAAACTTTCTCGTTCTTGCGGGTGAACCGCAGTACGGTTTCGGAAGTTATCTTGAAAGCTATCTTCCATGTAGGTATCTCGTACCCTTGAAGTTTCTGCTTCAAAGTGGTCGCTATCACGAAGCATTCGAAATTTTTTACCAAGATCATCTGCCTTTTTGTCTTTAGCAGAGTAGTCTGTTTTCTTGGTATTTTCTTCTGCAACTTCATCAGATTCCCAGGCTTCTGGTTCACTGTCGTGTTGCTCTTGTTGTTTACTAGAAGATGGTTTTTCTTCTTGAACATAATAAATCGGTTGGCGACCGAAGGTATTATATTCTGCGTAAACTTCATCATCGGTGGAGGATGATGCTTTTGAAGCGATTTTAAAAGCAGGTGGTGCTGGATCCTTTCTTCTAGGTGCTATGCAAGGTGTTGCAAAGTACACTAGGTTTTTAAGCCATCCGGTGATGTCAGGAAGGCCTAATGGCAATGGAGTTTCCATATCCATTAAATAGAAAAACTCTGTCATAGAGCTAATTCTTGAAGCTTCCGTTGAAACTTTTTGATTAAATACCGTAGTAGAATTTCTCTACGGGTTAATCTCCACCATTCATTCAGATATGCCTGATAAGCTATATCGGTGTCATTTACTGGTGTGAGAATTTCTCTGGCTTGCCAATTTTGGGCTTGCATTGATCGTACCAGACGAAGTTGATCCAGTAGTCTTGCTCTACTGATCATTTTATAAAGCTAAAAGGTTTAGCTTTCTTTTGATTTTCTTGATCTTGCATCGAAGGTTGTGGATGCGATCAGAATATCTTTCCCAAAAATAGTAATACCATACCATTGCTGGGATTGTATTATCTTCTGGCTGAAGAGTATTTCTTTGGAGTAAAGCGAGGTCAAGGCTTTCTCTTTTTAATTTTAAACGATCTAAAAGTTTCCTTTTATAGATCATTCTGGTGTCCAAGGTGTAAACGGTGTTTTATACCTTGATGGATTTGGAGAACCTAGATGTTCTTTTGAACCTAGATGTTCTTTTAATGCTAAGACTTCTGTTAAAAGTTCTTGCATTTTATCTTTGTTTAGATTATCTAAACTTTGTTTAAGTTCTGTTAACTCCTTGAAGAAAACAGGACTATTTCCATGGTCAATCTTTTCTAGAATATTTTCTAGGATGTTTTGACACTTTATTAGTTCTCTATGTTTATGTTCATCATAGAGGAAATCTATTTTCTGTTGGAGGTTTTCAACAGTTTTTTCTAACCTATTAAGGGTCTTACCATAAGACTCTAAGGTTTGAATGGAATTGGTGACTATGTCACTATTTCCTATAGGTGGACCTAAGGCTTTGTATGGATTATGTGCCATCATCTATGTGAAGAGGAACATAAGCATTGGGCCTTGGATTTCCTATTCCTTCGAAACGGGAACTGATTGAGGTTCTACTAGTTGAGGTAGAGGGCCTGTCCTGTTCGATGGAAAAGCTGGGTCTAGTGTTTGTGATCACTAGTTTTCCTTCTATCTCCTTTATGGTTTTTCGAGAGAGAGGAAGGTGTCTGGGTGCCAAAGGTTGAACTACCCATTCTGTTGGCCATGTTAACTCTCTTGGATCGAGCTCTTCTATGGTCAAGTTTTCAGAATAACCAATGTTTTTGGCTAATTCTGTGAGTTTCTTTGAATCTTTAACTGGAACCTTTCCAGTGTTGATTCCTCGTGCTACTATGCATACAAGTATGCGCATAACTCTTCTTCCTGGTTGAATTCCATTTTTCGACCAGTTGTCTGTATAGATTTTTAGGGACAAGGTATCTTGGATGTGCTTGTCTTCTAAATCTATTTGGAGATTGGGCCATGTTGTAAAGGATACTGGGCCTAATCCTAAGTTTGCTCTAACTCCTCCGAGTAGGGCTTTTTCAAAATTATTCTTCACAGAGTTATCTACTATAGCTGCTATGAAGGGTAAATTCTGATTGATTCGTATTAAGGGGTCTAATCCTATACGAACTAGTCCATAATGGACATATTTGAATCTCTTTAGCTTAGCTAAGTCCGATTCACTTAATAATCTGTAGCAGAAAGTACCTGAGTTGGTATCCTGTATTTCTACAGATAGTTCCTTCTGGAAGACGAAGGATTTCTTTTGGAATTCAATCCAATCTTTGTTGTAGACTTCAGTTATCCGAGGGATACTTATTGTCCACTTTTGTCCATCCTGCATGAGATTAGGATGTTCATCGTATTCTCCCTGTGTTTCATGATGTATATGAACACTGTTTTGGAGAGAAGTACATTCTATTCCTATTTGTTCAGACATTTAGGATAAGAACTTTAGATGAGTTGAGGTCTCTTCTAATTTTTGGAACAGGAGTTCAAGCAATCGTTCCAATTGATACAAAGTGATGAAAGGAGTGATGTGTTGTATAACAAGTTCTCTCAATTCTTCATTTTGTGTTAAGGCACAGATATCTCGTATAAGACGATCTCTATCTGTTCCATGATGAGTTTTTACAGAAGATATTTTGCAAATTACTTCTTGTAACTCCTTTTTTGATGGTTTGTTATTAACCATTCTTATTTTCGCTTCTCGGATCGGTTCTAAGATCCTAAAAAGATTTATTTCTTGATCCACATAGCTTTGTAGATCTGTAAGGAAACGTACTGTTTCTTCAGTATTTCCTGTTTTAAGTACCTCAAGATGGGCATTAATTCTTCTCTTGAGTGTTTGTACTTGTTCATTAACGTCACTTTCTATTCCTAAGCATAGGAAAGCAACGCTTTCTGGGGTGTATTTTTCCCAGCATCTTTTCATAAAGAAGCTGTGATGCATATCACCAACTAAATCCATTATATTATTTAATATTGGATTATTCTTGTCATGCCATCCATGTGGATAGCCTATTATTGGACAAACATTTGTGTGTCCAGTTTTCAACACTGTGTCGTAAGAAGGACCGTTGAGTTCTGTGATGCATATCACCAACTAAATCCATTATATTATTTAATATTGGATTATTCTTGTCATGCCATCCATGTGGATAGCCTATTATTGGACAAACATTTGTGTGTCCAGTTTTCAACACTGTGTCGTAAGAAGGACCGTTGAGTTCCTTCTGACCTACCAGTTGAGGTCTTTGGTACATTTGTTCCTTACAAATGTTACTTGGGATGTGACCGGTATGGGTCGTAACTGTTTGGGAGTATGTATACCTAAACAGAAAGAATCAAAGTTAAGCTTTGACTTCTTTGACACATACAAAACCAAGTCTAATACTCGGCTCTGATACCATTTTAAGACGACGAGAGCCTCTAGCAGACTCTGACAGCGGAATACTGATACCAAAGCACTATTGCTATGATATCGACACAAAAGTCTCTAGCAGACTTGTACACAGCGGAAGACAACCTAGGGATGAGGGCAGCGGAACTAGAATCCTAGGGACAACTACCTGTCAGGCAGTGGAGAAAACAGCTAAAGGCAGCGGAAAACATCGATGACTCACACAATACTATTCCTACAGTCACATTTCGTCAATCCTATCATTTTACCATTAGGCCACTGTCCTGCTTCCTACCACATTTTACTGCTATATACTCGTTTGTGTCTATTTCATAGCTATCTAGTAGGCCCAACATGACTTCTGCTGCTACCGAGAACTTCTTCGGGGTTTGACCCTATTCCTGCCGGCTTACCACCACGTGGGCAGTTCCGTCGATGCGGTCCTCACGGTCTTCAGAGGGCCCCGAGCCGTTCATATTAACCGTTGCGGCTCCATGGCTGCTTCAGCAGGGTAGAGCACAGCTCCGTTTCGTTTTCTACCTCGGAGCGTAGCCGAATAATTCCAAGTCTCTAGCGTCTGTCCTATTTGGCACTATTTCGATACTATTTCCTTTTGACGAGTGAACAGTAAACATGAATAGTAACCATGAATAGTAAAAATGAACAGTACTTTTGAACAGTAACTTTGGAACAGTAAAAACAAACACTGTGGAGATCAATACATAGATGCGGAACATGAACAGTAATAACAACTACTGTGGAGATCATATTTATATATGCGGAACATGAACAGTAAAAACAACTACTGTACGAATCACAATATTACAAACATGCGGAAATATAAAAAACATTGTTCAAAACAAAAGAAAGTAAAAATAACTAAATACATACCCTTAAAAAAGGGAAAGAAAAACTACTTATCTACATAACTCCCGAAGTTACCGACCGTGGCACCGGTCGGTTCCCTCTTTTCTACTCAGCCATTACGGCTGTTTAAGCACATACCGTGCTTGTGGAACTTGCTGGAGAAAGATCGCCGGAAATCGCCAAGTCGCTCCAACTTCAGTGTCGCTTTGATTTTCGATACTGAATTTTTCGATGTTCTAAACCTCTGGAGGAGCATCTTATTTATAGCTGAAGATTTTTCAGCTTTTCCACCTTTACCCTTGATTGTAAGGTGTGCGTTTAAAGACAAAGGGTAACTTTTGTCTTTTTGGCATGTCTCTTTTGCCCTTGCATTATTACCTTTCGGCGCCGAAAGCAGGGGTAGAAATGTCTTTTCTGCTTGTGACATCATGATGATGACGTGCAGGAATCTTTTTAGCCGTCTTTGTTGACTTTGGTGTAGCCGTCATTGATGACTTTTTGTAGCCGCCATTGCGGACTTTTGAGCCGCCTTTGCTGACTTTGTTTTCGTCGTGGGCCTAGTCTGCTGACGTTGCTGCTGACGTGGCTGCTGACTGCTCATTCGGACAGCTGCCTTTCGGTGCACAGTTTACAGGTGTGCTCCTTCGAAAAAGTCTTCTGAGCCATCTGGCAGAAGCTTTCCTTAGTTGTTTTGCTGAAGGGGATATTTCCTCCAAGGAGTTTCTTCAGCGTAGCTTCAAGACTGGTCTGGACGGAGGCCGGAGTCTCTTTATAGCTTTTCGAGATGATCGTCAATGGGACGGAGGTCTTGTAGACGAAGCTTCTCTTTTTCTGAATCAGCTGCTTCATGAGCTGTATCAGGTTCTTGAGCCCGTGGATACGTCTGGTTGGCCAGACTGCTTCTGGGCAAGGCTTGGCTTTTGGAATATGTCTGGGATCATATTCCATGTTGGCGTCACCTTCTTTGATGCCTTCAATAGTCACGACGGAAATGCTTGGAAACATTTTTGTGTCAGTAACAATTTCAGCAATACAGGAAACGAAATGAAGTCGAATTCCTTTACTCTTGGTTATGGAGATGAAACTTTTGCAAGCCTCCATAATTTCCTTTGGCAGTTTCTCCAACACTGATAAATCGGTGGAGTGCAATACCATCTGTTTTATGAATCCATATGCGTAAAGCATGGATGCATATTTTGAGTCTATTTCATGACTCAGCTTCACTTGATTCCAACTGTTGCTGGGCTCAGTGGTGAAGAAGGGAGTGTTCATCCCTTGCTCAATTTGTTCATTCCATCTCTGGAATTGAACAGTATGATCGGATTCGATCTTTGAACGAACGCTGTCCACCTTTTGAGGGCGTAGCGAGGGTTCTTCAGAGATAATGTCCGAAAGTTTTAAAGGTTTAAATTTCTTTAAAAACTCAAACTCATTAAAACTAGTTTTAACTGGTATATTTAGGCTTTTCAACCTTGTAAACTCAGACGGGGTAACCAATTTTGTCTTGAATGATTTCTCATTACTAGACAAGTCCGTTTCCATCTGGGATGGATCCGTTAAGACTTTCTTTTCAGCTCTAGACTGACAGGTAGAAGTCCCTGATTCCGATTTCAATGAAATCGTTAAGGTTTCCTTTCCAGCTCTTGACTGGCAGGTAGAAATCCCTGATTCCCCTATCTTCAGAGAAGATTGGGTTGTGATTTCCTTCTCATGCCTGGCATGACCGGTAGAAATCCCGGGTCGACCTGTGTTTATCAAAACACTAAAGTCATCCGTCTGCTGATTAGCTGACGTTGTTGCTTCCTTTTCTCGCGATGGAGATCCGGTAGAAGTCCCGGAGGAGCTTGGCATTTCATGCCGTTGAGTGAGTTCTTTTAACTCTTCGGTTAATTCTTTAACCTTGAGTTGTAAGACTTCTCCACTTAACCCGTAACGGGCACAATTCTCATGAATGTCTCCTCGTTCTGAAAGAACTAAAAGACTGTCGAATAGTGACTGTAGGGTTGAAAGCAATACCGTGAGTGTGGCAATTGCTGCTGCTAGGTCCGTCAGGGTGCTGCTGAGGGGATCCATTTACCTGTCTGTAACACAAGAAAATTCTCGAGTGGTAAGAGTATCAGGTTAATTATAAAATTCTCTATACTGCAGGAGTAGAGAAAGAATGCATATCCACCTCACTTAAAGCATGTTAGGATCAATTAGAAGTCCCATTCTTATAAAATTCCACCAATCTTATTATTAGGGCGTGTACTAGTGGAATTTCCAAAACATGGATAACAATACCTTGGAGTTCATTTTTAGTGCGTGAAATAGTTTTCAATTTTTTTTTGCATACACGAACTCTTAAATTTTCATTTTGTTATGCCTTATATATTTTTTGTTTACGAGATAAATGGGAGAGTGAAAACTCAAGTTTGGATCTAAAAACAAATTTTAACATCCAAAATGGAAATGCACAAATGCTGAGAGAGATAGTTCCAAAAAGTATCTGTGATTTTTAAGGATAGGCACAAAGTGGGTTGTTTGGCTCTGGTAAATATCCAACCACTTGCGAATTTGATTTTTTCTACTCCTTGAAACTTTTGGATCATTAGGTCCACTTGCATTGTCAACATGTTTTTGGCATGCATATCCACCACACTTAAACCATGTTAGGATCAGTTAGAAGTCCCTTTCCTATAAAATTCCACCAAGCTTATTATTAGGGTTTGTACTAGTGGAATTTCCCAAACATGGATAACAAAACCTTGGAGTTCATTTTTAGTGCGTGAAATAGTTTTCAAATACTTTTTGCTTACATGAACTCTAAAATTTTCCTTTTTTATGCCTTATATGTTTTTTTTTTATGAGAAAAAAGGGAGAGCGAAAACTCAAGTTTGGACCTGAAAACAAATTTGAACATCCAAAATGGAAATGCACAAATTCTGAGAGAGATAGTTCCAAAAAGTATCAGTGATTTTTAAGGATAGGCAAAAAGTGGTTGTTTGGCTCTGGTAAATATCCAACCGCTTGAGAATTTGATTTTTTCTACTCCTTGAAATTTTCGGATCATTTGGTCCACTTGCATCCTCAACATGTTTTTGGCATGCATACCCACCACACTTAAAGCATGTTAGGATCAGTTACAAGTCCCTTTTCTATAAAATTTCACCAAGTTTATTATTAGGGGTTGTACTAGTGGAATTTCCCAAACATGGATAACAAAACCTTGGAATTCATTTTTAGTGCATGAAATAATTTTCTAATTTTTTTTGCATAAATGAATTCTATATTTTTCATTTTGTTATGCCTTATATCTTTTTTGTTTACGAGCAAAATAGGTGAGTGAAAACTGAAGTTTGGATCTGAAAACAAATTTGAACATCCAAAATGGAAATTCACAAATGCTGAGAGTGATAATTCCAAAAAGTGTATGTGATTTTTAAGGATAGGCAAAAAGTGGATTGTTTGGCTCTGTTAAATATCCAACCACTTGATAATTTGATATTTTCTACTCCTGGAAAGTTTTGGATCATTAGGTCCACTTGTATCCTCAACATGTTTCTGGCATGCATATCCACCACACTTAAAGCATGTTAGGATCAGTTAGAAGTTCCTTTCCTGTAAAATTCCACCAAGCTTATTATTAGGGGTTGTACTAGTGGAATTTCCCAAACACGGATAACAAAACCTTGGAGTTCGTTTTTAGCGCGTGAAATAATTTTCAAATTTTTTTGCATACATGAACTCTAAAATTTTCATTTTTTTATGCCTTATATCTTTTTTGTTTACGAGAAAAATGGGAGAGTGAAAACTCAGGTTTGGATCTGAAAACAAATTTGAACATCCAAAGTGGAAATGCACAATTGCTGACAGAGATAGTTCCAAAAAGTATCTGTGATTTTTAAAGATAGCCAAAAAGTGGGTTGTTTGGCTCTGGTAAATTTCCAACCACTTGAAAATTTGAATTTTTCTACTCCATGAAATTTTTGGATCATTAGGTCCGTTTGCATTCTCAACATCTTTCTGTCATGCATATCCACCACACTTGAAGCATGTTAAGATCAGTTAGAAGTCTCTTTCCTATAAAATTCCACCAAGCTTATTATTAGGGGTTGTACTAGTGGAATTTCCCTAACAAGGATATCAAAACCTCGGAGTTCACTTTTAAGGCGTGAAATAATTTTCATATTATTTTGGCGTACATGATCTCTAAAATTTTCATTTTATTTTGCCGTATATCTTTTTTTTTACGAGAAAAACGGGAGAGTGAAAACTCAAGTTTGGATCTGAAAACAAATTTGAACAACCAAAATGGAAATGCACAAATACTGAGAGAGATAGTTCCAAAAAGTATCTGTGATTTTTAAGGATAGCTAAAAGTGGGTTGTTTTACCCTGGTAAATATCCAACCACTTGAGAATTTGATTTTTTCTACTCCTTGAAATTTTTGGATCATTAGGTCCACTTGCATCCTCAACATGTTTCTGGCATGCATATCCACCACACTTGAAGCATGTTGGGATCAATTAGAAGTCACTTTCCTATAAAATTCCACCAAGCTTATTATTAGGGGTTGTACTAGTGGAATTTCCCAAACATGGATAACAAAACCTAGGAGTTCATATTTAGTGCCTGAAATAATTTTCAAATTCTTTTTGCATACATCAACTCTAAAATTTTCATTTTTTTATGCCTTATATCTTTTTAGTTTACGAGAAAAATGGGAGAGTGAAAACTCAAACTTGGATCTAAAAACAAATTTGAACATCCAAAATGGAAATGCACAAATGCTGAGAGAGATAATTCCAAAAAGTATTCGTTATTTTTAAGGATAGGCAAAAAGTGGATTGTTTGGCTTTGGTAAATATCCAACCACTTGAGAATTTGATTTTTTCTACTCATTGAAATTTTTGGATCGTTAGGTCCACTCGCAACCTCAACATGTTTCTGGCATGCATTTCCACCACACTTAAAGCATGTTAGGATCAGTTAGAAGTCCCTTTCCTATCAAATTCCACCGAGCTTAATATTAGGGGTTGTACTAGTGGAATTTCCCAAACATGGATAACAAAACTTGGAGTTCATTTTTAGTGCGTGCAATAATTTTCAAATTCGTTTTCCATACATGAACTCTAAAATTTTCATTTTTATATGCCTTATATCTTTTATGTTTACGAGAAAAATGGGATAGCGAAAACTCAAGTATGAATCTGAAAACAAATTTGAACATCCAAAATGGAAATGCGTAAATACTAAGAGAGATAGTTCCCAAATGTATCTGTGATTTTTAAGGATAGGTAAAAAGTGGGTTGTTTGGCTCTGGTAAATATCCAACCACTTGAGAATTTGATTTTTTCTACTCCTTGAAATTTTTGGATCATTAGGTCCCCTTACATCCACAACATGTTTCTTGCATGCATATCCACCACACTTAAAGCATGTTAGGATCAGTTAGAAGTCCCTTTTCTATAAAATTCCACCAAGCTTATTATTAGGGGTTGTACTAGTGGAATATCCCAAACAAGGATTATATAACCTTGGAGTTCATTTTTAGTGCGTGAAACAATTTTAAAATTTTTTTTGCATACATGAACTGTAATATTTTCACTTTGTTATGCCTTATGTCTTTTTTGTTTACGAGAAAAATGGGAGAGAGAAAACTCGAGTTTGGATCTGAAAACAAATTTGAACATCCAAAATGGAAATGCACAAATGCTGAGAGTGATAGTTCCAAAAAGTATCTGTGATTTTTATGGATAGGCAAAAAGTGCGTTGTTTGGCTTTGGTTAATATCCAACAACTTGAGAATTTGATTTTTTCTACTCTTTGAAATTTTTGGATCATTAGGTCCTCTTGCATCCTAAACATGTTTTTGGCATGCATTTCCACCACACTTAAAGCATGTTAGGATCAGTTACAAGTCCCTTTGCTATAAAATTCCTCCAAGCTTATTATTAGGGGTTGTACTAGTGGAATTTCCCAAAAATGTATAACAAAAGCTTGGAGTTCATGTTTAGAGCGTGAAATAATTTTGAAATTTTATTTGCATACTTGAACGCTAAAATTTTCATTTTGTTATGCCTTTTTTTTTTTTTTTTGCTTACGAGAAAAATTGGAGTGTGAAAACTCAAGTTTGGATCTGAAACAAATTCTTACATCCAAAATGGAAATGCACAAATGATGAGAGAGATAGTTCCAAAAAGTATCTGTGATTTTTAAGGAAAGGAAAAATGGGTTGTTTGGCTCAGGTAAATATCCAACCACTTGAGAATTTTATTTTTTCTACTCCTTGAAACTTTTGGATCATTAGGTCCACTTGCATACTCAACATGCTTCTGGCATGCATATCCACCCCACTTAAAGCTTGTTAACATCAGTTAGAAGTCCCTTTCCTGTAAAACTCCACCAAGCTTATTTTTAGGGGCTGTACTAGTGGAATTTCCCAAACATGGATAACAAAACCTTGGAGTTCATTTTTAGTGCGTCAAATAATTTTCAAATTTTTTTGCATGCATGAACTCTAAAATTTTCATTTTGTTATGCCTTATATCTTTTTTGTTTACGAGAAAGATGGGAGAGTGAAAACTCAAGTTTGGGTCTGAAAAAAAATTTGAACATCCAAAATGGAAATGCACAATTGCTGAGAGAGATAGTTCCAAAAAAGTATCTGTCATTTTTAAGGATAGGGAAGAAGTGGGTTGTTTGGCTTTGGTAAATATCCAACCACTTGAGAATTTGATTTTTTCTACTCTTTGAAATTTTCGGATCATTTGGTCCACTTGCATCCTCAACATGTTTCTAGCATGCATATCCACCACACTTAAAGCATGTTAGGTTCAGTTAGAAGTCCCTTTCCTATAAAATACCACCAAGCTTATTATTAGGGTTGTACTAGTGGAATTTCGTAAACATGGATAACAAAACCTTGGAGTTCATTTTTAGTGCATGAAATAATTTTCAAATTCTTTTTGCATCCATCAACTCTAAAATTTTCATTTTTCTATTCCGTATATCTTTTTTGTTTACGAGAAAAATGGGAGAGTGAAAACTCAAGTTTGGATCTGAAAACAAATTTCAACATCCATAATGGAAATGCACAAATGCTGAGAGAGATAGTTCCAAAAAGTATCTCTGATTTTTAAGGATAGGCAAAAAGTGGGTTGTTTTGCTCTGGTAAATATCCAACCACTTGAGAATTTGATTTTTTCTACTCCTTGAAATTTTTGGATCATTAGGTCCCCTTGCATCGTCAACATGTTTCTGGCAAGCATATGCACCACACTTAAAGCATGTTAGGATCACTTAGAAGTCCCTTTCCTATAAAATTCCTCCAAGCTTATTAATAGGGGTTGTACTAGTGGAATTTCCCAAACAAGGATAACAAAACCTTGGATTTCATTTTTAGTGCGTAAAACAATGTTAAATTTTTTTTTGCATACATGAACTCTAAAATTTTCATTTTGTTATGCCTTATATCTTTTTCGTTTACGAGAAAAAAGGGAGAGTGAAAATTCAAGTTTGGATCTGAAAACAAATTTGAACATCAAAAATGGAAATGCACAAATGCTGAGAAAGATAGTCCCAAAATGTATCAGTGATTTTTAAGGATAGGCGAAAAGTGGGTTGTTTGGCTCTGGTAAATATCCAACCACTTGAGAATTTGATTTTTTCTACTTCTAAAAAATTTTTGGATCATTAGGTCCACTTGCATCCTCAACATGTTTCTAGCATGCATATCCACCGCACTTAAAGCATGTTAGGATCAGTTAGAAGCCTCTTTCCTATAAAATTGCACCAAGCTTATTATTAGGGGTTGTACTAGTGGAATATCCCAAACAAGGATAATATAACCTTGGAGTTCATTTTTAGTGGGTGAAATAATTTTAAAATTTTTTTTGCATACATGAACTATAAAATTTTCACTTTGTTATGCCTTATGTCTTTTTTGTTTACGAGAAAAATGGGATAGAGAAAACTCGAGTTTGGATCTGAAAACAAATTTGAACATCCAAAATGGAAATGCACAAATGCTGAGAGTGATAGTTCCAAAAAGTATCTGTGATTTTTATGGATAGGCAAAAAGTGCGTTGTTTGGCTTAGGTAAATATCCAACAACTTGAGAATTTGATTTTTTCTACTCTTTGAAATTTTTGGATCATTAGGTCCTCTTGCATCCTAAACATGTTTCTGGCTTAAAGCATGTTAGGATCAGTTACAAGTCCCTTTGCTATAAAATTCCACCAAGCTTATTATTAGGGGTTGTACTAGTGGAATTTCCCACAAATGTATAACAAAACCTTGGAGTTAATTTTTAGTGCGTGAAATAATTTTGAAATTTTTTTTGCATACCTGAACGCTAAAATTTTCATTTTGTTATGCCTTTGATCTTTTTTTGCTTACAAGAAAAATAGGAGAGTGAAAACTCAAGTTTGGATCTGAAACAAATTCTTACATCCAAAATGGAAATGCACAAATGATGAGAGAGATAGTTCCAGAAAGTATCTGTGATTTTTAAGGAAAGGAAAAAGTGGGTTGTTTGGCTCAGGTAAATATCTAACCACTTGAGAATTTGATTTTTTCTACTCCTTGAAACTTTTGGATCATTAGGTCCACTTGCATACTTAACATGTTTCTGACATGCAAATCCACCACACTTAAAGCTTGTTAGCATCAGTTAGAAGTCCCTTTGCTATAAAATTCCACCAAGCTTATTTTTAGGGGTTGTACTACTGGAATATCCCAAACATGGATAACGAAACATTGGAGTTCATTTTTAGTGCGTGAAATAATTTTCAATTTTTTTTTGCATACATGGACTCTAAAATTTTCATTTTTTTATGCCTTATATCTTTTTTGTTTCCGAGAAAAATGGGAGAGTGAAAACTCAAGTTTGGATCTGAAAACAAATTTCAACATCCATAATGGAAATGCACAAATGCTGAGAGAGATAGTTCCAAAAAGTATCTGTGATTTTTAAGGATTGGCAAAAAGTGGGTTGTTTTGCTCTGGTAAATATCCAACCACTTGAGAATTTGATTTTTTCTACTCCTTGAAATTGTTGGATCATTAGGTCCCCTTGCATCGTCAACATGTTTCTGGCATGCATATGCACCACACTTAAAGCATGTTAGGATCAGTTAGAAGTCCCTTTCCTATAAAATTCCACCAAGCTTATTAATAGGGGTTGTACTAGTGGAATTTCCCAAACAAGGATAACAAAACCTTAGATTTCATTTTTTGTTTGTAAAACAATTTTAAAATTTTTTTTGCATTCATGAACTCTAAAATTTTCATTTTGTTATGCCTTATATCTTTTTCGTTTACGAGAAAAAAGGGAGAGTGAAAATTCAACTTTGGATCTGAAAACAAATTTGAACATCAAAAATGGAAATGCACAAATGCTGAGAGAGATAGTTCCAAAATGTATAAGTGATTTTTAAGGATAGGCGAAAAGTGGGTTGTTTGGCTCTGGTAAATATCCAACCGCTTGAGAATTTGATTTTTTCTACTTCTAGAAATTTTTGGATCATTAGGTCCACTTGCATCCTCAACATGTTTCTGGCATGCATATCCACCGCACTTAAAGCATGTTAGGATCTGTTAGAAGCCTCTTTCCTATAAAATTGCACCAAAGTTATTATTAGGGGTTGTACTAGTGGAATTTCCCAAACATGGATAACAAAACCTTGGATTACATTTTTAGTGCGTAAAACAATTTTAAAATTTTTTTTGCATACATGAACTCTAAAATTTTCATTTTGTTATGCCTGATATCTTTTTCGTTTACGAGAAAAATGGGAGAGTGAAAAGTCAAGTTTGGATCTGAAAACAAATTTCAACATCCATAAAGAAAATGCACAAATGCTGAGAGAGATAGTTCCAAAAAGTATCAGTTATTTTTAAGGATAGGCAAAAAGTGGGTTGTTTTGCTCTGGTAAATATCCAACCACTTGAGAATTTGATTTTTTCTACTCCTTGAAATTTTTTGATCATTAGGTCCACTTTTTTGGATCATTAGGTCCACTTGCATCCTCAACTTGTTTCTAGCATGCATATCCACCACACTTAAAGCATGTTAGGATCAGTCAGAAGTCCCTTCCCAATAAAATTCCACCAAGCTTATTATCAAGGGTTGTACTAGTGGAATTTCCCAAACATGGATAACAAAACCTTGGAGTTCATTTTTAGTGCATGAAATAGTTTTAAAATTTTTTTTGCAAACACGAACTCTAAAATTTTCATTTTGTTATGCCTTATATCTTTTTCGTTTACGAGGAAAATGGGATAGTGAAAACACAAGTTTGGATTTGAAAACAAATTTGGACATCCAAAATGGAACTGCACAAATGTTGAGAGAGATAGTTCCAAAAAGTATCTATGATTTTTAAGGATAGGCAAAAAGTGGGTTGTTTGGCTCTGGTAAATATCCAACCACTTGAGAATTTGATTTTTTCAACTCCTTCAAAGTTTTGGATCATTAGGTCCACTTGCATTCTCAACATGTTTTTGGCATGCATATCCACCACACTTAAAGCATGTTAGGATATGTTAGAAGTCCCTTTCCTATAAAATTCCACCAAGCTTATTTTTAGGGTTTGTACTAGTGGAATTTCCCAAACATGGATAACAAAACCGTGGAGTTCATTTTTAGTGCGTGAAATAGCTTTCAAATTCTTTTTGCATACATGAACGCTAAAATTTTCATCTTTTTATGCCTTATATGTTTTTTTTGACGAGAAAAACTGGATAGTGAAAACTCAAGTTTGGATCTGAAAACAAATTTGAACATCCAAAATGGAAATGCACAAATGCTGAGAGAGATAGTTTCAAAAAGTATCTATGATTTTTAAGTATAGGCAAAAAGTGGGTTGTTTGGCTCTGGTAAATATCAAACCACTTGAGAATTTAATTTTTTTACTCCTTCAAATTTTTGGATCCTTAGGTCCAGTTGCATGCTCAACTAGTTCATGGCATGCATATCCACCACACTTAAAGCATGTTAGGATCAGGTAGAAATCCTTGTCCTATAAAATTCCACCAAGCTTATTATTAGGGGTTGTACTAGTGGAATTTCCCAAACATGGATTACAAAACCTTGGAGTTCATTTTTAGTGAGTGAAATAATTTTCAAAATTTTTTTGCATACTTGAACTATAAAATTTTCATTTTGTTATGCCTTCTATCTTTTTTGTTTACAAGAAAATTGGGAGAGTGAAAACTCAAGTTTGGATATAAAAACAAATTTGAACAACACAAAATGGAAAGGCACAAATGCTGAGAGAGATAGTTTCAAAAAGTATCTGTGATTTTTAAGGATAGGCAAAAAGTGGGTTGTTTGGCTCAAGTTAATATCGAACAACTTAAGAATTTGTTGTTTCTATGCAAATTTTTTGGATCATTAGGTCCACTTGCATCCTCCACAAGTTTCTCGCATGCATATCCACCACACTTCAAGCATGTTAGGATCAGTTAGAAATCCCTTTCCTATAAAATTCCACCAAGCTTATTATTAGGTGTCGTACAAGTGGAATTTCCCAAACATGGATAACAAAACCTTGGAGTTCATTTTTAGTGCGTAAAATAAATTTCAAATTCTTTTTGCATACATGAACTCTAAAATTTTTATTTTGTTATGCCTAATATCTTTTTTGTTTATGAGAAAAATGGGAGAGTGAAAACTCAATTTTGGATCTGCAAAAAAATTTGAACATCCAAAATAGAAATGCACAAATCAAGAGAGAGAGATAGTTCCAAAAAGTATCTGTGATATTTAAGGATAGGCAAAAAGTGGGTTGTTTGGCTCTGGTAAATATCCAACCACTTGAGAATTTGATTTTTTTTACTCCTTGAAATTTTTGGTTCATTAGGTCCGCTCGCATCCTCAACATGTTTCTGGCATGCATATCCACCACACTTAAAAGCATGTTAGGATCAGTTAGAAGTCCCATTCCTATAAAATTCCACCAAGCTTATTATTAGGGGTGGTACTAGTGGAATTTCCCAAACATGGGTAACACAACCTTGGAGTTCTTTTTTAGTGCATGAAATAATTTTCAAATTCTTTTTGCATCCATGAACTCTAAAATTTTCATTTTGTTATGCCTTATATCTTTTTTGTTTACGAGAAAAATGGGAGAGTGAAAACTCAAGTTTGGAATTAAAAACAAATTTGAACATCCTAAATAGAAATGCACAAATGATGAGAGATATAGTTCCAAAATGTATCTGTTATTTTCAAGGATATGTAAAAAGTGGGGTTTTTGGCCCTGGTAAATATCCAACAACTTGAGAATTTTATTTTTTCTACTTCTTGAAATTTTTGGATCATTAGGTCCACTTGCATACTCAACATGTTTCTAGCATGGATATCTCCCACACTTAAAGCATGTTAGGATCAGTTAGAAGTCTCTTTCCTATAAAATTTTTCCAAGCTTATTATTAGGGGTTGTACTAGTGGAATTTCCCAAACATGGACAACAAAACCTTGGAGTTCATTTTTAGTGTGTGAAATAATTTTAAAATTCTTTTTGCGTACATAAACTCTAAAATTTTCAATTTTTTATGCCTTATATCTTTTTTGTTTACGAGAAAAACGGAAGAGTCAAAACTCAAGTTTGGATCTGAAAACAAATTTGAACATCCAAAATGGAAATGCACAAATGCTAAAAGAGATACTTCCAAAAAGTGGGTTGTTTGGCTCTAATAAATATCCAACCACTTGAGAATTTGATTTTTTCTTCTCGTTGAAATTTTTGGATCATTAGGTCCACTTGCATCCTCAACATGTTTCTAACATGCATATCCACCAAACTTAAAGCAAGTTTGGATCAGTTAGAAGTCCCTTTCCTTTAAAATTCCACCATACTTATTTTGAGGGGTTGAACTAGTGGAATTTCCCTAACATGGATAACAAAACCTTGGAGTTCATTTTTAGTGCATGAAATAATTTTCAAATTTTTTTTGCATTAATGAACTCTAAAATTTTCATTTTGTTATACCTTATATCCTTTTTTTTACGAGAAAAATAGGAGAGTGAAAACTCAAGTTTGGATCTGAAAACAAATTTGAACAGCCAAATGGAAATGCACAAATTCTGAGAGAGATAGTTCCAAAAAGTATCTGCGATTTTTAAGGATAGGAAAAAAGTGGGTTATTTGGTTCTGTTAAATATCCAACCACGTGAGAATTTTATTTTTTCTACTCCTTGAAACTTTTGGATCATTAGGTCCACTTGGATCCTCAAAATGTTTCTAGCTTGCATATCTACCACACTTAAAGCATGTTAGGATCAATTAGAAGTCCCTTTCCTATAAAATTCCACCAAGGTTATTATTAGGGGTTGTACTAATGGAATTTCCCAAACACGGATAACAAAACCTTGGAGTTCGTTTTTAGTGCGTGAAATAATTTTCAAATTTTTTTTGCATACATGAACTCTTAAATTTTTCTTTTTTTTATGCCTTATATCTTTTTTGTTTACGAGAAAAATGGGAGTGTGAAAACTCAAGTTTTCATCAGAAAACAAATTTGAACATCCAAAATGGAAATGCACAATTGCAGAGAGAGATAGTTCCAAAAAGTATCTGTGATTTTTAAGGATAGGCAAAAAGTGGGTTGTTTGGCTCTCGTAAATATCCAACCACTCGAGAATTTGATTTTTTCTACTCCTTGAAATTTTTGGATCATTAGGTCCACTTGCATCGTCAACATGTTTCTAGCAAGCATATCTGCCACACTTGAAGCATGTTAAGATCAGTTAGAAGTCCATTTCCTATAAAATTCCACCAAGCATATTATTAGGGGTTGTACTAGTGGAATTTCCCTAACAAGGATAGCAAAACCTCGGAGTTCATTTTTAGTGCGTGAAATAATTTTCATATTATTTTGGCATACATGATCTCTAAAATTTTCATTTTCTTATGCCTTATATCTTTTATTTTACGAGAAAAATGGGAGAGTGAAAACTCAAGTTTGAATCTGAAAATAAATTTGAACATCCAAAATGGAAATGCACAATGGCCGAGAAAGATAGTTCCAAAAAGTATCTGTGATTTTTATATATAGGCAAAAAGTGGGTTGCTTGGCTCTGGTAAATATCCAACCACTTGAGAATTTAATTTTTTTCCTCTGTCAAATTTTTGGATCCTTAGGTCCACTTGCATCCTCAACTAGTTTCAGGCATGCATATCCACCACACTTAAAGCATGTTAGGATCAGTTAGAAATCCCTTTCCTATAAAATTCCACCAAGCTTATTATTAGGGGTTGTACTAGTGGAATTTCCCAAACATGGATTTAAAAACCTTGGAGTTCATTTTAGTGAGTGAAATAATTTTCAAATTTTCTTTGCATATTTGAACTCTAAAATTTTCATTTTGTTATGCCTTCTATCTTTTTTGTTTACAAGAAAAATGGGAGAGTGAAAACTCAAGTTTGGATATGAAAAAAAATTTGAACACCCAAAATGGAAATGCACAAATGGTGAGAGAGATAGTTCCGAAAAGTATCTGTGATTTTTAAGGATAGGCAAAAAGTGGGTTGTTTGGCTCAAGTAAATATCCAACCACTTGATAATTTGTTTTTTTCTACACGAAATTTTTAGATCATTAGGTCCATTTGCATCCTCCACAAGTTTCTGGCATGCATATAAACCACACATAAAGCATGTTAGGATCAGTTAGAAGTCCGTTTCCTATCAAATTCCACCAAGCTTATTATTAGGAGTTCTACAAGTGGAATTTCCCAAACATGGATAACAAAACCTTGGAGTTCATTTTTAGTGCGTGAAATAAATTTCAAATTCATTTTGCATACCTGAACTCTAAAATTTTCATTTTGTTATGCCTAATTTCTTTTTTGTTTACGAGAAAAATGGGAGAGTGAAAACTCAAGTTTGGATCTGAAGGCAAATTTGAACTTCCAAAATGAAGATGCACAAATGCTGAGAGAGATTGTTCCAAAAACTATCAGTGATTTTTAAGGATAGGCAAAAAGTGGGTTGTTTGGCTCTAGTAAATATCCACCCGCTTGAGAATTTGATTTTTTCTACTCCATGAAATTTTTGGATCAATAGGTCCACTTGCATCCTCAACATGTTTTTGGCATGCATATCCACCACACTTAAAGCATGTTAGGATTAGTTACAAGTCCTTTTGCTATCAAATTCCACCAAGCTTTTTATTAAGGTTGTACTAGTGGAATTTCCCAAACATGGATAACAAAACCTTGGAGTTTATTTTTAGTGCATGAAATAATTTTCAAATTTTTTTTGCATAAATGAACTCTAAAATTTTCATTTTTTTATGCCTTATTGCTTTTTTGTTTACGAGAAAAATAGGAGAGTGAAAACTGAAGTTTGGATCTGAAAACAAATTTGAACATCCAAAATGGAAATGTACAAATGCTGAGAAAGATAGTTCCAAAAAGTATCTGTGATTTTAAGGATAGGCAAAAAGTGGGTTTTTTGGCTCTGTTAAATATCCAACCACTTGATAATTTGATTTTTTCAACTCCTTGAAACATTTGGATCATTAGGTCCACTTCCATCCTCAACATGTTTCTGGCATGCATATCCACTACACTTAAAGCATGTTTGGATCAGTTAGAAGTCCCTTTCCTTTAAAATTCCACCAAGCTTATTATTAGGAGTTGTACTAGTGGAATTTCCAAAACATGGATAACAAAAACTTGCAGTTTGTTTTTAGTGCGTGAAATAATTTTCAAATTTTTTTTGCATACAAGAACTCTAAAATTTTCATTTTGTTATGCCTTATATCTTTTTTGGTAACGAGAAAAATGGGAGAGTGAAAACTCAAGTTTGGATCTGAAAACAAATTTGACCATCCAAAATGGAATTGCACAATTGCTGAGAGAGATAGTTCCAAAAAGTATCTGTGATTTTTAAGTATAGGCAAAAAGTGGGTTCTTTGGCTCTGGTAAATATCCAACCACTTGAGAATTTGATTTTTTCTAGTCCTTGAAATTTTTGGATCATGAGGTCCACTTGCATCCTCTACATGTATCTGACATGCATATCCACCACACTTGGAGCATGTTGGCATCAGTTAGAAGTCACTTTCCTATAAAATTCCACCAAGCTTATTATTAGGGGTTGTACTAGTGGAATTTCCCTAACATGGATAACAAAACCTTGGAGTTCATTTTTAGGGCGTGAAATAATTTTCAAATTCTTTTTGCATACATGATCTCTAAACAACTCATTTTGTTATGGCATATATCTTTTTTTTACAAGAAAAATGGGAGACTGAAAACTCAAGTTTGGATCTGAAAACAAAATTTGAACATCAAAAATTTAAATGCACAAATGCTGAGAGAGATAGTTCCAAAAAGTATTTGTTATTTTTAAGGATAGGCAAAAAGAGGGTTGTTTGGCTTTGGTAAATATCCAACCACTTGAGAATTTGAGTTTTTCTACTCCTTGAAATTTTTGGATCATTAGGTCCACTTGCATCCTCAACATGTTTCTGGCATGCATATCCACCACACTTAAAGCATGTTAGGATCAGTTAGAAGTCCCTTTCCTATAAAATTCCACCAAGCTTATTATTAGGGGTTGTACTAGTGGAATTTCGAAAACATGGATATCAAAACCTTGGAGTTCATTTTTAGTGCGTGAAATAATTTTCAAATTTTTTTTGCATACATGAACTCTAAAATTTTCATTTTTTTATAAATTTTATCTTTTTTGTTTACGAGAAAAATGGGAGAGTGAAACTCAAGTTTGGATCTGAAAACAACTTTGCACATCCAAAATGGAAATTCACAAATGCTGAGAGAGATAGTTCCAAAAAGTATCTGTGATTTTTAAGGATAGGCAAAAAGTGGGTGGTTTTGCTTAGGTAAATATCTAACAACTTGAAAATTTAGTTTTTTCTACTCCTTGAAAATTTTGGATCATTAGGTCCGCTTGCATCCTCAACATGTTTCTGGCATGCATATCCACCTCACTTAAAGCATGTTGGATCAATTAGATGTCCCTTTCCTGTAAAATTCCACCAAGTTTATTATTAGGGGTTGTACTAGTGGAATTTCCCAAACAAGGATAACAAAACCTTGGAGTTCATTTTTAGTGCATGAAATAATTTTCAAATTTTTTTGGTATTGATGAACTCTCAAATTTTTATATTGTTGTACCTGATATTTTTTGTTTTACGAGAAAAATGGGAGAGTGAAAACTCTAGTTTGGATCCGAAAAAAAATTTGAACATCCAAAATGGAAATGCATAAATGCTGAGAGAGATAGTTCCAAAAAGTGGGTTGATTGGCTCTGGTAAATATCCAACCACTTGAGAATTTGATTTTTTCTACTCCTTGAAATTTTTGGATCATTAGGTCCACTTGCAACCTCAACATGTTGGCATGCATATCCACCAAGCTTAAAGCATGTTAGGATCAGTTAGAAGTCCCATTCCTATAAAATTCCACCAAGCTTATTATTAGGGGTTGTACAAGCGGAATTTCCAAAACATGGATATCAAAACCTTGGAGTTCTATTATAGTGCGTGAAATAATTTTCAAATTCTTTTTGCATACATGAACTCTAAAATTTTCATTTTGTTATGCCTTATATCTTTTTTGTATATGAGAAAAATGGGAGAGTGAAAACTCAAATTTGGAACTGAAAACAAATTTGATCATCCAAAATAGAAATGCACAAATGCTGAGAGACATAATTCCAAAAAGTATCTCTGATTTTTAAAGATAGGCAAAAAGTGGCTTGTTTGGCTCTTGCAAATATCCAACCACTTGAGAATTTGATTTTTCTACTCCTTGAAATTTTTGGATCATTAGGTCTACTTGTATCCTCAACATGTTTCTGGCATGCATATCCACCACCCTTAAAACATGTTAGAATTAGTTAGAAGTTCCTTTCCTATAAAATTCCACCAAGCCTATTATTAGGGGTTGTACTAGAGGAATTTCCCAAACATGGATAACCAAACCTTGGATTTCCTTTTTAGTGCGTGAAATTATTTACAAATTCTTTTTGCATACATGAACTCAAAAATTTTCTTTATGTTATGCCTAATATATTTTTTGTTTAAGAGAAAATTGGGAGAGTGAAAACTCAAGTTTGGATCTGAAAACAAATTTGAACATCCAAAATGGAAATGCACAAATGCTAAGAGAGATAGTTCCAAAAAGTATCAGTGATTTTTAAGGATAGGCAAAAAGTGGGTTGTTTGGCTCTTGTAAATATCCAACCATTTGAAAATTTGATTTTTTCTAATTTTTGAAACTTTTTGGATCATTCGGTCCACTTGCATCCTCAACGTGTTTCTGGCATGCTTAGCCACCACATGTAATCCATTTTTGGGTCAGTTAGAAGCCCCTTTCCTATAAAATTCCACCAAGCTTATTATGAGGGGTTGTACTAGTGGAATTTCCTAAACATGGATAACAAAACCTTGGAGTTTATTTTTAGTGCGTCAAATAATTTTCAAATTCTTTTTGTGTACATCAACTCTAAAATTTTCATTTTGTTATGCCTTATATCTTTTTTGTTTACGAGAAAAATGGGAGAGCGAAAACTCAAGTTTGGATCTGAAAAAAAATTTGAACATCCAAAATGGAAATGTACAAATGCTGAGAGAGATAGTTCCAAAAAGTATCAGTGATTTTTAAGGATAGGCAAAAAGCGGGTTGTTTGGCTCTTGTAAATATCCAACCACTTGAAAAATTGATTTTTTCTACTCCTTGAAATTTTTCGATCATTAGGTTCACTTGCATCCTCAACAAGTTTCTGGCATGCATATCCACCACACTTAAAGCATCTTAGGATCAGTTAGAAGTCCCTTCCCTGTAAAATTCGACCAAGCTTATTATTAGGAGTTGTACTAGTGGAATTTCCCAAAGTGGATAACCAAACCTTGGAGTTCATTTTTAGTGCGTGAAATAATTTTGAAATTCCTTTTGCATACATGACTTCTAAAATTTTCATTTTGTTATGCCTTATATGTTTTTTGTTTCCAAGAAAAATGGGAGAGTGAAAACTCAAGTTTGGATCTGAAATCAAATTTGAACATCCAAAAAGGAAATGCAGAATTCCTGAGAGAGATAGTTCCAAAAAGTATCTGTGATTTTTAAGGGTAGGCAAAAAGTGGGTTGTTTGGCTCTGGTAAATATGTAACTACTTGAGAATTTGATTTTTTCTACTTCTTGAAATTTTTGGATCATTAGGTCCATTTGCATACTCAACATGTTTCTGGCATGCATATCTAGCACACTTAAAGCATGTTAGGATCAGTTAGAAGTCTCTTTCCTATAAAATTTTACCAAGCTTATTTTTAGAGGTTGTACTAGTGGAATTTCCAAAACATGGACAACAAAAACTAGGAGTTCATTTTTAGTGGGTCAAATAATTTTCAAAATTCTTTTTGCATTCATGAACTCTAAAATTTTCAATTTGTTATGCGTTATCTCTTTTTTGTTCACGAGAAAAATGGGAGTGTGAAAACTCAAGTTTGGATCTGAAAACAAATTCGAACGTCCAAAATGGAAATCCACTAATGCTAAGAGCGATACTTCCAAAAAGTGGGTTGTTTGGCTCTGGTAAATATCCAACCACTTGAGAATTTGATTTTTTCTACTCCTTGAAATTTTTGGATCATTAGGTCCACTTGGATCCTTAACATGTTTTTGACATGCATATCCACCAAACTTAAAGCATGTTTGGATCAGTTAGAAGTCCCATTCCTATAAAATTCCTTCAAGATTATTATGAGGGGTTGTACTAGTGGAATTTCCCAAACATGGATAACAAAACCTTGGAGTTCATTTTTAGTACGTCAAATAATTCTCAAATTGTTTTTGCATACATGAACTCTAAAATTTTCATTTTGTTATTCCTGATACCTTTTTTATTTACAAGAAAAATGGGAGAGTGAAAACTCAATTTTGGATCTAAAAACAGATTTTAACATCCAAAATGGAAATGCAAAAATCAGGAGAGAGTTAGTTCCAAAACTTATCGGTGATTTTTAAGGATAGGCAAAAAGTGGGTTGGTTGGCTCTGGTAAATAACCAACCACTTGAGAATTTGATTTTTTCTACTCCTTGAAATTTTTGGATCATTAGGTCCACTTGCATCCTCAACATGTTTCTGGCATGCATGTCCACCACACTTAAAGCTTGTAAGGATCAGTTACAAGTCCCATTCCTATAAAACTTCACCAAGCTTATTATTAGGGGTTGTACTAGTGGAATTTCCCATACATGGATAAGAAAACCTTGGAATTCATTTTTAGTACGTGAAATAATTTTCAAATTCTTTTTGCATACATGAACTCTAAAATTTTCATTTTAGAATGCCTGATACCTTTTCTATTTACGGGAAAAATGGGAGAGTGAAAACTCAATTTTGGATCTGAAAACAAATTTTAACATCCAAAATGGAAATGCACAAATCAAGAGAGAGTTAGTTCCAAAACGTATCTGTGATTTTTAAGGATTGGCAAAAAGTGGGTTGTTTGGCTCTTGTAAATATCCAACCACTTGAGAATTTGAATTTTTCTACTCCTTGAAATTTTTAGATCATTAGGTCCACTTGCATCCTCAACATGTTTCTGGCATGCATATCCACGACACTTAAAGTATGCTAGGATCAGTTAGAAGTCCCTTTCCTATAAAATTCCACCAAGCCTATTATTAGGGGTTGTACTAGTGGAATTTCCCAAACATGGATAACCAAACCTTGGATTTCTTTTTTAGTGCGTGAAATTATTTTCAAATTCCTTTTGCATACAAGAACTCTAAAATTTTCATTATGTTATGCCTAATATCTTTTTTTTAAGAGAAAATTGGGAGAGTGAAAACTCAAGTTTGGATCTGAAAACAAATTTCAACTTCCAAAATGGAAATGCACAAATGCTAAGAGAGATAGTTCCAAAAAGTATCAGTGATTTTTAAGGATAGGCAAAAAGTGGGTTGTTTGGCTCTGGTAAATATCCAACCACTTGAGAATTTGATTTTTTCTACTCTTCTAAACTTTTTGGATCATTAGGTCCACTTGCATCCTCAACATGTTTCTGGCATGCTTATCCACCACACTTAAAGCCTTTTTCGGTGGGTTAGAAGTCCCTTTCCTATAAAATTCCTCCAAGCTTATTATTAGGGGTTGTGCTAGTGGAATTTCCTAAACATGGATAACAAAACCTTGGAGTTCATTTTTAGTGCGTGAAATAATTTTCAAATTCTTTTTGCGTACTTGAACTCTAAAATTTTCATTTTGTTATGCCTTATATCTTTTTTGTTTACGAGAAAAATGGGAGAACGAAAACTCAAGTTTGGATCTGAAAACAAATTCGAACATCCAAAATGGAAATTCACAAATGCTGAGAGAGATAGTTCCAAAATGTATCAGTGATTTTTAAGGATAGGAAAAAAGTGGGTTGTTTGGCTCTTATAAATATCCAACCACTAGAAAATTTTATTTTTTCTTCTCCTTGAAATTTTTCGATCATTAGGTCCACTTGCATCCTCAACATGTTTCTGGCATGCATATCCACCACACTTAAAGCATGTTAGGATCAGTTAGAAGTCTCTTTCCTGTAAAATTCCACCAAGCTTATTATTAGGAGTTGTACTAGTGGAATTTCCCAAACAAGGATAACAAAACCTTGGTGTTCATTTTTAGTGCGTGAAATAATTTTCGAATTCTTTTTGCATACATGAACTCTAAAATTTTCATTTTGTTATGCCTTATATGTTTTTTGTTTCCAAGAAAAATGGGAGAGTGAAAACTCAAGTTTGGATCTGAAAGCAAATTTGAACATCCAAAATGGAAATGCAGAAATCCTGAGAGAGATAGTTCCAAAAATTATCTGTGATTTTTAAGGGTAGGCAAAAAGTGGGTTGTTTGGCTCTGGTAAATATGCAACCACTTGAGAATTTGATTTTTTCTACTTGTTGAAATTTTTGGATCATTAGGTCCACTTGCATACTCAACATGTTTTTGGCTTGCATATCAACCACATTTAAAGCATGTTAGGATCAGTTAGAAGTCTCTTCCTATAAAATTTTACCAAGCTTATTTTTAGGGGTTGTACAAGTGGAATTTCCCAAACATGGACAACAAAAACTTGGAGTTCATTTTTCGTGCGTGAAATAATTTTTAAATTCTTTTGCCGTACATGAACTCTAAAATTTTCAATTTGTTATACGTTATATCTTTTTTGTTTACGAGAAAAATGGGAGAGTGAAAACTCATGTTTGGATCTGAAAACAAATTTGAACATCCAAAATGGAAATGCACAAATGCTAACAGAGAAACTTCCAAAAAGTTGGTCATTTGGCTCTGGTAAATATCCAACCACTTGAGAATTTGATTTTTTCTACTCCTTGAATTTTTTGGATCATTAGATCCACTTGCATCCTCAACATGTTTCTGACATGCATATCCACCAAACATAAAGCATGTTTGGATCAGTTAGAAGTCCCTTTCCTATAAAATTCCTCCAAGCTTATTATGAGGGGTTGTACTAGTGGAATTTCCCAAACGTGGATAACAAAACCTTGGAGTTCATTTTTAGTACGTAAAATAATTTTCAAATTCTTTTTACTTACCTGAACTCTAAACTTTACATTTAGTTATGCTTGATACCTTTTTTATTTACAAGAAAAATGGGAGAGTGAAAACTCAATTTTGCATATGAAAACTAATTTTAACATCCGAAATGGAAATGGACAAATCAAGAGAGAGTTAGTTCCTAATGTATCTGTGATTTTTAAGGATAGACAAAAAGTGGGTTGTTTGGTTCTGATAAATATCCAACCACTTGAGAATTTGATTTTTTCTACTCCTAGAAATTTTTGGATCACTAGGTCCACTTCCATCCTCAACATGTTTCTGGCATGCATATCCACCACACTTAAAGCTTGTTAGGATCAGTTAGAAGTCCCTTTCCTATAAAACTTCACCAAGCTTATTATTAGGGGTTCTACTAGTGGAATTTCCCAAACATGGATAACAAAACTTTGGAGTTCATTTTTAGTACGTGAAATAATTTTCAAATTCTTTTTGTATACATGAACTCTAAAATTTTCATTTTAGAATGCCTAATACCTTTTTAATTGACAAGAAAAATGGGAGAGAGAAAACTCAATTTTGGATCTGAAAAGAAATTTTAACATCCAAAATTGAAATGCACAAATCAAGAGAGAGTTAGGCCCAAAACGTATCTGTGATTTTTAAGGATAGGCAAAAAGTGGGTTGTTTGGCTCTGGTAAATATCCAGCCACTTTAGAATTTGATTTTTTCTACTTCTTGAAAATTTTGGATCATTAGGTCCACTTGCATCCTCAACATGTTTCTGGCATGCATATCCACCACACTTAAAGCATGTTAGGATCAGTTAGAAGTCCCTCTCCTATAAAATTCCACCAGGCTTATTATTAGAGGTTATACTAGTGGAATTTCCAAAACGTGGATAACAAAACCTTGGAGTTCATTTTTACTGCATGAAATAATTTTCAAATTCTTTTTGCATACATGAACTCTTAAATTTTCATTTTGTTATGCCTGATTTTTTTTTTGTTTACGAGAAAAATGGGTGAGTGAAAGCTCAATTTTGGATCTGAAAACAAATTTGAACATCCAAAATGGAAATGCACAAATCAAGAGAGAGATAGTTCCAAAACGTATCTGTGATTTTTAAGGATAGGCAAAGAGTGGGTTGTTTGCCTCTAGTAAATATCCGACAACTTGAGAATTTAATTTTTTCTACTCCTTGAAATTTTGGGATCATTAGGTCCGCTTGCATCCTCAACATGTTTCTGGCATGCATATCCACCTCACTAAAAGCATGTTAGGATCAATTAGAAGTCCCTTTCCTATAACATTCCACCAAGTTTATTATTAGGGGTTGTACTAGAGGAATTTCCCAAACATGGATAACAAAACTTGGAGTTCATTTTTAGTGCGTGAAATAATTTTCAAATTTTTTTTGCATTGATGACCTCTCAAATTTTCATTTTGTTATACCTGATATCTTTTTTGTTTACGAGAAAAATGGGAGAGTTAAAACTCTAGTTTGGATCCGAAAACCAATTTGAACATCCAAAACGGAAATGCACAAATGCTGAGAGATATTGTTCCATAAGTAATCTATCATTTTTAAGGATAGGCAAAAAGTGAGTTGATTGGCTCTGGTAAATATCCAACCACTTGAGAATTTGATTTTTTCTACTCCTTGAAATTTGTGGATCATTAGGTCCACTTGCAACCTCAACATGTTTCTGGCATGCATATCCACCACACTTAAAGAATGCTAGGATCAGTTAGAAGTCCCATTCCTATAAAATTCCACCAAGCTTATTATTAGGGGTTGTACTAGTGGAATTTCCAAAACATGGATAACAAAACCTTGCAGTTCTTTTATAGTGCGTGAAATAATTTTCAAATTCTTTTTGCATCCATGAACTCTAAAATTTTCATTTTGTTATGCCTTATATCTTTTTTATTTATGAGAAAAATGGGAGAGTGAAAACTCAAATTTGGAACTGAAAACAAATTTGAACATCCTAAATAGAAATGCACAAATGCTGAGAGATATAGTTCCAAAACGTATCTGTTATTTTCAAGGATAGGCAAAAAGTGGGGTTTTTGGCCCTGGTAAATATCCAACAACTTGAGAATTTTATTTTTTCTACTTCTTGAAATTTTTGGATCATTAGGTTCACTTGCATACTCAACATGTTTCTAGCATGCATATCTCCCACACTTAAAGCATGTTAGGATCAGTTAGAAGTCTCTTTCCTATAAAATTTTTCCAAGCTTATTATTAGGGGTTGTACTAGTGGAATTTCCCAAACATGGACAACAAAACCTTGGAGTTCATTTTTAGTGTGTGAAATAATTTTAAAATTCCTTTTGCGTACATAAACTCTAAAATTTTCAATTTTTTATGCCTTATATCTTTTTTGTTTACGAAAAAATGGAAGAGTGAAAACTCAAGTTTGGATCTGAAAACAAATTTGAACATCCAAAATGGAAATGCACAAATGCTAAAAGAGATACTTCAAAAAAGTGGGTTGTTTGGCTCTAATAAATATCCAACCACTTGAGAATTTGATTTTTTCTTCTCGTTGAAATTTTTGGATCATTAGGTCCACTTGCATCCTCAACATGTTTCTAACATGCATATCCACCAAACTTAGAGCATGTTTGGATCAGTTAGAAGTCCCTTTCCTATAAAATTCCACCATGCTTATTTTGAGGGGTTGAACTAGTGGAATTTCCCTAACATGGATAACAAAACCTTGGAGTTCATTTTTAGTGCGTGAAATAATTTTCAAATTTTTTTTGCATAAATGAACTCTAAAATTTTCATTTTGTTATACCTTATATCTTTTTTTTTTACGAGAAAAATAGGAGTGTGAAAACTCAAGTTTGGATCTGAAAACAAATTTGAACAGCCAAATGGAAATGCACAAATGCTGAGAGAGATAGTTCCAAAAAGTATCTGCGATTTTTAAGGATAGGAAAAAAGTGGGTTGTTTGGTTCTGTTAAATATCCAACCACTTGAGAATTTTATTTTTTCTACTCCTTGAAACTTTTGGACCATTAGGTCCACTTGCATCCTCAAAATGTTTCTAGCATGCATATCCACCACACTTAAAGCATGTTAGGATCAGTTAGAAGTCCATTTCCTATAAAATTCCACCAAGCTTATTATTAGCGGTTGTACTAGTGGAATTTCCCTAACAAGGATAACAAAACTTTGGAGTTCATTTTTAGTGCGTGAAATAATTTTCATATTATTTTGGCATACATGATCTCTAAAATTTTCATTTTCTTATGCCTTATATCTTTTATTTTACGAGAAAAATGGGAGAGTGAAAACTCAAGCTTGAATCTAAAAATAAATTTGAACATCCAAAATGGAAATGGACAATGGCCGAGAAAGATAGTTCCAAAAAGTATCTGTGATTTTTATATATAGGAAAAAAGTGGGTTGTCTGGTAAATATCCAACCACTTGAGAATTTAATTTTTTTCCTCTGTCAAATTTTTGGATCCTTAGGTCTACTTGCATCCTCAACTAGTTTCTGGTATGCATATCCACCACACTTAAAGCATGTTAGGATCAGTTAGAAATCCCTTTCCTATAAAATTCCACCAAGCTTATTATTAGGGGTTGTACTAGTGGAATTTCCCAAACATGGATTACAAAACCTTGGAGTTCATTTTTAGTGAGTGAAATAATTTTCAAATTTTTTTTGCATATTTGAACTCTAAAATTTTAATTTTGTTATGCCTTCTATCTTTTTTGTTTACAAGAAAAATGGGAGAGTGAAAACTCAAGTTTGGATATGAAAAAAAATTTGAACACCCAAAATGGAAATGCACAAATGGTGAGAGAGATAGTTCCAAAAAGTATCTGTGATTTTTAAGGATAGGCAAAAAGTGGGTTATTTGGCTCAAGTAAATATCCAACCACTTGATAATTTGTTTTTTTCTACACGAAATTTTTAGATCATTAGGTCCACTTGCATCCTCCACAAGTTTCTGGCATGCATATAAACCACACATAAAGCATGTTAGGATCAGTTAGAAGTCCGTTTCCTATCAAATTCCACCAAGCTTATTATTAGGAGTTCTACAAGTGGAATTTCCCAAACATGGATAACAAAACCTTGGAGTTCATTTTTAGTGCGTGAAATAAATTTCAAATTCTTTTTGCATACATGAACTCTAAAATTTTCATTTTGTTATGCCTAATTTCTTTTTTGTTTACGAGAAAAATGGGAGAGTGAAAACTCAAGTTTGGTTCTGAAAGCAAATTTGAACATCAAATAGGAAGATGCACAAATGCTGAGAGAGATAGTTCCAAAAAGTATCAGTGATTTTTAAGGATAGGCAAAAAGTGGGTTGTTTGGCTCTAGTAAATATCCACCCGCTTGAGAATTTGATTTTTTCTAGTCCATGAAATTTTTGGATCAATAGGTCCACTTGCATCCTCAACATGTTTTTGGCATGCATATCCACCACACTTAAAGCATGTTAGGATTAGTTACAAGTCCCTTTGCTATCAAATTCCACCAAGCTTATTATTAAGGTTGTACTAGTGGAATTTCCCAAACATGGATAACAAAACCTTGGAGTTTTTTTTAGTGCGTGAAATAATTTTCAAATTTTTTATGCATAAATGAACTCTAAAATTTTCATTTTGTTATGCCTTATATCTTTTTTGTTTACGAGAAAAATAGGAGAGTGAAAACTGAAGTTTGGATCTGAAAACAAATTTGAACATCCAAAATGGAAATGTACAAATGCTGAGAAAGATAGTTCCAAAAAGTATCTGTGATTTTAAGGATAGGCAAAAAGTGGGTTTTTTGGCTCTGTTAAATATCCAACCACTTGATAATTTGATTTTTTCTACTCCTTGAAACATTTGGATCATTAGGTCCACTTTTATCCTCAATATGTTTCTGGCATGCATATCCACTACACTTAAAGCATGTTTGGATCAGTTAGAAGTCCCTTTCCTATAAAATTCCACCAAGCTTATTATTTGGGGTTGTACTAGTGGAATTTCCAAAACACGGATAACAAAACCTTGCAGTTTGTTTTTAGTGCGTGAAATAATTTTCAAATTTTTTTTGCATACAAGAACTCTAAAATTTTCATTTTGTTATGTCTTATATCTTTTTTGGTAACGAGAAAAATGGGAGAGTGAAAACTCAAGTTTGGATCTGAAAACAAATTTGACCATCCAAAATGGAATTGCACAATTGCTGAGAGAGATAGTTTCAAAAAGTATCTGTGATTTTTAAGTATAGGCAAAAAGTGGGTTCTTTGGCTCTGGTAAATATCCAACCACTTGAGAATTTGATTTTTTCTAGTCCTTGAAATTTTTGGATCATGAGGTCCACTTGCATCCTCTACATGTATCTGACATGCATATCCACCACACTTGGAGCATGTTGGCATCAGTTAGAAGTCACTTTCCTATAAAATTCCACCAAGCTTATTATTAGGGGTTGTACTAGTGGAATTTCCCTAACATGGATAACAAAACCTTGGAGTTCATTTTTAGGGCGTGAAATAATTTTCAAATTATTTTTGCATACATGATCTATAAACTACTCATTTTGTTATGCCATATATCGTTTTTTTACAAGAAAAATGGGAGACTGAAAACTCAAGTTTGGATCTGAAAACAAAATTGGAACATCAATAATTTAATTGCACAAATGCTGAGAGAGATAGTTCCAAAAATTATCTGTTATTTTTAAGGATAGGCAAAAAGTGGGTTGTTTGGCTTTGGTAAATATCCAACCACTTGAGAATTTGATTTTTTCTACTCCCTGAAATTTTTGGATCATTAGGTCCACTTGCATCCTCAACATGTTTCTGGCATGCATATCCACCACACTTAAAGCATGTTAGGATCAGTTAGAAGTCCCTTTCCTGTAAAATTCCACCAAGCTTATTATTAGGGGTTGTACTAGTGGAATTTTCCAAACATGGATAACAAAACCTTGGAGTTCATTTTTAGTGCGTGAAATAATTTTCAAATTTTTTTTGCATACATGAACTCTAAAATTTTCATTTTGTTATAACTTTTATCTTTTTTGTTTACGATAAAAATGGGAGAGTGAAACTAGAGTTTGGATTTGAAAACAACTTTGAACATCCAAAATGGAAATGCAGAAATGCTGAGAGCGATAGTTCCAAAAAGTATCTGTTATTTTTAAGGATAGGCAAAAAGTAGGTTGTTTGGCTCTGGTAACCACTTGAGAAATTGATTTTTTCTACTCTTTGAAATTTTTGGATCATTAGGTCCACTTGCATCCTCAACATGTTTCTGGCATGCCATCCACCACACTTAAAGTATGTTAGGATTAGTTAGAAGTCCCTTTCCTATAAAATTCCTCCAAGCATATTATTAGGGGTTGTACTAGTGGAATTTCCCAAACACGGATAATAAAACCTTGGAGTTTGTTTTAGTGCGTGAAATAATTTTCAAATTTTTTTTGTATACATGAACTCTAAAATTTTCATTTTCATATGCCTTATATCTTTTTTTTACAAGAAAAATGGGAGACTGAAAACTCAAGTTTGGATCTGAAAACAAAATTTGAACATGAAAAATTGAAATGCACAAATGCTGAGAGAGATAGTTCCAAAAAGTATCTGTTATTTTTAAGGATAGGCAAAAAGTGGGTTGTTTGGCTTTGGTAAATATCCAACCACTTGAGAATTTGATTTTTTCTACTCCTTGAAATTTTTGGATCATTAGGTCCACTTGCATCCTCAACATGTTTCTGGCATGCATATCCACCACACTTAAAGCATGTTAGGATCAGTTAGAAGTCCCTTTCCTATAAAATTCCACCAATCTTATTATTAGGGGTTGTACTAGTGGAATTTCCAAAAAATGGATATCAAAACCTTGGAGTTCATTTTTAGTGCGTGAAATAATTTTCAAATATTTTTTGCATACATGAACTCTAAAATTTTCATTTTGTTATAACTTTTATCTTTTTTGTTTACGAGAAAAATGGGTGAGTGAAACTCAAGTTTGGATCTGTAAACAACTTTGCACATCCAAAATGGAAATTCACAAATGCTGAGAGAGATAGTTCCAAAAAGTATCTGTGATTTTTAAGGATAGGCAAAAAGTGGGTGGTTTTGCTCAGGTAAATATCTAACAACTTGAAAATTTAATTTTTTCTACTCCTTGAAAATTTTGGATCATTAGGTCCGCTTGCATCCTCAACATGTTTCTGGTATGCATATCCACCTCACTTAAAGCATGTTAGGATAAATTAGAAGTCCCTTTCCTATAAAATTCCACCAAGTTTATTATTAGGGGTTGTTCTAGTGGAATTTCCCAAACAAGGATAACAAAACCTTGGAGTTCATTTTTAGTGCGTGAAATAATTTTCAATTTTTTTTGGCATTGATGAACTCTCAAATTTTCATTTTGTTATACCTGATATCTTTTTGTTTTACGAGAAAAATGGGAGAGTGAAAACTCTAGTTTGGATCCGAAAACAAATTTGAACATCCAAAATGGAAATGCACAAATGCTGAGAGAGATAGTTCCAAAAAGTGGGTTGATTGGCTCTGGTAAATATCCAACCACTTGAGAATTTGATTTTTTCTACTCCTCGAAATTTTTGGATCATTAGGTCCACTTGCAACCTCATCATGTTGGCATGCATATCCACCAAGCTTAAAGCATGTTAGGATCAGTTAGAAGTCCCATTCCTATAAAATTCCACCAAGCTTATTATTTGGGGTTGTACAAGCGGAATTTCCAAAACATGGATATCAAAACCTTGGAGTTCTTTTATAGTGCGTGAAATAATTTTCAAATTCTTTTTGCATACATGAACTCTAAAATTTTCATTTTGTTTTGCCTTATATCTTTTTTGTATATGAGAAAAATGGGAGAGTGAAAACTCAAATTTGGAACTGAAAACAAATTTGACCATCCAAAATAGAAATGCAGAAATGCTGAGAGACATAGTTCCAAAAAGTATCTCTGATTTTCAAAGATAGGCAAAAAGTGGCTTGTTTGGCTCTGGTAAATATCCAACCACTTGAGAATTTGATTTTTTCAACTCCTTGAAATTTTCGGATCATTAGGTCTACTTGTATCCTCAACATATTTCTGGCATGCCTATCCACCACCCTTAAAGCATGTTAGAATCAGTTAGAAGTTCCTTTCCTATAAAATTCCACCAAGCCTATTATTAGGGGTTGTACTAGAGGAATTTCCCAAACATGGATAACCAAACCTTGGATTTCATTTTTAGTGCGCGAAATTATTTACAAATTCTTTTTGCATACATGAACTCAAAAATTTTCTTTATGTTATGCCTAATATATTTTTTGTTTAAGAGAAAATTGGGAGAGTGAAAACTCAAGTTTGGATCTGAAAACAAATTTGAACATCCAAAATGGAAATGCACAAATGCTAAGAGAGATAGTTCCAAAAAGTATCGGTGATTTTTAAGGATAGGCAAAAAGTGGGTTGTTTGGCTCTTGTAAATATCCAATCATTTGAAAATTTGATTTTTTCTAATTTTTGAAACTTTTTGGATCATTGTGTCCACTTGCATCCTCAACGTGTTTCTGGCATGCTTAGCCACCACATGTAAACCATTTTTGGGTCAGTTAGAAGCCCCTTTCCTATAAAATTCCACCAAGCTTATTATTAGGGGTTGTACTAGTGGAATTTCCTAAACATGGATAACAAAACCTTGGAGTTCATTTTTAGTGCGTCAAATAATTTTCAAATTCTTTTTGCGTACATCAACTCTAAAATTTTCATTTTGTTATGCCTTATATCTTTTTTGTTTGCGAGAAAAATGGGAGAGCGAAAACTCAAGTTTGGATCTGAAAACAAATTTGAACATCCAAAATGGAAATGTACAAATGCTGAGAGAGATAGTTCCAAAAAGTATCAGTGATTTTTAAGGATAGGCAAAAAGCGGGTTGTGTGGCTCTTGTAAATATCCAACCACTTGAAAAATTGATTTTTTCTACTCCTTGAAATTTTTCGATCATTAGGTCTACTTGCATCCTCAACAAGTTTCTGGCATGCATATCCACCACACTTAAAGCATCTTAGGATCAGTTAGAAGTTCCTTCCCTGTAAAATTCGACCGAGCTTATTATTAGGAGTTGTACTAGTGGAATTTCCCAAAGTGGATAACCAAACCTTGGAGTTCATTTTTAGTGCATGAAATAAATTTGAAATTCCTTTTGCATACATGACCTCTAAAATTTTCATTTTGTTATGCCTTATATGTTTTTTGTTTCCAAGAAAAATGGGAGAGTGAAAACTCAAGTTTGGATCTGAAAACAAATTTGAACATCCAAAAAGGAAATGCAGAAATCCTGAGAGAGATAGTTCCAAAAAGTATCTGTGATTTTTAAGGGTAGGCAAAAAGTGGGTTGTTTGGCTCTGGTAAATATGTAACCACTTGAGAATTTGATTTTTTCTACTTCTTGAAAGTTTTGGATCATTAGGTCCATTTGCATACTCAACATGTTTCTGGCATGCATATCTAGCACACTTAAAGCAGGTTAGGATCAGTTAGAAGTCTCTTTCCTATAAAATTGTACTAGTGGAATTTCCCAAACATGGACAACAAAAACTAGGAGTTCATTTTTAGTGCATCAAATAATTTTCAAAATTCTTTTTGCATTCATGAACTCTAAAATTTTCAATTTGTTATGCGTTATCTCTTTTTTGTTTACAAGAAAATGGGGAGAGTGAAAACTCTAGTTTGGATCTGAAAACAAATTTGAACGTCCAAAATGGAAATGCACTAATGCTAAGAGCGATACTTCCAAAAAGTGGGTTGTTTGGCTCTGGTAAATATCCAACCACTTGAGAATTTGATTTTTTCTACTCCTTGAAATTTTTGGATCATTAGGTCCACTTGGATCCTTAACATGTTTCTGACATGCATATCCACCAAACTTAAAGCATGTTTGGATCAGTTAGAAGTCCCTTTCCTATAAAATTCCTCCAAGATTATTATGAGGGGTTGTACTAGTGGAATTTCCCAAACATGGATAACAAAACCTTGAAGTTCATTTTTAGTATGTCAAATAATTCTCAAATTCTTTTTGCATACATGAACTCTAAAATTTTCATTTTGTTATTCCTGATACCTTTTTTATTTACAAGATAAATGGGAGAGTGAAAACTCAATTTTGGATCTTAAAACAGATTTTAACATCCAAAATGTAAATGCAAAAATCAGGAGAGAGTTAGTTCCAAAACTTATCGGTGATTTTTAAGGATAGGCAAAAAGTGGGTTGTTTGGCTCTGGTAAATAACCAACCACTTGAGAATTTGATTTTTTCCACTCCTTGAAATTTTTGGATCATTAGGTCCACTTGCATCCTCAAAATATTTTTGGCATGCATATCCACCACACTTAAAGCTTGTAAGGATCAGTTACAAGTCCCATTCCTATAAAACTTCACCAAGCTTATTATTAGGGGTTGTACTAGTGGAATTTCCCATAAATGGATAACAAAACCTTGGAGTTCATTTTTAGTACGTGAAATAATTTTCAAATTCTTTTTGCATACATGAACTCTAAAATTTTCATTTTGGAATGCCTTATACCATTTTTATTTACGAGAAAAATGGGGGAGTGAAAACTCAATTTTGGATCTGAAAACAAATTTTAACATCCAAAATGGAAATGCACAAATCAAGAGAGAGTTAGTTCCAAAACGTATCTGTCATTTTTAAGGATAGGCAAAAAGTGGGTTGTTTGGCTCTTGTAAATATCCAACCACTTGAGAATTTGATTTTTTCTACTCCTTGAAAATTTTGGATCATTAGGTCCACTTGCATCCTCAACATGTTTCTGGCATGCATATCCACCACACTTAAAGCATGCTAGGATCAGTTAGAAGTCCCTTTCCTATAAAATTCCACCAAGCCTATTATTAGGGGTTGTCCTAGTGGAATTTCCCACACATGGATAACCAAACCTTGGATTTCATTTTTAGTGCGTGAAATTATTTTCAAATTCCTTTTGCATACAAGAACTCTAAAATTTTCATTATGTTATGCCTAATATCTTTTTTTTTTAAGAGAAAATTGGGAGAGTGAAAACTCAAGTTTGGATCTGAAAACAAATTTCAACTTCCAAAATGGAAATGCACAAATGCTAAGAGAGATAGTTCCAAAAAGTATCAGTGATTTTTAAGGATAGGCAAAAAGTGGGTTGTTTGGCTCTGGTAAATATCCAACCACTTGAGAATTTGATTTTTTCTACTCTTCTAAACTTTTTGGATCATTAGGTCCACTTGCATCCTCAACATGTTTCTGGCATGCTTATCCACCACACTTAAAGCCTTTTTCGGTGGGCTAGAAGTCCCTTTCCTATAAAATTCCTCCAAGCTTATTATTAGGGTTGTACTAGTGGAATTTCCTAAACATGGATAACAAAACCTTGGAGTTCATTTTTAGTGCGTCAAATAATTTTCAAATTCTTTTTGCGTACTTGAACTCCAAAATTTTCATTTTGTTATGCCTTATATCTTTTTTGTTTACGAGAAAAATGGGAGAGCGAAAACTCAAGTTTGGATCTGAAAACAAATTCGAACATCCAAAATGGAAATGCACAAATGCTGAGAGAGATAGTTCCAAAAAGTATCAGTGATTTTTAAGGATAGGAAAAAAGTGGGTTGTTTGGCTCTTGTAAATATCCAACCACTAGAAAATTTTAGTTTTTCTTCTCCTTGAAATTTTTCGATCATTAGGTCCACTTGCATCCTCAACAAGTTTCTGGCATACATATCCACCACACTTAAAGCTTGTTAGGAACAGTTAGAAGTCTCTTTCTTGTAAAATTCCACCAAGCTTATTATTAGGAGTTGTACTAGTGGAATTTCCCAAACATGGATAACAAAACCTTGGAGTTCATTTTTAGTGCGTGAAATAATTGTTGAATTCTTTTTGCATACATGAACTCTAAAATTTTCATTTTGTTATGCCTTATATGTTTTTTGTTTCCAAGAAAAATGGGAGAGTGAAAACTCAAGTTTGGATCTGAAAACAAATTTGAACATCCAAAATGGAAATGCACAAATGCTAAGAGAGATACTTCCAAAAAGTGGGTCGTTTGGCTCTGATAAATATCCAACCACTTGAGAATTTGATTTTTTCTACTCCTTGAATTTTTTGGATCATTAGATCCACTTGCATCCTCAACATGTTTCTGACATGCATATCCACCAAACTTAAAGCATGTTTGGATCAGTTAGAAGTCCCTTATCTATAAAATTCCTCCAAGCTTATTATGAGGGGTTGTACTAGTGGAATTTCCCAAACATGGATAACAAAACCTTGGAGTTCATTTTTAGTACGTAAAATAATTTTCAAATTTATTTTACTTACCTGAAATCTAAAATTTTCATTGAGTTATGGCTGATACCTTTTTTATTTAAAAGAAAAATGGGAGAGTGCAAACTCAATTTTGGATCTGAAAACAAATTTTAACATCCGAAATGGAAATGCACAAATAAAGAGAGAGTTAGTTCCTAATGTATCTGTGATTTTTAAGGATAGGCAAAAAGTGGGTTGTTTGGCTCTGATAAATATCCAACCACTTGAGAATTTGATTTTTTCTACTCCTTGAAATTTTTGGATCATTAGGTCCACTTGCATCCTCAATATGTTTCTGGCATGCATATCCACCACACTTAAAGCTTGTTAGGATCAGTTAGAAGTCCCTTTCCTATAAAACTTCACCAAGCTTATTACTAGGGGTTCTACTAGTGGAATTTCCCAAACATGGATAACAAAACCTTGGAGTTCATTTTTAGTACGTGAAATAATTTTCAAATTCTTTTTGCATACATGAACTCTTAAATTTTCATTTTAGAATGACTGATACCTTTTTAATTGACAAAAAAAATGGGAGAGTGAAAACTCAATTTTGGATCTGAAAAAAAAATTTTAACATCCAAAATTGAAATGCACAAATCAAGAGAGAGTTAGTTCCAAAACGTATCTGTGATTTTTAAGGATAAGCAAAAAGTGGGTTGTTTGGCTCTGGTAAATATCCAACCACTTTAGAATTTGATTTTTTCTACTCCTTGAAATTTTTGGATCATTAGGTCCACTTGCATCCTCAACATGTTTCTGGCATGCATATCCACCACACATAAAGCTTGTTAGGATTAGTTAGAAATCCCTTTCCTATAAAACTCCACCAAGCATATCATTAGGAGCTGTACTAGTGGAATTTCCCAAACAAGGAAAACAAAACCTTGGAGTTCATTTTTAGTGCGTGAAATAATTTTCAAATTTTTTTTTCATACATGAACTCCAAAATTTTCATTTTGTTATGCCTTATATCTTTTTTGTTTACGAGAAAATTGGGAGAGTGAAAACTCAAGTTTGGATATGAAAACAAATTTGAACATCCAAAATGGAAATGCACTATTGCTGAGAGAGATAGTTCCAAAAAGTATCTGTCATTTTTAAGTATAGGGAAAAAGTGGGTTGTTTGGCTCTGGTAAATATCCAACCGCTTGAGAATTTGATTTTTTCTACTCCTTGAAATATTTCGATCGTTAGGTCCACTTGCATCCTCAACATGTTTCTGGCATGCATATCCACCACACTTAAAGCTTGTTAGGATCAGTTAGAAGTCCCTTTCCTATAAAACTTCACCAAGCTTATTATTAGGGGTTCTACTAGTGGAATTTCCCAAACATGGATAACAAAACCTTGGAGTTTATTTTTAGTACGTGAAATATTTTTCAAATTCTTTTTGCATATATGAACTCTAAAATTTTCATTTTAGAATGCATGTTACCTTTTTTATTTACAAGAAAAATGGGAGAGTGAAAACTCAATTTTGGATCTGAAAACAAATTTTAACATCCAAAATGGAAATGCACAAATCAAGAGAGAGTTAGTTCCAAAACGTATCTGTGATTTTTAAGGATAGGCAAAAAGTGGGTTGTTTGGCACTGGTAAATATCCAACCACTTGAGAATTTGATTTTTTTACTGCTCGAAATTTTTGGATCATTAGGTCCACTTGCATCCTCAACATGTTTCTGGCATGCATATCCACCACACTTCTAGCATGTTAGGATCAGTTAGAAGTCCCTTTCCTATAAAATTCCACCAAGCCTATGATTAGGGGTTGTACTAGTGGAATTTCCCAAACATGGATAACCAAACCTTGGATTGCATTTTTAGTGCGTGATATAATTTTCAAATTCTTTTTGCATACATAAACTCTAAAATGTTCATTATGTTATGCCTAATATCTTTTTTGTTTAAGTGAAAATCTGGAGAGTGAAAACTCAAGTATGGAACTGAAAACAATTTGAACATCCAAAATGGAAATGTACAAATGCTAAGAGAGATAGTTCCAGAATGTATCAGTGATTTTTAAGGATAGGCAAAAAGTGGGTTGTTTGGCTCTGGTAAATATCCAACCACTTGAGAATTTGATTTTTTCTACTCTTCTAAACTTTTTGGATCATTAGGTTCACTTGCATCCTCAACGTGTTACTAGCATGCTTATCCACCTCACTTAAAGCATTTTTGGGTTAGTTAGAAGTCCCTTTCCTATAAAATTCCACCAAGCTTTTTATTAGGTTTGTACTAGTGGAATTTCCTAAACGTGGATAACAAAACCTTGGAGTTCATTTTTAGTGCGTCAAATAATTTTCAAATTCTTTTTGCGTACATGAACTCTAAAATTTTCATTTTGTTATGCCTTATATCTTTTTTGTTTACGAGAAAAATGGGAGAGCGAAAACTGAAGTTTGGATCTGAAAAAAAATTTGAACATCCAAAATGGAAATGCACAAATGCTGAGAGAGATAGTTCCAAAAAGTATCAGTGATTTTTAAGGATAGGAAAAAAGTGGGTTGTTCGGCTCTTGTAAATATCCAACCACTTGAAAATTTGATTTTTTCTACTCCTTGAAATTTTTCGAACATTAGGTCCACTTGCATCCTCAACAAGTTTCTGGCATGCATATCCACCACACTTAAAGCATGTTGGGATCAGTTAGAAGTCCCTTTCCTATAAAATTCAACCAAGCTTATTATTAGGGGTTGTACTAGTGGAATTTCCCTAACATGGATAACAAAACCTTGGAGTTCATTTTTAGAGCGTGAAATAATTTTCAAATTCTTTTTGCATACATTATCTCTAAAATTTTCATTTTGTTATGCCTTATATCTTTTTTTTTACGATCAAATTGGGAGAGTGAAAAGTCAAGTTTGGATCTGAAAACAAATTTGAACATCCAAAATGGAAATGCACAGATGCTAAGAGAGATAGTTCCAAAAAGTATTTGTTATTTTTAAGGATAGGCAAAAAGTGGGTTGTTTGGCTTTGGTAAATATCCAACCACTTGAGAATTTGATTTTTTCTACTCCTTGAAATTTTTGGATGATTAGGTCCACTTGCATCCTCTACATGTTTCTGGCATGCATATCCACTACACATAAAGCATGTTAGGATCAGTTAGAAGTCCCTTTCCTATAAAATTACACCAAGCTTATTATTAGGGGTTGTACTAGTGGAATTTCCCAAACATGGATAACAAAACATTAGAGTTCATTTTTAATGCGTGAAATAATTTTCAAATTATTTTTGCATACATGATCTCTAAAATACTCATTTTGTTATGCCTTATAACTTTTTTTTTTCGATCAAATTGGGAGAGTGAAAAGTGAATTTTGGATCTGAAAACAAATTTTAACATCCAAAATGGAAATGCACAAATCAAGAGAGAGTTAGTTCCAAAACGTATTTGTGATATTTAAGGATAGGCAAAAAGTGGGTTGTTTGGCTTTGGTAAATATCCAACCACTTGAGAATTTGATTTTTTCTACTCCTTGAAATTTTTGGATGATTAGGTCCACTTGCATCCTCTACATGTTTCTGGCATGCATATCCACTACACATAAAGCATGTTTGGATCAGTTAGAAGTCCCTTTCCTATAAAATTACACCAAGCTTATTATTAGGGGTTGTACTAGTGGAATTTCCCAAACATGGATAACAAAACATTGGAGCTCATTTTTAATGCGTGAAATAATTTTCAAATTATTTTTGCATACATGATCTCTAAAATACTCATTTTGTTATGCCTTATAACTTTTTTTTTACGATCAAATTGGGAGAGTGAAAAGTCAATTTTGGATCTGAAAACAAATTTTAACATCCAAAATGGAAATGCACAAATCAAGAGAGAGTTAGTTCCAAAACGTATTTGTGAGATTTAAGGATAGGCAAAAAGTGGGTTGTTTGACTCTGGTAAGTATCCATCCACTTGAGAATTTGATTTTTTCTACTCCTTGAAACTTTTGGATCATAAGGTCCACTTGCATCCTCAACATGTTTCTGGCATGCATATCCACCACACATAAAGCATGTTAGGATCAGTTAGAAGTCCCTTTCCTATAAAATTCCACCAAGCTTATTATTAGGGGTTGTACTACTGGAATTTCCCAAACACGGATAACAAAACCTTGGACTTTGTTTTTAGTGGGTGAAATAATTTTCAAATTTTTTTTGTATACATGAACTCTAAAGTTTTCATTTTCATATGCCTTATATCGTTTTTGGTTACGAGAAAAATGGGAGAGTGAAAACTCAAGTTTGGATGTGAAAACAAATTTGAACATCCAAAATGGAAATGCACAATTGCTGAGAGAAATAGTTCCAAAAAGTATCTGTGATTTTTAAGTATAGCCAAAAAGTGGGTTGTTTTGCTCTGGTAAATATCCAACCACATGAGAATTTGATTTTTTCTACTCCTTGAAATATTTTGATCATTAGGTCCACTTGCATCCTCAACATGTTTCTGGCATGCATATCCACCACACTTGAAGCATGTTGGCATCAGTTAGAAGTCACTTTCCTATAAAATTTCACCAAGCTTATTATTAGGGGTTGTACTAGTGGAATTTCCCAAACATGGATAACAAAACCTTGGAGTTCATTTTTATTGCGTGAAATAATTTTCAATTTTTTTTTGCATACATGAACTCTGAAATTTTCATTTTGTTATAACTTTTATCTTTTTTGTTTACGAGAAAAATGGGAGAGTGAAACTAAAGTTTGGATCTGAAAACAAATTTGAACATCTAAAATGGAAATGCACAAATGATGTGAGAGATAGTTCCAAAACTTATCTGTGATTTTTAGGAATAGGCAAAAAGTGGGTTGTTTGGCTCTGGTAAATATCCAACCACTTGAAAATTTGATTTTTTCTACTCCTTGAAAATTTTCAATCATTAGGTCCACTTGCATCCCCAACATGTTTCTGGCATGCATATCCACCACACTTAAAACATGTTAGGATCAGTTACAAGTCTCTTTTCTATAAAATTTCACCAAGCTTATTATTAGGGGTTGTACTAGTGGAATTTCCCAAACATGGATAACAAAACCTTGGAGTTCATTTTTAGAGCGGGAAATAGTTTTCAAATTCTTTTTACATACATGAAGTCTAAAATTTTCATCTTTTTATCCCTATAAGTTTTTTTTTATGAGAAAAATGGGAGGGTGAAAACTCAAGTTTTGATCTGAAAACAAATTTGAACATCAAAAATGGGGATGCACAAATGCTGAGAGAGATAGTTCCAAAAAGTATCAGTGATTTTTTAGGATAGGCAAAAAGTGGGTTGTTTGGCTCTACTACATATCCAACCGCTTGACAATTTTATTTTTACTAGTCCTTGAAATTTTTGGATCATTAGGTCCACTTGCATCTTCAACATGTTTCTGGCATGCATATCCACCACACTTAAAGCATGTTAGGATCAGTTACAAGTCCCTTTGCTATAAAATTCCACCAAGCTTATTATTAGGGGTTGTACTAGTGGAATTTCCCAAACATGGATAACAAAACCTTGGAGTTCATTATTAGTGCGTGAAATAATTTACAAATTTTTTTTGCATAAATGAACTCTAAAATTTTCATTTTGTTATGCCTTATATCTTTTTTGTTTACGAGAAAAATTCGAGAGTGAAAACTGATGTTTAGATCTGAAAACAAATTTGAACATCCAAAATGGAAATGTACAATTTCTGAGAGAGATAGTTGCAAAAAGTAACTGTGATTTTTAAGGATAGGCAAAAAGTGGGTTGTTATGCTCTGTTAAATATCCAACCACTTGATAATTTGATTTTTTCTACTCCTTGAAATTTTTGGATCATTAGGTACACTTGCATCCTCAACATGTTTCTGGAATGCATATCCACCACACTTGAAACATGTTAAGATCAGTTAGAAGTCCGTTTCCTATAAAATTCCACCAAGCTTATTATTAGGGGTTGTACTAGTGGAATTTCCCAAACATGGATAACAAAACCTAGGAGTTCATTTTTAGTGCCTGAAATAATTTTCAAATTCTTTTTGCATACATCAACCCTAAAATTTTCATTTTGTTATGCCTTATATCTTTTTAATTTACGAGAAAAATGGGAGAGTGAAAACTCAAGTTTGGATCTAAAAACAAATTTGAACATCCAAAATGGAAATGCACAAATGCTGAGAGAGATAATTCAAAAAAGTATTCGTTCTTTTTAAGGATAGGCAAAAAGTGGATTGTTTGGCTTTGGTAAATATCCAACCACTTGATAATTTGATTTTTTCAACTCATTGAAATTTTTGGATCATTAGGTCCACTTGCATCCTCAACATGTTTGTGGCATTCATATTCACCACACTTAAAGCATGTTAGGATCAGTTAGAAGTCCCTTTCCTATCAAATTCCACCAAGCTTAATATTAGGGGTTGTACTAGTGGAATTTCCCAAACATGGATAACAAAACTTGGAGTTCATTTTTAGTGCGTGCAATAATTTTCAAATTCTTTTTCCATACATGAACTCTAAAATTTTCATTTTTATATGCCTTATATCTTTTATGTTTACAAGAAAAACGGGATAGTGAAAACTCAAGTTTGAATCTGAAAACAAATTTGTACATCCAAAATGGAAATGCGTGAATACTAAGAGAGATAATTCCCAAATGTATCTGTGATTTTTAAGGATAGGTAAAAAGTGGGTTGTTTGGCTCTGGTAAATATCCAACCACTTGAGAATTTGATTTTTTCTACTCCTTGAAATTTTTGGATCATTAGGTCCCCTTACATCCACAACATGTTTCTTGCATGCATATCCACCACACTTAAAGCATGTTAGGATCAGTTAGAAGTCCCTTTTCTATAAAATTCCACCAAGCTTATTATTAGGGGTTGTACTAGTGGAATATCCCAAACAAGGATTATATAACCTTGGAGTTCATTTTTAGTGCGTGAAACAATTTTAAAATTTTTTTTGCATACATGAACTCTAATATTTTCACTTTGTTATGCCTTATGTCTTTTTTGTTTACGAGAAAAATGGGAGAGAGAAAACTCGAGTTTGAATCTGAAAACAAATTTGAACATCCAAAATGGAAATGCACAAATGCTGAGAGTGATAGTTCCCAAAAGTATCTGTGATTTTTATGGATAGGCAAAAAGTGCGTTGTTTGGCTTTGGTAAATATCCAACAACTTGAGAATTTGATTTTTTCTACTCTTTGAAAATTTTGGATCATTAGGTCTTGTTGCATCCTAAACATGTTTTTGGCATGCATTTCCACCACACTTAAAGCATGTTAGGATCAGTTACAAGTCCCTTTGCTATAAAACTCCACCAAGCTTATTATTAGGGGTTCTACTAGTGGAATTTCCCAAACATGGATAACAAAACCTTGGAGTTCATTTTTAGTACGTGAAATAATTTCCAAATTCTTTTAGCATACATGAACTCTTAAATTTTCATTTTGGAATTCCTTATACCTTTTTAATTGACAAGAAAAATGGGAGAGAGAAAACTCAATTTTGGATCTGAAAAGAAATTTTAACATCCAAAATTGAAATGCACAAATCAAGAGAGAGTTAGGCCCAAAACGTATCTGTGATTTTTAAGGATAGGCAAAAACTGGGTTGTTTGGCTCTGGTAAATATCCAACCACTTTAGAATTTGATTTTTTCTACTCCTTGAAATTTTTGGATCATTAGGTCCACTTGCATCCTCAACATGTTTCTGGCATGCATATCCACCACACATAAAGCTTGTTAGGATTAGTTAGAAGTACCTTTCCTATAAAACTCCACCAAGCTTATCATTAGGAGTTGTACTAGTGGAATTTCTCAAACAAGGAAAACAAAACCTTGGAGTTCATTTTTAGTGCGTGAAATAATTTTCAAATTTTTTTTGCATACATGAACTCCAAAATTTTCATTTTGTTATGCCTTATATCTTTTTTGTTTACGAGAAAAATGGGAGGGTGAAAACTCAAGTTTGGATCTGAAAACAAATTTGAACATCCAAAATGGAAATGCACTATTGCTGAGAGAGATAGTTCCAAAAAGTATCTGTCATTTTTAAGTATAGGCAAAAAGTGGGTTGTTTGGCTCTGGTAAATATCCAACCGCTTGAGAATTTGATTTTTTCTACTCCTTGAAATATTTCGATCGTTAGGTCCACTTGCATCCTCAACATGTTTCTGGCATGCATATCCACCGCACTTAATGCTTGTTAGGATCAGTTAGAAGTCCCTTTCCTATAAAACGTCACCAAGCTTATTATTAGGGGTTCTACTAGTGGAATTTCCCAAACATGGATAACAAAACCTTGGAGTTTATTTTTTGTACGTGAAATAATTTTCAAATTCTTTTTGCATACATGAACTCTAAAATTTTCATTTTAGAATGCCTGTTACCTTTTTTATTTACAAGAAAAATGGGACAGTGAAAACTCAATTTTGGATCTGAAAACAAATTTTAACATCCAAAATGGAAATGGACAAATCAAGAGAGAGTTAGTTCCAAAACGTATCTGTGATTTTTAAGGATAGGCAAAAAGTGGGTTGTTTGGCACTGGTAAATATCCAACCACTTGAGAATTTGATTTTTTCTACTGCTCGAAATTTTTGGATCATTAGGTCCACTTGCATCCTCAACATGTTTCTGGCATGCATATCCACCACACTTCTAGCATGTCAGGATCACTTAGAAGTCCCTTTCCTATAAAATTCCACCAAGCCTATTATTTGGGGTTGTACTAGTGGAATTTCCAAACATGGATAACCAAACCTTGGATTGCATTTTTAGTGCGTGAAATAATTTTCAAATTCTTTTTGCATACATAAACTCTAAAATGTTCATTATGTTATGCCTAATATCTTTTTTGTTTAAGTGAAAATCTGGAGAGTGAAAACTCAAGTTTGGATCTGAAAACAATTTGAACATCCCAAATGGAAATGTACAAATGCTAAGAGAGATAGTTCCAGAATGTATCAGTGATTTTTAAGGATAGGCAAAAAGTGGGTTGTTTGGCTCTGGTAACTATCCAACCGCTTGAGAATTTGATTTTTTCTACTCCTTGAAATTTTTGGATCATTTGGTCCACTTGCATCCTCAACAAGTTTCTGGCATGCATATCCACCACACTTAAAGCATGTTAGGATCAGTTAGAAGTCTCTTTCCTGTAAAATTCCACCAAGCTTATTATTAGGAGTTGTAATAGTGGAATTTCCCAAACAAGGATAACAAAACCTTGGAGTTCATTTTTAGTGCGTGAAATAATTTTCAAATTCTTTTTGCATACATGAACTCTAAAATTTTCATTTTGTTATGCCTTATATGTTTTTTGTTTCCAAGAAAAATGAGAGAGTGAAAACTCAAGTTTGGATCTGAAAACAAATTTGAACATCCAAAATGGAAATGCAAAAATCCTGAGAGAGATAGTTCCAAAAAGTATCTGTGATTTTTAAGGGTAGACAAAAAGTGGGTTGTTTGGCTCTGGTAAATATGCAACCACTTGAGAATTTGATTTTTTCTACTTCTTGAAATTTTTGGATCATTAGGTCCACTTGGATACTCAACATGTTTCTGGCATGCATATCTACCACACTTAAAGCATGTTAGGATCAGTTAGAAGTCTCTTTCCTATAAAATTTTTCCAAGCTTATTTTAGGGGTTGTACTAGTGGAATTTCCCAAACATGGACAACAAAAACTTGGAGTTCATTTTTAGTGCGTGAAATAATTTACAAATTCTTTTGGCGTACATGAACTCTAAAGTTTTCAATTTGTTATGCGTTATATCTTTTTTGTTTACAAGAAAAATGGGAGAGTGAAAACTCAAGTTAGGATCTGAAAAAAATTTGAACATCCAAAATGGAAATGCACAAATGCTAAGAGAGATACTTCCAAAAAGTGGGTTGTTTGGCTCTGGTAAATATCCAACAACTTGAGAATTTGATTTTTTCTACTACTTGAATTTTTTGGATCATTAGGTCCACTTGCATCTTCAACATGTTTCTGACATACATATCCACCAAACTTAAAGCATGTTTGGATCAGTTAGAAGTCCCTTTCCTATAAAATTCCTCCAAGCTTATTATAAGGGGTTGTACTAGTGGAATTTCCCAAACATGGACAACAAAACCTTGGAGTTCATTTTTAGTACGTCAAATAATTTTCAAATTATTTTTGCATACATGAACTCTATAATTTTCATTTTGTTATGCCTGATACCTTTTTTATTTACAAGAAAAATGGGAGAGTGAAAACTCAATTTTGGATCTGAAAACAAATTTTAACATCCGAAATGGAAATGCACAATTCAAGAGAGAGATAGTTCCAAAACGTATCTGTGATTTTTAAGGATAGGCAAAAAGTGGGATGTTCGGCTCTGGTAAATATCACACCACTTGAGGATTTGATTTTTTCTACTCCTTGAAATTTTGGGATCATTAGGTCCACTTGCATCCTCAACATGTTTCTGGCATGCATATCCACCACACTTAAAGCTTGTTAGGCTCAGTTAGAAGTCCCTTTCCTATAAAACTTCACCAAGCTTATTATTAGGGTTCTACTAGTGGAATTTCCCAAACATGGATAACAAAACCTTGGAGTTCATTTTTAGTACGTGAAATAATTTTCAAATTCTTTTTGCATACATGAACTCTAAAATTTTCATTTTAGAATACCTGATACCTTTTTAATTGACTAGAAAAATGGGAGAGTGAAAACTCAATTTTGGATTTGAAAACAAATTTTAACATCCAAAATGGAAATGCACAAATCAAGAGAGAGTTAGTTCCAAAACGTATCTGTGATTTTTAAGGATAGGCAAAAAGCGGTTGCTTGGCTCTGGTAAATATCCAACCACTTGAGAATTTGATTTTTACTACTACTTGAAATTTTTGGATCATTAGGTCCATTTGCGTCCTCAACATGTTTCAGGCGTGCATATCCACCACACTTAAAGCATGTTAGGATCAGTTAGAAGTCCCTTTGCCATAAAATTTTACGAACCTTATTATAAAGGGTTGTACTAGTGGAATTTTTCAAACAAGGATAACAAAACCTTGGAGTTCATTTTTAGTGCGTGAAATAATTTTAAAATTCTTTTCGCGTACATGAACTCTAAAATTTTAATTTTCTTAAGCCTTATATCTTTTTTGTTTATGAGAAAAATGGGAGAGTGAAAATTCCAGTTTGGATCTGAAAACAAATTTGAACATCCAAAATGGAAATGCACAAATTCTGAGAGAGATACTTCCAAAAAGTATCTGTGATTTTTAACGATAGGCACAAAGTGGGTTGTTTGGCTCTAGTAAATATCCAACCACTTGAGAATTTGATTTCTTCTACTTCTTGAAATTTTTCGATCATTAGGTCCACTTGCATCCTCAACATGTTTTTGGCATGCATATCCACCACACTTAAAGCATGTTAGGATATGTTAGAAGTCCCTTTCCTATAAAATTCCAGCAAGCCTATTATTAGGGGTTGTACTAGTAGAATTTCCCAAACTTGGATAGCAAAACCTTGGAGTTCAGTTTTAGTGTGTGAAATAATTTTCAAATTTTTATTGCCTACATGAACTCTAAAATTTTCATTTTGTTATTCCTTATATCTTTTTTGTTTACGAGAAAAATGGGAGAGTGAAAACTCCAGTTTGGATATCATAACATATTGGAACATTCAAAATGGAAATGCACAAATTCTGAAAGAGATAGTTCCAAAAAGTATCTGTGATTTTTAAGGATAGGCAAAAAGTGGGTTGTTTGGCTCTGGTAAATATCCAACCACTTGAGAATTTGATTTTTTCTACTCGAAATTTTTGGATCATTAGGTCCACTTGCATCCTCAACATGTTTCTGGCATGCATATCCACCTCACTTAAAGCATGTTAGGATCAGTTAGAAGTCCCTTTCCTATAAACTTTTACCAAGCTTATTATTATGGGTTGTACTAGTGGAATTTCCCAAACATGGATAACAAAACCTTGGAGTTCATTTTTAGTGCGTGAAATAATTTTCAAATTCTATTTGTGTACATGAACTCTAAAATTTTCATTTTGTTATGCCTTATATCTTTTTTGTTTCTGAGAAAAATGGGAGAGTGAAAACTCAAGTTTGGATACGAAAACAAATTTGAACATCCAAAATGGAAATGCACAAATGCTGAGAGAAATAGTTCCGAAAAGTATCTGTGATTTTTAAGGATAGGCAAAAAGTGGGTTGTTTGGCTCCGGTAAATATCCAACCACTTGACAATTTGATTTTTTCTACTCCTTCGAATTTTTGGATCATTTGGTCCACTTGCATCCTCAACATGTTTACAGCATGCATATCCACCATACTTAAAGCATATTTGGATTAGTTAGAATTTCATTTCCTATAAAATTCCTCCAAGCTTATTATTAGGGATTGTACTAGTGGAATTTCCTAAACACGGATAACAAAACCTTGGAATTCATTATTAGTCCGTGAAATAAGTTATAAATTCTTTTTGCATACATGAGCTCTAAAATTTTCATTTTGTTATGCCTCATATCTTTTTTGTTTACGAGAAAAATGGAAGGGTGGAAACTCAATTTTGGATCTGAAAACAAATTTGAACATCCAAAATGGAAATGCACAAATGAAGAGAGAAATAGTTCCAAAACGTATCAGTGATTTTTAAGGATAGGCAAAAAGTAGGTCGTTTGGCTCTGGTAATTATCCAACCACTTGAGAATTTGATTTTTTCTATTCCTTGTAATTGTTGGATCATTAGGTCCACTTGCATCCTCAACATGTTTCTGGCATGCATATCCACCACACTTAGAGAATGTTAGGATCAGTTAGAAGTCCCTTTCCTATAAAATTCTACCAATCTTATTATTAGGGGTTGTACTAGTGGAATTTCCCAAACATGGATAACAAAACCATGGAGTTTATTTTTAGTGTGTGAAATAATTTTTAAATTTTTTTTGCATACATGAACTCTTAAATTTTCATTTTGTAATGCCTTATATCTTTTTTGGTTAGGAGAAAAATGGGAGAGTGAAAACTCAACTTTGGATTTGAAAAAAAATTTGAACATCCAAAATGGAAATGCACAAATGTTGAGAGAGCTAGATCCAAAATGTATCTGTGATATTTAATGATAGGCAAAAAGTGGGTTGCTTGGCTCTTGTAAATATCCAACCACTTGAGAATTTGATTTTTTCTACTCTTTGAAAGTTTTCGATCATTGGGTCCACTTGCATCCTCAACATGTTTCTGGCATGCATATCTACCACACTTAAAGCATGTTAGGATCAGTTAGAAGTCCCTTTTCTATAAAATTCCACCAAGCTTATTATTAGGGGTTGTACTAGTGGAATTTCCCAAAATTGGATAACAAAACCTTGGAGTTCATTTTTAGTGCGTGAAAAAAATTTCAAATTTTTTTTGCATACATGAACTCTAAAATTTTCAATTTGTTATGCCTTGTATCTTTTTTGTTTACGAGAAAAACGGGACAGTGAAATCTCAAGTGTGGATATGAAAAGAAAATTGAACATCCAAAATGGAAATGCACAAATGTTGAGAGAGATAGTTCCAAAAAGTATCTGTGGTTTTTAAGGATAGGCAAAAAGTGGGTTGTTTGGGTCTTGTAAATATCCAACCACTCGACAATCTGATTTTTTCTACTCCAAATTTTTGGATCATTTGGTCCACTTGCATCCTCAACATGTTTCTAGCATGCATATCCACCACACTTAAAGCATATTTGGATCAGTTAGAAGTCCCTTTCCTATAAAACTCCTCCAAGCTTATTATTAGGGATTGTACTAGTGGAATTTAATAAACACGGATAACAAAACCTTGGAGTTCATTATTAGTGCGTGAAATAAGTTTCAAATTGTTTTTGCATACATGAACTCTAAAATTTTCATTTTGTTATGCCTGATAGCTTTTTTTTTACGAGAAAAATGGAAGAGTGAAAACCCAATTTTGGATCTGAAAACAATTTTGAACATCCAAAATGGAAATGCACAAACCAAGAGAGAAATAGTTCCAAAATGTATAAGTGATTTTTAATGATAGGCAAAAAGTAGGTTGTTTGGCTCTGGCAAATATCCAACCACTTGAGAATTTGATTTTTTCTATTCCTTGAAATTTTTGGATCATTAGGTCCACTTGCATCCTCAACATGTTTCTGGCATGTATATCCACCACACTTAAACCATGTTAGGATCAGTTAGAAGTCCCTTTCCTATAAAATTCTAGCAAGCTTATTATTAGGGGTTGTACTAGTGGAATTTCCCAAACATGGATAACAAAACCTTGGAGTTCATTTTTAGTGCGTGAAATAATTTTCAATTTTTTTTGTATACATGATCTCTAAATTTTTCATTTTGTAATGCCTTATATCTTTTTTGTTTATGAGAAAAATGGGAGAGTGAAAACTCAAATTTGGATAAGAAAACAAATTTGAACATCCCAAATGGAAATGCACAAATGCTGTGAGACATAGTTCCAAAAAGTATCTCTGATTTTTAAGGATAGGCATAAAGTGGTTGTTTGGCTCTGGTAAATATCCAACCACTTGAAAATTTGATTTTTACTACTCTTTGAAATTTTTAGATCATTTGGTCCACTTGCGTCCTTAACATGTTTCTGGAGTGCATATCCACGACACTTAAAGCATGTTAGGATCAGTTAGAAGTCCCTTTCCAATAAAATTTTACGAACCTTATTATAAGGGGTTGTACTAGTGGAATTTTCCAAACATGGATAACAAAACCTTCGAGTTCATTTTTAGTGCATGAAATAATTTTCAAATTCAACCAAGCTTATTATTAGTGGTTGTACTAGTGGAATTTCCCAAACATGGATAACAAAACCATGGAGTTTATTTTTTGTGCGTGAAATAATTTTCAAATTTTTTTTGCATACTTGAACTCTTAAATTTTTATTTTGTTATGCCTTATATCTTTTTTGGTTAGGAGAAAAATGGGAGAGTAAAAAGTCAAGTTTGGATCTGAAAACAAATTTGAACATCAAAAATGGAAATGCACAAATGCTGAGAGAGATAGTTCCAAAAAGTTTCTGTGATTTTTAAGGATAGGCAAAAAGTGGGTTGTTTTGCTCTGGCAAATATCCAACCACTTGAGAATTTGATTTTTTCTACTCCTTGAAATTTTTGGAACATTAGGTGCCTTTGCATCCTCAACATGTTTCTGGCATGCATATCCACCACACTTCAAGCAGGTTAGGATCAGTTAGAAGTCCCTATCCTACAAAATTTCACCAAGCTTATTTTTTGGGGTTGTACTACTGGAATTTCCAAAACATGGATAACAAAACCATGAAGTTCATTTTGAGTGCGTGAAATAATTTTCAAATTCTTTTAGCGTACATTAACTCTAAAATTTTCATTTTGTTATGCCTTATATCTTTTTTTATTACGAGAAAAATGGGAGAGTGAAAACTCAATTTTGGATCAGAAAACAAATTTGAACATCCAAAATGGAAATTCACAAATCAACAGAGAGATAGTTCCAAAACGTATCTGTGATTTTTAAGGATAGGAAAAACGTGGGTTGTTTGGCTCTGGTAAATATCCAAGCAGTTGAGAATTTGATTTTTTCTACTCCTTAAAATTTTTGGATCATTAGGTCCACTTGCATCCTCAACATCTTTCTGGCATGCATATCCACCACACTAGAAGAATGTTAGGATCAGTTAGAAGTCCCTTTCCTACAAAATGCCACCAAGCTTATTATTAGGGGTTGTACTAGTGGAATTTCCCTAACATGGATAAACAAACCTTGGAGTTCATTTTTTGTGCGTGAAATAATTTTCAAATTCCTTTTAAATATATGATCCCTAAAATTTTCATTTTGGTATGCCTTATATCTTTTTTTTTTTATGAGAAAAATGGGAGAGTGAAAACTCAAGTATGGATCTGAAAACAAATTTGAACATCCAAAATGGAAATGCACAAATGCTAAGAGAGATAGTTCCACAAAATGTCTGTGATTTTTAAGGATAGGCAAAAAGTGGGTTGTTTGACTCTGGTAAATATCCAACCACTTGAGAATATTATTTTTTCTACTCCTTGAAATTTTTGGATCATTAGGTCCACTTGCATCCTCAACATGTTTCTGGCATGCATATCCACCACACTTAAAGCATGTTAGGATCAGTTAGACGTCCCAATCCTATAAAATTCCACCAAGCTTATTATTTGGGGTTGTTCTAGTGAAATTTCAAAAAGATGGATAACAACACATTGAAGTTCTTTTTTAGTGCGTGAAATAATTTTCAAATTCTTCTTGCATACATGAACTCTAAAATTTTCATTTTGTTATGACTTATATCTTTTTTGTTTACGAGAAAAATTGGAGTGTGAAAACTCAAGTTTGGATCTGAAAACAAAAATGAACATCCAAAATGGAAATGCACAAATGCTCAGAGAGATAGTTCGAAAAACTATCTGTGATTTTTAAGGATAGGCAAAAAGTGGGTTGTTTGACTCTTGTAAATATCCAACCACTTGAGAATTTTTTTTTTTCTACTCCTTGAAATTTTTGGATCATTAGGGCCACTTGCATCCTCAACATGTTTCTGGCATGCATATCCACCACACTTAAAGCATGTTAGGATCAGTTAGAAGTCCCTTTCCTATAAAATTCCTCCAAGCTTATTATGAGGGGTTGTACTAGTGGAATTTCCCAAACATGGATAACAAAACCTTGAAGTTCATTTTTAGTACGTCAAATAATTCTCAAATTCTTTTTGCATACATGAACTCTAAAATTTTCATTTTGTTATTCCTGATACCTTTTTTATTTACATGAAAAATGGGAGAGTGAAAACTCAAGTTTGGATCTGAAAATAGATTTTAACATCCAAAATGGAAATGCAAAAATCAGGAGAGAGTTAGTTCCAAAACATATCGGTGATTTTTAAGGAAAGGCAAAAAGTGGGTTGTTTGGCTCTGGTAAATAACCAACCACTTGAGAATTTGATTTTTTCTAATCCTTGAAATTTTTGGATCATTAGGTCCACTTGCATCCTCAACATGTTTCTGGCATGCATATCCACCACACTTAAAGCTTGTAAGGATCAGTTAGAAGTCCCATTCCTATAAAACTTCACCAAGCTTATTATTATGGGTTGTACTAGTGGAATTTCCCATACATGGATAAAAAAACCTTGGAGTTCAATTTTAGAACGTGAAATAATTTTCAAATTCTTTTTGCATTCATGAACTTTAAAATTTTCATTTTAGAATGCCTGATACCTTCTTTATTTACGAGAAAAATGGGAGAGTGAAAACTCAATTTTGGATCTGAAAACAAATTTTAACATCCAAAATGGAAATGCACAAATCAAGAGAGAGTTAGTTCCAAAACGTATCTGTGATTTTTAAGGATAGGCAAAAATTGGGTTGTTTGGCTCTTGCAAATATCCAACCACATGAGAATTTGATTTTTTCTACTCCTTGAAATTTTTGGATCATTAGGTCCACTTGCATCCTTAATCCACCACATTTAAAGCATGCTAGGATCAGTTAGAAGTCCCTTTCCTATAAAATTCCACCAAGCTTATTATTAGGGGTTGTACTAGTGGAATTTCTCAAACATGGATAATAAAACCTTGGAGTTCATTTTTAGTGCGTGAAATAATTTTCAAATTTTTTTTTGCATACATGAACTCTAAAATTTTCATTTTGTTATGCCTTATATCGTTTTTGTTGACGAGAAAAATGGGAGAGTGAAAACTCAAGTTTGGATCTAAAAACAAATTTGAACATCAAAAATGGAAATGCACAAAAGCTGAGAGAGATAGTTCCAAAAACTATCTGTGATATTTAATGGTAGCCAAAAGTGGGTTGTTTGGTTGTGGTAAATATCCAACCACTTGAGAAGGTGTTTTTTTCTACTACTTGAAATTTTTGGATCATTAGGTCCACTAGGATCCTCAACATGTTTCTGGCATGCATATCTACCACACTAAAAGCATGTTAGGATCAGTTAGAAGTCCCTTTCCTATAAAATTCCACCAAGCTTATTATTAGGGGTTGTACTAGTGGAATTTCTCAAACATGGATAATAAAACCTTAGAGTTCATTTTTAGTGCGTGAAAAAATTTTCAAATTTTTTTTGCATTCATGAACTCTAAAATTTTCATTTTGTTATGCCTTATTTATTTTTTGTTGACGAGAAAAATGGGAGAGTTAAAACTCAAGTTTGGATCTAAAAACAAATTTTAACATCAAAAATGGAAATGCACAATAGCTGAGAGAGATAGTTCCAAAAACTATTTGTGATATTTAATGATAGCCAAAAGCGGGTTGTTTGGTTTTGGTAAATATCCAAGCAGTTGAGAATTTGATTTTTTCTACTCCTTAAAATTTTTGGATCATTAGGTCCACTTGCATCCTCAACATCTTTCTGGCATGCATATCCACCACACTAGAAGAATGTTAGGATCAGTTAGAAGTCCCTTTCCTACAAAATGCCACCAAGCTTATTATTAGGGGTTGTACTAGTGGAATTTCCCTAACATGGATAAACAAACCTTGGAGTTCATTTTTTGTGCGTGAAATAATTTTCAAATTCCTTTTAAATATATGATCCCTAAAATTTTCATTTTGGTATGCCTTATATCTTTTTTTTTACGAGAAAAATGGGAGAGTGAAAACTCAAGTATGGATCTGAAAACAAATTTGAACATCCAAAATGGAAATGCACAAATGCTAAGAGAGATAGTTCCACAAAATGTCTGTGATTTTTAAGGATAGGCAAAAAGTGGGTTGTTTGACTCTGGTGAATATCCAACCACTTGAGAATATTATTTTTTCTACTCCTTGAAATTTTTGGATCATTAGGTCCACTTGCATCCTCAACATGTTTCTGGCATGCATATCCACCACACTTAAAGCATGTTAGGATCAGTTAGATGTCCCAATCCTATAAAATTCCACCAAGCTTATTATTTGGGGTTGTTCTAGTGAAATTTCAAAAAGATGGATAACAACACATTGAAGTTCTTTTTTAGTGCGTGAAATAATTTTCAAATTCTTCTTGCATACATGAACTCTAAAATTTTCATTTTGTTATGACTTATATCTTTTTTGTTTACGAGAAAAATTGGAGTGTGAAAACTCAAGTTTGGATCTGAAAACAAAAATGAACATCCAAAATGGAAATGCACAAATGCTCAGAGAGATAGTTCGAAAAACTATCTGTGATTTTTAAGGATAGGCAAAAAGTGGGTTGTTTGACTCTTGTAAATATCCAACCACTTGAGAATTTTTCTTTTTCTACTCCTTGAAATTTTTGGATCATTAGGGCCACTTGCATCCACAACATGTTTCTGGCATGCATATCCACCACACGTAAAGCATGTTAGGATCAGTTAGAAGTCCCTTTCCTATAAAATTCCTCCAAGCTTATTATGAGGGGTTGTACTAGTGGAATTTCCCAAACATGGATAACAAAACATTGGAGTTCATTTTTAGTACGTCAAATAATTCTCAAATTCTTTTTGCATACATGAACTCTAAAATTTTCATTTTGTTATTCCTGATACCTTTTTTATTTACATGAAAAATGGGAGAGTGAAAACTCAAGTTTGGATCTGAAAATAGATTTTAACATCCAAAATGGAAATGCAAAAATCAGGAGAGAGTTAGTTCCAAAACATATCGGTGATTTTTAAGGATAGGCAAAAAGTGGGTTGTTTGGCTCTGGTAAATAATCAACCACTTGAGAATTTGATTTTTTCTAATCCTTGAAATTTTTGGATCATTAGGTCCACTTGCATCCTCAACATGTTTCTGGCATGCATATCCACCACACTTAAAGCTTGTAAGGATCAGTTAGAAGTCCCATTCCTATAAAACTTCACCAAGCTTATTATTATGGGTTGTACTAGTGGAATTTCCCATACATGGATAACAAAACCTTGGAGTTCATTTTTAGTACGTGAAATAATTTTCAAATTCTTTTTGCATTCATGAACTTTAAAATTTTCATTTTAGAATGCCTGATACCTTTTTTATTTACGAGAAAAATGGGAGAGTGAAAACTCAATTTTGGATCTGACAACAAATTTTAACATCCAAAATGGAAATGCACAAATCAAGAGAGAGTTAGTTCCAAAACGTATCTGTGATTTTTAAGGATAGGCAAAAATTGGGTTGTTTGGCTCTTGCAAATATCCAACCACATGAGAATTTGATTTTTTCTACTCCTTGAAATTTTTGGATCATTAGGTCCACTTGCATCCTTAATCCACCACACTTAAAGCATGCTAGGATCAGTTAGAAGTCCCTTTCCTATAAAATTCCACCAAGCTTATTATTAGGGGTTGTACTAGTGGAATTTCTCAAACATGGATAATAAAACCTTGGAGTTCATTTTTAGTGCGTGAAATAATTTTCAAATTTTTTTTTGCATACATGAACTCTAAAATTTTCATTTTGTTATGCCTTATATCGTTTTTGTTGACGAGAAAAATGGGAGAGTGAAAACTCAAGTTTGGATCTAAAAACAAATTTGAACATAAAAAATGGAAATGCACAAAAGCTGAGAGAGATAGTTCCAAAAACTATCTGTGATATTTAATGGTAGCCAAAAGTGGGTTGTTTGGTTGTGGTAAATATCCAACCACTTGAGAAGGTGTTTTTTTCTACTCCTTGAAATTTTTGGATCATTAGGTCCACTAGGATCCTCAACATGTTTCTGGCATGCATATCTACCACACTAAAAGCATGTTAGGATCAGTTAGAAGTCCCTTTCCTATAAAATTCCACCAAGCTTATTATTAGGGGTTGTACTAGTGGAATTTCTCAAACATGGATAATAAAACCTTAGAGTTCATTTTTAGTGCGTGAAAAAATTTTCAAATTTTTTTTGCATTCATGAACTCTAAAATTTTCATTTTGTTATGCCTTATTTAGTTTTTGTTGACGAGAAAAATGGGAGAGTTAAAACTCAAGTTTGGATCTAAAAACAAATTTGAACATCAAAAATGGAAATGCACAATAGCTGAGAGAGATAGTTCCAAAAACTATTTGTGATATTTAATGATAGCCAAAAGCGGGTTGTTTGGTTTTGGTAAATATCCAACCACTTGAGAATGTGATTTTTTCTACTCCTTGAAATTTTTGGATCATTAGGTCCACTTGGTTCCTCAACATGTTTCTGGCATGCATATCCACCACACTTAAAGCATGTTAGTATCAGTTAGAAGTCCCATTCCTATAAAATTCCACCAAGCTTATTATTTGGGGTTGTACTAGTGGAATTTCCCAAACATGGATAACAAAACCTTGGAGTTCATTTTTTGTGCGTGAAATAATTTTCAAATTCTTTTTGCATACATGATCTCTGAAATTTTCATTTTGTTATGACTTATATCTTTTTTTTTACGAGAAAAATGGGAGCGTGAGAACTTAAGTTTGGATCCGAAAACAAATTTTAAAATCCAAAATGGAAATGCACAAATGATCAGAGAGATAATTCCAAAAATTATCTGTGATTTTTAAGGATAGGCAAAAAGTGGGTTGTTTGGCTCTGGTAAATATCCAATCACTTGAGAATTAGATTTTTTCTACTCCTTGAAATTTTTGGATCATTAGGTCCACTTGCATCCTCAACATGTTTCGAGCATGCATATCCACCACACTTAAAGCATGTTAGGATCAGTTAGAAGTCCCTTTCATATAAAATTCCACCAAGCAATTATTAGGGGTTGTACTAATGGAATTTCCCAAACATGGATAACAAAAACTTGCAGTTCATTTTTAGTGCGTGAAATAATTTTCAAATTTTTTTTGCATTCATGAACTCTAGAATTTTCATTTTGTAGTGCATTATATCTTTTTTGTTTACGAGAAAAATGGGAGAGTGAAAACTCAAGTTTGGATCCGAAAACAAATTTGAAAATCCAAAATGGATATGCACGAATGCTGAGAGAGATAGTTCCAAAAAGTATCTGTGATTTTTAAGGATAGGAAAAAAGTGGGTTGTTTGGCTCTGGTAAATATCCTATCACTTGACAATTTGATTTTTTTCTACTCCTTGAAATTTTTGGATCATTAGGTCCACTTGCATCCTCAACATGTTTCTGGCATGCATATCCAGCACACTTAAAGCATGTTAGGATCAGTTAGAAGTCCCTTTCCTATAATATTCCACCAAGCTTATTATTAGGGGTTGTACTAGTGGAATTTCCCAAACACTGATAACAAAACCTCGGAGTTCATTTTTAGAACGTGAAATAATTTTTGATTTTTTTTTTGCATACATGAACTCTAAAATTTTCATTTTGTTATGCCCTATATCATTTTTGTTTACGAGAAAAATGGGAGAATGAAAACTCAAGTTTGGATAAGAAAACAAATATGAACATCCAAAATGGGAGTGCACTAATGCTGAGAGAGATAGTTCCAAAAAGTATCTGTGATTTTTAAGGATAGGCAAAAAGTGCGTTGTTTGGCTCTGGTAAATATCCAACCACTTGAGAATTTCATTTTTTTCTACTCCTTGAAATTTTTGGATCATTAGGTCCACTTGCATCCTCAACATGTTTCTGGCATGCATATCCTGCACACTTAAAGCATGTTAGGATCAGTTAGAAGTCCCTTTCCTATAAAATTCCACCAAGCTTATTATTAGGGTTTGTACTAGTGGAATTTCCCAAACTCCGATAACAAAACCTCGGAGTTCATTTTTAGAACGTGAAATAATTTTTGATTTTTTTTGCATACATGAACTCTAAAATTTTCATTTTGTTATGCCTTATATCGTTTTTGTTTACGAGAAAAATGGGAGAATGAAAACTCAAGTTTGGATAAGAAAACAAATATGAACATCCAAAATGGAAGTGCACTAATGCTGAGAGAGATAGTTCCAAAAAGTATCCGTGATTTTTAAGGATAGGCAAAAAGTGCGTTGTTTGGCTCTGGTAAATATCCAACCACTTGAGAATTTGATTTTTTCTACTCCTTGAAATTTTTGGATCATTAGGTCCACTTGCTTCCTCAACTTGTTTTTGGCATGCATATCCAGCACACTTAAAGAATGTTAGGATCAGTTAGAAGTCCCATTCCTATAAAATTCCACCAAGCTTATTATTCGGGGTTGTACTAGTGGAATTTCTAAAACATGGATAACAAAACCTTGGAGTACGTTTTAAGTGCGTGAAATAATTTTCAAATTCTTTTTGCATACATGAACTCTAAAATTTTCATTTTGTTCTACCATATATCTTTTTTGTTTACGAGAAAATGGGAGAGTGTAAACTCCAGTTTGGATCTAAAAACTAATTTGAACATCCAAAATGGAAATGCACTAATGCTGAGAGAGATAGTTCCAAAAAGTATCTGTGATTTTTAAGGATAGGCAAAAAGTTAGTTGTTTGGCTCTAGTAAATATCCAACCACTTGAGAATTACATTTTTTCTACTCCTTGAAATTTTTGGATCATTAGGTCCACTTGCATCCTCAACATGTTTCTGGCAAGCATATCTACCACATTTAAAGCATGGTAGGATCAATTCGAAGTCACTTTCCAATAAAATTCCACCAAGCTTATTATTAGGGGTTGTACTAGTGGAATTTCCCAAACATGGACAACAAAACCTTGGAGTTCGTTTTTAGTGCGTGAAATAATATTCAAATTTTTTTTGCATACATGAACTCTAAAATTTTCATTTTGTTATGCCTTATATCTTTTTTGTTTATGAGAAAAATGGGAGAGTAAAAACTCAAGTTTGGATCTGAAAACAAATTTGAACTTCAAAAATGGAAATGCAGAAATGCTGAGCGAGATATTTCCAAAAAGTATTTGTGATTTTTAAGAATAGGCAAAAAGTTGGTTGTTTGGCTCTGGTAAATATCCAACCACTTGAGAATTTGATTTTTTCTACTCTTTGAAATTTTTGGATCATTAGGTCCACTTGCATCTTCAACATGTTTCTAGCATGGATATCCACCACACTAAAAGCATGTTAGGATCAGTTAGAAGTCCCTTTCCTATAAAATTCCACCAAGCTTATTATTAGGGGTTGTACTAGTGGAATTTCCCAAACATGGATAACAAAACATTGGAGTTCATTTTTGGTGCGTTAAATAATTTTCAAATTTTTTTTACATACATGAACTCTAAAATTTTCTTTTTGTTATGCCTTATATCTTTTTGGTTTACGAAAAAAATGGGAGAGTGAAAACTGAAGTTTGGATCTGAAAACAAATTTGAACATCATAAAATGGAAATGCACAAATGCTGAGAGAGATAGTTCCAAAAAATATCTGTGATTTTTAAGGATAGGCAAAAAGTGGGATGTTTGGCTCTGGTAAATATCCAACCACATGAGAATTACATTTTTTCTACTCCTTGAAATTTTTGGATCATTAGGTCCACTTGCATCCTCAACACGTTTCTGGCATGCATAACCACCACACTTAAAGCTTGTTAGGATCAGTTAGAAGTCTGTTTCCTATAAAATTCCACCAAGGTTATTATCAGGGGTTGTACTAGTGGAATTTCCCAAACAAGGACAACAAAACCATGGAGTTCGTTTTTAGTGTGTTAAATAATTTTCAACTTTTTTTTGCATACATGAACTCTAAAATTTTCATTTTGTTATGCCTTATATGTTTTTTGTTTACGAGAAAAATGGGAGAGTGAATACTCAGGTTTGGATCTGAAAACAAATTTGAACATCAAAAATGGAAATGCACAAATGCTGAGAGAGATAGTTCCTAAAAGTATCTGTGATTTTTAAGGATAGGCAAAGAGTGGGTTGTTTGGCTCTGGTAAATATCCAACCTCTTGAGAATTTGATTTTTTCTACTCCTTGAAATTTTTGGATCATTAGGTCCACTTGCATCCTCAACATGTTTCTGGCATGCATATCCAGCACACTTAAAAAGCATGTTAGGATCAGTTAGAAGTCCCTTTCCTATAAAATTCCACCAAGCTTATTATTAGGGGTTGTACTAGTGGAATTTCCCAAATATGGATAACAAAACCTTGGAGTTCATTTTTAGTGCGTGAAATAATTTTCAATTTTTTTTTGCATACCTAAACTCTAAAATTTTCATTTTGTTATGCCTTAAATCTTTTTCGTTTACGATAAAAAAGGGAGAGTGAAAAATCAAGTTTGGATCGGAAAACAAATTTGACCATCCAAAATGGAAATGCACAAATGCTGAGTGAGATAGTTCCAAAAAGTATCTCTGATTTTTAAGGATAGGCAAAAAGTGGGTTGTTTGGCTCCGGTAAATATCCAACCACATGAGAATTTGATTTTTTCTACTCCTTGAAATTTTTGGATCATTACGTCGACTTGCATTCTCAACATGTTTTTGGCATGCATATCCAACACACTTAAAGCATGTAAGGTTCAGTTAGAAGTCCCTTTCCTATAAAATTCCACAAGGCTTACTATTAGGGGATATACTAGTAGAATTTCCCAAACATGGATAACAAAACCTTGGAGTTCATTTTTAGTGCGTGAAATAATTTTCAATTTTCTTTGGCATACAAGAACTCTAAAATTTTCATTTTGTTATGCCTTATATCTTTTTTATTTTCGAGAAAAATGGGAGAGTGAAAACTCAGGTTTGGATCTGAAAACAAATTTGAACATCCAAAATGGAAATCCAGAAATGCTGAGAGCGATAGTTCCAAATGGTATATGTGATTTTTAAGGATACGCATAAAGTGGGTTGTTTGGTACTGGTAAATATCCAACCACTTGAGAATTTGATTTTTTCTACTCCTTGAAATTTTTTGATCATTATGTCCACTTGCGTCCACAACATGTTTGTGGCATGTTTATCCACCACACTTAAAGCATGTAAGGATCAGCTAGAAGTCCCGTTCCTTTAAAATTCCACCAAGCTTCTTATGAGTGGATGTACTAGTGGAATTTCCCAAACATTAATAACAAAACCTTGGAGTTCATTTTTAGTGCGTGAAATAATTTTCAAATTTTTTTTGCCTACATGAACTCTAAAATTTTCATTTTGTTGTGCCTTAAATCTTTTTTGTTTACGAGAAAAATGGAAGAGTGAAAACTCAAGTTTGGATCGGAAAACAAATTTGAACATCCAAAATGAAAATGCACAAATGCAGTGTGAGATAGTTCCAAAAAGTATCTCTGATTTTTATGGATTGGCAAAAAGTGGGTTGTTTGGCTCTGGTAAATATCCAACCACTTGAGAATTTGATTTTTTCTACTCCTTGACATTTTTGGATCATTAGGTCCACTTGCATTCTCAACATGTTTTTGGCATGCATATCCACCACACTTAAAGCATGTTAGAATCAGTTAGAAGTCCCTTTCCTATAAAATTCAACCAAGCCTATTATTAGGTTTTGTACTATTGGAATTTCCCAAACATGGATAACAAAACCTTAGAGTTTATTTTTAGTGCGTGAAATAATTTTTAAATTCTTTTTGCATCCATGAACTCTAAAATTTTCATTTTGTTATGCCTTATATCTTTTTTGTTTACGAGAAAAATGGGAGAGCGAAAACTCAAGTTTGGATCTGAAAACAAATTTGAACATCCAAAATGGAAATGCACAAATGCTGCGAGAGATAGTTCCAAAAGGTATCTGTGATTTTTAAGGATACGAAAATAGTGGGTTGTTTGGCTCTAGTAAATATCCAACCACTTGAGAATTTGATTTTTTCTACTCCTTGAAATTTTTGGATCATTAGGTCCACTTGCATCCTCAAAAGTTTCTAGCATGCATATCCACCACACTTAAAGCATGTTAGGATTAGTTAGAAGTCCCTTTCCTATAAAATTCCACCAAGCTTATTATTAGGGGATGTACTAGTAAAATTTCCCAAACATGGATAACAAAACCTTGGAGTTCATTTTTAGTGTGTCAAATAATTTTCAAAATTTTTTTGCATACATGAACTCCAAAATTTTCATTTTATTATGACTTATATCTTTTTTGTTTACGTGAAAAATAGGAGAGTGAAAACTCAAGCTTGGATATGAAAACAAATTTGAACATCCAAAATGGAAATCCACAAATGCTGATAGAGATAGTTCCAAAAGGTAGCTATGATTTTTAATGATAGGCAAAAAGTGAGTTGTTTGGCTCTGGTAAATATCCAACCACTTGAGAATTTGATTTTTTCTACTCCTTGAAATTTTTGGATCATTAGGTCCACTTGCATCCTCAACATGTTTCTGGCATGCATATCCACCACACTTAAAGCATGTTAGGATCAGTTAGAAGTCCCATTCCTATAAAATTCCACCAAGCTTATTATTAGGTGTTGTACTAGTGGAATTTCCCAAACATGGATAACAAAACCTAGGAGTTCATTTTTAGTGCGTGAAATAATTTTAATTTTTTTTTGACATACATGAACTCTAAAACTTTTATTTTGTTATGCCTTATATCTTTTTTGTTTACGAGAAAATTGGGAGAGTGAAAACTCAAGTTTGGATCTGAAAAAAAATTTTAGAATCCAAAATGCAAATGCACAAATGCTGAGAGAGATAGTTCCAAAAGGTATCTGTGATTTTTAAGGATACCCATAAAGTGGGTTGTTTGGCTGTGGTAAATATCCAACCACTTGAGAATTTGATTTTTTCTACTCCTTGAAATTTTTTGATCATTAGGTCCACTTGCATCCTCAACATGTCTCTGGCATGCTTATCCACCACACTTAAAAGCATGTTAGGATCAGTAAGAAATCCCGTTCCTTTAAAATTCCACCAAGCTTACTATGAGTGGATGTACAAGCGGAATTTCCGAAACACGGATAACAAAACCTTGGAGTTCATTTTATTGCATGAAATTATTTGCAAATTTTTTTTGCATACATATCATTTTTGTTTATGAGAAAAAAAGGAGAGTGTAAACTCCAGTTTGGATCTGAAAACAAATTTGAACATCCAAAATGGAAATGCACAAATGCTGAGAGAGATACTTCCAAAAAGTATCTGTGATTTTTAAGCATAGGAAAAAAGTGGGTTGTTTGGCTCTGGTAAATATCCAACCACTTGAGAATTTGATTTTTTCTACTCCTTCAAATTTTTGGATCATAAGGTCCACTTGCATCCTCAACAGGTTTCTGGCATGCATATCCACCATACTTAAAGCATGTTAGGATCAGTTAGAAGTCCCTTTCCTATAAAATTCCACCAGGCTTATTATTAGGGGTTGTACTAGTGGAATTTCCAAACCACGGATAATGAAACCTTGGAGTTCATTTTTAGTCCGTGAAATAATTTTGAAATTTTTTTTGCATACATGAACTCTAAAATTTTCATTTTGTTGTGCCTTATATCTTTTTTGTTTACGAGAAAAATGGGAGAGTGAAAACTCAAGTTTGGATCTGAAAACAAATTTGAACATCCAAAATGGAAATGCACAAATGCTGAGAGAGATAGTTCCAAAAAGTATCTATAATTTTTAAGGATAGGCAAAAAGTGGGTTGTTTGGCTCTGGTAAATATCCAACCACTTGAGAATTTGATTTTTTCTACTCCTTGAAATTTTTGGATCATTAGGTCCACTTCCATCCTCAACATGTTTCTGGCATGCATATCCACCACACTGAAAGCATGTTAGGATCAGTTAGAAGTCCCTTTCCTATAAAATTCCACCAAGCTTATTATTAGGGGTTGTACTAGTGGAATTTCCAAAACACGGATAACGAAACCTAGGAGTTTATTTTTAGTGTGTGAAATAATTTTAAATTTTTTTTCGCATACATGAACTCTAAAATTTTCATTTTTTTATGCCTTATATCCTTTTTGTTTACGAGAAAAATGGGAGAGTGAAAACTCAAGTTTGGATCGGAAATCAAATTTGAACATCGAAAATGGAAATGCACAAATGCTGAGCGAGCTAGTTCCAAAAAGTATTTTATATTTTTAAGAATAGGCAAAAAGTGGGTTGTTTGGCTCTGGTAAATATTCAACCACTTGAGAATTTGATTTTTTCTACTCCTTGAAATTTTTGGATCATTAGATCCAGTTGCATCCATAACATGTTTTTGGCATGCATATCTACCACACTTAAAGCATGTTAGGATCAGTTAGAAGTCTCTTTCCTATAATATTCCACCAAACTTAATATTAGGCGTTGTACTAGTGGAATTTCCCAAATATGGATAACAAAACCTTGGAGTTCAGTTTTAGTGCATGAAATAATTTTCAAATTTTTTTTGCATACATGAACTCTAAAATTTTCATTTTGTTATGCCTTATATCTTTTTTGTTTACGAGAAAAATGGGAGAGTGTGAACTCCAGTTTGGATCTGAAAACAAATTTGAACATCCAAAATGGAAATGCACAAATGCTGAGAGAGATAGTTCCAAAAAGTATCTGTGATTTTTAAGGATAGGAAAAAAGTGGGTTGTTTGGCTCTGGTAAATATCCAACCACTTGAGAATTTGAGTTTTTCTACTCCTTGAAATTTTTGGATCATTAGGTCCACTTGCATCCTCAACATGCTTTTGGCATGCATATCCACCACACTTAAAGCATGTTAGGATCAGTTAGAAGTCCCTTTCCTATAAAATTCCACCAAGCTTATTATTAGGGGTTGTACTAGTGGAATTTCCAAAACACAGATAACGAAACCTTGGAGTTCATTTTTAGTGCGTGAAATAATTTTCAAAATTTTTTTGCATACATGAACTTTAAAATTTTTATTTTGTTATGCCTTATTTCTTTTTTGTTTACGAGAAAAATGGGAGAGTGTAAACTCCAGTTTGGATCTGAAAATAAATTTGAACATCCAAAATGGAAACGCACAAATGCTGAGAGAGATAGTTCCAAAAAGTATCTGTGATTTTTAAGGATAGGCAAAAAGTGGGTTGTTTGGCTCTGGTGAAATATCCAACCACTTAGAATTTGATTTTTTCTACTACTTGAAATTTTTGGATCATTAAGTCACTTGCTTCCTCCACATGTTTCTGGCATGCATATCCACCACATTTAAAGCATGTTAGGATCAGTTACAAGTCCCTTTCCTATAAAATTCGACCGAGCTATTATTAGGGGTTGTACTAGTGGAATTTCCCAAACATGGATAACAAAACCTAGGAGTTCTTTTTTAGTGCGTGAAATAATTTTTTTCACTTACATTTATTATAGTTTTCAATTTATTTTGCATATATGAACTCTGAAATTTTCTTTTTGTTTTGATCTATTTGGCTTATATCTTATTTGTTTACGAGAGAAATGGGAGAGTGAAAACTAAAGTTTAGATTTGAAAAAAAATTTGAACATCCAAAATGAAAATGCAGAAATGGAAAGAGAGATAATTCCAAAATGTATCTGTGATTTTAAGGGATAGGCAAAAATGGGTTGGCTGGATCTGGTAAATATACAACCACACATTACTTGAGAATTTAATTTTTTCTACTCGTTGAAATTTTTGGATCATTAGGTCACTTGAATCATCAACATGTTTCGGGCATGCATATCCACCACATTTAAAGCATGTTAGGATCAGTTAGAAGTCCCTTTCCTATAAAATTCCACCAAGCTATTATTAGGGGTTGTACTAGTGGAAATTCCAAAACATGGATAACAAAACCATGGAGTTCATTTTTAGTGCGCGAAATAATTTTCTTCACTTACATTTATTATAGTTTTCAAATTTTTTTGCTTACATGAACTCTAAAATTTTCATTTTGTTGTGATCTATTTGCCTTATATCTTTTTTGTTTACGAGAAAAATGGGAGAGTGAAAACACAAGTTTGGATTTGAAAAAAAATTCTAACATTCAAAATGGAAATGCAAAAATACTGAGAGAGATAATTCAAAAAAGTATTTGCGATTTATAAGGATAGGCAAAAAGTGGGTTGTTTGGGTCTAGTAAAATATCTAACCACATGAGAATTTGATTTTTTCTATTCCTTGTAAATTTTGGATCATTAGGTCACTTGCAACCTCAAGATGTTTCTGGCATGTATATACCACATTTAAAGCATGTTAGGATCAATTAGAAGTCCTTTTTTCCTATAAAATTCCACCAAGCTATTATTAGGGGTTGTACTAGTGGAATTTCCCAAACATGGATAACAAAATCATGGAGTTCATTTTTAGCGCATGAAATAATTTTCTTCACTTACATTTATTATACTTTTCAAATTTTTTTGCATATATGAACTCTAAAATTTTCATTTTGTTGCGATTTATTTGTCTTATCTCTTTTTTGTTTACGAGAAAAATGGGAGAGTGAAAACTCAAGTTTGGAACTAAAAAAAAATTTGAACAACCAAAAATGAAATGCACAAGTGCTACGAGAGATAATTCCAAAATGTTTCTGTGATTTTTAAGGATAGGCAAAAAGTGGGTTGTTTGACTTTGGTAAATATCCAACCACTAGAGAATTTGATTTTTTCTACTCCTTGAAATTTTTAGATCATTAGGTCACTTGCATCCTCAACATATTTCTGGCATGCATATCCACGACATTTAAAGCATGTTAGGATCAGTGACAAGTCCCTTTCCTATAAAATTCCACCAAGCTATTATTAGGGGTGGTACTATTGGAATTTCCCAAACATGGATAACAAAACCTTTAATTTTTACAGCGTGAAATAATTTTCTTCACTTACATTTATTGTAGTTTTCAAATTTTTTTTCATACATGAACTCTAAAATGTTCATTTTGTTGCTATCTATTTGCCATATATCTTTTTTGTTTTCGAGAAAAAAGGGAGAGTGAAAACTCTAGTTTGGATCTGAAAAAAAATTTTAACATCCAAAATGGAAATGCACAAATGCTGAGAGAGATAATTCCATAAAGTATCTGTGATTTTTAAGATAGGAAAAAGTGGGTTGTTTGGCTCTGATAAAATATCCGACCACTTGAGAATTTTTGGATCATTAGGTCATTTGCAACCTCAAGATGTTTCTGGCATGTATATCCACCACATTTAAAGCATCTTAGGATCAAGTAGAAGTCCTTTTCCTGTAAAATTCCACCAAGCTATTATTAGGGGTTGTACTAGTGGAATTTCCCAAACATGGATATCAAAACCTTGGAGTTCATTTTTAGTGCATGAAATAATTTTCTTCACTTTCATTTATTATAGTTTACAAATTTTTTTGCATACATGAACTCTAAAATTTTCATTTTGTTGCGATCTATTTTCCTTAGTTCTTTTTCACTTAAGTGAAAAATGGGGGAGAGAAAAATCAAGTTTGGATCTGAAAAAAAATTTGAACATCCTAAATGGAAATGCACAAAAGCTGAGGGAGATAATTCCAAAAAGTATCTGTGATTTTTAAGGATAGGCAAAAAGTGGGTTGTTTGGCTCAGGTAAAATATCCAACCACTTGAGAATTTGATTTTTTCTATTCCTTGTAATTTTTGGATCATTAGGTCACTTGCATCCTCGACATTTTTCTGGCATGCATATCCACCACATTTTAAGCATGTTAGGATCAGTCAGAAGTCTCTTTCGTTATAAATTCCACCAAGCTATTATTAGGGGTGGTACTAGTGGAATTTCACAAACATGGATAACAAAACCTTGGAGTTCTTTTTTAGTGCGTGAAATAATTTTCTTGACTTACATTTGTTGTAGTTTTCAATTTTTTTTGCATATATGAACTGTAAAATTTTCATTTTGTTGTGATCTACTTGCCTTATATTTTTTTGTTTATGAGAAAAATGGGAGGGAGAAAACACAAGTTTGGATCTGAAAAAAAATTTGAACAACCAAAATGGAAATCGACAAATGCTGAGAGACATAATTCCAAAAAGTATCTGTGATTTTTAAGGATAGGCAAAAAGTGGATTGTTTGGCTCTGGTAAAATATCCAACCACTTGAGAATTTGATTTTTTTCTACACCTTGAAATTTTGTGATGATTAGGTTACTTGCATCCTCAAGATGTTTCTGCCATGCATATCCACCACATTTAAAGCATGTTAAGATCAGTTAAAAGTCCCTTTCCTTTATAATTCCACCAAGCTATTATAAGAGGTTGTACTAGTGGAATTTCTGAAACATGGATAACAAATCGTTGGAGTTCATATTTAGTGCGTGAAATAATTTTCTTCACTTACATTTATTATAGTTTTCAAATTTATTTGCATACATGAACTCTAAAATTTTCATTTTGTTGCGATCTATTTGCCTTCTATCGTTTTTGCTTACGAGAAAAATGGGAGAGTGAAAACTCAAGTTTGGATTTGAAAAAAAATTTGAACATCCAAAATGGAAATGCACAAATGCTGAGAGAGATAATTCCAAAAAGTTTTTGTGATTTTTAAGGATAGGCAAAAGGTGGGTTGTTTGGCTCTGGTAAAATATCCAACCACTTGAGAATTTGATTTTTTCTACTCCTTGAAATTCTTGGATCATTAGGTCACTTGCAACCTCAACAAGTTTCTGACATGCATATCTACCTCGTTTAAAGCATGTTAGGATCAGTTAGAAGTCCCTTTCCTATAAAATTCCACCAAGCTATTATTAGGGGTTGTACTAGTGGAATTTTCCAAACTTGGATAACAAAACGTTGGAGATCATTTTTAGTGTGTGAAATAATTTTCTTTACTTACATTTATTATAGTTTTCAAATTTTTTTGCATACATGAACTCTAAAATTCTGATTTTCTAACCATCTATTTGCCTTATATCTTTTTTTTTTTTACGAGAAAAATGGGAGAGAGAAAACTTATGATTGGATCTGAAAAAAATTTAACATCCAAAATGCAAATGCACTATTGCTGAGAGAGAAGATTCCAAAAAGTATATGTGATTTTGAATGATAGGCAAAAAGTGGGTTGTTTGGCTCTCATTAATTCCAACCACTTGAGTATTTGATTTTTTGTACTCCTTGAAATGTTTGGATCATTAAGTCACATGCATCCTCAACATGTTTCTGGGAAGCATATCCACCACATTTAAAGCATGTTAGGATCATTTAGAAGTCCCTTTCCTATAAAATTGGACCAAGCTATTATTAGGAGTTGTACTAGTGGAATTTCACAAAGATGGATATCAAAACCTTGGAGTTCATTTTTAACGCGTGAAAAAATTTTCTTCACTTACATATATTATATGTTTCAAATTTTTTGGCATACATAATCTCTAAAATTTTTATTTTGTTGCAATCTATTATCCTTATATCTTTTTTTTTCCGAGAAAAATGCGAGAGTGAAAACTCAAGTTTGGATCTGAAAAAAAATTTGAACATCCAAAATGGAAATGCACAAATGCTGACAGAGATAGTTCCAAAAAGTATCTGTAATTTTTTAGGATAGGCAAAAAGTGGGTTGTTTGGCTCTGGTAAAATATCCAACCACTTGAGAATTGATTTTTTCTACTCCTTGAAATTTTTGGATCCTTAGGTAACGTGCATCATCTACATGTTTCTGGCATGCATATCCACCACATTTAAAGCATGTTAGGATCAGTTAGAAGTCCCTTTCCTATTAAATTCCACCAAGCTAATATTAGCGGTTGTACTAGTGGAATTTCCCAAACATGGATAACAAAACCTTGGTGTTCTTTTGTAGTGTGTGAAATAATTTTCTTCACATACATTTATTATAGTTTTCAAATTTTTTGCATACATGAACTCTAAAATTTTTATTTTGTTGCAATCTATTTGCCATATATCTTTTTCGCTTACGAGAAAAATGGGAGAGTCAAAACTCATGTTTGGATCTGAAAAAAAAAATGAACATCTAAAATGGAAATGCACAAATGCTGAGAGAGATAATTCCAAAAAGTATCATCGATTTTTAAGGATAGGCAAAAAGTTAGTTGTTTGGCTGTGGTAAAATATCCAACCACTTGATAATTTGATTTTTTCTATTCCTTGTAATTTTTGCATCATTAGGTCACTTAGAACCTCAAGATGTTTCTGACATTTACATCCACCACATTTAAAGCATGTTAGGATCAGTTAGAAGACCCTTTCCTATATAATTCCACCAAGCTATTATTTGGGGTTGTACTAGTGGAAATTCCCAAACATGGATAACAAAACCTTGGAGTTCATTTTTAGTGGGTGGAATAATTTTCTTCACTTACATTTATTGTAGTTTTCAAATTTTATGCATACATGAACACTAAAATTTTCATTTTGTTGCGATCTATTTGCCTTATATCTTTTTTTTTTTACGAGAATAATGGGAGTGTGAAAACTCAAGTTCGAATCTGAAAAAAAATTTGAACATTGAAAAAGGAAATGCACAAATGAGGAGTGAGATAACTCCAAAAAGTATGTGTGATTTTTAAGGATAGGCAAAAAGTGGGTTGTTTGGCTCTGGTAAAATATCCAACCACTTGAGAATTTGATTTTTTCTACTCCGTAAAATTTTTGGATCATTAGGTCACTTGCATCCTCAAGATTTTTCTGGCATGCATATCCACCACATTTAAAGCATGTTAGGATCAGTTAAACGTCCATTTCCTTTAAAATTCCACCAAGCTATTATAAGAGGTTGTACTAGTGGAATTTCCGAAACAAGGATAACAAATCGTTGGAGTTCATTTTTAGTGTGTGAAATAATTTTCTTCACTTACATTTATTATAGTTTTCAAATTTATTTGCATACATGAACTCTAAAATTTTTATTTTGGTGCGATCTATTTGCCTTATATCGTTTTTGCTTTCGAGAAAAATGGGAGAGTGAAAACTCCAGTTTGGATTTGAAAAAAAATTTGCACATCCAAAATGGAAATGCACAAATGCTGAGAGAGATAATTCCAAAAAGTATTTGTGATTTTTAAGCATAGGCAAAAGGTGGGTTGTTTGGCTCTTGTAAAATATCCAACCACTTGAGAATTTGAGTTTTTCTACTCCTTGAAATTCTTGGATCATTAGGTCACTTGCAACCTCAACAAGTTTCTGGCATGCATATCCACCACGTTTAAAGCATGTTAGGATCAGTTAGAAGTCCCTTTCCTATAAAATTCCACGAAGCTATTATTAGGGGTTTTACTAGTGGAATTTCCAAAACTTGAATAACAAAACCATGGAGATCATTTTTAGTGCGTGAAATAATTTTGTTCACTTACGTTTATTATAGTTTTCAAATTTTTTTGCGTACATGAACTCAAACATTTTGATTTTCTAACCATCTATTTGCCTTATATCTTTTTTTTTTTACGAAAAAAATGGGAGAGAGAAAACTTATGTTTGGATCTGAAAAAAAATTTAACATTCAAAATGGAAATGCACTTATTCTAAGAGAGAAGATTCCAAAAAGTATATGTGATTTTGAAGGATAGGCAAAAAGTGGGTAGTTTGGCTCTCGTAAATATCCAACCACTTGAGAATCTGATTTTTTCTACTCCTTGAATTTTTTGGATCATTAGGTCACTTGCATCCTCAACATGTTTTTGGGAAGCATATCCACCACATTTAAAGCATGTTAGGATCATTTAGAAGTCCCTTTCCTATAAAATTCCACCAAGCTATTATTAGGGGTTGTACTAGTGGAATTTCACAAAGATGGATATCAAAACCTTAGAGTTCATTTTTAACACGTGAAATAATTTTCTTCACTTACATTTATTATAGGTTTCAAATTTTTTGGCATACATGATCTCTAAAATTTTCTTTTTGTTGCAATCTATTTGCCTTATATCTTTTTGTTTCTGAGAAAAATGCGAGCGTGAAAACTCAAGTTTGGATCTGAAAAAAATTTTGAACATCCAAAATGGAAATGCACAAATGCTGACAGAGATAGTTCCAAAAAGTATCTGTAATTTTTAAGGATAGGCAAAAAGTGGGTTGTTTGGCTCTGGTAAAATATCCAACCACTTGAGAATTGATTTTTTCAACTCCTTGAAATTTTTGGCTCTTTAGGTAACTTGCATCATCTACATGTTTCTGGCATGCATATCCACCACATTTAAAGCATGTTAGGATCAGTTTGAACTCCCTTTCCTATTAAATTCCACCAAGCTATTATTAGGGGTTGTACTAGTGGAATTTCCCAAACATGCATAACAAAACCTCGGAGTTCATTTTTAGTGCATGAAATATTTTTCTTCACTTACATTTATTGTAGTTTTCAATTTTTTTTGCATACATGAACTCTAAAAGTCTCATGCGATTTATTTGCCTTATATCTTTTTTGTTTACGAGAAAAATGGGAGAGTGAAAACTCAAGATTGGATTTGAAAAAAAAATTTGAATATCCAAAATAGAAATGCACAAATGCTGAGAGAGATAATTCCAAAAAGTATCGGTGTTTTTTAAGGATCAGCATAAAGTGGGTTGTTTTGCTCTGGTAAAATATCCAACCACTTGAGAATTGGATTTTTTCTACTCCCTGAAATTTTTGGATCATTTGGTCACGTGCATCCTCAACATGTTTCAGGCATGCATATCCACCAAATTTAAAGCATGTTAGGATCAGTTAGAGGTCCCTTTCCTTGAAAATTCCACCAAACTATTATTAGGGGTTGTACTAGTGAAATTTCCCAAACATGGATAAGAAAACCTTGGAGTTCATTTTTAGTGCGTGAAATAATTTTCTTCTCTTATATTTATTATAGTTTTGAAATTTTTTTCACGTACATTAACTGTAAAATTTTTATTTTGTTGCGATCTATTTGCCTTAATTCTTTTTCGCTTACGAGAAAAATGGGAGAGTGAAAACTCAAGTTTGGATCTGAAAAAAAAATTTGAACATCCAAATTGGAATTTCAAAAATTCTGAGAGAGATAATTCCAAAAAATATCTATGATTTTTAAGGATAGGAAAAAAGTGGGTTGTTTGGCTCTGGTAAAATAACCAACCACTTGAGAATTTGATTTTTTCTACTCCTCGAAATTTTTGGATCATTAGGTCACTTGCATCGTCAACTTGTTTCTGGTATGCATATCCACCACATTTAAAGAATGTTAAGATCAGTTAGAAGTCCCTTTCCAATAAAATTCCACCTAGCTATTATTACAGGTTGTACTTGTGGAATTTCCCAAACAGGGATAACAAAATCTTGGAGTTCATTTTTAGCGCGTGAAATAATTTTCTTCACTTACATTTATTATAGTTTTCATATTTTTTTGCATATACGAACTCTAAATTTTTTTTTTTTGTTTCAATCTATTTGGCTTATATCTTATTTGTTTATGAGAGAAATGGCAGAGTGAAAACTCAAGTTTGGATTTGAAGAAATAATTTGAACATCCAAAATGAAAATGCACAAATGGAAAGAGAGATAACTCCAAAATGCATCTGTGATTTTAAAGGATAGGCAAAAAGTGGGTTGGTTAGATTTGGTAAATATACAACCACACGTTACTTGAGAATTTAATTTTTTCTACTCGTTGAAATTTTTGGATCATTAGGTCACTTGCATCATCAACATGTTTCGGGCATGCAAATCCACCACATTTAAAGCATGTTAGGATCAGTTAGAAGTCCCTTTCCTCTCAAATTCCACCAAGCTATTATTAGGGTTGTACTAGTGGATTTTCCAAAACATGGATAACAAAACCTTGGAGTTCATTTTTAGTGCGTGAAATAATTTTCTTCACTTACATTAATTATAGTTTTCCAATTTTTTTGCATACTTGAACTCTAAAATTTTTATTTTGTTGTTTTCTATTTGCCTTATATCTTTTTTGTTTACGAGAAAAATGGTAGAGCAAAAACTCAAGTTTGGATATGAAAAAAAATTTGAACATCCAAAATAGAAATGCACAAATGCTGAGAGACATAATTCCAAAAAGTATCTGTGATTTTTAAGGATAGGCAAAAAGTGGGTTGTTTGGCTCTGGTAAAATCTCCAACCACTTGAGAATTTGATTTTTTCTACTCTATGAAATTTTTGGATCATTAGTTCACTTGCATCCTCAACATGTTTCTGGCATGCATATCCACCACATTTAAAGCATGCTAGGATCAGTTAGAGGTCCCTTTCCTATATAATTCCACCAAGCTATTATTAGGGGTTGTACTAGTGGAATTTCCCAAACAGGGATACCAAGACCTTGGAGTTCATTTTAGTGCGTGAAAGAATTTTCTTCACTTATATTTATTATAGTTTTCAATTTTTTTTGCGTACATTAACTCTAAAATTTTCATTTTCTTGGGATCTATTTGCCTTATTTCTTTTTCGCCTACGAGAAAAATGGGAGAGTGAAAAATCAAGTTTGGATCTGAAAAAAAAAATTAACATCCAAAATGGAAATGCACAAATGTTGAGAGAGATAATTCCAAAAAGGATCTGTGATTTTTAAGGATAGAAAAAAAGTGGGTTGTTTGGCTTTGGTAAAATATCCAACCACTTGAGAATTTGATTTTTTCTACTCCATGAAATTTTTGGATCATTAGGTCACTTGCATCCTCAACATGTTTCTGGCATGCATTTCCACCACATTTAAAGAATGTTAGGATTTGTTAGAAGTCCCTTTCCTATAAAATTTCACCAAGCTATTATTAGGGATTGTACTAGTGGAATTTCCAAAACATGGATAACAAAACCTTGGAGTTCATTTTTAGAGCGTGAAATAATTTTCTTCACTTACATTTGTTATAGTTTTCAAAGTTTTTTGCATACATGAACTCTAAAATTTTCATTTTGTTGCGATCTATATGCCTTATATCTTTTTTGTTAACGAGAAAAGTAGGAGAGTGAAAACTCAAGTTTGGATTTGAAAAAAAAATTGAACATTCAAAATGAAAATGCACAAATAGAAAGAGAGTTTAATTCCAAAATGTATCAATGATTTTAATGGATAGGCAAAAAGTGAGTTGGTTGGATCTGGTAAATATACAACCACACGTTACTTGAGATTTTAATTTTTTCTACGCGTTGAAAATTTTGGATCATTAGGTCACATTTATAGTTTTCAAATTTTTTTGCATACATGAACTCTAAAATTCTCATTTTGTTTTGATTTATTTGCCATATATCTTTTTTGCTTACGAGAAAAAAGGGAAAGTGAAAACTCAAGTTTGGATCTGAAAAAAATTTGAAGATCTAAAATGGAAACGTACAAATGCTGAGAGAAATAATCCCAAAAAGTATACGTGATTCTGAAGGATAGGCAAAAAGTGGGTTGTTTGGCTGTGGTAAAATATCCAACCACTTGAGAATTTGATTTTTTCTACTCCTTGAAATTTTTGGATCATTAGGTCACACTTGCATCTTCAACATGTTTCTGGCATGTATATCCACCACATTTAAAGAATGTTAGGACCAGTTAGAACTCCCTTTCCTATAAAATTTCACCAAGCTATTATTAGGGGTTGTACTAGTGGAATTTCCCAAACATGGATAACAAAACCATGGAGTTCATTTTTAGTGCGTGAAATAATTTTCTTCACTTACATTTATTATAGTTTTCAAATTGTTTTTGCATACATGAACTCTTAAATTTTCATTTTGTTGCGATCTATTTGCCTTATATCTTTTTAACTTACGAGAAAAATGGGAGAGTGAAAACTCAAGTTTGGATCGGAAAAAAAATTTGAACATCCAAAATGGAAATGTACAAATGCTGAGAGAGATAATTCCAAAAAGTATCTGTGTTTTTAAGGATAGGCAAAAAGTGGGTTGATTGGCTCGGGTAAAATATCCAACCACTTGAGAATCTGATTTTTCTATTCCTTGAAATTTTTGGATCATTAGGTCACTTCCATCCTCAACCTGGAATGCATAACAACCACATTTAAAGCAAGTGAGGATCAGTTAGAGGTCCCTTTCATATATAATTCCACCAAGCTATTATTAGGGGTTGTACTAGTGGAATTTCCCAAACATGGAAGAGTTCATTTTTAGTGCGTGAAATAATTTTCTTCACTTATATTTACTATAGCTTTCAAATTTTTTTGCATACATGAACTCTAAAATTTTTATTTTGTTGCCATCTATTTGCCTTATTTCTTTTTCGCTTACAAGAAAAATGGGAGAGTGAAAACTCAAGTTTGGATCTGAAAAAAAAATTGAACATCCAAAATGGAAATGCACAAATACGGAGAGAGATAACTCCAAAAAGTATTTGTGATATTTAAGGATACGCAAAAAGTGGGTTGTTTGGCTATGGTAAAATATCCAACCATTTGAAAATTTGATTTTTTCTACTCCTTGAAATTTTTGGATCATTAGGTCACTTCCATCCTCATCATGTTTCTGGCTTGCATATCCACCACATTTAAAGCATGTTATGATCAGTTAGAAGTCCCTTTCCTATAAAATTCCACCATGCTATTATTAGGGTTTGCACTAGTGGAATTTCCCAAACATGGATAACATAACCTTGGAGTTCATTTTTAGTGCGGGAAATAATTTTCTTCACTTACATTTATTATCGTTTTATAATTTTTTTGCATACATGAACTCTAAAATTCTCATTTTGTTGTGATTTTTTTCCCTTATATGTTTTTTTCTTATGGGAAAAAAGGGAAAGCGAAAACTCAAGTTTAGATCTGAAAAAAAATTTGAATATATAAAATGGAAATGCACAAATGCTAAGAGATATAATCCAAAAAAGTATCCATGATTTTCAAGGATAGGCAAAAAGCCGGTTGTTTGGCTTTGGTAAAATATCCCACCACAAGAGAATTTTATTTTTTCTACTCCTTGAAAATTTTGGATCATTATGTCACTTGCATCCTCAACTTGTTTCAGGCATGCATATCCACCACATTTAAAGCATGTTAGGATCAGTTAGATGTCCCTTTCCTATAAAATTCCACCAAGCTATTATTAGGGGTTGTACGAGTGGAATTTCCCAAACATAGATAACAAAACCATGGAGTTCATTTTTAGTGCGTGAAATAATTTGCTTCACTTACATTTATTGTAGTTTTCAAATTTTTTTGCATACATGAACTCTAAAATTTTCATTTTGTTGCGATCTATTTGCCTTATATATTTTTTGCTTACGTGAAAAATGGGAGAGTGAAAACTCAAGTTTGGCTATGAAAAAAAATTTCAACATGCCAAATGGAAATGTACAAATGCTGAGAGAGATAATTCAAAAAAGTATCTGTGATTTTTAAGGATAGGCAAAAAGTGGGTTGTTTGGTTCTGATAAAGTATCCAACCACTTGAGAAATTGATTTTTTCTATTCCTTGAAATTGTTAGATCATTAGGTCACTTGCATCCTCAACATGTTTCATGCATACATATCCACCACATTTAAAGCATGTTAGGATCAATTAGAAGTCCCTTTCCAATAAAATTCCACCAATCTATTATTAGGGGTTGTACTAGTGGAATTTCCCAAACATGGATAACAAAACCTTGGAGTTCATTTTTAGTGCGTGAAATAATTTTCTTCACTTACATTTATTATAGTTTTCAAATTTTTTGGCATACATGAACTCTAAATTTTTTTTTGTTGCGATCTTTTTGCTTTATTTTTTTTTGTTTACGAGAAAAATGGGAGAGTGAAAACTCAAGTTTGGATCTGAAAAAAAAATTGAACATCCAAAAAGGAAATGCACAAATGCTGACAGAGATAATTCCGAAAAGTATTTGAGATTTTTATGGGTAGGAAAAAAGTGGGTTGTTTGGCTCTGGTAAAATATCCAACCACTTGAGAATTTGATTTTTTCTACTCCTTGAAATTTTTGGATCATTGGGTCACTTGCAACCTCAACATGTTTCTGCCATGCATATCCACCACATTTAAAGCATGTTTGGATCAGTTTGAAGTCCCTTTCGTATAAAATTCCACCAAGCTATTATAAGGGGCTGTAATTGTGGAATTTCCCAAACATGGATAACAAAACCTTGGTGTTCATTTTTAGTGCGCGAAATAATTTTATTGACTAACATTTATTATAGTTTTCAAATTTTATTGCATACATGAACTCTAAAAGTTTCATTTTGTTGCGATCTATTTGCCTTTTATCTTTTTTTTCTACTGGAAAAATGGGAGAGTGAAAACTCAAGTTTGGATCTGAAAAAAAAATTGAACATCCAAACTGGAAATGCAGAAATGGTGAGAGAGAGAATTCCAAAAAGTATCTCTAATTTTTAAGGACAGGCAAAAAATGGGTGGTTTGGCTCGTGTAAATATCCAACCACTTGAGATTTTTATTTTTTCTACTCCTTGAAAGTTTTGGATCATTAGGTCACTTGCATCCTGAACATGTATCTGGCATGCATATCCACCACATTAAAAGGATGTTAGGATCAGTTAGAAGTCCATTTCCTATAAAATTCCACCAAGCAATTTTTAGGGGTTGTACTAGTGGAATTTCCAAAACATGGATAACAAAACCTTGGAGTTCATTTTTAGTGAGTGAAATAATTTTTTTCCCACAGATTTGTTATAGTTTTCAAATTTTTTTGCATACATGACCTATAAATTTTTTATTTTGTTGCGATCTATTTGCCTTATATCTTTTTTCTTTACGAGAAAAATGGGAGAGTGAAAATTCAAGTTTTGATCTGAAAAAAATTTGAACATCCAAAAGGGAAATGCACACATGCTGAGAGAGATAATTCGAAAAAGTATCTGTGATTTTTAGAGATAATTCCAAAAAGTATTTGTGATTTTTAAGGATTGGCAAAAAGTGGGTTGTTTGGCTCTGGTAAAATATCCAACCACTTGAGAATTTTATTTTTTCTACTCCTTGAAAATTTTGGATCATTAGGTCACTTGCATCCTCAGCATGTTTCTGGCATGCATATCCACCACATTTAAAGCTTGTTAGAATGAGTTAGAAGTCCCTTTCCTATTAAATTCCACCAAGCTATTATAAGTGGTTGTACCAGTGGAATTTCCCAAACGTGGAAAACAAAACCTTGGAGTCCAATTTTAGTGCTTGAAATAATTTTCTTCACTTACATTTATTGTAGTTTTCAAATTCTTTTGCATACATGAACTCTAAAATTTTCATTTTGTTGCGATCTTTTTGCCTTATATCTTTTTTGTTTACGGGAAAAATGGGAGAGTGAAAACTCAAGTTTGGATCTGAAATAAAAATTGAACATCCAAAATGGAAATGCACAAATGCTGTGAGAGCTAATTCCAAAAAGAATCTGTGATTTTTAAGGATAGGCAAAAAGAGGGTTGTTTGACGCTGGTAAAATATCCAACCACTTGAGAATTTGATTTTTTCTACTCCTTGAAAATTATGATCATTAGGTCACTTGCATCCTCAACATGTTTTAGGCATGCATATCCATCACCTTTAAAGCATGTTAGGATCAGTTAGAAGTCCCTTTCCTATATAATTCCACCAAGCTATTTTTAGGGGTTGTACTAGTGGAATTTCCCAAACATGGATAACAAAACCTTGGAGTTAATTTTGAGTGCATGAAAACATTTTCTTCACTTATATTTATTATAGTTTTCAAATTTTTTTGCATACATGAACTCTAAAATTTTCCTTTTTTTTGCGATCTATCTTCCCTTACATGTATTGTAGTTTTCAATTTTTTTTGTATACATGAACTCTTAAATTTTAATTTTGTTCCTATCTATATGGCTAATATCTTTTTCGCTTTCGAGAAAAAAGGGTGAGTGAAAGCTCAAGTTTGGATCTGAAAAAAAATTTGAACATCCAAAATGGAAATGCACAAATGTTGAGAGAGATAATTCCAAAAAGTATCTGTGATTTTTAAGGATAGGCAAAAAGTGGGTTGTTTTGCTCTGGTATAATATCCAACCACTTGAGAAATTTTTTTTTTTATTTCTTGAAATTTTTGGATCATTAGGTCACTTGCATCCTCAAATGTTTCATGCAAGCATATTCACACAATTTAAGCATGTTAGGATCAGTTAGAAGACCCTTTCAAAAAAAATTCCACCAAGCTATTATTCTGGGTTGTACTAGTGGAATTTTCCAAAGAAGGATAACAAAATCGTGGAGTTCATTTTTAGCGCGTGAAATAGTTTTCTTCACTTACATTTATTATAGTTGTCAAATATTTTTGCATAAATGAACTCTAAAAATTTCATTTTGTTACGATCTATTTGCCTGATATCTTTTTTGTTTAAGAGAAAAATGGGTGAGTGAAAACTCAAGTTTGGATCTGAAAGAAAATTTGAACATCCAAAATGGAAATGCTCAAATTCTGAGAGAGATAATTCCAAAAAGAATCTGTGATTTTTAAGGATTGGCAAAAAGTGGGTTGTTTGGCTCTAGTAAATATCCAACCACTTGAGAATTTGATTTTTTCTATGCCTTTAATTTTTGGATCATTAGGTCACTTGCATCCTCAACATGTTTCTGGCATGCATATCCACCACATTTAATGGTTGTTAAGATCAGTTAGAAGTCTCTTTACTATAAAATTCTACCAAGCTATTATTAGGGGTTGTACTAGTGGAATTTCCCAAACATGGATAACAAAACCTTGGAGTTCATTTTTAGCGCCTGAAATAATTTTCTTCACTTACATTTATTATAGTTTTCTAATTTTTTTGCATACATGAACTCTAAAATTTTCATTTTGTTTCAATCTATTTGCCTTATATCTTTTTGGTTTACGAGAAAAATGGGAGACTGAAAACTCAAGTTTGAATCTGAAAAAAAATTTGGACATCCAAAATGGAAAGGAACAAATGCTTAGAGAGATAATTCCAAAATATATCTGTGATTTTTAAGGATAGGCAAAAAGTGGGTTGTTTGGCTTTGGTAAATATCCAACCACATGTTACTTGAGAATTTAATTATTTATAATCCTTGAAATTTTTGGATCATTAGGTCACGTGCTTCCTCAACATGTTTCTGGCATGCATATCCACCACATTTAAAGCATGTTAGCATCAGTTAGGAGTCCCTTTCCTACAAAATTCCACCAAGCTATTAATAGGGGTTGTACTAGTGGAATTTCCCAAACATGGATAACAAAACCTTGGAGTTCATTTTTAGTGCGTGAAATAATTTTCTTCACTTACATTTATTATAGTTTTCAAATTTTTTGGCGTTAATGAACTCTAAATTTTCCATTTCTTTGCGATCTATTTGCTTAGTATCTTTTTTGTTTAGGAGAAAAATGGGAGAGTGAAACTCAAGTTTGGATCTGAAAAAAAATTTGAACATCCAAAATGGAAATACACAAATGGTGAGAGAGATAATTCCAAAAAGTATCTGTGATTTTTAAGGATAGGCAAAAAGTGGGTTGTTGGACTCTGGTAAAATATCCAACCACTTGAGAATTTGATTTTCTTTACTCCTTGAAATTTTTGGATCATTAGGTCACTTGCATCCTCAACATGTTTCTGGCATGCATATCCACCACATTTAAACCATGTTTGGATTAGTTAGAAGTCCCTTCCCAATAAAATTCCACCAAGCTATTATCAGGGGTTGTACTAGTGGAATTTTCCTAACATGGATAAAAACACCTTGGAGTTCATTTTTAGTGCATGAAATAATTTTCTTCACATACATTTATTATAGTTTTCTATTCCTTGAAATTTTTGGATCATTAGGTCACTTGCATCCTCAACATGTTTCTGGCACGCATATCCACCACATTTAGAGCATGTTATGATGAGTTAGAAGTCATTTCCTATATAATTCCACCAAGGTATTATAAGGAGTTATACTAGTGGAATTTCCCAAAAATGGATAATAAAACCTTGGAAATCATTTTTAGTGCGGGAAATAATTTTCTTCACTTACATTTATTATAGTTTTTAAATTTTTTTTGCATACATGAACTCTAAAATTTTCATTTTGTTCCATTCTTTTAGCCTTAAAACTTTTTTCTTAACGAAAAAATGGGAGAGTGAAAACACAAGTTTGGATCTAAAAAAAATTTTGAACATCCAAAATGGAAATGCACAAATTCTGAGAGAGATAATTCCAAAAAGTATCTGTGATTTTTAAGGACAGGAAAAAAGTGGGTTGTTTGGCTCTGGTAAATATCCAACCACTTGAGAATTTGATTTTCTCTACTCCTTGAAATTTTTGGATCATTAGGTCACTTGCATCCTCAACATGTTTCTGGCTTGCATATCCACCACATTTAAACCATGTTTGTATCAGTTAGAAGTCCCTTCTCAATAAAATTACACCAAGCTATTATCAGGGGATGTACTAGTGGAATTTTCCTAACATGGATAACAAAACCTTGGAGTTCATTTTTAGTGCATGAAATAATTTTCTTCACATACATTTATTATAGTTTTCAAATTTTTTCGCATACATGAACTCTAAACTTTTCATTTTGTTCCGTTCTTTTTGCCTTAAATCTTTTTTGTTAACCAGAAAAATGGGAGAGTGAAAACTCAAGTTTGGATCTGAAAAAATTTGAACATCCAAAATGGAAATGCACAAATTCTGAGAGAGATAATTCCAAAAAGTATCTGTGATTTATAAGGACAGGAAAAAAGTGGGTTGTTTGGCTCTGGTAAATATCCAACCACTTGAGAATTTGATTTTCTCTACTCCTTGAAATTTTTGGATCATTAGGTCACTTGCAACCTCAACATGTTTCTGGCATGCATATCCACCACATTTAAAGCATGTTTGGATCAGTTAGAAGCCCTTTCCAATACAATTCCACCAAGCTATTATCAGGGGTTGTACTAGTTGAATTTCCCAAACATGGATAAAAAAAACATGGAGTTCATTTTAAGTGCATGAAATAATTTTCTTCATATACATTTATTATAGTTTTCAAATTTTTTTGCATACATGAACTCTTAAATTTTTATTTTGCATGTTAGGATCAGTTAGAAGTCCCTTTAGTATAAAATTCCACCACGCTATTATTAGGGGTTGTACTAGTGGAATTTCACAAACATGGATAACAAAACCTTTGAGTTTATTTTTAGTGCGTGATATAATTTTCTTCAATTACATTTATTATAGTTTTCAGATTTTTTTGCATACATGAACTCTAAAATTTTCATTTTGTTTCGATCTATTTGCCTTATATCTTTTTTGTTTACGAGAAAATTGGGAGAGTGAAAACTCAAGTTTGGATCTGAAAATAAAATTTGAACATCCAAAATGGAAATTCACAAATGCTTAGAGAGATAATTCCAAAAGCATATGTGAATTTGAAGGATAGGCAAAAAGTGGGTTGTTTGGCTCTGGTAAATATCCAACCACACGCTACTTGGGAATTTAATGTTCTCTAATCCGTGAAATTTTTGGATCATTAGGTCACTTGCATCCTCATCATGTTTTAGGCATGCATATCCACCTCATTTAAAGCAAGTTAAGATCAGTTAGAAGTCCCTTTCCAGTAAAATTCCACCAAGCTATTATTAGGGGTTGTACTAGTGGAATTTCCCAAACATGGATAACAAAACCTTGGAGTTCATTTTTAGTGCCTGAAATAATTTTCTTCATGTACATTTATTATAGTTTTCAAATTTATTTGCAGATATGAACTCTAAAATTTACATTTTGGTGCGATCTATTTGCCTTATCTCTTTTTTGTTTACGAGAAAAATGGGTGAGTGAAAACTCAAGTTTGGATCTGAAAAAAAAATTGAACATCCAAAATAGAAATGCACAAATGCTTAGAGAGATAATTCCAAAAAGTATCTGTGATTTTTAAGGATAGGCAAAATGTCGGTTGTTTGGCTCTGGTAAATATCCAACCACTTGAGAATTTGATTTTTTCTACTCCTCGAAATTTTTGGACCATTAGGTCACTTGCATCCTCAACATGTTTCTTGCATGCATATCCTCGACATTTAAAGCATGTTAGGATCAGTTAGAAGTCCCTTTCCTATAAAATTCCACCAAGCTATTACTAGGGGTTGTACTAATGGAATTTCCCAAACATGGATAACAAAACCTTGGAGTTCATTTTTAATGCGTGAAATAATTTTTTTCACTTACATTTATTGTAGTTTTCAATTTTTTTTGCATACTTGAACTCTAAAATTTTCATTTTGTTGCGATCTGTCTTCTCTTACATTTATTGCTGTTTTCAAATTTTTTTCCATACATGAACTCTTAAATTTTCATTTTCTTGTGATCTATTTGTCTTATATCTTTTTTGTTTGCAAGAAAAATGGGAGAGTGAAAACTCAAGTTTGGATGTGAAAAAAAATTTGAACATCCAAAATGGAAATGCACAAATGATGAGAGAGATAATTCCAAAAAGTATCTATGATTTTAAAGGATAGGCAAAAAGTGGGTTGTTTGGCTCTGGTAAATATCCAACCACCTGAGAATTTGATTTTTTCTACTCCTTGAAATTGTTGGATCATTAGGTCACTTGCATCCTATACATTTTTCTGGCATGCATATCCACCACATTTAAAGCATGTTAGGATCAGTTAGAAGTCCCTTTGCTATTAAAATTCCACCAAGCTATTATTAGGGGTTGTACTAGTGGAATTTCCCAAACATGGATAAAAAAACCTTGGAGTTCATTTTTAGTGCCTGTAATAATTTTCTTCACTTACATTTGTTTTAGTTTTCAAATATTTTTGGATACAAGAACTCTAAAATTTTCATTTTGTTGCGATCTATTGGCCTTATATCTATTTCGCTTACGAGAAAAATGGGAGAGTGAAAACTCAAGTTTGGATCTGAAAAAAAATTTGAACATCAAAAATGGAAATGCACAAATGGTGAGAGAGATAATTCCAAAAATTATCTGTGATTTTTAAGGATGGGCAAAAAGTGGGTTGTTTAACTCTGGTGAAATACCAACTACTTGTGAATTCAATTTTTTTTTCTCCTTGAAATTTTTTGATCATTAGGTCACTTGCGTCCTCAACATGTTTCTGGCATGCATATCCACGAAATTGAAAGCATGTTAGGACTAGTTAGAAGTCCCTTTCCGATAAAATTCCACCTTACTTATATTAGGGGTTGTACTAGTGGAATTTCCCAAACATTAATAACAAAACCTTGAAGTTCATTTTTAGTGCGTGAAATAATTTTCTTCACCTAAATTTATTATAGTTTTAAATTTCTTTCCATACATGACCTCTAAAGTTTTAATTTGTTGCGATCTATTTGCCTAATATCTTTTTTGTTTACGAGAAAAATGGGAGAGTGAAAACTTAAGTTTGGATCTGAAAAAAATTTTGAACATCCAAAAAGGAAATGCACAAATGCTGAGTGAGATAAGTCCAAAAATTATCTGTGATTTTTAAGGATAGGCTAAAAGTGGGTTGTTTGGCTCTGGTAAAATATCCAACCACTTGAGAATTTGATTTTTTTCTACTCCTAGAAAATTTTGGATCATTAGGTCACATGCATCCTCAACATGTTTCTGACATGCATATCCACCACATTTTTAACATGTTAGGATCCGTTCGAAGTCCCTTTCCTATAAAATTCCACCAAGCTATTATTAAGGGTTGTACTAGTGGAATTTCCCAAACATGAATAACAATACCTTGGAGTTGGTTTTTAGTGCGTGAAATAATTTCTTCACTTACATTTATTATAGTTTTCAAATTTTTTTGCATACATGAACTCTAAAATTTTCATTTTGTTACGATCTATTTGCCTTATATCTTTTTTGTTTAGGAGAAAAATGGGAGAGTGAAAACTAGAGTTTGGATCTGAAAAAAAATTTGAACATCGAAAAAGGAAATGCACAAATGCCGAGAGAGATAATTCCAAAAAGTATCTGTGATTTTTAAGTATAGGCAAAAAGTGGGTTGTTTGGATCTGGTAAAATATCCAACCACTTGAGGATTTGATTTTTTCTACTCCTTGAAATTTTTGGATCATTAGGTCACTTGAATCCTCAACATGTTTCTGGCATGCATATCCACCACATTTAAAGCATGTAAGGATCAGTTACAAGTCCCTTTCCTATAAAATTCCACCAAGCTATTATAAGGGGTTCTAATAGTGGAATTTCCCAAACATGGATAACAAAATCTTGGAGGTCATTTTTAGTGCGTGAAATAATTTTCTTCACTTACATTTGTTATAGTTTTCAAATTTTTTTGCATACATGAAATCTAAAATATTCATTTTGTTGCGATCTATTTGCCTTATATCTTTTTTGCTTACGGGAAAAATGGAAGAGTGAAAACTCATGTTTGGATATGAAAAAAAATTTGAACATCCAAAATGGAAATGCACAAATTCTGAGAGAGATAATTCCAAAAAGTATCTGTGATTTTTAAGGACAGGAAAAAAGTGGGTTGTTTGGCTCTAGTAAATATCCAACCACTTGAGAATTTGATTTTTTCTACTCCTTCAAATTTTTGGATCATTAGATCACTTGCATCCTCAACATATTTCTGGCATGCATATCCACCACATTTAAAGCATGTTTGGATCAGTTAGAAGCCCTTTCTAATAAAATTCCACCAAGCTATTATCTGGGGTTGTACTAGTCGAATTTCCCAAACATGGATAACAAAACCTTGGAGTTCATTTTAAGTGCATGAAATAATTTTCTTCACATAGATTTATTATAGTTTTCAAATTTTTTTTTCATACATGAACTCTTTAAATTTTATTTTGCATGTTAGGATCAGTTAGAAGTGCCTTTAGTATAAAATTCCACCAAGCTATTATGAGGGGTTGTACTAGTGGAATTTCAAAAACATGGATAACAAAAACTTGGAGTTTATTTTTAGTGCGTGATATAATTTTCTTCAATGACATATATTATAGTATTCAGATTTTTTTGCATACATGAACTCTAAAATTTTCATTTTGTTTCGATCTATTTGCCTTATATCTTTTTTGTTTACGAGAAAATTGGGAGAGTGAAAACTCAAGTTTGGATCTGAAGAAAAAATTTGAACATCCAAATTGGAAATTCACAAATGCTTAGTGAGATAATTCCAAAAGCATCTGGGATTTTTAAGGATAGGCAAAAAGTGGGTTGTTTGGCTCTGGTAAATATCCAACCACACGCTACCTGAGAATTTAATTTTCTCTAATCCTTGAAATTTTTGGATCATTAGGTCACTTGCATCCTCATCATGTTTCAGGCAAGCATATCCACCTCATTTAAAGCAAGTTAAGATCAGTTAGAAGTCCCTTTCCTATAAAATTCCACCAATCTATTATTTGGGGTTGTACTAGTGGAATTTTCCAAACATGGATAACAAAACCTTGGAGTTCATTTTTAGTGCATGAAATAATTTTCTTCACGTACATTTATTATAGTTTTCAAATTTATTTGCATATATGAACTCTAAAATTTTCATTTCGGTACGATCTATTTGCCTTATCTCTTTTTTGTTTACGAGAAAAATGGGTGAGTGAAAACTCAAGTTTGGATCTGAAAAAAAAAATTGAACATCCAAAACAGAAATGCACAAATGCTTAGAGAGATAATTCCAAAAAGTATCTGTGATTTTTAAGGATAGGCAAAATGTCGGTTGTTTGGCTCTGGTAAATATCCAACGACTTGAGAATTTGATTTTTTCTATTCCTTGAAATTTTTGGATCATTAGGTCACTTGCATCCTCAACATGTTTCTTTCATGCATATCCTCAACATTTAAAGCATGTTAGGATCAGTTAGAAGTCCCTTTCCTATAAAATTCCACCAAGCTATTATTAGGGGTTGTACTAGTGGAATTACCCAAACATGGATAACAAAACCTTGGAGTTCATTTTTAATGCGTGAAATAATTTTTTTCACTTAAATTTATTGTAGTTTTCAATTTTTTTTGCATACATGAACTCTAAAATTTTCATTTTGTTGCAATCTGTCTTCTCTTACATTTATGCAGTTTTCAACTTTTATTGCATACATGAACTCTTAAATTTTAATTTTCTTGCGATCTATTTGTCTTATATCTTTTTTGTTTATAAGAAAAATGGGAGAGTGAAAACTCAAGTTTGGAAGTGAAAAAAAATTGAACATCCAAAATGGAAATGCACAAATGATGAGAGAGATAATTCCAAAAAGTATCTATGATTTTAAAGGATAGGCAAAAAGTGGTTTGTTTGGTTCTGGTAAATATCCAACCACCTGAGAATTTGATTTTTTCTACTCCTTGAAATTTTTGGATCATTAGGTCACTTGCATCCTATACATTTTTCTGGCATGCATATCCACCACATTTAAAGCATGTTAGGATCAGTTAGAAGTCCCTTTGCTATAAAATTCCACCATACTATTATTAGGGGTTGTACTAGTGGAATTTCCCAAACATGGATAAAAAAACCTTGGAGTTCATTTTTAGTGCGTGAAATAATTTTCTTCACTTACATTTATTTTAGTTTTCAATTTTTTTTGGATAAGAGAACTCTAAAATTTTCATTTTGTTGCGATCTATTGGCCTTATATCTATTTCGCTTACGAGAAAAATGGGAGAGTGAAAACTCAAATTGGATCTGAAAAAAAATTTGAACATCAAAAATGGAAATGCACAAATGCTAAGAGAGATAATTCCAAAAAGTATTTGTGATTTTTAAGGATGGGCAAAAAGTGGGTTGTTTAGCTCTGGTGAAATATCCAACTACTTGAGAATTCAATTTTTTTTTCTCCTTGAAATTTTTTGATCATTAGGTCACTTGCGTCCTCAACATGTTTCTGGCATGCATATCCACAAAATTTAAAGCATGTTAGGACTACTTAGAAGTCCCTTTCCTATAAAATTCCACCTTGCTTATATTAGGGGTTGTACTAGTGAAATTTCCCAAACATTAATAACAAAACCTTGAAGTTCATTTTTAGTGCGTGAAATAATTTTCTTCACGTAAATTATTATAGTTTTAAATTTTTTGCATACATGAACTCTAAAGTTTTAATTTTGATGCGATCTATTTGCCTTATATCTTTTTTGTTTACGAGAAAAATGGGAGAGTGAAAACTTAAGTTTGGATCTGAAAAAAAATTTGAACATCCAAAAAGGAAATGCACAAATGTTGAGTGAGTAAGTCCAAAAATTATCTGTGATTTTTAAGGATAGGCTAAAAGTGGGTTGTTCGGCTCTGGTAAAATATCCAACCACTTGAGAATTTGATTTTTTTCTACTCCGTGAAATTTTTGGATCATTAGGTCACATGCATCCTCAACATGTTTCTGGCATGCATATCCACCAAATTTTTAGCATGTTAGGATCTGTTCGAAGTCCCTTTCCTATAAAATTCCACCAAGCTATTATTAGGGGTTGTACTAGTGGAATTTCCCAAATATGGATAACAATACCTTGGAGTTGGTTTTTAGTGCGTGAAATAATTTTCTTCACTTACGTTTATTATAGTTTTCAAATTTTTTTGCATACATTAACTCTAAAATTTTCATTTTGTTACGCTCTATTTGCCTTATATCTTATTTGTTTAGGAGAAAATTGGGAGAGTGAAAACTCAAGTTTGGATCAGAAAAAAAATTTGAACATCGAAAAAGGAAATGCACAAATGCTGAGAGTGATAATTCCAAACTGTATCTGTGATTTTTAAGTTTAGGCAAAAAGTGGGTTGTTTGGATCTGGTAAAATATCCAACCACTTGAGAATTTGATTTTTTCTACTCGAAATTTTTGGATCATTAGGTCACTTGCATCCTCAACATGTTTCTGGCATGCATATCCACCACATTTTTAGCATGTTAGGATCTGTTTGAAGTCCCTTTCCTATAAAATTCCACCAAGCTATTATTAGGGGTTGTACTAGTGGAATTTCCCAAACATGGATAACAAAATCTTGGAAGTCATTTTTAGTGCGTGAAATAATTTTCTTCACTTACATTTATTATAGTTTTCAAAATTTTTTGCATTCAAGAAATCTAAAATATTCATTTTGTTGCGATCTATTTGCCTTATATCTTTTTTGCTTACGGGAAAAATGGGAGAGAGAAAACTCAAGTTTGGATCTAAAAAAAAATTTGAACATCCAAAATGGAAATGCAAAAATTCTGAGAGAGATAATTCCAAAAAGTATCTGTGATTTTTAAGAACAGGAAAAAAATCGGTTTTGTTTGGCTCTAGTATATATCCAACCACTTGAGAATTTAATTTTTTCGACTCCTTCAAATTTTTGGATCATTAGGTCACTTGCATCCTCAACATGTGTCTGGCATGCATATCCACCACATTTAAAGCATGTTTGGATCAGTTAGAAGCCCTTTCCAATAAAATTCCACCAAGCTATTATCAGGGGTTGTACTAGTGGAATTTCCCAAACATGGATAACAAAACCTTGGAGTTCATTTTAAGTGCATGAAATAATTTTCTTCACATACATTTATTATAGTTTTCAAATTTTTTTGCATACATGAACTCTTAAATTTTTATTTTGCATGTTAGGATCAGTTAGAAGTCCCTCTCCTATAAAATTCCACCAAGCTATTATATGGGGTTCTAATAGTGGAATTTCCCAAACATGGATAACAAAATCTTGGTGTTCATTTTTAGTGCATGAAATAATTTTCCTCACTTACATTTATTATAGTTTTAAAATTTTTTGCAGACATGAAATTTAAAAATTTTATTTTGTTGTGATCAATTTGCATTATATCTTTTTTGTTTACGAGAAAAATGGGAGAGTGAAAACTCAAGTTTGGATCTGAAATAAAATTTCAACATCCGAAATTGAAATGCACAAATGCGGAGAGTGATAATTCCAAAAAGTATCTGTGATTTTTAAGGATAGGAAAAAAGGGGGTTGTTTGGCTCTGGTAAAATATCCAACCACTTGAGAATTTGATTTTTTCTACTCCTTGAAATTTTTGGAGCATTAGGTCACTCGCATCCTCAACATGTTTCTGGCATGCATATCCACCACATTTAAATCATGTTAGGATCAGTTAGAAGTCCCTTTCCTATTAAATTCCACTAAGCTATTAATAGGGGTTGTACTAGTTGAATTTCCCATACATGGATCACAAAACCTTGGAGTTCATTTTTAGTGCGTGAAATAATTTTCTTTACTTACATTTATTATAGTTTTAGAATTTTTTTGCATACATGAACTCTAAAATTTTCATTTTGTAGCGATCTATTGCCTTATATCTTTTTTGTTTATGAGACAAATGGGAGAGTGAAAATTCAAGTTTGGATCTGAAAAAAAAATTGAACATCCAAAATGGAAATGCACAAATGCAGAGAGAGCTAATTCCAAAAAGTATCTGTGATTTTTAAGGATAGGCAAAAAAAGGGTTGTTTGGCGCTTGTAAAATATCCAACCACTTGAGAATTTGATTTTTTCTACTCCATTGAAATTTTTGGATGATTAGGTCGCTTGCATCCTCAACATGTTTCGGGCATGGATATCCACCACATTTAAAGCATGTTAGGATCAGTTAGAAGTCCCTTTACTATAAAATTCCACCAAGCTACTCTTAGGGGTTGTACTAGTGGAATTTCCCAAACATGGATAACAAAACCTTGGAGTTCATTTTTAGTGCGTGAAGTTATTTTCTTGACTTACATTTATTTTAGTTTTCAAATTTTTTTGTATACACGAAATCTAAAATTCTCATTTTGTTGCGATTTATTTGCCTTATATCTTTTTTGCTTACGGGAAAAATGGGAGAGTGAAAATTCAAGTTTGGATCTGAAAAAAATTTTGAACATATAGAAAGGAAATGCACAAATGCTGAGAGAGATAATTCCAAAAAGTATCTATGATTTTTAAGGATAGGCAAAAAGTGGGTTGTTTGGCTCTGGTAAAATGTCCAACCACTTGAGAATTTGATTTTTTCTACTCCTTGAAATTTTTGGATCATTAGGTCAAATCCATCCTGAACATGTTTTTGGCATGCATATCCACCACATTTAAAGCATGCTAGGATCAGTTAGAGGTTCCTTTCCTATATATAATTCCACCAAGCATGTTAGGATGAGTTAGAAGTCTTTCCTATAAAATTCCACAAAGCAATTAATAGGGGTTGTACTAGTGGAATTTCCCAGACATGGATCACAAAATCTTGGAGTTCATTTTTAGTGCGTTAAATAATTTTTTTTACTTACATTTATTTTAGTTTTCAATTTTTTTTTTAATACATGAACTCTAAAATTTTCATTTTGTTGCGATCTATTTTCCTTATTTCTTTTTTTTTTACGGGAAAAATGGGAGAGTGAGAGCTCTCTTTGGATCTGAAAAAAAATTTGAACATAAAAAATGGAAATGCACAAATGGTGAGAGAGATAATTCCAAAAAGTATCAATGATTTTGAAAGATAGGCAAAAAATGGGTTGTTTGGCTCTAGTAAATATCCAACCACTTGAGAATTTGATTTTTTCTACTCCTTGAAACTTTTGGATCATTAGGTCACTTGCATCCTCAACGTGTTTTTGGCATGCATATCCACCACATTTAAGGCATGTTAGGATCAGTTAGAAGTCCCTTTCGTATAAAATTCCACCAAGCTATTATTAGGGGTTGTACTAGTGGAATTTCCCAAACATGGATAACAAAACCTTGGAGTTCATTTTTAGTCCGTGAAATATTTTTCTTCACTTACATTTAGTAGAGTTTTCAAATTTTCTTGCATACGTGAACTATAAAATTTTCATTTTGTTGCGATCTAATTCCCTTATATCTTTTTTGTCTACGAGAAAAATGGGAGAGTAAAAACTAAAGTTTGGATCTGAAAAAAAATTTGAACAACCAAAATGGAAATGCACAAATGGTGAGAGAGATAATTCCAAAAAGTACCTATGATTTTTAAGGACAGGCAAAAAGTGGGTTGTTTCGCTCTGGTAAATATCCAACCACTTGAGAATTTGATTTTTTCTACTCCTTGGAATTTTTGGATCATTAGGTCACTTGCATCCTCAACATGTTTCTGGCGTGCATATCCATCACATTTAAAGGATGTTAGGATCAGTTAGAAGTCCATTTCCTATGAAATTCCACCAAGCTAATATTAGGGATTGTACTAGTAGAATTTACCAAACATGGAAAACTAAACATTGGAGTTCATTTTTAGTTTGTGAAATAATTTCCTTCATATACATTTATTATAGTTTTTAAATTTTTTTGCTTACATGAACTCTACAATTTTTATTTTGTTGCGATCTATTTGCCTTATAATCTTTTTTGTTTACGAGAAAATGGGAGAGTGAAAACTCAAGTTTGGATCTGAAAAAAAATTTGAACATACAAAAAGGAAATGCACAAATGCTGAGAGAGATAATTCCAAAAAGTATCTGTAATTTTTAAGGATTGGCAAAAAGTGGGTTGTTTGGCTTTGGTAAAATATCCAACCACTTGAGAATTTGATTTTTTCTACTCCTTGAAATTTTTGGATCATTAGGTCACATGCATCCTCAACATGTTTCTGGCATGCATATCCACCACATTTAAAGCATGTTATGATCAGTTAGAAGTTCCTTTCCTATAAAATTCCACCAAGCTATTATTAGGGGTTTTACTAGTGGAATTTCCCAAACATGGATAACAAAACCTTGGAGTTCATTTTTAGCGCTTGAAATAATTTTCAAATTTTTTTTGCATACTTGAAATCTAAAATTTTCCTTTTGTTATGCCTTATATCTTTTTTGTTTACGAGAGAAATGGGAGAGTAAAAACTCAAGTTTGGATCTGAAAAAAAATTTGAACAACCAAAATGGAAATGCACAAAGGGTGAGAGAGATAATTCCAAAAAGTATCTATGATTTTTAAGGATAGGAAAAAAGTGGGTTGTTTGGCTCTGGTAAATATCCAACCACTTGAGAATTTGATTTTTTCTACTACTTTGAAATTTTTGGATCATTAGGTTCATTTGCAACCTCAACATGTTTCTAGCATGCATATCCACCACATTTAAAGGATGTTAGGATCAGTTAGAAGTCCATTTCCTATAAATTTCCACCAAGTTATTATTAGGGGTTGTACTAGTAGAATTTTCCAAACATGGATAACTAAACCTTGGAGTTCATTTTTTGTGTGTGAAATAATTTCCTTCACATACATTTATTAAAGTTTTCAAATTTTTTTGCATACATGAACTGTAAAATTTTTATTTTGTTGTGATCTATTTGCCTTATATCTTTTTTGTTTACGAGAAAAATGGGAGAGTGAAAACTCAAGTTTGGATCTGAAAAAAAATTTGAACACACAAAAAGAAAATGCAAAAATGCTGAGAGAGATAATTCCAAAAAGTATCTGTGATTTTTAAGGATAGGCAAAAAGTGGGTAGTTTGGCTCTAGTAAAATGGCCAACCACTTGAGAATTTGATTTTTTCTACTCCTTGAAATTTTTGATCATTAGGTCATATGCATCCTCAACATGTTTCTGGCATGCATATCCACCACATTTAAAGCATGTTAGGATGAGTTAGAAGTCCCTTTCCTATAAAATTCCACAAAACTATTAATAGGGGTTGTACTAGTGGAATTTCCCAAACATGGATCACAAAATCTTGGAGTTCATTTTTAGTGCGTTAAATAATTTTCTTTACTTACATTTATTTTAGTTTTCAAATTTTTTTGCATATATGAACTCTAAAATTTTCATTTTGTTGCGATCTATTTTCCTTATATGTTTTTTTTTACGGTAAAATTGAGAGAGTGAAAACTCAAGTTTGGATCTGAAAAAAAATTTGAACATAAAAAATTGAAATGCACAAATGGTGAGAGAGATAATTCCAAAAAGTATCAATGATTTTGAAAGATAGGGAAAAAGTGGTTTATTTGGCTCTGGTAAATATCCAACCACTTGAGAATTTGATTTTTTCTACTCCTTGAAACTTTTGGATCATTGGGTCACTTGGATCCTCAACGTGTTTCTGGCATGCATATCCACCACATTTAAGGCATGTTAGGATCAGTTAGAAGTCCCTTTCGTATAAAATTCCACCAAGCTATTATTAGGGGTTGTACTAGTGGAATTTCCCAAACATGGATAACAAAACCTTGGAGTTCATTTTTAGTCCGTGAAATATTTTTCTTCACTTACATTTATTAGAGTTTTCAAATTTTCTTGCATACGTGAACTTTAAAATTTTCATTTTGTTGCGATCTAATTCCCTTATATCTTTTTTGTTCACGAGAAAAATGGGAGAGTAAGAACTCAAGTTTGGATCTAAAAAAAAATTTGAACAACCAAAATGGAAATGCTAAAATGGTGATAGAGATAATTCCAAAAAGTACCTATGATTTTTAAGGATAGGCAAAAAGTGGGTTGTTTGGCTCTGGTAAATATCCAACCACTTGAGAATTTGATTTTTTCTACTCCTTGGAATTTTTAGATCATTAGGTCACTTGCATCTTCAACATGTTTCTGGCATGCATATCCACCACATTTAAAGGATGTTAGGATCAGTTAGAAGTCCATTTCCTATGAAATTCCACCAACCTAATATTAGGGGTTGTACTAGTAGAATTTACCAAACATGGATAACTAAACTTTGGAGTTCATTTTTAGTTTGTGAAATAATTTCCTTCACATACATTTATTATATTTTTCAAATTTTTTTGCTTACATGAACTCTAAAATTTTTATTTTGTTGCGATCTATTTGCCTTATAATCTTTTTTGTTTACGAGAAAATGGGAGAGTGAAAACTCAAGTTTGGATCTGAAAAAAAATTTGAACATACAAAAAGGAAATGCACAAATGCTGAGAGACATAATTCCAAAAAGTATCTGTGATTTTTAAGGATAGGCAAAAAGTGGGTTGTTTGGCTCTGGTAACATATCCAACCACTTGAGAATTTGATTTTTTCTACTCCTTGAAATTTTGGGTTCTATTGGTCACATGCATCCTCAACATGTTTCTGGCATGCATATCCACCATATTTAAAGCATGTTAGGATCAGTTAGAAGTCCCTTTCCTATAAAATTCCACCAAGCTATTATTAGGGGTTTTACTAGTGGAATTTCCCAAACATGGATAACAAATCCTTGGAGTTCATTTTTAGTGCTTGAAATAATTTTCAAATTTTTTTTGCATACTTGAACTCTAAAATTTTCATTTTGTTATGCCTTATATCTTTTTTGTTTACGAGAGAAATGGGAGAGTGAAAATTCAAGTTTGGATCTGAAAAAAAATTTGATCTTCCAAAATTGAAATGCACAATTATTGAGAGAGATAGTTCCAAAAAGTATCTGTGATTTTTAGGGATAGCCAAAAAGTGGGTTGTTTGGCTCTGTTAAATATCCAACCACTTGAGAATTTGCTTTTTTCTACTCCTTGAAATTTTTGGTTCATTAGGTCCACTTGCATCCTCAACCTGTTTTTGGCATGCATATATCCACCATACTTAAAGCATGTTAGGATCAGTTAGAAGTCCCTTTCCGATAAAATTCCACCAAGCTTTATTATTAGGGGTTGTACTAGTGGAATCTCCCAAACATGGATAACATAACCTTGGATTTCATTTTTAGTGCGCGAAATAATTTTCAAATGTTTTTTGCAGATGATGAACTCTAAAATTTTCAATTTGTTATGCCTTATATCTTTTTTGTTTTAGAGAAAAATGGGAGAGTGAAAACTGAATTTTGGATCTGAAAACAAATTTGAACATCCAAAATGGAAATGCACAAATGCTGAGAGAGATAGTTCCAAAAAGTATCTGTGATTTTTAAGGATAGGCAAAAGCTGGGTTGTTTGGCTCTAGTAAATATCCAACCACTTGAGAATTTGATTTTTTCTACACCTTGAAATTTTTTTATCATTAGGTCACTTGCATCCTCAACATGTTTATGGCATGCATATCCACCATATTTAAAGCATGCTAGGATCATTTAGAAGTCCCTTTCCGATAAAATTCCACCGAGCTATTATTAGGGGTTGTACTAGCGGAATTTCCCAAACATGGATAACAAAACCTTGGAGTTCATTTTTAGTGCGTGAAATAATTTTCTTCACTTACATTTATTACAGTTTTCATTTTTTTTTGCATACATGAACTCTAAAATTTTCATTTTTTTGCGATCTATTGGCCTTATATCTTTTTTGCTCACGAGAAAAATGGCAGAGTGAAAACTCAAGTTTGGATTTGAAAAAAAATTTGAACATCCAAAATGGAAATGCGCAAATGCTGAGAGAGATAATTCCAAAAAGTATCTGTGATTTTTAAGGATAGGCAAAAAGTGGGTTGTTTAGCTCTGGTGAAATATCCAACCACTTGAGAATTCGATTTTTTCTACTCCTATAAATTTTTGGATCATTAGGTCACTTGCATCTCCAACATGTTTCTGGTATGCATATCATCCACATTTAAAGCATGTTAGGACTAGTTAGAAGTCCCTTTCCTATAAAATTCCACCATGCTTATATTAGGTGTTGTACTAGTGGAATTTCCCAAACATTAATAATAAAACCTTGGAGTTCATTTTTAGTGCGTGAAATAATTTTCTTCCCTTAAATTTATTATAGATTTAAATATTTTCTGCATACATAAACTTTAAAATTTTAATTTTGTTGCGATGTATTTGTCTTATATCTTTTTTTTTATTTATGAGAAAAATGGGAGAGTGAAAACTTAAGTTTGGATCTGAAAAAAAATTTGAACATCCAAAAAGGAAATGCACAAATGCTGAGAGAGATAATTCCAATAATTATCGGTGATTTTTAAGGATAGGCAAAAAGTGGGTTGTTTGGCTCTGGTAAAATATCCAACTACTTGAGAATTTGATTTTTTCTACTCCTTGAAATTTTGGATCATTAGGTCACATGCAACCTCAACATGTTTCTTGCATCCATACCCACCACATTTAAAGCATGTTAGGATCAGTTAGAAGTCCATATCCTATAAAATTCCTCCAAGCTATTATTAGGGGTTGTACTAATGGAATTTCTCAAACATGGATAACAAAACCTTGGAGTTGGTTTTTAGTGCATGAAATAATTTTCTTCACTTACATTTATAATAGTTTTCAAATCTTTTTGCATACATGAACTCTAAAATTTTCATTTTGTTGCGATCTATTTGCGTTATATCTTTTTTGTTGACAGGAAAAATGGGAGAGTGTAAACTCTAGTTTGGATCTGAAAAAAAATTTGAACATCCAAAATAGAAATGCACAATCGCTGAGAGAGATAATTCCAAAAAGTATCTGTGTTTTTTAAGGATAGGCAAAAAGTGGGTGGTTTGGGTCTGGAAAAATATCCAACCACTTCAGAATTTGATTTTTTCTACTCCTTGAAATTTTTGGATCATTAGGTCACTTGTATCCTCAACATGTTTCTGGAATGCATATCCACCACATTTAAAGGATGTTAGGATCAGTTAGAAGTCCCTTACGATAAAATTCCACCAAGCTATTATTAGGGGTTGTACTAGTGGAATTTTCCAAACATGGAAAACAAAACCTTGGAGTTCATTTTTAGTGCATGAAATAATTTTCTTCACTTACATTTATTATAGTTTTCAATTTTTTTTGCATACATGAGCTCTAAAATTTTTTTTTTGTTGCGATATATTTGCCTTATATTCTTTAGTTTACGAGAAAAATGAGAATGTGAAAACTCAAGTTTGGATCTGAAAAAAGATTTGAACAACCAGAAAGGAAATGCACAAATGTGAGAGAGATAATTCAAAAAAGTATCTGTGATTTTAAAGGATAGGCAAAAAGTGCGTTGTTTGGCTCTAGTAAAATATTCAACCACTTGAGAATGTGATTTTTTCTGCTCCTTGAAATTTTTGGATCATTAGGTCACATGCATCCTCAACATGTTTCTAGCATGCATATCCACCACATTGAAAGCATGTTAGGATAGATTAGAAGTCCATTTCCTATAAAATTCCACCAAGCTCTTATAAGGGGTTCTAATAGTTGAATTTCCCAAACATGGATAACAAAATCTTGGAGTTCATTTTTAGTGCGTGAAATAATTTTCTTCACTTACATTTATTATAGTTTTAAATTTTTTTTGCATACATGAACTCTAAAATTTTCATTTTGTATCTATTGGCGTTATATCTTTTTTGTTTATGAGAAAAGTGGGAGAGTGAAAACTCAAGTTTGGATATGAAAAAAAAATTGAACATCCAAAAATGAAAAGCACAAATTCTGAGAGTGATAATTCCAAAAATTATTTGTGATTTTTAAGGATAAGAAAAAAGTGGGTTGTTTGGCTCTAGTAAAATATCCAACCACTTGAGAATTTGATTTTTTCTACTCCTTGAAAATTTTGGATCATTAGGTCACACTCATCCTCAACATGTTTCTGGCATGCATATCCACCACATTTAATGCATGTTAGGATGAGTTAGAAGTCCCTTTCCTATAGAATTCCACCAAGCTATTAATAGGGGTTGTACTAGTGGAATTTGCCAAACATGGATAACAAAACCTTGGAGTTCATTTTTAGTGCGTGAAATAATTTTCTTTTGTTACATTTATTATAGTTTTCAATTTTTTTTGCATACATGAACTCTAAAATTTTCATTTTGTTGCGATCTATTTTCCTTATATCTTTATTGTTTATGGGAAAAATGGGAGAGTGAAAACTCAAGTTTGGATCTGAAAAAAATTTGAACATCCAAAATGGAAATGCACAAATGCTGAGAGAGACAATTCCAAAAAGTATCTATGATTTTTAAGGATAGGCAAAAAGTGGGTTGTTTGGCTCTGGTAAATATCCAACCACTTGAGAATTTGATTTTTTCTACTCCTTGAAATTTTTGGATCATTAGGTCACTTCCATCCTCAACATGTTTCTTGCATGCATATCCTCGACATTTAAAGCATGTTAGGATCAGTTAGAAATCCCTTTCCTATAAAATTCCAACAAGCTATTATTAGGGGTTATACTAGTGGAATTTCCCAAAGATGGATAACAAAAGCTTGGAGTTGATTTTTAGTGCTAGAAATAATTTTCTTCACTTACATTTATTGTAGTTTTCAAATTTTTTTGCATACGTGAACTCTAAAATTTTCATTTTGTTGCGATCTATCTTCCCTTACATTTATTGTTATTTTCCAATTTTTTTGCATACATGAACTCTTAAATTTTCATTTTGTTGGGATCAATTTGTCTTATATCTTTTTTAATTACGAGAAAAATGGGAGAGTGAAAACTCAAGTTTGGATCTGAAAAAAAATTTGAACATCCAAAATGGAAATGCACAAATGCTGAGAGAGATAATTCCAAAAAGTATCTGTGATTTTAAAGGATAGGCAAAAAGTGGGTAGTTAGGCTTTGATAAATATCCAACCACTTGAGAATTTGTTTTTTTGAACTCCTTTGAATTTTTGGATCATTAGGTCACTTGCATCCTCAACTTGTTTCTGGCATGCATATCCACCACATTTTAAGCATGTTAGGATCAGTTAGAAGTCCCTTTCCTATAAAATTCCACCTAGCGCTTATTAGGGGTTGTACTAGTGGAATTTCCCAAACATGGATAACAAAACTTTGGAGGTTATTTTTAGTGCGTGAAATAATTTTCTTCACCAACATTTATTGTTGTTTTCAAATTTTTTTGCGGACATGAACTCTAAAATTTTCATTTTGTTGCGATCTATTGGCCTTATATCTTTTTCGGTTACGAGAAAAATGGGAGAGTGAAAACTCCAGTTTGGATCTGAAAAAAAATTTGAACATCCAAAATGGAATTACACAAATGCTGAGAGAGATTATTGCAAAATGTATCTGTGATTTTTAAGGTTAGGCAAAAAGTGGGTTGTTTTGCTCTGGTGAAAAATCCAACCACTTGAGTATTCGATTTTTTCTACTCCTTGAAATTTTTTGATTATTAGGTCACTTGCGTCCTCAACATGTTTCTTGCATGCATATCCACCACATTTAAAGCATGTTAGGATCAGTTTGAAGTCCCTTTCCTATAAAATTCCACCCTGCTTATATTAGGGGTTGTACTAGTGGAATTTCCCAAACATGGAAAAAAAAAACCTTGGAGTTCATTTTTAGTACTTGTAATAATTTTCTTCACTTACATTTATTATAGTTTCAATTTTTTTTTTGCACACATGAATTCTAAAATTTTAATTTTATTGCGATCTATTTGCCTTATATCTTTTTTGTTTACGAGAAAAAGGGGAGAGTGAAAACTCAAGTTTGGAACTGAAAACAAATTTGAACATCCAAAAAGGAAATGCACAAATGCTGAGAGAGATAATTCCAAAAAGAATCTATGATTTTTAAGGATAGCCAAAAAGTGGGTTGTTTGGCTCTGGTAAAATATCCAACCACTTGAGAATTTGATTTTTTCTACTCCTTGTAATTTTTGGATCATTAGGTCACATGCATCCTCAAAATGTTTCTGGCTTGCATATCCACCACATTTAAGCATGTTAGGATCAGTTAGAAGTCCCTTTCCTATAAAATTCTACCAAGCTATTATTAGCGGTTGTTCGAGTGGAATTTCCCAAACATGGATCACAAAACCTTGGAGTTCATTTTTAGTGCTTGAAATAATTTTTTTCACTTACATTTATTATAATTTTCAAATTTTTTTGCATAGATGATCTCTAAAATTTTCATTTTGTTGCGATCTATTTGCCATATATCTTTTTTATTTACTGGAAAAATGAGTGAGTGAAAACTCAAGTTTGGATCTGAAAAAAAATTAGAACATCCAGAAAAGAAATGCACAAATGCTGAGAGAGATAATTCCAAAAAGTATCTGTGATTTTTAAGGATAGGCAAAAAGTGGGTGGTTTCGGTCTGGTAAAATATCCAACCACTTCAGAATTTGAATTTTTCCACTCCATGAAATTTTTGGATCATTAGGTCACTTGCATCCTCAACATGTATCAGGAATACATGTCCATCACATTTAAAGCATGTTAGGATCAGTTAGAAGTCCCTTCATTATAAAATTCTCCCAAGCTATTATTACGGGTTGTACTAGTGGAATTTCCCAAACATGGATAACAAAACCTAGGAGTTCCTTTTTAGTGCGTGAAATAATTTTCTTCACTTACATTTATTATAGTTTTCAAATTTTTTTGCAAACATGAACTCTAAAATTTTCATTTTGCTTCGATCTATTTGCCTTATATCTTTTTTGTTTACGAGAAAAAGGGGAGAGTGAAAACTCTAGTTTGGATTTGAAAAAAAATTTGAACATCCAAAATGGAAATGCACAAATACTTAGAGAGATAATTCCAAAAGCATCTGTGATTTTTAAGGATAGGCAAAAAGTGGGTTGTTTGGCTCAGGTAAATATCCAACAACTCGTTATTTGAGAATTTAATTTTTTCTAATCCTTGAAATTTTTGGATCATTAGGTCACTTGCATCCTCAACATGTTTCAGGCATGCATATCCACCTCATTTAAAGCAAGTTAGGATCAGTAAGAAGTCCCTTTCCCATAAAATTCCACCAAGCTATTATTAGGGGTTGTACTAGTGAAATTTCTCAAACATGGATAACAAAACCTTGGAGTTCATTTTTAGTGCATGAAATAATTTTCTTCACTTACATTTATTATAGTTTTCAATTTTTTTACATACAAGAACTGTAAAATTTTCATTTTGGTTTGATCTATTTGCCTTATATCTTTTTTGTTTACGGGAAAAATGGGAGAGTGAAAACTCAAGTTTGGATCTGAAAAAAAATTTTAACATCCAAAAAGGAAATGCACAAATGCTGAGAGAGATAATTCCAAAAAGAATCTATGATTTTTAAGGATAGCCAAAAAGTGGGTTGTTTGGCTCTGGTAAAATATCCAACCACTTGAGAATTTGATTTTTTCTACTCCTTGTAATTTTTGGATCATTAGGTCACATGCATCCTCAAAATGTTTCTGGCTTGCATATCCACCACATTTAAGCATGTTAGGATCAGTTAGAAGTCCCTTTCCTATAAAATTCTACCAACCTATTATTAGCGGTTGTTCGAGTGGAATTTCCCAAACATGGATCACAAAACCTTGGAGTTCATTTTTAGTGCTTGAAATAATTTTTTTCACTTACATTTATTATAATTTTCAAATTTTTTTGCATAGATGATCTCTAAAATTTTCATTTTGTTGCGATCTATTTGCCATATATCTTTTTTATTTACTGGAAAAATGAGTGAGTGAAAACTCAAGTTTGGATCTGAAAAAAAATTAGAACATCCAGAAAAGAAATGCACAAATGCTGAGAGAGATAATTCCAAAAAGTATCTGTGATTTTTAAGGATAGGCAAAAAGTGGGTGGTTTCGGTCTGGTAAAATATCCAACCACTTCAGAATTTGAATTTTTCCACTCCATGAAATTTTTGGATCATTAGGTCACTTGCATCCTCAACATGTATCAGGAATACATGTCCATCACATTTAAAGCATGTTAGGATCAGTTAGAAGTCCCTTCATTATAAAATTCTCCCAAGCTATTATTACGGGTTGTACTAGTGGAATTTCCCAAACATGGATAACAAAACCTAGGAGTTCCTTTTTAGTGCGTGAAATAATTTTCTTCACTTACATTTATTATAGTTTTCAAATTTTTTTGCAAACATGAACTCTAAAATTTTCATTTTGCTTCGATCTATTTGCCTTATATCTTTTTTGTTTACGAGAAAAAGGGGATAGTGAAAACTCTAGTTTGGATTTGAAAAAAAATTTGAACATCCAAAATGGAAATGCACAAATACTTAGAGAGATAATTCCAAAAGCATCTGTGATTTTTAAGGATAGGCAAAAAGTGGGTTGTTTGGCTCAGGTAAATATCCAACAACTCGTTATTTGAGAATTTAATTTTTTCTAATCCTTGAAATTTTTGGATCATTAGGTCACTTGCATCCTCAACATGTTTCAGGCATGCATATCCACCTCATTTAAAGCAAGTTAGGATCAGTAAGAAGTCCCTTTCCCATAAAATTCCACCAAGCTATTATTAGGGGTTGTACTAGTGAAATTTCTCAAACATGGATAACAAAACCTTGGAGTTCATTTTTAGTGCATGAAATAATTTTCTTCACTTACATTTATTATAGTTTTCAATTTTTTTACATACAAGAACTGTAAAATTTTCATTTTGGTTTGATCTATTTGCCTTATATCTTTTTTGTTTACGGGAAAAATGGGAGAGTGAAAACTCAAGTTTGGATCTGAAAAAAAATTTTAACATCCAAAATAGAAATGCACAAATGCTGATAGAGATAATTTCAAAACGTATCTGTGATTTTTAAGGATTGGCAAAAAGTGGGTTGTTTGGCTCTAGAAAATATCCAACCACTTGAGAATTTGATTTTTTCTACTCCTTGAAATTTTTTGAAAATTAGGTCACTTGCATCCTGAACATGTTTCTAGAATGCAGATCCACCACATTTAAGGCATGTTTGGTTCAGTTAGAAGTCCTTTTCCTATAAAATTGCACCAAGCTATTATTAGGGGTTGTACTAGTGGAATTTCCCAAACATGGATAACAAAACCTTGGAGTTCATTTTTAGTGCGTGAAATAATTTTCTTCACTTACATTTATTATAGTTTTCAAATTTTTTTGCATACATGAATTCTAATATTTTCGTTTTGTTTCGATCTATTTGCCTTATATCTTTTTTGTTTATGAGAAAAATGCGAGAGTGAAAACTCAAGTTTGGATGTGAAAAATATTTTTAACATCCAAAATGGAAATACACAAATGCTTAGAGAGATAATTGAAAAAAGTATATGTGATTTTTAAGGATTCGCAAAAAGTGGGTTGTTTGGCTCTGGTAAAATATCCAACCACGCGTTACTTGAGAATTTAATTTTTTCTACTCCTTGAAATTTGTGGATCATTAGGTCACTTGCATCCTCAACATGTTTCAGGCATGCATATCCACCACATTGAAAGAAAGGTAGGATCAGTTAGAAGTCCCTTTCCTATAAAATTCCACCAAGCTATTATTAGGGGTAGTAGTAGTGGAATTTCCCAAACATGGATAACAAAAGCTTGGAGTTCATATTTAGTGCTTGAAATAATTTTATTCACTTACATTTATTTTAGTTTTCAAATTTTTTTGCATAGATGAACTCTAAAATTTTCATTTTGTTGCGATCTATTTGCCTTATATCTTTTTTGTTTATGAAAACAATGGGAGAGTGAAAACTCAAGTTTCGATCTGAAAAAATATTTGAACATCCAAAATAGAAATGCACAAATGCTAAGAGAAATAATTCCAAAAAGTATGTGTAATTTTAATGGATAGGCAAAAAGTGGGTTCTTTGGCTCTAGTAAATATCCAACCATTTGAGAATTTGATTTTTTCTTCTCCTTGAAATTTTTGGATCATTAGGTCACTTGCATCCTCAACATGTTTCTTGCATGCATATCGTGCACATTTAAAGCATTTTAGGATCAGTTAGAAGTCCCTCTCCTATAAAATTCCACCAAGCTTTTATTAGGGGTTGTACTATTGGAATTTCTCAAAGATGCATAACAAAACCTTGGAGTTCATTTTTAGTGCATGAAATAAATTTCTTCACTTACATTCATAATAGTTTTCAATTTTTTTTGCATACATGAACTCTAAAATTTTCATTTTGTTGCGATCTATTTGCCTGATATCTTTTTCGCATCCAAGAAAAATGGGTGAGTGAAAGCTCAAGTTTGGATATGAAAAAAAATTTGAACATTCAAAATGGAAATGCACAAATGCTTAGAGAGATTAATCCAAAAAGTATCTGTGATTTTTAAGGATTGGCTAAAAGTGGGTTGTTTGGCTCTGGTAAAATATCCAACCACTTGAGAATTTTATTTTTTCTACTCGAAAATTTTGAATCATTAGGTCACTTGCATCCTCAACATGTTTCTAGCATGCATATCCACCACATTTAAAGCATGTTAGGATCAGTTAGAAGTCCCTTTCCTATAAAATTCCACCAAGCTATTATTAGGGGTGTTACTAGTGGAATTTTTCAAACATGGATATCAAAACCTTGGGGTTCATTTCTAGCGCTTGAAATAATTTTGTTCACTTACATTTATTATAGTTTTCAAATTTTTTTGAATACATGAACTCTAAAATTTTCATTTTGGTGCAATCTATTTGCTTTATATCTTTTTTGTTTACGATAAAAATGGGATAGTGAAAACTCAAGTATGGATCTGAAAAAAAATTTCAACATTCAAAATGTAAATGAACAAATGCTGAGAGAGATAATTCCAAAAACTATCTGTGATTTTTAAGGATCGGCAAAAAGTGGGTTGTTCGTCTCTTGTAAAATATCCAACCATTTGAGAATTTGATTTTTTCAACTTTTTGAAATTTTTTGATCATTAGGTCAGTTGCATCCTCAACATGTTTCTGGCATACATATCCCCCACATTTAAAGCATGTTAGGATCAGTTAGAAGTCCCTTTCCTATAAAATTCTACCATGCTATTATTAGGGGTTGCACTAGTGGAATATCCCGAACATGGATAATCAAACCTTGGAGTTCATTTTTACCGCGTGAAATAATTTTCTTCACTTACATTTATTATATTTTTCAAATTTTTTTGCATACATGAAATCAAAAATTTTCATTTTGTTGCAATCTTTTTGCCTTATATCTTTTCCGCTGACGGGAAAAATGGGAGAATGAAAACTCAAGTTTGGATCTAAAAAAACATTTGAACATCCAAAATGGAATGCAAAAATACTGAGAGAGATAATTCCAAAAAGTATCTGTGTTTTTTAAGGATAGGCAAAAAATGGGTTGTTTGGCTCTGGATAATATTCAATTACTTGAGAATTTGATTTTTTTCTACTCCTTGAAATTTTTGAATCATGAGGTCACTTGCATCCTCAACATCTTTCTGGCATGCATATCCACCACAATTAAAGCATGTTAGGATCAGTTAGAAGTCTCTTGCCTATAAAATTCCACCAAGCTATTATTAGGGGTTGTACTAGTGGAATTTCCCAAACTTGGATAACAAAACCTTGGAGTTCTTTTATAGTGCGTGAAATAATTCTATTCACTTACATTTGTTATAGTTTTCAAAGTTTTTTGCATACATGAACTCTAAAATTTTCATTTTATTCCGATCTATTTGGCTTATATCTTTTTTGTTTACAAGAAAAATGGGAGAGTGAAAACTCAAGTTTGGATCTGAAAAAAAAATTGAACTTCCAAAATGGAAATGCACAAAAGCTGAGAGAGATAATTCCAAAAAGTATTTGTGATTTTTAAGGAAAGGCAAAAAATTGGTTGTTTGGCTATGGTAAAATATCCAACCACTTGAGAATTTGATTTTTACTACTTGAAATTTTTGGATCATTAGGTCTCTTGCATCCTCAACATGTTTTTGGCATGCATATCCACCACATTTAAAGCATGTTAGGATCAGTTAGAAGTACCTTTCCTATAAAATTCCTCCAAGCTATTAATAGGGGTTGTACTACTGGAATTTCCTAAACATGGATAACAAAACCTTGGAGTTCATTTTTAGTTCGTGAAATAATTTTGTTCACTTAGAATTATTATAGTTTTCAAACTTTTATGCATAGCTGAACTCTAAAATTTTCATTTTGTTGCGACCTATTTGCCATATATCTTTTTTGTTTATGGGTAAAATGGGAGAGTGAAAACTCAAGTTTGGATCTGAAAAAAATTTTATCATTCAAAATGGAAATGCATAAATGCTGACAGAGATAATTCCAAAAAGTATCAGAGATTTTTAATGATTTGCAAAAAGTGGGTTGTTTGGCTTTGCTAAAATATCCAACCACTTGAGAATTTGATTTTTTCTATTCTTTGAAATTTTAGGATCATTAGGTCACTTGCATGCTCAACGTGTTTCTGGCATGCATATCCACCACATTTAAAGCATGTTAGGATCAGTTAGAAGTCCATTTCCTATAAAATTGCACCAAGCTATTATTTGGGGTTATACTAGTGGAATTTCTCAAATATGGATATCAAAACCTTGGAGTTCATTTTTAGTGCATGAAATAATTTTCTTCACTTACATTTATTATAGTTTTCAAATTTTTTTGCGAACTTGAACTCTAAAATTTTCATTTTGTTGCGATCTATGTGCCTTATATCTTTTTTTTATGAGAAAAATAGGAGAGTGAAAACTCAAGTTTGGTTCTGAAATAAAATTTGAACATCCAAAATAGAAATGCACAAATGCTGAGAGAGATAATTCCAAAAAGTATCTGTGATTTTTAAGGATAGGCAAAAAGTGGGTTGTTTGGCTCTAGTAAATATCCAACCACATGAGAATTTGATTTTTTCTACTCCTTGAAATTTTTGGATCATTAAGTCACTTGCATCCTCAACATGTTTCTGGCTTGCTTATCCACCACATTTAAAGCATGTTAGGATCAGTTAGAAGTCCCTTTCCTATGAAATTCCACCAAGCTATTATTAGAAGTTGTACTTGTGGAATTTCCCAAACATAGATAACAAAACCTTGGAGTTCATATTTAGTGCGTGAAATAATTTTCTTCACTTACATTTACTATAGTTTTCAATTTTTTTTGCATACATGAACTCTTAAATTTTGATTTTGTTGCGATCTATTTGCCTGATATCTTTTCTCTTACGAGAAAAAGGGGAGAGAGAAAACTAAATTTTGGATCTGGAAATGATTTTAAACATCCAAAATGGAAATGCACAAATGCTGAGAGAGATAATTCCAAAAAGTATCTGTGATTTTGAAGGATAGGCAAAACATTGGTTGTTTGACACTGGTATAATATCCAACCACTTGAGAATTTGATTTTTTGTACTCCTTGAAATTTTTGAATCATTAGGTCACTTACATCCTCAACCTATTTCTGACATGCATATCCACCACATTTAAAGGATCTTAGGATCAGTTAGAAGTCTCATTCCTATAAAATTCCACCAAGCTATTATTAGAGGTTGTAGTAGTGGAATTTCCCAAACATGGACAACAAAACTTTGGAGTTCATTTTTAGCGTGTGAAATAATTTTCTTCACTTACATTTATTATAGTTTTCAAATTTTTTTGCATATATGAACTCTAAAATTTTAATTTTCTTGCAATCTATTTGCCTAATATCTTTTTTGTTTATGAGAAAAATGGGAGAATGAAAACTCAAGTTTGGATCAAAAAAAAACTTTGAATATCCAAAATGGAAATGCACAAATGCTGAGAGAGATAATTCCAAAAAGTATCTGTGAATTTTAGGGATAGGCAAAAAGTGGGTTGTTTCGCTCTGGTAAAATATCAAACCACTTGACAATTTGATTTTTTCTACTTCATGAAATTTTTTCATGATTAGGTCAGTTGCATCCTCAACATGTTTCTGGCATGCATATCGACCACATTTAAAGCATGTTAGGATCAGTTAGAAGTCCCTTTCCTATAAAATACCACCAGGCTATTATTAGGGGTTGTAGTAGTGGAATATCCCAAACATGGATAATAAAAACTTGGAGTCCATTTTTAGTGCGTGAAATAATTTTCTTCACTTACATTTATTATAGTTTTCAATTTTTTTTTCATACATGAAATCTAAAATTTTCATTTTGTTGCGAACTATTTGCCTTATATCTATTCCGCTTATGAGAAAAATGGGAGAGTGAAAACTCAAGTTTGGATCTGAAAAAAATTTTTAACATCCAAAATGGAAATGCACAAATGCTGATAGAGATAATTCTTAAAAGTACCTGTGATTTTTAAGGATAGGCAAAAAGTGGGTTGTTTGGCTCTGGTAAAATATCCAACCACTTCAGAATTTTATTTTTTCTACTCCTTGAAATTTTTGAATCCTTAGGTCACTTGCATACTCAACATGTTTCTGGCATGCATATCCACCACATTTAAAGCATGTTAGGATAAGTTAGAAGTCCCTTTCCTATAAAATTCCACCAAGCTATTAATAGGGGTTGTACTAGTGGAATTTCCCAAACATAGATAATAAAACCTTGGAGTTCAATTTTAGTGCATGAAATAATTTTCTTCACTTACATTTATTATAGTTTTCAAATTTTTTTGCATACATGAAATCTAAAATTTTCATTTTGTTGCGAACTATTTGCCTTATATCTATTCCGCTTACGCGAAAAATGGGAGAGTGAAAACTCAAGTTTCGATCTGAAAAAACAATTAAACATCCAAAATGGAAATGCACAAATGCTGAGAGAGATTATTGATAAAAGTACCTGTGATTTTTAAGGATAGGGAAAAAGTGGGTTGTTTGCTTCTGGTACAATATCCAACCACTTGAGAATTTTAGTTTTTCTACTCCTTGAAATTTTTGAATCCTTAGGTCACTTGCATACTAAACATGTTTCTGGAATGCATATCCACCACATTTAAAGCATGTTAGTATAAGTTAGAAGTCCCTTTCCTATAAAATTCCACCAAGTTATTAATAGGGGTTGTACTAGTGGAATTTCCCAAACATGGATAACAAATCCTTGGAGTTCATTTTTAGCGCTTGAAATAATTTTCTTCCCTAACATTTATTATAGTTTTCAATTTTTTTTTCATTCATGAACTCTAAAATTTTCATCTTGTTGCGATCTATTTTCCTTATATCTTTTTTGTTTACGTGAAAAATGGGAGAGTGAAAACTCAAGTTTGGATCTGAAATGAAATTAGAACATCCAAAATGGAAATGCACAAATGCTCAGAGAGATAATTCCAAAAAGTATCTGTGATTTTTAAGGATAGGAAAAAAGTGGGTTGTTAGGCTCTGGTAAATATCCAACCACATTGAGAATTTGATTTTTTGTACTCCTTGAAAATTTTGGATCATTAGGTCATTTGCATCCTCAACATCTTTCTGGCATGCATATCGACCACATTTAAAGCATGTTAGGATCATTTAGAAGTCCATTTCCTATAAAATTCCACCAAGCTATTATTAGGGGTTGTACTAGTAGAATTTCCCAAACAAGGATAACAAAACCTTGGAGTTCTTTTTTAGCGTGTGAAATAATTTTCTTCACTTACATTTATAATAGTTTTCAAATTTTTTTTTCATACATGAACTCTAAAATTTTCATTTTTTTGCGATCTATTTGCCTTATATCTTTTTTGTCTACGAGAAAAATGGGAGAGTGAAAACTCAAGTTTTTATCTGAAAAAAAATTTGAACATCCAAAATGGAAATACACAAATGCTGAGAGAGATAATTCCAAAAAGTATCTGTGATTTTTAAGGGAAGGCAAAAACTGGGTTGTTTGGCTCTAGTAAATATCCAACCACTTGAGAATTTGATTTTTTCTACTCGTTGAATTTTTTGGATTATTAGGTCACTTGTATCCTCAACATGTTTCTGGCATGCATATCCCCCACACTTAAAGCATGTTAGGACCAGTTAGAAGTCCCTTTTCTATAAAATTCCACCAAACTATTATTAGGGGTTGTACTACTGGAATTTCCCAAACATGGATAACAAAACCTTGGAGTTCATTTTTAGTGAGTGAAATAATTTTCTTCACTTACATTTACTATAGTTTTCAATTTTATTTGCATACATGAACTCTAAAATTTTCATTTTTTTGCGATCTATTTGCCTGATACCTTATTTGCTTACGAGAAAAATGGGAGAGTGAAAATTAAATTTTGGATTTGAAAAAAAAATTGAACATCCAAAATAGAAATGCACAAATGCTGAGAGAGAAAATTCCAAACAGTATCTGTGATTATTAAGGATAGGCAAAACGTTTGTTGTTTGGCTCTGGTAAAATAACCAACAACTTGAGAATTTGATTTTTTCTACTCCTTGAAATTTTTGGATCATTAGGTCACTTGCATCCTCAACATGTTTCTGGCATGCATATCCACCACATTTAAAGCATGTTAGGATCAGTTAGAAGTCCCTTTCCTATAAAATTCCACCAAGCTATTACTAGAGGTTGTACTAGTGGAATTTTCAAACATGGATAACAAAACCTTGGAGCTCATTTTTAGTGCGTGAAATAATTTTCTTCACTTACATTTATATTTGTTTTCAAATTTTTTTTTGCGTACATGAACTCTAAAATTTTCATTTTGTTGCGATCAATTTGCCTGATATCTTTTTTGCTTAGGAGAAAAATGGGACTGTGAAAATAAAATTTTGGATCTGAAAAAAACTTTGAACATCCAAAATGGAAATGCACAAATGCTGAGAGAGATAATTCCAAAATGTATCTGTGATTTTTAAGGATAGGAAAAAAGTGGGTTGTTTGGCTCAGGTAAAATATCCAACCACTTGAGAATTTGATTTTTTCTACTCCTTGAAATTTTTGGATCATTAGGTCACTTGCATGCTCAACCTGTTTCTGGCTTGCATACCCACCACATTTAAAGCATGTTAGGATCAGTTAGAAGTCCCTTTCCTATAAAATTCCGTAAAGCTATAATTAGGGGTTGTAGTAGTGGAATTTCCCAAACAAGGATAACAAAACCTTGAAGTTCATTTTTAGTGCGTGAAATAATTTTCTTCTCTTACATTTATTATAGTTTATAAATTTTTTTGCATACATGAACTCTAAAATTTTCATTTTGTTGCTATCTATTTGCCTTATATCTTTTTCGCTTACGAGAAAAATGGGAGAGTGAAAACACAAGTTTGGATCTGAAAAAATATTTGAACATCCAAAATGGAAATGCACAAATGTTGAGAGAGATAATTCCAAAAAGTATCTGTGATTTTTAAGGTTAGGCCAAAAGTGGGTTGTTTGGCTTTGGCAAAATATCCAACCACTTGAGAATTTGATTTTTTCTACTCCTTGAAATTTTTGGATCATTAGGTCACTTGCATCCTCAACATGTTTCTGGCATGCATATCCACCACATTTAAAGCATGTTAGGATCAGTTAGAAGTCCCCTTTGTATAAAATTCCACCAAGCTATTATTAGGGGTTGTAGTAGTGGAATTTCCCAAACAAGGATAACAAAACCTTGGAGTTCATTTTTAGTGCGTGAAATAATTTTCTTCTCTTACATTTGTTATAGTTTTCAAAGTTTTTTCCACACATGGACTCTAAAATTTTCATTTTGTCGCGATCTATTGATCTTATATCTTTTTCGCTTACGAGAAAAATGTGAGAGTGAAAGCTAAAGGTTGGATCTGAAAAACAATTTGAACATCCAAAATAGAAATGCACAAATGGTGAGAGAGATAATTCCTAAAAGTCTCTATGATTTTTAAGGATAGGCAAAAAGGGGGTGGTTTGGCTCTGGTAAAATATCCTACCACTTGAGAATTCGATTTTTTCTACCCCTTGAAATTATTGGATCATTAGGTCACTTGCATCCTCAACATGTTTCTGGCGTGCATGTCCACCACATTTGAAGCATATTAGGATCAGTTAGAAGTCCCTTTCCTATAAAATTCCACCATGCTTATATTCGGGGTTGTACTAGTAGAATTCCCCAAACATGCATAACAAAACCTTGGAGTTCATTTTTAGTGCCTGAAATAATTTTCTTCACTTACATTTACTATAGTTTCCAAATTTTTTTTGCATATATGAACTCTAAAATTTTCATTTTGTTGCGATCTATTTGTTTGATATCTTTTTTGCTTATCAGAAAAATGGGAGAGTGAAAAATAAATTTTGGATATGAAAAAAATTTTGAACATCCAAAATGGAAATGCACAAATGCTGTGAGAGATAATTCCAAAAAGTATCTGTGATTTTTAAGGATAGGCAACACGTTGGTTGTTTGGCTCTGGTAAAATATCCAACCACTTGAGAATTTGATTTTTTCTACTCCTTGAAATTTTTGAATCATTAAGTCACTTGCATCCTCAACATGTTTCTGGCAAGCATATCCACCACATTCAAAGCATGTTAGGATCAGTTAGAAGTCCCTTTCCTATAAAATTCCACAAAGCTATTGTTAGGGGTTGTACTAGTGGAATTTCCCAAATATGGAAGGCAAAACCTTGGAGTTCATTTTTAGGGCGTGAAATAATTTTCTTCACTTACATTTATTATAGTTTTCAAATTTTTTGCATACATGAACTCTAAAATTTTCATTTTGTTGCGATCTTTTTGCCTTATATCTTTTTTTTTTACGAGAAAAATGGGAGAGTGAAAACTCAAGTTTGGATCTGAAAAAAAATTTGAACATCCAAAATGGAAATGCACAAATGCTGAGAGAGATAATTCCAAAAAGTATCTGTGATTTTTCAGGATAGGCAAAAATTGGGTTTTTTGGCTCTGGTAAATATCCCACCACTCTAGAATTTGATATTTTTTACTACTTGAAATTTTTGGATCATTATGTCGCTTGTATCCTCAACAAGTTTCTAGCATGTATATCCACCACATTTAAAGCTTGTTAGGATCAGTTAGGAGTCCCTTTCCTATAAAATTCCACCAAGCTATTATTAAGGGTTGTACAAGTGGAATTTTCCAAACAAGGATATCAAAACCTTGGAGTTCATTTTTAGAACGTGAAATAGTTTTATTGACTTACATTTATTGTAGTTTTCAATGTTTTTTGCATACATGAACTCTAAAATTTTTATTTTGTTGAGATGTTTTTGCCTAATATCTTTTTTTTTACGAGAAAAATGGTAGAGAGAAAACTCAAGTTTGGTTCAAAAAAAAAATTGAACATCCAAAATGGAAATGCACAAATGTTGAGAAAGATAATTCCAAAAAGTATCTGTGATTTTTAAGGATAGGCAATAAGTGGTTTGTTTGGCTCCGGTAAAATATCCGACCACTTGAGAATTTGATTTTTTCTACTCCTTGAAATTTTTGGATCATTAGGTCACTTGCATCCTCAACATATTTCTGGCATGCATATCCACCACATTTAAAGCATGTTAGGATCAGTTAGAAGTCCCTTTCCTTTAAAATTCCACCAAGCTATTATTAGGAGTTGTACTAGTGGAATTTTCCAAACATGGATGACAAAACCTTGGAGTTCATTTTTAGTGCGTGAAATAATTTTTGTCACTTACATTTATTATAGTTTTCAATTTTTTTTTGCATACATGAACTCTAAAATTTTCATTTTGTTGCGATCTATTTGCCTTAAATCTTTTTCGCTTATGAGAAAAATGGGAGAGTGTAAACTCAAGTTTGGATATGAAAAAAATTTTGGACATCCAAAATGGAAATGCACAAATGCTGAGTGGGATAATTTCAAAAAGTGTCTGTGATTTTTAAGAATAGGCAAAAACTGGGTTGTTTGGCTCTGGTAAAATATCCAACCACTTGAGAATTCGATTTTTTCTACTCCTTGAAATTTTGGGATCATTAGGTCACTTGCATCCTCCACATGTTTCTGGCATCCATATCCACCACATTTAAAGCATGTTAGGATCAGTTAGAAATCCCTTTCCTATAAAATTCCACCATGCTAATATTAAGGGTTGTTCTAGTGGAATTTCCCAAATATGGATAACAAAACCTTGGAGTTCATTTTGAGCGGGTCAAATAGTTTACTTCACTTAGATTAATTAAAGTTTTCAAATTTTTTTGCATACATGAACTCTTAAATTTTCATTTTGTTGCGATCTATTTGCCTTATATCTTTTTGGTTTATGAGAAAAATGGGATAGTGAAAACTCAAGTTTGGATCTAAAAAAAATTTGAACAACCAAAATGGAAATGCACAAATGCTGAGAGATATAATTCCAGAAAGTAGCTGTGATTTTTATGGGTAGGCAAAAAGTGGGTTGTTTGGCTCAGGTAAAATATCCAACCACTTGAGAATTTGATTTTTTCTACTCCTTGAAATTTTTGGATCAATAGGTCACTTGCATCCTCAACATGTATTTGGCATGCATATCCACCACATTTAAAGCATGTTAGAATCTGTTAGAAGTCCCTTTCCTATAAAATTCTAGCAAACTATTAGAAGGGGTTGCACTAGTGGAATTTCCCAAACATGGATAACAAAAACTTAGAGTTCATTTTTACTGCGTGAAATAATTTTCTTCACTTACATTAATTAGATTTTCCAATTTTTTTTGCATACATAAACTCTAAAATTTTCATTTGTTGCAATCTATTTGCCTTATATCTTTTTCTCTTACAAGAAAAATGGGAGAGTGAAAAATCAAGGTTGGATCTGAAAAATAAATTGAATATCCAAAATGGAAATGCGCAAATGCTGAGAGAGATAATTCCAAAAAGTATCTGTGATTTTTAAGGATAGGCAAAAAGTTGGTTGTTTGGCTCTGGTAAAATATCCAACCACTTTAGAATTTGATTTTTTCTACTCCTTGAAATTTTTGGATCATTAAGTAACTTGCATCCTCAACATGTTTCTGGCATGCATATCCACCACATTTAAAGCATGTTAGGATCAGTTAGAAGTCCCTTTCCTATAAAATTCCACCAAGCTAATGTTAGGGGTTGTACTAGTGGAATTTCCCAAGCATGGATAACAAAACCTAGGAGTTCATTTTTAGTGCGTGAAACAATTTTCTTCACATACATCTATTATAGTTTTCAAAATTTTTTTGCATACATGAAATCTTAAATTTTGATTTTGTTGCGATCTCTTTGCCTTATATCTTTTTTGTTTACGAGAAAAATGGGAGAGTGAAATCTCAAGTTTGGATCTGAAAAAAAAATTGAACATCCAAAATAGAAATGCACAAATGCTAAGAGAGATAATACCAAAAAGTATACGTGATATTTAAGGATAGGCAAAAAGTGGGTTGTTTGGCTCTGGTAAATATCCAACCACTGGAGAATTTGATTTTTTCTACTCCTTGAAATTTTTTGATCATTAGGTCACTTGCATCCTCAACATGTTTCTGGCATGCATATCCACCACATTTAAAATATGTAAGGATCATGTAGAAGTCTCTTTCCTAAAAAATTCCACCAAGCTATTATTAGGGGTTTTACTAGTGGAATTTCCAAAACAAGGATAAAAAAACTTTGGAGTTCACTTTTAGTGCGTGAAATAGTTTTCTTCACTTACAATTACTATAGTTTTGAATTTTTTTTGCATACTTGAACTCTAAAATTTTCATTTTGTTGCAATCTATTTGCCCTATATCTTTTTTGTTTACGAAAAAAATTTGAGACTGAAACTCATGTTTGGATCTGAAAAAAAAATTGAACATCCAAAATGGAAATGCACAAATGCTGAGAGAGATAATTCCAAAAAGTTTCTGTGATTTTTAAGGATAGGCACAAAGTGGGTTGTTTGGCTCTAGTAAATATCCAACCACATGATGACTTGCGAATTTTATTTTTTCTACTCGAAATTTTTGCATCTTTAAGTCACTTGCATCCTCAAATGTTTCTGGCTTGCATATCCACCACATTTAAAACATGTTAGGATAAGTTAGAAGTCTCTGTCCTATAAAATTCCACCAAGCTATTATTAGGGGTTGTACTAGTTCAATTTCCCGAACATGGATAATAAAACTTTGGAGTTCATTTTTAGTGCGTTAAATAATTTTCTTCACTTACATTTATTATAGTTTTGAAATTTCTTTGCAAACATGAACTCTAAAATTTTCATTTTGTTGCGATCTATTGGCCTTATATGTTTTTTGTTTACGGGAAAAATGGGAGAGTGAAATTTTGGATCTAAAAAGAAATTTGAACATCCAAAATGGAAATGCACAAATGCTGAGAGAGATAATTCCAAAAAGTATCTGTGATTTTTAAGTCTAGGCAAAAAGTTGGTTGTTTGGCTCTTGTAAATATCCAAACCACACGTTAATTTCAGAATTTGATTTTTTTCTTCTCCATCAAATTTTTGGATCATTAGGTCACTTGAATCCACAACATGTTTATGGCATGCTTATGCACCTCATTTAAAATAAGTTAGGATAAGTTAGAAGTGTCTTTCCTATAAAATTCCTCCAGGCTATTATGGGGGGTTGTACTAGTGGAATTTATTAAACATGGATAACAAAACTTTGGAGTAGACTTTTAGTGCGTGAAATAAATTTCTTCACTTACATTTATTATAGTTTTCAAATATTTTCACGTACATGAACTCTAAAATTTTCATTTTCTTGCGATATATTAGCCTTATATCTTTTTTGTTTACGAGAAAAAAGGGAGAGTGAAAACTCAAGTTTGGATGTGAAAAAAGATTTGAACATCCAAAGTGATAATGTACAATTGCTGAGAGAGATCATTCCAAACAGTATATGTGATTATTAAGGATAGGCAAAAAGTGGGTTGTTTAGCTCTGTTAAATATCCAACCACACGTTAACTTGAGAATTTAATTTTTCTACTCCTTGAAATTCTTTTATCATTAGGTCACTTGCATCCTCAACATGTTTTTGGCACGCATTTCCACCACATTTAAAACGTGTTAGGATCAGTTAGAAATATCTTTCCTATAAAATTCAACCAAGCAATTATTAGGGGTTTTACTAGTGGAATTTCCCAAACATGGATAACAAAACATTCTAGTTCACTTTTAGTGTATTAAATAATTTTCTTCATATATATTTATTATAGTTTTCAAATTTTTTTGCATACTTGAACTCTAAAATTTTCATTTTATTGCAATCTATTTGCCTGGTATCTTTTTTGTTGATGAGAAAAATGGTTCAGTGAAAACAAAAGTTTGGATCTGAAAAAAAATTTGAACATCCAAAATTGAAATGCACAAATGCTGAGAAAGATAATTCCAAAAAGTATCTGTGATTTTTAACGATAGGCAAAAAGTGGGTTGTTTGGCTCTGGTAAATATCCAACCACACGTTAACTTAAGAATTTGATTTTTTCTACTCCTTGAAATTTTTGGATCATTATATCTCTTGCATCCTCAACACGTTTTTGGCATGCATTTCCACCACATTTAAAACATGTTAGGATCAGTTAGAAGTCCCTTTCCTATAAAACTCCACCAAGCTATTATTAGGGGTTGTACTAGTGGAATTTCCCAAACACGGATAACAAAACATTGGAGTTCATTTTTAGTGCGTGAAATATTTTTCTCCACTTACTTTTATTATAGTTTTCAAATTTTCTTTGCTTACATGAACTCCAAAACTTTCATTTTGTTGCAATCTATTTGCCTTATATCTTTTTTGTTTACGAGAAAAATGGGAGAGTGAAAACTCAAGTTTGGATCTGAAAAAAGATTTGAACATCAAAAATGGAAGTGCACAAATGCTGAGAGAGATCATTCCAAAAAGTATCTGTGATTTTTAAGGATAGGAAAAAAGTGGGTTGTTTGGCTCTAGTAAATATCCAACCCCACGTTAACTTGAGAATTTGATTTTTTTCTTTTCCTTCAAATTTTTGGATCCTTAGGTCACTTGCATCTTCAACATGTGTCTGACTCGCATATCCACCACATTTAAAAGCTGTTAGGAACAGGTAGAAGTCTCTTTCCTACAAAATTCCCCGAAGCTAATATTAGGGGTTGTACTAGTGGAATTTCCCTAACATGGATAACAAAACTTTGGAGTTCACTTTTAGTGAGTGAAATAATTTTATTCGCTTACATTTATTATAGTTTTTAAATTTTTTTCCATACTTGAACTCTAAAATTTTTATTTTGTTGCGATCTATTTGCCTTATATCTTTTTTGTTTACGAGAAAAATGGGAGAGTGAAAACTCAAGTTTGAATCTGAAAAAAAATTTAAACATCCTAAATGGAATTGCAGAAATGCTGAGAGAGATAATTCCCAAAAGTATCGGTGATTTCTATGGATAGGCAAAAAGTGGGTAATTTGGCTCTGGTAAATATCCAACCACACGTTAACTTGAGAATTTAATTTTTTCTACTCGAATTTTTCTGATCATTAGGTCACTTGCATCCTCAACATGTTTCTGGCATGCATATCCACAACATTTAAAACGTGTTAGGATCAGTTTCAAGTCTCTTTCCTATAAAATTCCACGAAGCTATTATTAAGTGTTGTACTCGTGGAATTTCGAAAACATGGATAACAAAACTTTGGAGTTAATTTTTAGTGTGTGAAATAATTTTCTTCACTTACATTTATCACAGTTTTCAATTTTTTTTGCATACATGAACTCTAAAATTTTCATTTTGTTGCAATCTATTCGCCCTATATCTTTTTTGTTTATGAGAAAAATGGTTGAGTAAAAACTAAAGGTTGGATCTGAAAAAAATTTGAACATCCCAAATGGAAATGCACATATGCTAAGAGAGATAATTCAAAAAAGTACCTTCGATTTTTAAGGATAGGGAAAAAGTGGGTTGTTTGGCTCTGGTAAATATCCAACCACACGTTAACTTGAGAATTTGATTTTTTTCTACTCCTTGAAATTTTTGGATCAGTAGGTCACTTCCATTCTCAATATGTTTCTGACAGGCATATCCACCACATTTAAAACGTGTTAGGATAAGGTAGAAGTCTCTTTCCTATAAAATTCCACCAAACTATTATTAGGGGTTGTACTCGTGGAATTTCCCAAACATGGATAACAAAACTTTGGAGTTCACTTTTAATGCATGAAATAATTTTCTTCACTTACATTTATTATAGTTTCAAATTTTTTTTTCATACATGAACTCAAAAATTTTCATTTTGTTATGCCTTATATCTTTTTTGTTTACGAGAAAAGTGGGAGAATGAAAACTCAAGTTTGGATCTGAAAAAAAATTTGAACATCCAAAATGGAAATGCACAAATGCTCAGAGAGATAATTCCAAAAAGTATCTGTGATTTCTAAGGATAGGCAAAAAGTGGGTTGTTTTTCTACTCAAAATTTTTGGATCATTAGGTCACTTGCATCCTCAACATGTTTCTGGCACGCATATCCACCATATTTGAAATGTGTTAGGATTAGTTAGAAGTCTCTTTCCTATAAAATTCCACCAAGCTATTATTAGGGGTTGTACTAGCGGAATTTTGCAAACATGGATAACAAAACTTTCGAGTTCATTTTTAGTGCGTGAAATAATTTTCTTCACATATATTTATAATAGTTTTCAATTTTTTTTGCATACATGTACTCTAAAATTTTCATTTTGTTGCGATCTATTTGCCTTATATGTTTTTTTTTATGAGAAAAATTGTTTAGTGAAAACTCAAGTTTGGATCCGAAAAAAAATTTGAACATCCAAAATGGAAATGCACAAATGCTGAGAGATATAATTCCAAAAAATATATGTGATTTTTAAGGATAGGAAAAAAGTGGGTGGTTTGCCTCTAGTAAATATCCAACCACACGTTAACTTGAGAATTTGACTTTTTCTACTCCTTGAAATTTTTGGATCATTAGGTCACTTGCGTCCTCAACATGTTTCTGGCAGGCATATCCACCATATTTAAAACGTGTTAGGATAAGGTAGAAGTCTCTTTCCTATAAAATTCCACCGAGCTATTATTAGGTGTTGTACTAGTGGAATTTCCCCAACAAGGATAACAAAACTTTGGAGTTCACTTTTATTGCGTGAAATAATTTTCTTAAATTACTTTTTTTATAGTTTTCTAATTTTTTTACATTGATGAACTCTAAAATTTTTAATTTGCTGCTATCTATTTGCCTTATATCTTTTTTGTTTAGTAGAAAAAAGGGAGAGTGAAAACTCAAGTTTGGATCCGAAAAACGATTTGAACATCCAAAATGAAAATGCACAAATGTTGAGAGAGATAATTCCAAAAAGTATCTGTGATTTTTTTAAGGACATGTAAAAAGTGGGTTGTTTGGCTCTGGTAAATATCCAACCACACGTTAACTTGAGAATTTGATTTTTTCTACTCCATGAAATTTTTGGATCATTAGGTCACTTGCATCCTCAACACGTTTCTGGCATGCATATCCAGCTCATTTAAAAAATGTTAGGATCAGTTAGAAGTTCTTTTCCTATAAAATTCCACCAAACTACTATTAGGGTTTGTACTAGTGGAATTTCCCAAACATGGATAACAAAACTTTGGAGTTCATTTTTAGTGCGTGAAATAATTTTCTCAAATTACATTTATTATAGTTTTCAATTTTTTTGCATACATGAACTCTAAAATTTTCATTTTGGTGCGATCTATTTGCCTCATATCTTTTTGGTTTACGAGAAAAATGGGAGTGTGAAAACTCAAGTTTGGATCTGAAAAAACCTTTGAACATCCCAAATAGAAATACACAAATGTTGAGAGAGATAATTCCAAAAAGTATCTTTGATTTTTATGGTTAGGTAAAAAGTGGGTTGTTTGGCTCTGGTAAATATCCAACCACACATTAACTTTAGAATTTGATTTTTTCTACTCGAAATTTTCTGAGCATTAGGTCACTTGCATCCTCAACATGTTTCTTGCATGCATATCCGCCACATTTAAAACAGTTTAGGATCAGTTAGAAGTCCCTTTCCTATAAAATTCAACCAAGCTATTATTAGGGGTTGTACTAGTGGAATTTCTCAAACATGGATAACAAAGCTTTGGAGTTCATTTTAGGGCATGAAATAATTTTCTTCACATACATTTATTATAGTTTTCAAATTTTTTTGGATACAGGTACTCTATAATTTTGATTTTGTTGCAATCTATTTGCCTTAAATCTTTTTTGTTTATGAGAAAAATGGGAGAGTGAAAACTCAAGTTTGGATCTGAAAATAGATTTGAACATCCAAAATACACAAATGTTGAGAGAGATAATTCCAAAAAGTATCTGTGATTTTTAAGGATAGGTAAAAAGTGGGTTGTTTGGCTCTGGTAAATATTCAACCACACATTAACTTTAGAATTTGATTTTTTCTACTCGAAAATTTCTGAGCATTAGGTCACTTGCATCCTCAACATGTTTCTTGCATGCATATCCGCCACATTTAAAACAGTTTAGGATCAGTTAGAAGTCCCTTTCCTATAAAATTCAACCAAGCTATTATTAGGGGTTGTACTAGTGGAATTTCACAAAAATGGATAACAAAACTTTGGACTTCATTTTAGTGCATGAAATAATTTTCTTCACATACATTTATTATAGTTTTCAAATTTTTTTGGATACATGTACTCTATAATTTACATTTTGTTGCGATCTATTTGCCTTATATTTTCTTTGTTTATGAGAAAAATGGGAGAGTGAAAACTCAAGTATGGATCTGAAAAAAGATTTCAACAGCCAAAATTATAATGCACAAATGCTGAGAGTGATCATTCCAAAAAGTATTTGTGATTTTTAAGGATAGGCAAAAAGTGGGTTGTTTGGCTCTGTTAAATATCCAACCACACGTTAACTTGAGAAATTGATTTTTTCTACTCCTTGAAATTTTTTGATCATTAGGTCACTTGTATCCTCAACATGTTTCTCGTACGTATTTCTACCACATTTAAAACGTGTTAGGATCAATTAGAAATCTCTTTCCTATAAAATTCGACCAAGCTATTATTAGGGGTTGTACTAGTGGAATTTCCCAAGCATGGATAACAAAACTTTTTAGTTCACTTTTAGTGTGTTAAATAATTTTCTTCATATTTATTATAGTTTTCAAATTTTTTTGCATATTTGAACTCTAAAATTTTCATTTTGTTGCGATCTATTTGCCTGATATCATTTTTGTTGATGAGAAAAATGGTTGAGTGAAAACTAAAGTTTGGATCTGAAAAAAATTTTGAACATCCAAAATGGAAATGCACAAATGCTGAGAGAAGTAATTCCAAAAAGTATCTGTGATTTTTAAGGATAGGCAAAAAGTGGGTTGTTTGGCTCTAGTAAATATCCAACCACACTTTAACTTGAGAATTTGATTTTTTCTACTCGAAATTTTTGGATCATTATGTCTCTTGCATCCTCAACACTTTTCTGGCATGCATTTCCACCACATTTAAAACATGTTAGGATCAGTTAGAAGTCCCTTTCCTATAAAACTCCACCTAGCTATTATTAGGGGTTGTACTAGTGGACTTTCCCAAACATGGATAACAAAACATTGGAGTTCATTTTCAGTGCGTGAAATAATTTTCTCCACTTACTTTTATTATAGTTTTCCACTTGTTTTGCTTACAAGAACTCCAAAATTTTCATTTTGTTGCGATCTATTTGCCTTATATCTTTTTTGTCTACGAGAAAAATGGGAGAGTGAAAACTCAAGTTTGGATCTGAAAAAATATTTGAACATCCAAAATGGAAATGCACAAATGCTGAGAGAGATCATTCCAAAAAGTATCTGTGATTTTTAAGGATAGGCAAAAAGTGGGTTGTTTGGTTCTGGTAAATATCCAACCCCAAGTTAACTTGAGAATTTGATGTTTTTCTTTTCCTTGAAATTTTTGGATCCTTAGGTCACTTGCATCATCCACAGGTTTCTGACAGGCATATCCACCACATTTAAAAGGTGTTAGGATCAGGTAGAAGTCACTTTCCTAAAAAATTCCCCGAAGCTAATATTAGGGGTTGTACTAGTGAAATTTCCCTAACATGGATAACAAAACTTTGGAGTTCACTTTTAGTGCATGAAATAATTTTATTCACTTACATTTATTATAGTTTTCAAATTTTTTTCCTTACTTGAACTCTAAAATTTTCATTTTGTTGCGATCTATTTGCCTTATATCTTTTTTGTTTACGAGAAAAATGGGAGAGTGAAAACTCAAGTTTGGATCTGAAAAAAATTTGAACATCCAAAATGGAAATGCACAAAAGCTGAAAGAGATAATTCCAAAAAGTATCGGTGATTTCTAAGGATAGGCAAAAAGTGGGTAATTTGGCTCTGGTAAATCCAACCACGCGTTAACTTGAGAATTTAATTTTTTCTACTCGAATTTTTCTCATTATTAGGTAACTTGCATTCTCAACATGTTTCTGACATGCATATCGACAACATTTAAAACGTGTTAGGATCAGTTAGAAGTCTCTTTCCTATAAAATTCCACCAAGCTATTATTAAGGGTTGTACTAGTGGAATTTCCCAAACATGGATAACAAAACTTTGGAGTTCACTTTTAGTGCAAGAAATAATTTTCTTCACTTACATTTATTATAGTTTTCAAATTTTTTGCATACATGAACTCTAAAATTTTCATTTTGTTATGCCTTATATCTTTTTTGTTCACGAGATAAGTGGGAGAGTGAAAACTCAAGTTTGGATCTGAGAAAAAATTTGAACATCCAAAATGGAAATGCACAAATGCTAAGAGAGATAATTCAAAAAAGTACCTTTGATTTTTAAGGATAGGGAAAAAGTGGGTTTTTGGCTCTAGTAAATATCCAACTACACGTTAACTCCAGAATTTGATTTTTTTCTACTCCTTGAAATTTTTGGATCAATAGGTCACTTCCATTCTCAGCATGTTTCTGACAGGCATATCCACCACATTTAAAACATGTTAGGATAAGGTAGAAGTCTCTTTCCTATAAAATTCCACCAAACTATTATTAGGGGTTGTACTAGTGGAATTTCCCAAACATGGATAACAAAACTTTGGAGTTCACTTTTAGTGCATGAAATAATTTTCTTCACTTACATTTATTATAGTTTTCAAATTTTTTGCATACATGAACTCTAAAATTTTCATTTTGTTATGCCTTATATCTTTTTTGTTTACGAGAAAAGTGGGAGAGTGAAAACTCAAGTTTGTATCTGAAAAAAAATTTGCACATCCAAAATGGAAATACACAAATGCTCAGAGAGATAATTCCAAAACGTACCTGTGATTTCTAAGGATAGGTAAAAAGCGGGTTGTTTTTCTACTCGAAATTTTTGGATCATTAGGTCACTTGCATCCTTAACATGTTAGGGGTTATACTAGTGCAATTTCTCAAACATGGATAACAAAACTTTGAAGTTCACTTTTAGTGCGTGAAATAATTTTCTTCACTTACTTTTATTATAGTTTTCATATGTTTTTGCATACATGAACTCTAAAATTTTCATTTTGATGCGATGTATTTGCTTTATATCTTTTTCGTTTATGAGAAAAATGGTAGAGTGAAAACTCATGTTTGGATTTGAAAGAAAATTTGAACATCCAAAATGGAAATGCACAAATGTTGAGAGAGATAATTCAAAAAAGTATCTGTGATGTTTTAGGATAGGCAAAAAGTTGGTTGTTTGACTCTGGCTCGTTAACTTCAGAATTTGATGTTTTCTACTGCTTGAACGTTTTGGACCAATAGGTCACTTGCATCCTCAACATGTTTCTGGCATGCATATCCACCACATTTAAAACATGTTAGGATCAGTTAGAAGTTCCTTTCCTATAAAATTCCACCAAGCTATTATTAGGGGTTATACTAGTGCAATTTTTCAAACATGGATAACAAAACTTTGGAGTTCACTTTTAGTGCGTGAAATAATTTTCTTCACTTATTTTTATTATAGTTTTCATATGTTTTTGCATACATGAACTCTAAAAGTTTCATTTTGTTGCGATCTATTTGCGGTATATCTTTTTTTTTACGAGAAAAATGGGAGAGTGAAAATCAAGTTTGGATCTAAAAAAAAATTTCAACATCCAAAATGGAAATGCACAAATGCTGAGAGAGATAATTCCAAAAAGTATTTGTGATTTTTAAGGATAGGCAAAAAGTGGGTTGTTTGGCTCTCGTAAATATCCAACCACACGTTAAGTTGAAAATTTAATTTTTTCTATTCGAAATTTTTGGATCATTAGGTCACTTGCATCCTCAACATGTTTCTGTCATTCATATCCACCACATTTAAAACAAGTTAGGATCAGTTAGAAGTCACTTTCCTATAAAATTCCACCAAGCTATTATTAGGGGTTGAACTAGTGGAGTTTCCCAAACATGGATAACAAAATTTTGGAGTTCACTTTTAGTGCGTGAAATAATTTTCTTTACTTACATTTATTATAGTTTTCAAATTTTTTTGCCTGCATGAACTCTAAAATTTTCCTTTTGTTGCAATGTAATGCATTATATCTTTTTTGTTTACGAGAAAAATGGGAGAGTGAAAACTCAAGTTTGGATTTGAAAAAAAATTTGAACATCCAAAATGGAATTGCGCAACTGCTGAGAGAGATAATTCCAAAAAGTATCTGTGATTTTTAAGGATAGGCAAAAAGTGGCTTGTTTGGCTCTGGAAATATCCAACCACATGTTAACATGATAATTTAATTTTTTCTACTCATTGAAATTTTTGGATAATTAGGTCACTTGCATCCTCAACATGTTTGTCGCACGCCTATCCACCACATTTAAAACATGTTAGGATCAGTTAGAAGTCTCTTCCTATAAAATTCCACCAAGCTATTATTAGGGGTTGTATTAGTGGAATTTCCCAAACATGGATAATAAAACTTTGGAGTTCACTTTTAGAGGTGAAATAATTTTCTTCACTTACATTTATTATAGTTTTCAAATTTTTTTGCATACATGAACTCTAAATTATCATTTTGTTGCGATCTAATTGCCTTATATCTTTTTTTTTACGAGGAAAATGGGTGAGTGAAAACTCAAGTTTGCATCTGAAAAAAATTTTGAACATCCAAAATGGAAATGCTAAAATGCTGAGAGATATAGTTCCAAAAAGTGTCTGTGATTTTTAAGGATAGAGAAAAAGTCGGTGGTTTGGCCCTGGTAAATATCCAAGCACACATTAACTTGACAATTTAATTTTTTCAACTCCTAGAAATATTTGGATCATTAGGTCACTTGCATCCTCAACATGTTTCTGGCATGCATATCCACCACACTTAAAGCTTTTTAGGATCAATTAGAAGTCCTTTTCCTATAAAATTCCACCAAGCTATTATTAGGGGTTGCACCTATGAAATTTCCCAAACATGGATAAAATAAAACTTTGGAGTTCACTTTTAGTGCTTGAAATAATTTTCTTCACTTACACTTAATATAGTTTTCAAATTTTTTTGCATACTTGAACTCTAAAATTTTAATTTTTTTGCGATATAATTGCCTTCTATCTTTTTTGTTTACGAGAAAAATGGGAGAGTGAAAACTCAAATTTGGATCTAAAAAAATAATTGAAGATCCAAAATGGAAATGCACAAATGCTGAGAGAGATAATTCCAAAAAGTATCTGTGATTTCTTGGGGTAGGCAAAAAGAGGGTTGTTTGGCTATGCTAAATATCCAACCACACTTTAACTTGAGAATTTGATTCTTTCTACTCCTTGAAATTTTTGGATCATTAGGTCACTTGCATCCACACCATATTTTTATCACGCATATCCACCACATTTAAAATGTGTTAGGATCAGTTAGAAGTCCCTTTCCTATAAAATTCCCCTAAGCTATTATTAGGGGTTGTACTAGTGTAATTTCCCAAACATGGATAACAAAACATTGGAGTTCACTTTTAGTACGTGAAATTATTTTCTTCACTTACATTTATTATAGTTTTCAAATTTTTTTTCATACATGAACTCTAAAATTTTCATTTTGTTGTGATCTATATGCCTATTATCTTTTTTGTTTACGAGAAAAATGGGAGAGTGAAAACTCAAGTTTGCATCGGAAAAAAAATTTGAACATCTAAAATGGAAATGCACAAATGCTGAGAGAGATAATTCCAAAAAGTATCTGTGATTTGTAACGATAGGCAAAAAGTGGGTTGTTTGGCTCTGGTAATTATCCACCACACGTTAACTTGAGAATTTGATTTTTTCTACTGCTTGAAATTTTTGGAACATTAGGTCACTTGTAACCTCAACATGTTTCTGGCATTCATATCCACCACATTTAAAACATGTTAGGATCAGTTAGAAGTCTGTTTCCTACAAAATTCCACCATGCTATTGTTAGGGGTTGTACTATTGGAATTTCCCAAACATGGATAACAAAACTTTAGAGTTCACTTTTAGTGCGTGAAATAATTTTCTTCACTTACATTTATTATAGCTTTGATATTGTTTTGCATACATGAACTCTAAAATTTCCATTTTGTTGCGATCTATTTGCCTTATATCTTTTTTTTTACGAGAAAAAGGGGAGAGTGAAAACTCAAGTTTGGATTTGAAAAAAAAATTTGAAGATCCAAAATTGAAAAACACATATGCTCAGAGAGATAATTCCAAAAAGTATCTATGATTTTTAAGGATAGGCAAAAAGTGGGATTTTTTGCTCAGGTAAATATCCAACCACACATTAACTTGAGAATTTAATTTTTTCTACTCTTTGAAATTTTTGGATCATTAGGTCACTTGCTTCCTCATCATGTTTGTGCCATGCATATCCACCACATTTAAAACATGTTACAATCAATTAGAAATCTTTTTCCTATAAAATTCCAACAAGCTATTATTAGGGGTTGTATAAGTGGAATTTCCCAAACATGGATAACAAAACTTTGGCGTTCATTTTTAGTGTGTGAATTAATTTTCTACACTTACATTTATTATAGTATTCAAATTTTTTTGCATACCTGAACTATTAAATTTTCATTTGTTGGGGTCTTTTTGCCTTATATCTTTTTTGTTCACGAGAAAAATGGGAGAGTGAATACTCAAGTTTGGATTTGAAAAAAAAATTGAACATCCAAAATGGAAATGCAGAAATGCTGAGAGAGATAATTCCAAAAAGAATCTGTGATTTTTAAGGATAGGCAAAAAGTGGGTTGTTTGGCTCAGGGAAATATCCAACCTCATGTTAACTTGAGAATTTAATTTTTTTTACTCCTTGAAATTTTATGATCATTTGGTCACTTGCATCCTCATCAAGTTTCTGGCATGGATATCCACCACATTAAAAGCATGTTAGGATCAGTTAGAAGTCTCGTACCTATAAAATTCCACCCAGCTATTATTAGGGGTTGTACTAGTGGAATTTCCCAAGCATAGATTACAAAACTTTGGAGTTCATTTTTTGTGCATGAAATAATTTTCTTCACGTACATTTATTATAGTTATGAAATTTTTTTGCATACATGAACTCTAAAATTTCCATTTTATTGTGATCTATTTGCCTTAAACCATTTTTGTTTACGAGAAAAATGGGAGTGTGAAAACTCAAGTTTTGATTTGAGAAAAAATTTGAACATCCAAAATGGAAATGCACAAATACTGAGAGAGATAATTCAATAAAATATCTGTGATTTTTAAGGATAGGCAAAAAGTGAGTTGTTTGGCTCAGGTAAATATCCAACCACACATTAACTTGAGAATTTAATTTTTCTACTCCTTGAAATTTTGAATCATTAGGTCACTTGCATCCTCAACGTGTTTCTAGCATGCATATCCACCACATTTAAAACATGCTAGGATCAGTTAGAAGTCTATTTCCTATAAAATTCCACCAAGCTATTATTAGGGGTTGTACTAGTGGAATTTCCCAAACTTGGAAAACAAAACTTTAGAGTTCACTTTTAGTGCGTGAAATAATTTTCTTCACTTACATTTATTATAGTTTTTATTTTTTTTTACATACATGAACTCTAAAATTTTCATTTTCTTGCGATCTAGTTGCCATATTTCTCTTTTGTTTACGAGAAAAATGGGAGGGAGAAAACTCAAGTTTGGATCTGAAAAAAAATAAAAACTTCCAAAATGGAAATGCACAAATGCTGAGAGAGATAATTCCAAAAAGTATCTGCGATTTTTAAGGACAGGCAAAAAGTGTATTGTTTGGCTCTGGCAAATATCCAACCACACGTTAACTTGAGAATTTAATATTTTCTACTCCTTAAAATTTTTGGATCATTAGGTCACTTGCATCCGCATAATGTTTCTGGCATGCATATCCACCACATTTTAAACATGTTAAAATCTGTTAGAAGCCTCTTTCCTATAAAATTCCACCAAGCTATTATTAGGGGTTGTACTATTGGAATTTCCCAAGCATGGATAACAAAACTTTGGAGTTCACTTTTAGTGCGTGAAATAATTTTCTTCACTTACATTTATTATAGCTTTCAAATTGTTTTGCATACATGAACTCTAAAATTTCCATTTTATTGCAATCTATTTGCCTTATATCTTTTTTGTTTACGAGAAATATGGCAGAGTGAAAACTCAAGTTTGGATTTGAAAAAAAAATTTCAACATCCAAAATTAAAAAACACAAATGCTGAGAGAGATAATTCCAAAAAGTATCTGTGATTTTTAAGGATAGGCAAAAAGTGGGATTTTTGGCTCAGGTAAATATCCAACCACACGTTAACTTGAGAATTTAATTTTTTCTACTCTTTGAAATTTTTGGATCATTAGGTCACTTGCTTCCTCATCATGTTTGTGGAATGCATATCCACCACATTTAAAACATGTTACGATCAGTTAGAAGTCTTTTTCCTATAAAAATCCACCAAGCTATTATTAGGGGTTGTATAAGTAGAATTTCCCAAACATGGATAACAAAACTTTGGAGTTCATTTTTAGTGTGTGAATTAATTTTCTTCACTTACATTTATTATAGTATTCAATTTTTTTTACATACCTGAACTATAAAATTTTCATTTTGTTGCGATCTTTTTGCCTTATAACTTTTTTGGTCACGAGAAAAATGGGAGAGTGAAAACTCAAGTTTGGATTTGAAAGAAAATTTGAACATCCAAAATGGAAATGCACAAATGCTGGGAGAGATAATTCCTAAAAGTATCTGTGATTTTTAAGGATAGGCAAAAAGTGGGTTTTTTGGCTCAGGTAAATATCCAACGTCACGTTAACTTTAGAATTTAATTTTTTGTACTCCTTGAAATTTTTGGATCATTTGGTCACTTGCATCCTCAACATGTTTCTGGCATGCATATCCACCACATTTAAAACATGTTAGGATCAATTAGAAGTCTCGTACCAATACAATTCCACCCAGCTATTATTAGGGGTTGTACTAGTGGAATTTCCCAAGCATGGATTACAAAACTTTGGAGTTCATTTTTTGTGCATGAAATAATTTTCTTCACTTACATTTATTATAGCTTTCAAATTTTTTTGCATACATGAACACTAAAATTTCCTTTTTGTTGCGATCCATTTGCCTTATATCTTTTTTTTACGAGAAAAATGGGAGAGTGAAAACTCAAGTTTTGATTTGAAGAAAAATTTGAACATCCAAAATGGAAATGCACAAATGCTGAGAGAGAAAATTCAAAAAAGTATCTGTGATTTTTTAGGATAGGCAAAAAGTGGGTTGTTTGGCTCAGGTAAATATCCAACCACACGTTAACTTGAGAATTTAATTTTTCTACTCCTTGAAATTTTTGGATCATTAGGTCACCTGCATCCTCAACGTGTTTTTGGCATGCATATCCCCCACATTTAAAATATGTTAGGATCAATTACAAGTCTCTTTCCTATAAAATTCCACCAAGCTCTTATTAGGGGTTGTGCAAGTGGAATTTCCCAAACATGGATAACAAAACTTTGGAGTTCACATTTAGTGGGTGAAATAATTTTCTTCACTTACATTTATTATAGTTTTCAAATTTTTTTGCATACATGAACTCTAAAATTTTCAATTTGTTGCAATCTATTTGCCTAATATCTTTTTAGTTGACGAGAAAAATTGGAGAGTGAAAACTCAACTTTGGCTCTGAAAAAAATTTGAACATCCAAAATGGAAATGTACAAAAGCTGAGAGAGATATTTGCAAAAATTATCTTTGATTTTTATGGATAGGCAAAAAGTGGGTTGTTTGGCTCTGGTAAATATCCAAGTACACGTTAACTTGAGAATTTAATTTTTCCTATTCCTAGAAATTTTTTGATCATTAGGTCACTTGCATCCTCAACATGTTTCTGGCTCGCCTATCTACCACATTTAAAATGTGTTAGTATCAGTTAGAAGTCTCATTCCTATAAAATTCCACCAAGCTATTATTAGGGGTTGTACTAGTGGAATTTCCCAAACATGGATAACAAAACTTTGGAGTTCACTTTTAGTGCTTGAAATAATTTTCTTCACATACATTTATTATAGTTTTCAATTTTTTTTGCAAACATGAACTCTAAAATTTTCATTTTTTTTTTATCTAATTGCGTTATATCTTTTTTGTTAACGAGAAAAATGGGACAGTGAAAACTGAAGTTTGGATAAAAAAAATAATTTGAACATCCAAAATGGAAATGCACAAATGCTGAGAGAGATAATTCCAAAATAGGCAAAAAACTGGGTTGTTTGGCTTTGGTAAATATCCAACCACACGTTAACTTGAGAATTTAATTTTTCTACTCAATGAAATTTTTGGATGATTAGGTCACTTGCATCCTCAACATGTTTCCTGCACGCCTATCCACCACATTTAAAACGTGTTAGGATCAGTTAGTAGTCTCATTCCTATAAAATTCCACCAAGCTATTATTAGGGGTTGTACTAGTTCCCAAACATGGATAACAAAACTATGGAGTTCACTTTTAGTGCGAGAAATAATTTTCTTCACTTATAATTATTATAGTTTTCAATTTTTTTTGCATACATGAACTCTAAAATTTTCATTTTGTTGCTATCTATATGCCTAATATCTTCTTTGTTTACGAGAAAAATGAGAGAATGAAAACTCAAGTTTGGATCGAAAAAAATTTTTAACATCCAAAATGGAAATGTAGAAATGCTGACAGAGATAATTCCAAAAAGTATCTTTGATTTTTATGGATAGGCAAAAAGTGAGTTATTTGCCTCTGGTAAATATCCAGCCACTCGTTAACTTGAGAATTTAATTTTTCCTACTCCATGAAATTTTTGGATCATTAGGTCACTTGCATCCTCAACATGTTTTTGGCTCATTTATCCTCCACATTTAAAACGTGTTAGTATCAGTTACAAGTCTATTTCCTTTAAAATTCCACCAAGCTATTATTAGGGGTTGTACTAGTGGAATTTCCCAAACATGGATAACAAATCTTTGGAGTTCACATTTAGTTGGTGAAATAATTTTCTTCACTTACATTAGTATAGTTTTCAAATTTTTTTGGATACATGAACTCGAAAATTTTCATTTTGTTGCGATCGAATTGCCTGATATCTTTTTTGTTTACGAGAAAAATGGGACAATGAAAACTCAAGTTTGGATCTGAACAAAAATTTGAACATCCAAAATGGAAATGCACAAATACTGAGAGAGATAATTTGAAAAAGTATCTGTGATTTTTAAGGATAGGCAAAAAAATGGGTGGTTAGCTCTGGTAAATATCCAACCACAAGTTAACTTGAGAATTTTATTTTTTCTACTCAATGAATTTTTTGGGTCATTAGGTCACTTGCATGCTCAACATGTTTTTGGCACCCCTATCCACCACATTTAAAACGTGTTAGGATCTGTTAGAAGTCTCATTCCTGTAAAATTCCACCAAGCTATTATTAGGGGTTGTACTAGTGGAATTGCCCAAACAAGGATAATAAAACTTTGGAGTTATTATTAGGGGTTGTACTAGTGGAATTGCCCAAACATGGATAACAAAACTTTCGAGTTCACTTTTAGAGCCTGAAATAATTTTCTTTACTTAAAATTGTTAAAGTTTTCAATTTTTTTTGCGTACATGAACTCTAAAATTTTCATTTTGTTACGATCTAATTGCCTTATATCTTTTTTGTTTACGAGAAAAATGGGAGAGTGAAAACTCAAGTTTGGATCTGAAAAAGAATTTGAATATCCAAAATGGAAATGCACAAATGCTGAGAGACATAATTCCAAAATGTACCTGTGATTTTTTGGAATAGGCAAAAAGTGGGTTGTTTTGTTCTGGTAAATATCCAACCACTTGTTAACATGAGAATTTAATTTTTTCTACTCATTGAAATTTTTGGATCATTAGGGCACTTGCATCCTCAACATGTTTTTGGCATGCATATCCACCACACTTAAAACGTGTTAGGATCAGTTAGAAGTCGCTTTCCTATAAAATTCCACCAAGCTATTATTAGGGTTTGTACTAGAGGAATTTCCAAAATATGGATAACATAACTTTGGAGTTCACTTTTAGAGCGTGAAATAATTTTCTTCACTTACATTTATTATAGTTTTCAATTTTTTTTGCAAACATGAACGCTAAAATTTTCATTTTGTTGCGATCTAATTGCCTTAAGTATTTTTTGTTTACGAGAAAAATGGGAGAGTTAAAACTCAAGTTTGGATTTGAAAAAAAATTTGAACATCGAAAATGAAAATGCACAAAAGCTAAGAGAAATAATTCCAAAAATTATCTGTGACTTTTAAGGATGGGCAAAAAGTGGGTTGTTTGGCTCTGGTAAATATCCAACCACACGTTTACTTGAGAGTTTAATTTTTTTTACTCCTTGAAATATTTGGATCATTAGGTCACTTGCATCCTTGACATGTTTTTGGCACGCATATCCACCACATTTAAAACAAGTTAGGATCAGTTAGAAGTCTCTTTCCTTTAAAATTCCACCAAGCTATTGTTAGGGGTTGTACTAGTGGAATTTACCAAACATGGAAAACTAAACTTTGGAGTTCATTTTTAGTGAGTGAAATAATTTTCTGCACTTACATTTGTTATAGTTTTAAATTTTTTTTGCATGCATGAACTCTAAAATTTTTATTTTTTTGCGACGCATTTGCTTATATCTTTTTTGTTTATGAGAAAAATGGTAGAGTAAAAACACTTTTTTGGATCTGAAAAAAAATTTGAACATGAAAAATGGAAATGCACAAATGTTGAGAGAGATAATTCCAAAAAGTATCTGTGATTTTTAAGGATAGGAAAAAATTGGGTTGTTTTGCTCTGGTAAATATCCAACAACACGTTAACTTGAGAATTTGATGTTTTCTACTGCTTGAAGTTTTTTGATCATTATGTCCTTTACATCCTCAACATATTTCTGGCATACATATCCACGACATTTAAAACATGTTAGGATCAGTTAGAAGTCCCTTTCATATAAAATTCCACGAACCTATTATTAGGGGTTGTACTAGTGCAATTTCCCAAACATGGATAACAAAACTTTGGAGTTCATTTTTAGTGCGTGAAATAATTTTCTTCACTTACATTTATTATAGTTTTCAAATGTTTTTGCATACATGAACTCTTAAATTTTCATTTTTTAGTGATCTATTTGTCTTATATCTTTTTTGTTTACGAGAAAAAATAGGAGAGTGAAAACTCAAGTTTGGATCTGAAAAAAAATTTGAACATCCAAAATGGAAATGCACAAATGCTGAGAGAGATAAGTCCAAAAAGTATATGTGATTTTTAAGGATAGGTAAAAAGTGCGTTATTTGGCTCTGGTAAATATCCAACCACACGTTAACTTCAGAATTTGATTTTTTCTACTCCTTGAAATTTTTGGATCATTAGGTCACTTGCATCCTCATTATGTTTTTCGCAAGAATATCCGCCACATTTAAAACATGTTAGGATCAGTTAGAAGTCTCTTTCCTATAAAATTCCACCAAGCTATTATTAGGGGTTGTACTAGTGGAATTTCCCAAACATGGATCACAAAAATTTGGAGGTCACATTTAGTGCGTGAAATAATTTTCTTCACTTACATTTATTATAGTTTTCAAATTTTTTTGCATACATGAACTTTAAAATTTTCTTTCTGTTGCTATCTTTTTGCCTTATATGTTTTTTGTTTATGAGAAAAATGGGAGAGTGAAAATTCAAGTTTGGAACTTAAAAATAATTTGAACATCCAAAATGGAAATGCACAAATGCTGAGAGAGATAATTCCAAAAAGTATCTGTGATTTTTAAGGATAGGCAAAAAGTGGGTTGTTTGGCTCTTGTAAATATCCAACCACACGTTTACTTGAGAATTAAATTTTTGAATCATTAGGTCACTTGCATCCTCAACATGTTTCTGGCTGACATATCCACCACATTTAAAACATGTTAGGATCAATTAGAAGTCTCTTTCTTATAATATTCCATCAAGCAATTGTTTGGAGTTGTACTAGTGGAATTTTCCAAACATGGATAAAACAAAACTTTGGAGTTCATTTTTTGTGTGTGAAATAAATTCTACAAATACATTTATTATAGTTTTCAAATTTTTTTGCATTCTAGAACTTATAAATTTTAATTTTTTTGCGATCTAATTGCCGTATATCTTTTTAGTTTACAAGAAAAATAGGAGAGTGAAAACTCAAGTTTGGATCTGAAAAAAAATTTGAACATCCAAAATGGAATTGCACAAATGGTGAGAGAGATAATTCCAAAAAGTATCTGTGATTTTTAAGGATAGGCAAAAAGTGGGTTGTTTGGCTCTCGTAAATATCCATCCACACGTTAACTTGAGAATTTAATTTTTTCTACTCCTTGAAATTTTAGGATGATTAGGTCCCTTGCCTCCTCAACATATTTCTGGCATGCATATCCACAACACTTAAAACGTGTTAGGATCAGTTAGAAGTCCCTTTCCTAGAAAAATCCACCAAGCTATTAATGGGGGTTGTACTTGTGGAATTTCCCAAACATCCAAAATGGAAATGCACAAATGCTGAGACAGATAATTCAAAAAGTATCGATGATTTTTAAGGATACGCAAAAAGTGGGTTGTTTGGCTCTGGTAAAAATCCAACTACACTTTAACCTAAGAATTAGATTTTTTCTACTCCTTCAAATTTTTGGATCATTAGGTCACTCACATCCTCAACATGTTTCTCGCACATATATCCACCACATTTAAAAATTGTTAGGATCAGTTAGACGTTTCTTTCATATAAAATTCCATCAGGCTATTATTAATGGTTGTACTAGTGGAATTTCCCAAACATGGATAACAAAACTTTAGAGTTCACTTTTATTGCGTGAAATAATTTTCTTCACTTACATCTATTATAGTTTTCAATTTTTTTTGCATACATGAACTCTAAAATTTTCATTTTGTTGTGATCTAATTGCCTTATATATTTTTTGATTACGAGAAAAATGGGAGAGTGAAAACTCAAGTTTGGATCTGAAAAAAAATTTGAACTTCTAAAATGGAAATCCCCAAATGCTGAGAGAGGTAATTCAAAAAAGTATCTTTGATTTTTAAGGATAGTCAAAAAGTGGGTTGTTTGGCTCTGGTAAATATCCAACCACACGTTAACTTGAGAATTTGATTTTTCTACACCTTGAAATTTTTGGATCATTAAGTCACTTCCATCCTCAACTTGTTTCCTTCACGCATATCCACCACATTTAAAATGTGTTAGGATTAGTTAGAAGTCTCTTTCCTATAAAATTCCACCAAGCTATTATTAGGGGTTCTACTAGTGGAATTTCCCAAACATGGATCACAAAACTTTGGAGTTCACTTTTAGTACGTGAAATAATTTTCTTCACTTACATTTATTGTAGTTTTCATTTTTTTTCCAAACTTGAATTTTATAATTTTCATTTTGTTGTGATCTAATTGCCTTATATCTTTTCTGTTTATGAGAAAAATGGGAGAGTGAAAATCAAGTTTGGATCTGAAAAAAAATTTGAACATCAAAAATGGAAATGCAAAAATGCTGAGAGAGATAATTTCAAAAAGTATCTGTGATTTTTAAGGATAGGCAAAAAGTGGGTTGTTTGGCTCCCGTAAAAAATCCAACCAGACATGAACTTGAGACTTTAATTTTTTCTACTCCTTGAAATTTTTGGATCATTAGGTCACTTGCATCCTCAACATGTTGCTGGCATGCATATCCAACACATTTAAAACGTGTTAGGATCAGTTAGATGTCCCTCTCCAATAAAATTCCACTAAGCTATTATTAGGGGTTGTACTGGTGGAATTTCCCAAACATGGATAACAAAACTTTGGAGTTCACTTTTAGTGCGTGAAATAATTTTCTTCACTTACATTAATTATAGTTTTCAATTTTTTTCGCATACATGAACTCTAAAATTTTCATTTTGTTGCGATCTAGTTGCATTATATTTTTTTGTTTACAATAAAAATGGTAGAGTGAAAACTCAAGTTTGGATCTGAAAAAAAAATTTGAACATCCAAAATGGAAATGCACAAATGCTTAGAGAGATAATTCCAAAAAGTATCTTTGATTTTTAAGGATAGGCAAAAAGTGGTTTTTTTGCTCTGGTAAATATCCAACCACACGTTAACTTGAGAATTTAATTTTTCCTACCCTTGAAATTTTTGGATCATTAGGTTACTTGCATCCTCAACATGTTTCTGGCACGCATATCCACCACATTTAAAATGTGTTAGGATCTGTTAGAAGTCTCTTTCCTATAAAATTCCACCAAACTATTATTAGGGGTTGTACTTGTGGAATTTCCCAAACATGGATCACAAAACTTTGGGGTTCACTTTTAGTGCGTGAAATAATTTTCTTCACTTACATTTATTATAGTTTTCATTTTTTTTTTGCATACTTGACCTCTAAAATTTTCATTTTGTTGCGATCTAATTGCCTTATATCTTTTTTGTTTACGAGAAAAATGGGAGAGTGAAAATCAAGTTTGGTTCTGAAAAAAAATTGAACATCGAAAATGGAAATGCACAAAAGTTGAGAGAGATAATTCCAAAAAGTATCCGTGATTTTTAAGGATAGGCTAAAAGGGGGTTGTTTTGCTCTAGTAAATATCCAACCACACATTAACTTGAGAATTTGATTTTTTCTACTCCTTGAAATTTTATGATCATTAGGTCACTTGCATCCTCTACATGTTTCTGGCATGCATATCCCCCACATTTAAAACGTGTTAGGATCAGTTAGCAGTCTCATTCCTATAAAATTCCACCAAGCTATTATTAGGGGTTGTACTAGTTCCCATACATGGATAACAAAACTTTGGAGTTCACTTTTAGTGGGAGAAATAATTTTCTTCAATTACATTTATTATAGTTTTCAAAGTTTTTTGCATACATGAACTCTAAAATTTTCATTTTGTTGCGATCTATTTGCCTAATGTCTCCTTTGTTTATGAGAAAAATGAGAGAGTGAAAAGTCAACTTTGGATCCTCAACATGTGTCTTGCTCGCTTATCCTCCACATTTAAAACGTGTTAGGATCAGTTAGAAGTCTCTTTCCTATAAAATTCCCCCAAGCTATTATTAAGGGTTGTACTAGTGGAATTTCCCAAACATGGATACAAAAACTTTGGAGTTCACTTTTAGTGCATGAAATAATTTTCTTCGCTTACATTTGTTATTGTTTTCAAATTTTTTTGGATACATGAACTCGAAATTTTTCATTTTGTTGCGATCTAATTGCCTGATATCTTTTTTGTTTACGAGAAAAATGGGACAGTGAAGACTCAAGTTTGGATCTGAAAAAAAATTTGAACATCCAAAATGGAAATGCACAAATGGTGAGAGAGATAATTCCAAAAAGTATCTGTGATTTTTAAGGATAGGCAAAAAAATGGGTTGTTGGCTCTGGTAAATATCCAACCACACGTTAACTTGAGAATTTGATTTTTTCTACTCAATGAATTTTTTGGGTCATTAGGTCACTTGCGTACTCAACATGTTTTTCACACGCCTATCCACCACATTTAAAATGTGTTAGGATCTGTTAGAAGTCTCATTCCTATAAAATTCCACCAAGCTATTATTAGGGGTTGTACTGGTGGAATTGCCCAAACATAGATAACAAAACTTTGGAGTTCACTTTTAGTGCGTGAAATAATTTTCTTCACTTACAATTGTTAAAGTTTTCAATTTTTTTTGCTTAAATAAACTCTAAAATTTTCATTTTGTTGCGATCTAATTGCCTTATATCTTTTTTGTTTACGAGAAAAATGGGAGAGTGAAAATTCAAGTTTGGATCTGAAAAAAAATTTGAACATCCAAAATGGAAATGCACAAATGCGGAGAGAGATAATTCCAAAAATTATCTGTGATTTTTTGGGATAGGCAAATAGTGGGTTGTTTGGTTCTAGTAAATATCCAACCACACGTTAACTTGAGAATTTAATTTTTTCTATTCCTTAAAATTTTTGGATCATTAGGTCACTTGCAACCTACACATGTTTTTGGCACGCATATCCACCACATTTTAAACGTGTTAGGATCAGTTAGAAGTCTGTTTCCTTTAAAATTCCACCAAGCTATTATTAGGGGTCGTACTAGTGGAATTTCCCAAACATGGATAACAAAACATTGGAGTTCATTTTTAGTAAGTGAAATAATTTTCTTCACTTATACTTATTATATTTTTTAATTTTATTTGCATACATGAACTCTATAATTTTCATTTTGGTGCAATGTATTTGCCTTATATCTTTTTTGTTTACGAGAAATATGTGGGAGTGAAAATTCAAGTTTGGATCTGATAAAAATTTGCACATCCAAAATGGAAATGCACAAATGCTGAGAGAGATAATTCCAAAAAGTATTTGTGATTTTTAAGAATAGGAAAAAGGTGGTTGTTTTCCTCTGGTAAATATCCAACCACACGTTAACTTGGGAATTTAATTTTTTCTATTCCTTAAAATTTTTGGATCATTAGCTCACTTGCATCCTCAACATGTTTCTGGCATGCATATCCACCACATTTAAAACATGTTAGGATCGGTTAGGAGTCTCTTTCCCATAAAATTCCACCAAGCTATTATTAGGGGTTGTATTAGTGGAATTTCCCAAACATGAATAACAAATCTTTGGAGTTAACTTTTAGTGCGTGAAATAATTTTCTTCACTTACAATTGTTAAAGTTTTCTATATTTTTTGCTTACATGAACTCTAAAATTTTCATTTTGTTGCGATCTAATTGCCTTATATCTTTTTTGTTACTAGAAAAATGGGAGAGTGAAAACTCAAGTTTGGATCTGAAAAAAAATTTGAACATCCAAAATGGAAATGCACAAATTCTGAGAAAGGTAATTCCAGTAAGTATCTGTGATTTTTAGGGATAGGTAAAAAGTGGGTTGTTTGGCTCTCGTAAATATCCAACAACATGTTAACTAGAGAATTTGATTTTTTCTCTTCCTTGAAATTTTTAGATCTTTAGGTCACTTGCATCCTCAACATGTTTTTGGCACGCATATCCACCACATTTAAAACGTGTTAGGATCAGTTAGAAGTCTCTTTCCTTTAAAATTCCACCAAGCTATTATTAGGGGTTGTACTAGTTGAAATTCCCAAACATGGATAACAAAACTTTAGAGTTCACATTTAGTGCGTGAAATACTTTTCTTCACCTACTTTTATTGTAGTTTTCAAAATTTGTTGCAAACATGAACTCTAAATTTTTCATTTTGTTGCTATCTATTTGCCTTATATCTTTTTTGTTAAACGAGAAAAATGGGAGAGTGAAAACTCAAGTTTGGATCTGAATTATAATTTGAACATCCAAAATGCAAATGCACAAATGCTGAGAGAGATAATTCCAAAAAGTATCTGTGATTTTTAAGGATAGGCAAAAAGTGGGTTGTTTGGCTCTGGTAAATATCCAACCCCACGTTTACTTGAGAATTAAATTTTTTCTACTCCTTGAAATTTTTGGATAATTAAGTCACTTGCATCCTCAACATGTTTCTGGCTTGCATATCCACCACATTGAAAACATGCTAGGATCAGATAGAAGTCTCTTTCTTATAAAATTCCATCAAGCTATTATTTGGGGTTGCACTAGTGGAATGTTCCTAACATTGATAAAACAAAACTTTGGACTTCATTTTTAGTGCGTGAAATAATTTTCTTCACTTACATTTATTATAATTTTCAAATTTTTTTGCTTACTTGAACTCTTATATTTTCATTTTTTTGCGATCTAATTGCCTTTATCTTTTTCGTTTACGAGAAAAATAGGAGAATGAAAACTCAAGCTTGGATCTAAAAAAAAAATTGAACATCCTAAATGGAATTTCACAAATGGTGAGAGAGATAATTCCAAAAATTATCTGTGATTATTAAGGATAGGCAAAAAGTGGGTTGTTCGGCTCTGGTAAATATCCAACCACACGTTAACTTGAGAATTTAATTTTTTCTACTCCTTGAAATTTTTTGATCATTAGGTCAATTGTGTCCTCAAAATGTTTCTGGCATGCATATCCACAACACTTAAAATGTGTTAGGATAAGTTAGAAGTCCCTTTCCTATAAAATTCCTGCAAGCTATTATTAGGGGTTGTACTAGTTGAATTTCTCAAACATGGATAAAACCAAACTTTGGAGTTCGTTTTTAGTGCGTAAAATAATTTTCTGCACTTACATTTATTATAGTTTTCAAATTTATTTGCATACATGAACCCTAAAATTTTCATTTTGTTGCAATCTAATTGCCTTATATCTTTTTTGTATACGAGAAAAATGGGAGACTGAAAACTCAAGTTTGGATCTAAAAAAAATTTGAACATCCAAAATGGAAATGCCCAAATGCTGAGAGAGGTTATTTGAAAAAGTATCCGTGATGTTTAAGGATATGCAAAAAGTGGGTTGTTTGGCTCTGGTAAATATCCAACCACACGTTAATTTGAAAGTTTGATTTTTTTCTATTCTTGAAATTTTTGGATCAATAGGTCACTTGCATCCTCAACATGTTTCTGGCATACATATCCACCACATTTAAAACATGTTAGGATCAGTTATAAGTCCCTTTCCTATAAAATTACACCAAGTTATTATTAAGGGTAGTACTAGTGCAATTTCCCAAACATGGATAACAAAGCATTGGAGTTCATTTGTAGAAGGTAAAATAATTTTCTTCACTTAAATTTTTTATAGTTTTCAAATTTTTTTGCATACATGAACTCCAAAATTTTCATTTTGTTGCGATCTAATTGCCTTATATCTTTTTTGTTTACGAGGAAAATGGGAGAGTGAAAACTCATGTTTGGATCGGAAAAAAGATTTGAACACCCAAAATGGAAATGCACAAATGTTAAGACAGATAATTCCAAAAATTATCTGTGATTTTTAAGGATAGGCAAAAAGTGGGTTGTTTGGCTCTGATAAATATCCAACCACACGTTAACTTGAGAATTTGATTTTTTTCTACTCCTAGAAATTTTTGGATCATTAGGTCACTTGCATCCTCAACATGTTTTGGGCACGCATATCTACCACATTTAAAACGTGTTAGGATCATTTAGAAGTCTCTTTCCTATATAATTCCACCAAGCTATTATTAGGGGTTGTTCTAGTGGAATTTCCCAAACATGGATAACAAAATGTTGGAACTAATTTTTAGTGTGTGAAATAATTTTTTTCACCTAAATTTATTATAGTTTTCAAATTTATTTGCGTACATGAACTCTAAAATTTTCATTTTGTTGTGATCAAATAACCTTATATTTTTTTGTTTACAAGAAAAATGGGAGAGTGAAAACTCATGTTTGGATCTGAAAAAAAATTTGAACATCCAAAATGGAAATGCACAAATGCTAATAGAGATAATTCCAAAAAGTATCTATGATTTTTAAAGATAGGCAAAAAGTGTGCTGTTTAGCTCCGGTAAATATCCAACCTCACGTTAACTTGAGAATTTAATTTTTCCTAATCGAAATATTGGGATCATTAGGTCACTCGCATCCTCAACATGTTTTTGGCTCGCATATCCACCACATTTAAAACGTGTTAGAATCATTTAGAAGTCTCTTTCCTTTAAAATTCCACCAACCGATTATTCGGGGTTGTACAAGTGGAATTTCCCAAACATGGATAACAAAAATTTGGAGTTCATTTTTAGTGCGTGAAATAATTTTCTTCACTTACATTTATTATTGTTTTCAATTTGTTTTGCATACATGAACTCTAAATTTTCATTTTGTTGCTATCTATTTGCCTTATATCTTTTTTGTTAAACGAGAAAAATGGGAGAGTGAAAACTCAAGTTTGGATCTGAAAAATAATTTGGACATCCAAAATGGAAATGCACAAATGCTGAGAGAGATAATTCCAAAAAGTATCTGTGATTTCTAAGGATAGGCAAAAAGTGGGTTGTTTGGCTCTGGTAAATATCCAACCACACGTTTACTTGAGAAATAAATTTTTTCTACTCCTTGAAATTTTTAGATAATTAGGTCACTAGCATCCTCGACATGTTTCTGGCTTGCATATCCACCACATTGAAAACATGTTAAGATCAGATAGAAGTCTCTTTCTTATAAAATTCCATCAAGCTATTATTTGGGGTTGTACTAGTGGAATTTTCCTAACATGGATAAAACAAAACTTTGGAGTTCATTTTTAGTGCATGAAATAATTTTCTTCACTTACATTTATTATAGTTTTCAAATTTTTTTGCATACTTGAACAATTATATTTACATTTTTTGCAATCTAATTGCCTTTATCTTTTTTGTTTACGAGAAAAATAGGAGAATGAAAACTCAAGCTTGGATCTGAAAAAAAAAATTTGAACATCCTAAATGGAATTTCACAAATGGTGAGAGAGATAATTCCAAAAAGTATTTGTGATTAATAAGGATAGGCAAAAAGTGGGTTGTTTGGCTCTAGTAAATATCCAACCACACATTAACTTGAGAATTTAATTTTTTCTACTCCTTGAAATTTTTGGATCATTAGGTCACTTGTGTCTTCAAAATGTTTCTGGCATGCATATCCACAACACTTAAAACGTGTTAGGATAAGTTAGAAGTCCCTTTCCTATAAAATTCCTCCATGCTATTATTAGGGGTTGTACTAGTTGAATTTCTCAAACATGGATAAAACAAAACTTTGGAGTTCATTTTTAGTGCATGAAATAATTTTCTGCACTTACATTTATTATAGTTTTCAAATTTATTTGCATACATGAACCCTAAAATTTTCATTTTTTGCGATCTTTTTGCCTTATATTTTTTTTTCGAGAATAATGGGAAAGTGAAAACTCATGTTTGGATCTGAAAAAAAAATTGAACATTCAAAATGAAACTGCACAAATGCGGAGAGAGATAATTCCAAAAAGTATCTTTGATTTTGAAAGATAGGCAAAAAGTGGGTTCCTTGGCTCCGGTAAATATCCAACCACACGTTAACTTGAGAATTTAAATTTTCCTACTCCTTGAAATTTTTGGATCATTAGGTCACTTGCATCCTCAACATGTTTCTGGCTCGCCTATCCACCACATTTAAAACGTGTTAGGATTAGTTAGAAGTCTCTTTCCTTTAAAATTCCACCAACCTATTATTAGGGGTTGTACAAGTGGAATTTCCCCAACATGGATAACAATACTTTGGAGTTCATTTTTAGTTGCATACATGAACTCTTAAATTTTCATTTTGTTGCGAACTATTTGGCTTATATGTTTTTAGTTTACGAGAAAAATGGGAGAGTGAAAACTCAAGTTTGGATCTGAAAAAAAATTTGAACATCCAAAATGGAAATGCACAAATGCTGAGAGAGATAATTCCAAAAAGTATCTGTGATTATTAAGGATAGGCAGAAAGTGGGTTGTTTGGCTCAGGTAAATATCCAACCACACGTTAACTTGAGAATTTTATTTTTGCTACTCCATCAAAATTTTGGATCATTAGGTCACTTGCATCCTCAACATGTTTTTGGCATGCATTTCCACCAAATTTAAAATGTGTTAGGATCAGTTAGAAGTCTCTTTACTATAAAATTCCACCAAGCTATTATTAAGGGTTGTACTAGTGGAATTTCCCAAACATGGATAACAAAACTTTGGAGTTCACTTTTTGTGTGTGAAATAATTTTCTTCACTTACATTTATTATAGTTTTCAATTTTTTTTGCAAACATAAACTCTAAAATTTTGATTTTGTTGCGATCTAATTGCCTTATATTTTTTTTGTATACGAGAAAAATGGGAGACTGAAAAATCAAGTTTGGATCTAAAAATAATTTGATCATCCAAAATGGGCATGCCCAAATGCTGAGAGAGGTTATTCAAAAAAGTATCCGTGATTTTTAAGGATAGGCAAAAAGTGGGTTGTTTGGCTCTGGTAAATATCCAACCACACGTTAATTTGAAAGTTTGATTTTTTCTATTCTTAAAATTTTTGGATCATTTGGTCACTTGCATCCTCAACATGTTTCTGGCATGCATATCCACCACATTTAAAACATGTTAGGATCAGTTATAAGTCCCTTTCCTATAAAATTACACCAAGTTATTATTAAGGGTAGTACTAGTGATATTTCCCAAACATGGATAACAAAACATTGGAGTTCATTTGTAGTAGGTGAAATAATTTTCTTCAATTACATTTATTATAGTTTTCAATTTTTTTTGCATACATGAACTCTAAAATTTTCATTTTGTTGCGACCTAATTGCCTTATATCTTTTTTGTTTACGAGAAAAATGGGAGAGTGAAAACTCATGTTTGGATCGAAAAAAAGATTTGAAAATCCAAAATGGAAATGCAAAAATGTTAAGACAGATAATTCCAAAAAGTATCTATGATTTTTAAGGATAGGCAAAAAGTGGGTTATTTGGCTCTGATAATTATCCAACCACACGTTAACTTGAGAATTTGATTTTTTTCTACTCCTAGAAATTTTTGCATCATTAGGTCACTTGCATCCTCAACTTGTTTCTGGCATGCATATCAACCACATTTAAAACATGTTAGGATCAGTTATAAGTCCCTTTCCTATAAAATTACACCAAGTTATTATTAAGGTAGTACTAGTGCAATTTCCCAAACATGGATAACAAAACATTGGAGTTCATTTGTACTAGGTGAAATAATTTTCTTCACTTACATTTATTATAGTTTTCAATTTTTTTTGCATACATGAACTCTAAAATTTTTCTTTTGTTGCGATCTAATTGCCTTATATCTTTTTTGTTTACGAGAAAAATGGGAGAGTGAAAACTCATGGTTGGATCGGAAAAAAGATTTGAACATTCAAAATGGAAATGCACAAATGTTAAGACAGATAATTCCAAAAAGTATCTGTGATTTTTAAGGATAGGCAAAAAGTGGGTTGTTTGGCTCTGATAATTATCCAACCACACGTTAACTTGAGAAATTGATTTTTTTATACACCTAGAAATTTTTGGATCATTAGGTCACTTGCATCCTCAACATGTTTTGGGCACACATATCTACCACATTTAAAACGTGTTAGGATCATTTAGAAGTCTCTTTCCTACTTAATTCCACCAAGCTATTATTAGGGGTTGTCCTAGTGGAATTTCCCAAACATGGATAACAAAACGTTGGAACTAATTTTTAGTGCGTGAAATAATTTTCTTCACCTAAATTTATTATAGTTTTCAAATTTATTTGCATACATGAACTCTAAAATTTTCATTTTGTTGCGATCAAATTGCCTTATATTTTTTTGTTTACGAGAAAAATGGGACAGGGAAAACTCGTGTTTGGATCTGAAAAAAAATTTGAACATCCAAAATGGAAATGCACAAATGCTGATAGAGATAATTCCAAAAAGTATCTCTGATTTTTAAAGATAGGCAAAAAGTGGGTTGTTTGGCTCCGGTAAATATCCAACCACACGTTAACTTGAGAATTTAATTTTTCCTAATCGAGATTTTTGGATCATTAGGTCACTCGCATCCTCAACATGTTTCTGGCTCGCATATCCACCACATTTAAGACGTGTTAGGGTCATTTAGAAGTCTCTTTCCTTTCAAATTCCACCAAGAGATTATTAGGGGTTGTACAAGTGGAATTTCCCAAACATGGATAACAAAACTTTGGAGTTCATTTTTAGTGCGTGAAATAATTTTCTTCACTTACATTTATTATTATTTTCAATTTTTTTTGCATACATGAACTCTTAAATTTTCATTTTGCTGTGATCTATTTGCCTTATATCTTTTTAGTTTACGAGAAAAATTGGAGACAGAAAACTCAAGTTTGGATCTAAAAAAAATTTGAACATCCTAAATGGAAATGCCCAAATGCTGAGAGAGGTAATTAAAAAAAGTATCTTTGATTTTTAAGGATAGGCAAAAAGTGGGTTGTTTGGCTCTGGTAAATATCCAACCACATGTTAACTTGAGAATTTGATTTTATCTACTCCTTCACATTTTTGGATCATTACGTCACTTGGATCCTCAATATGTATTTGGCACGTATATCCACCACATTTAAAACGTGTTAGGTTCAGTTAGAAGTCTCTTTCCTTTAAAATTCCACCAAGCTATTATTAGGGGTTGTACTAGGGGAATTTCCCAAACATGGATAACAAAACTTTGGAGTTCTTTTTTAGTTCGTGAAATAGTTTTCTTCACTTACATTTATTATAGTTTTCAAATTTTTTTGCACACATGAACTCTAAAATTTTTATTTTGTTGCGATCTAATTGCGTTATATCTTTTTTGTTTACGAGAAAATTGGGTGAGTGAAAACTCAAGTTTTGATCTGAAAAAAATTTGAACATCAAAAATGGAAATGCACAAATGCTGTGAGATATAATTCCAAAAAGTATCTGTGAATTTTAAGGATGGGCAAAAAGTCGGTTGTTTGGGTCTGGTAAATATCCAACCCCATGTTAACTAGAAAATTTAATTTTTTCTACTCCTTGAAATTTTTGGATCATTAAGTCACTTGCATCCTCAACTTGTTGCCTACACGCATATCCACCACATTTAAAATGTCTTAGGATCAGTTAGAAGTTGCTTTCCTATAAAATTCCACCAAGCTATTATTAGGGGTTGTACTAGTGGAATTTCCCAAACTTGGATAACAAAACTTTGGAGTTCATTTTTATTGCGTGAAATAATTTTCTTCACTTACATTTATTATTGTTTTCAATTTTCTTTGCATACATGAACTCTAAAATTTTCATTTTGTTGCGATCTATTTGCCTTATATCTTTTTTTTTTTACGAGAAAAATGGGAGAGTGAAAACTCAAGTTTGGATCTAAAAAATGTTTAGAACATCCAAAATGGAAATGCACATATTGTGAGAGCGATAATTCAAAAAAGTATCTATGATTTTTAAGGATAGGCAAAAAGTGGGTTGTTTGGCTCTGGTAAATATCCAACCACACGTTAACTTGAGAGTTTGATTTTTTCTTACCCCGTGAAATTTTTGGATCATTAGGTCACTTGCATCCTCAACATGTTTCTGGCAAGCATATCCACCACATTTAAAACAAGTTAGGATCAATTATAAGTCCCTTTCCTATAAAATTACACCAAGCTATTATTAAGGGTAGTACTAGTGGAATTTCCAAAACATGGATAACAAAACATTGGAGTTCATGTGTAGTGCTTGAGTTTTAAATTTTTTTGCATACATGAACTCTAAAATTTTCATTTTGTTGTGATCTATTTGCCTTATATCTTTTTCGTTTACAAGAAAAATGGGAGAGTGAAAACTCAAGTTTGGATCAGAAAAAAGATTTGAACATTCAAAATGGAAATGTACAAATGCAGAGACAGATAATTCCAAAAAGTATCTGTGATTTTTAAGGATAGGCAAAGAGTGGGTTGTTTGGCTCTCGTAAATATCCAATCACACATTAACTTGAGAATTTAATTTTTTTCTACTCCTTGAAATTTTTGGATCATTAGGTCACTTGCATCCTCAACATGTTTTGGGCACGCATATCCACCACTTTTAAAACATGTTAGGATCAGTTAGAAGTCCATTTCCTATAAAATTCTACCAAGCTATTATTAGGAGTAGTACTAGTGGAATTTCCCAAACATGAATAAAATAAAACTGTGGAGTTCATTTTTTGTGCGTGATATAATTTTCTTCACTTACATTAATTATAGTTTTCAAATTTTTTTTCGCACATGAACTCTAAAATTTTCATTTTGTTGCGATCTGTTTGCCTTATATCTTTTTTGTTTACGAGAAAAACGTGAGAGTGAAAAATCAAGTTCGGATCTAAAAAATAATTTCAAAATCCAAAATGGAAATGCACAAATGCTGAGAGAGATAATTTCAAAAAGTATCTGTGATTTTTAAGGATAGGTAAAAAGTGGGTTGTTTAGCTCTGGTAAATATCCAACCACACGTTAACTTGAGAATTTAATTTTTACTACTCCTTGAAATTTTTGGATCATTAGGTCACTTGCATCCTCAACATGTTTGTGGTATGCATATCCACCACATTTAAAACATGTTAGGATCAGTTAGAAGTCCTTTTCCAATAAAATTCCACAAGCTATTATTAGGGGTTGTCCTAGTGGAATTTCCCAAACATGGATAACAAAACTTTGGAGTTCATCTTTTGTGCATGAAATAATTTTCATCACTTACATTTATTATAGTTTTCAAATTTTTTTGCATACATGAATTCTAAAATTTTTATTTTGTTGCGATCTATTTGCCTTATATCTTTTTTGTTTACAAGTAAAATGGGAGAGTGAAAACTCTAGTTTGGATCTGAAAAAAAATTTGAACATCCAAAATGGAAATGCACAAATGCTGAGAGAGATAATTTCAAAAAGTATCTATGATTTTTAAGGATAGGCAAAAAGTGGGTTGTTTGGCTCTGGTAAATATCCAACCACACGTTCACTTGAGAATTTGATTTTTTCTACTCAAAATTTTTGGATCATTGGGTCACTTGCATTTTCAACATGTTTCTTGCATGCATATCCACCACATTTAAAACGTGTTAGGATAAGTTAGAAGTCTCTTTCCTATAAAAATCCACCAAGCTATTATTAGGGGTAGTACTAGTGGAATTTCCAAAACATGGATAACTAAACTTTGGCGTTCACTTTAAGTGTGTGAAATAATTTTCTTCAAATATATTTATTATATTTTTCAATTTTTTTTGCATACATGAACTCTAAAATTTCCATTTTGTTGGGATCTAATTGCCTTGTATCTTTTTGTTTACGAGAAAAATGGGAGAAAAAAACTGAAGTTTGGATCTGAAAAAAAAAATTGAACGTCCAAAAAGGAAATGCACAAATTTTGAGAGAGATAATTCCAAAAAGTATATGTGATTTTTAAGGATAGGCAAAAAGTCGGTTGTTTGGCTCTGGTAAATATCCAACCAAACCTTAACTTGAGAATTTAATTTTTTCTACACCTTGAAATTTTTGGATCATTACGTCACTTGCATCCTCAACTTGTTTCTGGCATGCATATCCACCACATTTAAAACGTGTTAGGATCAGTTAGAAGTCTCTTTCCTATAAAATTCCACCAAACTATTATTTGGGGTTGTACTATTGGAATTTCCCAAACATGGATAACAAAACTTTGGAGTTCATTTTTAGTGCGTAAAATAATTTTCTTCATTTACTTTTACTATAGTTTTCAATTTTTTTTGCATACATGAACTCTAAAATTTTCATTTTGTTGCATCTATTTCCCTTATATCTTTTTTGTTTACGAGAAAAATGGGAGAGTGAAAACTCAAGTTTGGATCTGAAAAAAAATTTGAACATCCAAAATGGAAATCCACAAATGCTGAGAGAGATAATTCCAAAACATATCTGTGTTTTTTAAGGATAGGTAAAAAGTTGGTTGTTTGGCTCTAGTAAATATCCAACCACACGTTAACTTGAGAATTTGATTTTTTCTACTCCTTGAAATTTTTGGATCATTACGTAACATGCATCCTCAACATGTTTCTTTCACGCATATCTGCCACATTTAAAACGTGTTAGGATCAGTTAGAGGTCTCTTTCCTACAAAATTCCAGCAAGCTATTATTAGGTGTTGTACTAGTGGAATTTCCCAAACAAGGATACCAAAAGTTTGGAGTTCACTTTTAGTGCGTGAAATAATTTTCTTCACTTACATTTATTATATTTTTGAATTTTTTTGCATACAGGAACTCTAAAATTTTCATTTTGTTGTGATCTATTTACCATATATCTTATTTGTTTACGAGAAAAATGGGAGAGTGAAAACTCATGTTGGGATCTGAAAACAAATTTGTACATCCATAATGGAAATGCAAAAATGATGAGAGAGATAATTCCAAAAAGTAACTGTGATTTTCAAGGATAGGCAAAAACTGGGTTGTTTGGCTCTGGTAAACATCCAACCACACGTAACTTGAGAATTAGATTTTTTCTACTCAAAATTTTTGAATCATTAGGTTACTTGCATCCTCAACATGTTTCTGCCACGCATATCCACCACATTTAAAACGTGTTAAGATCAGTTAGAAGTCTCTTTCCTATAAAATTCCACCAAGCTATTATTAGGGGTTGTACTAGTGGAATTTCCCAAAAAAGGATAACAAAACTTTGGAGTTCACTTTTAGTGCATGAAATAATTTTCTTCAGTGACATTTATTATAGGTTTCAATTTTTTTTGCATAAATGAACTCTAAAAATTTCAATTTGTTGTGATCTAATTGCCTTATATCTTTTTTGTTTACGAGAAAATGGGAGACTGAAAACTCAAGTTTGGTTCTGAAAAAAAATTTGAACATCTAAAATGGAAATGCACAAATGCAGAGAGAGATAATTCAAAAAAGTATATACGATTTTTATGGATAGGCAAAACAGTGGGGTTTTTGGCTCTGGTAAATATCCAACTACCGTTAACTTGAGAATTTAATTTTTCCTACTCCTTGAAATTTTTGGATCATTGGGTCACTTCCATCCTCAACAAGTTTTTGGCTCGCATATCCACCACATTTAAAATGTGTTAGGATCAGTTAGAAGTCCCTTTCCTGAAAAATTCCTCCATGCTATTATTAGGGGTTGTACTAGTGGAATTTCCGGAACATGGATAAAAAAACTTTGGAGTTCATTTTTAGTGCGTGAAATAATTTTCTTCATGGACTTTTATTATAGTTTTCAAATTTTTTTGCATACAAGAACTATAAAATTTTCATTTTGTTGCGATTTGTTTGCCTTACATCTTTTTTGTTTACAAGATAAATGGGAGAGAGAAAACTCAAGTTTGGATCTGAAAAAAAATTTGAACATCCAAAATGGAAATGCACCAATGCTAAGAGAGATAATTCCAAAAAGTATCTGTCATTTTTAAGGATAGGCAAAAAGTGGATTGTTTGGCTCTTGTAAATATCCAACCACACGTTAACTTGAGAATTGATTTCTTTCTACTCCTTGAAATTTTTGGATCATTAAGTCACTTGCAGCCTCAACATGTTTCTGGCAAGCATACCCACCACATTTATAACATGTTAGGATCAATTAGAAGTCCCTTTCCAATAAAATTCCGTCAAGCTATTATTAGGGGTTGTACTAATGGAATTTCCCAAACATGGATAACAAAACTTTGGAGTTCATTTTTAGTGCGTGAAATAATTTGCTTCACTTACATTTATTTTAGTTTTCAATTTTTTTTGCATACATGAACTCTAAAATTTTCATTTTTTTGCGATCTATTTGCCTTATATCTTTTTAGTTTACGAGAAAAATGGGAGAGTGAAAACTCAAGTTTGGATCAAAAAAAAAATTTGAACATCGAAAAAGGAAATGCACAATGCTGAGAGAGATAATTCCAAAACGTATCTATGATTTTTAAGGATTGGCAAAAAGTGGATTGTTTGGCTCTAGTAAATATCCATCCACACTTTGACTTGAGAATTTAATTTTTTCTACTCCTTGAAATTTTTGGATCATTAGGTCCTCAACATGTTTCTGGCATGCATATCCACCACATTTAAAACATTTTAGGATAAGTTAGAAGTCCCTTTCCTATAAAATTCCACGAAACTATTATTAGGGGTTGTACTAGTGGAATTTCCCAAACAAGGATAACAAAACTTTGGTGTTCATTTTTAGAGTGTGAAATAATTTTCTTCACTTACATTTATTATAGTTTTCAAATTTTTTTGCATAGATGAACTCTAAAATTTTCATTTTGTTGTGATCTATTTGCCTTATATGTTTTTTGTTTACGAGAAAAATGGGAGAGAGAAAACTCAAGTTTGGATCTGAAAAAAATTTCAACATTCAAATTGGAAATGCACAAATGCTGAGAGAGATAATTCCAAAAAGTGTCTGTGATTTTTAAGGATAGGAAAAAAGTTGGTTGTTTGGCTCTGGTAAATATCTAACCAGACATTAACTTGCGTTTTAAATTTTTTCTGCTCCTTGAAATTTTTGGATCATTAGGTCAGTTGCATCGTCAACATGTTTCTGGCATGCATATCCTCCACATTTAAAACATGTAAGGATCAGTTAGAAGTTTCTTTCCTATAAAATTCCACCAAGCTATTATAAGGGGTTGTACTAGTGGAATTTCCCAAACATGGATAACAAAACTCTGGAGTTCACTTTTAGTGCGTGAAATAATTTTTTTCCCTTACGTTTACTATAGTTTTCAATTGTTTTTTAATACAAGAACTCTAAAATTTTCATTTTATTGCGATCTAATAGCCATATATCTTTTTTGTTTACGAGAAAAATGGGATAGTGAAAACTCAAGTTCGGATCTGAAAAAAAATTTGAGCATCCAAAAAGGAAATGCACAAATGCTAAGAGAGATAATTCCAAAAAGTATCTGTGATTTTTTTAGTATAGGCAAAAAGTGGGTTGTTTGGCTCTGGTAAATATCCAACCACACGTAACTTGAGAATTTAATTTTTTCTACTCCTAAAATTTGTGGATCACTAGGTCACTTGCATCCTCAACATGTATCAGGCATGCATGTCCACCATGCTATTATAAGGGGTTGTACTAGTGGAATTTCCCAAACAAGGACACCAAAACTTTGGAGTTCATTTTTAGTGCGTGAAATAATTTTCTTCACTTTCTTTTATTATAGTTTTCAAATTTTTTTGCATACATGAACTCTAAAATTTTCATTTTATTGCAATCTATTTGTATTATATCTTTTTTGTTTACGAGAAAAATGGGAGAGAAAAACTCAAGTTTGGATCTGAAAAAAATTTAACATCCAAAATGGAAATGCACTAATGCTGAGAGATATAATTCCAAAAATTATCTGTGATTTTAAAGGATAGGCAAAAAGTGGGTTGTTGGGAACTAGTAAATATCCAACCACACGTTAACTTGAGAATTTAATTTTTTCTACTCTTTGAAATTTTTGGATCATTAGGTCACTTGCATCCTCAACATGTTTCTGGCATGCATATCCACCACATTTAAAACATGTTCGGATTAGTTAAAAGTCTTTTTCCTATAAAATTCCACCAATCTATTATTACGGGTTGTACTAGTGGATTTTCCCAAACACGGATAACAAAACATTGGAGTTCATTTTTAGTGCGTGAAATAATTTTCTTCACTTACATTTATTATAGTATTCAAATTTTTTTGCATACATGAACTCTAAAATTTTCATTTTGTTGCGATCTCTTTGCCTTATAACTTTTTTGGTTACGAGAAAAATAGGGGACTAAAAACTCAGGTTTGGAACTAAAAAAAAAAAATTGAACATCCAAAATGGAAATGCACAAATGCTGAGAGAGATAATTCTACAAAGTATCTGTGATTTTTAAGGATACGCAAAAAGTGGGTTGTTTGGCTCTGGTAAATATCCATCCACACTTTAATTTCACAATTTAATTTTTTGTACTCCTTGAAATTTTTGGATCATTAGGTGACTTGAATCCTCAACATGTTTCTAGCATGCATATCCCCCACATTTAAAACATGTTAAGATCAGTTAGAAATCTCTTTCTTATAAAATTTCACCAAGCTATTAGGGGTTGTATTAGTGCAAACATGGATAACAAAACTTTGGAGTTCATTTTTAGTGCGTGAAATAATTTTCTTCACTTACTTTTATTATAATTTTCAAATTTTTTTGCATACATGAACTCTAATATTTTCTTTTTGTTGCGATCAATTTGCCTTATATCTTTTTTGTTTACGAGAAAATGGGAGAGTGAAAACTCAAGTTTGGATCTGAAAAATAAATTTGAACCTCGAAAATGGAAATGCACAAATGATGAGAAAGATAATTCCAAAAAGTATCTGTGATATTTAAGGATAGGCAAAAATTGGGTAGTTTGGCTCTAGTAAATATCCAACCACACATTAAGTTGAGAATTTGATTTTTTCTACATCTTGAAAATTTTGGATAATTAGGACACTTGCTTCCTCAACATGTTTCTGGCATACATATCCACCACATTTAAAACATGTTAGGATCAGTTAGAAGTCTCTTTCCTATAAAATTCCACCAAGCTATTATTAGGGGTTGTACTAGTGGAATTTCCAAAACTTGGATAACAAAACTTTGGATTTCACTTTTAGTGCGTGAAATAATTTTTTTCATATATTGATTATAGTTTTCAATTTTTTTTGAATACATGAACTCTAAAATTTTGATTTTGTTGCGATCTATTTGCCTTATATCTTTTTTTTTACGAGAAAAATGGGAGAGCGAAACTCAGGTTTGGATCTGAAAAAAAATTTGAACATCCCAAATGGAAATGGACAAATGCTGACAGAGATAATTCAAAAAAGTATCTTTTATTATTAAGGATAGGCAAAAAGTTGGTTGTTTGGCTCTGGTAAATATCCAACCACATGTTAACTTGAGAATTTAACTTTTTCTTCTCCTTGAAATTTTTGGATCATTAGGTCACTTGCATCCTCAACATGTTTTTGGCACGCATATCCACCACATTTAAAACGTGTTAGGATTAGTTAGAAGTCTCTTTCCTATAAAATTCCACCAAGCTTTTATTAGGGGTTATACTAGTGGCATTTCCCAAACATGGATAACAAAATTTCGGAGTTCAGTCTTAGTGCGTGAAATAATTCTCTTCACTTACATTTATTATTGTTTTCAAATTTTCTTGCATACATGAACTCTAAAATTTTCATTTTTTTGCGATCTATTTGCGTTATATCTTTTTTGTTTACAAGAAAAATGGGGTAGTGAAAACTCAAATTTGGATCCGAAAAAAAATTTGAACATCCAAAATGGAAATGTACAAATGCTGAGATAAATAATTCCAATAAGTATGTGGGATTTTAAAGGATAGGCAAAAAATGGCTTGTTTTGCTCTGGTAAATATCCAACCACACGTTAACTTACGAATTTAATTTTTCTACTCCTTGAAATTTTTGGATCATTAGGTCACTTGCATCCTCAACATGTTTCTGGCATGCATATCCACCACATTTAAAACATGTTTGGATCAGTTTGGAGTCTCTTTCTTATAAAATTTCACCAAGCAATTATTAGGGGTTGTACTAGTGGAATTTCCCAAACTTGGATAACAAAACTTTGCAGTAAATTTTAGTGCGTGAAATAATTTTCCTCACTTACTTTAATTATAGTTTTCAAATTTTTTTGCATACATGAAAAAATGGGAGAGTGAAAACTCAAGTTTGGATCTCAAAAAAGATTTGAACATCCAAAATGGAAATGCACAAATGCTGAGAAAGATAATTCCAAAAATATCTGGGATTTTTAAGGATAGGCAAAAAGTGGGTTGTTTGGCTCTCACAAATATCCAACCACACGTTAACTTCAGAATTTAATTTTTTCTACTCCTTGAAATTTTTAGATCATTAGGTAACTTGCATCCTCAACATGTTTCTGGGAGTCATATCCACCACATTTAAAACATGTTAGGATCAGTTAGAAGCCTCTTTCTTATAAAATTCCACCAAGCTTTTATTAGGGGTTGTACTAGTGGAATTTCCCAAATATGGATAACAAAAATTTGGAGTTCGCTTTTAGTGCGTGAAATAATTTTCTTCACTTATATTTATTATAGTTTTCAAATTTTTTTGCATACATGAACTCTAAAATTTTAATTTTGTTGCGAGCTATTTGCCTTATATCTTTTTTGCTTACAAGAAAAATGGGAGAGTGAAAACTCAAGTTTGTATCAGAAAAAAAATAAGAACAACCAAAATGGAAATGCACAAATGCTGAGAGTGATAATTCAAAATAGTATCAGTGATTTTTAAGGATAGGCAAAAAATGGGTTGTTTGGCTCTAGTAAATATCCAACCACACGTTAACTTGAGAATTTAATTTTTTCTACTCCTTGAAATTTTTGGGTCATTAGGTCTCTTGCATCCTCAACATGTTTCTGGCATGCATATCCACCACATTTAAAACATGTTAGGTTCAGTTAGAAGTCTCTTTCCTATAAAATTCCACCAAGCTATTATTAGGGGTTGTTCTAGTGGAATTTCCCAAACATGGATAACAAAACTTTGGAGTTCACTTTTGGTGCGTGAAATAATTTTCTTCACTTACATTTACTATAGTTTTTAAATTTTTTTGCATACTTGAAGTCTTAAATTTTCATTTTGTTGAGATCTATTTGCCTTATATCTTTTTTCTTTACGAGAAAAATGGGAGAGTGAAAACACAAGTTTGGATCTGAAAATGGAAATGCACAAATGCTAAGGGAGATAATTTCAAGAAGTATCAAGGAATTTAAAGGATAGGAAAAAAGTGGGATAATTTTCTCATGTAAATATCCAACCTCATGTTAACTTGCGAATTTAATTTTTTCTACTCTTTGAAATTTTTGGATCATTAGGTCACTTGCATCCTCAACATGTTTCTGGCATGCATATCCACCACATTTAAAACATGTTTGGATAAGCTTTAAGTCTCTTTCATATAAAATTTCACCAAGCTATTATTAGAGGATGTACTAGTGGAATTTCCCAAACATGGATAACAAAACTTTGGAGAAAAATTTAGTGCTTGAAATAATTTTCCTCACTTACTTGTATTATAGTTTTCAATTTTTTTTGCATATTTGAACTCTAAAATTTTCATTTAGTTGTGATCTAAGTGCCTAATATCTTTTTTGTTTACAAGAAAGATGGGAGAGTGAAAACTCAAGTTTGGATATAAAAAAAAAATTGAACATCCAAAATGGAAATGCACAAATGCAGAGAGAGATAATTCTGAAAAGAATCTGGGATTTTTAAGGATAGGAAAAAAATGGGTTGTTTGGCTCTCGTAAATATCCAACCAAACGTTATCTTTAGAATTTTATTTTTCTACTCCTTGAAATGTTTAGATCATTAGGTCACTTGAATCCTCAACATGTTTTTGGCATGCATATCCCCCACATTTAAATCATGTTAGGATAAGTTAGAAGACTCTTTCCTATAAAATTCCACCAACCTATTATTAGGGATTGTACTTGTGAAATTTCCCAAACATGGATAACAAAACTTTTAAGTTCACTTTTAGTGCGTGAAATAATTTTCTTCACTTACATTTATTATAGTTTTGAAATTTTTTTGCATACATGAACTCTAAAATTTTCATTTTGTTGTGATCTATTTGCGTTATATCTTTTTTTTTTACGAGAATAAAGGGAGAGTCAAAACACAAGTTTGGATCAGAAAAATAATTTGAACATCCAAAATGGAAATGCACAAATGCTGAGAGAGATAATTCCAAAAAATATTTGGGATTTTTAAGGATAAGCAAAAAGTGGGTTGTTTTGCTCTGGTAAATATCCAACCACACGTTAACTTGAGAATTTAATTTTTTCTACTCCTTGAAAGTTTTGGATCATTAGGTCACTTGCATCCTCAACATTTTTCTGGCATGCATATCCAACACATTTAAAACATGTTAGGATCAGTTAGAAGTCTCTTTCCTATAAAATTCCACCAAGCTATTATTAGGGGTTGTACTAGTGGAATTTCCGAAACATGGATAACAAAACTTCTGAGTTCACTTTTAGTGCGTGAAATAATTTTTTTCACATACATTTATTAAATTTTTCAAATTTTTTTTCATACTTGAACTCTAAAATTTTCATTTTGTTGCGATTTAATTTTCTTATATCTTTTTTGTTTACAAGAAAAATGGGAGAGTGAAAACTCAAGTTTGAATCTGAATAATAAAATTGGACATCCAAAATGGAAATGCACAAATGCTGAAAGAGATAATTGCAAAAAGTATCTGTGATTTTTAAGGATAGGCACAAAGTGGGTTGTTTGGCACTGGTAAATATCCAACCACACGTTAACTTGAGAGTTTAATTATTTCTACTCTGTGAAATTTTTGGATAAATAGGTCAGTTGCATCCTCAACATGTTTATGGGATGCATTTCCACCACATTTAAAATATGTTATGATCAATTAGATGTCCCCTTCCTATAAAATTCCACCAAACTATGATTAGGGGTTGTACTAGGGGAATTTACCATTCATGGATAACAAAACATTGGAATTCACTTTTAGGGTGTGAAATAATTTTCTTCACATACATTTACTATAGTTTTCAAATTTTATTGCATCCATGAACTCTAAAATTTTCATTTTGTTGCGATATATTTGCCTTATATCTTTTTTTTTACGAGCAAAATGGGTGAGTGAAAACTCAAGTTTGGATCAGAAAACAAATTTGAACATCCAAAATGGAAATGCACAAATGCTAAGAGAGATAATTCCAAAAAGTATCTGTGATTTTTAAGGCTAGGCAAAAAGTGGGTTGTTTGGGTATGGCAAATATCCAACCACACGTTAACTTGAGAATTTGATTTTTTCAATTCCTTGAAATTTTTGGAGCATTAGGTCACTTGCATCCGCAACATGTTTCTGGCACGCATATCCACCACATTTAAAACATGTTAGATCAGTTAGAAGTCTCTTTTCTATAAAATTCCACAAAGCTATTATTAGTGGAATTTCCCAAACATGGATAACAAAACTTATGACTTCACTTTTAGTGCGTGAAATACTTTTCTTCACTTACATTTATTAAAGTATTCAAATGTTTTTGCATACATGAACTCTAAAATTTTCATTTTGTTGTGATTTAATTGCTTTATGTCTTTTTTGTTTACGAGAAAAATAGGACAGTGAAAACTCAAGTTTGGATCTGAAAAAAAATTTGAACATCCAAAATGGAAATGCACAAATGCTGAGAGAGATAATTCCTAAAAGTATCTTTGATTTTTAACGATAGGCAAAAAGTGGGTTGTTTGGTTCTCGTAAATATCCAACCACACGTTAACTTGAGAATTTAATTTTTTCTACTCGAAATTTTTGGATCATTAGGTCACATGCATCCTCAACATATTTTTGGCATGCATATCCACCACATTTAAAACGTGTTTGCATCAGTTAGAAGTCTCTTTCTTATAAAAATCCACCAAGCTATTATTAGGGGTACTACTAGTGACATTTCCCAAACATGGATAACAAAACTTTGGAGTTCAGGATATTTATGAGAAAAATGGGAGAGTGAAAACTCAAGCTTGGATCTGAAGAAAAAATTTAACATCCAAAATGGAAATGCACAAATGTTGAGAGAGATAATTCAAAAAAGTATCTATGATTTTTAAGGATAGGCAAAAAGCTAGTCGTTTGGCTCTGGTAAACATCCAACCAGACATTAACTTGAAAATTTAATTTTTTCTACTCGAAATTTTTGGATAATTAGGTCACTTGCATCCTCAACATATTTCTGGCATGCATATCCAGCACATTTAAAACATGTTAGGATCAGTTAGAAGTCCCTTTCCTATAAAATTCCTTCTAGCAATTATTAGGGGTTGTACTAGTGGAATTTCCCAAACATGGATAAAAAAACATTGGAGCTCACTGTTAGTACGTGAAATAATTTTGTTCACTTACATTTATTATAATTATTAAATTTTTTTGCATACATCAACTCTAAAATTTTCATTTTGTTGCGATCTATTTACCTTATATCTTTTTTGTTTACGAGAAAAAAGGGAAAGTGAAAACTCAAGTTTGGATCTGACAAAAAATTTGAACATCCAAAATGGAAATGAACAAATGCTGAGAGAGATAATTCCAAAAAGTATCTGGGATTTTTAACGATAAGCAAAAAGTGGGTTCTTTGGCTTTGGTAAATATCCAACCACACGTTAACTTGAGAATTTAATTTTTTCTACTCCTTGAAAATTTTGGATCATTAGGTCACTTGCATCCTCAACATGTTTCTGGCATGCATATCCACCATATTTAAAACATGTTAGGATTAGTTAGAAGTCTCTTTCCTTTATAATCCCACCAAGCTTTTATTAGGGGTTGTACGAGTGGAATTTCCCAAACTTGTTTAACAAAACTTCTGAGCCACTTTTAGTGCATGAAATAATTTTCTTCACTTACGTATATTATAGTTTTCAAATTTTTTTGCATACATGAACTCTAAAATTTTCATTTTGTTGCGATCTATTTGCCTTAAATCTTTTTAGTTTACGAGAAAAATGGGAGAGTGAAAACTCAAGTTTGGATCTAAAAAAAAATTTGAACATCCATAATGGAATTGCACAAATCCTGAGAGAGATAATTCAAAAAACTATCTGTGATTTTTAAGGATAGGCAAAAAGCTGGTTGTTTGGCTCTGGTAAATATCCAACAACACATTAACTTGAACATTTAATTTTTTCTACTCCTCAAAATTTTAGGATCATTAAGTCACTTGCATCCTCAACATGTTTCTGGCATGCATATCCACCACATTTAAAACATTTTAGGATCAGTTAGAAGTCCTTGTGCTATAAAATTCTTGCAAGCTATTATTAGGGGTTGTACTAATGGAATTTCCCAAATATGGACAATAAAACTTCGGAGTTCATTTTTAGTGCGTGAAATAATTTTCTTCACTTACATTTATTATAGTTTTCAAATTTTTTTAGCATACTTGAACACTAAAATTTTCATTTTCTTGCAATCTCTTTTCCTTATATCTTTTTTGTTTACGAGAAAAATGGGAGAGTGAAAACTTAAGTTTCAATCTGAAAAAAAATTTGAACATCCAAAATGGAAATGCACAATTGCTAACAGAGATAATTCCAAAAAGTATCTGTGATTTTTAAGGATAGGCCAAAAGTGGATTGTTTGGCTCTCGTAACTATCCAACCACACGTTAACTTTAGAATTTAATTTTTTCTACTCCTTGAAATTTTTGGATCATTAGGTCACTTGCATCCTCAACATATTTCTGGCATGCATATCCACCACATTTAAAACATGTTAGGATCAGTTAGAAGTTTATTTCCTATAAAATTCCACCTAGCTATTATTAGGGGTTGTACTAGTGGCATTTTCCAAACATGGATAACAAAACTTTGGAGTTCATTTTTAGTGCATGAAATAATTTTCTTCACTTACATTTATTATAGTTTTCAATTTTTTTTGCATACATGAACTCTAAAATTTTTATTTTTTTGCGATCTATTTGCCTTATATCCTTTTTGCTTACGAGATAAATGGGAGAATGAAAACTGAAGTTTGGATCTGAAAACAAATTTGAACATCCAAAATGGAAATGCACAAATGCTGAGAGAGATAATTCCAAAAAATATCTAGGATTTTGAACGATAGTCAAAAAGTGGGATCTTTGGCTCTAGTAAATATCAAACCAGGAGTTAACTTGAGAATTTAATTTTTTCTACTCCTTGAAATTTTTGGATCATTAGGTCACTTGCATCCTCAACATGTTTCTGGCATGCATATCCACCATATTTAAAACATGTTAGGATCAGTTAGAAGTCTCTTTCCTTTAAAATTCCACCAAGCTTTTATTAGGGGTTATACTAGTGGAATTTCCCAAACATTCATAACAAAACTTTGGAGTTTATTTTTAGAGCGTGAAATAAATTTCTTCACTTACATTTATTATAGTTTTCAATTTATTTTGCATGCATGAACTCTAAAATTTTATTTTTGTTGCGATCTTTTTGCCTTATATCTTTTTTGTTTACGAGAAAAATGGGAGAGTGAAAACTCAAGTTTGGATCTGAAAAAAATTTGAATATCCAAAATGGAAATGCAGAAATGCTCAGAGAGATAATTCCAAAAAGTATCTGGGATTTTTAAGGATAGGCAAAAAGTGGGTTGTTTGGCTCTCGTAAATATCCAACCTCACGCTATCTTGAGAATTTAATTTTTGCTGCTCCATGAAATTTTAGGATCATAAATATCCGTAAATATCCGTAATTTTTTGCTGCTCCATAAATATCCGTAAATATCCCAAACTTGTTTTACAAAACTTCTGAGCAACTTTTAGTGCGTGAAATAATTTTCTTCTTTTACATTTATTATAGTTTTCAATTTTTTTGCATACATGAAATCTAAAATTTTCATTTTGTTGCGATCTATTTGCCTTAAATCTTTTTAATTTACGAGAAAAATGGGAGAGTGAAAACTCAACTTTGGATCTGAAAAAAAATTTGAACATCCAAAATGGAAATGCACAAATGAGAGAGAGATAATTCCAAAAAGTATTCTGCATTTTTCACGATAGGCAAAAATTGGGTTGTTTTGCTCTCGTAAATATCCAACTACACGTTAATTTGAGAATTTAATTTTTTCTACTCCATGAAATTTTAGGATCATTAAGTAACTTGCATCCTCAACATGTTTTTGGCATGCATATCCACCACATTTAAAACATGTTAGGATCAGTTAGAAGTCTCTTTTGAACAAAACTTCACCAAGCTATTAATAGGGGTTCTACTAGTGGAATTTCCCAAACATGGAAAACCAAACTTTGGAGTTCACTTTTAGATAGTGAAATAATTTTCTGGACTTAAATTTATTTAAATTTTCAAAATTTTTTGCGCACATCAACTCTAAAATTTTCATTTTGTTGCGATCTAATTGCCTTATATCATTTTAATTTACGAGAAAAATGGGAGAGTGATAACTCGACTTTGGATTTGAAAAAAAAAATTGAACATCCAAAATGGGAATGCACAAATGTGAGAAAGATAATTCCAAAAAGTATCTGGGATTTTTAACGATAGGCAAAAAGTGGGTTGTTTGGCTCTGTTAAATATCCAACTACACGTTAACTTGAGAATTTAATTTTTTCTACTCCATGAAATTTTAGAATCATTAAGTAACTTGCATCCTCAACATGTTTTTGGCATGCATATACACCACATTTAAAACATGTTAGGATCAGTTAGAAGTCTCTTTTCCACAAAATTCCACCAAGCTATTATTAGGGGTTCTACTAGTGGAATTTCCCAAACATGGATAACAAAACTTTGGAGTTCATTTTTAGTGAGTGAAATAATTTTCTTGACTTACATTTATTAAAATTTTCAAATTTTTTTGCATACATGAACTCTAAAATTTTAATTTTGTTATGATCTATTTGCCTTATATCTTTTTTGTTTAAGAGAAAAATGGGATCGGAAAAAAATTTGAACATCCAAAATGGAAATGCACAAATGTTGAGAGAGATAATTCAAAAAAGTATCTGTGATTTTTAAGGATAGGCAAAAAGCTGGTCGTTTGGCTCTGGTAAATATCCAACCAGGCATTAACTTGAAAATTTAATTTTTTCTACTCCTTGAAAGTTTTGGATAATTAGGTCACATGCATCCTCAACATGTTTCTGGGATGCATATCCAGCACATTTAAAACATGTTAGGATCAGTTAGAAGTCCCTTTTCTATAAAATTCCATCAAGCTATTATTAGGGGTTGTACTAGTGGAATTTCCCAAATATGGATAACAAAACTTTGGAGCTCAATGTTAGTACGTGAAATAATTTTCTTCACTTACATTTATTATAGTTATCAAATTTTTTTACATACTTGAACACTAAAATTTTCATTTTCTTGCCATCTATTTTCCTTATATCTTTTTTGTTTACGAGAAAAATAGGAGAGTGAAAACTTAAGTTTGGATCGGAAAAAAAATTTGAACATCCAAAATAGAAATGCACAAATGCTGAGAGAGATAATTCCAAAAAGTATCCGGGATTTTTAAGGATAGGCAAAAAGTGGGATGTTTGGCTGATGTAAATATCCAACCCCACGTTAACTTGAAATTTTGATTTTTTCTACACCTTCAAATTTTTGGATCATTAGGTCTCTTGCATCCTCAACATGTTTCTGGCATGCATATCCTCCACATTTAAAATTGTTAGGATCAGTTAGAATTCTCTTTCCTATAAAATTCCACCAAGCTATTATTAGGGGTTGTACAAGTGGAATTTCCCAAACATGGATAACAAAACTTTGGAGTTCATTTTTAGTGCGAGAAATAATTTTCTTCACATACATTTATTATAGTTTTCAAATTTTTTTTCATAGATGAACTCTAAAATTTTCATTTTGCTGCAATCTATTTGCCTTATATCTTTTTCGTTTACGAGAAAAATAGGAGAGTGAAAATTCAAGTTTGATTCTGAAAAAAAATTTGAACATCCAAAATGGAAATGCACAAATGTTGAGACAGATAATTGCAAAAAGTATCTGTGATTTTTAAGGATAGGCAACAAACTGATTCTTTGGCTCTGGTAAATATCCAACCAGACATTAACTTGAAAATTTAATTTTTTCGACTCCTTGAAATTTTTGGATAATTAGGTCACTTGCATCCTCAACATGTTTCTGGCATGCATATCCACCATATTTAAAAATTTTAGGATCAGTTAGAAGTCCCTTTCCTATAAAATTCCAGCTAGATATTATTAGGGTTTGTACTAGTAGAATTTCCCAAACATGGATAACAAAACTTTGGATTTCATTTTTTGTTCGTGAAATAATTTTCTTCACTTACATTTATTACAGTTTTCAAATTTTTTTGCATACTTGAAGACTAAAGTTTTCATTTTCTTGCGATCTATTTTCGTTATATCTTTTATTTTACAAGAAAAATAGGAGAGTGAAAACTGAAGTTTGGATCTGAAAAAAAAAATTGAAACGGAATTGCACAAATGCTGAGAGAGATAATTCCAAAAAGTATCTGGGATTTTTAAGGATAGGAAAAAAGTGGGTTGTTTGGCTCTGGTAAATATCCAACAACACGTTAACTTGAAAATTTAATATTTTCTACTCCATGAAATTTTTGGATCATTAGATCACTTGCATCCTCAACATGTTTCTGGCATGCACATCCACCACATTTAAAACATGTTAGGATCAGTTAGAAGTCTCTTTCCTATAAAATTCCACCAAGCTATTATTAGGGGTTGTACTAGTGGAATTTCCCAAACATGGATAACAAAACTTTGGAGTTCACTTTTAGTGCATGAAATATTTTCTTCACTTACATTTATTTAGCTTTTGAATTTTTTTGCATACACAAACTCTAAAATTTTCATTTTGTTGCTATCTATTTACCTTATATCTTTTTTGTTTACGAGAAAAATGGGAGAGTGAAAACTCAAGTTTGGATGTGAAAAAAAATTTGAACATCCAAAATAGAAATGCACAAATGCTGAGAGAGACAATTTCAAAATGTATCTGCGATTTTTGAAGATAGGCAAAAAGTGGGTTGTTTGACTCATGTAAATATCCAACCACACGTTAACTTGAGAATTTAATATTTTCTACTCCTTGAAAATTTTGGATCATTAGGTCACTTTCGTCCTCAACATGTTTCTGGCATGCATATCCACCACATTTAAAACATGTTAGGATTAGTTAGAAGCCTCTTTGCTATAAAATTCCACCAATCTATTATTAGGGGTTGTACTAGTGAAATTTCCCAAACACGGATAACAAAACATTGGAGTTCACTTTTAGTGCATGAAATAATTTTCTCCACTTTTATTTATTGTAGCTTTCGAAGTTTTTTGCATACTTGAACTCAAAAATTTCCATTTTGTTGTGATCTATTTACCTTATATCTTTTTGGTTTACGAGAAAAATGTGAGAGTTAAAACTCAAGTTTGGAATTGTAAAAAAATTTAAACATCCAAAATGGAAATGCACAAATGCAGAAAGAGATAATACCAAAAAGTATCTTTGAGTTTCGAGGATAGGCAAAAAGTGGGTTGTTTGGCTCAAGTAAATATCCAACCACACGTTAGCATGAGAATTTAATTTTTTTTACTCCATGAAATTTTTGGATCATTAGGTCAGTTGCATCCTCAACATGTTTCTGGCATGCATTTCCACCACATTTAAAACATGTTAGGATCAGTTAGAAGTCGCTTTCCTATAAAATTTCACCAAGCTATTATTAGGGGTTGTACTAGTGGAATTTCCCAAACATGGATAACAAAACTTTGGAGTTCACTTTTAGTGTGTGAAATAATTTTCTTCACTTACATTTGTTATAGCTATCAAATTTTTTTGCATACATGAACTCTTAAATTTTCATTTTTTTGTGATCTATTTGCCTTATATCTTTTTTGTTTACGAGAAAAATGGGAGAGTGAAAACTCAAGTTTGGATATGAAAAAAAATTTGAACATCCAAAATGGAAATGCACAAATTTTGAGAGAGATAATTCCAAAACGTATCTGTGATTTTTAAGGATAGGCAAAAGTGGGTTGTTTGGCTCAGGTAAATATCCAACCACACGTTAACTTGAGAATTTAATAGTTTCTACTCCTTGAAAATTTTGGATCATTAGGTCACTTGCATCCTCAACATGTTCCTGGCATGCATATCCACCACATTTAAAACATGTTAGGATTAGTTAGAAGCCTCTTTCCTATAAAATTCCACCAATATTAGGGGTTGTACTAGTGGAATTTCCCAAACATGGATAACAAAACTTTGAAGTTCACTTTTAGTTCGTGAAATAATTTTCTTCACTTATATTTATTATAGCTTTCGATTTTTCTTGCAGACATGAACTCAAAAATTTCCATTTTGTTGTGATCTATTTACCTTATATCATTTTTGTTTACGAGAAAAATGGGAGAGTGAAAACTCAAGTTTGGATTTGAAAAAACATTGAACATCCAAAATGGAAATGCACAAATGTTGAGAGAGATAATTCCAAAAAGTATCTTTGATTTTTCAGGATAAACAAAAAGTGGGTTGTTTGGCTGAGGTAAATATCCAACCACACGTTAACTTGAGAATTTTATTTTTTTTACTCCTTGAAATTTTTTGATCATTAGGTCAGTTGCATCATCAACATGTTTCTAGCATGCATATCCACCACATTTAAAACAAGTTAGGATCAGTTAATAGTCTCTTTCCTATAAAATTCCACCAAGCTATTATTAGGGGTTGTACTAGTGGAATTTCCCGAACAGGGATAACAAAACTTTGGAGTTCACTTTTAGTGCGTGAAATAACTTTCTTCACTTTTACATTTGTTGTAGTTTTCAAATTTTTTTGCATAGATGAACTCTAAAGATTTCATTTTGTTGCGATCTAATTGCATTATATCTTTTTTGTTAACGAGAAAAATGGGAGAGTGAAAACTCAAGTTTGGATCTGAAAAAAAAATTTGAACATCCAAAATGGAAATGCACAAATGTTGAGGGAGATAATTCCAAAAAGTATCTGTGATTTTTAAGGATAGGGAAAAAGTGGGTTGTTTGGCTATGGTAAATATCCAACCACACGTTAACTTAACAATTTGATTTTTTCTACTCTTTGAAATTTTTGGTGAATTAGGTCACTTGCATCCTCAACTTGTTTCTGGCACGCATATCCACCATATTTAAAACATGTTAGGATATCTTAGAAGTCTCTTTCCTATAAAATTCCACCAAGATATTATTACGGGTTGTACAAGTAGAATTTCCCAAACATTGATAACAAAATTTTGGAGTTCATTTTTAGTTCGAGAAATAATTTTCTTCACTTACATTTATTATAGTTTTCAATTTTTTTTGCAAAAATAAACTCTAAAATTTTTATTTTGTTGCAATCTATTTGCCTTATATCTTTTTTGTTTACGAGAAAAATGGAGAGTGAAAACTCAAGTTTGGATTTGAAAAAAAATATGAACAACCAAAATTGAAATGTACAAATGCTGAGAGAGATAATTCCAAAAATTATTTGTAATTTTTAACAATTGGCAAAAAGTGGGTTGTTTCGCTCTGGTAAATATCCAACCCCAAGTTAACTTGAGAATTTAATATTTTCTACTCCTTGAAATTTTTGGATCATTAGGTCACTTGCATCCTCAACATGTTTCTGGCATGCATATCCACCATATTTAAAACATGTTAAGATCCGTTACAAGTCTCTTTCCTATAAAATTCCACCAAGCTATTATTAGGGGTTCAACTGGTGGTATTTCCCAAACATGGATAACAAAACTTTCGAGTTCACATTTACAATAGTTTTCAAATTTTTTTGCATACATGAACTCTAAAGTTTTCATTTTTTTGCGATCAATTTGCATTATATCTTTTTTGTTTACGAGAAAAATGGGAGAGTGAAAACTCAAGTTTGGATCAGAAAAAAAATTTGAACATCCAAAATGGAAATGCACAAATGTGAGAGAGATAATTCAAAAAAATATCTGTGATTTTTAAAGATAGGCAAAAACTGGCCAGTTTGGCTCTGGTAAATATCGAACCACACGTTAACTTGAGAATTTAATTTTTTCTACTCCTTGAAATTTTTGGATCATTAGGTCACTTCCATCCTCAACATGTTTCTAACATGCATATCCACCACATTTAAAACATGTTAGGATCAGTTAGAAGTCTCTTTCCTATAAAATTCTACCAAGCAATTATTAGGGGTGGTACTTGTGGAATATCCCCAACATTGATAACAAAACTTTGGAGTTAACTTTTAGTGCGTGAAATAATTTTCTTCATATACATTTATTATATTTTTAAAATTTTTTTTGCATACATGAAGTCTAAAATTTTCATTTTGTTGCGATCTATTTGCCTTATATCTTTTTTGTTAAAGAGAAAAAAAGGGAGCGTGAAAACTGAAGTTTGGATCTGAAAAAAAATTTGAACATCCAAAATGGAAATGCACAAATGCTGAGAGAGATAATTCAAAAAAGTATCTGTGATTTTTAAGGATAGGCAAAAAGTGGGTTGTTTGGCTCAGGTAAATATCTAACCATACGTTAACTTGAGAATTTAATATTTTCTACTCCTTGAAAATTTTTTATCATTAGGTCACTTGCATCCTCAACATGTTTCTAGCATGCATATCGACCATATTTAAAACATGTTAGGATTAGTTAGAAGCCTCTTTCCTATAAAATTCCAACAATCTATTATTAGGGGTTGTACTAGTGGAATTTCCCAATCATGGATAACCAAACTTTGAAGTTCACTTTTAGAGCGTGATATAATTTTCTTCACATACATTTATTATAGCTTTTGAATTTTTTTGCATACATGAACTCAAAAATTTCCATTTTGTTGTGATCAATTTACCTTATATCTTTTTTGTTTACTAGAAAAATGGGAGAGTGAAAAATCAAGTTTGGATTCGAAAAAAAATTTGAACATCAAAAATGGAAATGCACAAATGCTGAGAGAGTAATTCCAAAAAGTAACTTTGATTTTTCAGGATAGGCAAAAAGTGTTGTTTGGCTCAGGTAAATATCCAACCACATGTTAACTTGAGAATTTTATTTTTTTTACTCCTTGAAATTTTTGGATCATTAGGTCACTTGCATCATCAACATGTTTCTAGCATGCATATCCACCACATTTAAAACAAGTTAGGATCAGTTAGAAGTCTCTTTCCTATAAAATCCCACCAATCAATTATTAGGGGTTGTACTAGTGGAATTTTCCAAACAAGGATAACAAAACTTTCGATTTCACTTTTAGTGCGTGAAATAATTTTCATCACTTTTACATTTATTGAAGTTTTCAAATTTTTTTGCATACATGAACTCTAAAGTTTTCATTTTGTTACGAACTATTTGCATTGTATCTTTTTTGTTAACGAGAAAAATGGGAGAGTGAAAACTCAAGTTTGGATCTGAAAAAAAAATTTGAACATCCAAAATGGAAATGCACAAATGCTGAGAGAGATAATTCCAAAAAATATTTGTGATTTTTAAGGATAGGCAAAAAGTGGGTTGTTTGGCTATGGTAAATATCCAACCACACATTAACTTAACATCTTGACTTTTTCTATGCCTTGAAATTTTTGGAGCATTAGGTCACTTGCATCCTCAACTTGTTTCTGGCACGCATATCCACCACATTTAAAACATGTTAGGATATCTTAGAAGTCTCTTTCCTCTAAAATTCCACCAAGCTATTATTAGGGGTTGTACTAGTGAAATTTCCCAAACATGGATAACAAAACATTGGAGTTCATTTTTAGTGCGTGAAATAATTTTCTTTAGTTACATTTATTGAAGTTTTCAATTTTTTTTTCATACATGAACTCTAAAATTTTCATTTTGTTGCGATCTATTTGCCTTTTATCTTTTTTTTTTACGAGAAAAATGGGAGAGTGAAAACTCAATTTTGGATTTGAAAAAAAATATGAACATCCAAAATGGAAATGCACAAATGCAGAGAGAGATAATTCCAAAAAGTATCTATGATTTTTAACGAAAGGCAAAAAGTGGGTTGTTTGGTTCGGGTAAATATCCAACCACACATTAACTTGAGAATTTAATATTTTCTACTTTTTGAAAATTTTGGATCATTAGGTCACTTGCATCCTCAACATGTTTCTTGCATGCATATCCACCATATTTAAAACATTTTAGGATCAGTTAGAAGTCTCTTTCCTATAAAAGTCTAGCAAGCTTTTATTAGGGGTTGTACTAGTGGAATTTCCCAAACATGGATAACAAAACTTTGGAGTTCATTTTTAGTGCGTGAAATAATTTTCTTCACTGACATTTATTATAGTTTTCAATTTTTTTTGCATACATGAACTCTAAAATTTTCATTTTGTTGCAATCTATTTACCTTATATCTTTTTTCTATACGAGATAAATGGGAGAATGAAAACTCAAGTTTGGATCTAAAAAAAAATTTGAACATCCAAAATGGAATTGCACAAAAGCTGAGAGAGATAATTCGAAAAAGTATCTAGGATTTTGAACGATAGGCAAAAAGTGGGTTCTTTGGCTCTGGTAAATATCCAACCACACGTTAACTTGAGAATTTAATTTTTTCTACTCCTTGAAATTTTTGGATCATTAGGTCACTTGCATCCTCAACATGTTTATGGCATGCATATCCACCTTATTTAAAACATGTTAGGATCAGTTAGAAGTCTCTTTCCTTTAAAATTCCACCAAGCTTTTATTAGGGGTTGTACTAGTGGAATTTCTCAAACTTGTTTAACAAAACTTCTTAGCAACTTTTAGTCCTTGAAATAATTTTCTTCACTTACATTTATTATAGTTTTCAAATTTTTTTGCATACATGAACTCTATAATTATCATTTTGTTGCTATCTAATTGCCTTATATCTTTTTAATTTACGAAAAAAATGGGAGTGTGAAAACTCAACTTTGGATCTGAAAAAAAATTTGAACATCCAAAATGGAAATGGACAAATGTGAGAGAGATAATTCCAAAGAGTATCTGTGATTTTTAACGATAGGCAAAAAGTGGGTTGTTTGGCTCAGGTAAATATCCAACTACACATTTACTTGAGAATTTAATTTTTTCTACTCCATGAAATTTTAGGATCATTAAGTAACTTGCATCCTCAACATGTTTTGGGCATGCATATCCACCGCATTTAAAACATGTTATGATCTGTTAGAAGTCTCTTTTCTATAAAATTCCACCAAGCTATTATTAGGGGTTCTGCTAGTGGAATTTCCCAAACATGCATAACAAAACTTTGGAGTTCACTTTTAGGGAGTGAAATAATTTTCTTAACTAACTTTTTTTAAAATTTTCAAATCTTTTTGCATACATGAACTCTAAATTTTTCATTTTATTGCGATCTATTTGCCTTATATCTTTTTTGTTTACGAGAAAAATGGGAGAGTGAAAAATCAAATTTGGATCTAAAAAAAAATTGAACATCCATAATAGAATTGCACAAATGCTGAGGGAGATAATTCCAAAAAGTATCTGTGTTTTTTAAGGATAGGCAAAAAGCTGGTTGTTTGGCTCTGGTAAATATCCAACCAGACATTAACTTGAAAATTTAATTTTTTCTACTTGTTGAAATTTTTGGATCATTAGGTCACCTGCATCCTCAACATGTTTCAGGCATGCATATCCACCATATTTAAAAAATTTTAAGATCAATTAGAAGTCCATTTCCTATAAAATTCCAGCAAGCTATTATTCGGGGTTGTACTAGTGGAATTTCCCAAACATGGATAACAAAACTTTGGAGTTCATTTTTAGTGCGTGAAATAATTTTCTTCACTTACATTTATTATAGTTTTCAATTTTTTTTGCATACTTGAGCACTAAAATTTTCATTTTCTTGCGATCTATTTTCCTTATATCTTTTTTGTTTACGAGAAAAATAGGAGAGTGAAAACTCAAGTTTGGATCTGAAAAAAAATTTGAACATCCAAAATGGAAATGTACAAATGTTGCGAGAGATAACTCCAAAAAGTATCTGTGATTTTTAAGGGTAGGTAAAAAAATGGTTCTTTTTCTCCGGTAAATATCCAACAAGACAATAACTTGAAAATTTAATTTTTTTCGTCTCCTTGAATTTTTTTGATAATTAGGTCACTTGCATCCTCAACATGTTTCTGGCATGCATATCCACCTTATTTAAAAATTTTTAGGATCAGTTAGAAGTCCCTTTCCTATAAAATTCCAGCAAGCTATTATTAGGGGTAGCACTAGTGGAATATCCCAAACATGGATAACAAAACTTTGGAGTTCATTTTTAGTGTGTGAAATAATTTTCTTCACTTACATTTATTATAGTTTTCAAATTTTTTTGCATACTTGAACACTACAATTTTTATTTTCTTGCGATCTATTTTCCTTATATCTATTTTGTTTACGAGAAAAATACGAGAGTGAAAATTTAAGTTAGGATCTGAAAAAAAATTTGAACATCCAAAATGGAAATGCACAAATGCTGAGAGAGATAATTCCAAAAAGTATCTGGGATTTTTAAGGATAGGCAAAAAGTGGGATGTTTGGCTCATGTAAATATCCAACCACACGTTAGCTTGAAAATTTGATTTTTTCTACTCCTTGAAATTTTTGGATCATTAGGTCACTTGCATCCTCAACATGTTTTTGGCATGCATATCCACCATATTTAAAATGTGTTAGGATTAGTTAGAATTCTCTTTCCTATAAAATTCCACCAAGCTATTATTAGGGGTTGTACAAGTGGAATTTCCCAAACATGGATAACAAAACTTTGGAGTTCATTTTAAGAGCGAGAAATAATTTTCTTCACATACATTTATTATAGTTTTCAAATTTTTTTGCTTACATGAACTCTAAAATTTTCATTTTGCTGCAATCTATTTGCCTTATATCTTTTTCGTTTACGAGAAAAATAGGAGAGTGAAAACTCAAGTTTGGATCTGAAAAAAATTTGATCATGCAAAATGGAAATGCACAAATGTTGAGAGAGATAATTCCAAAAAGAATCTGTGATTTTTAAGGATAGGCAAAAAAATGGTTCTTTTTTGCTGGTAAATATCCAACCAGACATTAACTTGAAAATTTAATTTTTTCGACTCCTTGAAAATTTTTGATAATTAGGTCAGTTGCATCCTCAACATGTTTCTGGCATGCATATCCACCATATTTAAAAAATTTTAGGATCAGTTAGAAGTCCCTTTCCTACAAAATTCTAGCAAGCTATCATTAGGGGTTGTACTAGTGGAATTTCCCAAACATGGATAACAAAACTTTGGAGTTCATTTTTAGTGCCTGAAATAATTTTCTTCACATACATTTATTATAGTTTTCAATTTTTTTTGCATACTTGAACACTAAAATTTTTATTTTGCTGCGATCTATTTGCCTTATATCTTTTTTGTTTACGAGAAAAATAGGAGAGTGAAAACTCAAGTTTGGATATGAAAAAAAATTTGAACATCCAACATCAAAATTCACAAATGTTGAGAGAGATAATTCCAAAAAGTATCTTTGATTTTTAAGGATAGGCAAAAAAATGGTTCTTTTTCTCTAGTAAATATCCAACCAGACATTAATTTGAAAATTTAATTTTTTTGACTCCTTGAAATTTTTTGATAATTAGGTCACTTGCATCCTCAACATGTTTCTAGCATGCATATCCACCATATTTAAAAAATTTTAGGATCAGTTAGAAGTCCCTTTCCTACAAAATTCTAGCAAGCTATTATTAGCGGTTGTACTAGTGGAATTTCCCAAACAAGGATAACAAAACTTTGGAGTTCATTTGTAGTGCGTGAAATAATTTTCTTCACTAACATTTATTATAGTTTTCAATTTTTTTTGCATACTTGAACACTAAAGTTTTCATTTTCTTGCGATCTATTTTCCTTATATCTTTTTTATTTACGAGAAAAATAGGAGATTGAAAACTTAAGTTTGGATCTGAAAAAAAAATGGAACATCCAAAAGGGAAATGCACAAATGCTGAGGGAGATAATTCCAAAAAGTGTCTAGGATTTTTAAGGATAGGCAAAAAGTGGGATGTTTGGCTAATGTAAATATCCAACCACACGTTAACTTGAAAATTTGATTTTTTCTACTTCTTGAAATTTTTGGATCATTAGGGCACTTGCATCCTCAACATGTTTCTGGCATGCATATCCACCATATTTAAAAAATTTTCGGATCAGTCAGAAGTCTGTTTCCTACGAAATTCCAGCAAGCCATTATTAGCGGTTGTACTAGTGGAATTTCCCAAACATGGATAACAAAACTTTGGAGTTCATTTGTAGTGCGTGAAATAAATTTCTTCACTAACATTTATTATAGTTTTCAAATTTTTTTGCATACTTGAACACTAAAGTTTTCATTTTCTTGCAATCTATTTTCCTTATATCTTTTTTATTTACGAGAAAAATAGGAGAGTGAAAACTTAAGTTTCGATCTGAAAAAAAATTTGAACATCCAAAAGGGAAATGCACAAATGCTGAGGGAGATAATTCCAAAAAGTATCTAGGATTTTTAAGGATATGCAAAAAGTGGGATGTTTGGCTAATGTTAATAACCAACCACACGTTAACTTGAAAATTTGATTTTTTCTACTTCTTGAAATTTTTGGATCATTAGGGCACTTGCATCCTCAACATGTTTTTGGCATGCATATCCACCATATTTAAAACATGTTAGGATAAGTTAAAAGTCTGTTTCCATTAAAATTCCACTAAGCTTTTATTAGTGGTTGTACTAGTGGAATTTCCCAAACTTGTTTAACAAAACTTCTGAGCAACTTTTAGTGCGTCAAATAATTTTCTTCACTTACTTTTATTATAGTTTTCAAATTTTTTTGCATAGATGAACTCTAAAATTTTTATTTTGTTGCGATCTATTTGCCTTATATCTTTTTTGTTTACGAGAAAAATGGGAGAGTGAAAACTCAACTTTGGTTCTGAAATTTTTTTTTCACATTCAGAATGGAAATGCACAAATGTGAGAGAGATAATTCCAAAAAGTATCTGGGATATTTAACGATAGGCAAAAAGTGGGTTGTTTGGCTCTGGTAAATATCCAACTACACGTTAACTTGAGAATTTAATTTTTTCTACTCCGTGAAATTTTAGGATCATTAGGTCACTTGAATCCTCAACATGTTTCTGGCATTCATATCCACCAAGTTTAAAACATGTTAGGATCAGTTAGAAGTCTCTTTCCTACAAAATTCCACCAAGCTATTGTTAGGGGTTCTACTAGTGGAATTTCCCAAATAGAACGCAAAAATATGAAAATTTTAGAGTTCATGTATGCAAAAAAATTTGAAAATTTTAGTAAATGTAAGTCAAGTAAATTATTTCACGTAGAAAAAGTGAACTCCAAAGTTTTGTTATCCATGTTTGGGAAATTCCACTAGTAGAACCCCTAATAATAGCTTGGTGGAATTTTGTAGGAAAGAGACTTTTAACTGATCCTAACATGTTTTAAATGTGGTGGATATGCATGCCAGAAACATGTTGAGGATGCAAGTGACCTAATGATCCAAAAATTTTATGGAGTAGAAAAAATTAAATTCTCAAGTTAACGTGTAGTTGGATATTTACCTGAGCCAAACAACCTACTTTTTGCCTATCGTTAAATATCCCAGATACTTTTTGGAATTATCTCTCTAGCATTTGTGCATTTCCATTTTGAATGCTAAATTTTTTTTTTCAGATCCATAGTTGACTTTTTACTCTCCCATTTTTCTCGTAAACAAAAAAGATATAAGGCAAATAGATCGCATCAAAATTAAAATTTTAGAGTTCATCTATGCAAAAAAATTTGTAAACTATAATAAACGTAAGTGAAGAAAATTATTTCACGCACTAAAAGTTGCGTAGAAGTTTTGTTAAACAAGTTTGGGAAATTCCACTAGTACAACCGCTAATAATACTGAGAGAGATAACTCCAAAATGAATCTGTGATTTTTAAGGATAGGCAAAAAACTGGTTGTTTGGCTCTGGTAAATATCCAACCAAACATTAACTTTAAAATTTAATTTTTTCTACTCCTTGAAATTTTTGGATCATTAGGTCACTTGCATCCTCAACATGTTTCTGGCATGCATATCCACCACATTCAAAACATTTTAGGATCAGTTAGAAGTCCCTTTCTTATAAAATTCTAGCAAGCTATTATTAGGGGTTATACTAGTGGAATTTCCCAAACATGGATAACAAAACTTTGGAGTGCATTTTAAGTGTGTGAAACCATTTTCTTCACTTACATTTATTATAGTTTCCAAATTTTTTTTCATACTTGAACAAGAAAATTTTCATTTTCTTGCGATCTATTTTCCTTATATCTTTTTTGTTTACGAGAAAAATGGGAGAGTGAAAACTTAAGTTTGGATCTGAAAAACAATTTCAACATCCAAAATGGAAATGCACAAATGCTGAGAGAGATAATTCCAAAAAGTATCTGGGATTTTTAAGGATAGTCAAAAAGTGGGATGTTTGGCTGGCTCATGTAAAAATATCTAACCACACGTTAACTTGAGAATTTGATTTTTTCTACTCGAAATTTTTGGATCATTAGGTTACTAGCATTCTCAACATGTTTCTGGCATGCATATCCACTACATTAAAAACGTGTTAAGATGAGTTAGAATTCTCTTTCCAATAAAATTCCTCCAAGCAATTATTAGGGGTTGTACATGTGGAATTTCCCAAACATGGATAACAAAACTTTGGAGTTCATTTTTAGTGCGAGAATTAATTTTCTTCATATACATTTAATATAGTTTTCAAATTTTTTTGCAGAAATGAACTCCAAAATTTTCATTTTGCTGCGATCTATTTTCCTTATATCTTTTTTATTTACGAGAAAAATGGGAGAGTGAAAACTCAAGTTTCGATCTAAAAAACAATTTGAACATCCAAAATGGAAATGCACAAATGCTGAGAGAGATAATTCCAAAAGTATCTGTGATTTTTAAGGATAGGAAAAAAAAAGGATTGTTTGGATCTCAAAAATATCCAACCACACATTTACTTTATAATTTAATTTTTTCTACTCCTGGAAATTTTTGGATCATTTGGTCACTTGCATCCTCAACATGTTTCTGGCATGCATATCCTCCACATTTAAAATATATTAGGATCAGTTTGAAGTCTCTTCCCTATAAAATTCCACCAAGCTACTATTAGGGGTTGTACTAGTAGAATTTCCCAAACATGGATAACAAAACTTTGGAGTTCACTTTTAGTGCATGAAATAATTTTCTTCACTTACATTTATTATAGTTTTCAAATTTTTTTGCATACATGAGCTATAAAATTTTTATTATGTTGCGATCTATTTGCCTTATATCTTTTTTGTTTACGAGAAAAATGGGAGTGTGAAAACTCAGGTTTGAATCTGAAAAAAAATTTGAACATCCAAAATGGAAATGCGCAAATGCTGAGAGAGATAATTCCAAAAGGTATCTGGGATTTTTAAGGATAGAAAAAAAGTGGGTTGTTTGGCTCACGTAAATATCCAATAGCACGTTAACTTGAGAATTTAATATTTTCTACTCCATGAAATTTTTGCATCATTATGTCACTTGCATCCTCAACATGTTTCTGGCATGCATATCCACCTTATTTAAAACATGTTAAGATCAGTAAGCAGTCTCTTTCCTTTAAAATTCCACCAAGCTTTTATTAGGGGTTGTACTAGTGGAATTTCCCAAACTTGTTTAACAAAACTACTAAGCAACTTTTAGTCCTTGAAATAATTTTCTTCACTTACATTTATGATAGTTTTCAAATTTTTTTGCATACATGAACTCTATAATTATCATTTTGCTGCGATCTATTTGCCTTATATCTTTTTTGTTTACAAGAAAAATAGGAGAGTGAAAACTCGAGTTTGGATCTGAAAAAAAATTTGAACATCCAAAATGGAAATGCACAAATGTTGAGAGAGATAACTCCAAAAAGTATCTGTGATTTTTATGGATAGGCAAAAAAATGGTTCTTTTTCTCTGGTAAATATCGAACAAGACAATAAATTGAAAATTTAATTTTTTCGACTCCTGGAAATTTTTTGATAATTAGGTCACTTGCATCCTCAACATGTTTCTGGAAAGCATATCCAACATATTTAAAAATTTTTAGGATCAGTTAGAAGTCCCTTTCCTATAAAATTCCAGCAAGCTATTATTAGGGGTCGCACTAGTGGAATTTCCCAAACATGGATAACAAAACTTTGGAGTTCATTTTTAGTGTGTGAAATAATTTTCTTCACTTACATTTATTATAGTTTTCAAATTTTTTTGCATACTTGAACACAACAATTTTCATTTCCTTGCGATCTATTTTCCTTATATCTTTTTTGTTTACGAGAAAAATGGGAGTGTGAAAACTCATGTGTGGATCTGAAAAAAAATTTGAACATCCAAAATGGAAAAGCGGAAATGCTGAGAGAGATAATTCCAAAAAGTATCTGGGATTTTTAAGGATAGGAAAAAAGTGGGTTGTTTGGCTCTCATAAATATCCAAGAAATTTTTGGATCATTAGGTCACTTGCATCCTCAACATGTTTCTGGCATGCATATCCACCACATTTAAAACATGTTAGGATCTGTTAGAAGTGTCTTTCTTCTTAAATTCCACCAAGCTATTATTAGGGGTTGTACTAGTGGAATTTCCTAAACTTTTTGAACAAAACTTCTGAGCAACTTTTAGTGCGTGAAGTAATTTTCTTCACTTACATTTATTATTGTTTTCAAATTTTTTTCCATACATGACCTCTAAAATTTTCATTTTGGTGCGATCGATTTGCCTTTTACCTTTTTTGTTTACGAGAAAAATGGGAGCGTTAAAACTCTAGTTTGAATCTGAAAAAAAAAATTGAACATCCAAAATGGAAATGCACAAATGCTGAGAGAGATAATTCAAAAAAGTATCTGGGATTTTTAAGGATAGGCAAAAAGTGGTTTGTTTGGCTCTGGAAAATTATTCAACCACACGTTAACCTGAGAATTTAATTTTTTTTACTCCTTGAAATTTTTGGATCTTTAGGTCACTTGCATCCTCAACATGTTTCTGGCATGCATATCCACCAATTTTAAATAATGTAAGGATCAGTTAGGAGCCTCTTTCTTATAAAATTCCACCAAGCTATTATTAGGGGTTGTACTAGCGGAATTACCCAATCATGGATAACAAAACTTTGGAGTTCACTTTTAGTGCGTGAAATAATTTTTTTCAATTACATTTATTATAGTTTTCGAATTTTTTTGCATGCATGAACACTAAAACTTTCATTTTGTTGCGATCTATTTGCCTTATATCTTTTTTGTTTACGAGAAAAATGGGAGAGTGAAAACTCAAGTTTGGATTTGAAAAAAAATATGAACATCCAAAATGGAAATGCACAAATGCTGAGAGAGATAATTCCAAAAAGTATTGGTGATTTTTAAGGATAGGCAAAATGTGGGTTGTTTGGTGCGGGTAAATATCCAACAACACGTTAACTTGAGAATTTAATATTTTCTACTTCTTGAAAATTTTGGATCATTAGGTCACTTGCATCCTCAACATGTTTCTTGCATGCATATCCACCATATTTAAAACATTTTTGGATCAGTTAGAAGTCCCTTTCCTATAAAATTCTAGCAAGCTATTATTTGGGGTTGTACTAGTGGAATTTCCCAAACAAGGATAACAAAACTTTGGAATTCATTTTTAGTGCGTGAAATAATTTTCTTCACTTACATTTATTATAGTTTTCAAATTGTTCAGCATACTTGAACACCAAAATTTTCATTTTCTTGCGATCTATTTTCCTTATATCCTTTTTGTTTACGAGAAAAATGGGAGAGTGCAAACTTAAGTTTGAATCTGAAAAAAAATTTGAACATCCAAAATGGAAATACACAAATACTAAGAGAGATAATTCCAAAAAGTATCTAGGATTTTGAACGATAGGGAAAAAGTAGGTTCTTTGGCTCTGATAAATATCCAACCACACGTTAACTTGAGATTTTTTTTTTCTACTCGTTGAAATTTTTGGATCATTAGGTCACTTGCATCCTCAACATGTTTTTGGCATGCATATCCACCATATTTAAAACATGTTAGCATCAGTTAGAAGTATCTTTCCTTTAAAATTCCTCCAAGCTTTTATTGGGGTTGTACTAGTGGAATTTCCCAAACTTGTTTAACAAAACTTCTGAGCAACTTTTAGTGTGTGAAATAATTTTCTTTTCTTACATTTATTATAATTTTCAAAGTTTTTTGCATAGATGAACTCTAAAATTTTCATTTTGTTGCGATCTATTTGCCTTATATCTTTTTAATTTACGAGAAAAATGGGAGAGTGAAAACTGAACTATGGCTCTGGAAAAAAATTTGAACATCCAAAATGGAAATTCACAAATGTGAGAGAGATAATTCCAAAAAGTATCTGGAATTTTTAACGATAGGCAAAACGTGGGTTGTTTGGCTCTAGTAAATATCCAACTAGTCGTTTACTTGAGAATTTAATTTTTTCTGCTCCATGAAATTTTAGGATCATTAAGTAACCTGCATCCTCAACATGTTTTTGGCAAACATATCCACCACATTTAAAATATGTTATGATCAGTTAGAAGTCTCTTTTCTACAAAATTCCACCAAGCTATTATTAGGGGTTCTACTAATGGAATTTCCCAAACATGGATAACAAAACTTTGGAGTTCACTTTTAGTGAGTGAAATAATTTTCTTGACTTACATTTATTAAAATTTTCAATTTTTTTTGCATACATGTACTCTAAATTTTTCATTTTGTTGAGATCTATTTGCCTTATATCTTTTTTGTTTATGAGAAAAATGGGAGAGTGAAAACTCTAAGTTTGGATCTGAAAAAAAATTGAATATCCATAATGGAATTGCACAAATGCTGACAAAGATAATTCCAAAAAGTGATTTTTATGGATAGGGAAAAAGCTGGTTTGTTTGGCTCTGGTAAATATCCAACCAAACATTAACATGAAAATTTAATTTTTTCTACTCATTGAAATTTCAGGATCATTAGGTCACTTGCATCCTTAACATGTTTCTGGCATGCATATCCACCATATTTAAAAAATTTTAGGAACAGTTAGAAGTCCCTTTCCTATAAAATTCCAGCAAGCTATTATTAGGGGTTGTACTAGTGGAATTTCCCAAACATGGAAAACAAAACTTTGGAGTTCATTTTTAGTGCGTGAAATAATTTTCTTCACTTACATTTATTATAGTTTTCAAATTTTTTTGCTTACTTGAACACTAAAATTTTCATTTTCTTGCGATCTATTTTCCATATATCTTTTTTGTTTACGTAAAAAATAGGAGAGCGAAAACTTAAGTTTGGATCTGAAAAAAAATTTTAACATCCAAAATGGAAATGCACAAATGCTGAGAGAGATAATTCCAAAAACTATCTGGGATTTTTAAGGATAGGCAAAAAGTGGGATGTTTGGCTCATTTAAATATCGAACCACACGTTAACTTGAAAATTTGATTTTTTCTACTCCTTGAAATTTTTGGATCATTAGGTCACTTGCATCCTCAACTTGTTTCTGGCATGCATATCCACCATATTTAAAATGTGTTAGGATCAGTTAGAATTCTCTTTCCTATAAAATTCCACCAAGCTATTATTAGGGGTTGTACAAGTGGAATTTCCCAAACATGGATAACAAAACTTTGGAGTTAATTTTTAGTGCGAGAAATAATTTTCTTCACATACATTTATTATATTTTTCAATGTTTTTTGCCTACATGAACTCTAAAATTTTCATTTTACTGCGATCTATTTGCCTTATATCTTTGTTGTTTACGAGAAAAATGGAAGAGTGAAAAGTCAAGTTTGGATCTGAAAAAACATTTGAACATCCAAAATGGAAATGCACGATTGTTGAGAGAGATTATTGCAAAAAGTATCTGTGATTTTTAAGGATAGGCAAAAAAATGGTTCTTTTTCTCTGGTATATATCCAACCAGACATTAACTTGAAAATTTATTTTTTTCGACTCCTTGAAATTTTTTGATAATTACGTCACTTGCATCCTCAACATGTTTCTGGCATGCATATCCACCATAATTAAAAAAATTTAGGATCAGTTAGAAGTCCCTTTCCTATAAAATTCCAGCAAGCTATTATTAGGGGTTGTACTAGTGGAATTTCCCAAACATGGATAACATAACTTTGGAGTTCATTTTTAGTGCGTGAAATAATTTTCTTTACTTACATTAATTATAGTTTTCAAATTTTTTTGCAAACTTGAACACTAAAGTTTTCATTTTCTTGCGATCTATTTTCCTTATATCTTTTTTATTTACGAGAAAAATGGGAGAGTGAAAACTTTAGTTTGGATCTGAAAAAAAATTTGAACATCGAAAATGGAAATACACAAATGCTGAGGGAGATAATTCCAAAAAGTATCTGGGATTTTTAAGGACAGTCAAAAAGTGGGATGTTTGGCTCATGTTAAAATATCCAACCACATGTTAACTTGAGAATTTGATTTTTTCTACTCCTTGAAATTTTTGGATTATTAGGTCACTAGCATTCTCAACATGTTTCTGGCATGCATATCCACTACATTTAAAACGTGTTAGGTTGAGTTAGAATTCTCTTTCCTATAAAATTCCACCAAGCAATTATTAGGGGTTGTACAAGTGGAATTTCCCAAACATGGATAACAAAACTTTGGAGTTCATTTTTAGTGTGTGAAATAATTTTCTTCACTTACATTTATTATAGTTTTCAAATTTTTTTGCATACTTGAACACAACAATTTTCATTTCCTTGCGATCTATTTTCCTTATATCTTTTTTGTTTACGAGAAAAATGGGAGAGTGAAAACTCAAGTTTGGATCTAAAAAAGAATTTCAACATCCAAAATGGAAATGCACAAATGCTGAGAGAGATAATTCCAAAAAGTATCAATGATTTTTAAGGATCGGCAAAAAGTGGATTGTTTGGCTCTCGTAAATATCCAACCACACATTTACTTTCTAATTTAATTTTTTCTACTCCTTGAAATTTTTTGATCATTAGGTCACTTGCCTCCTCAACATGTTTCTGGCAAACATATCCACCACATTTAAAATATGTTAGGATCAGTTAGAAGTCTCTTCCCTATAAAAATCCACCAAGCTACTATTAGGGGTTGTACTAGTAGAATTTCCCAAACATGGATAACAAAACTTTGGAGTTCACTTTTAGTGGGTGAAATAATTTTCTACACTTACATTTATTATAGTTTTCAAATTTTTTTGCGTACTTGAACTATAAAATTTTTATTATGTTGCGATCTATTTGCCTTATATCTTTTTTGTTTACGAGAAAAATGGGAGTGTGAAAACTCAAGTTTGGATCTGAAAAAAATTTGAACATCCAAAATGGAAATGCGCAAATGCTGAGAGAGATAATTCCAAAAAGTATCTGGGATTTTTAAGGATATGAAAAAAGTGGGTTGTTTGGCTCTGGTAAATATCCAACAGCACGTTAACTTGAGAATTTAATATTTTCTACTCCATGAAATTTTTGGATCATTAGGTCACTTGCATCCTCAACATGTTACTGGCATGCATATCCTCCACATTTCAAACATGTTAGGATCTGTTAGAAGTGTCTTTCTTATAAAATTCCACCAAGCTATTATTAGGGGTTGTACTAGTGGAATTTCCCAAACTTTTTTAACAAAATTTTTTAGCAACTTTTAGTATGCGAAGTAATTTTCTTCACTTACATTTATTATTTTTTTCAAATTTTTTTGCATACATGAACTCTAAAATTTTCATTTTGTTGCGATCTATTTGCCTTTTATCTTTTTTCTTTACGAGAAAAATGGGAGTGTGAAAACTCAAGTTTGAATCTGAAAAAAAATTTGAACATCCAAAATGGAAATGCACAAATGCTGAGAGAGATAATTCAAAAAAGTATCTGAGATTTCTAAGGATAGGCAAAAAGTGGTTTGTTTGGCTCTGGAAAATTATCCAACCACACGTTAACCTTAGAATTTAATTTTTTTTACTCCTTGAAATTTTTGGATCTTTAGGTCACTTGCATCCTCAACATGTTTCTGGCATGCATATCCACCACATTTAAAAAATGTAAGGATCAGTTAGAAGCCTCTTTCTTATAAAATTCCACCAAGCTATTATTAGGGGTTGTACTAGCGGAATTTGCCAATCATGGATAACAAAAATTTGGAGTGCATTTTTAGTGCATGAAATAATTTTCTTCATTTACATTTATTATAGTTTTCAAATTTTTTGGAATACTTGAACACTAAAATTTTTATTTTCTTGCAATCTATTTCCCTTATATCTTTTTTGTTTACGAGAAAAATGGGAGAGTGAAAACTTAAGTTAGGATCTGAAAAAAAATTTGAACATCCAAAATGGAAATGCACAAATGCTGAGAGAGATAATTGCAAAAAGTATCTGGGATTTTTAAGGATAGGCAAAAAATGGGATGTTTGGCTCATGTAAAAATTTCCAACCACATGTTAACTTGAGAATTTGATTTTTTCTACTCCTTGAAATTTTTGGATCATTAGGTCACTAGCATTCTCAACATGTTTCTGGCATGCATATCCACTACTTTTAAAACGTGTTAGGATGAGTTAGAATTCTCTTTCCTATAAAATTCCACCAAGCAATTATTTGGGGTTGAACATGTGGAATTTCCCAAACATGGATAACAAAACTGTGGAGTTCGTTTTTAGTGCGAGAAATAATTTTGTTCTCATACATTTAATATAGTTTTCAAATTTTTTTGCATAAATGAACTCTAAAATTTTCATTTTGCTGCGATCTATTTGCGTTATATCTTTTTTGTTTACGAGAAAAATGGGAGAGTGAAAACTGAAGTTTGGATCTAAAAAAAAATTTTAACATCCAAAATGGAAACGTAAAAATGCTGAGAGAGATAATTCCAAAAAGTATCTGTGATTTTTAAGTATAGGCAAAAAGTGGATTGTTTGGCTCTCGTAAATATCCAACCACACATTTATTTTATAATTTAATTTTTTCTACTCCTAAATTTTTGGATCATTAGGTCACTTGCATCCTCAACATGTTTCTGGCATGCATATCCACCACATTCAAAATATGTTAGGATCAGTTAGAAGTCTCTTTCCTATAAAATTCCACCAATCTACAATTAGGGGTTGTACTAGTAGAATTTCCCAAACATGGATAACAAAACTTTGGAGTTCACTTTTAGTGCATGAAATAATTTTCTTCACGTACATTTATTATAGTTTTCAATTTTTTTTGCATACATTAACTATAAATTTTTTATTTTGTTGAGATCTATTTGCCTTATATCTTTTTTGTTTACGAGAAAAATGGGAGTGTGAAAACTCATGTTTGGATCTGAAAAAAAATTTGAACATCCAAAATGGAAATGCGCAAATGCTGAGAGAGATAATTCCAAAAAGTATCTGGGATTTTTAAGGATAGGAAAAAAGTGGGTTGTTTGGCTCTGGTAAATTTCCAACAGCACGTTAACTTGAGAATTTAATATTTTCTACTCCATGAAATTTTTGGATCCTTAGGTCACTTGCATCCTCAACATGTTATATGCATGCATATCCACCACATTTAAACCATGTTAGGATTTGTTAGAAGTGTCTTTCTTATAAAATTCCACCAAGCTATTATTAGGGGTTGTACTAGTGGAATTTCCCAAACTTGTTTAACAAAACTTCTGAGCAACTTTTAGTGCGTGAAATAGTTTTCTTCACTTACATTTATTATTTTTTTCAAATTTTTTTGCATACATGAACTCTGAAATTTTCATTTTGTTGTGATCTATTTGCCTTATATCTTTTTTGTTTAAGAGAAAAATGGGAGTGTGAAAACTCAAGTTTGAATCTGAAAAAAAATTTGAACATACAAAATGGAAATGTACAAGTACTGAGAGAGATAATTCAAAAAATTATCTGTGATTTTTAAGGATGGGCAAAAAAGTGGTTTGTTTGGCTCTAGTAAATTATCAAACCACACGTTAACCAGAGAATTTAAATTTTTTTACTCCTTAAAATTTTTGGATCTTTAGGTCACTTGCATCCTCAACATGTTTCTGGCATGCAAATCCACCACATTTAAAACATTTAAGGATCAGTTAGAAGCCTCTTTCTTATAAAATTCCACCAAGCAATTATTAGGGGTTGTACTAGCGGAATTTCCCAATCATGGATAACAAAACTTTGGAGTTCACTTTTAGTGCGTGAAATAATTTTGTTCACTTACATTTATTATAGCTTTCGAATTTTTTTGCATACATGAACTCTAAACTTTTCATTTCGTTGCGATATATTTGCCTTATATCTTTTTTGTTTACGAGAAAAATGGGAGAGTGAAAACTCAAGTTTGGATCTGAAAAAAAATTTGAACATCCAAAATGGAAATGCACAAATCCTGAGAGAGATAATTCAAAAAAGTATCTGTGATTTTTAAGGATAGGCAAAAAGTGGGTTGTTTGGCTCTGGTAAATATCCAACCACACGTTAACTTGAGAATTTAATTTTTTTTACTCCTTGAAATTTTTGGATCAATAGGTGATTCGCATCCTCAACATGTTTCAGGCATGCATATCCACCACATTTAAAACATGTTAGGATCTGTTAGAAGTCACTTTCCTGTAAAATTCCACCAAGCTATTCTTAGGGGTTGTACTAATGGAATTTGCCAAACATGGATAACAAAACTTTGGAGTTCACTTTTAATGCGTGAAATAATTTTATTCACTTACATTTATTATAGTTTTCAAATTTTTTTTCATACATGAACTCTAAAATTTTCGTTTTTCTGCGATCTATTTGCCTTATATCTTTTTTGTTTACGAGAAAAATGGGAGAGTGAAAACTCAAGTTTGGATCTAAAAAATAATTTGAACATCCAAAATGGAAATGCACAAATTCTGAGAGAGATAATTCAAAAAAGTATCTGTGATTTTTAAGGATAGGCAAAAGGTGGGTTGTTTGGCTCTGGTAAATATCCAACCACACGTTAACTTGAGAATTTAATTTTTTCTATTCCTTGAAATTTTTGGATCATTAGGTCACTTGCATCCTCAACATGTTTCAGGCATGGATATCCACCACATTTAAAACATGTTAGGATCTGTTAGAAGTCTATTTCCTATAAAATTCCACCAAGCTATTATTAGGGGTTGTACTAGTGGAATTTCCCAAACATGGATAACAAAACTTTGGAGTTCACTTTTGGTGCGTGAAATAATTTTTTCACTTACATTTATTATAGTTTTCAAATTTTTTTGCATACAAGAACCGTAAAATTTTCATTTTTTTCGATCTATTTGCCTTATATCTTTTTTGTTTACGAGAAAAATGGGAGTGTGAAAACTCAAGTTTGGATCTGAAAATTAATTTGAACATCCAAAATGGAAATGCACAATTGCTGAGAGAGATAATTCCAAAACGTATCAGTGATTTTTAAGGATTGGCAGAAAATGGGTTGTTTGGTTCCTGTAAATATCCAACCACACATTAACTTGAGAATTTAATATTTTCTATACCTTGAAATTTTTGGATCATGAGGTCACTTGCATCCTCAACATGTTTCTGGCATGCATATCCACCACATTTAAACCATGTTAGGATAATTTAGAAGCCTCTTTCCTATAAAACTCCACCAAGCTATTATTAGGGGTTGTACTAGTGGAATTTCCCAAAATTGGATAACGAAACTTTGGAGTTCACTTTTAGTTCGTGAAATAATTTTCTTCACTTACATTTATTATAGCTTTCAAATTTTTTTGTATACACAAACTCTAAAATTTTCATTTTGTTGCGATCTATTGACCTTATATCTTTTTTGTTGATGAGAAAAATGGGAGAGTGAAAACTCAAGTTTGGATTTGAAAGAAAAATTGAACATCCAAAATGGAAATGCACAAATGCTGAGAGAGATAATTCCAAAATGTATCTGTGATTTTTGAAGATAGGCAAAAAGTGGGTTGTTTGGCTCAGGTACATATTCAACCACACGTTAACATGAGAATTTAATATTTTCTACTCAAAAATTTTGGGTCATTAGGTCACTTGCATCCTCAACATGTTTCTTGCATGCATATCCACCACATTTAAAACATGTTAGGATTACCTAGAAGCCTCTTTCTAAAAAAATTCCACCAATCTATTATTCGGGGTTGAACGAGTGGAATTGCCCAAACATGGCTAACAAAACTTTGGAGTTCACTTTTAGTGCGTGAAATAATTTTCTTCACATACATTTATTATAACTTTCTAATTTTTTTGTATACACAAACTCTAAAATTTTCATTTTGTTGCGATCTATTGACATTATATCTTTTTTTTTCCCGAGAAAAATGGGAGAGTGAAAACTCAAGTTTGGATTTAAAAAAAAATTTGAACATCCAAAATGGAAATGCACAAATGCTGAGAGAAATAATTCCAAAATATATCTGTGAGTTTTGAAGATAGGCAAAAAGTGGGTTGTTTGGCTCAGGTAAATATCCAACCACACGTTAACTTGAGAATTTAATATTTTCTACTCCTTGAAAATTTTGAATCATTAGGTCACTTCCATCCTCAAGATGTTTCTGGCATGCATATCCACCTCATTTAAAAAATGTTAGGATTAGTTAGAAGCCTCTTTCCTATAAAATTCGACATATCTATTATTAGCGGTTGTACTAGTGGAATTTCCCAAACATGGCTAACAAAACTTTGGAGTTCACTTTTAGTGCGTGAAATAATTTTGTTCACTTACATTTATTATAGCTTTCGAATTTTTTTGCATACATGAACTCTAAAATTTTCATTTTGTTGCGATCTATTTGCCGTATATCTTTTTTGTTTACGAGAAAAATGGGAGAGTGAAAACTCAAGTTTGGATCTGAAAAAAAATTTTAACATCCAAAATGGAAATGCACAAATACTGAGAGAGATAATTCCAAAATGTATCTGTGATTTTTGAAGATAGGCAAAAAGTGGGATGTTTGGCTCAGGTAAATATCCAACCACACGTTAACTTGAGAATTTAATATTTTCTACTCCTTGAAAATTTTGGATCATTGGGTCACTTGCATCCTCAAGATGTTTCTGGCATCCATATCCACCACATTTAAAACATGTTAGGATTAGTTAGAAGCCTCTTTCCTATAAAATTCCACCAATCTATTATTAGCGGTTGTACTAGTGGAATTTCCCAAACATGGATAACAAAACTTTGGAGTTCACTTTTAGTGTGTGAAATAATTTTCTTCACTTATATTTATTATAGCTTTCGAAGTTTTTTGCATACATGAACTCAAAAATTTCCATTTTGTTGTGATTTATTTACCTTATATCTTTTTGGATTAAGAGAAAAATGGGAGAGTTAAAACTCAAATTTTGATTCGAAAAAAAATTTAAACATCCCAAATGGAAATGCACAAATTTAGAGAGATATTATTCCAAAAAGTATCATAGATTTTTGAGGATAGGCAAAAAGTGGGTTGTTTGGCTCAGGTAAATATCCAACCACACGTTAACATGAGAATTTGAGTTTTTCAACTTTTTGAAATTTTTTGATCATTAGGTCACTTGCATCCTCAACATGTTTCTGGCATGCATATCCACCACATTTAAAACATGTTAGGATCAATTAGAAGTCTCTTTCCTATAAAATTCCACCAAGCTATTATTTGGGGTTGTACTAATGGAATTTCCCAAACATGGATAACAAAACTTTGGAGTTCACTTTTAGTGTGTGAAATAATTTTGTTCACTTACATTTGTTATAGTTTTCATAACTTTTTGCATACATGAACTCTAAAATTTTCAGTTTGTTGCGATCTATTTGCCTTATACCTTTTTTGTTTACTTGAAAAATGGGAGGGTGAAAACTCAAGTTTGGATCTGAAAACGATTTTGAACATTCAAAATGGAAATGCACAAATGTTGAGAGAGATAATTCAAAAAAGTATCAGTGATTTTTGAAGATACGCAAAAAGTGGGTTGTTTGGCTCTGGTAAATATCCAACCACATGTTAACTTTAGAATTTAATTTTTTCTTCTCCTTGAAATTTTATGATCATTAGGTCACTTGCATCCTCAACATGTTTCTAGCATGCAAATCCACCACAATTAAAACATGTTAGGATCAGTTAGAAGTCTCTTTCCTATAAAATTCCACCAAGCAATTATTAGGGGTGGTACTAGTGGAATTTCCCTAACATGGATAACAAAACTTTGGAGTTCACTTTTAGTGTGTGAAATAATTTTCTTCACTTACATTTAATATATTTTTTAATTTTTTTTTGCATACATGAACTCTAAAATTTTCTTTTTGTTGCGATTGATTTGCCTTATATTTTTTTGTTAAAGAGAAAAATGGGAGTGTGAAAACTCAAGTTTGGATCTGAAAAATAATTTGAACATCCAAAATGGAAATGCACAAATGCTAAGAGAGATAATTCCAAAAAGTGTCTGTGATTTTTAAGAATAGGCAAAAAGTGGGTTGTTTGGCTCAGGTAAATTTCCAAGCACACGTTAACTTGAGAATTTAATATTTTCTACTCCTTGAAAATATTGGATCATTAGGTCACTTGCATCCTCAACATGTTTCTGGCATACATATCCACCACATTTAAAACATGTTAGGATTAGTTAGAAGCCTCTTTCCTATAAAATTCCACCAATCTATTATTAGGGGTTGTACTAGTGGAATTTCCCAAACATGGATAACAAAACTTTGAAGTTCACTTTTAGTGCGTGAAATAATTTTCTTCACATACATTTATTATAGCTTTCGAATTTTTTTGCATACATGAACTCAAAATTTTCCATTTTGTTGTGATCTATTTACCTTATATCTTTTTTGTTTATGAGAAAAATGGGAGAGTGAAAACTTAAGTTTGGATTTGAAAAAAAAATTGAACATCCAAAATGGAAATGCACAAATATTGAGAGAGATAATTCCAAAAAGTATCTTTGATTTTTCAGGGTAGGCAAAAAGTGGGTTGTTTGGCTCAGGTAAATATCCAACCACACGTTAACTTGAGAATATTATTTTTTTTTACTCCTTGAAAATATTCGATCATTAGGTCACTTGCATCCTCAACAAGTTTCTGGCATGCATATCCACCACATTTAAAACAAGTTAGGATCACTTAGAAGGCTCTTTCCTATAAAACTCCACCAAGCAATTATTAGGGGTTGTACTAATGGAATTTCCCAAACATGGATAAGAAAACTTTGGAGTCCACTTTTAGTGCATGAAATAATTTTGTTCACTTACATTTATTATAACTTTTGAATTTTTTTGCATACATGAACTCTAAAATTTTCATTTTGTAGCGATCTATTTGCCTTATATCTTTTTTGTTTACGAGAAAAATGGGAGAGTGAAAACTCAAGTTTGGATCTGAAAAAAAATTTGAACATCCAAAATGGAAATGCACAAATGCTGAGAGAGATAATTCAAAAAAGAATCTGTGATTTTTAAGGATAGGCAAAAAGTGGGTTGTTTGGCTCTGAGAAATATCCAACCACACGTTAACTTGAGAATTTAATTTTCAGTACTCCTTGAAATTTTTGGATCATTAGGTCATTTGCATCCTCAACATGTTTCAGGCATGCATATCCACCATATTTAAAACATGTTAGGATCTGTTAGAAGTCTCTTTCCTATAAAATTCCACCAAGCTATTATTAGGGCTTGTACTAGTGGAATTTCCCAAACATGGATAACAAAACTTTGGAGTTCACTTTTAGTGCATGAATTAATTTTCTTCACTTACATTTATTATAGTTTTCAAAATTTTTTGCATACATGAACTCTAAAATTTTCATTTTTTTGCGATCTATTTGCCTTTTATCTTTTTTTTTTACGAGAAAAATGGGAGAGTGAAAACTCAAGTTTGGATCTGAAAAAAAATTTGAACATCCAAAATGGAAATGCACAAATCCTGAGAGAGATAATTCAAAAAAGTATCTGTGATTTTTAAGGATAGGCAAAAAGTGGGTTGTTTGGCTCTAGTAAATATCCAACCACTCGTTAACTTGAGAATTTAATTTTTTCTACTCCTTGAAAATTTTGGATCATTAGGTCACTTGCATCATCAACATGTTTAAGGCATGCATATCCACCACATTTAAAACATGTTTAAGATCTGTTAGAAGTCTCTTTCCTATAAAAATCCACCAAGCTATTATTAGGGGTTGTACTAGTGGAATTTCCCAAACATGGATAACAAAACTTTGGAGTTCACTTTTGTTGCGTGAAATAATTTTCTTCACTTACATTTATTATAGTTTTCAAATTTTTTTGCATACATGAACTCTAAAATTTTAATTTTTTTGCGATCTATTTGCCCTTTATCTTTTTTTTTACGAGGAAAATGGGAGTGTGAAAACTGAAGTTTGGATCTGAAAATAAATTTGAACATCCAAAATGGAAATGCACAATTGCTGAGAGAGATAATTCCAAAAAGTATCTATGATTTTTAAGGATTGGCAGAAGGTGGGTTGTTTGGTTCCTGTAAATATTCAACTACACATTAACTTGAGAATTTAATATCTTCTATACCTTGAAATTTTTGGATCATTAGGTCACTTGCATCCTCAACATGTTTCTGGCATGCATATCCACCACATTTAAACCATGTTAGGATCAGTTAGAAGCCTCTTTCCTATAAAACTCCACCAAGCTATTATTAGGGGTTGCACTAGTGGAATTTCCCAAACATGGATAACAAAACTTTGGAGTTCGCTTTTAGTGCATGAAATAATTTTCTTCACATACATTTATTATAGCTTTCAAATTTTTTTTTATACACAAACTCTAAAATTTTCATTTTGTTGCGATCTATTGACCTTATATCTTTTTTGTTACGAGAAAAATGGGAGAGTGAAAACTGAAGTTTGGATTTGAAAAAAAAATTGAACATCCAAAATGGAAATGCACATATGCTGAGAGAGAAAATTCCAAAATTTATCTGTGATTTTTGAACATAGGCAAAAAGTGGGTTGTTTGGCTCAGGTACATATCCAACAACGTTAACTTGAGAATTTAATATTTTCTACTCCTTGAAAATTTTGGATCATTAGGTCACTTGCATCCTCAACATGTTTCTGGCATGCATATCCCCCACATTTAAAACATGATAGGATTAGTTAGAAGCCTCTTTCCAATAAAATTCCACTAATCTATTATTAGGGTGGTACTAGTGGAATTTCCCAAACATGGATAACAAAACTTTGGAGTTCACTTTTAGTGCATGAAATAATTTTTTTCACTTACATTTATTATAGCTTTCGAATTTTTTTGTATACACAAACTCTAAAATTTTCATTTTGTTGCGATCTATTGACCTCATATCTTTTTGGTTTACGAGAAAAATGGGAGAGTGAAAACTCAAGTTTGGATTTGAAAAAAAAATTGAGCATAAAAAATGGAAATGCACAAATGCTGAGAGAGATAATTCCAAAATGTATCTGCGATTTTTGAAGATAGGCAAAAAGTGGGTTGTTTGGCTCAGGTAAATATCCAACCACAAGTTAACTTGAGAATTTAATATTTTCTTCTCCTTGAAATTTTTGGATCATTAGGTCACTTGCATCCTCAACATGTTTCTGGCATGCATATCCACCACATTTATAACATGTTAGGATTAGTTAGAAGCCTCTTTCCTATAAAATTCCACCAATCTATTATTAGAGGTTGTACTAGTGGAATTTCCCAAACATGGATAGCAAAACTTTTAAGTTCACTTTTAGTGCAAGAAATAATTTTCTTCACATACATTTATTATTGTTTTAAAATTTTTTTGTATACATTAACTCAAAAATTTCCATTTTGTTGTGATCTATTTACCTTATATCTTTTTTGTTTACAAGAAAAATGGGAGAGTGAAAACTCAAGTTTGGATTTGAAAAAAAAAATTGAACATCCAAAATGGAAATGGACAAATGCTGAGAGAGATAATTCCAAAAAGTAACTTTGATTTTTCAGGATAGGCAAAAAGTGGGTTGTTTTCCTCTGGTAAATATCCAACCACACGTTAACTTGGGAATTTAATTTTTTATACTCCTTGAAATTTTTGGATCATTAGGTCACTTGCATCCACAACATGTTTCTGGCATGCATATCTACCACATTTAAAATATGTGAGGAGCAGTTAGAGGTCTCTTTCCTATAAAATTCCACCAAGCAATTATTAGGGGTTGTACTAGTAGAATTTCCCAAACATGGATAACAAAACTTTGGACTTCACTTTTAGTGCGTGAAATAATTTTCTTCACTTTTACATTAATTATAGTTTTCAAATTGTTTTGCATACATGAACTCTAAAGTTTTAATTTTGATGCGATCTATTTGCATTATATCTTTTTTGTTAACGAGAAAAATAGGAGAGTGAAAACTCAAGTTTGGATCTGAAAAAAAAATTTGAACATCCAAAATTGAAATGCACAAATGCTGAGAGAGATAATTCCAAAAAGTATCTGTGTTTTTTAAGGATAGGGAAAAAGTGGGTTGTTTGGCTATTGTAAATATCCAACCACACGTTAACTTAACAATTTGATTTTTTCTACTCGTTGAAATTTTTGGAGCTTTAGGTCACTTGCATCCTCAACTTGTTTCTGGCACGCATATCCACCACATTTAAAACATGTTAGGATATGTTAGAAGTCTCTTTCCTATAAAATTCCACCAAGCTATTATTTGGGGTTGTACTAGTGGAATTTCTCAAACATGGATAACAAAACATTGGAGTTCATTTTTAGTGTGTGAAATAATTTTCTTCACTTACATTTATTATAGTTTTCAATTTTTTTTGCATACATGAACTCTAAAATTTTTATTTTGTTGCGATCTATTTGCCTTATATCTTTTTTGTTTACGAGAAAAATGAGAGAGTGAAAACTCAAGTTTGGATTTCAAAAAAAATATGAACATCCAAAATGGAAATGCACAAATGCTGAGAGCGATAATTCCAAAACGTATTTGCGATTTTTAAGGATAGGCAAAAAGTTAGTTGTTTGGCTCTGGTAAAATATCCAACCACACATTAACTTGAGAATTTAATATTTCTACTCCTTGAAATATTTCGATCATTAGGTTACTTGCACCCTGAACATGTTTCTGGCCTGCATATCCACCACATTTAAAACATGTTAGGATCAGTTAGAAGCCTCTTTCCAAGAAAATTCCACCAAGCTATTAATAGGGGTTGTACTAGTGAAATTTCCCAAACATGGATAACAAAACTTTCGAGTTCACTTTTAGTGCGTGAAATAATTTTCTTCACTTTCATTTATTATTATAGTTTTCAAAATTTTGGCATACATGAACTCTAAAATTTTTATTTTTTTGCGATCTATTAGCCTTATATATTTTTCTTTACGAGAAAAATGGGAGAGTGAAAACTAGAGTTTGGATTTGAAAAAAAATTTGAACATCCAAAATGGAAATGCACAAATGCTGAGAGAGATAGTTCCTTAAAGTATCTATGATTTTTAAGGATAGGCAAAAAGTGGATTGTTTGGCTCTCGTAAATATCCAACCACACATTAACTTTAGAATTTAATTTTTTCTAAACCTTGTAATTTTTGCATCATTAGGTCACTTGCATCCTCAACATGTTTCTAGCATGCATATCCACCACATTTAAAACATGTTAGGATCAGTTAGAAGTCTCTTTCCTATAAAATTCCACCAAGCTATTTTTAGGTGTTGTTCAAGTGGAATTTCCCAAACATGGCTAACGAAACTTTGGAGTTCACTTTCAATGCATGAAATAATTTTCTTCACTTACATTAATTAAATTTTTCTAGTTTTTTTGCAAACATGAACTCTAAAATTTTGATCTTGTTGCGATCTATTTGCCTTATATATTTTTTGTTTAAGAGAAAAATGGGAGAGTGAAAACACAAGTTTGGATCTGAAAAAAAAATTGAACATCGAAAATGGAAATGCACAAATGTTGAGAGATATAATTCAAAAAAGTATCTGTGCTTTTTAAGGATAGGCAAAAAGCTGGTCGTTTGGCTCTGGTAAATATCCAACCAGACATTATCTTGAAAATTTAATTTTTTCTACTCTTTGAAATTTTTGGATAATTAGGTCACTTGCATCCTCAACATGGTTCTGGCAAGCATATCCAACACATTTAAAACATGTTAGGATAAGTTAGAAGTTCCTTTCCTATAAAATTCCATCAAGATATTATTAGGGGTTGTACTTGTGGAATTTCCCAAACATGGATAACAAAACTTTGGAGCTCACTATTAGTACGTGAAATAATTTTCTACACTTACATTTATTATAGTTATCAATTTTTTTTGCATACATGAACTCTAAAATTTTCATTTTGTTGCGATCTATTTACCTTATATCTTTTTTTTTTACGAGAAAAATGGGAAAGTGAAAAATCAAGTTTGGATTTAAAAAAAAATTTGAACATCCAAAATGGAAATGCACAAATGCTGAGAGAGATAATTCCGAAAAGTATTTGGGATTTTTAACGATAAGCAAAAATTGGGTTCTTTGGCTTAGGTAAATATCCAACCACACGTTAACTTGAGAATTTAATTTTTTCTACTCCTTGAAATTTTTGGATCATTAGGTCACTTGCGTCCTCAACTTGTTTCTGGCAAGCATATCCACCATATTTAAAACATGTTAGGATCAGTTAGAAGTCTCTTTCCTTTAAACTTCCAACAAGCTTTTATTAGGGTTTGTACTAGTGGAATTTCCCAAACTTGTTTAACAAAACTTCTGAGTAACTTTTAGTGCATGAAATAATTTTCTTCACTTACATTTATTATAGTTCTCAAATTTTTTTGCATACATGAACTCTGAAATTTTCATTTTGTTGCGATCTATTTCCCTTACATTTTTTTTGTTTACGAGAAGAAAGGGAGAGTGAAAACTCAACTTTGGATCTGAAAAAAAATTTGAACATCCAAAATGGAAATGGACAAATGTGAGAGAGATAATTCCAAAAAGTATCTGGGATTTTTAAGGATAGGCAAAAAGTGGGTTGTTTGTCTCTGGTAAATATCCAACTACACGTCAACTTGAGAATTTAATTTTTTCTACTCCTTGAAATTTTACGATCATTAGGTAACTTGCATCCTCAACACGTTTTTGGCATGCATATCCACCATATTAAAACATGTTAGGATCAGTTAAAAGTCTCTTTCCTATAAAATTTCACCAAGCTATTATTAGGGGTTCTACTAGTGGAATTTCCCAAACATGGTAAACAAAACTTTGGAGTTCACTTTTTGTGCGTGAAATAATTTTCTTCACTTACATTTATTTAAATTTTCAATTTTTTTTTCATACATGAACTCAAAAATTTTCATTTTGTTCCGATCTATTTGCCTTATATCTTTTTTCTTTACGAGAAAAATGGAAGAGTGAAAACTCAAGTTTGGATCTGAAAAAAAATATGAACATCCAAAATGGAATTGCACAGATGCTGAGGTAGATAATTCCAAAAAGTATCTATTATTTTAAAGAATAGCCAAAAAGCTGGTTGTTTGGCTCTAGTAAATATCCAACCCGACGTTAACTTGAAAATTTAATTTTTTCTACTCTTTGAAATTTTTGGATCATTAGGTCACTTGCATCCTCAACATATTTCTGGCATGTATATCCACCACATTTAAAACATTTGAGGATATTTTAGAAGTCCCTTTCCTATAAAATTCCAGCAAGCTATTATTAGGGTTTGTACTAGTGGAATTTCAGAAACATGGATAACAAAACTTTGGAGTTCATTTTTAGTGCGAGAAATAATTTTCTTCACTTACATTTATTATAGTTCCCAATTTTTTTTGCATACTTGAACATTAAAATTTTCTTTTTCTTGCGATCTATTTTCCTTACATCTTTTTTGTTTACGAGAAAAATCGGAGAGTGAAAACTTAAGTTTGGATCTGAAAAAAAATTTGAACATCCAAAATGGAAATGCACAAATGCTGAGAGAGATAATTCCAAAAAGTATCTGTGTTTTTTAAGGATAGGCAAAATGTGGGATGTTTGGCTCTGGAAAATATCCAACCACACGTTAACTTGAGAATTTGATTTTTTCTACTCCTTGAAATTTTTGGATCGTTAAGTCACTTGCATCCTCAACATGTTTCTGGCATGCATATCCACAACATTTAAAACGTGTTAGGATCAGTTAAAATTCTCTTTCCTCTAAAATTCCACCAAGCTATTATTAGGGGTTGTACTAGTGGAATTCCGAAACATGGATAACAAAACTTTGGAGTTCATTTTTTGTGCGAGAAATAATTTTCTTCACCTACATTTATTATAGTTTTAAAATTTTTTTGCATACATGAACTCTAAAATTTTCATTTTGTTGCGATCTATTTGCTTTATATCATTTTTTTTATGAGAAAAATGGGAGAGTGAAAACACAAGTTTGGATCTGAAAAACAATTTGAACATCCAAAATGGAATAGCACAAATGCTGAGAGAGATAATTCCAAAAAGTATCTGTGATTTTTAAGGATAGTAAAAAGAGTGGATTGTTTGGCTCTCATATCCACCACATTTAAAACATGTTTGGATCAGTTATAAGTTTGTTTCCTATAAAATTCCACCAAGCTATTATTAGGGGTTTTACTAGTGGAATTTCCCAAACATGGATTACAAAACTTTGGAGTTCATTTTTAGTGTGTGAAATAATTTTTTTCACATACATTATTATAGTTTTCAAAAATTTTTCCATACAAGAACTCTAAAATTTTCATTTTGTTGCGATCTATTTGCCTTATATCTTTTTTGTTTACGAGAAAAATGGGAGTGTGTAAAGTCAAGTTTGGATCTGCAAAAAAATTTGAACATCCAAAATGGAAATGCACAAATGCTGAGAGAGATAATTCCAAAAAGTATCTGGGATTTTTAACGATAGGCAAAAAGTGGGTTGTTTGGCTCTGGTAAATATCCAACACACGTTTACTGGAGAATTAAATTTTGGGATTATTAGGTCACTTGCATCCTCAACATATTTCTTGCATTCATATCCACCACATTCAAGACATGTTAGGATCAGTTAGAAGCCTCTTTCCTATAAAATTCCACCAAGCTATTATTAGGGGTTGTACTAGTGGAATTTCCCAAACATGGATAAAAAAACTTTGGAGTTCACTTTTAGTGCATGAAATAATTTTTTTCACTTACATTTGTTATAGTTTTCAAATTTTTTTGCATACTTGAACTCTAAAATTTTCATTTTGTTGCGATCTAATTGCCTTATATCTTTTTTGTTTACGAGAAAAATGCGAGAGTGAAAACTCAACTTTGGATCTGAAAAAAATTTTGAACATCCAAAATGGTAATGCACAAATGCTGAGAGAGATAATTCAAAAAAGTATCTGTGATTTTTAAGGTTAGGCTAAAAGTGGATTGTTCGGCTCGGGTAAATATCCAACCACACGTTAACTTGAGAATTTAATTTTTTCTACTCCTTGAAATTTTTGGATCATTAGGTCACTTGCATCTTCAACATGTTTCTGGCATGCATATCCACCACTTTAAAAACAAGTTAGGTTCAGGTAGAAGTGTCTTTCCTATAAAATTCCACCAAGATATTATTAGGGGTTCTACTAGTGGAATGTCCTAAACATGGATAACAAAACTTTGGAGTTCACTTTCAGTGCGTGAAATAATTTTCTTCACTTACATTTATTAAAGTTTTCAAATTGTTTTGCATACATGAACTCTAAATTTTTATTTTGATGCGATCTTTTTGCCATATATCTTTTTTGTTTACGAGAAAAATGGGAGAGTGAAAACTCAAGTTTGGATCTGAAAGAAATTATGCACATCCAAAATGTAAATGCACAAAATATGAGAGAGATAATTACAAAAAGTATCTGTGATTTTTAAGGATAGGCAAAAAGAGGGTTGTTTGGCTCTGGTAAATATCCAACCACACGTTAACTTTAGAATCTTTTTTTTTACTCCGTAACATTTTAGGATCATTAGGTCATTTGCATCCACAACATGTTTTTGGCATGCATATCCACCACATTAAAAACAAGTTAGGATCAGGTAGAAGTCTCTTTCCTATAAAATTCCACCAAGTTATTAGTTGGGGTTGTACTAGTGGAATTTCCCAAATATGGATAACAAAACTTTGGAGTTCACTTTTAGTGTGTGAAATAATTTTCTTCACTTACATTTATTATAGTTTTCAATTTTTTTTGCATACATGAACTCTAAAATTTTCATTTTGTTGCGATCTATTTGCCTTATATCTTTTTTTGTTTATGAGAAAAATGGGAGAGTGAAACTCAAGTTTGGATCTAAAAAAACATTTGAACATCCAAAATGGAAATGCACAAATGCTGAGAGAGATAATTCCAAAAAGTTTCTCGGATTTTTAACAGTAGGCAAAAAGTGGGTTGTTTCCAACCACACGTTAACTTGAGAATTTTAGTTTTTCTACTCATTGAGATTTTTGGATCATTGGGTCAATTGGATCCTCAACATGTTTCTGGCATTCATATCCACCACATTTAAAACATGTTAGGATCAATTAGAAGTATCTTGCCTATAAAATTCCACCAAGCCATTATACGGGGTTGTACTAGTGGAATTTCCCAAACTTGGATAACAAAACTTCTGAGTAACAGTGCGTGAAATAATTTTCTTCACATACATTTATTATAGTTTTCAAAACTTTTTGCATACATAAACACTAAAAATTTTCATTTTGTTGCGCTCTATTTGCGTTATATCTTTTTTGTTTACGAGAAAAATGGGCGAGTGAAAACTCAAGTTTGGATCTGAAAAAATATTTGAACATCCAAAGTGGAAATGCACAAATGCTAAGAGAGATAATTCCAAAAAGTATCTGTGATTTTTAAGAATAAGCAAAAAGTTGATTGTTTAGCTCTCGTAAATATCCAACAACAGGTTACCTTTAGAATTAAAATTTTTCTACTCCTTGAAATTTTTGGATCATTAGGACATTTGCATCCTCAACATGTTTCTGGCATGCATATCCACCACATTTAAAACATGTTAGGATCAGTTAGAAGTCTCTTTCCTATAAAATTCCAACAAGCTATTATTAGGGGTTGTACTAGTGGAATTTCCCAAACATGGATAACAAAACTTCTGAGTTCACTTTTAGTGCGTGAAATAATTTTCTTCACTTATATTTATTATAGTTTTCAAATCTTTTGCATACATGAACTCTAAAATTTTCATTTTGTTGCGATCTAATTTCCTTATATCTTTTTTGTTTACGAGAAAAACGGGAGAGTGAAAACTCAACTTTGGATCTGAAAACAAATTTGAACATCCAAAATGAAAATGCACAATTGCTGAGAGAGATAATTAGAAAAAGTATCAGTGATTTTTAAGGATAGGCAAAAAGTGGGTTGTTTGGCTCTGGTAAATATCCATCCACACGTTAACTTGAGAATTTAATTTTTTATACTCCTTGAAATTTTTGGATCATTAGGTCACTAGGATTTGCAACATGTTTCTGGCATGCATATCCACCACATTAAAAACAAGTTAGGATCAGGTAGAAGTCTCTTTCCTATAAAATTCCACCTTGCTATTATTAGGGCTTGTACTAGTGGAATTTTCTAAACATGGTTAACAAAACTTTGGAGTACACTTTCAGTGCGTGAAATAATTTTCTTCACTTACATTTATTAAAGTTTTCAAATTTTTTTGCTTTGATGAACTCTAAAATTTTCATTTTGTTGCGATCTATTTGCCATATATCTTTTTTGTTTACGAGAAAAATGGGAGAGTGAAAACTCAAGTTTGGATCTGAAAAAAATTTGAACATCCAAAATGCAATTGCACAAAATCTAAGAGAGATAATTACAAAAAGTATCAGTGATTTTTAAGAATAGGCAAAAAGTGGGTTGTTTGGCTCTGGCAAATATCCAACCACACGTTAACTTGCGAATTTATTTTTTTCTACTCCTTAACATTTTAGGATCATTGGGTCACTTGTATCCTCATCATGTTTCTGGCATGCAGATCCACCACATTAAAAACAAGTTAGAATCAGGTAGAAGTCTCTTTCTTATAAAATTCCACCAAGCTATTATTAGGGGTTGTACTAGTGGAATTTCCCAAATATGGATAACAAAACTTTGGAGTGCAGTTTTAGTGCGTGAAATAATTTTCTTCACTTATATTTATTACAGTTTTCAAATGTTTTTGCATACATGAACTCTAAAATTTTCATTTTGTTGCGATCTATTTGCCTTATATCTTTTTTTGTTTACAAGAAAAATGGGAGAGTGAAAACTCAAGTTTGGATCTGAAAAAAAATTTCAACATCCAAAATAAAAATGCAAAGATGCTGAGAGAGATAATTCCAAAAAGTATCTGTGATTTTAAAGGATGGGCAAAAAGTGGGTTGTTTGGGTCTGGTAAATATCCAACCACATGTTAACTTGCAAATTTAATTTTTTCTACTCCTTGAAATTTTTGGATCATTAGGTCACTTGCATCCTCAACATGTTTTTGGCATGCATATCCACCACATTTAACACTTGTTAGGATCAGTTAGAAGTCTCTTTCCAATAAAATTCCACCAAGCTATTATTAGGGGTTGTACTGGTGGAATTTCCCAAACTTGGATAACAAAACTTTGGAGTTCACTGTTAGTGTGTAAAATAATTTTCTTCACTTACTTTTATTATAGTTTTCAAATTTTTTTTCATACATGAACTCTAAAATTTTCATTTTGCTGCGATCTATTTACCTTATATCTTTTTTGTTTTCAAGCAAAAGGGAGAGTGAAAACAAAAGTTTGGATCTGAAAAAAAATTTGAACATCCAATATGGAAATGCATAAATGTTAAGAGAGATAATTCCAAAAAGTTTCTCGAATTTTTAACGATAGGCAAAAAGTGGGTTGTTTGGCTCTGGTAAATATCCAACCACACGTTAACTTGAGAATTTTATTTTTTCTACTCATTGAGATATTTGGATCATTGGGTCAATTGGATCCTCAAAATGTTTCTGGCATACAAATCCACCACATTTAAAACATGTTTGGATCAGTTAGAAGTATCTTGCCTATAAAATTCCACCAAGCTATTATAGGGGGTTGTACTAGTGGACTTTCCCAAACATGGATAACAAAACTCTTGAGTAACAGTGCCTGAAATAATTCTCTTCACTTACATTTATTATAGTTTTCATAACTTTTTGCATACATCAACACTAAAATTTTTCATTTTGTTGCGATCTATTGGCCTGATATCTTTTTTGTTTACGAGAAAAATGGGAGAGTGAAACTCAAGTTTGGATCTAAAAAAACATTTGAACATCCAAAATGGAAATGCACAAATGCTAAGAGATATAATTCCAAAAAGTATCTGTGATTTTTAAGGATAGGCAAAAAGTTGATTGTTTGGCTCTCGTAAATATCCAACAACACGTTAACTTTAGAATTAAATTTTTTCTACTCAAAATTTTTGGATCATTCGGTCATTTGGATCCTCAACATGTTTCTGGCATGCATATCCACCACATTTAAAACATGTTAGGATCAGTTAGAAGTTTCTTTCCTATAAAATTCCACCAAGAAATTATTAGGGGTTGTACTAGTGGAATTTCCCAAACATGGATAACAAAACTTTGGAGTTCACTTTTAGTGCGTGAAATAATTTTTTCACTTAGATTTATTTTAGTTTTCAAATTTTTTTGCATACATGAACTCTAGAATTTTCATTTTGTTGCGATCTATTTGCCTTATATCTTTTTTGTTTACGAGAAAAATGGGAGTGAGTAAACTCAAGTTTGGATCTGAAAAAAAATTAGACAATCCAAAATGGCCAAAACGGAAATGCACTAATGTTGAGAGAGATAATTCCAAAAAGTATCTGGGATTTTTAAGGATAGGCAAAAAGTGGGTTGTTTGGCTTTGGTAAATATCCAACCACACCTTAACTTGAGAATTATATTTTTTCTACTCCAAGAAATTTTTGGTTCATTAGGTCACTTGCATCCTCAACATGTTCCTTGCATTCATTTCCACCACATTCAAGACATGTTAGGATCAGTTAGAAGCCTCTTTCCTATAAAATTCCACCAGCCTATTATTAGGGGTTGTACTAGTGGAATTTCCCAAATATGGATAAAAAAACTTTGGAGTATAGTTTTAGTGCGTGAAATAATTTTCTTCACTTACATTTGTTATAGTTTTCAAATTTTTTTGCATACATGAACTCTAAAATTTTCATTTTGTTGCGATCTATTTGCCTTATATCTTTTTTGTTTACGAGAAAAATGGGAGTGAGTAAACTCAAGTTTGGATCTGAAAAAAAATTAGACAATCCAAATTGGCCAAAACGGAAATGCACTAATGTTGCGAGAGATAATTCGAAAAAGTATCTGGGATTTTTAAGGATAGGCAAAAAGTGGGTTGTTTGGCTTTGGTAAATATCCAACCACACCTTAACTAGAGAATTATATTTTTTCTACTCCAAGAAATTTTTGGTTCATTAGGTCACTTGCATCCTCAACATGCTCCTTGCATTCATATCCACCACATTCAAGACATGTTAGGATCAGTTAGAAGCCTCTTTCCTATAAAATTCCACCAAACTATTATTAGGGGTTGTACTAGTGGAATTTCCCAAACATAACAAAACTTTGGAGTTCACTGTTAGTGTGTGAAATAATTTTCTACACTTACAATTATTATAGTTTTCAAAATTTTTTTCATACATGAACTCTAAAATTTTCATTTTGCTGCGATTTATTTACATTATATCTTTTTTGTTTACGAGAAAAAGGGAGAGTGAAAACACAAGTTTTGATCTGAAAAAAAACTTTGAACATCCAAAATGGAAATGCTCAAATGCTGAGAGAGATAATTCCAAAAAGTTTCTCGGATTTTTAACGATAGGCAAAAAGTGGGTTATTTGGCTCAGGTAAATATCCAACCACACGTTAACTTGAGAATTTTATTTTTTCTACTCATTGAGATTTTTGGATCATTGGTTCAATTGGATCCTCAACATGTTTCTGGCATGCATATCCACCACATTTAAAACATGTTAGGATCAGTTAGAAGTATCTTGCCTATAAAATTCCACCAAGCCATTATAAGGGGTTGTACTAGTGGAATTTCCCAAACTTGGATAACAAAACTTCTGAGTAACAGTGCGTGAAATAATTTTCTTCACTTACATTTATTATAGTTTTCAAAACTTTTTGCATACATCAACACTAAAATTTTTCATTTTGTTGCGCTCTATTTGCGTTATATCTTTTTTGTTTACGAGAAAAATGGGAGAGTGAAAACTCAAGTTTGGATATGAAAAAACATTTGAACATCCAAAATGGAAATGCACAAATGCTAAGAGAGATAATTCCAAAAAGTATCTGTGATTTTTAAGGATAAGCAAAAAGTTGATTGTTTGGCTCTCGTAAATATCCATCAACAGGTTAACTTTAGAATTTAATTTTTTCTACTCCTTGAATTTTTGGATCATTAGGACATTTGCATCCTCAACATGTTTCTGGCATGCATATCCACCACATTTAAAACATGTTAGGATCAGTTAGAAGTCTCTTTCCTATAAAATTCCACCATGCTATTATTAGGGGTTGTACTAGTGGAATTTCCCAAACATGGATAACAAAACTTCTGTGTTCACTTTTAGTGCGTGAAATAATTTTCTTCACTTAAATTTATTACAGTTTTCAAATTTTTTAGCATACATGAACTCTAAAATTTTCATTTTGTTGCGATCTAATTTCCTTATATCCTTTTTGTTTACGAGAAAAACGGGAGAGTGAAAACTCAACTTTGGATCTGAAAAAAAATTTGAACATCCAAAATGAAAATGCACAATTGCTGAGGGAGATAATTAGAAAAAGTATCAGTGATTTTTAAGGATAGGCAAAAAGTGGGTTGTTTGGCTCTGGTAAATATTCAACCACACGGTAACTTGAGAATTTAATTTTTTATACTCCTTGAAATTTTTGGATCATTAGGTCACTAGGATCTTCAACATGTTTCTGGCATGCATATCCACCACATTAAAAACAAGTTAGGATCAGGTAGAAGTCTTTTTCCTATAAAATACCACCTTGGTATTATTAGGGTTTGTACTAGTGGAATTTCCTAAACATGGATAACAAAACTTTGGAGTTAACTTTCAGTGCGTGCAATAATTTTCTTCACTTACATTTATTAAAGTTTTCAAATTTTTTTGCTTTGATGAACTCTAAAATTTTCATTTTGTTGCGATCTATTTGCCATATATCTTTTTTGTTTACGAGAAAAATGGGAGAGCAAAAACACAAGTTTGGATCTGAAAAAAAATTTGAACATCCAAAATGGAAATGCACAAATGTTAAGAGATAATTCCAAAATGTTTCTCGAATTTTTAACGATAGGCAAAAACTGGGTTGTTTGGCTCTGGTAAATATCCAACCACACGTTAACTTGAGAATTTTATTTTTTCTACTCAATGAGATTTTTGGATCATTGGGTCAATTGGATCCTCAAAATGTTTCTGGCATACAAATCCACCACATTTAAAACAAGTTTGGATTAGTTAGAAGTATCTTGCCTATAAAATTCCACCAAGCGATTATAGGGGGTTGTACTAGTGGAATTTCCCAAACTTGGATAACAAAACCCTTGAGTAACAGTGCGTGAAATAATTTTCTTCACTTACATTTATTATAGTTTTCATAACTTTTTGCATACATCAACACTAAAATTTTTCATTTTGTTGCGATCTATTGGCCTGATATCTTTTTTGTTTAGGAGAAAAATGGGAGAGTGAAACTCAAGTTTGGATCTAAAATAACATTTGAACATCCAAAATGGAAATGCACAAATGCTAAGAGATATAATTCCAAAAAGTATCTGTGATTTTTAAGGATAGGAAAAAAGTTGATTGTTTGGCTCTCGTAAATATCCAACAACAAGTTAACTTTAGAATTAAATTTTTTCTACTCAAAATTTTTGGATCATTCGGTCATTTGCATCCTCAACATGTTTCTGGCATGCATATCCACCACATTTAAAACATGTTAGGATCAGTTAGAAGTTTCTTTCCTATAAAATTCCACCAAGCAATTATTAGGGGTTGTACTAGTGGTATTTCCCAAACATGGATAACAAAACTTTGGAGTTCACTTTTAGTGCGTGAAATAATTTTTTTCACTTACATTTATTGTAGTTTCCAATTTTTTTTGCATACATGAACTCTAAAATTTTCATTTTGTTGCGATCTATTTGCCTTATATCTTTTTTTGTTTACGAGAAAAATGGGAGAGTGAAAACTCAAGTTTGGATCAAAAAACAAATTTGAACATCGAAAATGGAAATGTGCAAATGCTGAGAGAGATAATTCCAAAAATTATCTGTGATTTTAAAGGATGGGCAAAAAGTGGGTTGTTTGGGTCTGATAAATATCCAACAACACGTTAACTTGCAAATTTAATTTTTTCTACTCCTTGAAATTTTTGGATCATTAGGTCACTTGCATCCTCAACATGTTTTTGGCATGCATATCACCCACATTTAAAACATGTTTGGATCAGTTAGAAGTCTCTTTCCTATAAAATTCCACCAAACTATTATTAGGGGTTGTACTAGTGGAATTTCCCAAACTTGGATAACAAAACTTTGGTGTTCACTATTAGTGTGTGAAATAATTTTCTACATTTACATTTATTATAGTTTTCAAATTTTTTTTCATACATGAACTCTTAAATCTTCATTTTGCCGCGATCTATTTGCCATATATCTTTTTTGTTTACGAGAAAAAGGGAGAGTGAAAACACAAGTTTTGATCTGAAAAAAAAACTTTGAACATCCAGAAGGGAAATGAGCAAATGCTGAGAGAGATAATTCCAAAAAGTTTCTCGGATTTTTAACGATAGGCAAAAAGTGGGTTATTTGGCTCAGGTAAATATCCAACCACACGTTAACTTGAGAATTTTATTTTTCCTACTCATTGAGATTTTTGGATCATTGGGTCAATTGGATCCTCAACATGTTTCTGGCATGCATATCCACCACATTTAAAACATGTTAGGATCAATTAGAAGTATCTTGCCTATAAAATTCCGCCACGCCATTATAAGGGGTTGTACTAGTGGAATTTCCCATACCTGGATAACAAAACTTCTGAGTAACAGTGCGTGAAATAATTTTCTTCACTTACATTTATTATAGTTTTTAAAACTTTTTGCATACATCAACACTAAAATTTTTCATTTTGTTGCGCTCTATTTGTGTTATATCTTTTTTGTTTACGAGAAAAATGGGAGAGTGAAAACTCAAGTTTGGATATGAAAAAACATTTGAACATCCAAAATGGAAATGCACAAATGCTAAGAGAGATAATTCCAAAAAGTATCTGTGATTTTTAAGGATAAGCAAAAAGTTGATTGTTTGGCTCTCGTAAATATCCAACAACAGGTTACCTTTAGAATTTAATTTTTTCTAATCCTTGAAATTTTTGGATCATAGGACATTTGCATCCTCAACATGTTTCTGGCATGCATATCCACCACATTTAAAACATGTTAGGATCAGTTAGAAGTCTCTTTCCTATAAAATTCCACCAAGCTATTATTAGGGGTTGTACTAGTGGAATTTCCCAAACTTGGATAACAAAACTTCTGAGTTCAATTTTAGTGCGTGAAATAATTTTCTTCAGTTATATTTATTATAGTTTTCAAATTTTTTTGCATACATGAACTCTAAAATTTTCATTTTGTTGCAATCTAATTTCCTTATATCTTTTTTGTTTACGAGAAAAACGGGAGAGTGAAAACTCAACTATGGATCTGAAAAAAAAATTTGAACATCCAAAATGAAAATGCATAATTGCTGAGAGAGATAATTAGAAAAAGTATCAGTGATTTTTAAGGATAGGCAAAAAGTGGGTTGTTTGGCTCTGGTAAATATCCAACCACACGTTAACTTGAGAATTTAATTTTTTATACTCCTTGAAATTTTTGGATCATTAGGTCACTAGGATCTTCAACATGTTTCTGGCATGCATATCCACCACATTAAAAACAAGTTAGGATCAGGTAGAAGTCTCTTTCCTGTAAAATTCCACCTTGCTATTATTAGGGCTTGTACTAGTGGAATTTCCAAAACATGGATAACAAAACTTTGGAGTTCACTTTCAGTGCGTGAAATAATTTTCTTCACTTTCATTTATTAAAGTTTTCAAATTTTTTTGCTTTGATGAACTCTAAAATTTTCATTTTGTTGCGATCTATTTGCCATATTTCTTTTTTGTTTACGAGAAAAATGGGAGAGTGAAAACTCAAGTTTGGATCTGAAAAAATTTTGAACATCCAAAATGCAATTGCACAAAATCTAAGGGAGATAATTACAAAAAGTATTAGTGATTTTTAAGGAAAGGCAAAAAGTGGGTTGTTTGGCTCTAGTAAATATCCAACCACACGTTAACTTGCGAATTTATTTTTTTCTACTCCTTAACATTTTAGGATCATTGGGTCACTTGTATCCTCAATATGTTTCTGGCATGCATATCCACCACATTAAAAACAAGTTAGAATCAGGTAGAAGTCTCTTCCTTAAAAAATTCCACCAAGCTATTATTAGGGGTTGTACTAGTGGAATTTCCCAAATATGGATAACAAAACTTTGGAGTACAGTTTTAGTGAGTGAAATAATTTTCTCCACTTACAATTATTATAGTTTTCAATTTTTTTTGCATACATGAACACTAAAATTTTCATTTTTGTTGCGATCTATTGGCCTGATATCTTTTTTGTTTACGAGAAAAATGGGAGAGTGAAACTCAAGTTTGGATCTAAAAAAACATTTGAACATCCAAAATGGAAATGCACAAATGCTAAGAGATATAATTCCAAAAAGTATCTGTGATTTTTAAGGATAGGCAAAAATTTGATTGTTTGGCTCTCCTAAATATCCAACAAGACGTTAACATTAGACTTAAATTTTTTCTACTCAAAATTTTTGGATCATTCTGTCATTTGAATCCTCAACATGTTTTTGGCATGCATATCCACCACATTTAAAACATGTTAGGATTAGTTAGAAGTTTCTTTCCTATAAAATTCCACCAAGCAATTATTAGGGGTTGTCCTAGTGGAATTTCCCAAACATAGATAACAAAACTTTGGAGTTCACTTTTAGTGCGTGAAATAATTTTTTTCACTTACATTTATTATAGTTTTCAAATTTTTTTGCATACATGAACTCTAAAATTTTCATTTTGTTGCGATCTGTTTGCCTTATATCTTTTTTGTTTACGAGAAAAATGGGAGTGTGTAAACTCAAGTTTGGATCTGAAAAAAAATTAGACAATCCAAAATGGCCAAAACGGAAATGCACTAATGTTGAGAGAGATAATTCCAAAAAAGTATCTGGGATTTTTAAGGATAGGCAAAAAGTTGGTTGTTTGGCTTTGGTAAATATCCAACCACACCTTAACTTGAGAATTATATTTTTTCTACTCCAAGAAATTTTTGGTTTATTAGGTCACTTGCAACCTCAACATGTTTCTTGCATTCATATCCACCACATTCAAGACATGTTAGGATCAGTTAGAAGCCTCTTTCCTATAAAATTCCACCAACCTATTATTTGGGGTTGTACTAGTGGAATTTCCCAAATATGGATAACAAAACTTTGGAGTACAGTTTTAGTGCGTGAAATAATTTTCTTCACTTACATTTATTATAGTTTTCAAATTTTCTTGCATACATGAACTCTAAAATTTTCATTTTGTTGCGATCTATTTGCCTTATATCTTTTTTTTTTAACGAGAAAAATGGGAGAGTGAAAACTCAAGTTTGGATCTGAAAAAAAATTCGAACATCCAAAATGGAAATGCGCAAATGCTGTGAGAGATAATTCCAAAAATTATCTGTGATTTTAAAGGATGGGCAAAAAGTGGGTTGTTTGGTTCTGATAAATATCCAACAACACGTTAACTTGCAAATTTAATTTTTTCTACTCCTTGAATTTTTTGAATCATTAGGTCACTTGCATCCTCAACATGTTTTTGGCATGCATATCCACCACATTCAAAACATGTTAGGATCAGTTAGAAGTCTCTTTCCTATAAAATTCCACCAAGCTATTATTAGGGGTTGTATTAGAGGAATTTCCCAAACTTGGATAACAAAACTTTGGAGTTCACGGTTAGTGCATGAAATAATTTTCTACACTTACATTTATTATAGTTTTCAAATTTTTTTTCATACATGAACTCTAAAATTTTCATTTTGCTGCGATCTATTTACCTTATATCTTTTTTATTTACGAGAAAAAAGAAGAGTGAAAACACAAGTTTGGATATGAAAAAAAACTTTGAACATCCAAAATGGAAATGCACAAATGCTGAGAGAGATAATTCCAAAAAGTTTCTCGGATTTTTAACGATAGGCAAAAAGTGGGTTATTTGGCTCAGGTAAATATCCAAGCACACGTTAACTTGAGAATTTTATTTTTTCTACTCATTGAGATTTTTGGATCATTGGGTCAATTGGATCCTCAACATGTTTCTGGCATGCATATCCACCACATTTAAAACATGTTAGGATCAGTTAGAAGTATCTTGCCTATAAAATTCCACCAAGCCATTATAAGGGGTTGTACTAGTGGAATTTCCCAAACTTGGATAACAAAACTTCTGAGTAACAGTGCGTGAAATAATTTTCTTCACTTACATTTATTACAGTTTTCAAAACTTTTTGCATACATCAACACTAAAATTTTTCATTTTGTTGCGCTCTATTTGCGTTATATCTTTTTTGTTTACGAGAAAAATGGGAGACTGAAAACTCAAGTTTGGATATGAAAAAACATTTGAACATCCAAAATGGAAATGCACAAATGCTAAGAGAGATAATTCCAAAAAGTATTTGTGATTTTTAAGGATAAGCAAAAAGTTGATTGTTTGGCTCTCGTAAATATCCAACAACAGGTTACCTTTAGAATTTAATTTTTTCTACTCCTTGAAATTTTTGGATCATAGGACATTTGCATCCTCAACATGTTTCTGGCATACATATCCACCACATTTAAAACATGTTAGGATCAGTTAGAAGTCTCTTTCCTATAAAATTCCACCAAGCTATTATTAGGGGTTGTACTAGTGGAATTTCCCAAACATGGATAGCAAAACTTTTGAGTTCACTTTTAGTGCGTGAAATAATTTTCTTCATATATATTTATTATAGTTTTCAAATTTTTTTCCATACATGAACTCTAAAATTTTCATTTTGTTGCAATCTAATTTTCTTATATCTTTTTTGTTTACGAGAAAAACGGGAGAGTGAAATCTCAATTTTGGATCTGAAAAAAAATTTGAACATCCAAAATGAAAATGCACAATTGCTGAGAGAGATAATTAGAAAAAGTATCAGTGATTTTTAAGGATAGGCAAAAAGTGGGTTGTTTGGCTCTGGTAAATATCCAACCACACGTTAACTTGAGAGTTTAATTTTTTATACTCCTTGAAATTTTTGGATCATTAGGTCACTAGGATCTTCAACATGTTTCTGGCATGCATATCCACCACATTAAAAACAAGTTAGGATCAGGTAGAAGTCTCTTTCCTATAAAATTCCACCTTGCTATTATTAGGGCTTGTACTAGTGGAATTTCCTAAACATGGATAACAAAACTTTGGAGTTCACTTTCAGTGCGTGAAATAATTTTCTTCACTTTCATTTATTAAAGTTTTCAAATTTTTTTGCTTTGATGAACTCTAAAATTTTCATTTTGTTGCGATCTATTTGCCATATATCTTTTTCGTTTACGAGAAAAATGGGAGAGTGAAAACTCAAGTTTGGATCTGAAAAAAATTTTGAACATCCAAAATGCAATTGCACAAAATCTAAGAGAGATAATTACAAAAAGTATCAGTGATTTTTAAGGATAGGCAAAAAGTGGGTTGTTTGGCTCTGGTAAATATCCAACCACACATTAACTTGCGAATTTATTTTTTTCTACTCCTTAACATTTTAGGATCATTGGGTCACTTGTATCCTCAACATGTTTCTAGCATGCATATCCACCACATTAAAAACAAGTTAGAATCAGGTAGAAGTCTCTTTCTTATAAAATTCCACCAAGCTATTATTAGGGTTTGTACTAGTGGAATTTCCCAAATATGGATATCAAAACTTTGGAGTACAGTTTTAGTGCGTGAAATAATTTTCTCCACTTACAATTATTATAGTTTTCAATTTTTTTTGCATACATGAACACTAAAATTTTTCCATTTTGTTGCGATCTATTTGTCTTATATCTTTTTTTGTTTACGAGAAATATTGGAGAGTGAAAACTCAAGTTTGGATCTGAAAAAAAATTCCAACATCCAAAATAAAAATGCAAAGATGCTGAGAGAGATAATTCCAAAAAGTATCTGTGATTTTAAAGGATGGGCAAAAAGTGGGTTGTTCGGGTCTGGTAAATATCCAACCACATGTTAACTTGCAAATTTAATTTTTTCTACTCCTTGAAATTTTTTGATCATTAGGTCTCTTTCATCGTCAACATGTTTTTGGCATGCATATCCACCACATTTAACACTTGTTAGGATCAGCTAGAAGTCTCTTTCCTATAAAATTCCACCTAGCCATTATTAGGGGTTGTACTGGTGGAATTTCCCAAACTTGGATAACAAAACTTTGGAGTTCACGGTTAGTGCCTAAAATAAATTTCTTCACTTACATTTATTATAGTTTTCAAATTTTTTTTCATACGTGAACTCTGAAATTTTCATTTTGCTGCAATCTATTTACCTTATATCTTTTTTGTTTACAAGCAAAAGGGAGAGTGAAAACACAAGTTTGGATCTGAAAAAAAAATTGAACATCCAAAATGGAAATGCACAAATGTTAAGAGAGATAATTCCAAAAAGTTTCTCGAATTTTTAACGATAGGCAAAAAGGTGGGTTGTTTGGCTCAGGTAAATATCCAACCACACGTTAACTTGAGAATTTTATTTTTTCTACTCATTGAGATTTTTGGATCATTGGGTCAATTGGATCCTCAACATGTTTCTGGCATGCATATCCACCACATTTAAAACATGTTAGGATCAGTTAGAAGTATCTTGCCTATAAAATTCCACCAAGCCATTATAAGGGGTTGTACTAGTGGAATTTCCCAAACTTGGATAACAAAACTTCTGAGTAACAGTGAGTGAAATAATTTTCTTCACTTACATTTATTATAGTTTTCAAAACTTTTTGCATACATCAACACTAAAATTTTTCATTTTGTTGCACTCTATTTGCGTTATATCTGTTTTGTTTACGAGAAAAATGGGTGAGTGAAAACTCAAGTTTGGATAAGAAAAAACATTTGAACATCCAAAATGGAAATGCACAAATGCTAGGAGAGATAATTCCAAAAAGTATCTATGATTTTTAAGGATAAGCAAAAAGTTGATTGTTTGGCTCTCGTAAATATCCAACAACAGGTTACCTTTAGAATTTAATTTTTTCTACTCCTTGAAATTTTTGGATCATTAGGACATTTGCATCCTCAACATGTTTCTGGTATGCATATCCACCACATTCAAGACATGTTAGGATCAGTAAGAAGCCTCTTTCCTATAAAATTCCACCAAGCTATTATTAGGGGTTGTACTAGTGGAATTTCCCAAACATGGATAACAAAACTTATGAGTTCAATTTTAGTGCGTGAAATAAATTTCTTCAGTTATATTTATTATAGTTTTCAAATTTTTTTGCATACATGAACTCTAAAATTTTCATTTTGTTGCGATCTAATTTCCTTATATCTTTTTTGTTTACAAGAAAAACGGGAGAGTGAAAACTCAACTTTGGATCTGAAAAAAAATTTGAACATCCAAAATGAAAATGCACAATTGCTGAGTGAGATAATTAGAAAAAGCATAAGTGATTTTTAAGAATAGGCAAAAAGTGGGTTGTTTGGCTCTGGTAAATATCCAACCACACGTTAACTTGAGAATTTAATTTTTTATACTCCTTGAAATTTTTGGATCATTAGGTCACTAGGATCTTCAACATGTTTCTGGCATGCATATCCACCACATTAAAAACAAGTTAGGATCAGGTAGAAGTCTCTTTCCTATAAACTTCGACCTTGCTATTATTAGGGCTTGTACTAGTGGAATTTCCTAAACATGGATAACAAAACTTTGGAGTTCACTTTCAGTGCGTGAAATAATTTTCTTCACTTACATTTGTTAAAGTTTTCAAATTTTTTTGCTTTGATGAACTCTAAAATTTTCATTTTGTTGCGATCTATTTGCCATATATCTTTTTTGTTTACGAGAAAAATGGGAGAGTGAAAACTCAAGTTTGGATCTGAAAAAAATTTTGAACATCCAAAATGCAATTGCACAAAATCTAAGAGAGATAATTACAAAAAGTATCAATGATTTTTAAGGATAGGCAAAAAGTGGGTTGTTTGGCTCTGGTAAATATCCAACCACACGTTAACTTGCGAATTTATTTTTTTCTACTCCTTAACATTTTAGGATCATTGGGTCACTTGTATCCTCAACATGTTTCTGGCATGCATATCCACCACATTAAAAACAAGTTAGAATCAGGTAGAAGTCTCTTTCTTATAAAATTCCACCAAGCTATTATTAGGGGTTGTACTAGTGGAATTTCCAAATTATGGATAACAAAACTTTGGAGTACGGTTTTAGTGCATGAACTAATTTTCTTCACTTACATTTATTATAGTTTTCAAATTTTTTTTCATACATGAACTCTAAAATTTTCATTTTGTTGCGATGTATTTGCCTTATATCTTTTTTTGTTTACGAGAAATATTGGAGAGTGAAAACTCAAGTTTGGATCTGAAAAAAAATTCCAACATCCAAAATAAAAATGCAAAGATGCTGAGAGAGATAATTCCAAAAAGTATCTGTGATTTTAAAGGATGGGCAAAAAGTGGGTTGTTTGGGTCTGGTAAATATCCAACCACATGTTAACTTGCAAATTTAATGTTTTCTACTCCTTGAAATTTTTGGATCATTAGGTCACTTGCATCCTCAACATGTTTTTGGCATGCATATCCACCACATTTAACACTTGTTACGATCAGTTAGAAGTCACTTTCCTATAAAATTCCACCAAGCTATTATTAGGGGTTGTACTGGTAGAATTTCCAAAACTTGGATAACAAAACTTTGGAGTTCAGTGTTAGTGCATAAAATAATTTTCTTCACTTACATTTATTATAGTTTTCAAATTTTTTTCATACATGAACTCTGAAATTTTCATTTTGCTGCGATCTATTTAGCTTATATCTTTTTTGTTTACAAGCAAAAGGGAGAGTGAAAACACAAGTTTGGATCTGAAAAAAATTTGAACATCCAAAATGGAAATGCGCAAATGTTAAGAGAGATAATTCCAAAAAGTTTGTTGAATTTTTAACGATAGGCAAAAAGTGGGTTGTTTGGCTCTGGTAAATATCCAACCACACGTTAACTTGAGAATTTTATTTTTTCTACTCATTGAGATATTTGGATCATTGGGTCAATTAGATCCTCAAAATGTTTCTGGCATACAAATCAACCACATTTAAAACATGTTAGGATCTGTTAGAAGTATCTTGCCTATAAAATTCCCCCAAGCTATTATAGGGGGTTGTACTAGTGGAATTTCCCACACTTGAACAACAAAACTCTTGAGTAACAGTGCGTGGAATAATTTTCTCCACTTACATTTATTATAGTTTTCATAACTTTTTGCATACATCAACACTAAAATTTTTCATTTTGTTGCGATCTATTGGCCTGATATCTTTTTTGTTTACGAGAAAAATGGGAGAGTGAAACTCAAGTTTGGATCTAAAAAAACATTTGAACATCCAAAATAGAAATGCACAAATGCTAAGAGATATAATTCCAAAAAGTATCTGTGATTTTTAAGGATAAGCCAAAAGTTGATTGTTTGGCTCTCGTAAATATCCAACAACACGTTAACTTTAGAATTAAACTTTTTCTACTCAAATTTTTTGGATCATTCGGTCATTTGAATCCTCAACATGTTTCTGGCATGCATATCCACCACATTTAAAACATGTTAGGATCAGTTAAAAGTTTCTTTCCTATAAAATTCCACCAAGCAATTATTAGGGGTTGTACTAGTGGAATTTCCCAAACATGGATAACAAAACTTTGGAGTTCACTTTTAGTGCGTGAAATAATTTTTTTCACTTACATTTATTGTAGTTTTCAAATTTTTTTGCATACATGAACTCTAAAATTTTCATTTTGTTGCGATCTATTTGCCTTATATCTTTTTTGTTTACGAGAAAAATGGGAGTATGTAAACTCAAGTTTGGATCTGAAAAAAAATTAGACAATCCAAAATGGCCAAAACGGGAATGCACTAATGTTGAGAGAGATAATTCCAAAAAGTATCTGGGATTTTTAAGGATAGGCAAAAAGTGGGTTGTTTGGCTTTGGTAAATATCCAACCACACCTTAACTTGAGAATTATATTTTTTCTACTCCAAGAAATTTTTGGTTCATTAGGTCACTTGCATCCTTAACATGTTTCTTGCATTCATATCCACCACATTCAAGACATGTTAGGATCAGTTAGAAGCTTCTTTCCTATAAAATTCCACCAACCTATTATTAGGGGTTGTACTAGTGGAATTTCCCAAATATGGATAACAAAACTTTGGAGTACAGTTTTAGTGCGTAAAATAATTTTCTTCACTTACATTTATTATAGTTTTCAAATTTTTTTGCATACATGAACTCTAAAATTTTCATTTTGTTGCGATCTATTTGCCTTATATCATTTTTTGTTTACGTGAAAAATGGCAGAGTGAAAACTCAAGTTTGGATCTGAAAAAATATTCGAACATCCAAAATGGAAATGCGCAAATGCTGAGAGAGATAATTCCAAAAATTATTTGTGATTTTAAAGGGTGGGCAAATAGTGGGTTGTTTGGGTCTGATAAATATCCAACAACACTTTAACTTGCAAATTTAATTTTTTCTACTCCTTGAAATTTTTGGATCATTAGGTCACTTGCATCCTCAACATGTTTTTGGCATGCATATCCACCACATTTAAAACATCTAAGGATCAGTTAGAAGTCTCTTTCCTATAAAATTCCACCAAGTTATTATTAGGGGTTGTACTAGTGGAATTTCCCAAACTTGGATAACAAAACTTTGGAGTTCACTGTTAATGCGTGAAATAATTTTCTACACTTACATTTATTATTGTTTTCAAATTTTTTTTCATACATGAACTCTAAAATTTTCATTTTGCTGCGATCTATTTACCTTATATCTTTTTTGTTTACGAGAAAAAGGGAGAGTGAAAACACAAGTTTGGATCTGAAAAAAAACTTTGAACATCCAAAATGGAAATGCACAAATGCTGAGAGAGATAATTCCAAAAAGTTTCTCAGATTTTTAACGATAGGCAAAAAGTGGGTTATTTGGCTCAGGTAAATATCCAACCACACGTTAACTTGAAAATTTTATTTTTTCTACTCATTGAGATTTTTGGATCATTGGGTCAATTGGATCCTCAACATGTTTCTTGCATGCATATCCACCACATTTAAAACATGTTAGGATCAGTTAGAAGTATCTTGCCTATAAAATTCCACCAAGCCATTATAAGGGGTTGTACTAGTGGAATTTCCCAAACTTGGATAACAAAACTTCTGAGTAACAGTCAGTGAAATAATTTTCTTCACTTACATTTATTATAGTTTTCAAAACTTTTTGCATACATCAGCACTAAAAATTTTTATTTTGTTGCGCTCTATTTGCGTTATATCTTTTTTGTTTACGAGAAAAATGGGTGAGTGAAAACTCAAGTTTGGATCTGAAAAAACATTTGAACATCCAAAATGGAAATGCACAAATGCTAAGAGAGATAATTACAAAAAATATATGTGATTTTTAAGGATAAGCAAAAAGTTGATTGTTTGGCTCTCGTAAATATCGTACAACAGGTTAACTTTAGAATTTAGTTTTTTCTAATCCTTTAAATTTTTGGATCATTAGGACATTTTCATCCTCAACATGTTTCTGGCATGCATATCCACCACATTTAAAACATGTTAGGTTCAGTTAGAAGTCTCTTTCCTATAAAATTCCACCAAGCTATTATTAGGGGTTGTACTAGTGGAATTTCCCAAACATGGATAACAAAACTTTGGAGTTCACTTTTAGTGCGTGAAATAATTTTATTCACTTACATTTATTATAGTTTTCAAATTTTTTTGCATACATGAACTCTAAAATTTTCATTTTGTTGCGATCTATTTGCCTAGTATCTTTTTTGTTTACTTGAAAAATGAGAGTGTGAAAACTCTAGTTTGGATCTGAAAAAAAATTTGAACATCCTAAATGGAAATGCACAAATGCTGAGAGAGGTAATTCCAAAAAGTATTACTGATTTTTAAGGATAGGCAAAAAGTAGGCTGTTTGGCTCTGGTAAATATTCAACCACACTTTAGCTTGAGAATTTAATATTTTCTACTCCTTGAAATTTTTGGATCATTAGGTGACTTGCATCCTCTACATGTTTCTACTATGCATATCGACCACATTTAAAACATGTTAGGATCAGTTAGAAGCCTCTTTCCTATAAAATTCCACCAAGCTATTATTAGGGGTTGTACTAGTGGAAGTTTCCAAACATGGATAACAAAACTTTGGAGTTCATTTTTAGTGCGAGAAATAATTTTCTTCACTTACATTTATTATAGTTTTCAAATTTTTTTGCATTCATGAACTCTTAAATTTTCATTTTTTTGCGATCTAATTGCCTTATATCTTTTTTGCTTACGAGAAAAAAGGGTAAGTGAAAGCTCAACTTTGGATCTGAAAAAAATTTGAACATCCAAAATGGAAATGCACAAATGCTGAAAGAGATAATTCAAAAAAGTATTAGTGATTTTTAAGGATAGGCAAAAAATGGGTTGTTTGGCTCTGGTAAATATCCAACCACACGTTACTTTGAGAATTTAATTTTTTCTACTCCTTGAAATTTTTGGATCATTAGGTCACTAGCATCTTCAACATGTTTCTGGCATGCATATCCACCACATTTAAAACATGTTAGGATCAGTTAGAAGTCTCTTTCATATAAAATTCCACCAAGCTATTATTAGGGGTTGTACTAATAGAATTTCCCAAACATGGATAACAAAACTTTGGAGTTCACTTTTAGTGCGTGAAATAATTTTATTCACTTACATTTATTATAGTTTTCAATTTTTTTTGCATACATGAACTCTAAAATTTTCATTTTGCTGCGATCTATTTGCCTAATATCTTATTTGTTTTCATGAAAAATGAGAGTGTGAAAACTCAAGTTTGGATCTGAAAAAAAATTTGAACATCCTAAATGGAAATGCACAAATGCTTAGAGAGGCAATTCCAAAAAGTATCGGTGATTTTTAAGGATAGGCAAAAAGTAGGTTGTTTGGCTCAGGTAAATATGCAACCACACGTTAGCTTGAGAATTTAATATTTTCTACTCCTTGAAATTTTTGGATCATTAGGTGACTTGCATCCTCTACATGTTTCTGCCATGCATATCCACCACATTTAAAACATGTTAGGATCAGTTAGAAGTCTCTTTCCTATAAAATTCCACCAAGCTATTATTAGGGGTTGTACTAGTGGAATTTTCCAAACATGGATAACAAAACTTTGGAGTTCATTTTTAGTGCGAGAAATAATTTTCTTCACTTACATTTATTATAGTTTTCAAATTTTTTTGCATTCATGAACTCTAAAATTTTCATTTTTTTGCGATCTAATTGCCTTATATCTTTTTTGCTTACGAGAAAAAAGGGTAAGTGAAAACTCAACTTTGGATCTGAAAAAAATTTGAACATCCAAAATGGAAATGCACAAATGCTGAAAGAGATAATTCATAAAAGTATCAGTGATTTTTAAGGATAGGCAAAAAATGGGTTGTTTGGCTCTGGTAAATATCCAACCACACGTTCACTTGAGAATTTAATTTTTTCTACTCCTTGAAAGTTTTTGATCATTAGGTCACTAGCATCTTCAACATGTTTCTCGCATGCATATCCACCACATTAAAAACATGTTAGGATCAAGTATAAGTCTCTTTCCTATAAAATTCCACCTTACTATTATTAGGGGTTGTACTTGTGGAATTTCGTAAACATGGATAACAAAACTTTGGAGTTCACTTTCAGCGCATGAAATAATTTTCTTCACTTACATTTATTAAAGTTTTCAAATTTTTTTGCATACATGAACTCTAACATTTTCATTTTGTTGCGATCTATTTGCCAAATATCTTTTTTGTTCACAAGAAAAATGGGAGAGTGAAAACTCAAGTTTGGATCTGAAAAAAAATTTGAACATCCTAAATGCAAATGCACAAATGCTGAGAGAGGTAATTCCAAAAAGTATTACTGATTTTTAAGGATAGGCAAAAAGTAGGCTGTTTGGCTCTGGTAAATATTCAACCACACTTTAGCTTGAGAATTTAATATTTTCTACTCCTTGAAATTTTTGGATCATTAGGTGACTTGCATCCTCTACATGTTTCTACTATGCATATCGACCACATTTAAAACATGTTAGGATCAGTTAGAAGCCTCTTTCCTATAAAATTCCACCAAGCTATTATTAGGGGTTGTACTAGTGGAAGTTTCCAAACATGGATAACAAAACTTTGGAGTTCATTTTTAGTGCGAGAAATAATTTTCTTCACTTACATTTATTATAGTTTTCAAATTTTTTTGCATTCATGAACTCTTAAATTTTCATTTTTTTGCGATCTAATTGCCTTATATCTTTTTTGCTTACGAGAAAAAAGGGTAAGTGAAAGCTCAACTTTGGATCTGAAAAAAATTTGAACATCCAAAATGGAAATGCACAAATGCTGAAAGAGATAATTCAAAAAAGTATTAGTGATTTTTAAGGATAGGCAAAAAATGGGTTGTTTGGCTCTGGTAAATATCCAACCACACGTTACTTTGAGAATTTAATTTTTTCTACTCCTTGAAATTTTTGGATCATTAGGTCACTAGCATCTTCAACATGTTTCTGGCATGCATATCCACCACATTTAAAACATGTTAGGATCAGTTAGAAGTCTCTTTCATATAAAATTCCACCAAGCTATTATTAGGGGTTGTACTAATAGAATTTCCCAAACATGGATAACAAAACTTTGGAGTTCACTTTTAGTGCGTGAAATAATTTTATTCACTTACATTTATTATAGTTTTCAATTTTTTTTGCATACATGAACTCTAAAATTTTCATTTTGCTGCGATCTATTTGCCTAATATCTTATTTGTTTTCATGAAAAATGAGAGTGTGAAAACTCAAGTTTGGATCTGAAAAAAAATTTGAACATCCTAAATGGAAATGCACAAATGCTTAGAGAGGCAATTCCAAAAAGTATCGGTGATTTTTAAGGATAGGCAAAAAGTAGGTTGTTTGGCTCAGGTAAATATGCAACCACACGTTAGCTTGAGAATTTAATATTTTCTACTCCTTGAAATTTTTGGATCATTAGGTGACTTGCATCCTCTACATGTTTCTGCCATGCATATCCACCACATTTAAAACATGTTAGGATCAGTTAGAAGTCTCTTTCCTATAAAATTCCACCAAGCTATTATTAGGGGTTGTACTAGTGGAATTTTCCAAACATGGATAACAAAACTTTGGAGTTCATTTTTAGTGCGAGAAATAATTTTCTTCACTTACATTTATTATAGTTTTCAAATTTTTTTGCATTCATGAACTCTAAAATTTTCATTTTTTTGCGATCTAATTGCCTTATATCTTTTTTGCTTACGAGAAAAAAGGGTAAGTGAAAACTCAACTTTGGATCTGAAAAAAATTTGAACATCCAAAATGGAAATGCACAAATGCTGAAAGAGATAATTCATAAAAGTATCAGTGATTTTTAAGGATAGGCAAAAAATGGGTTGTTTGGCTCTGGTAAATATCCAACCACACGTTCACTTGAGAATTTAATTTTTTCTACTCCTTGAAAGTTTTTGATCATTAGGTCACTAGCATCTTCAACATGTTTCTCGCATGCATATCCACCACATTAAAAACATGTTAGGATCAAGTATAAGTCTCTTTCCTATAAAATTCCACCTTACTATTATTAGGGGTTGTACTTGTGGAATTTCGTAAACATGGATAACAAAACTTTGGAGTTCACTTTCAGCGCATGAAATAATTTTCTTCACTTACATTTATTAAAGTTTTCAAATTTTTTTGCATACATGAACTCTAACATTTTCATTTTGTTGCGATCTATTTGCCAAATATCTTTTTTGTTCACAAGAAAAATGGGAGAGTGAAAACTCAAGTTTGGATCTGAAAAAAAATTTGAACATCCTAAATGCAAATGCACAAAAGCTGAGAGAGATAATTACAAAAAGTATCAGTGATTTTTAAGGATAGACAAAAAGAGGGTTGTTTGGCTCTTGTAAATATCCAACCGCACGTTAACTTGCGAATTTATTTTTTTCTACTCCATAACATTTTAGGATATTTAGGTCACTTGCATCCTCAACATGTTTCTGGCATGCATATCCACCACATTAAAATCAAGTTAGGATCAGGTAGAAGTCTCTTTCCTATAAAATTCCACCAAGCTCTTATTAGGGGTTGTACTAGTGGAATTTCCCAAATATGGATAACAAAACTTTGGAGTATAGTTTTAGTGCGTGAAATAATTTTCTTCACTTACATTTATTATAGTTTTCAAATTTTTTTGCATACATGAACTCTAAAATTTTCATTTTGTTGCGATCTATTTGCCTTATATCTTTTTTTTGTTTACGAGAAAAATGGGAAAGTGAAAACTCAAGTTTGGATCTGAAAAAAAATTCGAACATCCAAAATGGAAATGCGCAAATGCTGAGAGAGATAATTCCAAAAAGTATCTGTGATTTTAAAGGATGGGCAAAACGTGGGTTGTTTGGGTCTGGTAAATATCCAACCACCTGATAACTTGCAAATTTAATTTTTCTACTCCTTGAAATTTTTGGATCATTAGGTCACTTGCATCCTCAACATGTTTTTGGCATGCATATCCACCACATTTAAAACATGTTAGGATCAGTTAGAAGTCTATTTCCTATAAAATTCCACAAAGCTATTATTAGGGGTTGTACTAGTGGAATTTCCTAAACTTGGATAACAAAACTTTGGAGTTCACTGTTAGTGCGTGAAATAATTTTCTACACTTACATTTATTATAGTTTTCAAATTTTTTTTCATACATGAACTTTAAAATTTTCGTTTTGCTGCGATCTATTTACCTTATATCTTTTTTGTTTACGAGAAAAAGGGAGAGTGAAAACACAAGTTTGGATCTGAAAAAAAATTTGAACATCCAAAATGGAAATGCACAAATGCTAAGAGAGATAATTCCAAAAAGTTTCTCGGATTTTTAACGATAGGCAAAAAGTGGGTTGTTTGACTCAGGTAAATATCCAACCACACGTTAACTTGAGAATTTTATTTTTTCTACTCATTGAGATTTTTTGATCATTGGGTCAATTGGATCCTCAACATGTTTCTAGCATGCATATCCACCACATTTAAAACACGTTAGGATCAGTTAGAAGTATCTTGGCTATAAAATTCCACTAAGCCATTATAAGGGGTGTTACTAGTGGAATTTCCCAAACTTGGATAACAAAACTTCTGAGTAACAGTGCATGAAATAATTTTCTTCACTTACATTTATTATAGTTTTCAAAACTTTTTGCATACATCAACACTAAAATTTTTCATTTTGTTGCGATCTATTTGCGTTATATCTTTTTTGTTTACGAGAAAAATGGGAGAGTGAAAACTCAAGTTTAGATCTGAAAAAACATTTGAACATCCAAAATGGAAATGCACAAATGCTAAGAGAGATAATTCCAAAAAGTATTTGTGATTTTTAAGGATAAGCAAAAAGTTGATTGTTTGGCTCTCGTAAATATCCAACAACAGGTTAACTTTCGAATTTAATTTTTTCTACTCCTTGAAATTTTTGGATCATTAGGACATTTGAATCCTCAACATGTTTCTGGCATGCATATCCACCACATTTAAAACATGTTAGGATCAGTTAGAAGTCTCTTTCCTATAAAATTCCACCAAGCTATTATTAGGGGTTGTACTAGTGGAATTTCCCAAACATGGATAACAAAACTTCTGAGTTCACTTTTAGTGCGTGAAATAATTTTCTTCACTTATATTTATTATAGTTTTCAAATTTTTTTGCATACATGAACTCTAAAATTTTCATTTTGTTGCAATCTAATTGCCTTGTATCTTTTTTGTTTACGAGAAAAATGCGAGAATGAAAACTCAACTTTGGATCTGAAAAAAAATTTGAACATCCAAAATGGAAATGCACAAATGCTGAGAGAGATAATTCAAAAAAAGTATCTGTGATTTTTAAGGATAGGCTAAAAGTGGATTGTTTGGCTCGGGTAAATATCCAACCACACGTTAACTTGAGAATTTAATTTTTTCTACTCCTTAACATTTTAGGATCATTAGGTCACTTCCATCTTCAACATGTTTCTTGCATGCATATCCACCACATTAAAAACAAGTTAGGATCGGGTGGAAGTCACTTTCCTATAAAATTCCACCAAGTTATTATTTGGGGTTGTACTAGTGGAATTTCCCAAATATGGATAACAAAACTTTGGAGTTCACTTTTAGTGCGTGAAATAATTTTCTTCACTTACATTTATTATAGTTTTCAAATTTTTTTGCATACATGAACTCTAAAATTTTCATTTTGTTGTGATCTACTTGCCTTATATCTTTTTTTGTTTACGAGAAAAATGGGAAAGTGAAACTCAAGTTTGGATCTGAAAAAACATTTGAACATCCAAAATGGAAATGCACAAATGCTGAGAGGGATAATTCCAAAATCTTTCTCGGATTTTTAACGATAGGCACAAAGTGGATTGTTTGGCTCTGGTAAATATCCAACCACACGTTAACTTGAGAATTTTATTTTTTCTACTCATTGAGATTTTTGGATCATTGGGTCCATTGGATCCTCAACATGTTTCTGGCGTGCATATCCACCACATTTAAAACATGTTAGGATCAATTAGAAGTATCTTGCCCATAAAATTCCACCAAGCCATTATAAGGAGTTGTACTAGTGGAATTTTCCAAACATGGATGACAAAACTTCTGAGTAACAGTGCGTGAAATAATTTTCTTCACTTACATTTATTATAGTTTTCAAAACTTTTTGCATACATCAACACTAAAATTTTTCATTTTGTTGCGCTCTATTTGCGTTACATCTTTTTTGTTTACGAGAAAAATAGGAGAGTGAAAACTCAAGTTTGGATCTGAAAAAACATTTGAACATCCAAAATGGAAATGCTCGAATGCTAAGAGAGATAATTCCAAAAAGTATCTATGATTTTTAAGGATAAGCAAAAGTTGATTGTTTGGCTCTCTTAAATATCCAACAACAGGTTAACTTTAGAATTTAATTTTTTCTACTCCTTGAAATTTTTCGATCATTAGGACATTTGCATCCTCAACATGTTTCTGGCATGCATATCCACCACATTTAAAACATGTTAGGATCAGTTAGAAGTCTCTTTCCTATAAAATTCCACCAAGCTATTATTAGGGGTTGTACTAGTGGAATTTCCCAAACATGGATAACAAAACGTCTGAGTTCACTTTTAGTGCATGAAATAATTTTCTTCACTTATATTTATTGTAGTTTTCAATTTTTTTTGCATACATGAACTCTAAAATTTTCATTTTGTTGCGATCTAATTTCCTTATCTCTTTTTTGTTTACGAGAAAAACGGGAGAGTGAAAACTCAACTTTGGATCTGAAAAAAAATTTGAACATCCAAAATGAAAATGCACAATTGCTGAGAGAGATAATTAGAAAAAGTATCAGTGATTTTTAAGGATAGGCAAAAAGTGGGTGGTTTGGCTTTGGTAAATATCCAACCGCACGTTAACTTGAGAATTTAATTTTTTCTACTCCTTGAATTTTTTGGATCATTAGGTCACTAGGATCTTCAACATGTTTCTGGCATGCATATCCACCACATTAAAAACAAGTTAGGATCAGGTTGAAGTCTCTTTCCTATAAAATTCCACCTTGCTATTATTAGGGCTTGTACTAGTGGAATTTCCTAAACATGGATAACAAAACTTTGGAGTTCACTTTCAGTGCGTGAAATAATTTTCTGCACTTACATTTCTTAAAGTTTTCATATTTTTTTTCTTTGATGAACTCTAAAATTTTCATTTTGTTGCGATTTATTTGCCAAATATCTTTTTTGTTTACGAGAAAAATGGGAGAGTGAAAACTCAAGTTTGGATCTGAAAAAAATTTTGAACATCCAAAATGTAATTGCATAAAATCTAAGAGAGATAATTACAAAAAGTATCAGTGATTTTTAAGGATAGGCAAAAAGTGGGTTGTTTGGCTGTGGTAAATATCCAACCACACGTTAACTTGCGAATTTATTTTTTTCTACTCCTTAACATTTTAGGATCATTGGGTCACTTGTATCCTCAACATGTTTCTGGCATGCATATCCACCACATTAAAAGCAAGTTAGAATCAGGTAGAAGTCTCTTTCCTATAAAATTCCACCAAGCTATTATTAGGGGTTGTACTGGTGGAATTTCCCAAATATGGATAACAAAACTTTGGAGTACAGTTTTAGTGCGTGAAATAATTTTCTTCACTTACATTTATTATAGTTATCAAATTTTTTTGCATACATGAATTCTAAAATTTTCATTTTGTTGCGATCTATTTGCCTTATATCTTTTTTTGTTTACGAGAAAAATGGGAGAGTGAAAACTCAAGTTTGGATCTGAAAAAAAATTCCAACATCCAAAATAAAAATGCACAGATGATGAGAGAGATAATTCCAGAAAGTATCTGTGATTTTAAAGGATGGGCAAAAAGTGGGTTGTTTGGGTCTGGTAAATATCTAACCACAAGTTAACTTGAAAATTTAATTTTTTCTACTCCATAAATTTTTGGATCATTAGGTCACTTGCATCCTCAACATGTCTTTGGCATGCATATCCACCACATTTAAAACTTGTTAGGATCAGTTAGAAGTCTCTTTCCTATAAAATTCCACCAAGCTATTATTAGGGGTTGTACTGGTGGAATTTCCCAAACTTGGATAACAAAACTTTGGAGTTCACTGTTTGTGCGTAAAATAATTTTCTTCACTTACATTTATTATAGTTTTCAAAATTTTTTTCATACGTGAACGCTAAAATTTTCATTTTGCTGCGATCTATTTACCTTATATCTTTTTTGTTTACAAGCAAAAGGGAGAGTGAAAACACAAGTTTGGATCCGAAAAAAAATTTGAACAACCAAAATGGAAATGCACAAATGCTAAGAGAGATAATTCCAAAAAGAGTCTTGGATTTTTAACGATAGGCAAAAAGTGTGTTGTTTGGCTCTGGTAAATATCCAATCACACGTTAACTTGAGAATTTTATTTTTTCTACTCATTGAGATTTTTGGATCATTGGATCAATTGGATCCTCAAAATGTTTCTGGCATGCATATACTCCACATTTAAAACATGTTAGGATCAGTTAGAAGTATCTTGCCTATAAAATTCTACCAAGCTATTGTAGGGGGTTGTACTAGTGGAATTTCCCAAACTTGGATAACAAAACTCTTGAGTAACAGTGCGTGAAATAATTTCCTTCACTTAGATTTATTATAGTTTTCATAACTTTTTGCATACATCGACACTAAAATTTTTCATTTTGTTGCGATCTGTTGGCGTTATATCTTTTTTGTTTACGAGAAAAATGGGAGAGTGAAACTCAAGTTTGGATCTGAAAAAACATTTGAACATCCAAAATGGAAATGCACAAATGCTAAGAGAGATAATTCCAAAAAGTATCCGTGATTTTTAAGGATAGGCTAAAAGTTGATAGTTTGGCTCTCGTAAATATCCAACAACACGTTAACTTTAGAATTAAATTTTTTCTACTCAAAATTTTTGGATCATTCGGTCATTTGCATCCTCAACATGTTTCTTGCATGCATATCCACCACATTTAAAACATGTTTGGATCAGTTAGGAGTTTCTTTCCTATAAAATTCCACAAAGCAATTATTAGGTGTTGTACTAGTGGAATTTCCCAAACATGGATAACAAAACTTTGGAGTTTACTTTTAGTGCGTGAAATAATTTTTTTCACTTACATTTATTGTAGTTTTCAATTTTTTTTGCATACATGAACTCTAAAATTTTCGTTTTGTTGCGATCTATTTGCCTTATATCTTTTTTGTTTACGAGAAAAATGGGAGTGTGTAAACTCAAGTTTGGATCTGAAAAAAAATTAGACAATCCAAAATGGCCAAAATGGAAATGCACTAATGCTGAGAGAGATAATTCCAAAAAGTATCTGGGATTTTTAAGGATAGGCAAAAAATGGGTTGTTTGGCTTTGGTAAATATCCAACCACACCTTAACATGAGAATTATATTTTTTCTACTCCAAGAAATTTTTGGTTCATTAGGTCACTTGCATCCTCAACATGTTTCTTGCATTCATATCCACCACATTCAAGACATGTTAGGATCAGTTAGAACCTCTTTCCTATAAAATTCCACCAAGCTATTATTAGGGCCATTACTAGTGAAATTTCCCAAACATTGGAGTTCACTTTGAGTGAGTGAAATAATTTTCTTCTCTTACATTTTTTATAGTTTTCAAATATTTTTGCATGCAAGAACTCTAAAATTTTCATTTTGTTGCGATCTATTAGCCTTTTATCTTTTTTTTTACGAGAAAAATGGGAGAGTGAAAACACAAGTTTGGATCTGAAAAAACATTTGAACATCCAAAATGGAAATGCACAAATGCTGAGAGAGATAATTCCAAAAAGTATCTGTGATTTTTAAGGATAGGGAAAAAGATGATTGTTTGGCTCTCGTAAATATCCAACAATACTTTAAATTTAGAATTTAATTTTTTCTTCTCATTGAAATTTTTTGTTCATTAGGTCATTTGCATCCTCAACATGTTTCTGGCATGCATATCCACCACATATAAAACATGTTAGGATCCGTTAGAAGTCTCTTTCCTATAAAATTCGATCAAGCTATTATTAGAGGTTGCACTAGTGGAATTTCCAAAACATGGAAAACAAAACTTTTGAGTTCACTTTTAGTGTGTATATAATTTTTTTTCACTTACATTTATTATAGTTTTCAAATTTTTTTGCATACATGAATTCTAAAATTTTCATTTTGCTGCGATCTATTATCCTTATATCTTTTTTGTTTTCGAGAAAAATGGGAGAGTGAAAACTCAAGTTTGGATCTGAAAAAAAATTTGAGCCTCCAAAATGGAAATCCACAAATGCAGAGAGAGATAATTACAAAAATTATCTGGGATTTTTAATGATAGGAAAAAAGTGGGTTGTTTTGCTCTAGTAAATATCCAAATACAGGTTGACTTGCAAATTTAATTTTTTATACTCTTTGAAAGATTTGGATCATTAGGTCACTTGCATCCTCACCATGTTTCTGGCATGCATATCAACCACATTTAAAACATGATAGGATCAGTTAGAAGTCTCTTTCCTAAAATATTCTACCTAGCAATTATTAGGGGTTGTACTAGTGGAATTTCCAAAACATTGATAACAAAACTTTGGAGTTCACTTTTAGTGCGTGAAATAATTTTTTCACTTACATTTATTATAGTTTTCAAATTTTTTTGCATACATGAACTCTAAAATTTTCTTTTTGTTGCGACCTATTTGCCTTATATCTTTTTTGTTTACGAGAAAAATGGGAGAGTGAAAACTAATGTTTGGATCAGAAAAGAATTTGAACATCTAAAATGGAAATGCACAAATACTGAAAGAGATAATTCCAAAAAGTATCAGGGATTTTTAAGGATAGGCAAAAAGTGGGTTGTTTGGCTCAAGTAAATATCCAACCACACGTTAACTTGAGAATTTGATTTTTTCTATTGCTTGAAATTTTTGGATCACTAGGTCACTAGCATCCTCAACATGTCTCTGGCATGCATATTCACTACATTTAAAACGTGTTAGGATCAGTTAGTTCTCTTTCCCATAAAATTCAACCAAGCAATTATTAAGGGTTGTACTAGTGGAATTTCCCAAACATGGATAACAAAACTTTGGAGTTCATTTTTAGTGCGAGAAATAATTTTCTTCACATACACTTAATATAGTTTTCAATTTTTTTGCATACATGAACTCTAAAATTTTCATTTTGCTGTGATCTATTTCCGTTATATCTTTTTTCTTTACGAGAAAAATGGGAGAGTGAAAACTCAAGTTTGGATCTGAAAAACAATTTGAACATCCAAAATGGAAATGCACAAATGCTGAGAGAGATAATTCCAAAAAGTATATATGATTTTTAAAGATAGGCAAAAAGTAGATTGTTTGGCTCTCTTAAATATCCAACCACACGTTAACATTTTCTGGCATGCATTTCCACCACATTTAAAACATGTTAGGATCAGTTAGAAGTCTCTTTCCGATAAAATTCCACCAAGCTACTATTAGGGGTTGTACTAGTGGAATTTCCCAAACATGGATAACAAAACTTCTGAGTTCACTTTTAGTGCGTGAAATAATTTTCTTCACTTAAATTTATTATAGTTTTCAATTTTTTTTGCATACATGGACTATAAAATTTTTATTTTGTTGCGAGCTATTTGCCTTATATCTTTTTTCTTTACGAGAAAAATGGGAGTGTGAAAACTAAAGTTTGGATCTAAAAAAAAAATTGGACCATCCAAAATGGAAATGCGCAAATGCTGAGAGAGATAATTCTCAAAAGTATCAAGGATTTTTAAGGATAGGAAAAAAGTGGGTCGTTTGGCTTTGGTAAATATCCAACAGCACGTTAACTTGAGAATTTAATATTTTCTACTCCATGAAATTTTTGGATCATTAGGTCACTTGCATCCTCAAACATGTTTCTTGCATGCATATCCACCACATTTAGAACATGTTAGGATTTGTTAGAAGTGTCTTTCTTATAAAATTCCACCAAGCGATTATTAGGGGTTGTACTAGTGGAATTTCCCAAACATAGATAACAAAATTTTGGAGTTCACTTTTAGAGCGTGAAATAATTTTCATCATTTAGATTTATTATATTTTTCAAATTTTTTTGCATACATAAACTCTAAAATTTTCATTTTGTTACGATCTATTTGCCTTATATCTTTTTTGTTTACGAGAAAAAGGGGAGTGTGAACACTGAAGTTTGAATCTGAAAAAAAAATTTGAACATCCAAAATGAAAATGCACAAATGCTGAGAGAGATAATTCAAAAAAGTATCTGTGATTTTTAAGGATAGGCAAAAAGTGGGTTGTTTGGCACTGGTAAATTATCCAACCACATGTTAACCTGAGATTTTAATTTTTTTTACTCCTTGAAATTTTTTGATCTTTACGTCACTTGCATCCTCGACATGTTTCTTGCATGCATATCCACCACATTTAAAACATGTCAGGATCAGTTAGAAGCCTCTTTCTTATAAAATTCCACCAAGCTATTATTAGGGGTTGTACTAGTGGAATTTGCCAATCATGGATAACAAAACTTTGGAGTTCACTTTTAGTGTGTGAAATAATTTTCTTCACTTACATTCATTATAGCTTTCGAATTTTTTTGCATACATGAACTCTAAAATTTTCAATTTGTTGCGATCTATTTGCCTTATATCTTTTTTGTTTACGTGAAAAATGGGAGGGTGAAAACTCAAGTTTGGATCTGAAAAAAATTTTGAACATCCAAAATGGGAATGCACAAATGTTGAGAGAGATAATTCAAAAAAGTATCTGTGATTTTTAAAGATAGGAAAAAAAGTGGGTTGCTTGGCTCTGGTAAATATCCAACCACACGTTAACTTGAGAATTTAATTTTTTCTACTCCTTGAAAATTTTTGGATCATTAGGTCAATTGCATTCTCAACATGTTTCTAGCATGCATATCCACCACATTTAAAACCTGTTAGGATCAGTTAGAAGTCTCTTTCCTATAAAATTCCACCAAGCAATTATTAGGGGTGGTACTAGTGGAATTTCCCTAAAATGGATAACAAAACTTTGGAGTTCACTTTTAGTGCGTGAAATAATTTTCTTCCCTTACATTTATTTTATTTTTAAAATTTTTTTTGCATACATGAACTCTAATATGTTCATTTTGTTGCGATCTATTTGCCTTATATCTTTTTTGTTAAATAGAAAAATGGGAGTGTGAAAACTCAAGTTTGGATCCGAAAAAAATTTGAACATCCAAAATGGAAATGCACAAATGCTGAGAGAGATAATTCCAAAAAGTATCTGTGATTTTTAAGGATAGGCAAAAAGTGGGTTGTTTGGCTCATGTATATCCAACCACACGTTAACTTGAGAATTTAATATTTTCTACTCCTTTAAAATTTTGGATCATGAGGTCTCTTGCATTCTCAACATGTTTCTAGCATGCTTATCCATCACATTTAAATCATGTTAGGATCAGCTAGAAGCCTCTCTCCTATAAAATTCCACCAATCTATTATTAGGGGTTGTACTAGTGGAATTTCCCAAACATGGATAACAAAACTTTGAAGTTCACTTGTAGTGCGTGAAATAATTTTCTTCACTTACATTTATTATAGCTTTCCAATTTTTTTGCATACATGAACTCAAAAATTTTCATTTTTTTGCGATCTATTTGCCTTATATCTTTTTTGTTAAATAGAAAAATGGGAGAGTGAAAACTCAAGTTTGGATCTGAAAAAAAATTTCAACATCCAAAATGGAAATGCACAAATGCTGAGAGTGATAATTTCAAAAAGTATCTGTGATTTTTAAGGATAGGCAAAAAGTGGGTTGTTTGGCACAGGTAAATATCCAACCACACGTTAACTTGAGAATTTAATATTTTCTACTCCTTTAAAATTTTGGATCATTAGGTCACTTGTATCCTCAACATGTTTCTGGCATGCAAATCCACCACATTTAAAACATGTTAGGATTAGTTAGAATCATATTTCCCATAAAATTCCAAAAATCTATTATTAGGGGTTGTACTAGTGGAATTTCCCAAACATGCATAACAAAAGTTTGAAGTTCACTTTTAGTGCGTGAAATAATTTTCTTCACTTACATTTATTACAGCTTTAAGATTTTTTTGCATACATGAACTCAAAAATTTCCATTTTGTTGCGCTCTATTTGCCTTATATCTTTTTTGTTAAAGAGAAAAATGGGAGAGAGAAAACTCAAGTTTGGATCTGAAAAAAAATTTGAACATCCAAAATGGAAATGCACAAATGCTGAGAGAGATAATTTCAAAAACTATCTGTGATTTTTAAGGATAGGCAAAAAGTGGGTTGTTTAGCTCTGGTAAATATCCAACCACACGTTAAGTTGCGAATTTATTTTTTTCTACTCCTTAACATTTTAGGATCATTAGGTCACTTGTATCCTCAACATGTTTCTGTCATGCATATCCACTACATTAAAAACAAGTTAGAATCAGGTAGAAGTCTCTTTCCGATAAAATTCCACCAAGCTATTATTTGGGGTTGTACTAGTAGAATTTCCCAAATATGGATAACAAAACTTTGGAGTACAGTTTTAGCGCATGAAATAATTTTCTTCACTTACATTTATTATAGTTTTCAAATTTTTTTGCATACATGAACTCTAAAATTTTCATTTTGCTGCGATCTATTTGCCTTATATCTTCTTTTGTTTACGAGAAAAATGGGGGAGTGAAAACTCAAGTTTGGTTCTGAAAAAAAATTCCAACATCCAAAATAAAAATGCACACATGCTAAGAAAGATAATTCCAAAAAGTATCTGTGATTTTAAAGGATGGACAAAAAGTGGGTTATTTGGGTCTGGTAAATATCCAACCACATGTTAACTTGCAAATTTAATTTTTTCTACTCCTTGAAATTTTTGGATCATTAGGTCACTTGCATCTTCAACATGTTTTTGGCATGCATATCCACCACATTTAAAACTTGTTAGGATCAGTTAGAAGTCTCTTTCCTATAAAATTCCACCAAGCTATTATTAGGGGTTGTACTGGTGGAATTTCCCAAACTCTGATATCAAAACTTTGGAGTTCACTGTTAGTGCGTAAAATAATTTTCTTCACTTACATTTATTATAGTTTTCAAATTTTTTTTCATACATGAACTCTAAAATTTTCATTTTGCTGCGATCTATTTACCTTATATATTTTTTGTTTACAAGCAAAAGGGAGAGTGAAAACACAAGTTTGGATTTGAAAAAAAAAAATTGAACATCCAAAATGGAAATGCACAAATGGTAAGAGAGATAATTCCAAAAAGTTTCTCGGATTTTTAAGGATAGGCAAAAAGTGGGATGTTTGGCTCTGGTAAATATCCAACCACAAGTTAACTTGAGAATTTTATTTTTTCTACTCATTGAGATTTTTGGATCATTGGGTCAATTGGATCCTCAACATGTTTCTGGCATGCATATCCACCACATTTAAAACATGTTAGGATCAGTTAGAAGTATCTTGCCTATAAAATTCCACCAATCTATTATAAGGGGTTGTACTAGTGGAATTTCCCAAACTTGGATAACAAAACTCTTGAGTAACAGTGCGTGAAATAATTTTCTTCACTTACATTTATTATAGTTTTCATAACTTTTTGCATACATCAACACTAAAAATTTTCATTTCGTTGCGATCTATTGGCCTTATATCTTTTTTGTTTACGAGAAAAATGGGAGAGTGAAAACTCAAGTTTGGATCTAAAAAAACATTTGAACATCCAAAATGGAAATGCGCAAATGCTAAGAGAGATAATTCCAAAAAGTATCTGTGATTTTTAAGGATAGGCAAAAAGTTGATCTTTTGGCTTTCGTAAATATCCAACAACACGTTAACTTTAGAATTAAATTTTTTCTAATCAAAATTTTTGGATCATTCGGTCATTTGCATCCTCAACATGTTTTTGGCATGCATATCCACCACACTTAAAACATGTTAGGATCAGTTAGAAGTTTCTTTCCTATAAAATTCCACCAAGCTATTATTAGGGGTTGTACTAGTGGAATTTCCCAAACATGGATAACAAAACTTTGGAGTTCACTTTTAGTGCGTGAAATAATTTTTTTCACTTACTTTTGTTGTAGTTTTCAATTTTTTTTGCATACAAGAACTCTAAAATTTTCATTTTTTTGCGATCTATTTGCCTTATATCTTTTTTGTTTAAGAGAAAAATGGGAGTGTGTAAACACAAGTTTGGATCTGAAAAAAAATTAGACAATCCAAAATGGCCAAAACGGAAATGCACTAATGCTGAGAGAGATAATTCCAAAAAGTATCTGGGATTTTTAAGGATAGGCAAAAAGTGGGTTGTTTGGCTTTGGTAAATATCCAACCACACCTTAACTTGAGAATTATATTTTTTCTACTCCAAAAAATTTTTGGTTCATTAGGTCACTTGCATCCTCAACATGTTTTTGGCATTCATATCCACCACATTCAAGACATGTTAGGATCAGTTAGAAGCCTCTTTCCTATAAAATTCCACCAAGCTATTATTAGGGGTTGTACTGGTGGAATTTCCCAAACTCTGATATCAAAACTTTGGAGTTCACTGTTAGTGCGTAAAATAATTTTCTTCACTTACATTTATTATAGTTTTCAATTTTTTTTTCATACATGAACTCTAAAATTTTCTTTTTGTTGCGATCTAATTGCCTTATATCTTTTTTCTTTACGAGAAAAAAGGGAGACTGAAAACTCAAGTTTGGATCTGAAAAAAAATTTGAACATCCAAAATGGAAATGAGCAAATGCTAAGAGAGATAATTCAAAAAAGTTTCTATGATTTTTAAGGATAGGTAAAAAGTGGGTTGTTTGGCTCAGGTAAATATTCAGCCACACGTTAACTTGAGAATTTAATTTTTTCTACTCCTTGAAATTTTTGGATCATTAGGTCACTTGCATTGTCAATATGTTTATGGCACGCATATCCACCACATTTAAAACATGTTATGATCAGTTAGAAGTTTCTTTCCTACATAATTTCACCAAGCTATTATTAGGAGTTGTACTAGTGGTATTTCCCCAACATGGATAACAAAACTTTGGAGTTCACTTTTAGTGCGTGAAATAATTTTCTTTGCTTACTTTTATTATAGTTGTCAAATTTTTTTGCGTACATGAACTCTAAAATTTTCATTTTGTTGCAATCTATTTGCCTTATATCTTTTTTGTTTACGAGAAAAATGGGAGAGTGAAAACTCAAGGTTGGATCTAAAAAAAAATTTGAACATCCAAAATGGAAATGCACAAATGCTGAGAGAGATAATTCCAAAAAGTATCCATGATTTTTAAAGATAGGCAAAAAGTGGGTTGTTTTGTTTTGGTAAATTATCCAACCAGACGTTAACTTGAGAATTTAATTTTTTCTACACCTTGGAATCTTTGGTTACTTGCATCCTCAACATTTTTCTGGCATGCATATCCACCACATTTAAAACATGTTAGGATCAGTTAGAAGTCTCTTTCCTATAAAATTCCACCTAGCTATTATTAGTGGTTATACTAGTGGAATTTCCCAAATATGGATAACAAAACTTTGGAGTTCACTTTTAGTGCGTGAAATAATTTTCTTCACTTACATTTATTATAGTTTTCAAATTTTTTGCATACATGAACTCTAAAATTTTCATTTTGTTGCGATCTGTTTGCCTTATATCTTTTTTGTTTACAAGAAAAATGGGAGAGTGAAAACTCAAGTTTGAATCTGAAAAAAAATTTGAACATCTTAAATAGAAATGCACATATGCTGAGAGTGATAATTCCAAAAAGTATATGTGATTTTTAAGAATAGGCAAAAAGCTGGTTGTTTGGGTCTGGTAAATATCCAACCAGACGTTAACTTGAAAATTTAATTTTTTCTACTCCTTGAAATTTTTGGATCATTAGGTCAATTGCATACTTAATATGTGTATGGCATGCATATCCACCACATTTAAAACATTTTAGGATCAGTTAGAAGTCTCTTTCCTACATAATTCCACCAAGCTATTAGTAGGGGTTGTACTAGTGGTGTTTCCCCAACATGGATAACAAAACATTGGAGTTCACTTTTAGTGCGTGAAATAATTTTCTTTACTTACTTTTATTATAGTTTTCAAATTTTTTTGCGCACTTGAACTCTAAAATTTTCATTTTGTTGCGATCTATTTGCCTTATATCTTTTTTGTTTACGAGAAAAATGGGAGAGTGAAAACTCAAGTTTGGATCTGAAAAAACATTTGAACATCCAAAATGGAAATGCACAAATGCTCAGAGAGATACTTCCAAAAAATATCTGTGATTTTTAAGGATAGGGAAAAAGTTGATTGTTTGGCTCACGTAAATATCCAACAACACTTTAACTTTAGAATTTAATTTTTTCTTCTCATTGAAACTTTTTGTTCATTAGGTCATTTGCATCCTCAACATGTTTCTGGCATGCATATCCACCACATATAAAACATGTTAGGATCCGTTAGAAGTCTCTTTCCTATAAAATTCGATCAAGCTATTATTAGGGGTTGCACTAGTGGAATTTCCGAAACATGGAAAACAAAAGTTTGGAGTTTACTTTTAGTGTGTGAAATAATTTTTTTCACTTACATTTATTATAGTTTTCAAATTTTTTTGCATACATGATCTCTAAAATTTTCATTTTGTTGGGATCTATTTTCCTTATATCTTTTTTGTTTACGAGAAAAATGGGAGTGTGAAAACTCAAGTTTGGATCTGAAAAAAAAAATTGAACATCCAAAATGGAAATCCACAAATGCAGAGAGAGATAATTCCAAAATTTACCTATGATTTTTAATGATAGGAAAAAAGTGGGTTGTTTTGCTCTAGTAAATATCCAACTACAGGTTAACTTGCGAATTTAATTCTTTATACTCTTTGAAATGTTTGGATCATTAGGTCACTTGCATCCTCACCATGTTTCTGGCATGCATATCCAACACATTTAAAACATGATAGGATCAGTTAGAAGTCTCTTTCCTAAAATATTTTGCCTAGCTATTATTAGGGGTTGTACTAGTGAAATTTCCAAAACATTGATAACAAAACTTTGGAGTTCACTTTTAGTGCATGAAATAATTTTTTCACTTACATTTATTATAGTTTTCATATTTTTTTGCATACATGAACTCTAAAATTTTTATTTTGTTGCGACCTATTTGCCTTATATCTTTTTTGTTTACGAGAAAAATGGGAGAGTGAAAACTAATGTTTGGATCAGAAAAAGAATTTGAACATCCAAAATGGAAATGCACAAATACTGAAAGAGATAATTCCAAAAAGTATATGGGATTTTTAAGGATAGGCAAAAAGTGGGTTGTTTGGCTCAAGTAAATATCCAACCACACGTTAACTTGAGAATTTGATTTTTTCTATTGCTTGAAATTTTTGGCTCACTAGGTCACTAGAATTCTCAACATGTTTCTGGCATGCATATCCACTACATTTAACACGTGTTAGGATCAATTAGAATTTTCTTTCCTATAAAATTCAACCAAGCAAATATTAAGGGTTGTACTAGTGGAATTTCCCAAACATGGATAACAAAACTTTGGACTTCATTTTTAGTGCGATAAATAATTTTCTTCACATACACTTAATAGAGTTTTCAATTTTTTTCCATACATGAAATCTAAAATTTTCATTTTGCTGCGATCTATTTCCTTTATATCTTTTTTCTTTACGAGAAAAATGGGAGAGTGAAAACTCAAGTTTGGATCTGAAAAACAATTTGAACATCCCAAATGGAAGTGCACAATTGCTGAGAGAGATAATTCCAAAAAGTATATGTGATTTTTAAGGATAGTCAAAAAGTAGATTGTTTAGCTCTAATAAATATCCAACCACACGTTAACATTTTTCTGGCATGCATATCCACCACATTTAAAACATGTTAGGATCAGTTAGAAGTCTCTATCCTATAAAATTCCACCAAGCTACTATTAGGGGTTGTACTAGTGGAATTTCCCAAACATGGATAACAAAACTTTGGAGTTCACTTTTAGTGTGTGAAATAATTTTCTTCACTTATGTTTATTGTAGTTTTCAATTTTTTTTGCATACATGGACTATAAAATTTTTATTTTGTTGCGATCTATTTGCCTTATATCTTTTTTGTTTACGAGAAAAATGGGAGTGTGAAAACTTAAGTTTGGATCAGAAAAAAAAAGTGGAACATCCAAAATGGAAATGCGCAAATGCTGAGAGAGATAATTCCAAAAAGTATCTGGGATTTTTAAGGATAGGAAAAAAGTGGGTTGTTTGGCTTTGGTAAATATCCAACAACACGTTAACTTGAGAATTTAATATTTCCTACTCCATGAAAATTTTGGATCATTAGGTCACTTGCATCCTCAACATGTTTCTGGAATGTATATCCACCACATTTAAAACATGTTAGGATTTGTTAGAAGTGTCTTTCTTATAAAATTCCACCAAGCGATTATTAGGGGTTGTACTAGTGGAATTTCCCAAACATAGATAACAAAATTTAGGAGTTCACTTTTAGTGCGTGAAATAATTTTTGTCATTTAAATTTATTATAGTTTTCAATTTTTTTTGCATACATGGACTATTAAATTTTTCTTTTGTTGTGATCTATTTGCCTGATATCTTTTTTGTTTACGAGAAAAATGGGAGTGTGAAAACTTAAGTTTGGATCTGAAAAAAAAATTGGAACATCCAAAATGGAAATGCGCAAATGCTGAGAGTGATAATTCCAAAAAGTATCTGGGATTTTTAAAGATAGGAAAAAAGTGGGTTGTTTGGCTCTGGTAAATATCCAACAACACGTTAACATGAGAATTTAATATTTCCTACTCCGTGAAATTTTTGGATCATTAGGTCACTTGCATCCTCAACATGTTTCTTGCATGCATATCCACCACATTTAAAACATGTAAGGATCAGTTAGAAGCCTCTTTCCTATAAAATTCCACCAAGCTATTATTAGGGGTTGTGCTAGTGGAATTTCCCAATCATGGATAACAAAACTTTGGAGTTCACTTTTAGTGCGTGAAATAATTTTCTTCACTTACATTTATTATAGCTTTTGAATTTTTTTGCATACATGAACTCTAAAATTTTCAATTTGTTGCGAACTATTTACCTTTTATCTTTTTTGTTTACGAGAAAAATGGAAGAGTGAAAACTCAAGTTTGGATCTGAAAAAAAATTTGAACATCAAAATGGAAATGCACAAATCCTGTGAGAGATAATTCAAAAAAGTATTTGTGATTCTTAAGGATAGGCAAAAAGTGGGTTGTTTGGCTCTAGTAAATATCCAACCACACGTTAACTTGAGAATTTAATTTTTTCTACTCCTTGAAATTTTGGGATCATTAGGTCATTAGCATCCTTAACATGTTTCAAGCATACATACCCACAACATTTAAAACATGTTAGGAGCTGTTAGAAGTCTCTTTCCTATAAAATCCCACCAAGCTATTATTAGGGGTTGTACTAGTGGAATTTCCCAAACATGGTTAACAAAACTTTGGAGTTCACTTTTAGTGCCTGAAATAATTTTCTTCACTTACATTTATTATAGATTTCAAATATTTTTGCATACATGAACTCTAAAATTTTCATTTTTTTGCCATCTATTTGGCTTATATATTTTTTGTTTATGAGAAAAATGGGAGAGTGAAAACTCAAGTTTGGATCTGAAAAAAAATTTGAACATCCAAAATGGAAATGCACAAATCCTGAGAGAGATAATTCAAAAAAGTATCTGTGATTTTTAAGGATTGGCAAAAATTAGGTTGTTTGGCTCCGACACGTTAACTTGAGAATTTAATTTTTTCTACTCCTTGAAATTTTTGGATCATTAGGTCACTTGCATCCTCAACATGTTTCAGGCATGCATTTCCACCACATTTAAAACATGTTATATCTGTTAGAAGTCTCTTTCCTATAAAATTCCACCAAGCTATTATTAGGGGTTGTACTAGTGGAATTTCCCAGACATAGATAACAAAACTTTGGAGTTCACTTTTAGTGCGTGAAATAATTTTCTTCACTTACATTTATTATAGTTTTCTAATTTTTTTGCATGGATGAACTCTAAAATTTTCATTTTTTGCGATCTTTTTGCCATATTTCTTTTTTGTTTACGAGAAAAATGGGAGTGTGAAAACTCAAGTTTGGATCTGAAAAAAAATTTGAACATCCAAAATGGAAATGCACAAATGCTGAGAGAGATAATTCCAAAAAGTATTTGTGATTTTTAAGGATTGGCAGAAAGTGGGTTGTTTGGTTCTTGTAAATATCCAACCACACATTAACTTGAGAATTTAATATTTTCTACACCTTGAAATTTTTGGATCATTAGGTCACTTTCATCCTCAACATGTTTCTGGCATGCATATCCACCACATTTAAACCATGTTAGGATCAGTTAAAAGCCTCTTTCCTATAAAATTCCACCAAGCTATTATTATGGGTTGTACTAGTGGAATTCCCAAACCTGGATAACAAAACTTTGGAGTGCACTTTTAGTGCGTGAAATAATTTTCTTCACATATATTTATTATAGCTTTTGAATTTTTTTGCGTACATGAACTCAAAAATTTCCATTTTGTTGTGATATATTTACCTTATATCCTTTTGGTTTACGAGAAAACTGGGAGAATTAAAACTCAAGTTTGGATTTGAAAAAAAATTTGAACATCCAAATGGAAATGCACTAATGCAGAGAGAGATAATTGCAAAAAGTATCTTTGATTTTTTAGGAAAGGCAAAAAGTGGGTTGTTCGGCTCAGGTAAATATCCAACCACACGTTTAGCTGAGAATTTAATTTTTTTTACTCCATGAAATTTTTGAATCATTAGGTCACTTGCATCCTCAACATGTTTCTGGCATGCATATCCACCACATTTAAAACATGTTAGGATCAGTTAGAAGTCCCTTTTCTATAAAATTCCACCAAGCTATTATTAGGAGTTGTACTAGTGGAATTTCCCAAACATGGATAACAAAACTTTGGAGTTCACTTTAAGTGTGTGAAATAATTTTCTTCACTAACATTTGTTATAGTTTTCATTTTTTTTTGCATAGATGAACTCTAAAATATTCAATTTGTTGCGATCTATTTGCCTTATATCTTTTTGGTTTACGTGAAAAATGGGAGGGTGAAAACTCAAGTTTGGATTTGAAAAAAATTTTGAACATCCAAAATGGAAATGTACAAATGTTGAGAGAGATATTCAAAAAAGTATCTGTGATTTTTAAAGATAGGCAAAAAGTGGGTTGTTTGGCTCTGGTAAATATCCAACCACACGTTAACTTGAGAATTTAATTTTTTCTACACCTTGAAATTTTTGGATCATTAGGTCACTTGCATTCTCAACATGTTTCTAGCATGCATATCCACCACATTTAAAACATGTTAGGATCAATTACAAGTCTCTTTCCTATAAAATTCCACCAAGCAATTATTAGGGGTGGTACTAGTGGAATTTCCCTAACATGGATAACAAAACTTTGGAGTTCACTTTTAGTGCGTGAAATAATTTTCTTCACTTGCATTTACTATATTTTTTTAAATTTTTTTGCATACATGAACTCTAATATGTTCATTTTGTTGAGATCTATTTGCCTTATATCTTTTATGTTAAATAGAAAAATGGGAGTGTGATAACTCAAGTTTGGATCTGAAAAAAATTTGAACATCCAAAATGGAAATGCACAAATGCTGAGAGACATAATTCCAAAAAGTATCTGTGATTTATAAGAATAGGCAAAAAGTAGGTTGTTTGGCTCAGGTAAATATCCAACCACACATTAACTTGAGAATTTAATATTTTCTACTCCTTTAAAATTTTGGATCATGAGGTTACTTGCATCCTCAACATGTTTCTAGCATGCTTATCCACCACATTTAAAACATGTTAGGATCAGTTAGAAGCCTCTTTCCTATAAAATTCCACCAATCTATTATTAGGGGTTGTACTAGTGGAATTTCCCAAACATGGATAACAAAACTTTGAAGTTCACTTTCAGTGCGTGAAATAATTTTCCTCACTTACATTTATTATAGCTTTCAAATTTTTTTGCATACATGAACTCAAAAATTTCCATTTTGTTGCGATCTAATTGCCTTATATCTTTTTTGTTAAAGAGAAAAATGGGAGAGTGAAAACTAAAGTTTGGATCTAAAAAAAAATTTGAACATCCAAAATGGAAATGCACAAATGCTGAGAGAGATAATTTCAAAAAGTATCTGTGATTTTTAAGGATAGGCAAAAAGTGGGTTGTTTGGCACAGGTAAATATCCAACCACACGTTAACTTGAGAATTTAATATTTTCTTACTCCTTTAAAATTTTGGATTATTAGGTCACTTGTATCCTCAACATGTTTCAAGCATGCAAATCCACTACATTTAAAACATGTTAGGATTAGTTAGAATCATCTTTCCTATAAAATTCCACCAATCTAATATTAGGGGTTGTACTAGTGAAATTTCCCAAACATGCATAACAAAAGTTTGAAGTTCACTTTTCGTGCGTGAAATAATTTTCTTCACTTATATTTATTACAGCTTTCGAATTTTTTTGCATACATGAACACAAAAATTTCCATTTTGTTGCGATCTATTTGCCTTATATCTTTTTTGTTAAAGAGAAAAATGGGAGAGTGAAAACTCAAGTTTGGATCTGAAAAAAAATTTGAACATCCAAAATGGAAATGCACAAATGTTGAGAGAGATAATTTCAAAAGTATCTGTGATTTTTAAGGATAGGCAAAAAGTGGGTTGTTTGGCACAGGTAAATATCCAACCACACGTTAACTTGAGAATTTCATATTTCCTACTCCTTGAAAATTTTGGATCATTAGGTCACTTGTATCCACAACATGTTTCTGGCATGCAAATCCACCACATTTAAAACATGTTAGGATTAGTTAGAATCATCTTTCCTATAAAATTCCACCAATCTATTATTAGCGGTTGTACTGGTGGAATTTCCCAAACATGCATAACAAAAGTTTGAAGTTCACTTTAGTGCGTGAAATAATTTTCTTCTCTTAGATTTATTACAGCTTTCGAATTTTTTTGCAGACATGAACTCAAAAATTTCCATTTTGTTGCGATCTATTTGCCTTATATCTTTTTTGTTAAAGAGAAAAATGACAGAGTGAAAACTCAAGTTTGGATCTGAAAAAAAAATTGAACATCCAAAATGGAAATGCACAAATGCTGAGAGAGATAATTTCAAAAACTATCTGTTATTTTTAAGGATAGGCAAAAAGTGGGTTGTTTGGCACAGGTAAATATCCAACCACACGTTAACTTGAGAATTTCATATTTTCTACTCCTTAAAAATTTTGGATCATTAGGTCACTTGTATCCGCAACATGTTTCTGACATGCAAATCCACCACATTTAAAACATGTTAGGATTAGTTAGAATCATCTTTCCTATAAAATTCCACCAATCTATTATTAGGGGTTGTACTAGTGGAATTTCCCAAACATGCATAACAAAAGTTTGAAGTTCACTTTTAGTGCGTGAAATAATTTTCTTCTCTTAGATTTATTTCAGTTTTTGAATTTTTTTGCATACATGAACTCAAAAATTTCCGTTTTGTTGTGATCTATTTACCTTATATCATTTTTGTTTAGGAGAAAAATGGGAGAGTGAAAACTCAAGTTTGGATTTGAAAAAAAAATTGAACACCCAAAATGGAAATGCACAAATACTGAGAGAGATAATTCCAAAAAGTATTTTTGTTTTTTCAGGATAGGCAAAAAGTGGTTGTTTGGCTCAGGTAAATATCCAACCGCACGTTAACTTGAGAATTTTAGTTTTTTTACACCTTGAAATTTTTCGATCATTAGGTCACTTGCATCCTCAACATGTTTCTAGCATGCATATCCACCACATTTAAAACAAGTTAGGATCAGTTAGAAGTCTATTTCCTATAAAATTCCACCAAGCAATTATTAGGGGTTGTACTAGTGGAATTTTCCAAACATGGATAACAAACTCTGGAGTTCACTTTTAGAGCGTGAAATAATTTTCTTCACTTTTACATTTATTATAGTTTTCAAATTTTTTTGCATACATGCACTCTAAAGTTTTCATTTTGTTGTGATCTATTTGCATTATATCTTTTTTGTTAACAAGAAAAATGGGAGAGTGAAAATTCAAGTTTGGATCTGAAAAAAAAAAATTGAACATCCAAAATGGAAAGGCACAAATGCTAAGAGAGATAATTCCAAAAAGTATCTGTGATTTTTAAGGATAGGCAAAAAGTGGGTTGTTTGGCTATGGTAAATATCCAACCACACGTTAACTTAACTATTTGATTTTTTCTTCTCCTTAAATTTTTTGGTGCATTAGGTCAGTTGCATCCTCAACATGTTTCTGGCACGCATATCCACTACATTTAAAACATGTTAGGATATCTTAGAAGTCTCTTTCCTATAAAATTCCACGAAGCTATTATTAGGGGTTGTACAAGTGGAATCTCCCAAACATGGATAACAAAACTTTGGAGTTCATTTTTAGTGCGAGAAATAATTTTCTTCACATACATTTATTATTGTTTTCAATTTTTTTGCATACATGAACTCTAAAATTTTTATTTTGTTGCGATCTATTTGCCTTATATCTTTTTTGTTTACGAGAAAAATTGTAGAGTGAAAACTCAAGTTTGGATTTGAACAACCAAAATGGCCAAAATAGAAATTCACAAAAGCTGAGAGAGATAATTCCAAAAAGTATCTGTGATTTTTAAGGATAGGCAAAAAGTGGGTTATTTGGCTTTGGTAAATATCCAACCACACGTTAACTTGAGAATTTATTATTTTCTACTCCTTGAAATTTTTGGATCATTAGGTCACTTGCATCCTCAATATGTTTCTAGGATGCTTATTCACCACATTTAAAACATGTTACGATCAGTTAGATGCCCCTTTCCAAGAAAATTCCACCAAGCTATTATTAGGGGTTGTACTAGTGGAATTTCCCAAATATGGATAACAAAACTTTCGAGTTCACTTTTTGTGCATGAAATAATTTTCTTCACTTACATTTGTTATAGTTTTCAAAATTTTTCCATACATGAACTCTAAAATTTTCATTTTGTTGCGATCTATTAGCCTTGTATCTTTTTTCTTTACGAGAAAAATGGGAGAGTGAAAACTAGAGTTTGGATCTGAAAAAAAATTTGAACATCAAAAATGGAAATGCACAAATTCTGAGAGAGATAATTCAAAAAAGTATATGTGATTTTTAAGGATAGGAAAAAAGTGGGTTGTTTGGCTATGGTAAATATCCAACCACATGTTAACTTGAGAATTTAATTTTTCTACTACTTGTAATTTTTGGATTATTCGGTCACTTGCATCCTCAACATGTTTCTGACATGCATATCCACCACATTTAAAATATGTTAGGATCAGTTAGAAGTCACTTTCCTATAAAATTCCACCAAGCTATTATTAGGGGTTGTACAAGTGGAATTTCCCAGGAATGGATAACAAAACTTTGGGGTTCACTTTCAGTGCATGAAATAATTTTCTTCACTTACATTTATTAAAGTTTTCAAATTTTTTTGCATACATGAAATCTAAAATTTTCATTTTGTTGCGATCTATTTGCCTTATATCTTTTTTTTTATGTGAAAAATGGGAGAGTGAAAACTCAAGTTTGGATCTGAAAAAAAATTTCAACATCCTAAATGGAAATGAACAAATGTTGAGAGAGATAATTGAAAAATGTATCTGTGATTTTTAAGGATAGGCAAAAAGTTGGTCGTTTGGCTCTAGTAAATATCCAACCAGACATTAACTTCAAAATTTAATTTTTTCTACTCCTTGAAATTCTTGGATAATTAGGTCACTTGCATCCTCAACATGTTTCTGGCAAGCATATCCACCATATTTAAAACATGTTAGGATCAGTTAGATGTCTTTCCTTTAAACTTCTAACAAGCTTTTGTTAGGGGTTGTACTAGTAGAATTTCCCAAACTTGTTTAACAAAACTTTTGAGCAACTTTTAGTGCGTGAAATAATTTCTTCACTTACAATTATTATAGTTCTCAAATTTTTTTGCATACATGAACTCTGAAATTTTCATTTTGTTGCGATCTATTTGCCTTATATCTTTTTTGTTTACTAGAAAAAAGGGAGAGTGAAAACTCAACTTTGGATCAGAAAAAAAATTTGAACATCCAAAATGGAAATGGACAAATGTGAGAGAGATAATTCCAATAAGTATCTGGGATTTATAGCGATAGGCAAAAAGTGGGTTGTTTTTCTCTGGTAAATATCCAACTACATGTCAACTTGAGAATTTAATTTTTTCTACTCCTTGAAATTTTAGGATCATTGGGTAACTTGCATCCTCAACACATTTCTGGCATGCATATCCACTACATTTAATGATGTTAGGAATAGTTAAAAGTCCCTTTCCTATAAAATTCCACCAAGTTATTATTAGGGGTTGTACTAGTGGAATTTCCCAAACATGGATAACAAAACTTAGGAGTTCATTTTTAGTGCGTGAAATAATTTTCTTCACTTACATTTATTTAAATTTTCAATTTTTTTTCATACATGAACTCTAAAATTTTCATTTTGTTGCGATCTATTTGCCTTATATCTTTTTTCTTTACGAGAAAAATGGGAGAGTGAATTTCAAGTTTGGATCTGAAAAAAATATGAACATCCAAAATGGAATTCCACAAATGAAGAGAGATATAATTCCAAAAAGTATCCATAATTTTTAAGGATAGCCAAAAAGTTGGTTGTTTGGCTCTGGTAAATATCCAACCAGACGTTCACTTGAAAATTTAATTTTTTTTACTTCTTCAAATTTTTGGATCATTAGGTCACTTGCATCCTCAACATGTTTCTGGCATGCATATCCACCACATTTAAAAGATTTTAGGATCAGTTAGAAGTCCCTTTCCTATAAAATTCCAACAAGCTATTATTAGGGGTTGTACTAGTGGAATTTCAGAAACATGGATAACAAAACTTTGGAGTTCATTTTTAGTGCGTGAACTAATTTTCTTCACTTATATTTATTATAGTTCCAAAAGTTTTTTGCATACTTGAACAATAAAATTTTCATTTTCATGCAATCTATTTTCCTTATATCTTTTTTGTTTACGAGAAAAATCGGAAAGTGAAAACTTTTTGGATCTGAAAAAAAATTTGAACATCCAAAATGGGAATACACAAATTCTGAGGGAGATAATTCCAAAAGTATCTGTGTTTTTTAAGGATAGGCAAAAAGTGGGATGTTTGGCTCTGGAAAATATCCAACCACACGTTAAATTGAGAAATTGATTTTTTCTACTCCTTGAAATTTTTGGATCATTACGTCACTTGCATCCTCAACATGTTTCAGGCATGCATATCCACCACATTTAAAACGTGTTAGGATCAGTTAGAAGTCTTTTTGCTATAAAATTCCTCCAAGCAATTATTAGGGGTTGTACTAGTAGAATTTCCCAAAAATGGATTACAAAACTTTGGAGTTCTTTTTTAGTGCGTGAAATAATTTTTTTCACATACATTATTATAGTTTTCAAATTTTTTTCCATACATGAACTCTAAAATTTTCATTTTTTGTGATCTATTTGCCTTATATCTTTTTTGTTTATGAGAGAGATAATTCCAAAAAGTACCTGTGATTTTTAAGGATAGGCGAAAAGTGGATTGTTTGGCTCTCGTAAATATCAAACCACACGTTAACTTTAGAATTTAATTTTTTCTACTCCTTGAAATTTTTGGATCATTAGGTCACTTTTATCCACAACATGTTTATGGCATGCATATCCACGACATTTTAAACATGTTAGGATTAGTTAGAAGTCTTTTTCCTATAAAATGCCACCAAGCTATTATAAGGGGTTGTACTAGTGGAATTTCCCAGACATGGATAACAAAACTTTGGAGTTCACTTTTAGTGCGTGAAATAACTTTCTTCACTTATATTTGCAATAGTTTTCAAATTTTTTTGTGTACGTGAACTATAAAATTTTCATTTTGTTGCGATCTATTTGCCTTATATCTTTTTTGTTTATGAGAAAAATTGGAGTGTGAATACTCAAGTTTGGAGCCCAAAAAAAATTGAACATCCAAAATGGAAATGCACAAATGCTGAGAGAGATAATTCCAAAAAGTATCTGTGTTTTTTAAGGATAGGCAAAAAGTGGGTTGTTTCGCTCAGGTAAATATCCAACGACACGTTAACTTGAGAAATTAATATTTTCTACTCCTTGAAAATTTTGGATCATTAGGTCACTTGCATCCTTACCATTTTTCTGGCATGCATATCCACCATATTTAAAACAAGTTAGGATCAGTTAGAAGTCTGTTCCCTATAAAATTCCACCAAGCTATTATTAGGGGTTGTACTAGTGGAATTTTCCAAACATGGATAACAAAACTTTGGAGTTCACTTTTAGTGCGTGAATAAATTTTATTCACAAACATTTATTATAGTTTTCAAATTTTTTTGCATACATGAACTCTAAAATTTTCATTTTGTTGCGATCTATTTGCCTAGTATCTTTTTTTTTACGTGAAAAAAGAGAGTGTGAAGACTCAAGTTTGGATCTCAAAAATAATTTGAACATCCTAAATGGAAATGCATAAAATGGTGAGAGAGGTAATTCCAAAAAGTATCGGTGATTTTTAAGGATAGGCAAAAAGTGTGTTGTTTGGCTTTGGTAAATATCCAACCACATGTTAACTTGAGAATTTGATTTTTTCAACTCCTTGAAATTTTTGGATCATTAGGTCACTTGCATCTTCAACATGTTTCTGGCATGCATATCCACCACATTAAAAACTAGTTAGGTTCGGGAAGAAGTCTCTTTCGTATAAAATTCCACCAAGCTATTATTAGGGGTTGTACTAGTGGAATTTCCTAAACATGGATAACATAACTTTGGAGTTCACTTTCAGTGCGTGAAATAATTTTCTTTACTTGCATTTATTAAAGTTTTTAAATTTTCATTTTGCTGCGATCTATTTACCTTATATCTTTTTTGTTTACGAAAAAAACGGAGAGTGAAAACTCAAGTTTGGATTTGAAAACAAAATTGAACATCCAAAATGGAAATGCACAAACGCTAAGAGAGATAATTCAAAAACTTTTCTCGGATTTTTAACGAAAGGCAAAAAGTTGGTTGTTTGGCTCTAGTAAATTCCAACCACACGTTAACTTGAGAATTTTATTTTTTCTACTCATTGAAATTTTCCAACCACAGGTCAATTGGATCCTCAAAATGTTTCTGGCATGCATATCCACTACATTTAAAACATGTTAGGATCAGTTAGAAGTATCTTGCCTATAAAATTCCACCAAGCTATTATAAGGGGTTGTACTAGTGGAATTTCCCAAACTTGGATAACAAATATTCTGAGTAACTATGCGTGAAATAATTTTCTTCACTTACATTTATTTTTTTTTCAAAATTTTTTGCATACATCAACACTAAAATTTTCATTTTGTTTGCGATCTATTTGCCTTATATCTTTTTTTTACGAGAAAAATGGGTGAGTGAAAACTCAAGTTTTGATATGAAAAAACATTTGAACATCCAAAATGGAAATGCACAAATGCTAAGAGTGATAATTCCAAAAAGTATCTGTGATTTTTAAAGGAGAGGCAAAAAGTGGGTTGTTTGGCTCTGGTACATATCCATCCACTTGAGAATTTGATTTTTTCTACTCCTTGAAATTTTTGGATCATTAGGTCCACTAGCATCCTCAACATGTATCTGGCATGCATATCTACCACACTTAAAGCATGTTAGGATCAGTTAGAAGTCCCTTTCTTATAAAATTCCACCAAGCTTATTATTAGGGGTTGTACTTGTTGAATTTCCCAAACATGGATAACAAAACTTTGGAGTTCACTTTTAGTGCTTGAAATAATTTTCTTCACGTACATTTATTATAGTTTTCAATTTTTTTTGCATACATGAACTCTAAAATTTTCATTTTGTTGCGATCTATTTGCCTAATATCTTTTTTGTTTTACGAGAAAAATGGGAGTGTGTAAACTGAAGTTTGGATCTGAAAAAAAATTTGAACATCCAAAATGGCCAAAATGGAAATGCACAAATGCTGAGAGAGATAATTCCAAAAAGTATCTGGGATTTTTAAGGATAGGCAAAAAGTGGGTTGTTTAGCTTTGGTAAATATCCAACCACACGTTAACTTGAGAATTATATTTTTTCTACTCCAAGAAATTTTTGAATCATTAGATCACTTGCATCCTCAACATGTTTTTCGCATTCATATCCACCACATTCAAGATATGTTAGGATCAGTTAGAACCCTCTTTCCTATAAAATTCCTCAAGCTATTCTTAGGGGTTGCACTAGTGGAATTTCCCAAACATGGACAGCAAAAAATTGGAGTTCACTTTGAGTCCGTGAAATAATTTTCTTCACTTAACATTTATTATAGTTTTCAAATATTTTTGCATACATGAACTCTAAAATTTTCTTGTTGTTGCGATCTATTAGCCTTATATCTTTTTTTTTACAAGAAAAATGGGAGAGTGAAAACACAAGTTTGGATCTGAAAAAAATTCAAACATCCAAAATGGAAATGCACAAATGCTGAGAAAGATAATTCCAAAAAGTATCTGTGATTTTTAAGGATGGTTGGTTGTTTGGGTCTGGTAAATATCCAACCACACGTTAACTTGCAAATTTAATTTTTTCTACTCCTTGAAATTTTAGGATCATTAGGTCACTTGGATCCTCAACATGTTTTTGGCATGCATATCCACCACATTTAAAACATGTTAGGATCAATTAGAAGTCTCTTTCGTATAAAATTCCACCAAGCTATTAGTAGGGGTTGTACTAGTGGAATTTCCCAACCTTGGATAACAAAACTTTGGAGTAACTTTTAGTCCGAGAAATAATTTTCTTCACTTACATTTATTATTTTTTTCAAATTTTTTTGCATACAAAAACTCTAAAATTTTCATTTTGTTGCGATCTATTTGCCTCATATCTTTTTTGTTTACGAAAAATGGGAGAGTGAAAACTCAATTTTGGATCTGAAAAAAAATTTGAACATCCAAAATGGAAATGCGCAATTGCTGAGAGAGATAATTCCAAAAAGAATCTGTGATTTTTAAGGAAATGGAAAAAGTGGGTTGTTCGGCTCTGGTAAATATGCAACCTCACGTTAAATTGAGAATTTAATTTTTTCTACTCCTTGAAATTTTTAGATCATTATGTCACTTGCATCCTCAACATCTTTCTGGCATGCATATCCACCACATTTAAAACATGTTAGGATCAGTTAGAAGTCTCTTTCCTATAAAATTCCACCAAGCTATTATTAGGTGTTGTACTAGTGGAATTTCCCAAACATGGTTAACAAAACATTGGAGTTCACTATTAGTGCGTGAAATAATTTTCTTCAATTACATATATTAAAATTTTCAAATTTTTTTGCGTACATGAACACTAAAATTTTCATTTTGTGGCAATCTATTTGCCTTATATCTTTTTTGTTTACGAGAAAAATGGGAGAGTGAAAACTCAAGTTTGGATTTAAAAAAAAATTTCAACATGAAAAATGGAAATGCAAAAATTCTGAGAGAGATAATTCAAAAAAGTATCTGTGATTTTTAAGGATAGGCAAAAAGCTGGTTTTTTGGCTCAGACGTTAACTTGAAAATTTAATTTTTGCTACTCCTTGAAATTTTTAGATCATTAGGTCACTCTCATCCTCAACATGTTTCTGGTATGCATATCCACCACATTTAAAACATGTTGGGATCAGTAAGAAGTCATTTCCTATAAAATTCCATCAAGCTATTATTCGGGGTTGTACTAGAGGAATTTCCAAACATGGATAAAAAAACTTTGGAGTCCACTGCTAGTGCGTGAAATAATTTTCTATACTGACATTTATTATAGTTTTCAAATTTTTTTGCATGCATGAACTCTAAAATTTTCATTTTGCTGCGATCTATTTACCTTATATCTTTTTTTTTACAAGAAAAATGGGAGAGTGAAAACTCAAGTTTGGATCTGAAGAAAAACTTGAATATCCAAAATGGAAAGGCACAAATGATGAGAGGGATATTTTTGAAAATTTCTCGAATTTTTACCGATAGGCAAAAAGTGGGTTGTTTGGCTCTGGTAAATATCCAACCACACGTTAACTTGAGAATTTTATTTTTCTACTCGAAATTTTTGGATCATTAGGTCAATTGCATCCTCAACATGTTTTTGGCATGCATATCCACCACATTTAAAACATGTTAGAATCAGTTAGAAGTCTCTTTCCTATAAAATTTCACCAAGCTATTATTAGGGGTTGTACTAGTGGAATTTTCCAAACTTGGATAACTAAACTTCTGAGTAACATTTAGTTCATGAAATAATTTTTTTCACTTACATTTACTATTGTTTTCAAAATTTTTTGCATATATGACCACTAAAATTTTCATTTTGTTGCGATCTATTTGCCTTATATCTTTTTTGTTTACAAGAAAAATGGGAAAGTGAATACTCAAGTTTGGATCTGAAAAAAAATTCAAACATCCAAAATGGAAATGCACAAATGCTGAGAGAGATAATTCCAAAAAGTATCTGTGATTTTTAAGGATAGGCAAAAAGTGGGTTGTTTGGCTCTGGTAAATTTGCAACCACACGTTAACTTGAGAATTTAATTTTTTCTACTCCTTGAAATTTTTGGATCATTAGGTCACTTGCATCCTCACATGTTTTTGGTATGCATATCCACCACATTTAAAACATGTTAGGATCTGTGAGAAGTCTCTTTCCTATAAAATTCCACCAAGCTATTATTAGGGGTTGTACTAGTGGAATTTCCCAAACATGGATAACAAAACTTTGGAGTTCACAATTAGTGCATAAAATAATTTTCTTCAATTACATTTATTAAAATTTTCAAAATTTTTTCCGTACTTGAACTCTAAAATTTTCATTTTGTTGCGTTCTATTTGCGTTATATCTTTTTTGTTTACGAGAAAAATAGGCGAGTGAAAACTCAAGTTTGGATTTAAAAAAAATTTGAACATAAAAAATGGAAATATACAAATTCTGAGAGAGATAATTCAAAAAAGTATCTGTGATTTTTAAGGATAGGCAAAAAGCTGGTTGTTTGGCTCTGGTAAATATCCAACCAAACGTTAACTAGAAAATTTAATTTTTGCTACTCCTTGAATTTTTTGAATCATTAGGTGACTTTCATCCTCAACATGTTTCTGGTATGCATATCCACCACATTTAAAACATGTTGGGATCAGTTAGAAGTCTCTTTCCTATAAAATTCCACCAAGCTATTATTAGTGGTTGTACTTGTGGAATTTCCCAAACATGGATAAAAAAACTTTGGACTTCACTATTTGTGCGTGAAATAATTTTCTATACTGACATCTATTATAGTTTTCAAATTTTTTACAAACATGAACCCTAAAATTTTCATTTTGCAGCGATTAGTTTACCTTATATATTTTTTTTTACGAGCAAGATGGGAGAGTGAAAACTCAAGTTAGGATCTGAAAAAAAACTTGAACATCATAAATGGAAAGGCACAAATGCTGAGAGAGATAATTCCAAAAATTTTCTCAGATTTTTAACGATGGGCAAAAAGTGGGTTGTTTGGCTCTGGTAAAATATCCAACCACACATTAACTTGAGAATTTTATTTTTCTACTCCATAAAATTTTTCGATCATTACGTCAATGTCATCCGCAACATGTTTTTTGCATGCATATCCACCACATTTAAAACATGTTAGAATCAGTTAGAAGTCTCTTTCCTATAAAATTCCACCAAGCTATTATTTGGGGTTGTACAAGTGGAATTTCCAAAACTTGGATAACAAAACTTCTGAGTAACATTTAGTTCATGAAATAATTTTTTTCTCTTACATTTATTTTAGTTTTCAAAATTTTTTGCATACATGAACACTAAAATTTTCATTTTGTTGCGATCTATTTGCCTTATATCTTTTTTGTTTTCGAGAAAAATGGGAGAGTGAATATTCAAGTTTGGATCTAAAAAAATATTCGAACATCCAAAATGGAAATGCACAAATGGTGAGAGAGATAATTCCAAAAAGTATCTGTGATTTTTAAGGATAGGAAAAAAGTTGATTGTTTGGCTCTCGTAAATATCCAACAACATGTTAACTTTAGAATTTAATTTTTTCTACTCCTTGAAATTTTAGGATCATTAGGTCACTTGAATCCTCAACATGTTTTTGGCATGCATATCCACCACATTCAACACATGTTAGAATCAGTTAGAAGCCTCTTTCCTATAAAATTCCACCAAGCTATTATTAGGGGTTGTACTAGTGCAATTTCCCAAACATGGATAACAAAATGTTGGAGTTCACTTGGAGTGCGTGAAATAATTTTCTTCACTTACATTTATTATAGTTTTCAAATATTTTTGCGTACATGAACTCTAAAATTTTGATTTTGTTGCGATCTATTAGCCTTATATCTTTTTTTTTACTGGAAAAATGGGAGAGTGAAAATACAAGTTTGGATCTGAAAAAAAATTCGAACATCCAAAATGGAAATGCTCAAATGCTGAGAAAGATAATTCCAAAAAGTATCAGTGATTTTTTAGGATGGGCAAAAAGTGGGTTGTTTGGGTCTGGTAAATATCCAACCAAAAGTTAACTTGCAAATTTAATTTTTTCTACTCCTTGAAATTTTTGGATCATTAGGTCACTTGCATCCTCAACATGTTTTTGGCATGCATATCCACCACATTTAAAACATGTTAGGATCAGTTAGAAGTCTTTTTCCTATGAAATTCCTCCAAGCTATTATTAGCGGTTGTACTAGTGGAATTTCCTAAACTTGGATAACAAAACTTTGGAGTAACTTTTAGTCCGTGAAATAATTTTCTTCACTTGCATTTATTATAGTTTTAAATTTTTTTTGCATACATGAACTTTAAACTTTTCATTTTGTTGCGATCTATTTGCCTTATATCTTTTTTATTTACGAAAAATGGGAGAGTGAAAACTCAAGTTTGGATCTGAAAAAAAATATGAGCATCCAAAATGGAAATGTGCAAATACTGAGAGAGATAATTCCAAAAAGTATTTGTGATTTTTAAGGAAAGGCAAAAAGTGGTTGTTTGGCTTTGGTAAATATGCAACAAGACGTTAATTGAGAATTTAATTTTTTCTACTCCTTGAAATTTTTGGATCATTAGGTCACTTACATCCACAACATGTTTCTGGCATGCATATCCACCACATTTAAAACATGTTAAGATCAGTTAGAAGTCACTTTCCTATAAAATTCCACCAAGCTATTATTCGGGGTTGTACTAGTGAAATTTCCCAAACTTGGATAACAAAACTTCTCATTAACTTTTAGTGCGTGAAATAATTTTCTTCACTTACATTTATTATAGTTTTCAAAATATTTTTGCATACATGAACTCTAAAATTTTCATTTTGTTGGGATCTATTAGCCTTATATCTTTTTTGTTTACTAGAAAAATGGGAGAGTAAAAACTCAAGTTTGGATATGAAAAAAAATTCGAACATCCAAAATGGAAATGCACAAATGCTGAGAGAGATAATTCCAAAAAATATCTGTGATTTTTAAGGATGGGCAAAAAGTGGGTTGTTTAGGTCTGGTAAATATCCAACCACACGTTAACTTGCAAATTTTTTTTTTTCTACTCCTTGAAATTTTTGGATCATTAGGTCACTTGCATCCTCAACAAGTTTCTGGAATGCATATCCACCACATTTAAAACATGTTAGGATCAGTTAGAAGTCTCTTTCTATTAAAATTCCGCCAAATTATTATTAGGGGTTGTACTAGTGGAATTTCCCAAACATGAATAACAAAACTTTGGAGTAACTATTAGTGCGTGAAATAATTTTCTTCACTTACATTTACTATAGTTTTCAAATTTTTTAGCATACATGCACTCTATAATTTTCATTTTGTTGCGATATATTTTCCTTATATATTTTTTGTTTACGAGAAAAATGGGAGAGTGAAAACTCAAGTTTGGATCCGAAAAAAAATTTGAACATCCAAAATGGAAATGAGAAAATGCTGAAAGAGATAATTCAAAAAAGTATCTTTGATATTTTAGGAAAGGCAAAAATTGGGTTGTTTTGCTCTGGTAAATATTGAACCACACATTAACTTGAGAATTTAATTTTTTCTACTCCTTGAAATTTTTGGATCATTAGGTCACTTGCATCCTCAACAAGTTTCTGGCATGCATATCCACCACATTTAAAACATGTTAGGATCAGTTAGAAGTCTCTTTCCTATAAAATTACACCAAGCTATTAATAGGGGTTGTATTACTGGAATTTCTCAAATTTGGATAACAAAACTTTGGAGTTCAGTTTTAGTGCGTGAAATAATTTTCTTCACTTACATTTATTATAGTTTTCAAATTTTTTTGCATAAATGAAGTCTAAAATTTTTATTTTGTTGCGATCTATTTCGCTTATATCTTTTATCTTTACTAGAAAAATGGGAGAGTGAAAACTCAAGTTTGGATCTGAAAAAAAATTTGAACATCCAAAATAGAAATGCACAAATGCTGAGAGAGATAACTTTAAGAAGTATCTGGGATTTTTAAGGATAGGCAAAAAGTGGGTTGTTTGCCTCTGGTAGATATCCCACCACACGTTAACTTGCGAATTTAATTTATTCTACTCAAAATTTTTGGATCATTAGGTCACTTGCATCCTCAACATGATTCTTGCATGCATATCCACCACATTTAAAACATGTTAGGTTCAGTAAGAAGTCACTTTCCTAAAAAATTCCACCAAGTTATTATTAGGGGATGTACTAGTGGAATTTACCAAACATTTATAACAAAACTTTAGAGTTGACTTTCAGTGCGTGAAATAATTTTCTTCACTTACATTTTTTAAAGTTTTCAAATTTTTTTGCATACCTGAACTCTAAAATTTTCATCTTGTTCCGATCAATTAGCCTTATATCGTTTTTGTTTACGAGAAAAATGGGAGAGTGAAAACTCAAGTTTGGATCTGAAAAAAAATTTGAACATCCAAAATGGAAATGCACAAATGCTGAGAGAGATAATGCCAAAAAGTATTTGTGATTTTTAAGGAAAGAAAAAAGTGGGTTGTTTGGCTCTTGTAAATATGCAACCACACGTTAACTTGAGAATGTAATTTTTTCTACACCTTGAAATTTTTGGATCATTAGGTCACTTGCATCCTCAACATGTTTCTGGCATGCATATCCACCACATTTAAAACAGGTTTGGATCAGTTAGAAGTCTCTTTCCTATAAAATTCCACCAAGCTATTATTGATGGTTATACTAGTGGAATTTCCCAAATATCGATAACAAAACTTTGGAGTTCACTTATAGTGCGTGAAATAATTTCCTTCACTTACATTTATTATAGTTTTCAAATTTTTTGCATTCATGAACTCTAAAATTTTTATTTTGGTGTGATCTATTTACCTTATATCTTTTTTGTTTACTAGAAAAATGGGAGAGTGAAAACTTAAGTATGGATCATAAAAAAAATTTGAACATCTAAACTGGAAATGCACATATGCTGAGAGAGATAATTCCAAAAAGTATCTGTGATTTTTAAGGATAGGCAAAAAGCTGGTTGTTTGGGTCTGCTAAATCTCCAACCAGACCTTAACTTGAAACTTTAATTTTTTCTATTCCTTGAAATTTTTGGATCATTAAGTCACTTGCATCCTCAACATGTTTCTGGCAAGCATATCCACCATATTTAAAACATGTTAAGATCAGCTAGAAGTCTCTTTCCTATAAAATTCCATCAAGTTATTATTAGGGTTTGCGCTAGTGGAATTTCCAAAACATGGATAACAAAACTTTGGAGTTCACTATTAATTCCTGAAATAATTTTCTTCACTTACATTTATTATAGTTTTCAAAATATTTTTGCATACATGAACTCTAAAATATTCATTTTGTTGCGATCTATTTACCTTATATCTTTTTTGTTTACAAGGAAAATGGGAGAGTGAAAACTCAAGTTTGGATCTGAAAAAAAATTTGAACAACCAAAATGGAAATGCACAAATGCTGAGAGAGATAATTCCAAAAAGTATCTCGGATTTTTAACGAAAGGAAAAAATTGGGTTGTTTGGCTCAGGTAAATATCAAACCACACGTTAACTTGAGAATTTTATTTTTTCTACTCCTTGAAATTTTTGGATCATAGGTCAATTATCCACCACATTTAAAACATGTTAGGATCAGTTAGAAGTCTCTTTCCTATAAAATTCCACCAAGCTATTATTCGGGGTTCTACTAGTGGAATTTCCCAAACTTGGATAACAAAACTTCTGACTACATTTTAGTGCATGAAATAATTTTCTTCACTTACATTTATTATAGTTTTCAAAATATTTTTGCATAGACGAACTCTTAAATTTTCATTTTGTTGCGATCTATTAGCCTTATATCTTTTTTTTTACAAGAAAAATGGGAGAGTGAAAACACAAGTTTGGATCTGAAAAAAAATTCAAACATCCAAAATGGAAATGCACAAATGCTGAGAAAGATAATTCCAAAAAGTATCTGTGACTTTTAAGGATGGGGAAAAAGTGAGTTTTTTTGGTCAGGTAAATATCCAACCACACGTTAATTTGTAAATTTAATTTTTTCTACTCCTTGAAATTTTTGGCTCATTAGGTCACTTGCATCCTCTACATGTTTTGGGCATGCATATCCACCACATTTAAAACATGTTAGGATCAGTTAGAAGTCTCTATAGTATAAAATTCCACCAAGCTATTAGTAGGGGTTGTACTAGTGGAATTTTCCAAACTTGGATATCAAAACTTTGGAGTAACTTTTAGTCCGTGAAATAATTTTCTTCACTTTCATTTATAATTTTTTCAAAAATTTTTGCATACAAAAACTCTAAAATTTTCATTTTGTTGCGATCTATTTGCCTTATATCTTTTGTGTTTACGAAAAATGGGAGAGTCAAAACTCAAGTTTGGATCTGAAAAAAAAATTGAACAACCAAATTGGAAATGTGCAAATGTTGAGAGAGCTAATTCCAAAAAGTATCTGGGATTTTTAAGGAAAGGCAAAAAGTAGGTTGTTTGGCTCTGGTAAATATGCAACCACACGTTAACTTGAGAATTTAATTTTTTCTACTCCTTGAAATTTTTGGATCATTAGGTCACTTGCATCCTCAACATGTTTCTGGCATGCATATCCACCATATTTAAAACATGTTAGGATCAGTTAGAAGTCTCTTTCCTATAAAATTCCACCAAGCTATTACTAGGGGTTGTACTAGTGGAATTTCCAAAACATAGATAACAAAACTTTGGAGTTCACTATTAGTATGTGAAATAATTTTCTTCAATTATATTTATTAAAATTTTCAAATTTTTTAGCGTACTTGAACTCTAAAATTTTGATTTTGTTGCGATCTATTTGCCTTATATTTTTTTTGTTTACGAGAAAAATGGGAGAGTGAAAACTCAAGTTTGGATTTAAAAAAAAATTTGACCATCAAAAATGGAAATGCACAAATGCTGAGAGAGATAATTCCAAAAAGTATCCGTGATTTTTAAGGATAGGCAAAAAGCTGGTTTTTTGGCTCTGGTAAATATCCAACTAGACGTTAACTTGAAAATCTAATTTTTGCTACTTCTTGAAATTTTTGGATCATTAGGTCACTCTCATCCTCAACATGTTTCTGGTATGCATATCCACCACATTTAAAATATGTTGGGATCAGTTAGAAGTCTCTTTCCTATAAAATTCCATCAAGCTATTATTGGGGGTTGTACTAGTGGAATTTTCCACACATGGATAAAAAAACTTTGGAGTTCACTGTTAGTGCTTGAAATAATTTTCTATACTGACATTTATTATAGTTTTCAAAAATTTTTGCATACATGAACCCTAAAATTTTCATTTTGCTGCGATCTATTTACCTTATATCTTTTTTTTTACGAAAAAGATGGGAGAGTGAAAACTCAAGTTTGGATCTGAAAAAGAACTTGAACATCCAAAATGGAAAGGGACAAATGCTGTGAGAGATAATTCCAAAAAGTTTCTTGGATTTTTAACGATAGGCAAAAAGTGGGTTGTTTGGCTCTGGTAATATCCAACCACACGTTAACTTGAGAATTTTATTTTTCTACTCCTTGAAATTTTTGGATCATTAGGTCTATTGCACCGTCAACATGTTTTTGGTATGCATATCCACCACATTTAAAACATGTTAGAGTCAGTTAGAAGTCTCTTTCCTATAAATTTCCACCAAGCTATTATTAGGGGTTGTACTGGTGGAATTTCCCAAACTTGGATAACAAAACTTCTGAGTAACATTTAGTTCATGAAATAATTTTTTTGACTTACATTTATTATAGTTTTCAAAATTTTTTGCACACATGAACTCTAAAATTTTCTTTTTGTTGCGATCTATTTGCCTTATATCTTTTTTGTTCACGAAATAAAGGGATATTGAATACAAGAGTTTGGATCTGAAAAAAAATTCAAAAATCCAAAATGGAAATGCACAAATGCTGAGAGAGATAATTCCAAAAAGTATCTGTGATTTTTAAGGATAGGCAAAAAGTTGATTGTTTGGCTCTCGTAAATATCCAACAACACGTTAACTTCAGAATTTAAAATTTTCTACTCCTTGAAATTTTTGGATCATTAGGTCACTTGAATCCTCAACATGTTTCTGGCATGCATATCCACCACATTCAAGACATGTTAGGATCAGTTAGAAACCTCTTTCCTTTAAATTTCCACAAAGCTATTATTAGGGGTTGTACTAGTGGAATTTCCCAAACATGGATAACAAAACATTGGAGTTCACTTTTAGTGCGTGAAATATTTTTCTTCACTTTCATTTATTATAGTTTTTGAAATTTTTTTGCAAAGATGAACTCTAAAGTTTTCATTATGTTGCGATCTATTAGCCTTATATTTTTTTTGTTTAAGAGAAAAATGGGAGAGTGAAAACTCAAGTTTGGATCTGAAAAAAAATTCGAACATCCAAACTGGAAATGCACAAATGTTGAGAGAGATAATTCCAAAAAGTATTTGTGATTTTTAAGGATGAGGAAAAAGTTGGTTGTTTGGGTCTGGTAAATATCCTATCACGTTAACTTGGGAATTATACTTTTTCTACTCCTTGAAATTTTAGGATCATTAGGTCACTTCAATCCTCAACATGTTTCTAGCATGCATATCCACCACATTCAAGACATGTTAGGATCAGTTAGAAGCCTCATTGCTATAAAATTCCACTAAGCTATTATTAGGGGTTGTACTAGTAGAATTTCCCAAACATTGATAACAAAACATTGGAGTTCACTTTGAGTGCGTGAAATAATTTTCTTCACTTACATTTATTATAGTTTTCAAATATTTTTGCAAACATGAACTCTAAAATTATCATTTTGTTGCGATCTATTAGCCTTATATTTTTTTTTGTCGAGAAAAATGGGAGAGTGAAAACACAAGTTTGGATATGAAAAAAATTCGAACAAACAAAATGGAAATGCACAAATACTGAGAAATATAATTCCAAAAAGTATCTGTGATTTTAAAGGATGGGGAAAAAGTGGGTAGTTTGGGTCTAGTAAATACCCAACCACACGTTAACTTGCAAATTTAATTTTTTCTACTCCATGAAATTTTTGGATCGTTAGGTCACCTGCATCCTCAACATGTTTCTCGCATGCATATCCACCACATTTAAAACATGTTAGGATCAGTTAGAAGTCTCTTTCCTATAAAATTCCACCAAGCTATTATTAGGGGTTTAACTAGTGGAATTTCCCAAACTTGGATAACCAAACTTTGGAGTTTACTATTAGTTCATAAAATAATTTTCTTCAATTATATTTATTAAAATTTTTAAATTTTTTTGCGTACATGAACTCTAAAATTTTCATTTTGTTGCGTTCTATTAGCCTTATATCTTTTTTTTACGAGAAAAATGGGAGAGAGAAAACACAAGTTTGGATCTAAAAAAAATCGAACATCCAAAATGGAAATGCACAAATGCTGAGAAAGATAATTCCAAAAAGTATCTGTGATTTTTAATGATGGGCAAAAATGGGGTTGTTTGGGTCTGGTAAATATCCAACCAGACGTTAACTTGCAAATTTAATTTTTTCTACTCCTTGAAATTTTTGGATCATTAGGTCACTTGCATCCTCAACATGTTTCTGGCATGCATATCCACCACAGTTAAAACATGTTAGGATCAGTTAGAAGTCTCTTTCCTATAAAATTCCACCAAGCTATTATTAGGGGTTGTGCTAGTGAAATTTCCCAAACTTGGATAACAAAACTTTGGAGTAACTTTTAGTCCGTGAAATAATTTTCTTCACTTACATTTATTATAGTTTTAAAATTTTTTTGCATACATGAACTCTAAACTTTTCATTTTGCTGCGATCTATTTGCCTTATATCTTTTTTGTTTACGAAAATGGGAGAGTGAAAACTCAAGTTTGGATGTGAAAAAAAAATTTTAATATCCAAAATGGAAATGCGCAAATGCTGAGAGAGATAATTCAAAAAAGTATCTGTGATTTTTATGGAAAGGTAAAAAGTGGGTTGTTTGGCTCTGGTAAATATGCAACCACAGGTTAACTTGAGAATGTAATTTTTTCTACTCGAAATTTTTGGATCATTAGGTCACTTGCATCCACTACTTGTTTCTGGCATGCATATCCACCACATTTAAAACATGTTAGGATCAGTTAGAAGTCCCTTTCCTATAAAATTCCACCAAGCTATTATTCGGGGTGTTACTAGTGAAATTTCCCAAACTTGGATAACAAAACTTCTGAGTAACTTTTTGTGCGTGAAATAATTTTCTTCACTTACATTTATTATAGTTTTTAAAATATTTTTGCATACATGAACTCTAAAATTTTCATTTTTGTTGGGATCTGTTAGCCTTATATCTTTTTTGTTTACTAGAAAAATGGGAGAGTAAAAACTCAAGTTTGGATATGAAAAAAAAATCGAACATCCAAAATGGAAATGCACAAATGCTGAGAGAGATAATTCCAAAAACTATCTGTGATTTTTAAGGATGGGCAAAAAGTGGGTTGTTTGGGTCTGGTAAATATCCAACCACACATTAATTTGCAAATTTAATTTTTTCTACTCCTTGAAATTTTTGGATCAGTAGGTCACTTGCATCCTCAACAAGTTTCTGGCATGCATATCCACCACATTTAAAACATGTTAGGATCAGTTATGAGTCTCTTTCTATTAAAATTCCACCAAACTATTATTAGGGGTTGTACTAGTGGAATTTCCCAAACATGGATAACAAAAAATTGGAGTAACTTTTAGTCCGTGAAATAAGTTTCTTCACTTACATTTATTACAGTTTTGAAATTTTTTTGCAGACATGCACTCTATAATTTTCATTGTGTTGCGATCTATTTGCCTTATATCTTTTTTGTTTACGAAAAAAATGGGAGAGTGAAAACTCAAGTTTGGATCCAAAAAAAATTTTGAACATCCAAATTGGAAATGAGAAAATGCTGAGAGAGATAATTCAAAAAAATATCTGTGATTTTTGAGGAAGGGCAAAAATTGGGTTTTTTGGCTCAGGTAAATATCAAACCACACATTAACTTGAGAATTTAATTTTTTCTACTCCTTGAAATTTTTGGATCATTAGGTCATTTGCATCCTCAACAAGTTTCTGGCATGCATATCCACCACATTTAAAACATGTTAGGATCAGTTAGTAGTCTCTTTCCTATAAAATTCCACCAAGCTTTTAATAGGGGTTGTATTAGTGGAATTTTCAAAATATGGATAACAAAACTTTGTAGTTCACTTTTATTGCGTGAAATAATTTTTTTCACTTGCATTTATTATAGTTTTCAAATTTTTTTGCATACATGAACTCTAAAATTTTCATTTTGTTGTGATCTATTTGGCTTATATCTTTTTTCTTTACTAGAAAAATGGGAGAGTGAAAACTCAAGTTTGGATCTGAAAAAAAATTTGAACATCCAAAATGGAAATGCACAAATGCTGAGAGAGACAACTCTAAAAAGTATTTGGGATTTTTAAGGATAGGCAAAAAGTGGGTTGTTTGACTCTGGTAGATATGCAACCACACGTTAACTTGCGAATTTAATTTATTCTACTCGAAATTTTTGGATCATTAGATCACTTGCATCCTCAACATGATTCTGGCATGCATATCCACCACATTTAAAACATGTCAGGATCAGTAAGAAGTCTCTTTCCTAAAAAATTCCACCAAGTTATTATTAGGGGATGTACTAGTGGAATTTACCAAACATATATAACAAAACTTTGGAGTTCACTTTCAGTGCGTGAAATAATTTTCATCACTTACATTTATTAAACTTTTCAAATTTTTTTGCATACCTGAACTCTAAAATTTTCATTTTGTGCCGATGTATTAGCCATTTATCTTTTTTGTTTATGAGAAAAATGGGAGAGTGCAAACTCAAGTTTGGATCTGAAAAAAAATTTGAACATCCACAATGGAAATGCACAAATGTTGAGAGAGATAATTCCAAAAAGTATCCGTGATTTTTAAGGATAGGAAAAATTGGGTTGTTTTGCTTTCGTAAATATCCAACCAGACGTTAACTTGAGAATTTAATTTTTTCTACACCTTAAAATTTTTGGATCATTAGGTTACTTGCATCGTCAACATGTTTCTGGTATGCACAGCCACCACATTTAAAACATGTTAGGATCAGTTAGAAGTCTCTTTCCTATAAAATTCCACCAAGCTATTGTTAGTGGTTATACTAGTGGAATTTCCCAAATATGGATAACAAAACTTTGGAGTTCACTTTTAGTGCGTGAAATAATTTTCTTCACTTAAATTTATTAAAGTTTTCAAATTTTTTGCATACATGAACTCTAAAATTTTTATTTTGTTGCGATCTATTTGCCTTATATCTTTTTTGTTTATAAGAAAAATGGGAGAGTAAAAACTCAAGTTTGGATGATAAAAAAATTTGAACATCTAAAATGGAAATGCACATATACTGACAGAGATAATTCCAAAAAGTATCCGTGATTTTTAAGGATAGGCAAAAAGCTGGTTGTTTGGGTCTGGTAAATATACAACTAGGCGTTAACTTGAAACTTTAATTTTTTCTACTCCTTGAAATTTTTGGATCATTAGGTCACTTGCATCCTCAACATGTTTCTGGCATGCGTATCCACCACATTTAAAACATGTTAAGATCAGTTAGAAGTCTCTTTCCTATAAAATTCCATCAAGTTATTATTAGGGGTTGCACTACTGGAATTTCCGAAATATGGATAACAAAACATTGGAGTGCACTATTAATGCTTGAAATAATTTTCTTCACAAACATTTATTATAGTTTTCAAAATATTTTTGCATACATGAACTCTAAAATATTCATTTTGTTTCGATCTATTTACCTTATATCTTTTTTGTTTACGAGAAAAATGGGAGAGCGAAAACTCATGTTTGGATCTGAAAACAAATTTGAACATCCAAAATGGAAATGCACAAATGCTGAGAGAGATAATTCCAAAAAGTATCTCGGATTTTTAACGATAGGAAAAAGTGGGTTGTTTGGCGCAGGTAAATATCCAACCACACGTTAACACTAGAATTTTAGCTGTTCTACTCCTTGAAATTTTTGGATCATAAGATCAATTGCATCCTGTTTCTGGAATGCATATCCACCACATTTAAAACATGTTAGGATCAGTTAGAAGTCTCTTTCCTATAAAATTCCACCAAGCAATTATTCGGGGTTGTACTAGTGAAATTTCCCAAACTTGGATAACAAAACTTCTTAGTAACTTTTAGTGCATGAAATAATTTTCTTCACTTACATTTACTATAGTTTTCAAAATATATTCTCATAGATGAACTCTTAAATTTTCATTTTGTTGCGTTCTATTAGCCTTATATCTTTTTTGTTTACGAGAAAAATGGGAGAGTGAAAACTCAAGTTTGGATCTGAATAAAAATTCGATCATCCAAAATAGAAATGCACATTTGCTGAGAGAGATAATTCCAAAAAGTATATGTGATTTTTAAAGATGGGCAAAAAGTGGGTTGTTTGGGTTTGGTAAATATCAAACCACACGTTAACTTGCAAATTTAATTTTTTCTACTCCTTGAAATTTTTGGATCATTAGGTCACTTGCATCCTCAATATGTTTCTGGCATGCATATCCACCACATTTAAAATATGTTAGGATCAGTTAGAAGTCCCTTTCCTACAAGATTCCACCAAGCTATTATTAGGGGTTGTACTAGTGGAATTTCTCAAACATGGATAACAAAACCTTGGATTAACTTTTAGTGCGTGAAATAATTTTCTTCACTTACATTTATTATAGTTTTCAAATTTTTTTGCATATATGTACTAAAAAATTTTCATTTTGTTGCGATCAATTTACCTTATATCTTTTTTGTTTACGAGAAAAATGGGAGAGAGAAAACTCAAGTTTGGATCTAAAAAAAATTCGAACATCCAAAATGGAAAGGCACAAATGCTGAGAGAAATAATTCCTAAAAGTATCTGTGATTTTTAAGGATGGGCAAAAAGTGGGTTGTTTGGGTTTTGTAAATATCCAACCACACGTTAACTTGCAACTTTAATATTTTCTACTCCTTGAAATTTTTGGATCATTAGGTCACTTGCATCCTCAACATGTTTCTGGCATGCATATCCACCACATTTCAATCATGTTAGGATCAATTAGAAGTCTATTTCCTATAAAATTCCACCAAGCTATTATTAGGGGTTGTACTAGTGCAATTTCTCAAACATGAATAACAAAACCTTGGATTAACTTTTAGCGCGTGAAATAATTTCCTCCACTTACAATTATTATAGTTTTCAATTTTTTTTGCATACATCTACTCTAAAATTTTCATTTTGTTGGGATCTATTTGCCTTATATCTTTTTTTTTTTAAGAGAAAAATGGGTGATTGAAAACTCAAGTTTGGATCTGAAAAAAAATTTGAACATCGAAAATGGAAATGAACAAATGCTGAGAGAGATAATTCAAAAAAGTATTTGTGATTTTTAAGGAGAGGCAAAAATTGGGTTGATTGGCTCTGGTAAATATCCAACCACATGTTAACTTGAGAATTTAATTTTTTCTACTCCTTGAAATTTTTGGATCATTAGGTCACTTGCATCCTCAGCATGTTTATGGCATGCATATCCACCACATTTAAAACATGTTAGGATCAGTTAGAAGTCTCTTTCCTACAAAATTCCACCAAGCTATTATTAGGGGTTACACTAGTGGTATTACCCCAACATGGATAAAAAAACTTTGGAGTTCACTATTAGTGCATGAAATAATTTTCTTTACTTACATTTATTATAGTTTTCAAATTTTTTTGCGTACATGAACTCTAAAATTTTATTTTGTTGGGATCTATTTGCCTTATATGTTTTTTGTTTACGAGAAAAATGGGAGAGTGAAATCTCAAGTTTGGATCTGAAAAAAAATTTGAACATCCAAAATGGAAATGCACAAATGCTGAGAGAGATAATTCCAAAAAGGTATCTGGGATTTTTAAGGATAGGCAAAAAGTGGGTTGTTTGGCTCTCATAAATATCCAACTAGATGTTAACTTGAGAATTTAATTTTTTTTACTCCTTGAAATTTTTGGATCATTAGGTCACAAGCGTCCTCAACATGTTTGTGGCATGCATATCCACAACATTTAAAACATGTTAGGATCAGTTAGAAGTTTGTTTCCTATAAAATTCCACCAAGCTACAATTAGGGGTTGTACTAGTGGAATTCTCGAAACATTGATAACAAAACTTTGGAGTTCACTTAGTGCGTGAAATAATTTTTTCATTTACATTTATTATAATTTTCAAATTTTTTTGCATACATGAACTCTGAAATTTTCATTTTGTTGCGATCTATTTGCCTTATAACTTTTTTGTTTACGAGAAAAATGGGAGAGTGAAAACTAAAGTTTGGATAAGAAAAAGAATTTGAACATCCAAAATGGAAATGCACAAATGCTGAAAGAGATAATTCCAAAAAGTATTTGTGATTTTTAAGGGAGGCAAAAAGTGGGTTGCTCTGGTAAATATCCAACCAAACGTTAACTTGAGAAATTAATTTTTTCTACTCGAAATTTTTGGATCATTAGGTCACTTGCATCCTCAGCATGTTTATGGCATGCATATCCACCACATTTAAAACATGTTAGGATCAGTTAGAAGTCTCTTTCCTATAAAATTTAACCAAGCTATTATTTTGGGATGTACTAGTGGAATTTCTCAAACTTGGATATGAAAACTTTGGAGTTGACTTTTAGTGCGTGAAATAATTTTCTTCACTTACATTTGTTATAGTTTTCAAATTTTTTGCATACTTGAACTCTAAAATTTTCATTTTGTTGAGATCTATTCACCTTATATCCTTTTTTTTTTACAAGAAAAATAGGAGAGTGAAACTTCAAGTTTGGATCTGAAAAAAAAAATTGAACATCCAAAATGGAAATGCACAAATGCTGAGAGAGATAAATCCAAAAAGTATCTGGTATTTTTAAGGATAGACAAAAAGTGGGTTGTATGGATTTGGTAAATATCCAACCACATGTTAACTTGCGTGAAATAATTTTCTTAACTTACATTTATTGAAGTTTTCAAATTTTTTTGTAAACATGAACTCTAAAATTTACATTTTGTTGCGATCTATTTGTCTTATATCTTTTTTGTTTACGAGAAAAATGGGAGAGTGAAAACAAGAGTTTGGATCTGAAAAAAAATTTGAACATCCAAAATGGAAACGCACAAATGCTGAGAGAGATAATTCCAAAAAGTATCAATGATTTTAAGGATAAGCAAAAAGTGGGTTGCTCTGGTAAATACCCAACCAAACGTTAACTTGAGAAATTAATTTTTTCTACCCCTGGAAATATTTGTATCATTAGGTCACTTGCATCCTCAACATGTTTCTAGCATGCATATCCACCACTTTTAAAACATGTTAAGATCAGTTAGAAGTCGGTTTCCTATAAAATTCCACCTAGCTATTATTAGGGGTTTTACTTGTGAAATTTCCCAAACACGGATAACAAAACTTTGGAGTTCACTTTCAGTGCGTGAAATAATTTTCTTCACTTACATTTATTATAGTTTTCTATTTTTTTTGCATACATGAACTCTAAAATTTTCATTTTGTTGCAATCAATTTGCCTCATATCTTTTTTGTTTACGAGAAAAATGACGAGAAAAATGGGAGAGTGAAAACTCAAGTTTTGATCTGAAAAAAAATTTGAACATCCAAAATGGAAATCCACAAATGCTGAGAGAGATAATTCCAAAAATTATCTGGATTTTTTAAGTATAGGAAAAAAAGCTGGTTGTTTTGCTCTGGTAAATATCCCACCACACATTAACTTGTGCATGTAATTTTTTGTACTCCTTGAAATTTTTGGATCATTCGGTCACTTGCATCCTCACCTTGTTTCTGGCATGCATATCCACCATATTTAAAACTTGTTTGGATCTGTTAAAAGATTCTTTCCTATAAAATTCTACCTAGATATTATTAGGGGTTGTACTAGTGGAATTTCCCTAATATTGATAACAAAACTTTGGAGTTCACTTTTAGTGCGTGAAATAATTTTTTCACTTCCATTTATTATAGTTTTAAATTTTTTTTGCATACATGAACTCTAAAATTTTCATTTGGTTGCGACCTATTTGCCTTATATCTTTTTTGTTTACGAGAAAAACCGGAGAGTGAAAACTAAAGTTTGGATCTGAAAAAAAATTTCAACATCCAAAATGGAAATGCACAAATGCTGAGAGAGATAATTCCAAAAAGTATCAGGGATTTTTAAGGATAGGCAAAAAGTGGGTTGTTTGGCTCTCGTAAATATTCAACCAGACGTTAACATGAGAATTTAATTTTTTATTCTCAAAATTTTTGGATCATTACGTCACTAGCATCCTCAACATGTTTATGGCATGCATATCCACCACATTTAAAACATGTTAGGATCAGTGAGAAGTCTGTATCCTATAAAATTCCACCAAGCTATAATTAGGGGTTGTACTAGTGGAATTTTCCAAATATGGATAACAAAACTTTGGAGTTCACTTTTAGTGTGTGAAATAATTTTCTTTACTTACATTTATTATAGTTTTCAAATTTTTTTGCATACATGAACTCTAAAGTTTTCATTTTGTTGCGATCTATTTGACTTGTATCTTTTTGTTTACGAGAAAAATGGGAGAGTAAAAACTAAAGTTTGGATCTGAAAAAAATTAAACATCAAAATTGGAAATGCACAAATGTTGAGAGAGATAATTCCAAAAGGTATCTGGGATTTTTCAGGAAAGGCAAAAAGTGGGTTGTTTGGCTCTGGTAAATATCCAACCACACGTTAACTTGAGAATTTAATTTTTTCTACTCCTTGAAATTTTTGGATCATTAGGTCACTTGCATCCTCAACATATTTCTGCCATGCATATCCACCACATTTGAAACATGTTTGGATCTGTTAGAAGTCTCTTTCCAATAAAATTCTACCAAGCAATTATTAGGGGTTGTACTAGTGGAATTACAAAAATATGGAAAACAAAACTTTGGAGTTCACTTTTGGTGCGTGAAATAATTTTTTTCACTTACATTTATTATAGTCTTCAAAATTTTTTTCATACATGAAGTTTATAATTTTTATTTTGTTGCGATCTATTTGCCTTATATCTATTACGTTTACGAGAAAAGTGGCAGAGTGAAAACTCAAGTTTGGATTTGAAAAAAAATTTGAACATCCAAAATGGAAATGTAAAAATGCTGAGAGAGATAATTCCAAAAAGTATCCATGATTTTTAAGGATAGGCAAAAAGTGGGTTGTTTGGCTCTGGTAGATATCCAACCACACGTTAACTTGAGAATTTAATTTTTTCTACTCCTTGAAATTTTTGGATCATTAGGTCACTTGCATCCTCAACATGTTTCTGCATGCATATCCACCACATTTAAAACATGTTAGGATCAGTTAGAAGTCTCTTTCCTATAAAATTCCACCAAGCTATTATTTTGGGATGTACTAGTGGAATTTCCCAAACATGGATAAGAAAACTTTGGATTTCACTTTTAGTGAGTTAAATAATTTTCTTCACTTACATTTGTTATAGTTTTCAAATTTTTTGCATACATGAACTCTAAAATTTTCATTTTGTTGCGATCTATTTGCCTTATATCTTTTTTGTTTACGAGAAAAATAGGAGAGTGAAAACTCAAGTTTGGATCTGAAAAAAACATTTGAACATCGAAATTGGAAATGCACAAATGCTGAGAGAGATAATTCCAAAAAGTATCTGGTATTTTTAAGGATAGGCAAAAACTTGGTTGTTTGGATCTGGTAAATATCCAACCACACGTTAACTTGCGAATTTAATTTTTTCTACTCGACATTTTTTGAACATTAGACCACTTGCATCCTCAACATGTTTCTGGCATGCATATCCACCACATTTAAAACATTTTAGTATCAGTTAGAAGTCTCTTTCCTATCAAATTCTACCAAGCTATTATTTGGGGATGTACTAGTGGAATTTCCCAAACATCGATAACAAAACTTTGGAGTTCACTTTTAGTGCGTGAAATAATTTTTTTAACTTATATTTATTAACGTTTTCAAATTTTTTTGCATACATGAACTCTAAAATTTTCATTTTGTTGCGATCTATTTGCCGTATATCTTTTTTGTTTACGAGAAAAATGGGAGAGTCAAAACTAGAGTTTGGATCAGAAAAAAAATTTGAACATAAAAAATGGCAACGCACAAATGCTGAGAGAGATAATTCCAAAAAGTATGTACGATTTTTAAGGAAAAGCAAAAAGTGGGTTGTTTGGCTCTGGTAAATATCCAACCAGACGTTAGCTTGAGAATTTAATTTTTTTTACTCCTTGAAAGTTTTTGATCATTAGGTCACTTGCATCCTCAACATGTTTCTGGCATGCTTATCCACCACATTTAAAACATGTTAGGATAAGTTAGAAATTTGTTTCCTATAAAATTCCACTGAGCTATTTTTAAGGATTTTACTAGTGGAATTTCCAAAACATGGATAACTAAACTTTGGAGTTCACTTTTTGTGCGTGAAATAATTTTCTTTACTTACATTTATTATATTTTAATTTTTTTTCACACATGAACTCTAAAATTTTCATTTTGTTGCGATCTATTTGCCTTATATCTTTTTTGTTTACGAGAAAAAAGGGAGAGTGAAAACTCAAGTTTGGATCTGAAAAAAAATTTGAACACCCAAAATGGAAATCCACAAATGCTGAGAGAGAGAATTCCAAAAAGTATCTGGGATTTTTAAGGAAAGGAAAAAAGTGGGTTGTTTGGCTCTGGTAAATATCCAACCACCCGTTAACTTGCGAATTTAACTTTTTGTACTCCTTGAAATTTTTGGACCATTAGGTCACCTGCATCCTCACCATGTTTCAGGCATGCATATCCACCACATTTAGGATCAGTTAGAAGTTTGTTTCCTATAAAATTACACCAAGCTATAATAAGGGGTTGTACTAGTGGAATTCTCCAAACATGGATAACAATACTTTGGAGTTCAATTTTAGTGCGTGAAATAATTTTCTTTACTTACATTTATTATATTTTTCAAATTTTTTTGCATACATGAACTCTAAAATTTTCATTTAGTTGGGATCTTTTTGCCTTATATCTTTTTTGTTTACGAGAAAATTGGGAGAGTGAGTACTCAAGTTTGGATTTGAAAACAAATTTGAACATCCAAAATGGAAATGCACAAATGCTGAGAGAGATAATTCCAAAAAGTATCCGTGATTTTTAAGGAGAGGTAAAAAGTGGGTTGTTTGGCTCTGGTAAATATCCAACAACAAGTTAACTTGAGAATTTAATTTTTTCTACTCCTTGAAATTTTTGGATCATTAGGTCACTTGCATCCTCAACATGTTTCTTCCATGTATATCCACCACATTTAAAACATGTTAGGATCTGTTAGAAGTCTCTTTCCTATAAAATTCCACCAAGCTATTATAAGGGGTTGTACCAGTGGATTTTCCCAAACATGGATAGCAAAACTTTGGAGTTCATTTTTAGTGAGTGAAATAATTTTCTTCACTTACATTTATTATACTTTTCAAATTTTTTTTGCATACATGAACTCTAAAATTTTAATTTTGTTGCGATCTATTTGCCTTATATCTTTTTTGTTTACTAGAAAAATGGGAGAGTGAAAACTCAAGTTTCGATCTGAAAAAAAAAATTATCTTTCAAAATGGAAATGCAAAAATGCTGAGAGAGATAATTCCTAAAAGTATCTATGATTTTTAAAGATAGGCAAAAAGTGGGTTGTTTGGCTCTTGTAAATATCCAACCACACAATAACTTGAGAATTTAATTTTTTCTACTGCTTCAAATTTTTGGATCATTAGGTCACTTGCATCCTCAACATGTTTCTAGAATGCATATCCTCCACATTTAACACATTTTAGGATCAGCTAGAAGTCTCTTTCCTATAAAATTCCACTAAGCTATTAGGGGTTGTACTAGTGCAAACATGGATAACAAAACTTTGGAGTTCATTTTTGGTGCTTGAAATAATTTTCTTCACTTACATTCATTATAGTTCACAAATTTTTTTGCATACATGAATTCTAAAATTTTCATTTTGTTGTGATCTATTTACCTTTTATCATTTTCGTTTACGAGAAAAATGGGACAGTGAAAACTCAAGTTTGGATCTAAAACAAAATTTGAACGTCCAAGATGGAAATGCAATAATGATGAGAGAGATAATTCCAAAAAGTGGGTTGTTTGGCTCTGGTAAATATGAAACCAAACGTTAACTTGAGAATTTAATTTTTTCTACTCGAAATTTTTGGATCATTAGGTCACTTGGATCCTCAACATGTTTCTGGCATGCACATCCACCACATTTAAAACATGTTAGGAGCAGTTAGAAGTCTCTTTCCTATAAAATTCCACCAAGATATTATTAGAGGTTGTACGAGTGGAATTTTCCAAACATGCATAATAAAACTTTGGAGATCATTTTTAGTGCGTAAAATAATTTTCTTCACTTACATTTATTGCAATTTTCTTATTTTTTTGCATACAAGAACTCTAAAATGTTCATTTTGTTGCGATCTATTTGCGTTATATCTTTTTTAATTTACGTGAAAAAGGGGAGAGTGAAAACTCAAGTTTGGATCTGAAAAAAAATTGAACATCCAAAATGGAAATGCACAAATGATGAGAGAGATAATTGCAAAAAGTATCTATGAGTTTTACAGATAGGCAAAAAGTGGGTGGTTTGATTCTGGTAATTATCCAACCACACGTTAACTTGAGAATTTAATTTTTTCTATTCCTTAAAATTTTTGGATCATTAGGTCACTTGGATCCTCAACATGTTTCTGGCATGCATATCCACCACATTTAAAACATGTTAGGATCAGTTAGAAGTCTCGTTCCTTTAAAATTTCACCAAGCTATTTTTAGGGGTTGTACTAGTGGAATTTCCCAAACATGGATAACAAATTTTTGGACTTCATTTTTAGTGCATGAAATAATTTTCTTCTCTTGCATTTATTATAGTTTTCAAATTTTTTTGCATGCATGAACTCTAAAATTTTCATTTTGTTGCGATCTATTTGCCTGATATCTCTTTTGTTTACGAGAAAAATGGGAGAGTGAAAACTCAAGTTTGGATCTGAAAAAAACTTTGAACATCCAAAATGGAAATGCACAAATGCTGAGTGACATAATTCCTAAAAGTATCTGAGATTTTTAACGATAGGAAAAAAGTGGGTTTTTTGGCTCTGGTAAATATCCAACCACACATTAACTTGAGAATTTAATTTTTTGTACGCCTTGAAATTTTTGGATCATTAGGTCATTTGCATCCTCAACATGTTTCTGGCATGCATATCCACCACATTTAAAACATGTTAGGATCAGTTAGAAGTCTTTTTCTATAAAATTCCACCATGCTATTATTAGGGGTAGTACTAGTGGAATTTCCCAAACATGGATAACAAAACTTTGGAGATCATTTTTAGTCCATGAAATAATTTTCTTCACTAACATTTATTACAGTTTTCAGATTGTTTTGCAAACATGAACTCTAAAATTTTCATTTGGTTGCGATCTATTTGCCTTATATCTTTCTTGTTTACGAGAAAAATGGGTGACTGAAAACTCAAGTTTGGATCTGAAAAAAAATTTCAACATCCAAAATGGAAATGCGCAAATGCTGAGAGAGATAATTCAAAAAAGTATCAGTGATTTTTAAGCATAGGCAAAAAGTGGGTTGTTTGGCTCTGGTAAATATCACACCACAAGTTAAATTGAGAATTTAATTTTTTCTACTCCTTGAAATTTTTGGATCAGTAGGTCACTTACATCCACAACATGTTTTTGGCATACATATGCACCACATTTAAAACATGTTAGGATCAGTTACAAGTCTCTTTCCTATAAAATTCCACCAAGCTATTATTAGGGGTTGTACTAGTGGAATTTCCCAAACATGGATAACAAAACTTTTGAGTTCATTTGTAGTACGTGAAATAATTTTCTTCACATACATTTATTATAGTTTCAAAATTTTTTTGTATAGAAGAACTCTAAAATTTTCATTTTGTTGCGATCTATTTGTGTTATATCGTTTTTAATTTACGAGAAAAATGGGAGAGTGAAAACTCATGGTTGGATATGAAAAAAAATTTGAACATCCAAAATGGAGATGCACAAATACTGAGAGAGATAATTCCAAAAAGTATCTGTGATTTTTAAGGATAGGCAAAAAGTGGGTTGTTTGGTTCTGGTAAATATCACACCACAAGTTAACTTGTGAATTTAATTTTTTCAACTCCTCAAAATTTTTGGACCATTAGGTGACTCTCATCCTCAACATGTTTCTGGCATGCATATCCACCATATTTAAAACATGTTAGGATCAGTTAGAAGTCTTTTTCCTATAAAATTCCTCCAAGCTATTATTTGGGGTTATACTATTGGAATTTCCCAAACATGGATAACAAAACTTTGGAGTTCATTCTTACTGTGTGAAATAATTTTCTTCACATTCATTTATTATATTTTTCAAATTTTATTGCATACATGAACTCTAAGGTTTTTATTTTGTTGCGATCTATTTGCCTTATATCTTTTTTGTTTACGAGAAAAATAGGAGTGTGAAAACTCAAGTTTGGATCAGAAAAAATATTTGAACTTCCAAAATGAAAAAGCACAAATGCTGAGAGAGATAATTCCAAAAATATATCTGTGATTTTTAAGGATAGGCAAAAAGTGGGTTGTTTGGCTCTGGTAAATATACAACCACACGTTAACTTGAGAATTTAATTTTTTATTCTCAAAATTTTTGGATCTTTACGTCACTAGCATCCTCAACATGTTTATGGCATGCATATCCACCACATTTTAAACATGTTAGGATCAGTTAGAAGTCTCTTTCTTATAAAATTCCACCAAGCTATTATTAGGGGTTGTACTAGTGGAATTTCCTAAACATGGATAACAAAACTTTGGAGTTCATTTTTAGTGCATGAAATAATTTTCTTCACTTACATTTATTAGAGTTTTCAATTTTTTTTGCAGACATGAACTCTAAAATTTTCATTTTGTTGCGATCTATTTTGCGTATATCTTTTTTGTTTACGATAAAAATGGGAGAGTGAAAACTCAAGTTTTGATCTGACAAAAAAATCGAACATCCAAAATGGAAATGTACAAATGCTGAGAGAGATAATTTCAAAAAGTATCTATGATTTTTAATGATAGGGAAAAAGTGGGTGGTTTGGTTCTGGTAATTATCCAACCACACGTTAACTTGAGAATTTAATTTTTTCTACTCTTTGAAATTTTTGGATCATTTGGTCACTTGCATCCTCAACATTTTTCGGGCATGCATTTCCTCCACTTTTAAAACATGTTAGGATCAGTTGGAAGTGTCTTTCCTATAAAATTTCACTAAGCTATTATAAGGGGTTGTACGAGTGGAATTTCCCAAACATGGCTAGCAAAACTTTGGAGTTCATTTTTAGTGTGTGAAATAATTTTCTTCACTTACATTTATTATAGTTTTCAAATTTTTTGGCATACGTGAACTCTAAAATTTTTATTTTGTTGCGATCTGTTTGCCTTATATTTTTTTTGTTTACGAGAAAAATGGCAGATTGAACACTCAAGTTTGGATCTGAAAAAAAATTTGAACATCCAAAATGGAAATGCTCAAATGCTGAGAGAGATAATTCAGAAAAGTATCTGTGATTTTTAAGGATGGGCAAAAAGTGGGATGGTTGGCTCTGGCATATATCCAACCACATGTTAACGTGAGAATTTAATTTTTTCTACTCCTTGAAATTGTTGTATCATTAGGTGACTTGTATCCTCAACATGTTTCTGGTATGCATATCCACCACATTTAAAACATGTTAGGATCAGTTAGAAGTCTCGTTCCTATAAAATTCCACCAAGCTATTTTTAGGGGTTGTACTAGTGGAATTTCCCAAACATGGATAACAAATTTTGGGGTTCATTTTTAGTGCGTGAAATAATTTTCTTCACTTACATTTATTATAGTTTTCAAATTTTTTTGCATACATGAACTCTAAAATTTTCATTTTGTTGCGATCTATTTGCCTTATATCCCTTTTGTTTATGAGAAAAATGGGAGAGTGAAATCTCAAGTTTGGATCTGAAAAAAACTTTGAACATCCAAAATGGAAATGCTCAAATGCTGGGAGAGATAATTCCAAAAAGTATCTGTGATTTTTAAGGATAGGAAAAAAGTGGGTTGTTTGGCTTTGGTAAATATCCAAGCACACGTTAACTTGAGAATTTAATTTTTTTTACTCGAAATTTTTGGATCATTAGTTCACTTGCATCCTCAACATGTTTCTGACATGCATATCCACCACATTTAAAACAATTTAGGATCAGTTAGAAGCCTCATTCCTATAAAATTCCACCAAGCTATTTTTAGGGGTTGTACTAGTGGAATTTCCCAAACATCGATAACAAATTTTTGGAATTCATTTTTAGTGCGTGAAATAATTTTCTTCATTTACATTTATTATAGTTTTCAAATTTTTTTGCATACATGAACTCTAAAATTTTCATTTTGTTGCGATCTATTTGCCTTATATCTCTTTTGTTTACGAGAAAAATGGGTGCGTGAAAACTCAAGTTTTGATCTGAAAAAACTTTGAATATCCAAAATGGAAATGCACAAATGCTGAGAGAGATAATTCCAAAAAGTATCTACAATTTTTTCACACCACACGTTTACTTGAGAATTTAATTTTTTCTACTCCTTGAAATTTTTGGATCATTAGGTCACTTACATCCTCAACATGTTTTTGGCATGCATATCCACCACATTTAAAACATGTTAGGATCAGTTAGAAGTCTCTTTCTTATTAAATTCCACCAAGCTATTATTCGGGGTTGTACTTGTGGAATTTCCTAAACATGGATAAAAAAACTTTTGAGTTCTTTTTTGTTTACGAAAAAAATGGGAGAGTGAAAACTCAAGTTTGGATCCAAAAAAAATTTTGAACATCCAAATTGGAAATGAGAAAATGCTGAGAGAGATAATTCAAAAAAATATCTGTGATTTTTGAGGAAGGGCAAACATTGGGTGTTTTGGCTCAGGTAAATATCAAACCACACATTAACTTGAGAATTTAATTTTTTCTACTCCTTGAAATTTTTGGATCATTAGGTCATTTGCATCCTCAACAAGTTTCTGGCATGCATATCCACCACATTTAAAACATGTTAGGATCAGTTAGTAGTCTCTTACCTATAAAATTCCACCAAGCTTTTAATAGGGGTTGTATTAGTGGAATTTTCAAAATATGGATAACAAAACTTTGTAGTTCACTTTTAGTGCGTGAAATAATTTTTTTCACTTGCATTTATTATAGTTTTCAAATTTTTTTGCATACATGAACTCTAAAATTTTCATTTTGTTGTGATCTATTTGGCTTATATCTTTTTTCTTTACTAGAAAAATGGGAGAGTGAAAACTCAAGTTTGGATCTGAAAAAAAATTTGAACATCCAAAATGGAAATGCACAAATGCTGAGAGAGACAACTCTAAAAAGTATTTGGGATTTTTAAGGATAGGCAAAAAGTGGGTTGTTTGGCTCTGGTAGATATGCAACCACACGTTAACTTGCGAATTTAATTTATTCTACTTGAAATTTTTGGATCATTAGATCACTTGCATCCTCAACATGATTCTGGCATGCATATCCACCACATTTAAAACATGTCAGGATCAGTAAGAAGTCTCTTTCCTAAAAAATTCCACCAAGTTATTATTAGGGGATGTACTAGTGGAATTTACCAAACATTTATAACAAAACTTTGGAGTTCACTTTCAGTGCGTGAAATAATTTTCATCACTTACATTTATTAAACTTTTCAAATTTTTTTGCATACCTGAACTCTAAAATTTTCATTTTGTGCCGATGTATTAGCCATATATCTTTTTTGTTTATGAGAAAAATGGGAGAGTGCAAACTCAAGTTTGGATCTGAAAAAAAATTTGAACATCCACAATGGAAATGCACAAATGATGAGAGAGATAATTCCAAAAAGTATCCGTGATTTTTAAGGATAGGAAAAAATTGGGTTGTTTTGCTTTCGTAAATATCCAACCAGACGTTAACTTGAGAATTTAATTTTTTCTACACCTTAAAAGTTTTGGATCATTAGGTTACTTGTATCGTCAACATGTTTCTGGCATGCACAACCACCACATTTAAAACATGTTAGGATCAGTTAGAAGTCTCTTTCCTATAAAATTCCACCAAGCTATTGTTAGTGGTTATACTAGTGGAATTTCCCAAATATGGATAACAAAACTTTGGAGTTCACTTTTAGTGCGTGAAATAATTTTCTTCACTTAAATTTATTAAAGTTTTCAAATTTTTTGCATACATGAACTCTAAATTTTTTATTTTGTTGCGATCTATTTGCCTTATATCTTTTTTGTTTATAAGAAAAATGGGAGAGTAAAAACTCAAGTTTGGATGATAAAAAAATTTGAACATCTAAAATGGAAATGCACATATGCTGACAGAGATAATTCCAAAAAGTATCCGTGATTTTTAAGGATAGGCAAAAAGCTGGTTGTTTGGGTCTGGTAAATGTACAACTAGGCGTTAACTTGAAACTTTAATTTTTTCTACTCCTTGAAATTTTTGGATCATTAGGTCACTTGCATCCTCAACATGTTTCTGGCATGCGTATCCACCACATTTAAAACATGTTAAGATCAGTTAGAAGTCTCTTTCCTATAAAATTCCATCAAGTTATTATTAGGGGTTGCACTACTGGAATTTCCGAAATATGGATAACAAAACATTGGAGTGCACTATTAATGCTTGAAATAATTTTCTTCACAAACATTTATTATAGTTTTCAAAATATTTTTGCATACATGAACTCTAAAATATTCATTTTGTTTCGATCTATTTACCTTATATCTTTTTTGTTTACGAGAAAAATGGGAGAGCGAAAACTCATGTTTGGATCTGAAAACAAATTTGAACATCCAAAATGGAAATGCACAAATGCTGAGAGAGATAATTCCAAAAAGTATCTCGGATTTTTAACGATAGGAAAAAGTGGGTTGTTTGGCGCAGGTAAATATCCAACCACACGTTAACACTAGAATTTTAGCTGTTCTACTCCTTGAAATTTTTGGATCATAAGGTCAATTGCATCCTAAACATGTTTCTGGAATGCATATCCACCACATTTAAAACATGTTAGGATCAGTTAGAAGTCTCTTTCCTATAAAATTCCACCAAGCAATTATTCGGGGTTGTACTAGTGAAATTTCCCAAACTTGGATAACAAAACTTCTTAGTAACTTTTAGTGCGTGAAATAATTTTCTTCACTTACATTTATTATAGTTTTCAAAATATTTTCTCATAGATGAACTCTTAAATTTTCATTTTGTTGCGTTCTATTAGCCTTATATCTTTTTTGTTTACGAGAAAAATGGGAGAGTGAAAACTCAAGTTTGGATCTGAATAAAAATTCGATCATCCAAAATAGAAATGCACAAATGCTGAGAGAGATAATTCCAAAAAGTATATGTGATTTTTAAAGATGGGCAAAAAGTGGGTTGTTTGGGTTTGGCAAAAATCAAACCACACGTTAACTTGCAAATTTAATTTTTTCTACTCCTTGAAATGTTTGGATCATTAGGTCACTTGCATCCTCAACATGTTTCTGGCATGCATATCCACCACATTTAAAATATGTTAGGATCAGTTAGAAGTCCCTTTCCTACAAGATTCCACCAAGCTATTATTAGGGGTTGTACTAGTGGAATTTCTCAAACATGGATAACAAAACCTTGGATTAACTTTTAGTGCGTGAAATAATTTTCTTCACTTACATTTATTATAGTTTTCAAATTTTTTTGCATATATGTACTAAAAATTTTTCATTTTGTTGCGATCAATTTACCTTATATCTTTTTTGTTTACGAGAAAAATGGGAGAGAGAAAACTCAAGTTTGGATCTAAAAAAAATTCGAACATCCAAAATGGAAAGGCACAAATGCTGAGAGAAATAATTCCTAAAAGTATCTGTGATTTTTAAGGATGGGCAAAAAGTGGGTTGTTTGGGTTTTGTAAATATCCAACCACACGTTAACTTGCAACTTTAATATTTTCTACTCCTTGAAATTTTTGGATCATTAGGTCACTTGCATCCTCAACATGTTTCTGGCATGCATATCCACCACATTTCAATCATGTTAGGATCAGTTAGAAGTCTATTTCCTATAAAATTCCACCAACCTATTATTAGGGGTTGTACTAGTGCAATTTCTCAAACATGAATAACAAAACCTTGGATTAACTTTTAGCGCGTGAAATAATTTCCTCCACTTACAATTATTATAGTTTTCAATTTTTTTTGCATACATCTACTCCAAAATTTTCATTTTGTTGGGATCTATTTGCCTTATATCTTTTTTTTTTATGAGAAAAATGGGTGATTGAAAACTCAAGTTTGGATCTGAAAAAAAATTTGAACATCGAAAATGGAAATGAACAAATGCTGAGAGAGATAATTCAAAAAAGTATTTGTGATTTTTAAGGAGAGGCAAAAATTGGGTTGATTGGCTCTGGTAAATATCCAACCACATGTTAACTTGAGAATTTAATTTTTTCTACTCCTTGAAATTTTTGGATCATTAGGTCACTTGCATCCTCAACATGTTTATGGCATGCATATCCACCACATTTAAAACATGTTAGGATCAGTTAGAAGTCTCTTTCCTACAAAATTCCACCAAGCTATTATTAGGGGTTACACTAGTGGTATTACCCCAACATGGATAACAAAACTTTGGAGTTCACTATTAGTGCGCGAAATAATTTTCTTTACTTACATTTATTATATTTTTCAAATTTTTTTGCGTACATGAACTCTAAAATTTTCTTTTGTTGGGATCTATTTGCCTTATATCCCTTTTGTTTATGAGAAAAATGGGAGAGTGAAATCTCAAGTTTGGATCTGAAAAAAAATTTGAACATCCAAAATGGAAATGCACAAATGCTGAGAGAGATAATTCCAAAAAGTATCTGGGATTTTTAAGGATAGGCAAAAAGTGGGTTGTTTGGCTCTCATAAATATCCAACTAGATGTTAACTTGAGAATTTAATTTTTTCGACTCCTTGAAATTTTTGGATCATTAGGTCACAAGCGTCCTCAACATGTTTGTGGCATGCATATCCACAACATTTAAAACATGTTAGGATTAGTTAGAAGTTTGTTTCCTATAAAATTCCACCAAGCTACAATTAGGGGTTGTACTAGTGGAATTCTCGAAACATTGATAACAAAACTTTGGAGTTCACTTAGTGCGTAAAATAATTTTTTCATTTACATTTAATATAATTTTCAAATTTTTTTCATACATGAACTCTAAAATTTTCATTTTGTTGCGACCTATTTGCCTTATAACTTTTTTGTTTACGAGAAAAATGGGAGAGTGAAAACTAAAGTTTGGATCAGAAAAAGAATTTGAACATCCAAAATGGAAATGCACAAATGCTGAAAGAGATAATTCCAAAACGTATTTGTGATTTTTAAGGGAGGCAAAAAGTGGGTTGCTCTGGTATATCCAACCAAACGTTAACTTGAGAAATTAATTTTTTCTACTCGAAATTTTTGGATCATTAGGTCACTTGCATCCTCAACATGTTTATGGCATGCATATCCACCACATTTAAAACATGTTAGGATCAGTTAGAAGTCTCTTTCCTATAAAATTTAACCAAGCTATTATTTTGGGATGTACTAGTGGAATTTCTCAAACTTGGATATGAAAACTTTGGAGTTGACTTTTAGTGCGTGAAATAATTTTCTTCACTTACATTTGTTATAGTTTTCAAATTTTTTGCATACTTGAACTCTAAAATTTTCATTTTGTTGCGATCTATTCACCTTATATCTTTTTTTTTTTTACAAGAAAAATAGGAGAGTGAAACTTCAAGTTTGGATCTGAAAAAAAAAATTGAACATCCAAAATGGAAATGCACAAATGCTGAGAGAGATAAATCCAAAAAGTATCTGGTATTTTTAAGGATAGACAAAAAGTGGGTTGTATGGATTTGGTAAATATCCAACCACATGTTAACTTGCGTGAAATAATTTTCTTAACTTACATTTACTGAAGTTTTCAAAGTTTTTTGTAAACATGAACTCTAAAATTTACATTTTGTTGCGATCTATTTGCCTTATATCTTTTTTGTTTACGAGAAAAATGGGAGAGTGAAAACAAGAGTTTGGATCTGAAAAAAAATTTGAACATCCAAAATGGAAACGCACAAATGCTGAGAGAGATAATTCCAAAAAGTATCAATGATTTTAAGGATAAGCAAAAAGTGGGTTGCTCTGGTAAATATCCAACCAAACGTTAACTTGAGAAATTAATTTTTTCTACTCCTGGAAATATTTGGATCATTAGGTCACTTGCATCCTTAACATGTTTCTGGCATGCATATCCACCACTTTTAAAACATGTTAAGATCAGTTAGAAGTCGGTTTCCTATAAAATTCCACCTAGCTATTATTAGGGGTTTTACTTGTTGAATTTCCCAAACACGGATAAAAAAACTTTGGAGTTCACTTTTAGTGCGTGAAATAATTTTCTTCACTTACATTTATTATAGTTTTCAATTTTTTTTGCATACATGAACTCTAAAATTTTCATTTTGTTGCGATCTATTTGCCTTATATCTTTCTTGTCTACGAGAAAAATGGGTGTGTGAAAACTCAAGTTTGGATCTGAAAAAAAAAATTGAACATCCAAAATGGAAATGCACAAATGCTGAGAGAGATAATTCCAAAAAGTATGTGGGATTTTTAAGGATCGAAAAAAAGTGGGTTGTTTGGCTCTCGTAAATATCCAACCACTCTTTAACTTGAGAATTTAATTTTTTCTACTCCTTGAAAGTTTTGGATCATTAGGTCACTTGCATCCTCAACATCTTTCTGCCATGCATATGCACCACATTTAAAATATGATAGGATCAGTTAGAAGTCTCTTTCCTATAAATTCCACCAAGATTATTAGGGGTTGTACTAGTGGAATTTCCCAAACATGGATAACAAAACATTGGAGTACATATTTAGTGCATGAAATAATTTTCTTCACTTATATTTATTATAGTTTTCAAATTTTTTTGCCTACATGAACTCTAAAATTTTCATTTTGTTGCGATCTATTTGCCTTATATCTCTTTTGTTTACGAAAAAAAATAGGAGAGTAAAACTCAAGTTTGGATCTGAAAAAAAATTTGAACATCCAAAACGGAAATCCACAAATGCTGAGAGAGATAATTCCAAAAAGTATATGTGATTTTTAAGGATAGGCAAAAAGTGGGTTGTTTGGATCTGGTAAATATCCAACCACACGTTAACTTGAGAATTTAATGTTTTCTACTCCTTGAAATTTTTTGACCATTAGGTCACTTGAATCTTCAACATGTTTCTGGCGTGTATATCCACCACATTTAAAACATGTTAGGATCAGTTAGAAGTCTCTTTCATATAAAATTCCACCAAGCTATTATTAGGGGTTGTAGTAGTGGAATTTCCCAAACAAGGATAACAAAACTTTGGGGTTCATTTTCAGTGTGTGAAATAATTTTCTTCACTTACATTTATTATAGGTTTCAAAATTGCTTCCATACATGAACTCTAAAATTGCCATTTTGTTGCGATCTATTTGTCTTATATCTTTTTTGTTTACGAGAAAAATGGGAGAGGGAATACTGAAGTTTGGATCTGAAAAAAAAAATTTGAACATCCAAAATGGAAATGCACAAATGTTGAGAGAGATATAATTCCAAAAAGTATCTGTGATTTTAAAGGATAGGCAAAAAAAGAGTTGTTTGTCTCTGGAAAATATCCAACCACACGTTAACTTGAAAATTTAATTTTTTCTACTCCTTGAAATTTTTGGATCATTATGTCACTTGCAACGTCAACATGTTTCTAGCAAGCATTTCCACCTCATTTAAAACATGTTAGGATCAGTTAGAAGTCTCTTTCCTATAAAATTCCACCAAGCTATTATTAGGGGTTGTACAAAACATTGGAGTTCATTTTTAATGCGTGAAATAATTTTTTTCACTTATATTTATTATAGATTTCAATTTTTTTTGCATACATGAACTCTAAAATTTTCATTTTGTTGCGATCTATTTGCCTTATATCTTTTTTGTTTACGAGCAAAATGGGAGAGTGAACACTCAAGTTTGGAGCTAAAAAAAAATTTGAACTTCCAAAATGGAAATGCACAAATGCTGAGAGAGATAATTCCAAGAAAAGTATCTGTGATTTTTAAGGATAGGCAAAAAGTGGGTTGTTTGGCTCTGGTAAATATCCAACCACATGTTAACTTGAGAATTTAATTTTTTCTACTCCGGGAAATTTTTGGATCATTAGGTCACTTGCATCCTCCACATTTTTCTGGCATGCATATCTACCACATTTAAAACATGTTTGGATCAGTTAGAAGTCTCTTTCCTATAAAATTCCACCAAGCTATTATTAGGGGTTGTACTAGTGGAATTTCGTAAACATGGATAACAAAACTTTGGAGTTCATTTTTAGTGCGTGAAATAATTTTCATTACTTCCATTTATTATAGTTTTCAAATTTTTTTGCATACATGAACTCTAAAATTTTCATTTTGTTGCGATCTATTTGCCTTATATCTTTTTTGTTTACGAGAAAAATGGGAGAGTGAAATCTCACGTTTGGATCTGAAAAAAAATTTGAACTTCCAAAATGGAAATGTGCAAATGCTGAGAGAGATAATTACAAAAAAAGTATCAGTGATTTTTAAGGATAGGCAAAAAGTGGGTTGTTTGGCTCTGGTAAATATCCAACCACACGTTAACTTGAGAATTTAATTTTTTCTACTCTTTGAAATTTTTAGATCATTAGGTCACTTCCATCCTCAACGTGTTTCTATCATGCATATCCACCACATTTAAAACATGTTAGGATCAGTTAGAAGTTTCTTTCTTATAAAGTTCCACCAAGCTATTATTAGGGGTTGTACTAGTGGAATTTCCTAAACATGGATAACAAAACATTGGAGTTCATTTTCAGTCAATGAAATAATTTTCGTCACTTACATTTATTATAGTTTTCAATTTTTTTTTCATACATGAACTCTAAAATTTTCATTTTGTTGCGATCTATTTTGTGTATATCTTTTTTGTTTACGAGAAAAATGGGAGAGTCAAAACTATAGTTTCTGATCTGAAAAAAATTTGAACATCGAAAATGGAAATGTACAATTGCTGTGAGAGATAATTGCAAAAAGTATCTATGACTTTTAATGATAGGGAAAAAGTGGGTGGTTTGGTTCTGGTAATTATCTAACCACACGTTAACTTGAGAATTTAATTTTTTCTACTCCTTGAAATTTTTGGATCATTAGATCACTTGCATCCTCAACATTTTTCTGGCATGCATTTCCACCACATTTAATACATGTTAGGATCAGTTAGAAGTCTCTGTCCTATAAAATTCCACCAAGCTTGGCTAGCAAAACTTTGGAGTTCATTTTTAGTGCGAGAAATAATTTTCTTCGCTTACATTTGTTATAGTTTTCAATTTTTTTTGCATACATGAACTCTAAAATTTTCGTTTTGATGCAATCTATTTGCCTTATATCTTTTTTGTTTACGAGAAAAATGGGAGAGTGAAAACTCAAGTTTGGATTTGAAAAAAATTTGAACTTCCGAAATGGAAATGCACAAATGCTGAGAGAGATAATTCCAAAAAGTAGCTATGATTTTTAAGGATGGGCAAAAAGTGGGATGTTTGGCTTTTGTAAATATCCAACAACACGTTAACATGAGAATTTAATTTTTTCTACTCCTTGAAATTTTTGGATCATTAGGTCACTTGCATCCTCAACATGTTTCTGGCATGCATATCCACCACATTTAAAACATGTTAGGATCAGTTAGAAGTCTCGTTCCTATAAAATTTCACCAAGCTAGTTTTCAGGGTTGTACTAGTGGAATTTCCCAAACATGGATAACAAATTTTTGGAGTTCATTTTTAGTGCATGAATTAATTTTCTTCATTTACATTTATTATAGTTTTTAAATTTTTTTGAAAACTTTAATTCTAAAATTTTCATTTTGTTGCGATCTATTTGCCTGATATCTCTTTTGTTTACGAGAAAAATGGGAGAGTGAAAACTCAAATCTGGATCTGAAAGAAACATTGAACATCCAAAATGGAAATGCACAAATGCTGAGAGAGATAATTCCAAAAAGTACCTGGGATTTTTAAGGATAGGAAAATAGTGGGTTGTTTGGCTCTGGTAAATATCCAACCACACGTTAACTTGAGAATTTAATTTTTTTTACTCCTTGAAATTTTTGGATCATTAGGTCACTTGCTTCCTCAACATGTTTCTAGCATGTATATCCACCACATTTAAAACATGTTAGGATCAGTTAGAAGTCTCTTTCTATAAAATTCCTCCAAGCTATTATTAGGGGTAGTACTAGTGGAATATCCCAAACATGGATAACAAAACTTTGGAGATCATTTTTAGTCCATGAAATAATTTTCTTCACTAACATTTATTATAGTTTTCAGATTTTTTTGCATACATGAACTCTAAAATTTTCATTTTGTTGCGATCTATTTGCCTTATATCTTTCTTGTTTACGAGAAAAATGGGTGACTGAAAACTCAAGTTTGGATTATAAAAAAAATTTGAACATCCAAAATGGAAATGCACAAATACTGAGAGAGATAGGTCCAAAAAGTATCAGTGATTTTTAAGCATAGGCAAAAAGTGGGTTGTTTGGCTCAGGTAAATATCACACCACACGTTAACTTGTGGATTTAATTTTTTCTACTCCTTGAAATTTTTGGATCATTAGGTCAGTTGCATCCTCAATATGGTTCTGGCATACATATCCACCACATTTAAAACATGTTAGGATCAGTTAGAAGTCTCATTCCTATAAAATTCCACCAAGCTATATTTAGGGTTGTACTTGTGGAATTTCCCAAACATGGATAACAAATTTTGGAGTTCATTTTTAGTGCGTGAAATAAATTTCTTCACTTACATTTATTATAGTTTTCAAATTTTTTTGCATACATGAACTCTAAAATTTTCATTTTGTTGCGATCTATTTGCCTTATCTTTTGTTTACGAGAAAAATGGGAGAGTGAAAACTCAAGTTTTGATATGAAAAAAACTTTGAACATCCAAAATGGAAATGCAAAATTGCAGAGATAGATAATTCCAAAAAGTATCTGGGATTTTTAAGGATAGGAAAAAACTGGGTTGTTTGGCTCTGGTAAATATCCAACCACACGTTAACTTGATAATTTAATTTTTTTTACTCGAAATTTTTGGATCATTAGGTCATTTGCATCTTCAACATGTTTCTGGCATGCATATCCACAATATTTAAAACATGTTAGGATCAGTTAGAAGTCTCTTTCTTTATAATTCCACCAAGCTATTATAAGGGGTAGAACTAGTGGAATTTCCCAAACATGGATAACAAAACTTTGGAGATCATTTTAAGTCCATGAAATAATTTTCTTCACTAACATTTATTATAGTTTTCATATTTTTTTGCATACATGAACTCTTAAAATTTTCCTTTTATTGTGATCTATTTGCCTTATATCTTTCTTGTTTACGAGAAAAATGGGTGAGTGAAAACTCTAGTTTGGATCTGAAAAAAAATTTGAACATCCAAAATGGAAATGCACAAATGCCTAGAAAGATAATTCCAAAAAGTATCTGTGATTTTTAAGCATAGGCAAATAGTGGGTTGTTTGGTTCTGGTAAATATTACAGCACGCATAACTTGAGAATTTAATTTTTTCTACTCCTTGAAATTTTTGGATCATTAGGTCACTTGCATCCACAACATGTTTCTGGCATGCATATCTACCACATTTAAAACATGTTAGGATCCGTTAGAAGTCTCTTTCCTATAAAATTCCACCAAACTATTAATAGGGGTTGTACTAGTGGAATTTCCTAAACATGGATAACAAAACTTTGGAGTTCATTTTTAGTACGTGAAATAATTTTCATCACTTACATTTATTATAGTTTTCAATTTTTTTTGCATACAAGAACTTTCATTTTGTTGCGATCTATTTTCGTTATATCTTTTTTAATTTACGAGAAAAAAGGGAGAGTGAAAACTCAAGTTTGGATCTGAAAAAAAATTTTAACATCCAAAATGGAAATGCTCAAATACTGAGAGAGATAATTCCAAAAAGTATCTGTGATTTTTAAGCATAGGCAAAAAATGGGTTGTTTGGTTCTGGTAAATATCCCAGCAAATGTTGTGAATTTAATTTTTTCTACTCCTCAAATTTTTTGGATCATTAGGTCACTCTCATCCTCAACAGGTTTCTGGCTTGCATATCCACCATATTTAAAACATGTTAGGATCAGTTAGAAGTCACTTTCCTATAAAATTCCTCCAAGCTATTATTAGGTGTTGTACTAGTGGAATTTCCCAAACATGGATAACAAAACTTTGGAGTTCATTTTTAGTACGTGAAATAATTTTCTTCCCATTCATTTATTATAGTTTTCAAATTTTATTGCATACATGAACTCTAAAATTTTCATTTTGTTGCGATCTATTTGCCTTTTTTCTTTCTTGTTTACGAGAAAAATGGGTGAGTGAAAACTCAAGTTTGGATCTGAAAAAAAATTTGAACATCCAAAATGGAAATGTACAAATGCTGAGAGAGATAATTCCAAAAAGTATCAGGGATTTTAAAGGATCGGAAAAAAGTAAGTTGTTATGCTCTCGTAAATATCCAACCACTCGTTAACTTGAGAATTTAATTTTTTCTACTTCTTGAAATTTTTGGATCATTAGGTCTCTTGCATCCTCAACATGTTTCTGGCATGCATATCCACCACATTTAAAACATGTTAGGATCAATTACAACTCTCTTTCCTATAAATTCCACCAACCTTCTATTAGGGGTTGTGCTAGTGGAATTTCCCAAACATGGATAATAGAACTGTGGAGCTCATTTTTAATGCGTGAAATAATTTTATTCACTTACATTTTTTGTAATTTTCAATTTTTTTTGCATTCATGAACTCTAATATTTTCATTTTGTTGCGATCTATTTGCATTATTTCTTTTTTAATTTACATGAAAAAGGGGAGATTGAAAACTCAAGTTTGGATTTGAAAAGAAATTTGAACATCCAAAATGGAAATGCACAAATGCTGAGATAGATAATTCCAAAAAGTATCTGTGATTTTTAATGATAGGCAAAATGTGGGTTGTTTGCCTCTGGTAAATATCCAACCTCACGTTAACTTGAGAATTTAATTTTTTCTACTCCTTGAAAATTTTGAATCACTAGGCCACTTGCATCCTCAATATGTTTCAAGCATGCATATCCACCACAATTAAAACATGTTAGGATCAGTTAGAAGTCTCTTCCCTATAAAATTCCACCAAGCTATTATTAGGGATTGTACTAGTGGAATTTCCCAAACATGGATAACAAAACATTGGAGTTCATATTTAGTGCATGAAATAATTTTCTTCACTGATATTTATTATAGTTTTCAAATTTTTTTGCCTACATGAACACTAAAATTTTCATTTTGTTGCGATCTATTTGCCTTATATCTCTTTTGTTTACGAGAAAACGGGAGAGTAAAACTCATGTTTGGATTTGAAAAAAAATATGAACATCCAAAATGGAAATGCACAAATGCTGAGAGAGATAATTCCAAAAAGTATATGTGATTTTTAAGGATAGGCAAAAAGCGGGTTGTTTGGCTCTGGTAAATATCCAACCACACGTTAACTTGAGAATTTAATGTTTTCGACTCCTTGAAATTTTTGGATCCTTAGCTCACTTGAATCCTCAACATGTTTCTAGCATGTTATTAGGGGTTGTACTAGTGGAATTTCCCAAAGATGGATAACAAAACTTTAGGGTTCATTTTTGGTGCATGAAATAATTTTCTTCACTTACATTTATTATAGTTTTCAAAATTGTTTGCATACATGAACTCTAAAATTTACATTTTGTTGCGATCTATTTGCCCTGTATCTTTTTTGTTTAAGAGAAAAATGGGAGAGTGAAAACTCAAATTTTGATCTGAAAAAAAAAGTTTGAAGATCCAAAATGGAAAGGCACAAATGCTGAGAGAGATATAATTCCAAAAAGTATCTGTGATTTTAAAGGACAGGCAAAAAGTGGGTTGTTTGGCTCTGGAAAATATCCAACCACATGTTAACTTGAAAATTTAATTTTTTCTACTCCTTGAAATTTTTGGATCATTAGGTCACTTGCATCCTCAGCATGTTTCTGGCAAGCATACCCACCACATTTAAAACATGTTAGGATCAGTTAGAAGTCTCTTTCCGATAAAATTCCACCAAGCTATTATTAGGGGTTGCACTAGTGGAATTTCCCAAACATGGATAACAAAACTTTGGAGTTCATTTTTAATGCGTGATATAATTTTCTTCACTTACATTTATTATAGATTTCAATTTTTTTTGCATACATGAACTCTAAAATTTTCATTTTGTTGTGATCTCTTTTCCTGATATCTTTTTTGTTTACAGGAAAAATGGGACAGTGAAAACTCATGTTTGGATTTGAAAAAAATTTTGAACATCCAAAATGGAAATGCACAAATGCTGAGATAGATAGTTCCAAAAAGTATATGTGATTTTTTAGGATAGGCAAAAAGTGGGTTGTTTGGCTCTAGTAAATTACCAACCACATGTTAACTTGAGAATTTAATTTTTTCAACTCTTTGAAATTTTTGGATCATTAGGTCACTTGCATACTCCACAGGTTTCTGGCATGCATATCCACCACATTTAAAACATGTTAGGATCAGTTAGAAGTCTTTTTCCTATAAAATTGCACCAAGCTATTATAAGGGGTAGTACTAGTGGAATTTCACAAAAATTGATAACAAAACTTTGGACTTCATTTGTAGTGCGTGAAATAATTTTCTTCACTTACATTTATTATAGTTTTCAATTTTTTTTGCATACATGAACTCTAAAATTTTCATTTTTTTGCGATCTATTTGCGTTATATCTTTTTTAATTTACGAGAAAAATGGGAGAGTGAAAACTGAAGTTTGGATCTGAAAAAAAATTTGAACATCCAAATTGGAAATGGACAAATACTGAGAGAGATAATTCCAAAAAGTATCTGTGATTTTTAAGGATAGGCAAAAAGTGGGTTCTTTGGCTCTGGTAAATATCCAACCACACGTTAACTTGTGAGTTTAATTTTTTCTACTCCTCGAAATTTTTGGATCATTCGGTCACTCTCATCCTCAACCTGTTTCTAGCATGCATATCCACCACATTTAAAACATGTTAGGATCAGATAGATGTCTCTTTCCTATAAAATTGCACCAAGCTATTATTAGGGGTTGTACTAGTGGAATTTCCCAAACAAGGATAACAAAACTTTGGAGTTCATTTTTATTGTGTGCAATAATTTTCTTCACTTATATTTATTATAGTTTTCAAATTGTTTTGCCTACATGAACTCTAAAATTTTCATTTTGTTGCGATCTATTTGCCTTATATCTCTTTTGTTTACGAAAAAAATGGGAGACTAAAACTCACATTTGGATCTGAAAAAAAATATGAACATCCAAAATGGAAATGCACAAATGCTGAGAGAGATAATTCCAAACAGTATATGTGATTTTTAAGGATAGGTAAAAAGTGGGTTGTTTGGCTCTGGTAAATATCCAACCTCACGTTAACTTGAGAATTTAATTTTTTCTACTCCTAGAAATTTTATGATCATTAGGCCACTTGCATCCTCAACATGTTTGTGGCATGCATGGATACCACACTGAAAACATGTTAGGTTCAGTTAGAAGTCTCTTCCCTATGAAATTCCACCAAGCTATTATTCAGGGGTTGTACTAGTGGAATTTCCCAAACATGGATAACCAAAACTTCCGAGTTCATTTTTAGTGCGTGAAATAATTTTCTTCACATACATTTATTATAGTTTCCAATTTTTTTTGCACACATGAACTCTAATATTTTCATTTTGTTGCGATCTATTTGCTACAGCCAGACAACCCACTTTTTACCTAACCTTAAAAATCGCAGACACTTTTTTGAATTATCTCTCTCAGCATTTGTGCATTTCCATTTTGGATGTTCAAATTTTTTTTTAGATCCAAGCTTCAGTTTTCACTGTCCCATTTTTCTCGTAAACAAAAAAGATATAAGGTAAATAGATCGCAACAAAGTGAAAATTTTATAGTTCATATGGGCAAAAAAATTTGAAAACTATAATAAATTTAAGTGAAGAAAATTATTTCACGCACTAAAAATGAACTCCAAAGTTTTGTTAACCATGTTTAGGAAATTCCACTAGTACAACCCCCTAATAATGGCTTGGTGGAATTTTATAGGAAAGAGACTTCTAACTGATCCTAACATGTTTTAAGTGTGGTATCCATGCACGCCACAAACATGTTGAGGATGCAAGTGGCCTAATGATCCAAAAATTTCAAGGAGTAGAAAAAATTAAATTCTCAAGTTAACGTATGGATGGATATTTACCAGAGCAAGACAACCCACTTTTTGCCTATCCTTAAAAATCACAGATACTTTTTGGAATTATCTCTCTCTGCATTTGTGCATTTCCATTTTGGATGTTCAAATTTTTTTTCAGATCCAAGCTTGAGTTTTCACTCTCCCATTTTTCTCGTAAACAAAAAAGATATAAGGCAAATAGATCGCAACAAAGTGAAAATTTTAGAGTTCATGTGTGCAAAAAAAATTGAAAACTATAATAAATGTAAGTGAAGAAAATTATTTCACGCACTAAAAATGAACTCCAAAGATTTGTTAACCATGTTTAGGAAATTCCACTAGTACAACCCCCTAATAATAGCTTGGTGGAATTTTATAGGAAAGAGACTTCTAAATGATCCTAACATGTTTTAAGTGTGGTTTCCATGCACGCCACAAACATGTTGAGGATGCAAGTGGCCTAATAATCCAAAAATTTCAAGGAGTAGAAAAAATTAAATTCTCAAGTTAACGTATGGATGGATATTTACCAGAGCAAGACAACCCACTTTTTGCCTATCCTTAAAAATCACTGATACTTTTTGGAATTATCTCTCTCTGCATTTGTGCATTTCCATTTTGGATGTTCAAATTTTTTTTTCAGATCCAAACTTGAGTTTTCACTCTCCCATTTTTCTCGTAAACAAAAAAGATATAAGGCAAATAGATCGCAACAAAGTGAAAATTTTAGAGTTCATGTGTGCAAAAAAAATTGAAAACTATAATAAATGTAAGTGAAGAAAATTATTTCACACACTAAAAATGAACTCGGAAGTTTTGTTATCCATGTTTGGGAAATTCCACTAGTACATCCCCCTAATAATAGCTTGGTGGAATTTTATAGGAAAGAGACTTCGAACTGATCCTAACACGTTTTAAGTGTGCTATCCATGCATGTCACAAACATGTTGAGGATGCAAGTGGCAAAACGATCCAAAAATTTCAATCCGTAGAAAAAATTAAATTCTCATGTTAACGTGTGGTTGGATATTAACCAAAGCAAAATAACCCACTTTTTGCCTATCCTTAAAAATCTCAGATACTTTTTGGAATTATCTCTCTCAGCATTTGTGCATTTCCATTTTGGAAGTTAAATTTTTTTTTTTTCAGATCCAAACTTGAGTTTTCACTCTCCCATTTTTCTCGTAAACCAAAAAGATATAAGGCAAAAAGATTGCATGAAAATGAAAATTTTAGAGTTCATGTGGGCAAAAAAATTAGAAAACTAAAATATATGTAAGTGAAGAAAATTATATCACGCCCTAAAAATGAACTCCAAAGTTTTGTTATCCATGTTTGGGAAATTCCACTAGTTCAACCCCCTAATAATAGCTTGGTGGAATTTTATAGGAAAGAGACTTCTAACTGATCCTAACATGTTTTAAGTGTCGTGGATATGCATGTCCCAAACATGTAGAGGATGCAAGTGACCTGATGATCCAAAAATTGCGAGTAGAAAAAATTAAATTCTCAAGTTAAAGTGTGGTTGGATATTTTACGGGAGCCAAACAACCCACTTTTTGCCTATCCTTCAAAATCACATATACTTTTTGGAATTATTTCTCTCAGAATTTGTGCATTTCCAATTTGGATGTTCAAATTTTTTTTCAGATCCAAACTTGAGTTTTCACTCTCCCATTTTTCTCGTAAACAAAAAAGATATAAGGCAAACAGAACGCAACAAATGAAAATTTTAAAGTTCATGCATGCAAAAAAATTTGAACACTATAATAAATGTAAGTGAAGAATATTATTTCACGCACTAAAAGTGAACTCCAAAGTTTTGTTATCCACGTTTGGGAAATTCCAGGAGTACAACCCCCTAATAATAGCTTGGTGGAATTTTATAGGAAAGACTCTTCCAACTGCTCCAAACATGTTTTAAGTGTGGTATCCATGCATGCCACAAACATGTTGAGGATGCAAGTGGCCTAATGATCCAAAATTTTCGAGGAGTAGAAAAAATTAAATTCTTAAGTTAACGTGTGGTTGGGTATTTACTAGAGCCAGACAACCCACATTTTGGCTATCCTTAAAAATCACAGACACTTTTTGGAATTATCACTCTCAGCATTTGTGCATTTCCATTTTGGATGTTAAAATTTTGTTTAGATCCAAACTTCAGTTTTCACTGTCCCATTTTTCTCGTAAACAAAAAAGATATAAGGTAAATAGATCGCAACAAAGTGAAAATTTTAGAGTTCATATGTGCAAAAAAATTTGAAAACTATAATAAATGTAAGTGAAGAATATTATTTCACGCACTAAAAATGAACTCCAAAGTTTTGTTAACCATGTTTGGGAAATTCCACTAGTACAACCCCCTAATAATAGCTTGGTGGAATTTTATAGGAAAGAGACTTCTAACTGATCCTAATATGTTTTAAGTGTGGTATCCATGTATGCCACAAACATGTTGAGGATGCAAGTGGCCTAATTATCCAAAAATTGCAAGGAGTAGAAAAAATTAAATTCTCAAGTTAACGTATGGCTGGATATTTACCAGAGCAAGACAACCCACTTTTTGCCTATATTTAAAAATCACAAATACTTTTTGGAATTATCTCTCTCAGCATTTGTGTATTTCCATTTTGGATATTCAAATTTTTTTTCAGATCCAAACTTGAGTTTTCACTCTCCCATTTTTCTAGTAAACAAAAAAGATATAAGGCAAATAGATCGCAACAAAGTGAAAATTTTAGAGTTCATGTGTGCAAAAAAATTTGAAAACTATAATAAATGTAAGTGAAGAAAATTATTTCACGCACTAAAAATGAACTCCAAGGTTTTGTTATCCATGTTTGGGAAATTACACTAGTTCAACCCCCTAATAATAGCTTGGTGGAATTTTATTGGAAAGAGACTTCTAACTGATCCTAACATGTTTTAAATGTGGTATCCATGCATGCCACAAACATGTTGAGGATGCAAGTGGCCTGATGATCCAAAAATTTTAAGCAGTAGAAAATATTAAATTCTTAAGTTAAAATATGCTTGGATATTTACCAGAGCCAAACAAACCACTCTTTGCCTATCCTTAAAAATCTCAGATACTTTTTGGAATTATCTCCCTCAGCATTTGTGCATTTCCATTTTGGATGTTCAAATTTTTTTTGAGATCCAAGCTTCAATTTTCAATCTCCTTTTTTTTTTCTCATAAACCAAAAAGATATAAGGCAAATAGATCACAAAAAAATGAAAATTTTAGAGTTCATCTATGCAAAAAAAATTGAAAACTATAATAAATTTAAGAGAAGAAAATTATTTCATGCACTAAAAATGAACTCCAAGGTTTTGTTATCCATGTTTGGGAAATTCCACTAGTACAACCCCTAATAATAGCTTGGTGGAATTTTATAGCAAAGGGACTTCTAACTTATCTTAACAGGCTTTAAATGTGGTGGATATGCATGCTAGAAACATGTTGAGGATGCAAGTGACCTAATGATCCAAAAATTTCAAGGAGTAGAAAAATTCAAATTCTCAAATGGTTGGATATTTTACCTGAGCCAAACAACCCACTTTTTGCCTATCCTTAAAAATCACATATACTTTTTGGAATTTGCTCTCACAGCATTTGTCAATTTCCATTTTGGAGTTCAAATTTGTTTTCGGATCCAAACATGGGTTTTCACACTCCCATTTTTCTCGTAAAGAAAAAAGATATAAGGCAAATAGGCAACAAAATGAAAATTTTGGAGTTCATGTATGCAAAAAAAATTGAAAACTATAATAAATGTAAGTGAAGAAAATTATTTCACGCACTAAAAATGAACTCCAAGGTTTTTTATCCATGTTTGGGAAATTCCACTAGTACAACCCCTAATAATAGCTTGGTGGAATTTTATTTGGAAGGGACTTCTTACTGATCTTAACATGCTTTAAATGTGGTGGATTTGCATGCAAGAAACATGTTGAGGATGCAACTGACCTAATGATCCAAAAATTTCAAGGAGTAGAAAAAATCAAATTCTAAGGTTGTTAGATATTTTACCAGAGCCAAATACCCCACCTTTTGCCTATCCTTAAAAATCACAAATACTTTTATGAATTATCTCTCTCAAAATTTTTGCATTTCCTTTTTGGATGTTCAAATTTTTTTTCGGATCCAAACTTGAGTTTTCACTCTCCCATTTTTCTCGTAAACAAAAAAGATATAAGGAAAAACGATCAGAACAAAAGAAAATTTTAGAGTTCATGTATGCAAAAAAATATGAAAACTATAATAAATGTAAGTGAAGAAAATTATATCACGCACTAAAAATGAACGCCAAGGTTTTGTTATAAATGTTCGGGAAATTCCACTAGTACAACCCCTAATAATAGCTTGGTGGAATTTTGTAGCGAAGGGACTTCTAACTGATCCAAACATGCTTTAAATGTGGTCGATATGCATGCCAAAAACATGTTGAGGATGCAACTGACCTAATGATCCAAAAATTTCAAGGAGAAGAAAAAATCAAATTCTCATGTGGTTGGATATTTACCAGAGCCAAATTACCCACTTTTGCCTGTCCTTAAAAATAACTGATACTTTTTGGAATTATCTCTCTTAGCATTTTTGCATTTCCATTTTTTATGTTCAAATTGTTTTTCAGATCCAAACTTGAGTTTTCACTCTCCCATTTTTCTCGTAAACAAAAAAGATATGAGGCAAATTGATCGCAACAAAATGAAAATTTTAGAGTTCATGTATGCAAAAAAATTTAAAACTATAATAAATGTAAGTGTAGAAAATTTTTCACACACTAAAAATGAACTACAAGGTTTTTTTATCCATGTTTGGGAAATTCCACTAATACAACCCCTAATAATAGCTTGGTGGAATTTTATAGCAATGGGACTTCTAACTGATCATAACATGCTTTAAATGTGGTGGATATTCATGCCAGAAACATGTTGAGGATGCAAGTGACCTAATGATCCAAAAATATCAAGGAGTAGAAAAAATGAAATTCTCAAGTGGTTGGATATTTTACCAGAGCCAAACAACCCACTTTTTGCATGTCCTTAAAACTCACAGATACTTTTTTGAATTATGTCTCTCAGCATTTGTGCATTTCCATTTTGGTTGTTCAAATTTTTTTTTCAAATCCAAACTTCATTTTTCACTCTGCCATTTTTCTCGTAAACAAAAAAGATATAAGGCAAATAGATCGCAACAAAATGAAAATTTTAGAGTTCATGTATGCAAAAAAATTTTAAACCTATAATAAATGTAAGTGAAGAAAATTATTTCCCACACTTAAAATGAACTCCAAGGTTTTGTTTTCCATGTTTGGGAAATTCCACTAGTACAACCCCTAATAATAGCTTGGTGGAATTTTATAGGAAAGGGACTTCTAACAGATCCTAACATGCTTTAAATGTGGAGGATATGCATGCCAAAAACAAGTTGAGGATGCAAGTGACCTAATGATCCAAAAATTTCAAGGAGAAGAAAACATTATATTCTCAAGTGGCTGAATATTTTACCAGAGACAAACAACCCACTTTTTGCATGTCCTTAAAACTCACAGATACTTTTTTGAATTATGTCTCTCTGCATTTGTGCATTTCTATTTTGGATGTTCAAATTTTTTTTTCAAATCCAAACTTGATTTTTCACTCTGCCATTTTTCTCGTAAACAAAAAAGATATAAGGCAAATAGATCGCAACAAAATGAAAATTTTAGAGTTCATCTATGCAAAAAATTTGAAAACTACAAAAAAAGTAAGTGAAGAAAATTATTTCATGAACTAAAAATAAACTCCAAGTTTTTGTTATCCATGCTTGGGAAATTCCACTAGTACCGCCCCTAATAATAGCTTGGTGGAATTTTAAAGGAAAGCGACTTCTAACTGATCCTAACATGCTTTAAATGTGGTGGATATGCAAGCCAGAAACATGTTGAGGATGCAAGTGACCTAATGATCCAAAAAATTTCAAGGAGTAGAAAAAATAAATTCTCAAGTGGTTGGATATTTACCAGAGCCAAACAACCCACTTTTTGCCTATCCTTAAAAATCACAAATACTTTTTGGAATTATCTCACTTAGCATTTGTGCATTTCCATTTTGGATGTTCAAATATTTTTTCAGATCCAAACTTGATTTTTCACTCTCCCATTTTTCTCATAAACAAAAAAGATAAAAGGCAAATAGATCGCCACAAAATGAAAATTTTAAAGTTCATGTGTGCAGAAAAATTTGAAAACTATAATAAATGTAACTGAAGAAAATTATTTGACGCACTAAAAATGAACTCCAATGTTTTGTTATCCTTGTTTGGGAAATTCCACTAGTACACTCCTAATAATAGCTTGGTGAATTTTTATAGGAAAGGGACTTCTAACTGATCATAACATGCTTTAAATGTGGTGGGTATGCATGCCAGAAACATGTTGAGGATGCAAGTGACCTAATGATCCAAAAATTTCGAGTAGAAAAAATCAAATTCTCAAGTGGTTGGATAATTTACTAGAGCCAAACAACCCACTTTTTGCCTATCCTCAAAAATCACAGATTCTTGTTGGTATTATATCTCTGAGCATTTGTTCATTTCCAAACTTGTGTTTTCACTCTCCCATTTTGGACGTTAGCGAAAAAAGATATAAGGAAAATAGATCACCACAAAATGAAAATTTTAGAATTCTTGTATGCAAAATAATTTGAAAACTATAATCAATGTAAGTGAAGAAAATTATTTCGCGCACAAAAAATGAACTCCTTGGTTCTGTTATCCATGTTTGGGAAATTCCACTAGTACAACTCCTAATATTAGCTTGGTGTAGTTTTATAGGAAAGGGACTTCTAACTGTTCCTAACATGCTTTAAATGTGGTGGATTTGCATGCCAGAAACATGTTGAGGATGCAAGTGACCTAATGATCAAAAAATTTCAAGGAGTAGAAAAAATCAAATTCTCAAGTGGTTGGATATTTTTCTAGAGCCAAACAACCCACTTTTTGCCTATCCTTAAAAATCACAGATACTTTTTGGAATTATCTCTCTAAGCATTTGTTCATATCCTTTTTGGATGTTCAAATTTTTTTTCAGATCCAAACTTGATTTTTCACTCTCCCATTTTTCTCGTAAACAAAAAAGATATAAGGCAAATAGATTGCAACAAAACAAAAATTTTTCAGTTCACTTATGCAAAAAAAATTGAAAACTATAATAAATGTAAGAGAAGAAAATTATTTCACGCACTAAAAATTAACACCAAGGTTTTGTTATCCAAGTTTCGAAAATTCCACTAGTACAACCCCTAATAATAGCTTGGTGGAATTTTATTGGAAAGGGACTTCTAACAGATGCTAACATGCTTTAAATGTGGTGGATATACATGCCAGAAACATGTTGAGGATGCAAGTGACCTAATGATCCAAAAATTTTGGGATGTAGAAAAAATCAAATTCTCAAGTGGTTGGATATTTACTTGAGCCAAACAACCCACTTTTTGTCGATCCTTAAAAATCGCAGATACTTTTCTGAATTATCTCTCTCAACATTTGTGCATTTCCATTTTGGATCTTCAAATTTTTTTTGAGATCCAAACTTGAGTTTTCACTCTCCCTTTTTTCTCGTAAGGGAAAAAGATATAAGGAAAATAGATCGCAACAAAAAGAAAATTTTAGAATTCCTGTATGCAAAATAATTTGAATACTGTAATAAATGTAAGTGAAGAAAATAATTTCAAACACAAAAAATGAACTCTATGGTTTTGTTATCCATGTTTTGGAAATTCCACTAGTACAACCCAAATATTAGCTTGGTGGAGTTTTATAGGGAAGGGACTTGTAACTGTTCCTAACATGCTTTAAATGAGGTGGATATGCGTGCCAAAAACAAGTTGAGGATGCAAGTGACCTAATGATCCGAAAATTTCAAGGAGTAGAAAAAATCAAATTCTCAAGTGGTTGGATATTTTACTAGAGCCAAACAACTCACTTTTTGCCTATCCTTAAAAATCACAGATACTTTTTTGAATTATCTCTCTCAGCATTTGTTCATCTGCATTCTGGATGTTCAAATTTTTTTCAGATCCAAAATTGAGTTTTTACTCTCCCATTTTTTTTGTAAACAAAAAAGATATAAGACAAATAGATTGCAACAAAATAAAATTTTTGAGTTCAGGTATGCACAAAAATTTGAAAAAAATAATAAAAGTAAGTGAAGAAAATTATTTCACACACCAAAAATGAATCCCAAGGTTTTGTTATCCATGTTTGGGAAATTCCACTAGTACAACCCCGAATAGTAGCTTGGTGGAATTTTATAGCAAAGGGACTTCTAACTTATCCTAACATGCTTTAAATGTGGTGGATATGCATGCCAGAAACTGGTTGAGGATGGAAGTTACCTAATGATCCCAAAATTTGAAGGAGTAGAAAAAATCAAATTCTCAAGTGGTTGGATATTATACCTGAGCAAAACAACCCACTTTTTGCCAATCCTTAAAAATCACAGATACTTTTTGGAATTATCTCTCTCAGCATTTGTGCATTTCCATTTTGGAAGTTCAAATTTTTTTGAGATCCAAACTTGAGTTTTCACTCTGCCATTTTTCCCATAAACAAAAAAGATATAAGGCAAATAGATCACAACAAAATGAAAATTTTAGAGTTCATCTATGCAAAAAAATTTGAAAACTATAATAAAAGTAAGTGTAGAAAATTATATCAGGCACTAAAAATGAACTCCAAGGTTTTGTTATCCATGTTTGGGAAATTCCACTAGTACAACCCCAAATAATACTTTGGTGGAATTTTATAGGAAAGAGACTTCTAACTGATCCGAACATGCTTTAAATGTGGGTGGATATGCATGCCATAAACATGTTGAGGATGCAAGTGACCTAATGATCCAAAAATCTCAAGGAGTAGAAAAAATATAATTCTCAAGTGGTTGGATATTTACCAGAGCCAAACAACCCACTTTTTGCCTGTCATTAAAAATCACAGATACTTTTTGGAATTATATCTCTCAGCATTTGTGCATTTCCATTTTGGATGTTCAAATTTTTTCTCAGATCCAAACTTGAGTTTTCCCTCTCCTTTTTTTCTCGTAAACAAAAAAGATATAAAGTAAATAGATCGCAACAAAATGAAAATTTTAGAGTGCCAGTATGCAAAAAATCTGAAAATGATAATAAATGTAAGTGAAGAAAATTTTTCATGCACTAAAAATGAACTCGAAGATTTTTTTATCTATGTTTGGGAAATTCCACTAGTACAACCCCTAATAATAGCTTGGTGGAATTTTAAAGGAAAGGGACTTGTAACATATCCTAACAAGCTTTAAATGTGGTGGATATGCATGCCAGAAACATGTTGAGGATGCAAGTGACCTAATGGTCCAAAAATTTCAAGGTCTAGAAAATGTCAAATTCTCAAGTGGTTGGATATTTTACCAGAGCCAAATAACCCACTTTTTGCCTGTCGTTCTAAATCTGTGATACTTTTTGGAATTATCTCTCTTAGCATTTGTGCATTTCCATTTTGGATATTCAAATTTTTTTTCACTTCCAAACTTGAGTTTTCACTCTCCCATTTTTTTCGTAAACAAAAAAGTTAAAAGGCATAACAAAATGAAAATTTTAGAGTTCATGTATGCAAAAAAATTCGAAAACTTTAATTAATGTAAGTGAAGAAAATTATTTCATGCACTAAAAATGAACTCCAAGGTTTTGTTATCCATGTTTGGGAAATTCCACTAGCACAACCCCTAATAATAGCTTGGAGGAATTTTATTGGAAAGGGACTTCTGACTGATCCTAGCATGCTTTAAATGTGGTAGAAATGCATGCCAGAAACATGTTGAGGAAGCAAGTGACCTAATGATCCAAAAATTTCGAGTAGAAAAAATCAAATTCTCAAGTGGTTTTATATTTTACCAGTGCCAAACAACCCACTTTTTGCATGTCCTTAAAAATCTTAAATACTTTTTTGAATTATCTCTCTGAGCATTTGTGCATTTCCATTTTGGATGTTCTAATTTTTTTTCAGATCCAAACTTGAGTTTTCACACTCCCATTTTTCATGTAAACAAAAAAGATATTAGTCAAACAGATTGAAACAAAATGAAAATTTTAGAGTAAATGAATGCAAAAAAATTTGAAAACTATAATAAATGTAAGTGAAGAAAATTATTTCACGACCTAAAAATGAACTCCAAGGTTTTGTTTTCCATTATTGGGAAATTCCACTAGTACAACCCCTAATAATAGCTTGGAGGAATTTTGTAGGAAAGGGACTTCTAATGAATACTAACATGCTTTAAATGTGGTGGATAAGCATGCCAGAAACATGTTGAGGATGCAAGTGACCTAATGATCCAAAAATTTGACAAAGTAGAAAAAATCTAATTCTTGTGTGGTTGGTTATTATCAGAGCCAAACAACCCTCTTTTTTCCTATCCTTAAAAATCAAAGATACTTTTTGGAATTATCTCTCTCAGCAATTGTGCATTTCCATTTTGGATGTTCAAATTTTTTTTCAGATCCAAACTTGAGTTTTCACTCTCTCATTTTTCTCGTAAACAAAAAAGATATAAGGCAAATAGATCGCAACAAAACAAAACTTTTAGAGTTCATGTATGCAAAACAAAACTGAAAACTTTAATAAAAGTAAGTGAAGAAAATTATTTCACACAATAAAAATTAACTCCAAGGTTTTGTTATCCATGTTTGGGAAATTCCACTAGTACAACCCCTTATAATAGCTTGGTGGAATTTTATTGGGAAGGGACTTCTAATTGATCCTTACATGCTTTAAAAGTGGTGGATATGCATGCCAAAAATATGTTGAGGATGCAAGTGACCTAATAATGATCCAAAAATTTCAAGGAGTAGAAAAAATAAATTCTCACATGGTTAAATATTTTACCAGAGCCATACAACCTACTTTTTGCCTATCCTTAAAAATCACAGATTCTTTTTAGAATTATCTCTCTCAGCATTTGTGAATTTCCATTTTGGAACTTCAAATTTTTTTTGAGATCCAAACTTGAGTTTTCACTCTCCCATTTTTCTCGTAAACAAAAAACATATAAGGCAAATAGATCACAACAAAATGAAAATTTTAGAGTTCTTCTATGCAAAAAAAATTGAAAATATAATAAATGTAAGTGAAAAAAATTATTTCACGCACTAAAAATGAACTTCAAGTTTTTGTTATCCATGTTTGGGAAATTCCACTAGTACAACCCCTAATAATAGCTTGGTGGAATTTTATAGCAAAGGGACTTCTAACTGATCCTAACTTGCTTTAAAAATGGTGGATATGGATGCCAGAAACATGTTGAGGATGCAAGTGACCTAATAGAAAAAGTCAAATTCTCAAGTGGTTAAATATGTTACCAGAACCATACTACCCACTTTTTGCCTATCCTTAAAAATAACAGATACTTTTTGGAATTATCGCTCTCAGCATTTGTGCATTTCCATTTTGGATGTTCAAATTTTTTTTGAGATCCAAACTTGAGTTTTCACTCTCCCAGCTTTCTCGTAAACAAAAAAGATATAAGGCAAATCGATCACAACAAATTGAAAATTTTAGAGTTCATCTATGCAAAAAAATTTGAAAACTACAATATATGTAAGAGAAGAAAATTATTTCACGCACTAAAAATGAACTCCAAGGTTTTGTTATCCATGTTTGGGAAATTCCACTAGTACAACCCCTAATAATAGCTTGGTGGAATTTTATAGCAAAGGGACTTCTAACTTTAAATGTGGTGGATATGCATGCAAGAAACATGTTGAGGATGCAAGTGACCTAATGATCCAAAAATTTCAAAGGAGAAAAAAAAATCAAATTCTCATGTGGTTGGATAATTTACTACAACCAAACAACCCACTTTTTTCCTATCCTTAAAAATCACAGATACTTTTATGAATTATCTCTCTCAGCATTTGTGCATTTCCATTTTGGATCTTCAAATTTTTTTTCAGATCCAAACTTGAGTTTTCACTCTCCCATTTTTCTCGTAAGCGAAAAAGATATTAAGAAAATAGATCGCAACAAAATGAAAATTTTAGAATTCTTTTATGCAAAATAATTTGATAACTATAATAAATGTAAGTGATGAAAATTATTTCACGCACAAAAAATGAACTCCATGGTTTTGTTATCCATATTTGGGAAATTCCACTAGTACAACCCCTAATATTAGCTTAATGGAGTTTTATAGGAAAGGGACTTCTAACAGTTCCTAACTTGCTTTAAATGTGGTGGATATGCATGCCAGACACATGTTGAGGATGCAAGAGACCAAATGATACAGAAATTTGAAGGAGTAGAAAAAATCAAATTCTCATGTGGTTGGATATTTTACCAGAGCCAAACTACCCACTTTTTGCCAATCCATAAAAATCACATATACTTTTTGGAATTATCTCTCTCAGCATTTGTGCATTTCCATTTTGGATGTTAAAATTTTTTCAGATCCAAACTTGAGTTTTCGCTCTCCCATTTTTCTCGTAAACAAAAAAGATATAAGGCAAATAGATCGCAGCAAAATGAAAATTTTAGAGTTCAAGTATGAAAAAATATTTGAAAACTATAATAAAAGTAAGTGAAGAAAATAATTTCACGCACTAAAAATGAACTCTAAGGATTTGTTATCCATGTTTGGGAAATTCCCCTTGTACAACCCCTAATAATAGCTTGGTGGAATTTTATAGGAAAGGGACTTCTAACTGATCCTAATATGCTTTAAATGTGGTGGATATCTATGCCAGAAACATGTTGAGGACACCTGTGGCCTAATGATCCAAACATTTCAAGCAGTAGAAAAAATCCAATTCTCTAGTGGTTGGATATTTTACGAGAGCCAAACAACCCACTTTTTGCCTGTCCTTAAAAATCACTGATACTTTTTGGAATTTTCTCTCTCAGCATTTGTGCATTTCCATTTTGCATATTCAAAATTTTTTTCACATCCAAATTTGAGTTTTCACTCTCCCATTTTTGTCGTAAACAAAAAAGATATATGGCAAATAGATCCAAACAAAATGAAAATTTTAGAGTTCATGTATGCAAAAAAATTTGAAAACTATAATAAATGTCAGTGAAGAAAATTTTTCACGCACTAAAAATTAACTCCAAGGTTTTGTTCTCCATGTTAGGGAAATTCCACTTGTACAACCTCTTATAATAGCTTGCTGGAATTTTATTGGAAAGGGACTTCTAACTGATCCTAACATGCTTAAAAAGTGGTGGATATGCATGCCAGAAACATGTTGAGGATACAAGTGACCTAATAATGATCCAAAAATTTGGAGTAGAAAAAATAAAATTTTCAAGTGGTTAATTATTTTACCTGAGCCATCCAACCCACTTTTTGCCTATCCATAAAAATCAAAGATACTTTTTGGAATTATCTCTCTCAGCATTTGTGCATTTCCATTTTGGATGTTCAAATTTTTTTTGAGATCCGAACTTGAGTTTTCAGTCTCCCATTTTTCTCGTAAACAAAAAAGATATATGGCAAATAGAACACTACAAAATGAAAATTTGAGAGTTCATCTATGCAAAAAAAATTGAAAACTAAAATAAATGTAACTGAAGCAAAATTATTTCACGCACTAAAAATGAACTCCAAGGTTTTGTTATCCATGTTTGGGAAATCCACTAGTACAACCCCTAATAATAGCTTGGTGGAATTTTAGCAAAGGAACTTCTAACTAATCCTAACATGCTTTAAATGTGGTGGATATGCATGCCAGAAAGATGGTGAGGATGCAAGTGACCTAATGATCAAAAATTTTCAAAGAGTAGAAAAAATCAATTTCTCAAGTGGTTGGATAATTACCAGAGCGAAATTATCCACTTTTGCCTGTCCATAAAAAGCACAGATACTTTTTGGACTTATCTCTCTCAGCATTTTTGCATTTCCATTTTAGATGTTCAAATTTTTTTTCATATCCAAACATGAGTATTCACACACTAATTTTTCTCGTAAACAAAAAAGATATAAGGCAAATAGATCGCAACAAAATAAAAATTTTAGAGTTCAAGTATGCAAAAAAATTTGAGAACTATAATAATTGTAAGTGAAGAAAATTATTTCACACACTAAAAACGAACTCCAAGGTTTTATTATCCATGTTTGGGAAATTCCACTAGTACAACCCCTAATAATAAGCTTGGTGGAATTTTATAGGAAAAAGACTTCTAACTGATCTGAACATGCTTTAAATGTGGTGGATAAGCATGCCCGAAACATTTTGAGGATGCAAGTGACCTAATGATCCTAAATTTCAAGGAGTAGAAAAAATCAAATGCTCAAGAGGTTGGATATTTACCAGAGACAAATTACCCACTTTTGCCTGTCCTTAAAAATCACAGAGACTTTTTGGAATTATCTCGCTCAGCATTTGTGCATTTCAATTTTGGATGTTCACATTTTTTTTCAGATCCAAACTTGGGTTTTCACTCTCCCATTTTTCTCATAAACCAAAAAGATATAAGGCAAAGAGATCGCAACAAAATGAAAATTTTAGAATTCATGTATGCAAAAAAAATTGAAAACTATAATAAATGTAAGTGAAGAAAATTTTTCACGAACTAAAAATGAACTCCAAGGTTTTTTTATCCATGTTTGGGAAATTCCACTAGTACAACCCCTAATAATAGATTGGTGAAATTTTATAGGAAAGGGACTTGTAACTGATCCTAACTTGCTTTAAATGTGGTGGATATGTTTGCCAGAAATATGCTGAGGATGCAAGTGACCTACTGATCCAAAAATTTCATGGAGTAGAAAAAATCAAATTCTCAAGTGGTTGGATATTTTACTATAGCCAAACAACCCACTTTTTGCCTGTCCTTAAAAATCACTGATACTTTTTGGAATTTTCCCTCTCGGCATTTCTGCATTTCCATTTTGGATATTCAAAATTTTTTTCACATCGAAACTTGAGTTTTCACTCTCCCAGTTTTTCTCGTAAACAACAAAGATATAAGGCAAATAGATACCAACAAAATGAAAATTTTAGAGTTCATGATTGCAAAAAAATTTGAAAACTGTAATAAATGTAAGTGAAGAAAATTATTTCACGCACTAAAAATGAACTCCAAGGTTTTTTTTTTCCATGATTGGGAAATTCCACTAGGACAACCCCTAATAATAGCTTGGTGGAATTTTATAGGAAAGGGACTTTTAATAGATCCTAACTTGCTTTAAATGTGGTGGATATGCATGCCGGAAACATGTTGAGGATGCAAGTGACCTAATGATGATCAACAAATTTCAAGGAGTAGAAAAAATAAAATTTTCAAGTGGATAAATATTTTACCAGAGCCATTCAACCCACTTTTTGCCAATCCATGATAACCACAGATACTTTTTGGAATTATCTCTCTCAACATTTGTGCATTTCCATTTTGGATCTGCAAATTTATTTTGAGTTCCAAACTTGAGTTTTCACTCTCTCATTTTTCTCGTAAACAATAAAGATATAAGGCAAATAGAACACATAAAAATGAAAATTTGAGAGTTCATCTATGCAAAAAAATTTGAAAACTATAATAGATGTAAGTAAAGAAAATTATTTCACGGACTAAAAATGAACTCCAAGGTTTTGTTATCCATGTTTGGGAAATTCTACTAGTACAACCCTTAATAATAGCTTGGTGGAATTTTATAGCAAAGGGACATCTAACTGATCGTAACATGCGTTAAATGTGGTGGATATGTATGCCTGAAACATGTTGAGGATGCAAGTGACCTAATGATCCAAAAATTTCAAGGAGCATAAAAAATCAAATTCTCAAGTGGTTGGATATTTTACCAGAGCCAAACAACCCACTTTTTGTCTATCTTTAAAAATCATAGATACTTTTTGGAGTTATCTCTCTCAGCATTTGTGAATTTCCATTTTGGATATTCAAATTGTTTTTCAGATCCAAACTTGAGTTTTCACTCACCCATTTTTCTCATAAAAAAAAGATATAAGGCAAATAGATCGCAACAAAATGAAAATTTTAGAGTTCATGTATGCGAAAAAAATTTAAAACAATAATAAAAGGAAGTGAAGAAAATTATTTCACACACTAAAAATGAACTCCAAGGTTTTGTTTTCTATGTTTGGGAAATTGCAATAGTACAACCCGTAATAATTGCTTGGTGGAATTTTATAGGAAAGGGACTTCTAACTGATCCAAACATGCTTTAAATGTGGTGGATATGCATACCAGAAACATGTTGAGGATGCAAGTGACCTAATTATCCAAAAATTTCAAGGAGTAGAAAAAATCAAATTCTCAAATGGTTGGATATTTTACTAGAACCAAACAACCCACTTCTTGCAAGTCCTTAAAAATCACAGATACTTTTTTGAATTATCTCTCTCAGCATTTGTGCATCTCCATTTTCGATGTTCAAATTTTTTTTTGGATCCAAATTTGAGTTCTCACTCTCCCATTTGTCCTGTAAACAAAAAAGATATAGGGCAAATAGATCGCAACAAAATGAAAATTTTAGAGTTCATGTATGCAAAAAAAATTTAAAACTATAATAAATGTAAGTGAAGAAAATTATTTCACGCACTAAAAAATGAACTCCAAGATTTTGTTTTCCATGTTTGGGAAATTCCACTAGTACAAGCCCTAATAATAGCTTGGTGGAATTTTATAGGAAAGGGACTTCTAACAGAACCTAACATGCCTTAAATGTGGTGGATATGCATGCATGAAACATGTTGAGGATGCAAGTGACCTAATGATCCAAAAATTTCAAAGAGTAGAAAAAGTCAAATTCTCAAGTGGTTGGATATTTACCAGAGCCAAACAACCCACTTTTTGCCTATCCTTAAAACTCACAGATACTTTTTCGAATTACCTCTCCCAGCATTTGTGCATTTCTATTTTTGAAGTTCAAATTTTTTTTCATATCCAAACTTGAGTTTTCACTCTTCCTTTTTTGTCGTAAATAAAAAAGATATAAGGCAAATAGATCTGAACAAAATCAAAATTTTAGAGTTCACGTATGCAAAAAAATTTGAAAACTACGATAAATGTTATTGAATAAAATTATTTCATGCACTAAAAATGAACTCCAAGGTTTTGTTATCCATGTTTGGGAAATTCCACTAATACCACCCCTAATAATAGCTTAGTGGAATCTTATAGGAATGGGACTTCTAACTGATCCTAACATGCTTTAAATGTGGTGGATATGCATGCAAGAAACATGTTGAGGATGCAAGTGACCTAATGATCCAAAAATTTCAAGGAGAAGAAAAAATCAAATTCTCAAGTTGTTGGATATTTTACCAGAGCCAAACAACCCACTTTTTCCCTATCCTTAAAAATCACAGATACTTTTTGGAATTATGTCTCTCAGCATTTGTGCATATCCATTTTGGATGTTCAAATTTATTTTCAGATCCAAACTTGAGTTTTCATTCTCCCATTTTTCTTGTAAAAAACCAATATAAGGCAAATAGACCGCATCAAAATAAAAATTTTGGAGTTGATGTATGCAAAAATATTTGAAAACTACAATAAATGTAAGGGAATAAAATTATTTCATGCACTAAAAAATAACTCCAAGGTTTTGTTATCCATGTTTGGGAAATTCCACTAGTACCACCCCTAATATTAGCTTGCTGGAATTTTATAGGAAAGTGACTTCTAACTGTTCCTAACATGCTTTAAATGTGGTGGATATGCATGCCAGAAATATGTTGAGGATGCAAGAGGCCTAAAGATGCCAAAATTTTCAAGGAGTAGAAAAAATAAAATTCTCAAGTGGTTTGTTATTTACTAGAGCCAAACAACCCACTTTTTGCCTCTCCATAAAAATCACAGATACTTTTTAGAATTAGCCGTCTCATCTTTTTTGCATTTCCATTTCGGATCTTCAAATTTTTTTAGATCCAAACTTGAGTTTTCACTCTCCCATTTTTCTCGAAAACAAAAAAGATATATGGAAAATAGATCGCAACAAAATTAAAATTTTAGAGTTCACGTTTGCAAAAAAAGTTTAAAACTATCATAATTGTAAATGAAGAAAATTTTTCACGCACTAAAAAAGAACTCCAAGGTTTTTATATCCATGTTTGGGAATTCCACTAGTACAACCACTAATAATAGCTTGGTTGAATTTTATAGGAAAGGGACTTCTAACTGATCCTAACATGCTTTAAATGTGGTGGATATGCATGCCAGAAACATGTTGAGGATGCGAGGGACCTAATGATCCAAAAATTTCAAGGAGTAGAAAAAATCAAATTCTCAAATGGTTGGATATTTTACCAAAGCCAAACAACCCACTTTTTGCCTATCCTTAAAAATCACAGATACTTTTTAGAATTATCTCCCTTAGCATTTGTGAATTTCCATTTTGGATGTTCAATGTTTTTTTTAGATCCAAACTTGAGTTTTCACTCTCCCTTTTTTCTCGCAAACAAATAAGATATAAGGCAAATAGATCGCAACAAAATGAAAATTTTAGAGTTCATGTATGCAAAATATAATAGCTTGGTGGAATTTTATAGGAAATGGACTTCTAACTGATCCTAACATGCTTTAAATGTGGTGGATATGCATGCCAGAAACATGTTGAGGATGCAAGTGACCTAATGATCCAAAAATTTCAAGAAGTTGAAAAAATCAAATTCTCAAGTGGTTGGATATTTTACCAAAGCCAAACAACCCACTTTTTGCCTCTCCTTAAAAATGACAGATACTTTTTGGAATTACCTCTCTCAGCATTTGTGCATTTCCATTTACGATGTTCAATATTTTTTTCAGATCCAAACTTGAGTTTTCACTCTCCCATTTTTCTCGTAAAAAAAAAACATATAAGGCAAATAGATCGCAACAAAATCAAAATTTTATAGTTCATGTATGCAAAAAAATTTGAAAACTATAATAAATGTAAGTGAAGAAAATTATTTCACGCACTAAAAAATAACACCAAGGTTTTGTTATCCATGTTTGGGAAATTCCACTTGTACAACCCCTAATAATGGCTTGGTGGAATTTTATAGGAAAGGGACTGCTAACTGATCCTATCATGCTTTAAATGTGGTGGATATGCATGCCAAAAACATGTTGAGGATGCAAGTGACCTAATGATCCAAAAATTTCAAGGAGTAGAATAAATCAAATTCTCAAGTGGTTGGATATTTTACCAGAGCCAAACAACCCACTTTTTGCCTTTCCTTAAAAATCCATGATACTTTTTTGAATTATCTCTCTCAGAATTTGTGCATTTCCATTTTGGATATTCAAAATTTTTTTCACATCCAAACGTGAGTTTTCTTTCTCCCATTTTTGTTGTAAACGAAAAAGATATAAAGAAAATAGATCGCAACAAAATGAAAATTTTAGAGTTCATGTATGCAAAAAAATTTGAAAACTATAATAATTGTAAGTGAAGAAAATTATTTCACGCACTAAAAATGAACTCCAAGGTTCTGTTATCCATGTTTGGGAAATTCCACTAGAACAACCCCTAATAATAGGTCGGTGGAATTATATCGGAAATGGACTTCTAACTGATCCTAACATGCTTCAAATGTGGAGCATATTCATGTCAGAAACATGTTGAGGATGCAAGTGACCTAATGATCCAAAAATTTCAAGGAGTAGAAAATTCAAATTCTCAAGTGGTTGGATATTTTACCAGAGCCAAACAACCCACTTTTTTCCTCTCCTTAAAAATCACAGATACTTTTTGGAATTATCTTTCTCAGCATTTGTACATTTCCATTTTGGATGTTCTAATTTTTTTTCAGATCCAAACTTGAGTTTTCACTCTCCCATTTTTCTCCTAAACAAAAAAGATATAAGGTATATAGATCGCAACTAAATGAAAATTTTAGAGTTCATGTATCCAAAAAAAATTTAAAACTATAACAAAAGTAAGTGAAAAAATTATTTCACGCACTAAATATTAACTCCAAGCTGTTGTTATCCATGTTTTGGAAATTTTACTAGTACAACCCCTTATAATAGCTTCGTGGAATTTTATTGGAAAGGGACTTCTAACTGATCCTAACATGCTTTAAAAGTGGTGGATATGTTTGCCAGAAACATGTTGAGGATGCAAGTGACCTAATAATGATCCAAAATTTTCAGGGAGTGGAAAAAATAAAATTCTCAAGTGGTTGAATATTTTACCAGAGCCATACAACCCACTTTTTGCCAAACCTAAAGAATCACAGATATTTTTTGGAATTATCTCTCTCAGCATTTGTGCATTACCTTTTTGGATCTTCAAATTATTTTTGAGATCCAAACTTGAGTTTTCACTCTCCCATTTTTCTCGTAAATAAAAAAGATATTAGGCAAATAGAACACAACAAAATGAAAATTTAAGAGTTCATCTATGCAAAAAAATTTCAAAACTATAATAAATGTAAGTGAAGAAAATTATTTCACGCACTAAAAATGAACTCCAAGGTTTTGTTATCCATGTTTGGGAAATTCCACTAGTACAACCCCTAATAATAGCTTGGTGGAATTTTATAGCAAAGGAACTTCTAACTGATCCTAACATGCTTTAAATGTGGTGGATATGCATGCCAGAAACATGTTGAGGATGCAAGTGACCTAATGATCCAAAAATTTTGAGGAGTAGAAAAAATCAAATTCTCAAGTGGTTCGATATTTACCAGAGCCAAACAACCCACTTTTTGCCTATCCTTAAAAATCACATATACTTTTTGGAATTATCTCTATCAGCATTTGTGAATTTCCATTTTGGATGTTAAAATTTTTTTCAAATCGAAACTTGAGTTTTCACTCTCACGTTTTTCTCATAAACAAAATAGATATAAGGCAATTAGATCGCAACAAAAGGAAAATTTTAGAGTTCATGTACGCAAAAAAATTTGAAAACTATAATAAATGTAAGTGAAGAAAATTATTTCACGCACTAAAAATGAACTTCATGGTTTTGTTAACCATGTTTGGGAAATTCAACTAGTACAAACCCTAATAATAAGTTGGTGGAATTTTATAAGAAAGGGACTTCTAACTGATCCTAACATGCTTTAAATGTGGTGGATATGCATGCCAGAAACATCTTGAGGATGCAAGTGACCTAATAATGATCCAAAAATTTCATGGAGTAGAAAAAATCAAATTCTCAAGTGGTTGGATATTTACCAGAGCCAAACAACCCACTTTTTGCCTATCCTTAAAAATCACAGATACTTTTTGGAATTATCTCTCTCAGCATTTGTGCATTTCCATATTGGATGTTAAAATTTATTTTCAGATCCAAACTTGAGTTTCCACTCTCCCATTTTGCTCGTAAACAAAATAGATATAAGGCATAACAAAATAAAAATTTTTGAGTTCATGTATGCGAAAAAAATTGAAAACTATAGTAAATGTAAGTGAAGAAAATTATTTCACGCACTCAAAATCAACTCAAATGTTTGGTTATCCATGTTTGGGAAATTCCAGAACTACAACACCTAATAATCGCTTGGGGGATTTTTTTAGGAAAGGGACTTCTAACTGATCCTAACATACTTTAAATGTGGTGGATATGCATGCCAGAAACATGTTGAGGATGCAAGTGACCTAATGATCTAAAAATTTCAAGGAGTAGAAAAAGTCAAATTCTCAAGTGGTTGGATATTTACTAGAGCCAAACAACCCACTTTTTGGATGTCCTTAAAAATCACAGATACTTTTTGGAATTATCTCTCTCCGCATTTGTGCATTTCCATTTTGGATGTTAAAATTTTTTTTCAGATCCAAACTTGTGTTTTCACTCTCTGATTTTTCTCGTAAACAAAAAAGATATAAGGCAGATAGATCACAACCAAATGAAAATTTTAGAGTTCATGTATGCAAAAAAATTTGAAAACTACAATAAATGTAAGTGAAGAAAATTATTTCACATACTAAAAATGAACTCCATGGTTTTGTAGTCCTTGTTTGGGAAATTCCACTTGTACAACCCCTAATAATAGCTTGGTGGAATTTTATGGGAAAGGGACTTCTAATTGATCCTAACATGCTTTAAATGTGGTGGATATGCATGCCAGAAACATGTTGAGGATGCAAGTGACCTAATGATCACCAAATTTCAAGCAGTAGAAAAAAACAAAATCTCAAGTGGTTGGATATTTTACCAGAGCCAAACTACCCACTTTTTGCCAATCCTTAAAAATCACATATACTTTTTGGAATTATCTCTCTCAGCATTTTTTTATTTCCATTTTGGATGTTCAAATTTTTTTTTAGATCCAAACTTGAATTTTCACTGTCCCGTTTTTCTCGTAAACATAAAAGATATAAGGCAAATAGATCGCAACCAACTGAAAATTTTAGAGTTCATGTATGCAGCAAAAAAATTTGAAAACTATAATAAATGTAAGTGAAGAAAATTATTTCACGCACTAAAAATGAACTCCATGGTTTTGTAGTCCTTGTTTGGGAAATTCCACTAGCACAACCCCTAGTAATAGCTTGGTGGAATTTTAAAGGAAAGGGACTTCTAACTGATCCTAACATGCTTTAAATGTGGTGGATATGCATACCAGAAACATGTGGAGGATGCAAGTGACCTAATGATCCAAAAATTTCAAGGAGTAGAAAAAAACAAAATCTCTGGTGGTTGGATATTTTACCAGAGCCAAACTACCCACTTTTTGCCAATCCTTAAAAATCACATATATTTTTTGGAATTATCTCTCTCAGCATTTTTGCATTTCCATTTTGGATGTTCAAATTTTTTTTCAGATCCAAATTTGAGTTTTCATTGTCCCTTTTTTCTCGTAAACAAAAAAGATATAAGGCAAACAGATCGCAGCCAAATGAAAATATTAGAGGTCATGTAAGCCAAAAAATTTGAAAACTATAATAAATGTAAGTGAAGAAAGTTATTTCACGCACTAAAAATGAACTCCATGGTTTTGTTGTCCTTGTTTGGGAAATTCCACTAGTACAACCCCTAATAATAGCTTGGTGGAATTTTATAGGAAAGGGACTTCTAACTGATCCTAAGATGCTTTAAATGTGGTGGCTGTGCATGCCAAAAACATGTTGAGGATGCAAGAGACCTAATGATCCAAAAATTTTAAGGAGTAGAAAAAATCAAATTCTCAGGTGGTTGGATACTTACCATAGCACCACAACCCACTTTTTTCCTATACTTAAAAATTACAGATACTTTTTGGAATTTTCTCCCTCAGCATTTGTGCATTTCCATATTGGATGTTAAAAATTTTTTTCAGATCCAAACTTGAGTTTTCACTGTCCCATTTTTCTAGTAAACAATAAAGATAAAAGGCATATCAAAATGAAATTTTTAGAGTTCTTGTTTGCAAAAAAAATTGAAAAGTATAATAAATGTTAGTGAAGAAAATTATTTCACAAACTAAAAATGAACTCCAAGGTTTTGTTATCCATGTTTGGGAAATTCCACTAGTACAACCCCAATAATAGCTTGGTGGAATTTTGTAGGAAAGGGACTTCTAACTGATCCGAGCTTGCTTTAAATGTGGTGGATATGCATGCCAGAAACATGTTGAGGATGCAAGTGACCTAATAATGATCCAAAAATTTCAAGGAGTAGAAAAAATCAAATTCTCAAGTGGTTGGATATTTTACCAGAACCAAACAACCCACTTTTTGCCAATCCTTAAAAATCACAGATACTTTTTGGAATATTCTCTCTCAGCATTTGTGCATTTCCATTTTGGACGTTCAACTTTTTTTTTCAGATCCAAACTTGAGTTTTCACTCTCCCATTTTTCTCGTAAAAAAAAAGATTTAAGGCAAATAGATCGCAACAAAATGAAAATTTTAGAGTTCATGTATGTAAAAAAAATTGAAAACTATAATAAATGTATGCGAAGAAAATTATTTCATGCCCTAAAAATGAACTACAAGGTTTTGTTATCCATGTTTGGGAAATTCCACTAGTTCCACCCATAATAATAGCTTGGTGGAATTTTATAGGAAAGGGACTTGTAACTGATCCTAACAAGCTTTAAATGTGGTGGATATGCATGCCAGAAACATGTTGATGATGCAAGTGACCTAATGATCCAAAAATTTCAAGGGGTAGAAAAAATCAAATTCTCAATTGTTCGAAATTTTACCATAGCCAAACAACCCACTTGTTGCCTATCCTTAAAAATCACAGATACTTTTTGGAATTTTCTCTCTCAGCATTTGTGCATTTCCATATTGGATGTTCAAATTTTTTTTCAGATCCAAATTTGAGTTTTCACTGTCCCATTTTTCAAGTAAACAATAAAGATAAAAGGCATATCAAAATGAAATTTTTAGTTTGCAAAAAAAATTGAAAAGTATAATAAATGTTAGTGAAGAAAATTATTTCACAAACTAAAAATGAACTCCAAGGTTTTGTTATCCATGTCTGGGAAATTCCACTAGTACAACCCCAATAATAGCTTGGTGGAATTTTAAAGGAAAGGGACTTCTAACTGATCCTAACTTGCTTTAAATGTGGTGGATATGCATGCCAGAAACATGTTGAGGATGCAAGTGACCTAATAATGATCCAAAAATTTCAAGGAGTAGAAAAAATCAAATTCTCAAGTGGTTGGATATTTTACCAGAGCCAAACAACCCACTTTTTGCCAATCCTTAAAAATCACAGATAGTTTTTGGAATATTCGCTCTTAGCATTTGTGCATTTTCAGATCCAAACTTGAGTTTTCACTCTCCCATTTTTCTCGTAAACAAAAAAGATATAAGGCAAATAGATCGCAACAAAATGAAAATTTTAGAGTTCATGTATGAAAAAAAAATTGAAAACTATAATAAAAGTAAGTGAAGAAAATTTTTCACGCACTAAAAATTAACTCCAAGGTTTTGTTATCCATGTTTGGGAAATTCCACTAGTTCCACCCATAATAATAGCTTGGTGGAATTTTATAGGAAAGGGACTTGTAACTGATCCTAACAAGCTTTAAATGTGGTGGATATGCATGCCAGAAACATGTTGATGATGCAAGTGACCTAATGATCCAAAAATTTCAAGGGGTAGAAAGAATCAAATTCTCAATTGTTGGAAATTTTGCCAGAGCCAAACAACCCACTTTTTGCCTATCCTTAAAAATCACAGATACTTTTTAGAATTTTCTCTCTCAGCATTTGTGCATTTCCATATTGGATGTTCAAATTTTTTTTCAGATCCAAATTTGAGTTTTCACTGTCCCATTTTTCTAGTAAAAAATAAAGATAAAAGGCATATCAAAATGAAATTTTTAGTTTGCAAAAAAAATTGAAAAGTATGATAAATGTTAGTGAAGAAAATTATTTCACAAACTAAAAATGAACTCCAAGGTTTTGTTATCCATGTCTGGGAAATTCCACTAGTACAACCCCAATAATAGCTTGGTGGAATTTTAAAGGAAAGGGACTTCTAACTGATCCTAACTTACTTTAAATGTGGTGGATATGCATGCCAGAAACATGTTGAGGATGCAAGTGACCTAATAATGATCCAAAAATTTCAAGGAGTAGAAAAAATCAAATTCTCAAGTGGTTGGATATTTTACCAGAGCCAAACAACCCACTTTTTGCCAATCCTTAAAAAACACAGATACTTTTTGGAATATTCTCTCTTAGCATTTGTGCATTTCCATTTTGGACGTTCAATTTTTTTTCAGATCCAAACTTGAGTTTTCACTCTCCCATTTTTCTCGTAAACAAAAAAGATATAAGACAAATAGATCGCAACTAAATGAAAATTTTAGAGTTCATGTATGCAAAAAAAATTTAAAACTATAATAAAAGTAAGTGAAGAAAATTTTTCACACACTAAAAATTAACTCCAAGGTTTTGTTATCCATGTTTGGGAAATTCCACTAGTTCCACCCATAATAATAGCTTGGTGTAATTTTATAGGAAAGAGACTTGTAACTGATCCTAACATGCTTTAAATGTGGTGGATATGCATGCCAGAAACATGTTGATGATCCAAGTGACCTAATGATCCAAAAATTTCAAGGGGTAGAAAAAATCAAATTCTCAATTGTTGGAAATTTTACCAGAGCCAAACAACCCACTTTTTGCCTATCCTTAAAAATCACAGATACTTTTTGAAGTTTTCTTTCTCAGCATTTGTGCATTTCCATATTGGATGTTCAAATTTTTTTTCAGATCCAAATTTGAGTTTTCACTGTCCCATTTTTCAAGTAAACAATAAAGATAAAAGGCATATCAAAATGAAATTTTTAGTTTGCAAAAAAAATTGAAAAGTATAATAAATGTTAGTGAAGAAAATTATTTCACAAACTAAAAATGAACTCCAAGGTTTTGTTATCCATGTCTGGGAAATTCCACTAGTACAACCCCAATAATAGCTTGGTGGAATTTTAAAGGAAAGGGACTTCTAACTGATCCTAACTTGCTTTAAATGTGGTGGATATGCATGCCAGAAACATGTTGAGGATGCAAGTGACCTAATAATGATCCAAAAATTTCAAGGAGTAGAAAAAATCAAATTCTCAAGTGGTTGGATATTTTACCAGAGCCAAACAACCGACTTTTTGCCAATCCTTAAAAATCACAGATAGTTTTTGGAATATTCTCTCTTAGCATTTGTGCATTTTCAGATCCAAACTTGAGTTTTCACTCTCCCATTTTTCTCGTAAATAAAAAAGATATAAGGCAAATAGATCGCAACTAAATGAAAATTTTAGAGTTCATGTATGCAAAAAAAATTGAAAACTATAATAAAAGTAAGTGAAGAAAATTTTTCACGCACTAAAAATTAACTCCAAGGTTTTGTTATCCATGTTTGGGAAATTCCACTAGTTCCACCCATAATAATAGCTTGGTGGAATTTTATAGGAAAGGGACTTGTAACTGATCCTAACAAGCTTTAAATGTGGTGGATATGCATGCCAGAAACATGTTAATGATGCAAGTGACCTAATGATCCAAAAATTTCAAGGGGTAGAAAAAATCAAATTCTCAATTGTTCGAAATTTTGCAAGAGCCAAACAACCCACTTTTTGCCTATCCTTAAAAATCACAGATACTTTTTAGAATTTTCTCTCTCAGCATTTGTGCATTTCCATATTGGATGTTCAAATTTTTTTTCAGATCCAAATTTGAGTTTTCACTGTCCCATTTTTCTAGTAAAAAATAAAGATAAAAGGCATATCAAAATGAAATTTTTAGTTTGCAAAAAAAATTGAAAAGTATAATAAATGTTAGTGAAGAAAATTATTTCACAAACTAAAAATGAACTCCAAGGTTTTGTTATCCATGTCTGGGAAATTCCACTAGTACAACCCCAATAATAGCTTGGTGGAATTTTAAAGGAAAGGGACTTCTAACTGATCCTAACTTACTTTAAATGTGGTGGATATGCATGCCAGAAACATGTTGAGGATGCAAGTGACCTAATAATGATCCAAAAATTTCAAGGAGTAGAAAAAATCAAATTCTCAAGTGGTTGGATATTTTACCAGAGCCAAACAACCCACTTTTTGCCAATCCTTAAAAATCACAGATACTTTTTGGAATATTCTCTCTTAGCATTTGTGCATTTCCATTTTGGACGTTCAATTTTTTTTCAGATCCAAACTTGAGTTTTCACTCTCCCATTTTTCTCGTAAACAAAAAAGATATAAGACAAATAGATCGCAACTAAATGAAAATTTTAGAGTTCATGTATGCAAAAAAAATTTAAAACTATAATAAAAGTAAGTGAAGAAAATTTTTCACGCACTAAAAATTAACTCCAAGGTTTTGTTATCCATGTTTGGGAAATTCCACTAGTTCCACCCATAATAATAGCTTGGTGGAATTTTATAGGAAAGGGACTTGTAACTGATCCTAACATGCTTTAAATGTGGTGGATATGCATGCCAGAAACATGTTGATGATGCAAGTGACCTAATGATCCAAAAATTTCAAGGGGTAGAAAAAATAAAATTCTCAAGTGGTTGGAAATTTTGCCAGAGCCAAACAACCCACTTTTTGCCTATCCTTAAAAATCATAGATACTTTTTGGAATTATCTCTCTAAGCATTTGTGCATTTCCATTTTGGATGTTCAAATTTTTTTTCAAATCCAAACTTGAGTTTTCACTCTCCCATTTTTCTTGTAAGCGAAAATGATAGACAGAAAATAGATCACAACAAAATGAAAATTTTAGAATTCATGTATGCAAAATAATTTGAAAACAATAATAAATGTTAGTGAAGAAAATAATTTCACGCACAAAAAATGAACTCCATGGTTTTGTTATCCATGTTTGGAAAATTCCACTAGTACAACCCCGAATATTAGCTTGGTGGAGTTTTATAGGAAAGGGACTTCTAACTGTTCCTAACATGTTTTAAATGTGGTGGATATGCATGCCAGAAACATGTTGAGGAAGCAAGTGTCCTAATGATCCAAAAATTTGAAGGAGTAGAAAAAAATCAAATTCTCAAGTGGTTTGATATTTTACCAAAGCCAAACAACCCACTTTTTGCCTATCCTTAAAACTCACCGATACGTTTTGGAATTATCTCTCTCAGCATTTGTTCATTTCCTTTTTGGAAGTTCAAATTTTTTTTCAGATCCAAACTTGAGCTTTCACTCTCCCATTTTTCTCGTAAACAAAAAAGATATAAGCCAAATAGATTGCAACAAAATGAAGATTTTAGAGTTCATGTATGCATAAAAATTTGAAAACTATAATAAATGTAAGTGAAGAAAATTAATTCAGGCACTAAAAATGAACTCCAAGGTTTTGTTATCCGTGTTTGGGAAATTCCACTAGTACAACCCCTAATAATAGCTTGCTGGAATTTTATAGGAAAGGGACCTCTAACTGATCCTAACATGCTTTAAATGTGGTGGATATGCAAGCCAGAAACAAGTTGAGGATACAAGTGACCTAATGATCCAAAAATTTTGAGTAGAAATCTAATTCTCAAGTAGTTGGATATTTACCAGAGCCAAACAACCCACTTTTTGCCTATCCTTAACAATCGTAGATACTTTTTGGAATTATCTCTCTCAGCATTTGTTCATTTCTATTTTGGATGTTCAATTTTTTTTTCAGATCCAAACTTGAGTTTTCCTATTCCCATTTTTCTCGTAAACAAAAAAGATATAAGGCAAATAGATCGCAAAAAAATGAAAATTTTAGCGTTCATGTTTGCAAAAAAATTTGAAAACTACAATAAATGTAAGTGAAGAAAATTATTTTACGCACTAAAAATAAACTCCAAGGTTTTGTTATCCATGTTTGGTAAATTCCACTAGTACAAACCGTAATAAGAATGGGACATCTAACGGATCCAAACTTCAGTTTTCACTCTCTCATTTTTCTCCAAAACAAAAATGATATAAGGCAAATAGATCGCTAGAAAATGAAAATTTTAGAATTCATGTATGCAAAAAAAATTGAAAACTATAATAAATGTAAGTGATGAAAATTATTTCACGCACTAAAAATGAACTACAAGGTTTTGTTATCCATGTATGGGAAATTCCACCTGTACAACCCCTAATAATATTCTTGGTTGAATTTTATTTTAAAGGGACTTTTAACATATCCTAACATGCTTTAAATGTGGTGGATATGCATGCCAGAAACATGTTGAGGATGCTAGTGGACCTAGTGATCCAAAAATTTCGAGTAGAAAAAATCAAATTCTCAAGTGGTTGGATATTTATAGAGCCAAACAACCCACTTTTTCCCTATCCTTAAAAATCACAGATACTTTTTTGAACTATCTATCTCAGCATTTGTGCATTTCCATTTTGGATGCTCAAATTTGTTTTCAGATCCAAACTTGAGTTTTCTCTCTCCCATTTTTCTCGTAAACAAAAAAATATAAGGCATAACAAAATTAAAATTTTGGAGTTCATGTATGCCTAAAAAATTGAAAATTATTTCACATACTAAAAATGAACTCCAAGGTTTCGTTATCCATGTTTGGGAAATTCCACTAGTACAACCCCTAATAATAAGCTTGGTGGAATTTTATAAGAAAGGGACTTCTTACTGATCCTAACATGCTTTAAATGTGGTTGATATGCATGCCAGAAACATGTAGAGGATGCAAGTGGACCTAGTGAACCCAAAATTTCAAGGACATGAAAAAATTAAATTCTCTAGTGGTTGGATATTTACCAGAGCCAAACAACCCACTTTTTGCCTATCCTTAAAAATCAAGAATACTTTTTGGAACTATCTCTCTCAGCATTTGTGCATTTCAATTTTGGATGTTCAAAATTTGTTTTCAGATCCAAACTAGAGTTTTCACTCTCCCATTTTTCTTGCAACAAAAAAAGAAATAGGAATAACAAAATGAAAATTTTAGAGTTCATGTTTGCAAAAACATTTCAAAATTATTTCACGCTCTAAAAATGAACTCCAAGGTTTTGTTATCCATGTTTGGGAAATTCCACTAGTACTACCGCTAATAATAAGCTTGGTGGAATTTTATAGGAAAGGGACTTCTAACTGATCATAACATGCTTTCAATGTGGTGGATATGCATGCCAGAAACACGTTGAGGATGCAAGTGGACCTCGTGATCGAAAAATTTCAAGGAGTAGAAAAAATCAATTTCTCAAGTGGTTGGATATTTACCAGAGCCAAACAACCCACTTTTTGACTATCCTTAAAAGTCACATATACTTTTTGGAACTATCTCTCTCACCATTTGTGGATTTCCATTTTGGATGTTCAAAATTTGTTTTCAGATCCAAACTTGAGTTTTCACTCTCCCATTTTTCTCGTTAACAAAAAAGATATAAAGCATAAAAAAATGAAAATTTTAGAGTTCATGTACGCAAAAATATTTGAAAACTATAATAAATGTAAGTCATGAAAATTATTTCACGCTCTAAAAATGGACTTCATGGTTTTGTTATCCATGTTTGGGAAATTCCACTACTACATCCCCTTATAATAAGCTTGGTGGAATTTTATAGGAAAGGGACTTCTAACTGATCCTAACATGCTTTAAATGTGGTGGATATGCATGCCAGAAACATGTTGAGGATGCAAGTGACCTAATGATCCTAAAATTTCAAGGTGTAGAAAAAATCAAATTCTCAAGTGGTTGGATATTTACCAGAGCCAAACAACCCACTTTTTTCCTATCCTAAAATATCATAGTTACTTTTGGAATTATCTCTCTCAGCATTTGTGGATTTCCATTGTGGATGTTCAAATTTTTTTTCATATCCAAACCTGAGTTTTCACTCTCCCATTTTTCTCATAAACAAAAAAGATATAAGGCATAACAAAATTAAAATTTTAGAATTCATGTACGAAAAAAAATTTGAAAACTATAATAAATGTAATTGAAGAAAATTATTTCACGCTATAAAAATGAATTGCAAGGTTTTGTTATCCTTTTTTGGGAAATTCCACTACTACATCCTGTTATAATAAGCTTGGTGGAATTTTATAGGAAAGGGACTTCTAACTGATCCTATCATGCTTTAAATGTGGTGGATATGCATGCCAAAAACATGTTGAGGATGCAAGTGACCTAATGATCCTAAAATTTCAAGTTGTAGAAAAATCAAATTCTCAAGTGTTTGGATATTTAACAGAGCCAAACAACCCTCTTTTTACCTATCCTTAAAAATCACAGATACTTTTCGGAACTATCTCTCTCAGCATTTGTGTATTTCCATTTTGGATGTTCAAATTTGTTTTCAGATCCAAACTTGAGTTTTCACTGTCGCATTTTTCTCGTAAACAAAAACAACATAAGGCATAACAAAATGAAAATTTTAGAGTTCATGTATGCAAAAACATTTTAAAATTATTTCACACACTAAAAATGAACTCCAATATTTTGTTATCCATGTTTGGGAAATTCCACTAGTACAACCCCTAATAATTAGCTTGGTGGAATTTTATAGGAAAGGGACTTCTAACTGATCCTAATATGCTTTAATTGTGGTGGATATGCATGCCAGAAACATGTTGAGGATGCAAGTGGACCTAATGATCCAAAAATTTCAAGGAGTAGAAAAAATCAAATTCTCTAGTGGTTGGATAATTACCAATGCCAAACAAACCACTTTTTGCCTATCCTTAAAAATCACAGATACTTTTTGGAACTGTCTCTCTCCGCATTTGTGCATTTCCATTTTGGATGTTCAAATTTGTTTCCAGATCCAAACTTGAGTTTCCACTCTAGCATTTTTCTCGTTAAAAAACAAAGATATAAGGCGTAAAATAATGAAAATTTTTTAGTTCATGTTTGCAAAAAAATTTGAAAATTATTTCACACACTAAAAATGAACTACAAGATTTTGTTATCCATGTTTGGAAAATTCCACCTGTACAACCCCTAATTATATTCTTGGTTGAATTTTATTGGAAAGGGACTTTTAACATATCCTAACATGCTTTAAATGTGGTGGATATGCATGCCAGAAACATGTTGAGGATGCTAGTGGACCTAGTGATCCAAAAATTTCGAGTAGAAAAAATCAAATTCTCAAGTGGTTGGATATTTATAGAGCCAAACAACCCACTTTTTCCCAATCCTTAAAAATCACAGATACTTTTTTGAACTATCTATCTCAGCATTTGTCCATTTCCATTTTGGATGCTCAAATTTGTTTTCAGATCCAAACTTGAATTTTCACTCTCCCATTTTTCTCGTAAACAAAAAAAATATAAGGCATACACAAAATTAAAATTTTGGAGTTCATGTATGCCTATAAAATTGAAAATTATTTCACATACTAAAAATGAACTCCAAGGTTTTGTTATCCATGTTTGGGAAATTCCACTAGTACAACCCCTAATAATAAGCTTGGTGGAATTTTATATGAAAGGGACTTCTAACTGATCCTAACATCCTTTAAATGTGGTTGATATGCATGCCAGAAACATGTAGAGGATGCAAGTGGACCTAGTGAACTCAAAATTTCAAGGACATGAAAAAATCAAATTCTCAAGTGGTTGGATATTTACCAGAGCCAAACAACCCACTTTTGGCCTATCCTTAAAAATCAAGAATACTTTTTGGAACTATCTCTCTCAGCATTTGTGCATTTCGATTTTGGATGTTCAAAATTTGTTTTCAGATCCAAACTAGAGTTTTCACTCTCCCATTTTTCTCGTAACAAAAAAAGAAATAGGAATAACAAAATGAAAATTTTAGAGTTCATGTTTGCAAAAACATTTGAAAATTATTTTACGCTCTAAAAATGAACTCCAAGGTTTTGTTATCCATGTTTGGGAAATTCCACTTGTACAACCCCTAATAATAAGCTTGGTGGAATTTTATAGGAAAGGGACTTCTAACTAATCATAACATGCTTTCAATGTGGTGGATATGCATGCCAGAAACATGTTGAGGATGCAAGTGGACCTAGTGATCGAAAAATTTCAAGGAGTAAAAAAAATCAATTTCTCAAGTGGTTGGATATTTACCAGAGCCAAATAACCCACCTTTTGTCTATCCTTAAAAGTCACATATACTTTTTGGAACTATCTCTCTCACCATTTGTGGATTTCCATTTTGGATGTTCAAAATTTTTTTTCAGATCCAAACTTGAGTTTTCACTCTCCCATTTTTCTCATTAACAAAAAAGATATAAGGCATAACAAAATGAAAATTTTAGAGTTCATGTACGCAAAAAAATTTGAAAACTATAATAAATTTAAGTGATGAAAATTATTTCACGCTCTAAAAACGGACTTCATGGTTTTGTTATCCATGTTTGGGAAATTCCACTACTACATCCCCTTATAATAAGCTCGGTGGAATTTTATAGGAAAGGGACTTCTAACTGATCCTAACGTGCTTTAAATGTGGTGGATATGCATGCCAGAAACATGTTGAGGATGCAAGTGACCTAATGATCCTAAAATTTCAAGGTGTAGAAAAAATCAAATTCTCAAGTGGTTGGATATTTACCAGAGCCAAACAACCCACTTTTTTCCTATCCTAAAAAATCACAGTTACTTATGGAATTATCTCTCTCAGCATTTCTGGATTTCCATTGTGGATGTTCAAATTTTTTTTCATATCCAAACCGGAGTTTTCACTCTCCCATTATTCTCATAAACAAAAAAGATATAAGGCATAACAAAATTAAAATTTTAGAATTCATGTACGAAATTTTTTTTGAAAACTATAATAAATGTAATTGAAGTAAATTATTTCACACTCTAAAAATGAATTGCAAGGTTTTGTTATCCTTGTTTGGGAAATTCCACTACTACATCCCCTTATAATAAGCTTGGTGGAATTTTATCGGAAAGGGACTTCTAACTGATCCTATCATGCTTTAAATGTGGTGGATATGCATGCCAGAAACATGTTGAGGATGCAAGTGACCTAATGATCCTAAAATTTCAAGTTGTAGAAAAAATCAAATTCTCATGTGGTTGGATATTTACCAGAGCCAAACAACCCTCTTTTTACCTATCCACAAAAATCACAGATACTTTTCGGAACTATCTCTCTCAGCATTTGTGTATTTCCATTTTGGATGTTCAAATTTGTTTTCAGATCCAAACTTGAGTTTTCACTGTCGCATTTTTCTCGTAAACAAAAAAGATATAAGGCATATAACAAAATGAAAATTTTAGAGTTCATGAATGCAAAAAAATTTGAAAATTATTTCACCCACTAAAAATGAACTCCAAGGTTTTGTTATCCATGTTTGTGAAATTCCACTAGTACAACCCCTAATAATAAGCTTGGTGGAATTTTATAGTAAAGGGACTTCTAACTGATCTTAACATGCTTTAAATGTGGTGGATATGCATGCCAGAAACATGTTGTGGATGCAAATGGACCAAGTGATCCAAAAATTTCAAGGAGTAGAAAAAATCATGTTCTCAAATGGTTGGATATTTACCAGAGACAAACAACCCACTTTTTGCCTATCCTTAAAAATAACAGATACTTTTTGGAATTATCTCTCTCAGCATTTGTACATTCCCATTTTGGATGTTCAAAATTTGTTTTCAGATCCAAACTTGAGTTTTCACTCTCCCATTTTTCTCGTAAACAAAAAAGATATAAGGCATATAAAAAAAAAGAAAGTTTTAGAGTTCATGTATGAAAAAAAATTCAAAATTTATTTCTCGCTCTAAAAATGAACTCCAATGTTTTCTTGTCCATGTTTGGGAAATTCCACTAGTACAACCCCTAATAAAAAGATTAGTGGAATTTTATAGGAAAGGGACTTCTAATTCATCCGAACATGCTATAAATGTGGTGGATCTGCATGCCAGGAACATGTTGAGGATCCAAGTGGACCTAGTGATCCAAAAATTTCAAGGAGTAGAAAAAATCAAATTCTCAAGTGGTTGGATATTTACCAGAGCCAAACAACCCACTTTTAGCCTATCCTTAAAAATCACATATACTTTTTGGACCTATCACTCTCAGCATTTGTGCATTTGCACTTTCGATGTTCAAAATTTGTTTTCAGATCTAAACTTGAGTTTTCACTCTCCCATTTGTCTCATAAACCAAAAAGATATAAGGCATAACAAAATGAAAATATTAGAGTTCATGTATGCAAAAAAATTTGAAAGTTATTTAATTCACCAAAAATTAACTCCAAGGTTTTGTTATCCTTGTTTGGGAAATTCCATTAGTACAACCCCTAATAATTAGCTTGGTGGAATTTTACAGCCAAGGGACTTCTAACTGATCCTGACATGGTTTAAATGTGGTGGATATGCATGCCAGAAACATGTTGTTGATGCAAGTGGACCTAGTGATCCAAAAATTTCGAGTAGAAAAAATCAAATTCTCAATTGGTTGGATATTTACCAGAGCCAAACAACCCACTTTTTTTGCCAATCCTTAAAAATCACAGAAACATTTTGGAACTATCTCTCTCAGCATTTGTGCATTTCAATTTTGGATGTTAAATTTGTTTTCAGATCCAAACTTGAGTTTTCACTCTCCGATTTTGCTAGAAAACAAAAAAGATATAAGGCTTAAAAAAATGAAAATTTTAGAGTTCATGTATGCAAAAAAAATTGAAAATTATTTCACGCACTAAAAATGAACTCCAAGGTTTTGTTATCCATGTTTGGGAAATTCCACTAGTACAGCCCCTAATAATAAGCTTGGTGGAATTTTATAGGAAAGGGACTTCTAACTGATCCAAACATTCTTTAAATGTGGTGGATGTGCATGCCAGAAACATGTTGAGGATGCAAATGGACCTAGTGATCAAAAAATTTCAAGGAGTAGAAAAAATCATATTCTCAAATGGTTGGATATTTACAAGAGCCAAACAACCCACTTTTTGCCTATCCTTAAAAATCACAGATACTTTTTGGAATTATCTCTCTCAGCATTTGTACATTCCCATTTTGGATGTTCAAAATTTGTTTTCAGATCCAAACTTGAGTTTTCACTCTCCCATTTTTCTCGTAAACAAAAAAGATATAAGGCATATAAAAATATTAAAATTTTAGAGTTCATGTATGAAAAAAAATTCAAAATTTATTTCTCGCTCTAAAAATGAACTCCAAGGTTTTGTTGTCCATGTTTGGGAAATTCCACTAGTACAACCCCTAATAAAAAGATTGGTGGAATTTTATAGGAAAGGGACTTCTAATTGATCCCAACATGCTTTAAATGTGGTGGATCTGCATGCCAGGAACATGTTGAGGATCCAAGTGGACCTAGTGATCAGAAAATTTCAAGGAGTAGAAAAAATCAAATTCTCAAGTGGTTGGATATTTACCAGAGCCAAACAACCATCTTTTTGCCTATCCTTAAAAATCACATGTACTTTTTGGAACTATTTCTCTCAGCATTTGTTCAATTGCACTTTCGATGTTCAAAATTTGTTTTCAGATCTAAACTTGAGTTTTCACTCTCCCATTTTTCTCAACAACAAAAAAGATATAGGGCATAACAAAATGAAAATATTAGAGTTCATGTATGCAAAAAAAATTGAAAGTTATTTCATGCACTAAAAATGAACTCCAAGGTTTTGTTATCCTTGTTTGGGAAATTCCATTAGTACAACCCCTAATAATAAGCTTGGTGGAATTTTATAAGAAAGGGACTTCTAACTAATCCTAACATGCTTTAAATGTGGTGGATATGCATGCCAGAAACATGTTGATGATGCAAGTGGACCTAGTGATCCAAAAATTTCAAGTAGAAAAAATCAAATTCTCAAAACGTTGGATATTTACCAGAGCCAAACAACCCACTTTTTGCCTATCCTTAAAAATCACAGATACTTTTTGGAACTATCTCTCTCAGCATTTGTGCATTTCCATTTTAGAGTTTCAAATTTTTTTTCAGATCCAAATTTGAGTTTTCACTCTCCCATTTTTCTTGTAAACAAAAAATATATAAGGCATAACAAAATGAAAATTTTAGAGTTCATCTATGCAAACAAATTTGAAAATTATTGCACGCACTAAAAATGAACTCCAAGGTTTAGTTATCCATGTTTGGGAAATTCCACTAGTACAACCCCTACTAATAAGCTTGGTGGAATTTTATAGGAAAATGACTTCTAATTGATCCAAACATGCTTTAAATGTTAAGGATATGCATGCCAGAAACTTGTTGAGGATGCAAGTGGACCAAGTGATCCAAAAATTTCATGGTGTAGAAAAAATCAAATTCTCAAGTGGTTGGATATTTACAAGAGCCAAACAACCCACTCTTTTTGCCTATCCTTAAAAATCACAGATACTTTTTGGAACGATCTCTCTCAGCATTTGTGCATTTCCATTTTGGATGCTAAAATTAGTATTTAGATCCAAACATGTGTTTTCACTCTCCCATTTTTCTCAAAAACAAAAAAGATATAAGGCATAACAAAATGAAAATTTTAGAGTTCATGTATGCAAAAAAAAATTGAAAATTATTTCTTGCACTAAAAATGAACTCCAATGTTTTGTTATCCATGTTTGGGAAATTCCAGTAGTACAACCCCTAATTATAAGCTTGGTGGAACTTTATAGGAAAGGGACTTCTACCTGATCCTATCATGCTTTAAATGTGATGGATATGCATGCCAGAAACATGTTGAGGATGCAAGTGGACCTAGTGATCCAAAAATTTGAAAGAGTAGAAAAAATCAAATTCTCAAGTGGTTGGATATTTACCAGAGCCAAACAACCCACTTTTTGCCTATCCTTAAAAATCATCTATACTTTTTGGAACTATCTCTATCAGCATTTGTGCATTTCGACTTTGGATGTTAAAAAAAAATTTTCAGATCTAAACTTGAGTTTTCACTCTCCCATTTTTCTCATAAACAAAAAAGATATAAGGCATAACAAAATCAAAATTTTAGAGTTCATGTATGCAAAAAAAATTGAAAATTATTTCACGCACTAAAAATGAACTCCAAACTTTTGTTATCTTTGTTTGGGAAATTCCAGTAGTACAACCCCTAATAAAAAGATTGGTGGAATTTTATAGGAAAGGGACTTCTAACTGATCCTAACATGCTTTAAATGTGGTGGATATGCATGCCAGAAACATGTTGAAGATGCAAGTGGACCTAGTGATTCAAAAATTTCAAGGAGTAGAAAAAATCAAATTCTCACGTGGTTGGATATTTACGAGAGCCAAACAACCACTTTTTGCCTATCCTTAAAAATCACAGATACTTTTTGGAACTCTCTCTCTCAGCATTTGTGCATTCCCATTTTGGATGTTAAAAATTTGTTTTCAGATCCAAACTTGAGTTTTCACTCTCCCATTTTTCTCGTAAACAAAAAAGATGTAAGGCATAATAAAATGAAAACTTTAGATTTCATGTATGCAACAAAATTTAAAAATTATTTCACGCACTAAAAATTAACTCCAAGGTTTTGTTATCCATGTTTGGGAAATTCCACTAGTACAACCCGTAATAATAAGCTTGGTGGAATTTTATAGGAAAGGGAGTTCTAACTGATCCGAACATGCTTTAAGTGTGGTGGATATGCATGCCAGAAACTTGTTGAGGAAGCAAGTGGACCTAATGATCCAAAAATTTCACGGAGTAGAAAAAATAAAATTCTCAATTGGTTAGATATTTACAAGAGCCAAACAACCCACTTTTTGCCTTTCCTTAAAAATCCCAGATACTTTTTGAAACTATCTCTCTCAGCATTTGTACATTCCCATTTTGGATGTTCAAAATTTATTTTCAGATCCAAACTTGAGTTTTCACTCTCCCATTTTTCTCGTAAACAAAAAAGATAGAAGGCATAAAAAAATGAAAATTTTAGAGTTCAAGTATGAAAAAATTTCGAAAATTATTTCTCGCTCTAAAAATGAACTCCAAGGTTTTGTTGTCCATGTTTGGGAAATTCCACTAGTACAACCCTAATAAAAAGATTGGTGGAATTTTATAGGAAAGGGACTTCTAATTGATCCAAACATGCTTTAAATGTGGTGGATCTGCATGCCAGGAACATGTTGAGGATGCAAGTGGACCTAGTGATCCAAAAATTTCAAGGAGTAGAAAAAATCAAATTCTCAAGTGGTTGGATATTTACCAGAGCCAAACAACCCACTTTTTGCCTATCCTTAAAAATCACAGATACTTTTCTCAGCATTTGTGCATTTCCATTTTGGATATTCACAATTTCTTTTCAGATACAAACATGAGTTTTCACTCTCCCATTTTTCTCAAAAACAAAAAAGATATAAGGCATAACAAAAAGAATATATTAGAGTTCATGTGTGCAAAAAAATTTAAAAGTTATTTCATGCACTAAAAATTAACTCCATGGTTTTGTTATCCTTGTTTGGGAAATTCCACTAGTACAACCCCTAATAATAAGCTTGGTGGAATTTTATAGGAAAGGGACTTCTAACTGATCCTGACATGCTTTAAATGTGGTAGATATGCATACCAGAAACATGTTGAGGATGCAAGTGGACCTAGTGATCCAAAAATTTCAAGGAGTAGAAAAAATCAAATTCTCAAGTGGTTGGATATTTACTAGAGCCAAACTACCCACTTTTTGTCTATCCTTAAAAATCACAGATACCTTTTAGAACTGTCTCTCTCAGCGTTTGTGCATTTCCATTTTAGATGTTCAAATTTTTTTTCAGATCCCAACTTGAGTTTTCACTCTCCCATTTTTCTTGTAAACAAAAAAAATATAAGGCATAACAAAATTAAAATTTTAGAGTTCATGTATGCAAACAAATTCAAAAATTATTTCACGCACTGAAAATGTACTCCAAGGTTTTGTTATCCATGTTTGCGAAATTCCACTAGTACAACCCCTACTAATAAGCTTGGTGGAATTTTATAGGAAAGGGACTTCTAACTGATCATAACATGCTTTAAATGTTGTGGATATGCATGCCAGAAACTTGTTGAGGATGCAAGTGGACGAAGTGATCCAAAAATTTCATGGTGTAGAAAAAATCAAATTCTCAAGTGGTTGGACATTTACCAGAGCCAAACAACCCACTTTTTTTGCCTATCCTTAAAAATCACAGATACTTTTTGGAATGATCTCTCTCAGCATTTGTGCATTTGCATTTTGGTTTAAATTTTTTTTAGATCCAAACTTGAGTTTTCACTCTCCCATTTTTCTCATAAACAAAAAAGATATAAGGCATAACAAAATGAAAATTTTAGAGTTCATGTATGCAAAAAAATTGAAAATTATTTCACGCACTAAAAATAAACTCCAAATTTTTGTTATCCATGTTTGGGAAGTTCCAGTAGATCAACCCCTAATAATAAGCTTGGTGGAATTTTATAGGAAAGGGACTTCTAACTGATCCTAACATGCTTTAAATGTGGTGGATATGCATGCCAAAACATGTTGAGGATGCAAGTGGACCTACTGATCCAAAATTTCGAGTAGAAAAAATCAAATTCTCCAGTGCTTGGATATTTACCAGAGCCAAAGAACCCACTTCTTGTCTATCCTTAAAAATCACAGATACATTTTGGAACTATCTCTCTCACCATTTGTGCATTTCCATTTTGGATGTTCAAAATTTGTTTTCAGATCCAAACTTGAGTTTTCACTCTCCCATTTTTCTCGTAAAAAAAAAGATAGTGTCATAAACCAAGTGAAAATTTTAGAGTTCATGTATGCAAAAAAACTTTGAAAATTATTTCACGCACTAAAAATGAACTCCATGGCTTTGTTATCCATGTTTGGGAAATTCCACTAGAACAACCCCTAAGAATAAGCTTGGTGGAATTTTAAAGGAAAGGGACCTCTAACTGATCATAACATGCTTTAAATGTGGTAGATATGCATGCCAGAAACATGTTGAGGATGCAAGTGGACCTAGTGATCCAAAAATTTCAAGGAGTAGAAAAAATCAAATTCTCAAATGGTTGGATATTTACCAAAGCCAAACAACCCACTTTTTGTCTATCCTTAAAAATCACAGATACTTTTTAGAACTATCTCTCTCAGCGTTTGTGCATTTCCATTTTAGATGTTCAAATTTTTTTTCAGATCCCAACTTGAGTTTTTCTGATCCCAACTTGAGTTTTCACTCCCCCATTTTTCTTGTATACAAAAAAATATAAGGCATAAAAAAATTAAAATTTTAGAGTTCATGTATGCAAACAAATTCGAAAATTATTTCGCGCACTAAAAATGTACTCCAAGGTTTTGTTATCCATGTTTGGGAAATTCCACTAGTACAACCCCTAATAATAAGCTTGGTGGAATTTTATAGGAATGGGACTTCTAACTGATCCTAACATGCTTGAAATGTGGTGGATATGCATGCCAGAAACATTTTGAGGATGCAAGTGGACCTAGTGATCCAAAAATTTCAAGGAGTAGAAAAAATAAAATTCTCAAGTGGTTGGATATTTACCAGAGCCAAGCAACCCATTATTTGCCTATCCTTAAAAATCATAGATACTTTTTGGAACTATCTCTCTCAACATTTGTGCTTTCCGATTTTGGATGTTCAAAATTTGTTTTCAGATCCAAACTTCAGTTTTCACTCTCCCATTTTTCTCATAAACAAAAAAAACATAAGGCAAAACAAAATGAAATTTTAGAGTTTATGCATGCAAAAAAATTTGAAAAATTATTTCACGCACTAAATATGAACTTCAAGGTTTTGTTATCCTTGTTTGGGAAATTCCTCTAGTACTACCCCTAATAATAAGCTTGGTGGAAGTTTATAGGAAAGGGACTTCTAATTGATCCTAACATGCTTTAAATGTGGTGGATATGCATGCCTGAAATATGTTGAGGATGCAAGTGGGCCTAGTGATCCAAAAATTTCAACGACTAGAAAAAATAAAATTCTCAAGTGGTTGGATATTTACCAGAGCCAAACAACCCACTTTATGCCTATCCTTAAAAATCACACATACTTTTCGGAACTATCTCTCTCAGCATTTGTGCATTTCCATTTTCGATGTTCAAATATTTTTTCAGATCCAAACTTGATTTTTCACTCTCCCTATTTTCTCGTAAAAAATAAAGATATAAGGCATAACAAAATGAAGATTTTAGAGTTCATGTATGCAAAAAAGGTTGAAAATTATTTCACGCACTAAAAATGAACTCCAAGGTTTTGTTATCCTTGTTTGGGAAATTCCACTAGTACTACCCCTAATAATAAGCTTGGTGGAAGTTTATAGGAAAGGGACTTCTAATTGATCCTAACATGCTTTAAATGTGGTGGATATGCATGCCAGAAACATGTTGAGGATGCTAGTGGACCTAATGATCCAAAAATTTCAAGGAGTAGAAAAAATTAAATTCGCAAGTGGGTGGATATTTTCCAGAGCCAAACAACCCACTTTTTGCCTATCCTTAAAAATCACAAATACTTTTCGGAACTATCTCTCTCAGCATTTGTGCATTTCCATTTTGGATGTTCAAAATTTTTTTTTCAGATCCAAACTTGAGTTTTCACTCTCCCATTTTTCTCGTAAACAAAAAGGATATAAGGCATAAAAAAATTAAAATTTTAGAGTTCCTGTATGCCTAAAAAATTGAAAATTATTTCTCGCACTAAAAATGAAGTCCAAGGTTTCGTTATCCATGTTTGGGAAATTCCACTAGAACAACTCCTAATAATAAGCTTGGTGGAATTTTATAGGAAAGAGACTTCTAACTGATCCTAACATGTTTTAAGTGTGCTGGATATGCATGCCAGAAACATGTTGAGGATGCAAGTGGACCTAATGATCCAAAATTTTCAAGAAGTAGAAAAAATCAAATTTTCAAGTAGTTGGATATTTACGAGAGCCAAACAACCCACTTTTTGCCTATCCATAAAAATCACAATACTTTTTGGAACTATCTCTCTCAGCATTTGTGCATTTCCATTTTGGATATTCAAAATTTCTTTTCAGATCCAAACTTGAGTTTTCACTCTCTCATTTTTCTCATAAGAAAAAAAGATATAAGGCATAACAAAATGAAAATATTAGAGTTCATGTATGCAAAAATATTTGAAAGTTATTTCATGCTCTAAAAATTAACTCAAAGGTTTTGTTATCCTTGTTTGGGAAATCCACTAGTACAACCCCTAATAATAAGCTTGGTGGAATTTTATATGAAAGGGACTTCTAACTGATCGTAACATGCATTAAATGTGGTAGATATGCATGCCAGAAACATGTTGAGGATGCAAGAGGACCTAGTGATCCAAAAATTTCAAGAAGTAGAAAAAATCAAATTCTCAAGTGGTTGGATATTTACTAGAGCCAAACAACCCACTTTTTGCCTATCCTTAAAAATCTCAGATACTTTTTGGAACTATGTCTCTCAGCATTTGTGCATTTCCATTTTAGATGTCCAAATTTTTTTTCAGATCCAAACTTCAGTTTTCACTCTCCCTTTTTTCTCGTAAAAAAAAAAAATATAAGGCATAACAAAATGAAAATTTTAGAGTTCATCTATGCAAAAAAATTTGAAAATTATTTCATGCACTAAAAATTAACTCAAAGGTTTTGTTATCCATGTTTGGGAAATTCCACTAGTACAACCCCTACTAATAAGTTTGATGGAATTTTATAGGAAAGGGACTTCTAACTGATCCTAACATGCTTTAAATCTGGAGGATATGCATGCCAGAAACTTGTTGAGGATGTAAGTGGACAAAGTGATCCAAAAATTTCATGGTGTAGAAAAAATCAAATTCTCAAGTGGTTGGATATTTACCAGGGCCAAACAACCCACTTTTTTTGCCTATCCTTAAAAACCATAGATACTTTTTGGAACTATCTCTCTCAGCATTTGTGCATTTCCATTTTGGATGTTAAAATTTGTTTTTAGATCCAAACTTGAGTTTTCACTCTCCCATTTTTCTCATAAACAAAAAAGATATAAGGCATAACAAAATGAAAATTTTAGAGTTGAGGTGTGCAAAAAAATTGAAAATTATTTCTCGCACTAAAAATGAACTCCAAAGTTTTGTTATCCATGTTTGGGAAATTCCAGTAGTACAACCCCTAATAATAAGCTTGGTGGAATTTTATAGGAAAGGGACTTCTAACTGATCCTAACATGCTTTAAATGTGGTGGATATGCATGCCAGAAACATGTTGAGGATGCAAGTGGACCTAGTGATTCAAAAATTTCAAGGTGTAGAAAAAATCAGATTATCTAGTGGTTGGATATTTACTAGAGCCAAACAACCCACATTTTTCCTATCCTCAAAAATCACAGATACTTTTTGGAACTATCTCTCTCAGCATTTCTACATTCCATTTTGGAAGTTCAAAATTTGTTTTCAGATCCAAACTAGAGTTTTCACTCTCCCATTTTTCTCGTAAATAAAAAAGATATAAGGTATAACAAAATGAAAATTTTAGAGTTCATGTAAGAAAAAAAATTTGAAAATTATTTCACGCTCTAAAAATGAACTCCAAGGTTTTGTTATCCATGTATGGAAAATTCCACTAGTACAACCCCTAATAATAAGCTTGGTGGAATTTTATAGGAAAGGGACTTCTAACTAATCATAACATGCTTTCAATGTGGTGGATATGCATGCCAGAAACATGTTGAGGATGCAACTGGACCTAATGATCGAAAAATTTCAAGGAGTAAAAAAAATCAATTTCTCAAGTGGTTGGATAATTACCAATGCCAAACAAACCACTTTTTGCCAATCCTTAAAAATCACAGATACTTTTATGAACTTTCTCTCTCAGCATTTGTGCATTTCCATTTTGGATGTTCAAATTTGTTTTCAGATCCAAACTTCAGTTTTCACTCTCCCATTTTTCTCGTAAACAAAAAAGATATAAGGCATAAAAAAATAAAAATTTTAGAGTTTATGTATGCAAAAAAATTTGAAAATTATTTCTCGCACTAAAAATGAACTCCAAGGTTTTGTTATCCATGTTTGGGAAATTCCACTAGTACAACCCCTAATAATAAGCTTGGAGGAATTTTATAGGAAAGGGACTTCTAACTGATCCAAACATGCTTTAAATATGGTGGATATGCATGCCAGAAAGATGTTGAGGATCCATGTGGACCTAGTGATCCAAATATTTCGAGTAGAAAAAATCAAATTCTCAAGTGGTTGGGTATTTTCCAGTGCCAAAAAAACCCCTTTTTGCCAATCCTTAAAAATCACAGATACTTTTATGAACTTTCTCTCTCAGCATTTGTGCATTTCCATTTTGGATGTTAAAATTTGCTTTCAGATCCAAACTTCAGTTTTCACTCTCCCATTTTTCTCGTAAACAAAAAAGATATAAGGCATAAAAAAATAAAAATTTTAGAGTTTATGTATGCAAAAAAATTTCAAAATCATTTCACGTTTTAAAAATGAACTCCAAGGTTCTTTTATCCATGTTTGGGAAATTCCATTAGTAGAACCCCTAATAATAAGCTTGGTGGAATTTTATCGGAAAGGGACTTCTAACTGATCCTAACATGCTTTAAATGTGGTGGATATGCATGTCTGAAACATGTTGAGGATGCAAGTGGACCTAGTTATTCCAAAATTTCAAAGAGTAGAAAAAATCAAATTCTCAAGTGGTTGGATATACCAGAGCCAAACGACCCTCTCTTTGCCTATCCTTAAAAATCACAGATACTTTTTGGAACTATAACTCTCAGCGTTTGTGCATTTCCATTTTGGAAGTTAAAATTTGTTTTCAGATTCAAACTTAAGTTTTCACTCTCCCTTTTTTCTCGTAAACAATAAAGATATAAGGCATATAACAAAATAAAAATTTTAGAGTTCCTGAATGCAAAAAATTTGAATATTATTTCACGCACTAAAAATGAACTCCAAGGTTTTTTTATCCATGTTTTGGAAATTCCAGTAGTACAACCCCTAATAATAAGCTTGGTGGAATTTTATAGGAAAGGGACTTCAAACCGATCCTATCATGCTTTAAATGTGGTGGATATGCATGCCAGAAACATGTCGAGGATGCAAGTGGACCTAGTTATCCAAAAAATTCAAGGAGTAGAAAAAATCAAATTCTCAAAAGGTTGGATATTTACAAGAGCCAAACAAACCACTTTTTGCCAATCATCAAAAATCACAAATACTTTTTGGAATTAACTCCCTCAGAATTTGTGCATTTCCATTTTGGATGTGCAAATTGTTTTTCAAATCCAATCTTGAGTTTTCACTCCCCGATTTTTCTCCTAATAAAAAAAGATATAAGGCAAAAAGATCGCAACAAAATCAAAATTTTAGAGTTCATGTATGCAAAAAAATTTGAAAACTAAAATAAATGTAAGTGAAGATAATTATTTCACACACTAAAAATGAACTCCAAGGTTTTGTTATCCATGTTTGGGAAATTCCACTAGTACAACCCCTAATAATAGCTTGGTGGAATTTTATAGGAAAGGGACTTCTAACTGATCCTAACATGCTTTAAATGTGGTGGATATGCATGCCAGAAACATGTTGAGGATGTAAGTGACCTAATAATGATCCAAAAATTTGAAGGAGTAGAAAAAATCGAATTCTCAAGTGGTTGGATATTTACCAGAGCCAAACAACCCACTCTTTGCCTATCCTCTAAAATCACAAATACTTTTTAGAATTATCCCTCTCAGCATTTTTACATTTCCATTTTGGATCTTCAAATTGTTTTTCAAATCCAAACTTGACTTTTCACTCTCCCATTTTCTCTCGTAAATAAAAAGATATAAGGCAAATAGATCGCAACAAAATAAAAATTTTAGAGTTCATGTATGCAAAAAAAATTGAAACCTGGAATATATGTAAGTGAAGAAAATTATTTCACGCACTAAAAAAGAACTCCAAGGTTTTGTTATCCATGGATAGCAAATTCCACTAGTACAACCCCTAATAATAGCTTGGTGGAATTTTATAGGAAAGGGACTTCTAACTGATCCTAACATGCTTTAAATGTGGTGGATATGCATGCCAGAAACTTGTTGAGGATTCAAGTGACTTAATGATCCAAAATTTCAAGGAGTAGAAAAAAAAAAATCTCAAGTGGTTGGATATTTTACAAAAGCCAAACTACCCACTTTTTGCCAATCCATAAAAATCACATATACTTTTTGGAATTATCTCTCTCAGCATTTGTGCATTTCCATTTTGGATGTTCAAATTTTTTTTCAGATCCAAACTTGAGTTTTCAGTCTCCCATTTTTCTCGTAAAAAAAAAAGATATAAGGCAAATAGATCGCAACAAAATGAAAAGTTTAGAGTTCATGTATGCAAAAAAAATTGAAAGCTATAGTAAATGTAAGTGAAGAAAATTATTTCACGCAATAAAAATCAAATCTAATGTTTTGTTATCCTTGTTTGGGCAATGCAACTAGTACAACACCAAATAATAGCTTGGTGGAATTTTTTAGGAAAGGGACTTCTAACTTAATCCAACATGCTTTAAATGTGGTGGATATGCATGCCAGAAACATGTTGAGGATGCAAGTGATGTAATGATCCAAAACCTTCAAGGAGTAGAAAAAGTCAAATTCTCAAGTGGTTGGATATTTACCAAAGTCAAACAACCCACTTTTTGCCTGGCCTAAAAAATCATAGATACTTTTTGGAATTGTCTCTCTCCGCATTTGTGCATTTCCATTTTGGATGTCCACACATTTTTTCAGATCCAAACTTGAGTTTTCACTCTCCCATTTTTCTCGTAAACAAAAAAATATAAGGCAAATAGATCGCAACAAAATAAGAATTTTAGAGTTCATGTATGCAAAACATTTGAAAAATATAATAAATGTAAGTGAAGAATATTATTTCACGCACTAAAAAAGAAATCCAAGGTTTTGTTATCCATGTTCGAGAAATTCTACTAGTACAACCCCTAATAATAACTTGGTGGAATTTTATAGGAAAGGGACTTCTAACTGATCCTAACATGCTTTAAATGTGGTGGATATGCATGTCAGAAACATGTTGAGGATGCAAGTGACCTAATGATCCCAAAATTTCAAGGAGTAGAAAAAAAAAAAATCTCAAGTGGTTGGATATTTTACAAAAGCCAAACTACCCACTTTTTGCCAATCCATAAAAATCACATATACTTTTTGGAATTATCTCTCTCAGCATTTGTGCATTTCCATTTTGGATGTTCAAATTTGTTTTCAGATCCAAACTTTAGTTTTCACTCTCCCATTTATCTCGTAAACAAAAAAGATATTAGGCAAATAGATCGCAACAAAATGAAAATTTTAGAGTTCATGTATGCAAAAAAAATTGAAAACTATAGTAAATGTAAGTGAAGAAAATTTTTTCACGCACTAAAAATCAACTCAATTGTTTTGTTATCCATGTTTGGGAAATTCAACTAGTACAACACCGAATAATAGCTTGGTGGAATTTTTTAGGAAAGGGGCTTCTAACTTAATCTAACATGCTTTAAATCTGGTGGATATGCATGCCAGAAACATGTTGTGGATGCAAGTTACCTAATGATCCAAAAATTTCAAGGAGTAGAAAAAGTCAAATTCTCAAGTGGTTGGATATTTACCAGAGTCAAACAACCCACTTTTTGCCTGGCCTAAAAAATCACAGATACTTTTTGGAATTATCTCTCTCCGCATTTGTGCATTTCCATTTTGGATGTTCAAACTTTTTTTCAGATCCAAACTTGAGTTTTCACTCTCCCATTTTTCTTGTAAACAAAAAAGATATCAGGCAAATAGATCGCAACAAAATGAAAATTTTAGAGTTCATGTATACAAAAAACTTTGAAAACTATAAGAAATGTAAGTGAAGAATATTTTTTCACGCACTAAAAAAGAACTCCAAGGTTTTGTTATCCATGTTTTGGAAATTCCACTACTACAACCCCTAATAATATCTTGTTGGAATTTTATCGGAAAGGGACTTCTAACTGATCCTAACAAGTTTTAAATGTTGTGTATATGCATGCGAGAAACATGCTTAGGATGCAAGTGACCTAATAATGATCCAAAAATTTCAAGGAGTAGAAAAAATCAAATTCTCCAGCGTTGGATATTTACTAGAGCCAAACAACCCACTTTTTTGTTATCCTTAAACATCACAGATAGTTCTTTGGAATTATCTCTCTCAGCATTTGTGCATTTCCATTTTAGATGTTCTATTTTCTTTTCAGATCCAAACTTGAGTTTTCACTCTCCCATTTTTCTCGTAAACAAAAAAGATATAAGGCATATAGATCGCAACAAATTGAAAATTTTAGAGTTCATGTATGCAAAAAAATTTTAAAAATATCATAAATGTAAGTGAAGACAATCATTTCACACACTAAAAATGAAGACCAAGGTTTTGTTATCCATGTTTGGGAAATTCCACTAGTACAACCCCTAATAATAGCTTGCTGGAATTTTATAGGAAAGGGACCTCTAACTGATCCTAACATGCTTTAAATGTGGTGGATATGCATGCCACGAACATGTTGAGGATTCAAGAGGACCTAGTGATCCAAAAATTTCAAGGAGTAGAAAAAATCAAATTCTCAAGTAGTTGGATATTTACCAGAGCCAAACAACCCACATTTTGCCAATCCTTAAAAATCAAAGATATTTTTGGGAACTATCTCTCTCAGAATTTGTGCATTTCCATTTTGGATGTTCAAAATTTGTTTCAGATCCAAACAAGAGCTTTCATTCTCCCATTTTTCTCGTAAACAAAAAAGATATAAGGCAAATAGATCGCAACAAAATGAAAATTTTGGAGTTCATGTTTGCAAAAAAATTTGAAAACTACAATAAATGTAAGTGAAGAAAATTTTTTCACGCACTAAAAATGAACTCCAAGGTTTTATTATCCATGTTTGGTAAATTCCACTAATACAAACCCTAATAATAACTTGGTGAAATTTTATAAGAAAGGGACTTCTAACTGATCCTAACAGGTTTAAAAGTGGTGGATATGCATGCCAGAAACATGTTGATGATGCAAGTGACCTAATGAACCAAAAATTTTCAAATAGTAGAAAAAGTCAAATTCTCAAGTGGTTGGATATTTACCAGAGCCAAACAACCCAATTTTTGCTTGTCCTTAAAAATCACTGATACTTTTTGGAATTATCTCTCTCCGCATTTGTGCATTTCCATTTTGGATGTTCAAAATTTTTTTCAGATCCAAACTTGAGTTTTCACTCTCCCATTTTTCTCGTAAACAAAAAAGATATAAGGCAGATAGATCACAACAAAATGAAAATTTTAGAGTTCATGGATGGAAAAAAAATTTGAAAACTACAATAAATGTAGGTGAAGAAAATTATTTCTAGCACTAAAAATGAACTCCAAGGTTTTGTTATCCAAGTTTGGGAAATTCCATTAGTACAACCCCTTATAATAGCTTGGTGGAAATTTATAGGAAAGGGACTTCTAACTGATCCTAACGTGCTTTAAATGTGGTGGATATTGAGGATGCAAGTGACCTAATAATGATCCAAACATTGCAAGGAGAAGAAAAAATTAAATTCTCAAGTGGTTGTATAATTACCAGAGCCAAAGAACCCACTTTTTGCCTATTCTTCAAAATCACATATACTTTTTGGAATTATCTCACTCAGCATTTGTGCATTTCAATTTTGGATGTTCAAATTTTTTTTCAGATCCAAACTTGAGTTTTTATCTCCCATTTTTCTTGTAAGCAAAAAATATATAAGGCAAATAGATCACAACAAAATGAAAATTTTAGAGTTCATGTTTGAAAAAAAATTTGAAAACTATCATAAATATAAGTGAAGACAAATATTTCAAGCATTAAAAATGAACACCAAGGTTTTGTTATCCAAGTTTTGGAAATTCCACTTGTACAACTCCTAATAATAGCTTGGTAGAATTTTATAGGGAAAGGACTTCTAACTTATCCTAACATGCTTTAAATGTGGTGGATATGCATGCCAGAAACATGTTGAGGATGCAAGTCACCTAATAATGATCCAAAATTTTCAAGGAGTAGAAAAAATTAAATTCTCAAGTGATTGGATATATACCAGAGCAAAACAAACCACTTTTTGCCTGTCCTTAAAAATAACAAATTCTTTTTGGAATTATCTCTTTCAGCATTTGTGCATTTCCATTTTGGATCTCTAAATTTTTTTTCAGATCCAAACTTCGGTTTTCACTCTCCCATTTTTCTCGAAAACAAAAATGATATAAGGCAAATAGATCGCTACAAAATGAAAATTTTAGAATTCATGTATGTAAAAAAATTTAAAAACTATAATAAATGTAAGTGAAGAAAATTATTTCACACACTAAAAATTAACTACAAGGTTTTGTTATCCATGTATGGGAAATTCCACTTGTACAACCCATAATAATAGCTTGGTGGAATTTTACAGGAAAGGGACTTTTAACAGATCCTAACATGCTTTAATGTGGTGGATATGCATGCCAGAAACATGTTGAGGATGCAAGTGACCTGATGATCCAAAAATTTCAAGGTGCAGAAAAAATCAAATTCTCAAGTGGTTGGATAATTATCAGAGCCAAACAACCCACTTTCTACCTGTCCTTAAAAATCACAGATACTTTTTGGAATTATCTCTCTCAGCATTTTTGCATTTCCATTTTGGATGTTCAAATTTTTTTTCTGATCCAAACTTGTTTTTTCACTCTCCCATTTTTCTCGTAAACAAAAAAGATATAAGGCAAATAGCTCGCAACCAAATAAAAATTTTAGAGTTCATGTTTGGAAAAAAATTTGAAAACTACAATAAATGTAAGTGAAGAAAATTATTTCACGCACTAAAAATGTACTCCAAGGTTTTGTTATCCATGTTTGGTAAATTCCACTAATACAAACCCTAATAATAACTTGGTGAAATTTTATAAGAAAGGGACTTCTAACTGATCCTAACATGTTTAAATGTGGTGGATATGCATGCCAGAAACATGTTGAGGATGCAAGTGACCTAAAGAACCAAAAATTTCAAATAGCAGAAAAAGTCAAATTCTCAAGTGGTTGGATATTTGCCAGAGCCAAACAACCCACTTTTTGCTTGTCCTTAAAAATCAATGATACTTTTTGGAATTATCTCTCTCCGTATTTGTGCATGTCCATTTTGGATGTCCAAAATTTTTTTCAGATCCAAACTTGAGTTTTCACTCTCCCATTTTTCTCGTAAACAAAAAAGATATAAGGCAGATAGATCACAACAAAATGAAAATTTTAGAGTTCATGGATGGAAAAAAATTTGAAAACTACAATAAATATAGGTGAAAAAAATTATTTCTCGCACTAAAAATGAACTCCAAGGTTTTGTTATCCAAGTTTGAGAAATTCCACTACTACAACCCCTTATAATATCTTGGTAGAAATTTATAGGAAAGGGACTGCTAACTCATCCTAACGTGCTTTAAATGTGGTGGATATGTAAGCCAAAAACATGTTGAGGATGCAAGTGACCTAATAATGATCCAAACATTTCAAGGAGAAGAAAAAATCAAATTCTCAATTGGTTGTAAAATTACCAGAGCCAAAGAACCCACTTTTTGCCGATTCTTCAAAATCACAGATACTTTTTGGAATTATCTCACTCAGCATTTGTGCATTTCAATTTTGGATGTTCAAATTTTTTTTCAGATCCAAACTTGAGTTTTTACTCTCCCATTTTTCTCGTATGCAAAAAAGATATAAGGCAAATAGATCGCAACAAAATGAAAATTTTAGAGTTCATGTTTGAAAAAAAATTTGAAAACTATCATAAATGTAAGTGAAGACAAATATTTCATGCATTAAAAATGAACACCAAGGTTTTGTTATCCAAGTTTTGGAAATTCCACTTGTACAACTCCTAATAATAGCTTGGTAGAATTTTATAGGAAAGGGACTTCTAACTTATCCTAACATGCTTTAAATGTGGTGGATATGCATGCCAGAAACATGTTGAGAATGCAAGTCACCTAATAATGATCCAAAAATTTCAAGGAGTAGGAAAAATTAAATTCTCAAGTGGTTGGATATTTACCAGAGCAAAACAAACCACTTTTTGCCTGTCCATAAAAATCACAGATTCTTTTTGGAATTATCTCTCTCAGCATTTGTGCATTTCCATTTTGGATCTCTAAATTTTTTTTCTGATCCAAACTTCAGTTTTCACTCTCCCATTTTTCTCGAAAACAAAAATGATATAAGGCAAATAGATCGCTACAAAATGAATATTTTAGAATTCGTGTATGCAAAAAAATTTGAAAACTATAATAAATGTAAGTAAAGAAAATTATTTCACACACTAAAAATGAACTACAAGGTTTTGTTTTCCATGTATGGGAAATTCCACTTGTACAACCCCTAATAATAGCTTGGTGGAATTTTACAAGAAAGGGACTTCTAACAGATCCTAACATGCTTAAATGTGGTGGATATGCATGCCAGAAACATGTTGAGGATGCAAGTGACCTGATGATCCAAAAATTTCAAGGAGTAGAAAAAATCAAATTCTCAAGTGTTTGGATAATTATCAGAGCCAAACAAACCACTTTCTACCTGTCCTTAAAAATCACAGATACTTTTTGGAATTATCTCTCTCAGCATTTTTGCATTTCCATTTTGCATGTTCAAATTTTTTTCAGATCCAAACTTGTTTTTTCACTCTCCCATTTTTTTCATAAACAAAAAAGATATAAGGCAAATAGCTCGCAACCAAATGAAAATTTTAGAGTTCATGTATGCAAAATAATTTGAAAACTACAATAAATGTATGTGAAGAAAATTATTTCACGCACTAAAAATGAACTCCATGGTTTTGTAGTCCTTGTTTGGGAAATTCCACTTGTACAACTCCTAATAATAGCTTGGTGGAATTTTATGGGAAAGGGACTTCTAACTGATCCGAACATGCTTTAAATGTGGCAAATATGCATGCCAGAAACATGTTGCGGATGCAAGTGACCTAATGATCCCAAAATTTCAAGGAGTAGAAAAAAACAAAATCTCAAGTGGTTGGATATTTTACCACAGCCAAACTACCCACGTTTTTCCAATCCATAAAAATAACATATACTTTTTGGAATTATCTCTCTCAGTATTTGTGCATTTCCATTTTGGATGTTCAAATTTTTTTTCAGATCCAAACTTGAGTTTTCACTCTCCTATTTTTCTCGTAAACAAAAAAGATACTAGGCAAATAGATCGCAACAAAATGAAAATTTTATAGTTCATGTAAGCAAAAAAAATTGAAAACTACGGTAAATGTTAGTGAAGAAAATTATTTCACGCACTAAAAATCATCTCCAATGTTTTGTTATCCATGTTTGGAAAATTCAACTAGTGCAACACCCAATAATAGCTTTGTGGAATTTTTTAGGAAAGGGAGTTCTAACTTAATCTAACATGCTTTAAATGTGGTGCATATGCATGCCAGAAACACGTTGAGGATGCAAGTGACCTAATGATCCAAAATTTTTGAGTAGAAAAAGTCAAATTCTCAAGTGGTTGGATATTTACCAGAGTCAAACAACCCACTTTTTGCTTGGGCTTAAAAATCACAGATACTTTTTGGAATTATCCCTCTTCGCATTTGTGCATTTCCATTTTAGATGTTCAAACTTTTTTTCAGATCCAAACTTGAGTTTTCACTCTCCCATTTTTCTCGTAAACAAAAAAGATATAAGGCAAATAGATCACAACAAAATGAAAATTTTAGAGTTCAGGTGTGCAAAAAAATTTGAAAACTATAATAAATGTAAGTGAAGAATATTTTTTCATGCACTAAAAAAGAACTCCAAGGTTTGTTAGCCATGTATTGGAAATTCCACTAGTACAACCCCAAATAATAGCTTGGTGGAATTTTATAGGAAAGGGACTTCTAACTGATCCTAACATGCTTTAAATGTTGTGGATATCCATGCTAGAAACATGCTTAGGATGCAAGTGACCTAATAATGATCCAAAATTTTCAAGGAGTAGAAAAAATCAAATTATCAAGTGGTTGGATATTTACCAAAGCCAAACAACCCACTTTTTGGCTATCCTTAAACATCACAGATAGTTTTTTGGAATTATCTCTCTCAACATTTGTGCATTTCCATTTTGGATGTTCTATTTTCTTTTCAGATCCAAACTTGAGTTTTCACTCTCCCATTTTTCTCGTAAACAAAAAAGATATAAGGCATATAGATCGCAACAAAATGAAAATTTTAGAGTTCATGAATGCAAAAAAATTTTAAAAACCAGAGCCAAATAACCCACATTTTGCCTATCCTTAAAAATCACAGTTACTTTTTGGAACTGTCTCCCTCAGAATTTGTGCATTTCCATTTTGGATGTTCAAAATTTGTTTTCAGATCCAAACTTGAGTTTTCACTCTCCCATTTCTCTCGTAAACAAAAATGATATAAGGCAAATAGATCGCGACAAAATGAAAATTTTAGAGTTCATGTCTACAAAAAAATCTAAACACTATAATAAATGTAAGTGAAGAAAAGTATTTCACGCAATAAAAATGAACTCCAAGGTTTTGTTATCCACGTCTGGGAAATTCCACAAGTACAACCCCTAATAATAACTTCGTGGAATTTTATAGGAAAGGGACTTCTAACTGATCCTAACATGCTTTAAATGTGGTGGATATGCAAGCCAGAAACATCTTGAGGATGCAAGTGACCTAATGATCCAAAAATTTTGAGTAGAAATCAAATTCTCAAGTGGTTGAGTATTTACCAGAGCCAAACAACCCACTTTTTGCCTGTCCTTAAAAATCATAGATACTTTTTGGAATTATCTCTCTCAGCATTTGTTCTTTTCTATTTTGGATGTTCAAATTTTTTTTCAGATCCAAACTTGTGTTTTCATTCTCCCATTTTTCTCGTAAACAAAAAAGATATAAGGCAAATAGATCGCAACAAAATGAAAATTTTAGAGTTCATGTTTGCAAAAAAATTTGAAAACTACAATAAATGTAATAGAAGAAAATTATTTCACGCACTAAATATGAACTCCAAGGTTTTGTTATCCATGTTTGGTAAATTCCACTAGTACAAACCCTAATAATAACTTGGTGGAATTTTATAAGAAAGGGACTTCTAACTGATTCTAACATGTTTAAATGTGGTGGATATGCATGCCAGAAACATGTTGAGGATGCAAGTGACCTAATGAAACAAAAATTTCAAATTCTCAAGTGGTTGGATATTTACAAGAGCCAAACAACCCACTTTTTACTTGTCCTTAAAAATCACTGGTACTTTTTCGAATTATCTCTCTCCGCATTTGTGCATTTCCATTTTGGATGTTCAAATTTTTTTTCAGATCCAAACTTGACTTTTCACTCTCCCATTTTTCTCGTAAACAAAAAAGATATAAGGCAGATAGATCACAAAAAAATGAAAACTTTAGAGTTCATGGATGGAAAAAAATTTGAAAACAACAATAAATGTAGGTGAAGAAAATTATTTCTCGCACTAAAAATGAAGTCCAAGGTTTAGTTATCCAAGTTTGGGAAATTCCGCTAGTACAACCCCTTATAATAGCTTGGTGGAAATTTATAGGAAAGGGACTTCTAACTGATCCTAACGTGCTTTAAATGTGATGGATATGTAAGCCAAAAACATGTTGAGGATGCAAGTGACCTAATAATTATCCAAAAATTTCAAGGAGTTGAAAAAATCAAATTCTCAAGTGGTTGGATAATTACCAGAGCCAAAGAACCCACTTTTTTCCTATTCTTCAAAATCACCAATACTTTTTGGAATTATCTCACCCAGCATTGGTGCATTTCAATTTTGGATGTTCAAATTTTTTTTCAGATCCAAACTTGAGTTTTCACTCTCCCATTTTTCTCGTAAACAAAAAAGATATAAGGCAAATAGATCGCAACAAAATGAAAATTTTAGAGTTCTTGTTTGCAAAAAAAATTGAAAACTATCATAAATGTAAGTGAAGACAAATATTTCACGCATTAAAAATGAACTCCAAGGTTTTGTTATCCATGTTTTGGAAATTCCATTTGTACAACTACTTATAATAGCTTGGTAGAATTTTATAGGAAAGGGACTTCTAACTTATCCTAACATGCTTTAAATGTGGTGGATATGCATGCCAGAAACATGTTGAGGATGCAAGTCACCTAATAATGATCCAAAAATTTCAAGGAGTCGAAAAAATTAAATTCTCAAGTGGTTGCATATTTACCAGAGCCAAACAAACCACTTTTTGCCTGTCCTTAAAAATATCAGATTCTTTTTGGAATTATCTCTCTCAGCATTTGTGCATTTCCATTTTGGATCTCTAAATTTTTTTTCAGATCCAAACTTCAGTTTTCACTCTCCCATTTTTCTCGAAAACAAAAATGATATAAGGCAAATAGATCGCTACAAATTGAAAATTTTAGAATTCATGTAAGCAAAAAAATTTGAAAACTATAATAAATGTAAGTGAAGAAAATTATTTCACGCACTAAAAATGAACTACAAGGTTTTGTTATCCATGTATGGGAAATTCCACTAGTACAACCCCTAATAATAGCTTGGTTGAATTTTATAGGAAAGGGACTTCTAACAGATCCTAACATGCTTTAAATGTGGTGGATATGCATGCCAGAAACATGTTGAGGATGCAAGTGACCTAATGATCCAAAAATTTCATGGAGTAGAAAAAATCAAATTCTCAAGTGGTTGGATAATTATCAGAGTCAAACAACCCACTTTCTACGTGTCCTTAAAAATCACAGATACTTCATGGAATTATCTCTCTCAGCATTTTTGCATTTCCATTTTGGATGTTCAAATTTTTTTTCAGATCCAAACTTGTTTTTTCACTCTCCCATTTTTCTCGTAAACAAAAAAGATATAAGGCAAATAGATCGCACCCAAATGAAAATTTTAGAGTTCGTGTATGCAAAATAATTTGAAAACTACAATAAATGTATGTGAAGAAAATTATTTCACACACTAAAAATGAACTCCATGGTTTTGTAGTCCTTGTTTTGGAAATTCCACTTGTACAACCCCTAATGATAGCTTGGTGGAATTTTATGGGAAAGGGACTTCTAACTGATCCTAACATGCTTTAAATGTGGCGGATATGCATGCCAGAAACATGTTGAGGATGCAAGTGACCTAATGATCCCAAAATTTGAAGGAGTAGAAAAAAAAAATCTCAAGTGGTTGGATATTTCACCACAGCCAAACTACCCACTTTTTGCCAATCCAAAAAAATCACATATACTTTTTGGAATTATATCTCTCAGCATTTGTGCATTTCCATTTTGGATGTTCAAATTTTTTTTCAGATCCAAACTTGACTTTTCACTCTCCCATTTTTCTCGTAAACAAAAAAGATATTTGGCAAATCGATCGCAACAAAATGAAAATTTTAGAGTTCATGTATGCAAAAAAAATTGAAAACTATAGTAAATGTAAGTGAAGAAAATTATTTCACGCCCTAAAAATCAACACCAATGTTTTGTTATCCATGTTTGGAAAATTCAACTAGTACAACACCCAATAATAGCTTGGTGGAATTTTTTAGGAATGGGTCTTCTAACTTAATCTAACATGCTCTAAATGTGGTGGATATGCATGCCAGAAACATGTTGTGGATGCAAGTGACCTAATTATCCAAAAATTTCAGGGAGTAGAAAAAGTCAAATTCTCAAGTGGTTGGATATTTACCAGAGTCAAACAACCCACTTTTTGCCTGGCCTTAAAAATCACAGATGCTTTTTGGAATTATCTCTCTCCGCATTTGTGCATTTCCATTTTGGATGTTCAAACTTTTTTTCAGATCCAAACTTGAGTTTTCACTCTCCCATTTTTCTCGTAAGCAAAAAGATATAAGGCAAATAGAGCACAACAAAATGAAAATTTAGAGTTCATGTATGCAAAAGAATTTGAAAACTATAATAAATGTAAGTGAAGAATATTTTTTCACGCACTAAAAAAGAACTCCAAGGTTTTGTTATCCATGTTTTGGGAAATTCCACTAGTACAACCCCTAATAATAAGCTTGGTGGAATTTTATAGGAAAGGGACTTCTAATTGATCCTAACATGCTTTAAATGTTGTGGATATGCATGCCAGAAACATGCTTTGGATGCAAGTGACCTAATAATGATCCAAAAATTTCAAGGAGTAGAAAAAATCAAATTCTCAAGTGGTTGGATATTTACCAGAGCCAAAAAACCCACTTTTTTGCTATCCTTAAACATCACAGATAGTTTTTTGGAATTATCTCTCTCAGCATTTGTGCATTTCCATTTTGGATGTTCTATTTTCTTTTCAGATCCAAACTTGAGTTTTCACTCTCCCATTTTTCTCGTAAAAAAAAAAGATATAAGGCATACAGATCGCAACAAAATAAAATTTTTAGAGTTCAAGTATGCAAAAAAAATTTAAAAATATCATAAATGTAAGTGACGACAATTATTTCATGCACCAAAAATGAACTCCAAGGCTTTGTTATCCATGTTTGGGAAATTCCACTAGTATAACCCCTAATAATAGCTTGCTGGAATTTTATAGGAAAGGGCCTTCTAACTGATCCTAACATGCTTTAAATGTGGTGGATATGCATGACAAAAACATGTTGAGGATGGAAGTGAGCTAATGATCTAAAAATTTCAAGCAGAAGAAAAAATCAAATTCTCAAGTGGTAGGATATTTTACCACAGCCAAACAACCCACTTTTTGCCTATCCTTAAAAATCACAGATACTTTTTGGAATTATCTCCCTTAACATTTGTGCATTTCCATTTTGTATGTTCAAATTTTTTTTCAGATCCAAACTCGATTTTTCACTCTCCCATTTTTCTCGAAAAAAAAAAAGAAAAGCCAAATAGATCGCAACAAAATAAAAATTTTAGAATTCATGTATGCAAAAAAAATTGAAAACTACAATAAATGTAAGTGACGAAAATTATTTCACACACTAAAAATGAACTCCAAGGTATTGTTATCCATGTTTGGGAAATTACACTAGTACCACCCCTATTAATAGCTTGGTGGAATTTTATAGGAATGGGACTGCTAACTGATCCTAACATGCTTTAAATGTGTGGGATATGCATGCCAGAAACATGTTGAGGATGCAAGTGACCTAATGATCCAAAAATTTCAAAGAGTAGAAAAAATCAAATTCTCAAGTGGTTCGATATTTACATGAGCCAAACAACCCACTTTTTGCCTATCCTTAAAAATCACAGATACTTTTTGGAACTAACTCTCTTAGCATTTGTGCTTTTCCAATTAGGATGTTCAAATATGTTTTTAGATCGACACTTCATTTTTCACTCTCCAATTTTTCTCGTAAACAAAAAAGATAAAAGGCAAATAGATCACAACAAAATGACATTTTAGAGTTCATGTGTGCAAAAAATTTGAAAACTTTAATAAATGTAAGTGAAGAAAATTATTTCACGCACTAAAAATGAACTCCATGGTTTTGTTATCCATGTTTGGGAAATTCCACTAGTTCCACCCCTAATAATAGCTTGGTGGAATTTTATAGGAAAGGCACTTCTAACAGATCCTAAGATGCTTTAAATGTGGTGGATATGCATGCCAGAAACATGTTGAGAATGCAAGTGACCTAATGATCCCAAAATTTCAAGGAGTAGAAAAAATGAAATTGTCAACTGGTTGGATATTTTACTAGAGCCAAACAACCCACTTTTTGCCTATCCTTTAAAATCACAGATACTTTTTGGAATTATCTTGTGCATTTCCATTTTGGATTTACAAATTTTTTTTCAGATCCTAACTTGAATTTTCACTCACCCATATTTCTCGTAAGGGAAAAAATATATAAGGAAAATAGATCGCAAGAAAATGAAAATTTTAGAATTCATGTATGCAAAATAACTTGAAAACTATAATAAATGTAAGTGAAGAAAATTATTTCACACACAAAAAATGAACTCCATGATTTTGTTATCCATGTTTGGGAAATTCCACTAGTACAACCCCGAGTATTAGCTTCATGGAGTTTTATAGGAAAGAGACTTCTAACTGTACCTGACATGCTTTAAATGTGGTGAATATGCATGCCATCAACATGTTGAGGATGCAAGTGACCTAATGATCCAAAAATTTCAAGGAGTTGAAAAAATCAAATTCTCAAGTTGTTGGATATTTTACCAGAGCCAAACAACCCACTTTTTGCCTATCCATAAAAATCACAGATACTTTTTGGAATTATCTCTCTCAGCATTTGTTCATATCCTTTTTGGATGTTCAAATTTTTTTTCAGATCCAAACTTCAGTTTTCACTCTTTGATTTTTCTCGTAAACAAAAAAGATATAAGGCAAATAGATTGCAGCAAAAAGAAAATTTTTGAGTTCAGGTCTGCAAAAAAATTTGAAAACTATAATAAATGTTAGTGAAGAAAATAATTTCATGCACTAAAAATGAACTCCAAGGTTTTGTTATCCAAGTATGGGAAATTCCACTAGTACAACCCCTAATAATAGCTTGGTGGAATTTTATTGGAAAGGGAGTTCTAACTGATCCTAACATGCTTTAAATGTGGTGGATATGCATGCTAGAAACATGTTGAGGATGCAAGTGAGCTAATGATCCAAAAATTTCAAACAGTAGAAAAACTCAAATTCTCAAGTGGTTGGATATTTACCAGAGCCAAACAACCCACTTTTTGCCTATCCTTAAAAATCACAGATACTTTTTGGAATTATCTCTCTCATCATTTGTGCATTTCCATTTTGTATGTTCAAATTTTTTTTCAGATCCAAACTTCAATTTTCACTATCCCATTTTTCTCGTAAAATAGAAAAAGGCAAATAGATCACAACAAAATGAAACTTTTAGAGTTCACGTATGCAAAAAAATTTGAAAACTACAATAAATGTAAGTGAAGAAAATTATTTCACACACTAAAAATGAACTCCAAGGTTTTGTTATCCATGTTTGGAAATTTACACTAGTACCACCCCTATTAATAACTTGGTGGAATTTCATGGGAAAGGGACTGCTAACAGAGCCTAACATGCTTTAAATGTACTGGATATGCATGCCAGAAACATGTTGAGGATGCAAGTGACCTAATGATCCAAAATTTTCAAGGAGTAGAAAAAATCAAATTCTCAAGTGGTTCGTTATTTACCAGAGCCAAACAACCCACTTTTTGCCTATTCTTAAAAATCACAAAAAAAATTTGGAATTATCTCTCTTAGCATTTGTGCATTTCCAGTATGGATGTTCAAATTTTTTTTTAGATCGAAAATTCATTTTTCACTCCCCAATTTTTCTCGTAAACAAAAAAGATAAAAGGCAAATAGATTGCAACAAAATGACATTTTAGAGTTCATGTGTGCAAAAAAATTTGAAAACTATAATAAATGTAAGTGAAGAAAATTATTTCACGCAATAAAAATGAACTCCAAGGTTTTGTTATCCATGTATGGGAAATTCCACCTGTACAACCCCTAATAATATTCTTGGTTGAATTTTATTTTAAAGGGACTTTTAACATATCCTAACATGCTTTAAATGTGGTGGATATGCATGCCAGAAACATGTTGAGGATGCTAGTGGACCTAGTGATCCAAAAATTTCGAGTAGAAAAAATCAAATTCTCAAGTGGTTGGATATTTATAGATCCAAACAACCCACTTTTTCCCTATCCTTAAAAATCACAGATACTTTTTGGAACTATCTATCTCAGCATTTGTGCATTTCCATTTTGGATGTTCAAAATTTGTTTTCAGATCGAAACTTGAGTTTTCACTCTCCCATTTTTCTAATAAACATAAAAGATATAAGGTATAACAAAATGAAAATATTAGAGTTCATGTATGAAAAAAAATTTGAAAATTATTTCACGCTCTAAAAATGAACTCCAAGGTTTTGGTATCCATGTTTGGGAAATTCCACTAGTACAACCCCTAATAATAAGCTTGGTGGAATTTTATAGGAAAGGGATTTCTAAATGATCCTAACATGCTTTAAATGTGGTGGATATGCATGCCAGGAACATGTAGAGGATGCGTGGACCTAGTATTCCAAAAATTTCAAGTAGTAGAAAAAATCAAATTCTCAAGTCCTTGGATATTTACCAGAGCCAAACAACCCACTTTTTTTGCCTATCCTTAAAAATCACAGATACTTTATGGAACTATCTCTATCGGCATTTGTGAATTTCCATTTTGGATGTTCAAATTTGTTTTCAGATCCAAACTTTAGTTTTCACTCTCCCATTTTTCGAGTAAACAAAAACGATAAAAGGCATAACAAAATGAAAATTTTTGAGTTCATGTATGAAAAAAATTTGAAAATTCTTTCATGTACTTAAAATACACCAAAGTTTTGTTATCCATGTTTGGCGAATTCCACTAGTACAACCCCTAAAATTAAGTTTGGTGGAATTTTATAGGAAAGGGACTTCTTACTGATCCTAACATGCTTTAAATGTGGTGGATATGCATGCCAGAAACATGTTGAGGATGCAAGTGGACCTAGTGATCCCAAAATTTCAAGGAGTAGAAAAAATCAAATTCTCTAGTGGTTGGATATTTACCAAAGCCAAACAACCTACTTTTTGCCTATCCTTAAAAATCACAGATACCTTTTGGAACTATCTCTTTCAGCATTTGTACATTCCCATTTTGGATGTTCAAAATTTGTTTTCAGATCCAAACTTGAGTTTTCACTCTCCTATTTTTCTCGTAAACAAAAAAGATATAAGGTATAAATAAATGAAAATTTTAGAGTTCATGTATGAAAAAAAAATTTGAAAATTATTTCACGGTCTAAAAATGATCTCCAAGGTTTTGTTATCCATGTTTGGGAAATTCCACTAGTACAACCCCTTATAATAAGCTTGGTGGAATTTTATAGGAAAGGGATTTCAAATTGATCCTAACATGCTTTAAATGTGGTGGATATGCATGCCAGGAACATGTAGAGGATGTGTGAACCTAGTGATCCAAAAATTTCAAGTAGTAGAAAAAATCAAATTCTCAAGTGGTTGGATATTTACCAGAGCCAAACAACCCACTTTTGGCCTATCCTTAAAAATCACATATACTTTTTGGAACTATCTCTCTTAGCATTTGAGCATTTCCATTTTGGATGTTCAAAATTTTTTTTCAAATCTAAACTTGAGTTTTCACTCTCCCATTTTTCTTGTAAACAAAAAAGATATAAGGCATAACAAAATAAAAATTTTATAGTTCATGTATGCAAAAAAATCTGAAAAGTTATTTCACGCACTAAAAATTAACTCCAAGGTTTTGTTATCCATGTTTGGGAAATTCCACTAGTACAACCCCTTATAATAAGCTTGGTTGAGTTTTATAGGAAAGGGGCTTCTAACTGATCCTGACATGTTTTAAATGTGGTGGATATGCATGCAAGAAACATGTTGAGGATGAAGGTGGACATAGTGACCCAAACATTTCGAGTAGAAAAAATCAAATTCTCAAGCGGTTGGATATTTTCCAGAGCCAAACAACCCACTTGTTGCCAATCCTTAAAAATCATTGATACTTTTTGGAACTATCTCTCCCAGCATTTGTGCATTTCCATTTTGGATGTTCAAATTTGTTTTCAGATCCAAACTTGAGTTTTCACTCTCCCATTTTTCTCGTAAACAAAAAAGATATAAGGCAAAACAAAATGAAAATTTTAGAGTTCATGTATGCAAAAAAATTTTAAAATTATTTCACGCACAAAAAATGAACTCCAATGTTTTGTTATCCATGTTTGGGAAATTCCACTAGTACAACCCCTAATAAAAATCTTGGTGGAATTTTATAGGAAAGGGACTTCTAACAGATCCTAACATGCTTTAAATGTGGTGGATATGCATCCCAGAAACATTTTGAGGATGCAAGTGGACCTAGTGATCAAAAAATTTCAAGGAGTGGAAAAAATCAAATTTTCAAGTTGATGAATATTAACAGAGCCAAGCAACTCATTATTTGACTATCCTTTAAAATCACAGATACTTTTTGGAACTCTCTCTCTCAGCATTTGTGCTTTCCCATTTTGGATGTTCAAAATTTGTTTTCAGATCCAAACTTCGGTTTTCACTCTCCCATTTTTCTTGTAAACAAAAAAGATATAAGGCAAAACAAAATGAAAATTTTAGAGTTCATGTATGCAAAAAAAATTGAAAAAATTATTTCACGCACTAAAACTGAACTCCAAGGTTTTGTTATCCTTGTTTGGGAAATTCCACTAGTACTACCCCTAATAAAAAGCTTGGTGGAATTTTGTAGGAACGGGACTTCTAATTGATCCTAACATGCTTTAAATGTGGTGGATATGCATGCCAGAAACATGTTGAGGATACAAGTGGACCTAGTGATCCAAAAATTTCAACGAGTAGAAAAAATCAAATTCTCAAGTGGTTGGATATTTACAAGAGCCAAACAAGCCACTTTATGCCTATCCTTAAAAATCACACATACTTTTTGGAACTATCTCTATCTGCATATGTGCATTTCCATTTTAGTTGTTCAAATTTTTTTCAGATCGAAACTTGATTTTTCATTCTCCCATTTTTCTCGTGAAAAATAAAGATACAAGGCACAACAAAATGAAAATTTTAGAATTCATATATGCAAAAGAAGTTGAAAATTATTTCACGCACTAAAAATGAACTCCAAGGTTTTGTTATCCATGTTTGGGAAATTCCACTAGTACAACCCTTAATAATAAGCTTGGTGGAATTTTATAGGAAAGGGACTTCTAACTGATCCTAACATGCTTTAAATGTGGTGGATATGCAAGCCAGAAATATGTTGAGGATGCAAGTGGACCTAGTGATCCAAAAATTTCATGGAGTAGAAAAAATCAAATTCTCAAGTGGTTGTATATTTACCAGAGCCAAACAACCCACTTTTTGCCTATCCTTAAAAATCACAAATACTTTTCGGAACTATCTTTCTCAGCATTTGTGCATTTCCATTTTGGATGTTCAAAATTTTTTTCTGATCCAAACTTGAGTTTTCACTCACCCATTTTTCTGGTAAACAAAAAAGATATAAGGCATAATAAAATGTTAATTTTATATTTCATGTATGCAAAAAAATTTCAAAATTATTTCACACACTAAAAATGAACTCCAAAGTTTTGTTATCCACGTTTGGGAAATTCCACTAGTACAACCCTTAATAATAAGCTTCGTGGAATGATATAGGAAAGGGACTTCTAACATATCATAACATGCTTTAAATGTGGGGGATAGGCATGCCAGAAACATGTTGAGGATGCAAGTGGACCTAGAGATCCAAAAAATTCAATGAGTAGAAAAAATCAAATTCTCAAGTGGTTGGATATTTACCAGAGCCAAACAACCCACTTTTTGCCTATCCCTAAAAATGACAGATACTTTTTGGAACTATCTCTCTCAGCATTTGTGCATTTCCATTTTAGATGTTCAATTTTTTTTTCAAATCCAAACTTGAGTTTTCACTCTCCCATTTTTCTCGTAAAAAAAAAAGATATAAGGCATAAAATAATGAAAATTTTATAGTTCATGTATCCAAAAAAATTTTTAAATTATTTCACGGACAAAAAATGAACTCCAAGAATTTGTTATCCATGTTTGGGAAATTACACTAGAACAACCCCTAATAATAAGCTTGGTGGAATTTAATAGGAAAGGTACTTTTAACATACCCTAACATGCATTTAAATGTGGTGGATATGCATCCCAGAAACATGATGAGGATGCAAGTGGACCTAGTGATCCAAAAATTTCAAGGAGAAGAAAAAATCAAATTCTCAAGTGGTTGGATATTTACCAGAGCCAAACAACCCACTTTTTGCCAATCTTTAAAAATCACAGATACTTTTTTGAACTATCTCTCTCAGCATTTTTGCATTTCCATTTTGGATGCTAAAATTTGTTTTCAGATCCAAACTTGAGTTTTCACTCTCCCATTTTTCGCGTAAACAAAAAAGATATGAGGCATAACAAAATTAAAATTTTAGAGTTCATGTATGCCTAAAAAATTGAAAATTATTTCACGCACTAAAAATGAACTCCAAGGTTTCCTTATCCACGTTTGGGAAATTCCACTAGTACAACCCCTAATAATAAGCTTGGTGGAATTTTATAGGAAAGGGACTTCTAACTGATCCTAACATGTTTTAAATGAGATGGATATGCATGCCAGAAACATGTTGACGATGCAAGTGGACCTAGTGATCCAAAAATTTCGAGGACAGGAAAAAATCAAATTCTCAAGTGGTTGGATATTTACCGGAGCCAAACAACCCACTTTTTGCCTATCCTTAATAATCACAGATACTTTTTGGAACTATCTCACTCAGCATTTGTGCATTTCCATTTTGGATGTTCAAAATTTGTTTTCAGATTCAAACTAGAGTTTTCACTCTCCCATATTTCTCGTAACCAAAAAATATGTAGGAATAACGAAATGAAAATTTTAGAGTTCCTGTTTGCAAAAAAATTTGAAAATTATTTCACGCAATAAAAATAAACTTCATGGTTTTGTTATCCATGTTTGGGAAATTCCACTAGTACAACCCCTAATATTAAGCTTGCTGGAATTTTATAGGAAAGGGACTTCAACTGATCATAACATGCTTTCAATGTGGTGGATATGCATGCCAGAAACACGTTGTGCATTTCCATTTTGGATGTTCAAAATTTTTTTTCAGATCAAGACTTGAGTTTTCACTCTCCCATTTTTCTCTTAAAAAAAAAAGAGAGTGGCATAACAAAATGAAAATTTTAGAGTTCACGTTTGCAAAAAAATTTCAAAATTATTTCACGCACGAAGAATGAACTCCAAGGTTTTGTTATCCATGTTTGGGAAATTCCACTAGTACAACCCCTAATAATAAGCATGGTGGAATTTTATACTAAAGGGACTTCTAACTCATCCTGATATGCTTTAAATGTGGTGGATATGCATGCCAGAAACATGATGAGGATGCAAGTGGACCTAGAGATCAAAAAATTTCAGGGTGTAGAAAAAATCAAATTCTCATGTGGTTGGATATTTACTAGAGCCAAGCATTCCACTTTTTGCCTATCCTTAAAAATCACAGATACTTTTTGGAACTATCTCTCTCAGCATTTGTGCATTCCCAATTTTGATGTTCAAAATTTGTTTTCAGATCCAAACTTGAGTTTTCACTCTCCCATTTTTCTTGTAAACAAAAAAGATATAAGGCATAACAAAATAAAAAATTTTAGAGTTCAAATATGCAAAAAAATTTGAAAATTATTTCACGTACTAAAAAAGAACTCTAAGGTTTTGTTATCCATGTTTGGGAAATTCCACTAGTACAACCCCTAATAATAAGCTTGGTGGAATTATATAGGAAAGGGACTTCTACTGATCCTAACCTACTTTAAATGTGGTGGATATGCATGCCAGAAACATGTTGAGGACGCAAGTGGACCTAGTTATTCAAAAATTTCAAGGAGTAGAAAAAATAAAATTCTCAAGTGGTTGGATATTTACCAGAGCAAAACAACCCCTTTTTTTGCCTAACCTTAAAAATCACAGATACTTTTTGAAACTATCTCTCTTAGCATTTGTCCATCTCCATTTTGGATGTTAAAATTTGTTTATAGATTCAAACTTGAGTTTTCACTCTCCCATTTTTCTAGTAAACAAAAACGATATAAGGCATTGCAAAATGAAAGTTTTAGAGTTCATGTATGTAAAAAAAATTTGAAAATTATTTCATGCACAAAAAATAAACTCCAAGGTTTCGTTATCCATGTTTTGGAAATTCCACTAGTTCAACCCCTAATAATAAGCTTGGTGGAATTTTATAGGAAAGGGACTTCTAACTGATCCTTACATGCTTTAAATGTGGTGGATATGCATGCAAGAAACATGTTGAGGATGCAAGTGGACCTAGTGATCCAAAAATTTCAAGGAGTAGAAAAAATCAAATTCTCAAGTGGTTGGATATTTACCAGAGCAAAACAACCAACTTTTTTTGCCTAACCTTAAAAATCAATAATACTTTTTGGAACTATCTCTCTTAGAATTTGTGCATTTCCATTTTGGATGTTAAAATTTGTTTATAGATCCAAACTTCATTTTTCACTCTCCCATTTTTCTAGTAAACAAAACTGATATAAGGCATTACAAAATGAAAATTTTAGAGTTCATGTATGTAAAAAAATTTGAAAATTATTTCTCGCAAAAAAAATGAACTTCAAGGTTTCATTATCCATGTTTGGGAAATATCACTAGTACAACCCCTAATAATAAGCTTGGTGAAATTTTATAGGAAAGGGACTTCTAACTTATCCTAACATGCTTTAAATGAGGTGGATATGCATGCCAGAAACATGTTGAGGATGCATGTGGACCTAGTGATCCAAAAATTTAAAGGAATAGAAAAAATCAAATTCTCAAGTGGTTGGATATTTACCAGAGCCAAGCAACCCACTTTTTACCTATCCTTAAAAATCACAGATACTTTTTGGAACTATCTCTCTCAGCATTTGTGCATTCCCATTTTGGATGTTCAAAATTTGTCTTCAGATCCAAACTTGAGTTTTCACTCTCCCATTTTTCTCGCAAACAAAAAATATATAAGGCATATCATATTGAAAATTTTAGAGTTCATGTATGCAAAAAAATTTGAAAATTATTTCACGCACAAAAAATGAACTCCAAGGTTTTGTTATCCATATTTGGGAAATTCCACTAGTGCTACCCCTAATAATAAGCTTGGTGGAATTTTATAGGAAAGGGACTTCTAACTAATCCTAACATGCTTTAAATGTGGTGGATATGCATGCCAGGAACATGTTGAGGATGCAAGTGGACCTAGTGATCCTAAAATTTTAAGAAGTAGAAAAAATAAAATTCTCAAGTGGTTGGATATTTACCAGAGCCAAACAACCCACTTTTTGCCTTTCCTTAAAAATCACAGATACATTTTGGAACTATCTCTCTCAGCATTTGTGCATTCCCATTTTGGATGTTCAAATTTTTTTTTCAGATTCAATCTTGAGTTTTCACTCTCCCATTTTTCTCGTAAACAAAAAAGATATATGGCATAACAAAATGAAAGTTTTAGAGTTCATGTATGCAAAAAAATTTGAAAATTATTTCACGCAGAAGAAATGAACTCCTAGGTTTTGTTTTCCATGTTTGGGAAATTGCACTAATACAACCCCTAATAATAAGCTTGGTGGAATTTTATAGGAAAGGGACTACTAACTGATCCAAACATGCTTTAAGTGTGGTGGATATGCATGCCAGAAACATGTTGAGGATGCAAGTGGACCTAAATATTCAAAAATTTCAAGGAGTAGAAAAAATCAAATCCTCAAGATATTTACTAGAGCCAAACAGCCCACTTTTTGCCTATCCTAAAATATCACAGATACTTTTCAGCATTTGTGCATTTCCATTTTGGATGTTCAAAATTTTTTTTCAGATTCAAACTTGAGTTTTCACTCCCACATTTTTCTCGTAAACAAAAAAGATATAAGGCATAACAAAATGAAAGTTTTAAAGTTCATGTTTGCAAAAAAAATTGAAAATGATTTCACACACTAAAAATAAACTCCAAGGTTTGGTTATCCATGTTTGGAAAATTCCACTAATACAACCCCTTATAATAAGCTTGGTGGAATTTTATAGGAAAGGGAGTTCTAACTGATCCTAAAATGCTTTAAGTGTGGTGGATATGCATGCCAGAAACATGTTGAGGATGCGAGTGGACCTAATGATCCAAAATTTTCATGGAGTAGAAAAAATCAAATTCTCAAGTGGTTGGAAATTTTCCAGAGCCAAACAACCCACATTTTGCCTTTCCTTAAAAATCACAGATACTTTTTGGAACTATCTCTCTCAGCATTTGTGCATTTCCATTTTGGATGTTCAAAATTTGTTTTCAGATCCAAACTTGAGTTTTCACTCTCCCATTTTTCTCTTACAAAAAAAAAGAGAGAGGCATAACAAAATGAAAATTTCAGAGTTCATGTATGCAAAAAAATTTCAAAATTATTTCACGCACTAAAAATGAACTCCAAGGTTTTGTTATCCATGTTTGGGAAATTCCACTAGTACAACCCTAATAATATGCTTGGTAGAATTTTATAGGAAAGGGACTTCTAACTGATCCTAATATGCTTTAAATGTGGTGGATATGCATGCCAGAAACATGATGAGGATGCCAGTGGACCTAGAGATCAAAAAATTTCAAGGAGTGGAAAAAAATAAATTCTCAAGTGGTTGGATATTTACCAGAGCCAAACAACCCACTTTTTGCCTATCCTTAAAAATCATCGATATTTTTTGGAACTATCTCTCTTAGCATTTGTGCATTTCCATTATTGATGTTCAAATTTGTTTTCTGATCCAAACTTGAGTTTTCGCTCTCCCATTTTTCTTGTAAACAAAAAATATATAGGCATTTCAAAATAAAAATTTTAGAGTTCATGTTTGCAAAAAAAATAGAAAATTATTTCACGTACATAAAATAAACTCCAAGGTTTGGTTATCCTTGTTTGGGAAATTCAACTAGTACAACCCCTAATAATAAGCTTGGTGGAATTTTATAGGAAAGGGACTTCCAACAGATCCTAACATGCTTTAAATGTGGTGGATATGCATGCCATAAACATGTTGAGGATGCAAGTGGACCTAGTGATCCAAAAGTTTCAGGAAGTTGAAAAAATCAAATTCTCATGTGGTTGGATATTTACTAGAGCGAAGCAATCCACCTTTTGCCTATCCTTAAAAATCACAGATACTTTTTGGAACTATCTCTCTCAGCATTTGTGCATTCCCATTTTGGATGTTCAAAAAATTTTTTCAGATCCAAACTTGAGTTTTCACTCTCCCATTTTTCTTGTAAACAAAAAAGATATAAGGCATAACAAAATGAAAATTTTAGAGTTGATATATGCAACAAAATTTGAGAATTATTTCACGCACTAAAAATGAACTCCTAGGTTTTGTTATCAATGTTTGGGAAATTCCACTAGTACTACCCCTAATAATAAGCTTGGTGAAATTTTATAGGAAAGGGACTTCTAACTGATCCTAACATGCTTTAAATGTGTTGGATATGCATGCTAGAAACATGTTGAGGATGCAAGTGGACCAAGTGAACCAAAAATTTCAAGGAGTAGAAAAAATCAAATTCTCAAGTGGTTGGTTATTTATTAGAGCCAAACAACCCACTTTTTACCTATCCTTAAAAATGATAGATGCTTTTTGGAACTATCTCTCTCAGCAATTGTGCATTTCCATTTTGGATGTTCGAAATTTGCTTTCAGATCCAAACTTGAGTTTGCACTCTCCCATTTTTCTCGTAAACAAAAAAGATATAAGGCATAACAGAATGAAAATTTTAGAGTTCATGTCTGCAAAAAAAATTTAAATTTATTTCACGCACTTAAAATGAACTCCAAGGTTTTGTTATCCTTGTTTTGGAAATTCCACTAGTTCAACCCATAATAATAAGCTTGGTGGAATTTTATAGCAAAGGGACTTCTAACTGATCTTGACATTCTTTAAATGTGGTGGATATGCATTCCAGAAACATGTTGAGGATGCAAGTGGACCTAGTGATCCAAAATTTTCAACGAGTAGAAAAAATTAAATTCTCAAGTGGTTCGATATTTACCAAAGCCAAACAGCCCACTTTAGGCCTATCCTTAAAAATCACAGATACTTTTTGGAACTATCTCTCTCAGCATTTGTGCATCTCCATTTTGGATGTTAAAATTTGTTTATAGATCCAAACTTCAGTTTTCACTCTCCCATTTTTCTAGTAAACAAAAACGATATTAGGCATTACAAAATAAAAATTTTAGAGTTCATGTATGCTAAAAAATTTGAAAATTAGTCCACATACTAAAAAAGAACTCTAAGGTTTTGTTATCCATGTTTGGGAAATACCACTAGTACAACCCCTAATAATAAGCTTGGTGGAATTTTATAGGAAAGGGACTTCTACTGATCCTAACATGCTTTAAATGTGGTGGATATGCATGCCAGAAACATATTGAGGATGCAAGTGGACCTACTTATCCAAAAATTTCAAGGAGTAGAAAAAATCAAATTCTCAAGTGGTTGGATATTTACCAGATCAAAACAACCCACTTTTTTTGCCTAACCTTAAAAATCACAGATACTTTTTGGAACTATCTCTCTCAGCATTTATGCATTTCCATTTTGGATGTTTAAATTTGTTTATAGATCCAAACTTCAGTTTTCACTCTCCCATTTTTCTAGTAAACAAAAACGATATAAGGCATTACAAAATGAAAATTTTAGAGTTCATGTATGGAAAAAAATTTGAAAATTATTTCACGCACTAAAAATGAACTCCAAGGTATCGTTATCCATGTTTGGGAAATTCCACTAGTACAACCCCTAATAATAAGCTTGGTGGAATTTTATAGGAAAGGGACTTCTAACTGATCCTAACATGCTTTAAATGTGGTGGATTTGCAAGCCAGAAACATGTTGAGGATGCAAGTGGACCTAGTGATCCAAAAATATCAAGGAGTACAAAAAATCAAATTCTCAAGTGGTTGGATATTTACTAGAGCGAAGCAACCCACTTTTTGCCTATCCTTAAAAATCACAGATACTTTTTGGAACTATCTCTCTCAGCATTTGTGCATTCCCATTTTGGATGTTCAAAATTTGTTTTAAGATCCAAACTTGAGTTTTCACTCTCCCATTTTTCTCGTAAATAAAAAAGATATAAGGCATAACAAAATAAAAATTTTAGAGTTCATGTATGCAAAAAAATTTGAAAATTATTTCACGCACTAAAAATGAACTCCAAGGTTTTGTTATCCATGTTTGGGAAATTCCACTAGTACTACCCCTAATAATAAGCTTGGTGGATTTTTATAGGAAAGGGACTTCCAACTGATCCGAACATGCTTTAAATGTGGTGGATGTGCATGCCAGGAACATGTTGAGGATGCAAGTAGACCTAGTGATACTAAAATTTCAAGAAGTAGAAAAAATCAAATTCTCAAGTGGTTGGATATTTACCAGAGCCAAGCAACCCACTTTCTTCCTATCCTTAAAAATCACAGATACTTTTTGGAACTATCTCTCTCAGCATTTGTGCATTCCCATTTTGGATGTTCAAAATTTGTTTTCAGATCCAAACTTGAGTTTTCACTCTCCAATTTTTCTCGTAAACAAAAAAGATATAAGGCATAACAAAATGAAAATTTTAGAGTTCATGTAGGCAAAAAAATTTGAAAATTTTTTCACGCGCTAAAAATAAACTCCAAGGTTTTGTTATCCATGTTTGGGAAATTCCACTAATACAACCCCTAATACTAATCTTGGTGGAATTTTATAGGAAAGGGACTTCTAAAAGATCCTAACACGCTTTAAATGTGGTGGATATGCATGCCAGAAACATGTTAAGGACGCAAGTGGACCTAGTGATCCAAAAATTTCTAGGAGTAGAAAAAATCAAATTATCAAGTTGTTGGATAATAACCAGAGCCAAACAACCCACTTTTTTCCTATCCTTAAAATCACAGATACTTTTTGGAAGTATCTCTCTCAGCATTTGTGCAATTCCATTTTGGATGTTCAAATTTGTTTTCAGATCCAAACTTTAGTTTTCACTCTCCTATTTTTTTTATAAACAAAAAAGATATAACGCATAAATAAATGAAAATTTTAGAGTTTAAGTATGAAAAAAAAATTAAAATTATTTCATGCACTAAAAATGAACTCCAAGGTTTTGTTATCCATGTTTGGGAAATTCCAATAGTACAACCCCTAATAATAAGCTTGGTGGAATTTTATGGGAAAGGGACTTCTAAAAGATCCTAACATACTTTAAATGTGGTTGATATGCAAGTCAGGTACATGTTTAGGGTGCAAGTGGACCTAGTGATCTAAAAATTTCAAGGAGTAGAAAAAATCAAATTCTCAAGTGATCTAACATACTTTAAATGTGGTTGATATGCAAGTCAGGTACATGTAGAGGGTGCAAGTGGACCTAGTGATCTAAAAATTTCAAGGAGTAGAAAAAATCAAATTCTCAAGTGGTTGGATATTTACCAGAGCCAAACAACCCACTTTTTGCCTATCCATAAAAATCACAGATACTTTTTCGAACTATCTCTCTCAACATTTGTGCATTTCCATTTTGGATGTTCAAATTTGTTTCGAGATCCAAACGTGATTTTTCACTCTCCCATTTTTTTTTTGTAAACCAAAAACATATAGGCATTACAAAATGAAAATTTTAGAGTTCATGTTTGCAAAAATATTTGAAATTTATTTCACGCACTTAAAATAAACTACAAGGTTTGGTTATCCATGTTTGGGAAATTCCACTAGTACAACCCCTAATAATAAGCTCGGTGGAATTTTATAGGAAAGAGACTTCTAACAGATCCTAAAAGGCTTTAAATGTGGTGGATATGCATGCCAGAAACATGTTGAGGATGCAACTGGACCTAGTCATCCAAAAATTTCAAGGAGTAGAAAAAATCAAATTGTCAAGTTGTTGGATAATTACCAGAGCCAAACAACCCACTTTTTTCCTATCCTTAAAATCACATATACTTTTTGGAACTATCTCTCTCAGCATTTGTGCATTTCCATTTTGGATGTTTAAATTTGTTTTCAGATCCTAACTTTAGTTTTCACTCTCCTATTTTTCTCGAAAACAAAAAAGATATAAGGCATAACAAAATGAAAATTTTAGATTTCATGTATGAAAAAAAATTTAAAATTATTTCATGCACTAAAAATGAACTCCGAGGTTTTGTTATCCATGATTGGGAAATTCCACTAATACAACCCCTAATAATAATCTTGGAGGAATTTTATAGGAAAGGGACTTCTAAAAGATCCTAACACGCTTTAAATGTGGTGGATATGCATGCCAGAAACATGTTAAGGATGCGAGTAGACCTAGTGATCCAAAAATTTCTAGGAGTAGAAAAAGTCAAATTATCAAGTTGTTGGATAATTACCAGAGCCAAACAACCCACTTTTTGCCTATCCTTAAAATCACAGATACTTTTTGGAACTATCTCTGTCAGCATTTGTGCAGTTCCATTTTGGTTGTTCAAATTTTTTTCCAGATCCAAACTTTAGTTTTCACTCTCCTATTTTTTTCGTAAACAAAAAAGATATTACGCAAAACAAAATGAAAATTTTAGAGTTCATGTATGAAAAAAAATTTAAAATTATTTCAAGCACTAAAAATGAACTCCAAGGTTTTGTTATCCATGTTTGGGAAATTCCACTAGTACAACCCCTAATAATAAGCTTAATAGAATTTTATAGGAAAGGGACTTCTAAAAGATCCTAACACGCTTTAAATGTGGTGGATATGCATGCCAGAAACATGTTGAGGATGCAACTGGACCTAGTGATCCAAAAAATTTCAAGGAGTAGAAAAAATCAAATTATCAAGTTGTTGGATAATTACCAGAGCCAAACAACCCACTTTTTGCCTATCCTTAAAATCACAGATACTTTTTGGAACTATCTCTCTGCATTTGTGCAGTTCCATTTTGGATGTTTAAATTTGTTTTCAGATCCACACTTTAGTTTTCACTCTCCTATTTTTCTTGAAAACAAAAAAGATATAACGCATAACAAAATGAAAATTTTAGAGTTCATGTATGAAAAAAAATTTAAAATTATTTCATGCACTAAAAATGAACTCCAAGGTTCTGTTATCCATGTTTGGGAAATTCCACTAATACAACCCCTAATAATAATCTTGGTGGAATTTTATAGGAAAGGGACTTCTAAAAGATCCTAACACGCTTTAAATGTGGTTGATATGCATGCAAGAAACATGTTAAGGATGCAAGTGGACCTAGTGATCCAAAAATTTCTAGGAGTAGAAAAAATCAAATTATCAAGTTGTTGGATATTACCAGGTCCAAACAACCCACTTTTTGCCTATCCTTAAAATCACAGATACTTTTTGGAACTTCCTCTCTCAGCATTTGTGCAGTTCCAGTTTGGATGTTCAAATTTGTTTTCTGATCCAAACTTTAGTTTTCATTCTCCAATTTTTCTCGTAAACAAAAAAGATATAATGCATAACCAAATGAAAATTTTAGAGTTCATGTATGAAAAAAAATTTAAAATTATTTCATGCACTAAAAATGAACTCCAAGGTTTTGTTATCCATGTTTGGGAAATTCCAATAGTACAACCCCTAATAATAAGCTTGGTGGAATTTTATAGGAAAGGGAGTTCTAAATGATCCTAACTGGCTTTAAATGTGGTGGATATGCATGCCAGAAACATGTGGGGGATGCAACTGGACCTAGTGATCCAAAAATTTCAAGGAGTAGAAAAATCAAATTCTCAAGTGGTTGGAAATTTACCAGAGCCAAGCAATCCACTTTTTGCCTATCCTTAAAAATCACAGATACTTTTTGGAACTATCCTCTCAGCATTTGTGCATTCCCATTTTGGATGTTTAAAATTTTTTTTCAGATCCAAACTTGGGTTTTCACTCTCCCATTTTTCTCGTAAACAAAAAAGATATAAGTCATAACAAAATGAAAATTTTAGAGTTCAAGTATGCAAAAAAATTTGAAAAATATTTCACGCACTAAAAATGAACTCCAAGGTTTTGTTATCCATGTTTGGGAAATTCCACAAGTGCTACCCCTAATAATAAGCTTGGTGGAATTTTATAGGAAAGGGACTTTTAACTGATCCTAACATGCTTTAAATATGGTAGATATGCATGCCAGGAACATGTCGAGGATGCAAAGTGGACCTAGTGATCCTAAAATTTTAAGGAGTAGAAAAAATGGAATTCTCTAGTGGTTGGATAATTACCAGAGCCAAACAACTCACTTTTTGCCTATCCGTAAAAATCACAGATACTTTTTCGAACTATCTCTCTCAACATTTGTGCATTTCCATTTTGTATGTTCAAATTTGTTTCAAGATCCAAACTTGATTTTTCACTCTCCCATTTTTCTCCTAAACAAAAAAGTTATAAGGCATAACAAAATGAAAATTTTAGAGTTCATGTATGCAAAAAAATTTGAAAATTATTTCACGCACTAAAAATGAACTCCAAGGTTTTGTTATCCATGTTGTGGAAATTCAACTAGTACAACCCCTAATAATAAGCTTGGTGGAATTTTATAGGAAATGGACCTCTAACTGATCCTAACATGCTTTAAATGTTGTGGATATGCATGCCAGAAACATGGTGAGCTTGCAAGTGGAACTAGTGATCCAAAAATTTCAAAGAGTAGAAAAAATATAATTCACATGTGGTTGGATATTTACCAGAGCAAAACAACCCACTTTTATCCTATCCTTAAAAATCATAGATACTTTTTGGAACTATCTCTCTCAACATTTGTGCATTTTCATTTTGGATGTCCAAAATTTTTTTTCAGATCCACACTTTAGTTTTCACACACCCATTTTTCTCGTAAACAAAAAAGATATCAGGCATAACAAATGAAAATTTTAGAGTTCATGTATTCAAAAAAAATTGAAAATTATTTCATGTACTAAAAATGTACTCCAAGGTTTTGTTATCCATGTTTGGGAAATTCCACTAGTACATCCCCTAATAATAAGGTTGGAGGAATTTTATTGGAAAGGGACTTCTAACTGATCCTAACATGCTTAAAATGTGGTGGATATGCATTCCAGAAACATGTTGAGGATGCAAGTGGAGCTAGTGATCCAAAAATTTCGAGTAGAAAAAATCAAATTCTCAAGTGGTTCCATATTTTCCAGAGCCAAACAACCCACTTTTTGCCAATCTTTAAAAATCACAGATACTTTTTGGAATAATCTCTCTCAGCATTTGTGCATTTCCATTTTGGATGTTCAAATTTGTTTTCAGATCCAAACTTGAGTTTTCTCTCTCCCATTTTTCTCGTAAACAAAAAAGATATATGGCATAACAAAATGAAAATTTTAGAGTTCATGTGTGCAAAAAAAATTCAAAATTATTTCACGCACTAAAAATGAACTCCAAGGTTTTGTTATCCATGTTTGTGAAATTCCACTAGTACAACCCCTAATAATAAGCTTGGTGGAATTTTATAGGAAAGGGACTTCTAACAGTTCCTAACATGCTTTAAATGTGGTGGATATGTATGCCAGAAACATGTTGAGGATGCAAGTGAACCCAGTGATCAAAAAATTTCAAGGAGTAGAAAAAATCAAATTCTCAAGTGGTTGGATATTTACCAGAGCCAAACAACCCACTTTTTCCCTATCCTTAAAAACCATAGATACTTTTTGGAACTATCTCTCTCAGCATTTGTGCATTTCCATTTGGGATGTTTGAATTTTTTTTTGGATCCTAACTTGAGTTTTCTCTGTCCCATTTTTCTCATAAACAAAAAAGATACAACGTAAAAAAAATGAAAATTTTAGAGTTCAAGTATGCTAAAAAATTTGAAAACTTTAATCAATGTAAGTGAAGAAAATTATGTCACGCACTAAAAATGAACTCCAAGGTTTTGTTATCCATTTTTGGGATATTCCACTAGTACAACCCTAATAATAAGATTGGTGGAATTTTATAGGAAAGGGACTTCTAACTGATCCTAACATGCTTTAAATATGGTGGATATGCATGCCAGAAACATGTTGAGGATGCAAGTGGACCTAATGATCCTAAAATTTCAAGGAGTAGAAAAAATCAAATTCTCAAGTGGTTGGATATTTACCAGAGCCAAACAACCCACTTTTTGCCTATACTTAAAAATCTACGATATAGTTTTTGGAACAATTTCTCTCAGCATTTCTGCATTCTCATTTTGGATGTCCAAAAGTTGTTTTCATATCCAAACTTGAGTTTTCACTCTCCCATATTTCTCGTAAATTAGAAATATATAAGGCATAACGAAATGAAAGTTTAGGAGTTCAAGTATGCAAAAAAATATGAAAATTATTTCATGCACAAAAAATGAACCCCAAGGTTTTGTTATCCATGTTTGGGAAATTCCACTAATACAACCCCTAATAATAATCTTGGTGGAATTTTATAGGAGAGGGATTTCTAACTGATCCTAACATGCTTTAAATGTGGTGGATATGCATGCCAGAAACATGTTAAGGATGCAAGTGGACCTAGTGATCCAAAAATTTCAAGGAGTAGAAAAAATCAAATTCTCAAGTGGTTGGATATTTACCAGAGCCACACAACCCACTTTTTGCCTATCCTTAAAAATCACAGATACTTTTGGAAAATATCTCTCTCAGCATTTGTGCATTTCCTTTTTGGATGTTCAAACTTTGTTTTCAGTTCCAAACTTGAGTTTTCAGACTCACATTTTTCTCGTAAACAAAAAAGATATAGGCATTACAAAATGAAAATTTTAGAGTTCATGTTTGCAAAAAACTTAGAAAATTATTTCACAAAATTAAAATAAACTCCAAGGTTTGGTTATCCATGAATGGGAAATTCCACTAGTACAACCACTAATAATAAGCTTGGTGGAATTTTATAGGAAAGGAACTTCTAACAGATCCTAACATGCTTTAAATGTGGTGGATATGCATCCCAGAAACATGTTGAGGATGCAAGTGGACCTAGTGATCCAAAAATTTCGAGTAGAAAAAATAAAATTCTCAAGTGGTTGGATATTTACTAGAGCCAAACAACCCACTTTTTTCCTACCCTTTAAAATCGCAGATGATTTTTGGAACTATCTCTCTCAGCATTTGTGCGTTTCCATTTTGGATGTTCAAAATTTTTTTTCAGATCAAAATTGAGTTTTTACTCTCCCATTTTTCTCGTAAACAAAAAAGATATAGGCATAACATAATGAAAATTTTAGAGTTAATGTTTGGGAAAAAAATTGAAAATTATTTCACGCACTAAAAATAAACTCCAAGGTTTTGTTATCGATGCTTGGGAAATTCCACTACAACAACCCTTAATAATAAGCTTGGTGGAATTTTAAAAGAAAGGGACTTCTAACTGATCCTAACAAGCTTTAAATGTGGTGGATATGCATGCCAGAAAGATGTTGAGGATCCAAGTGGACCTAGTGATCCAAAAATTTCAAGGAGTAGAAAAAATCAAATTCTCAAGTGGTTAGATATTTACCAGAACCAAACAACCCACTTTTTACCTATCCTTACAAATCATAGATACTTTTTGAAACTATCTCTCTCAACATTTGTGCATTTCCATTTTGGTTGTTCAAAATTTTTTTTCAGATCCAAACTTGAGTTTTCACTCTCACATTTTTTCTCGTAAACAAAAAAGATATAAGGCAAAAAAAAATTAAAATTTTAGAGTTCATGTATGCAAAAAAATTTGAAAATTATTTCACGCACTAAAAATGAACTCCAAGGTTTTGTTATCAATGTTTGGGAAATTCCACTAGTACAACCCCTAATAATAAGGTTGGTGGAATTTTATAGGAAAGGGACTTCTAACTGATCCTAATATGCTTTAAATGTGGTGGATACGCTTGCCAGAAACATGTTGAGGATGTTGTGATCTATTTGCTATTTTGACAAAATTGTTTACGAGATTAAGGGAAAGTGAAAACTCTAGTTTCGATTTAAGAAAAAAGTATAAATCAAAAACTGAAATGCACAAATTTCGAGAGAGATAATTAAAAAAAGTGTCTGTAACTTTTAGGGATTGTAAACTCTTTTTAGTTTTTATATATCAGGTTTTGCAATCCTCGGGTAAAACGGAAGGTGGGGGATTTTTAGCTGAGTGTTGACTCCCAATCCATAAGTAATTTCTTACAAAAATATTGCCCGTTATGCATGATTCACCCATAAATCACTTTAAAATCATCTCTGATTGTTAGGTCAGCTTTATGTAAATGGGCAAAATAATGGCTTGTTTGACTCAGGTAAATATCCCTCCGCATGTTCACTTGAGAATTTAATGAGCATTTGTTAATCTCTTTAAAAGGTTTGAATCCATAGGTCATTTGCATCTTTAACATGTTTCAAGCATGCTTTTCCATATTTAAAACATCTATAGAAATCTGTTTCCTATAAAATTCCAAGCTATTAGGGTTAAACTAGTGGAATTTTGCAAACTTGGATAAAAAAACTTTTGTGTTCATTTGAGGTGTGTGAATAAATTTTCCTTACATACATATGTTATTCTTTTAATTTTTTTACCACACATAAAATCTAAAATTTTCATTTTGTTGTGATCTATTTTCCATCTTGTCAAAATTGTTTACAAGATCAGGGAAAGTGAAAACTCAAGTTTTTATTTATGAAAAAAGCATTCATCTAAAATCAAAATGCACAAATGTAGAGAGAGATAATTCCAAAAATGGTCCGTAACTTTTTGGGATTGTAAACTCTTTCTAGTTTTTATATATTTTATTTTGCAATCATCGAGAAAACGGGGAGGCGGGGGATTTTTAACTGAGTGTTGACTCCCAATCCAGAAGTCATTTCTTATAAAAATATAGCCCGTTAAGCATGATTGAACGATAAATCACTTTACAATTATATATGATTGTTAGGTCAACCTTTTGTAAATGGGCAAAATAATGGCTTGTTTTACCCAGGTAAATATCGCACCGCACGTTCACTTAGGAATTTAATGAGAATTTGTTCTTCTCTTTAAAAGGTTTGGATCCATAGGTCATTTGCATCTTTAACATGTTTTCAAGCATGTATATCCATTTTTAAAATATGTGTAGAAATCTCTTTCTTATAAAATTCAAAGCAATTAGGGTTGAACTAGTTGAATTTCCAAAACTTGGATAACAAAACTTTTGTGATCATTTGTGATGTGTGCATAAATTTTACTTAATTAAATTTGTTATTATTTTAAATTTTTTCCATACATAAACTCTAAAATTTTCATTTTGTTGAGATCTATTAGCCATCTTGTCAAAATTGTTTATGAGATGAAGGGAAAGTGAAAACTCTAGTTTTGATTTAAGAAAAAAGTATACTTCTAAAATGGAAATGCAAAAATGTAGAGAGAGATAATTCCAAAAATTGTCTGTAAATTTTAGGGATTGTAAACTCTTGTTTTTTTTTTATATATCAGTTTTTTCAATCATCGGGTAAAGGCGGAGGTATGTGAATAAATTTTCTTTACTTACATTTGTTATTGTTTTAAATTTTTTCCATACATAAACTCTAAAATTTTTATTTTGTTGTGATCTATTTGTCATCTTGTCTAGATTGTTTACGAGATCAAGGGGAAGTGAAAACACAAGTTTTGATTTAAGCAAAAAAAATACATCTTAAATGGAAATGCACAAATGTAGAGAGAGGTAATTCCAAAAAGTTTATGTAATTTTTAGGAATTGTAAACTCCTTTTTTTGAAATATTTTGTTTTGCAATCATCGGGAAAAGGGGGATGAGGGGGATTTTTAATTGAGTGTTGACTCCCAATCCATAAGTCATTTCTTACAAAAATATAGGCTGTTACACATGATTGACCAATAAATCACTTTAAAATCATCTATGATTGTTAGGTCAGCTTTTTTTAAATGGGCAAAATAATGGTTTGTTTGACTCGGGTAAATATCTCACCACACGTTCACTTGAGAACTTAATAAGCATTTGTTATTCTCTTTAAAAGGTTTGTATCGATAGGACAATTGCATCTTTAAAATCTTTGAAGCATGCATATCCATATTTAAAACATGTGTACAAATCTCTTTCTTATAAAATTCCAAGCTATTAGGGTTGAACTAGTGGAATTTCCCAAACTTGGTTAAAAAATCTTTTGTGTTCATTTTTGTTGTATCAATAAATTTTATTTAGTTACATTTTTTATTCTTTTAAATTTTTTCCATACATAAACTCTACTAAAATTTTCATTTTGTTGTCATATATTTGCCATCTTGTCAAAATTGTTTACGAGATCAGGGGAAAGTGAAAACTCAAGTTTTGATTTAAGAAAAAAGCATACCTCTAAAATGGAAAAGCTCAAATGTCGAGAGTGATAATTCCAAAAAGTGTCAGTAATTTTTAGGGATTTTGTACTCTTTTTTGTTTTTATATACTTTATTTTACAATCGTCGGGAAAAGGGGTGGTGGGGGATTTTTAACTGAGTGTTTACTACTAATCCATAAGTCATTTCTTAGAATTATATAGCCCATTACTCAAGATTGACCGATAAATCACTTGAAAATTTAATGAGCAATTGTTATTCTCTTTAAAACGTTTGGAGCATCTTTAACATGTTTCAAGCATGCATATCCATTTTTAAAACATGTTTAGAAATCTCTTTCTTATAAAAATCCAAGCTATTAGGGTTGAACTAGTGGAATTTCCGAAACTTGGATAACAAAAATTTTGTGATCATTTGTGGTGTGCGAATAAATTTTCCTTAATTACATTTGTTATTCTTTTAAATTTTTTCCATACATAAACTCTAAAATTTTCATTTTGTTGTGATCAATTTGCCATCTTGTCAAAATTGTTTAAGAGATGATGGGAAAGTGAAAACTCTAGTTTTGATTTAAGAAAAAAGTATACGTCTAAAATGGAAATGGACAAATGTAGAGAGAGATAATTCCTAAAAGTGATTGTACCTTTTACGGATTGTAAACTCTTTTTAGTTTTTACACATCAGGTTTGGCAATCGTTGGGTAAATGGGGAGGCGGGGGATTTTTAACTGAGTGTCACACCCAATCCATAAGTCATTTCTTACAAAAATATTGCCCGTGACGCATGATTGACAAATAAATCACTTTAAAATTATCTATGATTGTTCGGTCAGCTTTTTTTAAATGGGCAAAATAATGGTTTGTTTGACTCGGGTAAATATCCCACCTCACGTTCACTTGAGAATTTAATGAGAATTTGTTATTCTCTTTTAAAGGTTTGAATCCATAGGTCATTTGCATCTTTAAAATGTTTCAAGCATGCATACCCATATTTAAAACATGTGTATAAATCACTTTCTTATAAAATTCTAAGCTATGAGGGTTGAACTAGTGGAATTTCCTAAACTTTGATAACAAAACTTTTGTGATCATTTGTAGTGTGTGAATAAATTTTCCTTAATTAGATTTGTTATTCTTTTAATTTTTTTCAATACATGACTTCTCAAATTTTCATTTTGTTGTGATCTATTTGCCATCTTGTCAAAATTGTTTACGAGATGAAGGGAAAGTGAAAATTCTAGTTTTGATTTAAGAAAAGAGTATACATCTAAAATGGAAAATGCACAAATGTATAGAGAGATAATTCCAAAAAGTGTCTGTAACTTTTAGGGATTGTAAACTCTTTTTAGTTTTTATAGATCAGGTTTTTCAATCGTCGGGAAAGGGAGAGGTGGGGGATTTTTAGTTGAGTGTTGACTCCCAATCCATAAGTAATTTCTTACAAAAATATTGCCCGTTATGCATGATTCACCCATAAATCACTTTAAAATCATCTCTGATTGTTAGGTCAGCTTTATGTAAATGGGCAAAATAATGGCTTGTTTGACTCAGGTAAATATCCCTCCGCATGTTCACTTGAGAATTTAATGAGCATTTGTTATTCTCTTTAAAAGGTTTGAATCAATAGGTCATTTGCATCTTTCACATGTTTCAAGCATGTATATCCATATTTAAAACATGTGTAGAAATCGCTTTCTTATAAAATACCAAGTTATTAGGGTTGAAATAGTGGAATTTCCCAAACTTGGATAAAAACACTTTTGTGTTCATTTGAGGTGTGTGAATAAATTTTCTTTAGTTACATTTCTTATTCTTTAAAATTTTTTCCATACATAAACTCTACTAAAATTTTTATTTTGTTGTGATCTATTTGCCATCTTGTCAAAATTGTGTACGAGATCAAAGGCAAATATTAACTCAAGTTTTGATTTAAGAAAAAAACGTACATCTAAAATGGAAATGCACAAATGAAGTGAAAGATAATTCCAAGAAGTGTCTGTAGTTTTTAGGGATTGTGAACTCTTTTTAGTTTTTATATATTTTATTTTACAATTGTCGAAAAAAGGGGGAGGCGGGGGATTTTTAACAGAGTGATGACTCCCAATCTATAAGTCATATTTTACAAAAATATATCCCGTTACACATGATTGACCGATAAATCACTTTAAAATCATCTATGATTGTTAGGTCAGCATTTTGTAAATGGGCAAAATAATGACCTTTTTTGACCGGGGTAAATATCCCACCACACGTTGATTGGAGAATTTAATGAGCTTTTGTTATTCTCTTTAAAAGGTTTGGATCCATTGGTCATTTGCATCTTTAACATGTTTTAAGCATGCATATCCATATTTAAAACATGTGTGGAAATCTCTTTCTTATAAAATTCCAAGCTATTAGGGTTGAACTAGTGGAATCTCCCAAACTTGGAAAAAAAAAACTTTTGTGTTCATTTGAGCTGTGTGTATAAATTTTCTTTACTTACATTTGTTACTGTTTTAAATTTTTTCCATACATAAACACTAAAATTTTCATTTTGTTGTGATCTATTTGCCATTTTGTCAAAATTGTTTCCGAGATCAAGGGAAAGTGCAAACACAAGTTTCCATTTGAGAAAAAAGCATACATCTAAAATGGAAATGCCCAAATGTTGAGAAAGATAATTCCAAAAAGTGTTAGTAATTTTTAGGGATTATAAACTATTTTTAGTTTTTATATATTTTATTTTACAATCATCGAGAAAAGGGGGGGGCGAGGGATTTTTAATTGAGTGTTGACTCCCAATCCATAACTCCATTCTTACAAAAATATAGCCTGTTATGCATGATTGACCAATAAATCACTTTACACTTATTGATGATTGTTAAGGGGGGGTTAGTCCACAATGAACTTGAATTGAAGTGAAGAATTGAATTGAAGTAAAATGAATTGATTCAACTTCAACTCATGTTTGGGTGTTAGTATAGACGAGTTCAAGTGGCTGGAAAACAGATTCCAGTGTTAGTGCCCCAAATGAAAAATATGATATAAAAAAGAGAATAAGTAACATTTTATAATATACTTAAATAGAACATATACCTAAACATATAATTAACAAAAATAAACGTGGTTACTACACTTATAAGTGATTTAACGTGTAGTATTAGAATATAATAATATCCTAATTAATGAAAAACTATATTATATTAGTTAATGATTATAATTTATTATAAATTAAAACAATAATTACGTGTGACTAGAATAAATTATACAAAATTAATAAAAAAATAAAAAATAACACAAGAGAATATAATAAATAAACCTAATGGTTTAATTAATTATAAAAATTGGATAATTAAACCAATTAATTATTATAATTTATTATAAATTAATATACTAATTACGTGTGACTAGAATAAATTATTTAAAATAAATAAAAAAGTTAAAAATAACTTAAGTGAATATAATAAATAAATAAATTATTCTATAATAACATAAGATATAGTTTAACATTAAAACTCACTATTTTAATAAAAAATAAATAATAAATAATAAATAAATAAATATATTAATTGATCAATAACATAATATATATTTTAAATATGATTACCTAATAATATATTAATGAAAAACTAATGGTTTAATTATTTGGATAATTAAACCAATTATGACGATGGTTTAATTTTTCCTAACTTAGGAAAAATTAAACATCATCTTCGTCTTCCTCGCGGCGGGCTTGGCAACAGCGACGACAGCGGGCAACGGCGATGGCGGTAGGCAACGGCGACGGAGGCGACTCTCCGACGGTACGCCGAGAGGGAGAAAATAGGGAGGCCGAGAGAGAAGAGAAGCCAGGAGGTCGAGGGGCTCTGGCCTCCCGTGCTCTACGACGGAGGTCGAGAGAGGGAGGAAGGAAGGCCGAGCCTCCCGTGCTCTGCGACGAAAAAAATACTTTGCTGAAAAATCGCGGAGGGAGGGGGGGGGGGGGGGGGTGGAGGAGAGGGAGGCCGAGGGGCTCTGCGACTGTGGCTCGACTTCCCGTGCTCTGCGACGGAGGTGGGGGCAGAGGGAGGAAAAAATACTTTGTTGAACGATCGCGGAGGGTGCAGAGAGATCGTCTGGAGAGGCTGGGGGGTGAAGAAGCAACGCGCGTCGCGTGTGGAAAGCTGATGATTCTCAAAATAAGTAGGAAACAGCTTTCCCTCGTTTTTGCCTGAGTGAATGAAATGGTGTAATCTCACTTCAATTCAAGTCTTTCTACAGTAACACCATTTTTTAATGAACTAAGTAATGTGGGGGGAATTCATTCCATTTCATTGTGGACTAAGCCCCCCTAAGTCAGTTTTTTTGTAGATGGCAAAATATTGGCTTATTTGACCCGGTAAATATCCCACCGCACGTTCACTTTAGAATTTAATGAGCATTTGTTATTCTATTTGAATGGATTGGATCCACAGTCATTTGCATCTTTAACATGTTTCAAGCATGCATATCCATTTTTACAACATGTGAAGAAATCTTTTTCTTATAAAATTCCAAGCTATTAGGGTTGAACTTGTGGAATTTACAAAACTTGGATAACAAAACTTTTGTGAGCATTTGTGGTGTGTGAATAAATTTTACTTAATTACATTTTTTTTCCATTAATTGTTTTCCTTACATAAACTCTAAAATTTTCATTTTGTTGTGATCTATTTGCCATCTTGTCAAAATATTTTAAGAGATGAAGGGAAAGTAAAAACTCTGGTTTTGATTTAAGAAAAAAGTATATATCTAAAATGGAAACGCACAAACTTTGAGAGAGATAATTCCAAAAGGTGTCTGTAACTTTTAGGGATTGTAAATTCTTTTTAGTTTTTATATAACAGGTTTTGTAATTGTCGGTTATAGGGTGAGGCACTGGATTTTTAACTGAGTGTTGACTCCCGAATCATAAGTCATTTCTTACAAAAATATAGCCCGTTACGCATGATTGAACGATAAATCACTTCAAAATTATCTATGATTGTTATGTTCATTTTTTTAAATGGGCAAAATAATGGCTTGTTTGACTCAGGTAAATATCCAACCACATGTTCACTTGAAAATTTAATGAGCATTTGTTATTCTCTTTAAAAGGTTAGGATCCATCGGTTATTTGCATCTTGAACATGTTTCAAGCATCCATATCCATATTTAAAACTTGTGTAGAAATCTCTTTCTTATAAAATTCAAAGATATTAGGGTTGAACTAGTGCAATTTCCCAAACTTGGAAAAAAAATGATTGTGTTCATTTGAGGTGTGTGAATAAAGTTTTTTTACTTACATTTGTTATTCTTTTAAATTTTTTTCCATACATCAACTCTACTAAAATTTTCATTTTTTTGTGATCTATTTTCCCTCATGTCAAAATTGTTTAAGAGATCAAGGGAAAGTGAAAACTAAAGTTTTGATTTAAGGAAAACGCATACATCTAAAATGGAAATGCAAAAATCTAAAGAGAGATAATTCCAAAAAGTGTCTGTAATTTTTAGGGAATGTAAACTCTTTTTAGTTTATATATATTTAATTTTGCATTCGTCAGAAAATGGGGAGGCGGAGGATTTTTAACTGAGTGTTGACTCCTAATCCATCGGTCATTTCTTACAAAAATATAGCCCGTTACGCAAGATTGACCAACAAATCACTTTAAAATCATCTATGATTGTTAGGTCAGCTTTTTGTAAATGGGGAAAATAATGGTTTGTTTGACTCGGGGAAATATCCTACCTCACATTCACTTGAGATATTAATGAGCATTTGTTATTCTCTTTAAAAGTATTGGATCCATAGGTCATTTGCATCTTTAACATGTTTCAAGCAAGCATATCCGTATTTATAACATGTGTAGAAATCTCTTTTTCATAAAATTCCAAGCTATTAGGTTTGAATTAGTGGAATTTCCCAAACTTGGATAGAAAATTTTTTGTGCTCATCTGAGGTGTGTGAATTAATTTTCTTTACTTACATTTGTTATTCTTTTAAATTTTTCCTAGGCATAAACCGTAATATTTACATTTCGTTGCGATCTATTTCCCATCTTGTCAAAATTGATTAAGATATCAGGGCAAAGTGAAAACTCAAGTTTTGATTTAAGAAAAACGCATAAATCTAAAATGGAAATGCAAAAATGCAATGATAGATAATTCCAAAAAGTGTCCGTAATTTTTAGGGATTGCAAACTCTTTTTAGTTTTTATATATTTTATTTTGCAATCGTCTAGAAAAGAGGGAGGCAGGGGATTTTTAACTGAGTATTTACTCCCAATCCATAAGTCGTTTCTTACAAAAATATAGACCGTTACGCATGTTTGTCCAATAAATCACTTTCCAATCTTCTATGATTGTTAGGTCAACTTTTTGTAAATGGCAAAATAATGGTTTGTTTGACCCAGGTAAATATCCCACCGCATGTTCACTTGAGAATTTAATGGGCATTTGTTATTCTCTTTAAAAGGTTTGGATCCATAGGTCATTTGTATCTTTAACATGTTTCAAGCATGCATATCCATTTTTAAAACATGCGTAGAAATCTCTTTCTAATAAAATTACTAGCTATTCGGATTGAACTAGTGGAATTTCTTAAACTTGGAGAACAAAACTTTTGCGATCATTTGTTGTGTGTGAATAAATTTTCCTTAATTACATTTGTTATTCTTTTAAATTTTTTCCATACATAAACTCTAAAATTTTCATTTTGTTGTGATCTATTTGCCATCTTGTCAAAATTGTTTAAGAGAAGAAGGGAAAGTGAAAACTCTACTATTTATTTAAGAAAAAAGTATACATCTAAAATGGAAATGCGCAAATTTAGAGAGAGATAAGTCCAAAAAGTGTCTGTAACTTTTAGGGATTGTAAACTAATTTTAGTTTTTATATTTCAGGTTTAGCAATCGTCGGGTAAAGGGGTAGACGGTGGATTTTTATCTGAGCATTGACTCCCAATCCATAAGTCATTTCTTACATAAATATAGCCTCTTACGCATGATTGACCGATAAATCACTTTAAAATCATCTATGATTGTTTGGTCAGTGTTTTGAAAATGGGCAAAATAATGGCTTATTTGACTCGGGTAAATATCCCACCATACGGTGACTGGAGAATTTAATGACCATTTGTTATTCTCTTTAAAAGGCTTGGATCCATAGGTCATTTGTGTCTTTAACTTGTTTCAAGAAGGCATATCAATAATTAAAACATGTGTAGAAATCTCTTTCTTATAAAATTCCAAGCTATTAGGGTTGAACTAGTGGAATTTCCAAAACTTGGATAAAAAAGCTTTTGTGTTCATTTGAGGTGTGTGAATAAATTTTCTTTACTTACATTTCTTATTGTTTTAAATTTTTTCCAAACATAAACTCTAAAATTTTCATTTTGTTGTGATCTATTTGCCATCTTGTCAAGATTGTTTACGAGATCAAGGGAAAGTGAAAACACAAGTTTTGATTTAAGAAAAATTCATTCATCTAAAATGGAAATGCTCAAATGTAGAGAAAGATAATTCCAAAAATTCCATGTAATTTTTAGAGATTGTAAACTCTTTTTATTTTTTATATATTTTATTTTGCAATCATCAGAAAAAAGGGGAGGGAGTGGATTTTTAACTGAGTGTTGACTCCCAATCCATAAGTCATTTCTTACAAAAATATAGCCTATTACGCTTGATAGACCGATAAATCACTTTAAAATCATCTATGATTATTAGGTCAGCTATTTGAAAATGGGCAAAATAATGGCTTGTTTGACCCGAGTAAATATCCCACCGCACATTGAATTGAGAATTTAATGAGCATTTGTTATTCTCTTTAAAAGGTTTGAATCCATAGGTCATTTTCATCTTTAACATGTTTCAAGCATGCATATCCATTTTTAAAACATGTTTAGAAATCTCTTTCTTATAAAATTCCAAGCTATTAGGGTTGAACTAGTGGAATTTCCCATACTTTGATAACAAAACTTTTGTGATCATTAGTGGTGTGTGAATATATTTTCCTTAATAACATTTTTTATTCTTTTAAATTTTTTCCATTCATAAACTCTAAAATTTTCATTTTGTTGTGATCTATTTGCCATCTTGTCAAAATTGTTCACGAGATCAAGGAAAAGTGAAAAATCTAATTTTGATTTATGAAAAAAGTATCCATCCAAAATGGGAATGCACAAATGTAGAGAGAGATCATTCCAAAAAGTGTCTGTATCAGGTTTTGTAATCGTCGGGGAAAGTGTGAGGCGCGGTATTTTTAACTGAGTGCTGACTCCCGATCCATAAGTTATTTCTTAAAAAAAGATAGCCCATTAATCACTTTAAAATTATCTATGATTGTTAGGTCAGCTTTTTGTAAATGGGCAAAATAATGGCTTGTTTGGCTCGGGTAAATATCCCACCACACGTTCACTTGAGAATTTAATGACCATTTGTTATTCTCTTTAAAAGGTTAGGATCCATAGGTCATTTTCAACTTTACCATGTTTCAAGCATGCATATCCATATTTAAAACATGTGTAGAAATCTCTTTCTTATAAAATTCCCAGCTACTAGGGTTGAACTAGTGGAATTTCCCAAACTTGGATAAAAAAACTTTTGTGTTCATTTGAGGTGTGTCAATAAATTTTCTTTACTTATATTTTTTATTCTTTTAAATTTTTTCCATACATAAACTCTACTCAAATTTTCATTTTGTTGTGATCCATTTGCCATCTTGTCAAAATTGTTTACGAGATCAAGGGATAGTGAAAACTCAAGTTTCTATTTAATAAAAAAGCATACATTTAAATTGGAAATGCAAAAATGTAGAGAGAGATAATTCCAAAAAGTGTATGTAAGTTTTAGGGATTGTAAGCTCTTTTTAGTTTTTATATATTTTATTTTTCAATTGTCAGGAAAAGGGGGAGGCGGGGGATTTTTAACTGAGTGTTGACACCCGATCCATTAGTCATTTCTTACAAAATTATAGCCTGTTACACATGATTGACCGATAAATCACCTTAAAATCATCTATGATTGTTAGGTCTGCTTTTTGTAAATGGTAAAAATAATGGCTTGTTTGACTCGGGTAAATATCCCACCACACGTTCACTTGAGAACTTTATGAGCATTTGTTATTCTCTTTTAAAGGTTTGGATCCATAGGTCATTTGCAACTTTAAAATCTTTCAAGCATGCATATCCATATTTAAAACATGTGTAGAAATCTCTTTCTTATAAAATTCCAAGCTATTAGGGTTGAATTAGTGGAATTTCCTAAACTTGGATAAAAAATCTTTTGTGTTCATTTGAGGTGTGTGAATAAATTTTCTTTAGTTACATTTGTTTTTCTTTAAATTTTTTTCCATACATAAACTCTACAAAAAATTTCATTTTGTTGTGATCTATTTGCAATCGTCTCAAAATTGTTTACGAGATCAGGGGAAAGTGAAAACTCAAGTTTTGATTTAAAACAAAAGCAAACATCTTAAATGGAAATGCTCAAATGTAGAGAGAGTAATTCCAAAAAGTGTCTGTAATTTTGAGTGATTTAAAACTCTTTTTAGTTTTATATATTTTATTTTGCAATCATCGGGTAAAGGGGGAGGCGAGGGATTTTTAACTGAGTGTTTACTCCCAATCCGTAAGTCATTTCTTAGAAAAATGTAGCCCGTTACGCACGATTGACCGATAAATCACTTGACAATCATCTATGATTGTTATGTCTGCGTTTTGTAAATGGGAAAAATAATGGCTTGTTTTACTCAGGTAAATATCCCACCACACGTTCACTTGAGAATTTAAGGAACATATGTTATTCTCTTTAAAAGGTTTGGATCCATAGGTCATTTGCATCTTTAACTTGTTTGAAGCATGCATATCCATTTTTAAAACATGTGTAGAAATCTTTCTTAATAAATTCCAAGCTATTAAGGTTGAACTAGTGGAATTTTCCAAACTTGGATAACAAAAATTTTGTGATCATTTGTGGTGTGTGAATAAATTTTCATTAATTACATTTGTTATTCTTTTAAAGTTTTTCCATAAATAAACTCTAAAATATTCATTTTGTTGTGATGCTATTTGCCATCTTGTCAAAATTGTTTACGAGATGTAGGAAAAGTGAAAACTCTAGTTTTGATTTAAGAAAAAAGTATACATCTAAAATAGAAATGCACAAATGTAGAGAGAGATAATTACAAAAAGTGTTTGTAACTTTTAGGGATTGTAAACTTAATTTAGTTTTTATATATCCAGTTTTGCAATTGTTGGGTAAAGGGGGAGGCGGGGATTTTTAGCAGAGTGCTTACTCCCAATCCATAAATCATTTCTTACAAAAATATAGCCCGTTACGCATGATTGATAGATAAATAACTTTCAAATCATCTAGGATGGTTAGGTCAGATTTTTGTAAATGGACAAAATAATGGCTTGTTTGACTAGGGTAAATATCCCACCACACGTTCACTTGAGAATTTAATGACCATTTGTTATTCTGTTTAAAAGGTTTGAATCCATAGGTCATTTTCATCTTCAACATGTTTCAAGCATACATATCCATATTTAAAACATGTGTAGAAATCTCTTACATATAAAATTCCAAGCTATTAGGGTTGAAATAGTGGAATTTCCAGAACTTGGATAAAAAAACTTTTGTGTTCATTTGAGGTGTGTGAATAAAATTTCTTTAGTTACATTTGTTATTGTTTTAAATTTTTTCATACATAAAGTCTACTAAAATTTTCATTTTGTTGTGATCTATTTGCCATCTTGTCAAAAAAATTTACGAGATCACGGGAAAGTGAAAACTTATGTTTTGATTTATGAAAAAAGCATACATAAAAAATGGAAATGCACAAATGTAGAGAGAGATAATTCCAAAAAGTGTCAGTAATTTTTAGGGATTAAACACTCCTTTTAGTTTTTGTATATTTTATTTTGCAATCGTCGAAAAAAGGGGGAGGCGTGGGGTTTTTGACTGAGTGTTGACTCCAAATCCATAAGTCAATTCTTACTAAAATATAGCCCGTTACGCATGATTGAGCGATAAATCACTTTACAATCTTCTATGATTGTTGGGTAAGTTTTTTGTAAAAGGGCAAAATAATGGCCTTTTTGACCCCGGTAAATATCCCATCGCACGTTCACTTGAGAATTTAATGAGGACTTGTTATTCTCTTTAAAAGGTTTGGATCCATAGCACATTTACATTTTTGACATGTTTCAAGCATGCATATCCATTTTTATAACATGTGTAGAAATCTCTTTCTTATAAAATTCCATGCAATTAGGGTTGAACTAGTGGAATTTCCCAAACTTTGTTGATCATATGTGGTGTGTGAATAAATTTTCCTTAATTACATTTGTTATTCTTTTAAATTTTTTCCTTACATGAACTCCAAAATTTTCATTTTGTTGTGATCTATTTGCCATCTTGTCAAAATTGTTTACGAGATGAAGGGAAAGTGAAAACTCTTGTTTTGATTTAAGAAAAAAGTACACATCTAAAATGGAAATGCACAGTGCACAAATGTAGAGAGAGGTAATTCCTAAAAGTGTCTGTAAATTTTAGGGATTGTAAACTCTTTTTAGTTTTTATATATCAGGTTTTGCAATTATCGGGTAAAGGGGGAGGCAGGGATTTATAGCAGAGTGTTTACTCCCAATCCAGAAGTCATTTCTTACAAAAATATAGCCTGTTACGCATGATTGACCGATAAATAACTTTAAAATCATCTATGATTGTTAGGTCAGCATTTTGTAAATGGGCAAAATAATGGTTTGTTTGACTCGGGTAAATATCCCACCACACGTTCACTTGAGAACATAATGAGAATTTTTTATTCTCTTTAAAAGGTTTGAATCCATAGGTCATTTGCATCTTTAACATGTTTCAAGCATGCATATCCATATTTAAAACGTGTGTAGAAATAGCTTTCTTATAAAATTCCAAGCTATGTGGGTTGAACTAGTGGAATTTTCCAAACTTGGATAAAAAATCTTTTGTGTTCATTTGAGGTGTGTGAATAAATTTTCTTTAGTTACATTTTTTATTCTTTTAAATTTTTTACATACATAAACTCTACTAAAATATTGATTTTGTTGTAATCTATTTGCTATCTTGTCAAAATTGTTTATGAGATCAGAGGAAAGTGAAAACTCAAGTTTTGATGCATACATCTAAACTCTAATGCTCAATTGTAGAGAGAGATAATTCTAAAAAGAGTCTATAATTTTTAGGGATTGTAAACTCTTTTTAGTTTTTATATATTTAATTTTGCAATCGTCGGGAAAAGGGGGAGGCGGGGGATTTTTAACTGAGTGTTGACTCCCAATCCATAGGTCATATATTACAAAATTTTATCCTATTACGCATGATTGACCGATAAATCACTTTACAATCATCTATGATTGTTAGGTCAGCATTTTGTAAATGGGAAAAATAATGGCCTTTTTGACCCGGGTCAATATCCCACTGCACGTTCACTTGGTCATTTGCATCTTTAACATGTTTCAAGCAAGCATGCATATCCTTATTTAAAACATGTGTGGAAATATCTTTCTAAAAAAAGTCCAAGCTATTAGGGTGTAACTAGAGCAATTTCCAAAACTTGGATAAAAAAAACTTTTGTGTTCATTTGAGGTGTGTGAATAAATTTTCTTTACATACATTTGTTATTGTTTTAAAATTTTTCCATACATAAACTCTAAAATTTTCATTTTGTTGTGATCTATTTGCCATTTTGTCAAAATATTTTACGAGATCAAGGGAAAGTGAAAATACAAGTTTTGATTTAAGAACAAAGTGTACATTTAAAAAGGAAATGTAAAAATGTAGAGAAGGTTAATTGCAAAAAGTGTCTATAATTTTTAGGAATTGTAAACTCTAATTAGTTTCTATATATTTTATTTTGCAATCATCCGAAAAATGGGGAGGCGGGGGATTTTTAACTGAGTGTTGACTCCCCCATAAGTCATTTCTTACAAAAATATAGCCCGTTCTACTTGATTGACCAAGAAATCACTTTACAATTATCTATAATTGTTAAGTTTGTTTTTTGTAAAAGATCAAAATAATGGCTTGTTTGACCGGGGTAAATATCCCACCGCACGTTCACTTTAGAATTTAATGATCATTTGTTATTCTCTTTAAAAGGTTTGGATCCATAGGTCATTTGCATCTTTAACATGTTTCAAGCATGCATATCCATTTTTAAAACATGTGTAGAAATCTCTTTCTTATAAAATTCCAAGCTATTAGGATTGAACTAGTGGAATTTCATAAACTTGGATAACAAAACTTTTGTGATCATTTGTGGTGTGTGAATAAATTTTCCATAATTACATTTGTTATTCTTTTAAATTTTTTCCATACATGAACTCAAATTTTTTTATTTTGTTGTGATCTATTTGCCATCTTGTCAAAATTGTTTAAGAGATCAAGGTAAAGTGAAAACTCAAGTTTTGATTTAAGAAAAATGCATAAATCTAAAACGGAAATGCACAAATGTAAAGAGAGATCATTCATAAAAGTGTCCGTATTTTTTAGGTATTGTACACTCTTTTTAGTTTTTATATATTTTATTTTGCAATTGTTGGGAAAAGGGGGAGGCGGGGGATTTTTAACTATTTACTCCCAATCGATAAGTCCTTTCTTACCAAAATTTAGCCCGTTACACATGTTTGACCGATAAATCACGTTACAATCTTCTATGATTGTTAGGCCAAATTTTTGTAAATGGGCAAAATAATGGCTTGTTTGACCCAAGTAAATATCCCATTGCATGTTCACTTGAGAATTCAATGGGTATTTGTTATTCTCTTTAAAAGGTTCGTATCCATAGGTCATTTGCATCTTTAACATGTTTTAAGCATGCATATCCATTTTTAAAACATGTGTAGAAATCTCTTTCTTATAAAATTCCAAGCTTTTAGGGTTGAACTAGTGGAATTTCCTAAACTTGGATAACAAAAATTTTGTGATCATTTTTTGTGTGTGAATAAATTTTCCTTCATTACATTTGTTATTCTTTTAAATTTTTTCCATACTTAAACTCTAAAATTTTCATTTTGTTGTGATCGATTTGCCATCTTGTCAAAATTGTTTACGAGATGAAGGGAAAGTGAATTGGATTTAAGAAAAAAGTATACATCTAAAATGGAAATGCACAAATTTAGAAAGAGCTAATTCCAAAAAGTGTCTGTAACTTTTAGGGGTTGTAAACTCTTTTTAGTTTTTATATATAAGGTTTTGCAATCGTCGGGTGAAGGGGTAGGCGGGGGATTTTTAGCTGAGTGTTGACTCCCAATCCATAAGTCATTTCTTCCATAAATATAGCCCGTTACGCATGATTGACTGATAAATCACTTTAAAATCATCTATGATTGTTTAGTTAACTTTTTGTAGATGGGCAAAATAATGGCTTGTTTGACTCGGGTAAATATCCCACCATACGTTGACTCCCAATCCCTAAGTCATTTCTTACAAAAATATATCCCGTTACGCGTGATTGACCGATAAATCACTTTAAAATCATTTATGATTGTTAGGTCAACTTTTTTAAATGGGCAAAATAAAGGCTTGTTTGACTCGGGTAAATATCCCACTGCACGTTCACTTCAGAATTTAATGAGTATTTTTTATTCTATTTAAATGGTTTGGATCCATAGGTCATTTGCATCTTTAACATGTTTCAAGCATGCATATCCATATTTAAAACATGTGTAGAAATCTGTTTCTTATAAAATTCCAAGCTATTAGTGTTGAACTAGTGGAAATTACCTAACTTGGATAATAAAACTTTTGTGATCATTTGTAGTGTGTTAATAAATTTTCCTTAATAACAATTGTTATTCTTTTTAATTTTTTCCATACATAAACTCTAAAAGTTTCATTTTATTGTGATCTATTTGCCATCTTGTCAAATGTTTTTACGAGGTGAAGAGAAAGTGAAAACTGTAGTTTTGATTTAAGAAAAAAGTATACATCTAAAAGGGAAATGCAAAAATGTAGAGAGAGATAATTTGAAAAGCTCTCTGTAACTTTTAGGGATTGTAAACTCTTTTTAGTTTTTATATATATGATTTTTCAATCGTCGGGAAAAGGGGGAGGATGGGGATTTTTAACTGAGAGTTGACTCCAATCCATATGTCATTTCTTACAAAAATATAGACCGTTACGCATGATTGACTGATAAATCACTTTAAAATCATCTATGATTGTTAGGTCAGCTTTTTGTAACTTGGAAAAATAATGGCTTGTTTGACTTGGGTAAATATCCCACCGCACATTTACTAGAGAATTTATTGAGTATTTTTTATTCTTTTTAAAAGGTTCGGATCCATAGGTCATTTGCATCTTTAACATGTTTCAAACATGCATATCCATATTTAAAACAAGTGTTGTAATCTCTTTCTTATAAAATTCCAATCTATTAGGGTTCAACGAGTGGAATTTCCCAAACTTGGATAACAAAACTTTTGTGATCATTTGTGGTGTGTGAATAAAATTTCCTTATTTACCTTTGTTATTCTTTTAAATTTTTTCCATACATAAACTCTTAAATTTTTATTTTTTTGTGATCTATTTGCGGTCTTGTCAAATTTTTTTACGGCATGAAGGGAATGTGAAAACTATAGTTTTGATTTAAGAAAAAAGAATACATCTAAAATGTAAATGCACAAATCTAGAGAGAGATAATTCCAAAAATATTTTGTCACTTTAGGGATTGTAAACTCTTTTTAGTTTTTATATATCAGGTTTTGCAATCGTCGGGTAAAGGAGGACGGGGGGAATTTTAAACTGAGTGTTGACTCCCAACCATAAGTCATTTCTTACAAAATTATAGCCCGTTATGCACGATTGACCGATAAATCACATACGCATGATTGATCAATAAATTACTGTACAATCATCTATGATTGTTAGGTCAGCGTGTTGTAAATGGGAAGACTAATGGCCTTTTTGACCCAGGTAAATATCCCACAGCACGTTCACTTGAGAATTTAATGAGTATTTGTTATTCTCTTTAAAAGTTTTGGATCCATAGGTCATTTGCATCTTTAACATGTATCATGCATGCATATCCATTTTTAAAACAAGTGTAGACAAAATCTCTTTCTTATAAAATTCCAAACATAAACTCTAAAATTTTCATTTTGTTGTGATCTATTTGCCATCTTCTCAAAATTGTTTACGAGATCAGGGGAATGTCAAAACTCAAGTTGTGATTTAAGAAAAAAACATACTTTAAAAATGGAAATGCACAAATGTAGAGAGAGATAATTCCAAAAAGTTTATGAAATTTTTAGGGATTTTAAATTCTTTTTACTTTTTATATATTTTATTTTGCAATCATCGGGAAAAGGGGAGGAGGGGAATTTTTAACAGAGTGTTGACTCCCAATCCATAAGTTATTTCATACAAAAATATAGCCCATTACGTATGATTGACCGATAAATCACTTTACAATCATCTATGATTATTAAGTCAGCTTTTTGTAAATGGGCAAAATAATGGCTTGTTTGACCCGGATAAATATCCCTCCGCACGTTCATTTGAGAATTTAATGAGCATTTGTTTTGCAATCGTTTGGTAAAGGGGGACGCGGGGGATTTCTAACTGAGTGTTGACTCCCAATCCATAAGTCATTTGTTACAAAAATATGGCCTGTTACGTATGATAGAATGATCAATCACTTTAAAAGAATCTTTGATTGTTAGGCCATCTTTCTATAAATGGGAAAAATAATGGCTTGTTTGACTCCGGTAAATATCCCACCACACGTTCACTTGAGAATTTAATGAGCATTTTCTATTCTCTATTAAAGGTTTGGATACATAGGTCATTTGCATCTTTAACATGTTTCAAGCATGCATATTCATATTTAAAACATGTGTAGAAATCTCTTTCTTATAAAATTCCAAGCTATTAGGGTTGAACTAGTGTAATTTCGCAAACATGGAAGAAAAAACTTTTGTGTTCATTTGATGTGTGTGAATAAATTTTCTATACTTACATTTGTTATTCCTTCAAATTTTTTCCATACATAAACTCTAAAATTTTCATTTTGTTGTGATCTATTTGCCATCTTGTCAAAATTGTTTACGAGATCAAGGGAAAGTGAAAAATCATGTTTTGATTTAAAGAAAAAGCATACATCTAAAATGGAAATGCACAAAAGTAGAGAAAGATAATTCCAAAAAGTGTTTGTAATTTTTAAGGATTGTAAAATTTATTTAGTTTTTATATATTTTATTTTGCAATCATCGGGAAAAGGATGAGGCAGAGGATTTTGAATTGAGTGTTGACTCCCTATCCATAAGTCATTTCTGACAAAAATATAGCCCAATACGGATGATTGACCGATAAATCAATTTAAAAGCATCTATGATTGATAGGACAACTTTTTGTAAATGGGCAAAATAATGGCTTGTTTGACTCGGGTAGATTTCCCACAACACATTCACTTGAGAATTTAATGAGAATTTTTTATTCTATTTTAAAAGGTTTAGATCCATAGGTCAATTGCATCTTTAACATGTTTCAAGCATGCATATCCACTTTTAAAACATGTGTAGAAATTTCTTTCTTATAAAATTCCAAGCTAAAAGGTTGAACTTGTGAAATTTCCCAAACTTGGATAACAAAACTTTTGTGATCATTTTTGGTGTGTGAATAAATTTTCCTTAATTAAATTTGTTATTATTATAAAGTTTTTCCATACAAAAACTCTAAAAGTTTCATTTCGGTGTGATCTATTTCCCATCTTGTCAAAATTGTTTACGACATGAAGGGAAAGTGAAAACTATAGTTTTGATTTATAAAAATATTATACATCTAAAATGGAAATGCACAAATGTAGTGAGAGATAATTCAAAAAATTTTTTGTAACTTTTAGGGATTGTAAACTCTTTTTTTTTTTTTTAAACTTCATCTTTTGCAATTGTTTGGTAAAGGGGGACGCGGGGGATTTTTAATTGAGTGTTGACTCCCAATCCATATGTCATTTGTTACAAAAATATGGCCCATTATGTAAGATTGAACAATCAATCACTTTAAAAGGATCTATTTTTATTAGGTCAGCTTTTTGTAAATGGGAAAAATAATGGCTTGTTTGACTCGGGTAAATATCCCACCACACGTTCACTTGAGAATTTAATGAGCATTTGTTATTCTCTATAAAAGGTTCTGATCCATAGGTCATTTGCATCTTTAACATGTTTCAAGCATGCATATCCATATTTAAAACACGTGTAGAAATCTCTTTATTATAAAATTCCAAGCTATTAGTGTTGAACTAGTGTAATTTCCAAAACATGGATAAAAAAACTTTTGTGTTCATTTGAGGTGTGTGAATAAATTTTCTTTACTTACATTTGTTATTGTTTTAAATTTTTTCCATACATAAACTCTAAAATTTTCATTTTGTTATGATCTATTTAACATCTTGTCAAAATTGTTGACGAGATCAGGGGAAAGTGAAAACTCATGTTTTGATTTAAGAAAAAAGAGTAAATCTACAATAGAAATGCAAAAATGTAGAGAGAGATAATTTCAAAAAGTGTCTATAATTTTTAGGGATTGTAAACTCTTTTTAGTTTTTATAGATTTTATTTTTCAATCACCGGGAAAAGGGGGAGGCGGGGGATTTTTAACTCAGTGTTGACTCCCAATCCATATTTCATTTCTTAAAAACATATATTCCATTACGCATGATTGACTGATAAATCATTTTACATTCATCTATTTTTTTTAAGTCAGTTTTTTGTAAATGGGCAATATAATGGCTTGTTTGACCCATGTAAATATCCCACTTCATGTTCACTTGAGAATTTAATGAGCATTTGTTATTCTCTATAAAGGTTTGGATCCATAGGTCATTTGCATCTTTAACATGTTTCAAGCATTCTTATCCATTTTTAAAACATGTGTAGAAATCTCTTTCTTATAAAATTCCAAGCTATAAGGGTTGAACTAATGGAATTTTCCAAACTTGGATAACTAAACTTTTGTGATCATTTGTGGTGCGTGAATAAATTTTCCTTAATAACATTTGTTATTCTTTTAAAGGTTTTCCATACATAAACTCTAAAATTTTTATTTTGTTGTCATCTATTTGCCATCTTGTAAAAATTGTTTACGACATGAAGGGAAAGGGAAAACTATAGTTTTTATTTAAGAAAAAAATATACATCTAAAATGGAAATGCACAAATATAGAGAGAGATAATTCCAAAAATTTTCTGTAACTTTTTAGGGATTGTAAACTCTTTTTAGTTTTTATATATCAGGTTTTGCAATCATCGGGTAAAGGGGGACGCGGGGGAATTTTAACTGAGTGTTGACTTCCAATCCATAAGTCATTTCTTACAAAAATATAGCCCGTTACGCATGATGGACTGATACATCACTTTAAAATTATCTATGAGTGTTAGGACAGCCTTTTGTAAATAGGCAAAATAATGGCTTGTTTGACACGGGTAAATATCCCACCACACGTTCACTTGAGAATTTAATGAACATTGGTTATTTTCTTTAAAAGGTTTGGGTCCATAGCCCATGTGTAGAAATCTCTTTCTTATAAAATTCCAAGCTATTTTAGTTGAACTAGTGTAATTTCCTAAACTTGGATAAAAAAGAATTTGTGTTCATTGGTGGTTTTTGAATAAATTTTCTTTCCTTACATTCGTTATTCTTTTAAAAATTTTCCATACATAAACTCTAAAATTTTCAATTGGTTGTGATCTATTTGCCATCTCTTCAAAATTGTTTATGACATGAAGTTAAAGTGAAAACTCTAGTTTTTATTTTAGAAAACAAATTACATCTAAAATGGAAATGCACAAATGTAGAGAGGGATAATTCCAAAAATAGTCTGTAACTTTTAGGGATTGTACACTGTTTTTAATTTTTATATATCTGGTTTTGGGGGGAGGCAGGGGATTATTAACAGAGTGTTGACTCCCAATCCATAAGTCATTTCTTACAAAAATATAGCCCATTACGTATGATTGACTGATAAATCACTTTAAAAGCATCTATGATTGTAAGGTCAGCTTTTTGTAAATAGGCAAAATAATGGCTTGTTTGACTCGAGTAAATTTCCCACCTCACGTTCACTTGCGAATTTAATGAGAATTTTTTATTCTCTTTAAAATGTTTGGATCAATAGGTCATTTGCATCGTTAACATGTTTCAAGCATGCATATCCATATTTAAAACATGGGTAGAAATCTCTTTCTTATAAAATTCCAAGCTATTAGGGTTGAACTAGTGTAATTTCCCAAACTTGGATAAAAAAACCTTTGTGTTCATTTCAGGTGTGTGAATAAATTTTCATTACTAAAATTTGTTATTCATTTAAATTTTTTCCATACATAAACTCTAAAATTTTCATTTTGTTGTGACCTATTTGCCATCTTGTCAAAATTTTTTACAAGATCAGGGGAAAGTTAAAACTCAAGTTTTGATTTATGGAAAAAGCATACATCTAAAATTGAAATGCACAAATGTAGAGAGAAATAATACCAAAAAGTGTCGATAATTTTTAGGGAGTGAAAACCTTTTTTAGTTTTTATATATTTTATTTTGCAATCTTCAAGAAAAGGGGGAGGCGGGGGATTTTTAACTGAGTGTGGACTCCCTATCCATAAGTCATTTCTTACAAAAATATAGCCCATTACTTATGATTGACCGATAAATCACTTCAAAAGCATCTAAGATTGTTAGGTCAGCTTTTTTTAAATGGGAAATATAATGGTTTGTTCGAATCAGGTAAATATCCCACCGCACATTCACTTGAGAATCTAATGAGCATTTGTTATTGTCTTTAAAAGGTTTGGATCCATAGGTCATTTGCATCTGTAACAGGTTTCAAGCATGCATATCCATTTTTAAAACATGTGTAGAAATATATTTCTTATAAAATTCCAAGCTATTAGGGTTGAACTAGTGGAATTTCCCAAACTTGGATAACAAAACTTTTGTGGTCATTTGTGGTGTGTGAATAAATTTTACTTAATTACATTTGTTATTCTTTTAAATTTTTTCCATACATAAACTCTAAATTTTTTGTGTTGTGATCTATTTGCCATCTTGTAAATATTGTTTACGAGATCAGGGGAAAGTGAAAACTCAAGTTTTGATTTAAGGAAAAAGTATACATCTAAAATGGAAATACACATATGTAGAGAGAGATAATTCCAAAAGGTGTCTATAATTTTTAGGGATTGTAAACTCTTTTTAGTTTTTATATATTTTATTTTGCAATAGATGGGAAAAGGGGGAGGCGGGGGATTTTGAACTGAGTGTTGACACCCTATCCATAAGTCATTTCTGACAAAAATATAGCCTGTTACGCATGATTGACCGATAATTCACTTTAAAAGCATCTATGATTGTTAGGTCACCTTTTGCAAATGGGCAAAATAATGGCATGTTTCACTCGGGTCGATATCCCACTACAAAATCATTGGAAAATTTATTGAGAATTTTTTATTCTTTTTAAAAGGTTTGGATCAATAGGGTAATTGCATCTTTAACATGTTTCGAGCATGCATATCCATTTTTAAAACTTGTGTAGAAATCTCTTTCTTATAAAATTCCAATCTATTAAGGTTGAACTAGTGGAATTTCCCAAACTTGGATAACAAAACTTTTGTTGTGATTTTTGGTGTCTGAATAAATTTTCCTTAATTAAATTTGATGTTCTTTTAAAGTTTTTCGATACATAAACTCTAAAATTTTAATTTTGGTATGATCTATTTGCCATCTTGTCAAAATTGTTTAAGACATGAAGGAAAAGTGAAAACTATACATCGAAAATGGAAATGCACAAATGTAGTGAAAGATAATTCTAAAAAATATCTATAACTTTTAGGGATTGTAAACTCTTTTTAGTTTTTATATATCATGTTTAGCAATCGTCTGGTAAAGGGGGACGCAGGGGATTTTTAACTGAGTGTTGACACCCAATCCATAAGTCATTTGTCACAAAATATGACCCATTACGTATGATTGAATGATCAATCACTCTAAAAGCATCTATTATTGTTAGGTCAACTTTTTTTAAATGGGAAAAATAATGGCTTTTTTGACTCTAGTAAATATCCCACCACTCGTTCATTTGAGAATTTAATGAGCATTTGTAATTCTCTATAAAAGGTTTGGATCCATAAGTCATTTGCATCTTTAACATGTTTCAAGCATGCAAATCTGTTTTTAAAACGTGTAGAAGTCTCTTTCTTATAAAATTCAAAGCTATTAGGGTAGAACTAGTGGAATTTCCCAAACTTGGATAAAAAAAATTTGTGTTTATTTGAGGTGTGTGAATAAATTTTCTTTACTAACATTTTTTATTCTTTTAAATTTTTTCCATACGTAAAATTTAAAATTTTTAATTCGTTGTGATCTATTTGCCTTCTTGTCAAAATTATTTACATGATCATGCAAAAGTGAAAACTCAAGTTTTGATTTAAGAAAAAAACATACATCTAAAATGGAAATGGACAAATGTAGAGAGAGATAATTCCAAAAAGTGTCCATAATTTTTAGGGATTGTAAACTCTTTTTAGCTTTTATATATTTTATTTTGCAATCGTCAGGAAAAGGGGGAGCCGTCAGATTATTAACAGAGTGTTGACTCCCAATCCATAAGTCATTTCTTACAAAAATATAGCCCATTACGTATGATTGACAGATAAATAACTTTAAAGCATCTATGATTGTAAGGTTAGCTTTTTGTAAATGGGTAAAATAATGGCTTGTTTGACTCGAGTAAATTTCCCACCTCACGTTCACTTGAGAATTTAATGAGCTTTTGTTATTCTCTTTAAAATGTTTGGATCAATAGGTCATTTGCATCGTTAACATGTTTCAAGCATGCATATCAATATTTAAAACATGGGTAGAAATCTCTTTCTTATAAAATTCCAAGCTGTTAGGGATGAACTAGTGTAATTTCCCAAACTTGGATAAAAACCCTTTTGTGTTCATTTCAGGTGTGTGAATAAATTTTCATTACTTACATTTGTTATTCTTTTAAATTTTTTCCATACATAAACTCTAAATTTTCATTTTGCTGTGACCTATTTTCCATCTTGTCAAAAAAATTTACGAGCTCAGGGGAAAGTGAAAACTATAGTTTTGATTTATGGAAAAAGCATACATCTAAAATGGAAATGCACAAATATAGAGAGAGATAATACCAAAAAGTGTTGGTAATTTTTAGGGAGTGTAAACCTCATTTAGTTTTTATATATTTTATTTTGGAATCTTCATGAAAAGGGGGAGACAGGGGATTTTTAACAGAGTGTGGATTCCCTATCCATAAGTCATTTCTTACAAAAATATAGCCCATTACGTATGATTGACCAATAAATCATTTTAAAAGCATCTATGATTGTTAGGTCAGCTTTTTTTAAAAGGGAAAAATAATGGCTTGTTTGAATCGGGTAAATATCCTACCGCATATTCACTTAAGAATGTAATGAGCATTTGTTATTCTCTTTAAAAGGTTTGGATCCATAGGTCATTTGTATCTTTAACAGGTTTCAAGCATGCATATCCATTTTTAAAACATGTGTAGAAATCTCTTTCTTATAAAATTCCAAGCTATTAGGGTTGAACTAGTGTAATTTCCCAAACTTGAATAAAAAAACTTTTGTGTTCATTTCAGGTGTGTGAATAAATTTTCATTACTTACATTTGTTATTCTTTTAAATTTTTTCCATACGTAAACTCTAAAATTTTCATTTTGTTGTGATCTATTTGCCATATTTTCAAAATTTTTACGAGATCCGGGGAAAGTGAAAACTCAAGTTTTGATTTAAGGAAAGAGCATACATCTAAAATGGAAATGCACAAATGTAGAGAGAGATAATTCCAAAAAGTGTCTATAATTTTTAGGGATTGTAAACTCTTTTTAGTTTTTATATATTTTGTTTTGTAATAGATGGGAAAAGGGGGAGGTGGGGGATTTTGAACTGAGTGTTGACACCCTATCCATAAGTCCTTTCTGACAAAAATATAGCCTGTTACGCATGATTGACCGATAAATCACTTTAAAAGCATATATGATTGTTAGGTCAGCTTTTTGCAAATGGGCAAAATAATGGCATGTTTGACTCGGGTAGATATCCCACAGCATAATAACTTGAAAATTTAATGAGATTTTTTTATTCTTTTTAAAAGGTTTGGATCCATAGATCAATTGCATCTTTAACATGTTTCGAGCATGCATATCCTTTTTGTAAAACATGTGTTGAAATCTCTTTCTTATAAAATTCCAATCTCTATTAAGGTTGAACTAGTGGAATTTCCCAAACTTGGATAACAAAACTTTTGTGATCATTTTTGGTGTCTGAATAAATTTTCCTTAATTAAATTGGTTATTCTTTTAAAGTTTTTTGATACATAAACTCTAAAATTTTCATTTTGTTATGATCTATTTGCCATCTTGTCAAAAAAATTTACAACATGAAGGAAAAGTGAAAACTATAGTTTTGATTTAGGAAAAAAGTATACATAAAAAATGGAAATGCACAAATATAGTGAGAGATAATTCTAAAAATTGTCTATAACTTTTAGGGATTATAAACTCTTTTTAGTTTTTTTATATCATGTTTTGTAATCGTCTGGTAAAGGGGGACGCGGGGGATTTTTAACTAAGTGTTGACACCCAATCCATATGTCATTTGTTACAAAAATATGACCCATTACGATCAATCACTTTAAAATCATCTATTATTGTTAGGTCAGTTTTTGTAAATGGGAAAAATAATGGCTTGTTTCACTCGAGTAAATATCCCACCACAGGTTCATTTGATAATTTAATGAGCATTTGTAATTCTCTATAAAAGGTTTGGATCCATAGGTCATTTGCATCTTTAACATGTTTCAAGCATTCAGATCCATTTTTAAAACGTCTAGAAATCGCTTTCTTATAAAATTCCAGGCTATTAGGGTAGAACTAGTGGAATTTCCAAAACTTGGATAAAAAACCTTTTGTGTTCATTTGAGGTGTGTGAATAAATTTTTTTTACTAACATTTGTTATTCTTTTAAATTTTTTCCATACGTAAACTTTAAAATTTTTAGTTCGTTGTGATCTTTTTGCCTTCCTGTTAAATTTTTTTCCAAGATCAGGGGAAAGTGAAAACTCAAGTTTTGATTGAAGAAAAAACCATACATCTTAAATGGAAATGGACAAATGTAGAGAGAGATATTTCCAAAAAGTGCCCGTAATTTTTTGGGATTGTAAACTCTTTTTAGTTTTTATATATTTTATTTTGCAATCGTTGGGAAAAGGGGGAGGGGGGTTATTAACAGAGTGTTGACTCCTAATCCATAAGTCATTTCATACAAAAATATATCCCGTTACGTATGTTTGACCGATAAATCACTTTACAATCATCTACGATTGTTAGGTCAGTTTTTTGTAAATGGGCAAAATAACCCGGGTTAATATCCCACTGCACGTTCACTTGAGAATTTAATGAGCATTTTTTATTCTCTTTAAAAGGTTTGGATCCATAGGTCATTTGCATCTTTAACATGTTTCAAGCATGCATATCCATTTTTAAAAGTGTAGAAATCTCTTTCTTATAAAACTCCATGCTATTAGGGTTGAACTAGTGGAATTTCCCACTAATGGATAACAAAACTTTTGTGATCATCTATTGTGTGAGAATAAATTTTCCTTAATTACATTTGTTATTCTTTTAAATATTTTCCATATATAAACTATAAATTTTTTGTTTTGTTGTGATCTATTTGCCATCTTGTCAAAATTGTTTACGAGATAAAGGGAAAGTGAAAACTCTAGTTTGTATTTAAGAAAAAAGTATACATCTAAAATGGAAATGCACAAATTTGGGGAGAGATATTTGCAAAAAGTGTCTGTAACTTTTAGGGATTGTAAAGTCTTTTTAGATTTTATATATCAGGTTTTGCAATCGTCAGGTAAAGGGGAAGGTAGGGGATTTTTAGCAGAGTGTTTACTCCCAATCCAAACATCATTTCTTAAAAAAAATATATCCCATTATGCATGATTGACCGATAAATCACTTTAAAATCATCTATGATTTGTTAGGTCAGTTTTTTTTTAAATGGGCAAAATAATGGCTTGTTTGACTCGTGTAAATATCCCACCGCACATTCACTTGAGAATTTAATGAGTATTTTTTATTCTCTTTAAAAGGTTTGGATCCATCGATCATTTGCATCTTTAACAAGTCTCAAGCATGCATATCCATTTTTAAAACATGTGTAGAAATCTCTTTCTTATAAAATTCCAAGCTATTAGGGTTTAACTAGTGAAATTTCCCAAACTTGGATAACAAAACTTTTGTGATCATTTGTGGTGTGTGAATAAATTTTCCTTAATTACATTTTTTATTCTTTTAAATTTTTTCCATACATAAACTCTAAAATTTTTATTTTGTTTTGTTGTATTTGCCATCTTGTAAAAATTGTTTACGAGATCAGGGGAAAGTGAAAACTCAAGTTTTGATTTAAGAAAAAAGCATACATCTAAAATGGAAATGAACAAATGCAAAGAGAGATAATTTCAAAAAGTGTTTGTAATTTTTAGGGATTGTAAACTATTTTTTTTTATATTTTATTTTGCAAGGTGAGGGATTTTTATCTTAGTGTTGGCTCCCAATACATAATTCATTTCTTCCAAAAATATAGGCCCTTACGCATGAATGACCAAGAAATCACTTTACAATCATCTATGATTATTATGTCTGCTTTTTGTAAATGGGCAAAATAATGGCTTGTTTGACCCCGGGTAAATACCCCTCCACACCTTGACTTGAGAATTTAATAAGCATTTGTTATTCTCTTTAAAAGGTTTGGATCCATAGGTCATTTGCATCTTTAACATGTTTCAAGAATGCATATCAAATTTTAAAACTTGTGTAGAAATCTCATTTTTATAAAATTCAAATCTATTAGGGTTGAAGTAGTCGAATTTCCCAAACTTGGTTAACAAAAATTTTGTGATAATTTGTGGTGTGTGAAAAAAAATTTCTTAATTAAATTGTTATTCTTTTAAATTTTTTCGTTACATAAACTCTTAAATTTTCATTTTGTTGAGGTTTACATGCCATCTTGTCAAAATTGTTTACGATATGAAGGGAAAGTGAAAAATCTTGTTATGATTTAAGAAAAAAGTATACATCTAAAATTCAAATACACAAATGTAGAGAGAGATAATTCCAAAAAGTGTCCGCAACTTTTAGGGATTGTAAACTCTTTTTAGTTTTTTATATCAAGTTTTCCAATCCTTCGGTAAAGGGGGAGGCAGGAGATTTTTAACTGAGTGTTGACTCCCAATCCATAAGTCATTTCTTACAAAATTATAGCCTGTTACGTATGATTGACCGATAAATCACTTTAAAACCATCTTTGATTGTTATGTCAGATATTTGTAAATGGGCAAAATAAAGGCTTGTTTGACTTGGGTAAATATCCCACCACACGTGCACTTGAGAATTTAATGAGCTTTTGTTATTCTCTTTAAGAGGTTTGGATCCATAGGTCATTTGCATCTTTAACATGTTTCATGCATGCATATCCATATTTAAAAAATGAGTAGAAATTTCTTTCTAATAAAATTCCAAGCTATTAGGGTTGAACTAGTGGAATTTCCCAAACTTGGATAAAAAAACTTTTGTATTCATTTGAGGTGTGTGAATAAATTTTATTTACTTACATTTTTTTCTTTTATTTTTTTCCAAACTTAAACTCTTAAATTTTCATTTAGTTGTGATCTATTTGCCATCTTGTCAAAATTGTTTACAAGGTCAAGGGAAAATGAAAACTCATGTTTTGATTTAAGAAAAAAACATACATCTAAAATGGAAATGCACAAATGTAGAAAGATATAATTCAAAAATATGTCTGTAACTTTTAGGGTTGTAAACTCTTTTTAGTTTTTATATATTTTATTTTGCATTCGACGGGAAAAGGGGGAGGCGAGGGATTTTTAATTGAGTGTTGACTCCCGATCCATAAGTCATTTCATATAAAAATATAGCCCGTTACGCATGGCTAACCGATAAATTACTTTACAATCATGTATGATTGTTAGGTCAACTTTTTGTAAATTGGCAAAATAATGGCTTGTTTGACCCAAATAAATACCCCACTACACGATCCTTTGAGAATTTAATGAGCATTTTTTATTCTCTTTAAAAGGTTTAGATCCATAGGTCATTTGCATCTTTAACATGTTTCAAGCATGCATATCCATTTTCGAAACATGTGTAGAAATCTCTTTCTTATAAAATTTCAAGCTATTTGGGTTGAACTAGTGGAATTTCCTTAACTTGGATAACAAAAATTTTGTGATCATTTGTGGTGTGTGAATAAATTTTCCTTAATTACATTTGTTATTCTTTAAAATTTTTTCCATACACAAACTCTAAAATTTTCATTTTGTTGTGATCTATTTCCCATCTTGTCAAAATTGTTTACGAGATGAAGGGAAAGTGAAAACTCAAGTTTTGATTTAAGAAAATAGCATAAATCTATAATGGAAATGCATAAATGTAGAGAGAGATAATTCCAAAAAGTGTCAGTAATTTTTAGGGATTGTAAACTCATTTTAGTTTTGATATATTTTATTTAGCAATCGTCGGGAAAAGGGGGAGGCCCGGGATTTTTAACTGAGTGTTGACTCCCAATCCATAAGTCATTTCTTACTAAAATGTAGCCCATTATGCATTATTGACCATTAAACCACTTTACAATTCTCTATGATTGTTAGGTCAACTTTTTGTAAATGGGCAAAATAATGGCTTGTTTGACCAGGGTAAATACCCCACCGCACGTTCCCTTGAGAATTTAATGAGCATTTGTTATTCTCTTTAAAAGGCTAGGATCCATAGGTCATTTGCATCTTAAACATGTTTCAAGCATGCATATCCATTTACAAAACATGTGTAGAAATCTCTTTCTTATAAAATTCCAAGCAATTAAGGTTGAACTAGTGGAATTTTCAAAACTTGGATAACAAAACTTTTGTGATCATTTGTGGTGTGTGAATAAATTTTCCTTAATCACATTTGTTATTCTTTTAAATTTTTTCCATACATAAACTCTAAAATTTTCATTTTGTTGTGATCTAATTGCCATCATATCAAAATTGTGTTTGTAACTTTTAGGGATTGCAAACTCTTTTTAGTTTTTATATATCAGGTTTTGCAATCATTGGGTAAAGGGGAAGGCTGGGAATTTTTAACTGAGTGTTGACACCCAATCCATAAGTGATTTCATACAAAAATATAGCCTGTTACACATGATTGACTGATAAATCATTTAAAAATCATCTATGATTTTTCGGTCGGCTTTTTGTAAATGGGAAGAATAATGGCTTGTTTGACTCGGGTAAATATCCCACCACACGTTCACTTGAGAATTTCTTGAGCATTTGTTATTCTTTTTAAAAATTTTGAGTCCATAGGTCATTTGCATCTTTAACATGTTTCAAGCATGCATAGCCATATTAAAAACATGTCTAGAAATCTCTTTCTTATAAAATTCCAAGCTATTAGGGTTGAACTAGTGAAATTTCCCAAACCTGGGTAAAAAAAATTTTGTGTTCATTTGTGATGTGTGAATAAATTTTCTTTACTTACATTTGTTATTCTTGTAAATTTTTTCCATGCAGAAACTCTAAAATTTTCATTTTGTAGTGATCTATTTGCTATCTTGTCAACATTGTTTACGAGATCAGGGGAAAGTGAAAACTCAAGTTATGATTTAAGAAAAAAAGCATAAATCTAAAATGGAAATGCAAAAAATTAGAGAGAGATAATTCCAAAAAGTGTCTGTATTTTTTAGGGATTGTAAACTCTTTTTAGTTTTTATATATTTTATTTTGCAATCGTCGGGAAAAGGGGGAGGCGGAGGATTTTTAACTGAGTGTTGGTTCCCAATCCATATATCATTTCTTATAAAATATAGCCCGTTACGCATGATAAATCACTTTACAATCATTTATGATTGTTAGGTTAGCTTTTTGTTAATGGGCAAAATAATATATTGGTTGAGCTGGGGAAATATCCCAGCGCTCGTTCACTTTAGAATTTAATGAGCATTTGTTATTCTCTTTAAAAGGTTTGAATCCATAGTTCATTTGCATTTTTAACAAGTTTTAAGCATACATATCCATTTTTAAAACATGTGTCGAAATCTCTTTCTTATAAAATTCAAAGTTATTAGGGTTGAACTAGTGGAATTTCCCAAACTTGGATAACAAAACATTTGTGAATTTTTGTCATGTGTGAATAAATTTTCCTTAATTACATTTGTCATTCTTTTAAATTTTTTCCATACATAAACTCTAAAATTTTAATTTTTTTGTGATCTTTTCGCCATCCTGTCAAAATTGTTTACGAGATGAAGGGAAAGTAAAAACTCTAGTTTTTATTTAAGAAAAAAATATACATCTAAAAATTAAATGCACAAATGTAGAGAGAGATAATTCGAAGAAGTGTCAGTAACTTTTAGGGATTGTAAACTCTTTTTAGTTTTATATATTAGGTTTCGCAATCGTTGGGTAAAGGGAGAGGTGGGGAATTTTTACCGGAGTGTTTACTCCAATTCCATATGTCATTTCTTACAAAAATATTGCCCATTACGCAAGATTGACCGATAAATCACTTTAAAATCATCTATGATTGTTAGGTCAACTATTTGTAAATGGGAAAAATAATCGCTTGTTTGACTCGGGTAAATATCCCAACACACGTTCACTTGTGAATTTAATGAGCATTTTTTATTCTCTTTAAACGGTTTGGATCCATAAGTCATTTGCATCTTTAATATGTTTCATGCATGCATATCTCTTTTTTATAAAATTCCATGTTATTAGAGTTGAAATAGTGGAATTTCCCAAACTTGGATAAAAAAACTTTTGTGTTCATTTGAGGAGTGTGAATAAATTTTCTTTATTTACATTTGATATTCTTTTAAATTTTTTCCATACATAAACTCTAAAATTTTCATTTTGTTGTGATCTATTTGCCATCTTGTCAAAATTGTTTACGAGATCAGGGGAAAGTAAAAACTCAAGTTTTGTTTTAAGAAAAAAGCATACATCTAAAATGGAAATGCACAAATGTGGAGAGAGATAATTCCAATGGTAATTTTAAGGGATTGTAAACTTTTTTTAGTTTTTATATATTTTATTTTGCAATCGCCCAGAAAAAGGGGGAGGTGGGGGATTTTTAACTGAGTGTTGACTCCCAATCCATAAGTCATTTCTTACGTAAAATATAGCTCATTACGCATGATAGATTGAAATATCACTTTGCAATCATCTATGTTGGAAGATAAGCTCAAGCCCACACGACCAAGGAAGCCCCACATATCTAAAATTATTATAAGATGGGCCACATGACCAAAGAAGGCCCACATGATGGGCCCAAGCCCATATGACGTAGGACCCACAATGATTACCATGAGCTGGCATCCTGATCACATCAATTGAAAGATCAAGAAGGACTCCTAGTTCTACTCAAGTTAGTCTTCTAGTTTTTTAGATAGACTTACTTAATTTAGACTTACTTAAATTGAAGAGTTAGAGTTGAAATGTAATTAGGATTGAATGATAAGTTGTATAAGGACTCTACATCCTCCTCTACTATAAATAAAGGTTCATGTACTCTGATTACAAGAAGTAATTGGTGTCAATGAAGTATTTCAGTTTTCCATAAATTCAACAATCTATGATTGTTAGGTCAGTTTTTTTTAAATGGGCAAAATAATGGCTTGTTTGACTCGGGTAAATATCCCACCTCACGTTCACTAGAGAATTTAATGAGCATTTTTTATTCTCTTTAAAAGGTTTGGATCCATAGGTCATTTGCATCTTTAAAATGTTTCAAGCATGCATATCAATTTTTAAAACATGTTTAGAAATCTCTTTCTTATTAAATTCCAAGCTATTAGTGTTGAGCTTGTGGAATTTCCCAAACTTGGATAACAAAATTTTTTTGATCATTTCTTGTGTGTGAATAAATTTTCCTTTATTAAATTTGTTATTCTTCTAAATTTTTCCCATACATAAAGTCTAAAATTTTCATTTTGTTGTGATCAATTTGCCATCTTGTCAAAATTGTTTTCGAGAAGAAGGGAAAGTGAAAACTCTAGTTTAGATTTAAGAAAAAGTGAAAACTCTTGTTTAGATTTAAGAAAAAAGTATACAACTAAAATGGAAATGCACAAATTTAGAGAGAGATAATTACAAAAAGTGTATGTAACTTTTAGGGATTATAAACTCTTTTTAGTTTTAATATATCAGGTTTTGTAATCATCGGGTAAAGGGGGAGGCAGGGGATTTTTAACTGAGTGTTGACTCCCAATCCATAAGTCATTTCCTAACAAAATATATCCCGTTACGCAAGAATGACCGATAAATCACTTTACAACCGAACATTCACTTGAGATTTTAATGAGCATTTGTTATTATCTTTAAAAGGTTTGGATCCATAGTCATTAGCATCTTTAACATGTTTCAATCATACATATCCATTTTTAAAACATGTGTAGAAATCTCATTCTCATAAAATTCCAAGCTATTAGGGTTGAACAAGTGGAATTTTCAAAACTTGGATAAAAAAACTTTGGTGTTTATTTGTGGTGTGTGAACAAATTTTCTTTACTTACATTTTTTATTCTTTTAAACTTTTTCCATAAATAAACTCTAAAATTTTCATTTCGTTGTGATCAATTTTCCATCTTGTCAAAATTGTCTACGAGATCAGGGGAAAGTGGAAACTCAAGTTTTGATTTAAGAAAAAAGAATACATCTAAAATGGAAATGCACAAATGTAGAGAGAGATAATTCAAAAAAGTGTCTGTAATTTTTAAGGTTTTTAAACTTTTTTTAATTTTTATATATTTTATTTGGCAATCATCAGGAAAAGGGTGAGGTGGAGGATTTTTAACTGAGTGTTGATTCCCAATCAATAAGTCATTTCTTACAAAAATATAGCCCGTTACACATGATTGATTGTTAAATCACTTTACAATCATCTATGATTGTTAGGTTAGCTTTTTATAAATGGGCAAAATAATGGCTTGTGTGACCTAGGTAAATATCCCACCGCACGTTCACTTGACAATTTAATGAGCATTTGTTATTCCCTTTAAAAGGTTTGGATCCATAGGTCATTTGCATCTTTAACATATTTCAAACAAGCATTACCTTTTTTAAAACATGTGTAGAAATCTCTTTCTTATAAAATTCCAAGCTAATCAGGTTGAACTAGTGGAATTTCCCAAAATAGGATTACAAAACTTTTGTGATCATTTCAGGTGTTGAATAAATTTTTCTTCATTACTTTTGTTATTCTTTTAAATTTTTTCCATACATAAACTATAAAATATTCATTTTGTTGTGATCTATTTGCAATCTTGTCTAAATTGTTTACGAGAACAGGGGAAAGTGAAAACTCAAGTATTGATTTAAGAAAAAAACATACTTCTAAAATCGAAATGCACAAATGTAGAGAGAGATAATTCCAAAAAGTGTCTGTAATTTTTAGGGATTGTAAACTCTTTTAGTTTTTAAATATTTTATTGTGCAATCGTTGAGAAAAGGGGGAGGCGAAGGATTTTTAATTGAGTTGTTGACTCCCAATCCATAAGTCATTTCTTACAAAAATATAGCCCATTATGCATGAGTGACTGATAAATCACTTTACAATCATCTATGATTGTTAGGTCAGTTTTTTGTAAATGGGCAAAATAATGGCTTGTTTGACCCGGGTAATAATCCCACCGCACGTTCACTTGAGAATTTAATGAGCAATTCCACTAGTTCAACTGAGTTGTTGACTCCCAATCCATAGGTCCTTAACATCTTTAACATTCTTATACAATTCCAAGCAATTAGCGTTGAACTAGTGGAATTTCCCAAACTTGGATAATAAAACTTTTGTGTTCATTTGAGGAGTGTGAATAAATTTTCTTTACTTACATTTGATATTCTTTTAAATTTTTCCACACATAAACTCTAAAATTATCATTTTGTTGTGATCAATTTGCTATCTTGTCAAAATTGTTTACGAGATCAAGGGAAAGTGAAAACTTCAGTTTTGATTTAAGAAAAAAACATACATCTAAAATGGAAAAGAAAAAATGTAGAGGGAGATAATTGCAAAAAGTTTAAGTAATTTTTAGGGATTCTAAACTCTTTTTAATTTTTATATATTGTATTTTGCAATCGTCAGGAAAAGGGGAGGCGGTGGATTTTTAACTGAGTGTTGACTCCCAATCCAAAAGTCATTTCACACAAAAATATAGCCTATTACGCATGATTGACCGATAAATCACTTTACAATCATCAATGATTGTTAGGTCAGCTTTTTGTAAATGGGCAAAATAAATGACACTTTTGACACAGGAAAATATCCCACCGCACTTTCATTTGTAATTCTCAATAAAAGGATTGGATCCATAGGTCATTTGTATCTTTAACATGTTTCAAACATGCATATCTATTTTAAAAACATGTGTACAAATCTCTTTCTTATATTATAAAATTCCAAGCAATTAGAGTTGAACTAGTGGAATTTCCCAAACATGGATAAAAAAACTTTTGTGAACATTTGTGGTGTGTGAATAAATTTTCCTTTATTTCATTTTTTATTCTTTTAAATTTTTTCCATACATAAACTCTAAAACTTTCATTTTGTTATGATCTAATTTCTATCTTTGCAAAATTGTTTACAAGATGAAGGAAAAGTGAAAACTCTAGTTTTGATTTAAGAAAAAACTATACATCTAAAGTGGAAATGCACAAATGTAGAGAGAGATAATTCCAAAAAGTGTTTGTATCTTTTAGGGATTGTAAACTCTTTTTTGTTTTTATATATCATGTTTTGCAATCGTCGGGTAAAAGGGGAGGCGGGGGATTTTTAATTGAGTGTTGACTCCCAATCCATAAGTGATTTCTTTAAAAAATATAGCCGATACGCATGATTGACCGATAAATAACTTTACAATCATCTATGATTGTTAGGTCAGCTTTTTGTAAATGGGCAAAAGAATGGCGCTTTTGACCTGGGTAAATATCCCACCACACGTTCACTTGAGAATTTACTGAGCATTGGTTATTCTCTTTAAAAGGTTTGGATCCATAGGTCATTTGCATCTTTAACATTTTTCAAGCATGCATATCCATATTTAAAACATGTGTAGATTTCTCTTTCTTATAAAATTCGATCCTATTAGGGTTGAACTAGTGGAATTTCCAAAACTTGGATAAAAAAACTTTTTTGTTCATTTGAGGAGTGTGAATAAATTTGCTTTACTTACATTTGGTATTCTTTTAATTTTTTTCCACACATAAACTTTAAAATTTTCATGTTGTTGTAATCAATTTGCTATCTTGTAAAAATTGTTTACGATTTCAAGGGAAAGTGAAAACTCAAGTTTTGATTTAAGAAAAAAGAAAAGATCTAAAATGGAAATGAACAAATGTAGAGTGACAATTCCAAAAAGTGGCTTTAATTTTTAGGGAATGTAAACTCTTTTTAGTTTTTATATATTTTATTTTGCAATCGTTGAGAAAAGGGGGAGGTGGGGTTTTTTTAACTGAGTGTTGACTCCCAATCCATAAGTCATTTCTTAAAAAAATATAGCGAGTGACACATGATTGACCAATAAATGACTTTACAATCATCTATGATTGTTAGGTCAAATTTTTTGTAAATGGGCAAAATAATGGTTTGTTTGACTCGGGTAACTTTCCTACCGGACCTTCACCTGAGAATTTAATGAGCATTTGTTATTCTCTTTAAAAGTTTTGGATCCATAGGTCATTTGAATCTTTAACATGTTTCAAGCATGCACATCCATTTTTAAAACATGTGTAGAAATCTCTTTGTTATAAAAATCCAAGCTATTAGAGTTGAACTAGAGGAATTTCCAAAACTTGGATAACAAAACTTTTGTGATTATTTGTGGTGTGTGTATAAATTTTCCTTAATTACATTTGTTATTCTTTTAAATTTTTTCCATACATAAACTCTTAAATTCTCATTTTTTTGTGATCTATTTGCCATCTAGTCAAAATTGTTTACGAGAGGAAGGGAAAGTGAAAACTCTAGTTTTGATTTCAGAAAAAAGTATACATCTAAAATGGATATGCACAAATATTTAGAGAGATAATTCCAAAAAGTGTCAGTAACATTTAGGGATTGTAAACTCTTTTTAGTTTTTATATATCATGTTTTGCAATCGTTGGGTATAGGGGGAGGCGGGGGATTTTTAACAGAGTGTTGACTCCCAATCCATAAGTCATTTCTTATAAAAATATAGCCCGTTCCGCATGATTGACCGATAAATCACTTTAAAGTTATCTATGATTGTTAGGTCAGCTTTTTGTAAATGGGCAAAATAAAGGCTTGTTTGACTCAGGTAAATATCCCACCACACGTTAACTTGAGAATTTAATGAGCATTTGTTATTATATTTTAAAGGTTTGCATCCATAAGTCATTTGCATCTTCAACATGTTTCAAGCATGCATATCCATATTTAAAACATGTGTAAAAATCTCTTTCTTATAAAATTCCAAGCTATTAGGGTTGAACTACTGTTATTTGCCAAACTTGGATAAAAAAACTTTTGTGTTCATTTTAGGTGTGTGAATAAATTTTCTTCACTTACATTTGTTTTTCTTTTAAATTTTTTCCATACATAAACTCTAAAATTTTTGTTTTATTATGATCAATTTGCCATCTTGTCAAAATAGTTTACGAGATAAAGGGAAAGTGAAAACTCAAGTTTTTATTTTAGAAAAAAACATAGTTCTAAGATGTAAATGCACAAATGTAGAGAGAGAAAATTCAAAAAAGTGTCTGTAATTTTTAGGGATTGTAAACTGTTTTTACTTTTTATATATTTTATTTTGCAATCGTCTGGAAAAGGGTGAGGCAAGCGATTTTTAACTGAGTGTTGATTCCCAATCCATGGGTCATTTCTTAAAAAACTATAGCCCGTTACACATGATTGACCGATAAATCACTTTACAATCATCTATGATTGTTAGGTTAGCTTTTTGTAAATGGCCAAAATAATAGCTTGTTTGACCCGGGTAAATATCCGACCGCACGTTCTCTTGAGAATTTAATGAGCATTTGTTATTCTCTTTAAAAGGTTAGGATCCATAGGTCATTTGCATCTTTAACATATTTCAAACAAGCATATCCTTTTTTAAAACATGTGTAGAAATGTCTTTCTTATAAAATTCCAAGCTATTCGGGTTGAACTAGTGGAATTTCCCAAAATTGGATAACAAAACTTTTGTGATCATTTCTGGTGTTGAATAAATTTTCTTTCATTACTTTTTTTATTTCTTTAAATTTTTTTTATACATAAACTATAAAATTTTCATTTTGCTGTCATCAATTTGCCATCTTGTCAAAATTATTTACGAGAACAGGGGAAAGTGAAAACTCAAGTATTTATTTATGAAAAAATACATCTAAAATGGAAATGCGCAAATGTAGAGAAACATAATTCCAAAAAGTGTCTATAATTTTTAGGGATTGTAAGCTCTTTTTTATATATATTTTATTGTGCAATCGTCGGGAAAAGGGAGAGGCGGGGGATTTTTAACTGAGTGTTGACTCCCAATCCATAAGTCATTTCTTACAAAAATATAGCCCAATATGCATGATTGATCGATAAATCACTTTACAATCATCTATGATTGTTAGGTCAACTTTTTACAAATGGGCAAAATAATGGCTTGTTTGACCCGGGTAATAATCCCAGCGCATGTTCACTTGAGAATTTAATGAGCATTTTTTATTCTCTTTAAAAGGATTGGATCCATAGGTCATTTGCATCTTTAACATGTTTCATGCATGCATATCTATTTTAAAAACATGTGTAGAAATCTCTTTCTTATAAAATTATAAAAGTCCAAGCAATTAGAGTTGAACTAGTGGAATTTCCCAAACATGGATAACAAAACTTTTGTGATCATTTGTGGTGTGTGAATTAATTTTCTTCACTTAAATTTGTTATTCTTTTAATTTTTTTCCGTACATAAACACTAAAATTTTCATTTTGCTGTGATCAAATTGCCATCTTGTCAAAATTGTTTACGAGATCAGGGGGAAGTGAAAGCTCAAGTATTGATTTAAGAAAAAAAATACATCTAAAATTGAAATGCACAAAAATTTATTTAGAGATAATTCCAAAGAGTGTCTGTAATTTTTAGGGATTGTAAGCTCTTTTTAGTTTTTACATATTTTACTGTGCAATCGTCTGAAAAAGGGAGAGGCATGGGATTTTTAATTGAGTTGTTGACTCCCAATCCATAAGTCATTTCTTACAAAAATAAAGCCCATTATTAATGATTGACCGATAAATCACTTTACAATCATCTATGATTGTAAGGTCAACTTTTTGCAAATGGACAAAATAATGGCTTGTTTGACCTGGGTAATAATCCCATCGCATGTTCACTTGAGAATTTAATGAGCATTTTTTATTCTCTTTAAAAGGTTTGGATCCATAGGTCATTTGCATCTTTAACGTGTTTCCAACATACATATCCATTTTTAAAACATGTGTAGATATCTCTTTCTTATAAAATTCCAAGCAATTAGAGTTGAACTAGTGGAATTTCCCAAACCTGGATAAAAAAACTTTTGTGTTCATTTGAGGAGTGTGAATAAATTTTCTTTACTTACATTTGATATTCTTTTAAATTTTTTGCACACACAAACTCTAAAATTTTCATTTTGTTGTGATCTATTTGCCATCTTGTCAAAATTGTTTATGAGATCAGGGGAAAGTGAAAACTCTAGTTTTGATTTATAAAAAAAACATACATAAAAAATGGAGATGCACAAACGTAGAGAGAGATAATTCCAAAATATTTATGTAATTTTTAGGGATTGTATTCTCTTTTTAGCTTTAATATATTTTATTTTGCAATAGTTGGGAATAGAGGAGGCGGTGGATTTTTAACTAAGTGTTGACTCTCAATCCATAAGTCATTTCTTACAAAAATATAGCCCGTTACACATGATTGACCGATAAATCATTTTACAATCATCTATGATTGTTAGGTCAGCTTTTTGTCAATGGGTAAAATAATGGCGCATTTGACCCGGGAAAATATCCCACCGCACATTCACTTGAGAATTTATTGAGCATTTGTTATTCTCATTAAAAGGTTTGGATCCATAGGTCATTAGCATTTGTAACATGTTTCAAACATGCATATCTATTTTAAAAACATGTGAAGAAATATCTTTCGTGTAAAATTTTTAAATTCCAAGCTATTAGGGTTGAACTAGTGAAATTTCCCAAACATGGATAACAAAACTTTTTTGATCATTTCTGGTGTGTGAATAAATTTTCCTTTACTACATTTTTTATTCTTTTAAATTTTTTACATACATAAACTCTAAAATTTTTATTTTTGTTGTGATCTATTAGCTATCTTATCAAAATTGTTTACGAGATGAAGGGAAAGTGAAAAATCTAGTTTTGATTAAAGAAAAAAGTATACATCTAAAATGGAAATGCACAAATGTAGAGAGAGATAATTCAAAAAAGTGTCTATATCTTTTAGGTATTGTAAACTCTCTTTAGTTTTTATATATCATGTTTTGCAATCGTCAGGTAAAGGGGGAGGCGGGGGATTTTTAACTGAGTGTTGACTCCCAATCCATAAGTCATTTCTTTAAAAAATATAGCCCGATACGCATGATTGACCGATAAATCACTTTACAATCATCTATGGTTGTTAGGACAACTTTTTGTAAATGGGCAAAATAATAGCGCTTTTGACCCGGGTAAATATCCCAACACAGGTTCACTTAAGAATATAATGAGCATTGGTTATTCTCTTTAAAAGGTTTGGATCCATGGGTCATTTGCATCTTTAACATGTTTCAAGCATGCATATCCATATTTAAAACATGTGTAGAAATCTCTTTCTTATAAAATTCTAAGCTATTAGGGTTGAACTAGTGGAATTTCCCGCTCTTGGATAAAAAAACTTTTGTGCCCATTTGAGGAGTGTGAATAAATTTGCTTTACTTACATTTGATATTCTTTTAAATTTTTTCTATACATAAACTCTAAAACTTTCATTTTGTTGTAATAAATTTGCTAACTTGTAAAAATTGTTTACGAGATCAAGGGAAAGTGAAAACTCAAGTTTTGATTTAAGAAAAAAACAAAGATCTAAAATGGAAATGAACAAATGTAGAGTGATAATTCCAAATAGTGGCTGTAATTTTTAGGGATTGTAAACTCTTTTTAGTTTTTATATATTTTATTTTGCAATCGTCGAGAAAAGGGGGAGGCAGGGGATTTTTAACTGAGTGTTGATTCCCAATCCATAAGTCATTTCTGACAAAAATATAGCGCATGACACATGATTGACCGATAGATCATTTTACAATCATCTATGATTGTTAGGTCAGTTTTTTGTAAATGGGCAAAATAATGGCTTGTTTGACCCGAGTGAATTTCCTACCGCACGTTTACTTGAGAATTTAATGAGCATTTGTTATTCTCTTTAAAAGGTTTGGATCCATAGGTCATTTGCATCTTTAACATGTTTCAATCATGCATATCCATTTTTAAAACATGTGTAGAAATCTTTCTTATAAAATTCAAAGCTATTAGGGTTGAACTAGTGGAATTTCTCAAACTTGGATAACAAAACTTTTGTGATCATTTGAGGTGTGTGTATAAGTTTTCCTTATTTACATTTGTTATTCTTTTAAAAAATTTCCATACATAAACTCTTAAATATTCATTTTTTGTGATCTATTTGCCATCTAGTCAAAATTGTTTACGAGAGGAAGGGCAAGTGAAAACTCTAGTTTTGATTTAAGAAAAAAGTATACATCAAAAATGGAAATGCACAAATTTTGAGAGAGATAATCCCAAAAAGTGTCTGTAACATTTAGGGATTGTAAACTCTTTTTAGTTTTTATATATCAAGTTTTACAACTGTCGGGGAAAGGGGAAGCAGTAGATTTTTTACTGAGTGTTGACTCCCAATCCATAAGTCATTTCTTACAAAAATATAGCCCGTTCCACATGATTGACCGATAAATCACTTTACAATCATCTATGATTGTTAGGACAACTTTTTGTAAATGGGCAAAATAATAGCGCTTTTGACCCGAGTAAATATCCCAACACAGGTTCACTTAAGAATATAATGAGCATTGGTTATTCTCTTTAAAAGGTTTGGATCCATGGGTCATTTGCATCTTTAACATGTTTCAAGCATGCATATCCATATTTAAAACATGTGTAGAAATATCTTTCTTATAAAATTCAAAGCTATTAGGGTTGAACTAGTGGAATTTCCCAAACTTGGATAAAAAAACTTTTGTGTTCATTTGAGGAGTGTGAATAATTTTTCTTTAGTTACATTTGATATTCTTTTAAATTTTTTCCATACATAAACTCTAAAATTTTTATTTTTTTATGATCTTTTTTCCAACTTGTAAAAATTGTTTACGAGAATAAGGAAAAGTGAAAACTGTAGTTTTGATTTAAGGAAAAAAAATACATCTAAAATGGAGATGCACAAATGTAGCGATAGATAATTCCAAAAAGTGTTTGTATTTTTTAGGGATTGTAAACTATTTTTAGATTTTATATTATTTAATTTTCAATCGTTGGGATAAGGGGGAGGCGGGGGATTTTTAAATGAGTGTTGACTCCCAATCCATAAGTCATTTTTTACTAAAATATAGCCCGTTACGTATGATTGACCAATAAATACTATACAATCATCTATGATTGTTAGATCAGGATTTTTTATATTGGCAAAATAATGGCTTGTTTGACCCAGCTAAATATCCAACCGCACGTTCGCTTGAGAATTTAATGAGAATTTGTTATTCTCTATAAAAGGTTTGGATCCATAGGTCATTTGCATCTTGAACATGTTTCAAGCCTGCATATCCATTTTTAAAACATGTGTAGAAATCTCTTTCTTATAAAATTCCAAGCTCTTAGGGTTGAACTAGTGGAATTTCCCCAACTTGGGTAACAAAACTTTTGTGATCATTTTTGGTGTGTGAATAAATTTTCCTTAATAACATTTTTTATTATTTTAAATTTTTTCCATACATAAACTCTAAAATTTTCATTTTTTTGTTATCTACTTGCCATCCTGTCAAAACTGTTTATGAGACCAGGGGAAAGTGAAAACTCCAGTTTTTATTCAAGAAAAAAGCATTCATCTAAAATGGAAAATCACAAATGTAGAGAAAGATAATTCCAAAAAGTGTCTGTAATTTTTGGGGATTGTAAAATCCTTTTAGTTTTTATAAATTTTATTTTGCAATCGTTGGGAAAAGGGAGAGGCGGGGGATTTTTAACTGAGTGTTGACACCCAATCCATAAGTCATTTCTTACAAAAATATAGCCCGTTACGCATGATTTACCGATAAATCACTATACAATAATCTATGATTGTTAGGTTAGCCTTTTGTAAATGGGCAAAATAATGGCTTGTTTGACCCAGGTAAATATCCCACCGCACGTTCACTTCAGAATTTAATGAGCATTTGTTATTCTCTTTAAAAGGTTTGGATCCATAGGTAATTTGCATCTTTAACATGTTTCAAGCAAGCATATCCATTTTTAAAACATGTGTAGAAATCTCTTTCTTATAAAATTCCAAGCAATTGGTGTTGAACTAGTGCAATTTTCCAAACTTGGATAACAAAAAACTTTTGTGATCATTTGTGGTGTGCGAATAAATTTTGATTAATTAGATTTTTTATTCTTTTAAATTTTTCCATACATAAACTCTAAAATTTTCATTTTGTTGTGATCTGTTGACCATCTTGCCAAAATTGTCTACGAGATGAAGGGAAAGTGAAAACTTTAGTTTAGATTTAAGAAAAAAGTATACATCTAAAATGGAAATGCAAAAATGTAGAGAGGGATAATTCCAAAAAAGTGTCAATAACTTTTAGGGATTTTAAACTCGTTTTAGTTTTTAAATATCAGGTTTTGCAATCGTCGGGTAAAGGGGAGGTGGGGGATTTTTAACTGAGTGTGGACTCCCAATCCATAAGTCATTACCTACAAAAATATAGCCCATTACGCATGATTGAATGATGAATCACTTTAAAATCACCTATGATTGTTAGGTTAGCTTTTTGTAAATGGGAAAAATAATGGCTTGTTTGACACGGGTAAATATGCCCCCACACGTTCACTTGAGAATTTATTGAGAATTGGTTATTCTCTTTAAAAGGTTTGGATCCATAGATCATTTGCATCTTTAACATGTTTCAAGCATGCATATCCATATTTAAAACATGCGTATAAATCTCTTTCTTATAAAATTCCGAGCTATTAGTGTTGAACTAGAGGAATTTCCCAAACTTAGATAAAAAACTTTTGTGTTCATTTGAGGAGTGTGAATAAATTTCTTTACATACATTTGATATTCTTTAAAAAAATTTCCATACATAAACTCTAAAATTTTCATTTTGTTTTGATCTATTTGCCATCTTGTAAAAATTGTTTACGAGAAAAGGGAAAATGAAAACTCGAGTTCTAATTTAAGAGAAAAGCAAAGATCTAAAATGGAAATACACAAATGTAGAGACAAATAATTCAAAAAATTGTTTGTAATTTTTAGGGATTGTAAACACATTTTAGTTTTTATATATTTTATTTTGAAATCTTAGGGAATAGGGGAAGGTGGGGGTTTTTTAACTGAGTGTTGACTGCCAATCTAGAAGTCATTTCTTACAAAAATATATCTCGTTACGCATGATTGACCTATAAATCACTTTACAATCATCTATGATTATTAGATCAGGTTTTTGTAAATGGGCAAAATAATGGCTTGTTTGACCCGGGTAAATATCCCACCGCACGTTCACTTGAGAATTTAATGAGCATTTAAAATGTTGGGATCCTTAGGTCTTTTCCATCTTTAACATGTTTCAAGCATGCATATCCATTTTTAAAACATGTGTAGAAATCTCTTTCTTATAAAATTCCAAGCTCTTAGGGTTGAACTAGTGGAATTTCCCAAACTTGGATAACAAAACTTTTGTGATCATTTGTGGTTTGTTAATAAATTTTCCTTAATTAAATTTGTTATTCTATTAAATTTTTTCCATACTTAAATGCTAAAAATTTCATTTTGTAGTGATCTATTTGCCATCTTGTCAAAATTGTTTAAGAGATGAATTGAAAGTAAGAACTCTAGTTTTGATTTAAGAAAAAAGTATACATCTAAAATGGAAATGCAGAAATGTAGAGAAACATATTTCTAAAAAGTGTCTATAACATTTAGGGATTGTAAACTCTTTTTAGTTTTTATATATAAAGTTTTGCAATCGTCGGCTAAAGGGGGAGGCAGGGGATTTTTAACTGAGTGTTGACTCCCTATCCATAAGTCATTTCATACAAAAATATAGCCCGTTATGCATGATTTACTGATAAATCATTTTAAAATCATCTATGATTGTTTGGTCAACTTTTTGTAAATGGGCAAAATAATGGCTTGTTTGACTCAGGTAAATATCCCACCACACGTTCACTTGAGAATTTAACGAGCATTTATTATTCTCTTTAAAATGTTATGAACCATAGGTCATTTGCATCTTTAACATGTTTCAAGGATGTATATCCATAGTTAAAACATGTTTAGAAATCTCTTTCTTATAAAATTCCAAGCTATTAGGGTTGAACTAGTGGAATTTCCCAAACTTGGATAAAAAAAACTTTTGTCTTCATTTGAGATGTGTGAATAAATTTTCTTTACTTACATTTGTTATTCTTTTAAATTTTTTCCATACAGAAACTCTAAAATCATTTTGTTGTTATCTATTTGCCATCCAATCAAAATTGTTTACGAGATCAGGGGAAAGTGCAAACTCCAGTTTTTATTCAAGAAAAAAACATACGTCTAAAATGGAAAAGTACAAATGGAGAGAGAGATAATTCTAAAAAGTCTTTGTAATTTTTGGGGATTGTAAACTCTTTTTAGTTTTCATATATTTTATTTTCAATCATTGGGAAAAGGGAGAGGCGGGGGATTTTTAACTGAGTGTTGACTCCCAATCCATAAGTCATTTCAAACAAAAATATAGCCCGTTATGCATGATTGACCGATAAATCACTTTACAATCATCTATGATTGTTCGGTTGGCTTTTTTGTAAATGGACAAAATAATGGCTTGTTTGACCTTGGTAAATATCCCACCGCACGTCACTTGAGAATTTAATGAGCATTTGTTATTTTCTTTAAAAGGTTTAGATCCATCGGTCATTTGCATCTTTAACATGTTTCAACCAAGCATATCCATTTTTAAAACATGTATAGAAATCTCTTTCTTATAAAATTCCAAGCTATTAGGGTTGAGCTAGTTCAATTTCCCAAACTTGGATAACAATAAGTTTTGTGATCATTTGTGGTGTGTGAATAAATTTTCCTTAATTACATTTTTTATTCTTTTAAATTTTTTCCATACATAAACTCTAAAATTTTCATTTTGTTGTGATCTATTTACTTTCTTGCCAAAATGGTTTACGAGATGAAGGGAAAGTGACAACTTTAGTTTTGATTTAAGAAAAAAGTATACATCTAAAATGGAAATGCAAAAATGTAGAGAGAGATAATTCCAAAAAGTGTTTGTAACTTTTAGGGACTATAAACATATTTTAGTTTTTATATATCAAGTTTTGCAATCGTTGGGTAAAGGGGGAGGCGGGGGATTTTCAACTGAGTGTTGACTCCCAATCCATAAGTCATTACCTACAAAAATATAGCCCGTTACGCTTGACTGACCAATAAATCACTTTAAAATCATCAATGATTGTTAGTTCTGCTTTTTGTAATTGGGCAAAATAATGGCTTGTTTGACTCAGGTAAATATCCCACAACACGTTCACATGAGAATTTAATGAGTATTTGTTATTCTCTTGAAAAGGTTTGGATCCATAGGTCATTTGCATCTTTAACATGTTTCAAGCACGCATATCCATATTTAAAATTTGTGTAGAAATCTCTTTCTTATAAAATCCCAAGCTATTAAGGTTGAACTAGTGTTATTTCCCATACTTGGATAAAATTCTTTTGTGTTCATTTGAGGTGTGTGAATAAATTTTGTTCACTTACATTTGTTATTCTTTTAAATTTGTTCCATACATAAACTCTAAAATTTTCATTTTGTTGTGATCTCTTTGCCATCTTTTCAATTGTTTACGAGGTCAGGGGAAAGGGAAAACTCAAGTTTTGATTTAAGAAAAAAACATACATCTAAAATGGAAAAGCCCAAATGTAGAGAGAGATAATTCCAAAAAGTGTTTGTAATTTTTAGAGATTGTAAAAACTTTTTAGTTGTTATATATTTTATTTTGCAATCGTTGGGAAAAGGTGGAGGCTGGGGATTTTTTACTCAGTGTTGACTCCCAATCCATTAGTCATTTCTTACAAAAATATATCCCATTACGCATGATTGACCGATAAATCACTTTACAATCAACTATGTATGTTAGGTCAGCTTTTTGTAAATGGGCAAAATAATGGCTTTTTAGACCCGGGTTAATCTCCCACCGCACGTTCACTTGAGAATTTACTGTGCATTTGTTATTCTCTTTAAAAGGTTTGGATCCATAGGTCATTTGCATCTTTAACTTGTTTCAAACATGCATATCCATTTTTAAAACATATGTAGAAATCTCTTTCTTGTAAAATTCCATGCTTTTAGGGTTGAACTAGATGAATTTCCCAAACTTTGATCACAAAACTTTTGTGATCATTTGTGGTGTGTGAAAAAAATTTCCCTAATTACTTTTGTTTTTATTTTAAATTTTTTCCACACATAAACTCTAAAATTTTATTTTGTTGTGATCTATTTTCCATCTTCTCAAAATTGTTTATGAGATGAATGCAAAGTGAAAATTCTAGTTTTGATTTAAGCAAAAAGTATACATCTAAAATGGAAATGCACAAATGTAGAGAAAGATAATTCCAAAAGGTGTCTATAACTTTTAGGGATTGTAAACTCTTTTTAGTTTTTCTATATCAGGTTTTGCAATCATCGGGTAAAGGGGGAGGCATGGGAATTTTAACTGAGTGTTGACTCCGAATCCAGAAGTCATTTCTTACAAAAATATATCCTGTTACGCATGATTGACCGATAAATCACTTTAGAATCATCTATGATTGTTAGGTCAGCTTTTTGTAAATGGGCAAAATAATGGCTTGTTTGACTCAGGTAAATATCCCTCCACACATTCACTTAAGCATTTAACGAACATTTGTTATTCTTTTTAAAAGGTTCTGATCCATAGGTCATTTGCATCTTTCACGTGTTTCAAGGATGCATATCCATATTTAAAACATGTGTAGAAATGTCTTTCTTATAAAATTCCAAGCTATTAGGGTTGAACAAGTGGAATTCCCAAACTTGGATAAAAAAACTTTTGTGTTCATTTGAGGAGTGTGAATAAATTTTCTTTACATACATTTGATATTCTTTTAATTTTTTTCCATACATAAACTCTAAAATTTTTATTTTGTTGTGATCTATTTGCCATCTTGTAAAAATTGTTTACGAGATCAGAGGAACTCAAGTTCTGATTTAAGAAAATAGAAAAGAACTAAAATGGAAATGCACAAATGTAGAGACAGATAATTCAAAAAACTCTTTGTAATTTTTAGGGATTGTAAACGCTTTTTAGTTTTTATATATTTTATTTTACAATCGTAGGGAACAGGGAGAGGTGGGGGATTTTTAACTGCGCGTTGATTCCCAATCCAGAAGTAATTTCTTACAAAAATATATCCATTACGCATGATTGACCGATAAATCACTTTAAAATCTTCTATGATTGTCAGGTCAGCTTTTTGTAAATGGGCAAAATAAATGCTTGTTTGACCCGGGTAAATATCCCACAACACGTTCACTTGAGAATTTAATGAGCATTTGTTATTCTCTTTAAAAGGCTTGGATCCATAGGTCATTTGCATCTTTAACATGTTTCAAACAAGCATATCCATTTTTAAAACAAGTGTAGAAATCTCTTTCTTATAAAAATCAATGCTTTTAGGGTTGAACTAGATGAATTTCCCAAACTTTGATCACAAAACTTTTGTGATCATTTGTGGTGTGTGAATAAATTTTCCTTATTTACTCTTGTCTTTCTTTTAAACTTTTTCCACACATAAACTCTAAAATTTTCATCTTGTTGAGATCTATTTTCCATCTTGTCAAAATTGTTTACGAGATGAAGGGAAAATGAAAACTCTAGTAGAGAGAGATAATTCCAAAAGGTGTCTATAAGTTTTAGGGATTGTAAACTCTTTTTAGTTTTTATATATTAGGTTTTGCAATCATCGGGTAAAGGAGGAGGTGGGGGATTTTTAATAGAGTGTTGACTCCCAATCCATAAGTCATTTCCTACAAAAATATAGCCCGTTACGCATGACTGACCGATAAATATCTTTAAAATCATCAATGATTGTTAGGTCAGCATTTTGTTGTGATCTATTTGCGAACTTGTAAAAATTGTTTACGAGATCAGGGGAAAGTGAAAACTAGAGTTTTGATTTAAGAAAAAAACATACATCTAAAATGGAAATGCACAAATGTAGAGATAGATAATTCCAAAAAGTGTCTGTAATTTTTAGGGATTGTAAACTCTTTTTAGTTTTTATATAGTTTCTTTTGCAATCGTCAGGATAAGGGGGAGGTGGGGGATTTTTAACTGAGTATTGACTCCCAATCCTTAAGTCATTTCTTACAAAAATATAGCCCATTACGCATGATTGACCGATAAATCACTTTACAATCATCTATGATTGTTAGGTCAGGTTTTTGTAAATGAGCAAAATAATGGTCTGTTTGACCCGGGTAAATATCCCACTGTACGTTCCCTTGAGAATATAGTGTGCATTTGCTATTCTCTTTCAAAGGTTTGGATCCATAGGTCATTTGCATATTTAACACGTTTCAAGCATGCATTTCCATTTTTAAAATATGTGTAGAAATCTCTTTCTAATAAAATTCCAAGCTATTGGGGTTGAACTAGTGAAATTTCCCAAAATTGGATAACAAGAATTTTGTGATCATTTGTGGTGAGTGAATAAATTTTCCTTAATTATATTTGTTGTTCTTTTAAATTCTTTCCATACATAAACCCTAAAATTTTCTTTTTGTTGTGATCTATTTGCCATCTTTTCAAATTTGTTTACAAGATGAAGGGAAAGTGAAAAATCTAGTTTTGATTTAAGAAAAAAAGTAGACATCTAAAATGGAAATGCACAAATGTAGAGAGAGATAATTCCAAAAAGTATCTGTGACTTTTAGGGTCTGTAAACTCTTTTTAGTTTTTATATATCAAGTTTTGCAATCGTTGGGTAAAGAGCGAGGGAGGGGATTTTTAACTCAGTGTTGTCTCTCAATCCATACGTCATTTCTAACAAAAATATTGCCGTTACTGGTGATTGACCGATAAATCACTTTAAAATCATTTATGATTGTTTGGCCAGCTTTTTGTAAATGGGCAAAACAATGGCTAGTTTGACTTGGGTAAATATGCCATGACACGTTCACTTGAGAATTTAATGAGCATTTGTTATTCTCTTTAAAAGGTTTGGATCCATAGGGCATTTGAATCTTTAACATGTTTCAAGCATGCATATCTATATTTAAAATATGTGTAGAAATCTCTTTCTTATAAAATTCCAAGCTATTAGGGTTGAACTAGTGGAAATTTCCAAACTTAGATAAAAAAAACTTTTGTGTTCATTTGAGGTGTGTGAAAAAGTTTTCTTTAATTACGTTCGTTATTGATTTAAATTTTTTCCATATATAAACTCGAAAATTTTCATTTTTTTGTGATCTATTTGCCTTCTTGTTTATAAGATCTGGGGAAAGTGAATACTCAAGTTTGGTATAAGAAAAAAACATACATCTAAAATGAAAATGCACAAATGTAGAGTCAGATAATTCCAAAAAGTGTCTGTAATTTTTAAGGATTATAAACCATTTTTAGTTTTTATATATTTTATTTAGCAATCATCGAGAAAAGGGGAGGTGGGGGATTTTTAACTGAGTGTTGACTCCATACCCATAAGTCATCTTTTTCCAAAAATATAGCCCGTTACGCATGATTGACCGATAAATCACTTTACAATCATCAATGATTGTTAGGTCAACTTTTTGTAAATGGGCAAAATAATGACGCTTTTGACCCAGGAAAATATCCCACCGCACATTCACTTGAGAATTTAATGAACATTTGTTATTCTCTATAAAATATTGGGATCCTTAGATCTTTTGCGTCTTTAACATGTTTAAAGCATGCATATCCATTTTTAAAACATGTGTAGAAATCTCTTTCTTAGAAAATTCCAAGCAATTAGGGTTGAAGTAGTGGAATTTCCCAAACTTGGATAACAAAAAATTTGTGATCATTTGTGGTGTGTGAATACATTTTTCTTAATTACATTGTTATTCTTTTAAATTTTTCCATACATAAAATCTAAAATTTTCATTTTGTTGTGATCTTTTTGCCATCTTCTCAAAATTGTTTACAAGATGAAGGGAAAGTGAAAACTCTAGCTTTGGAATTATATATATATCTAAAATAGAAATGCACAAATGTAGAGAGAGATAATTCTAAAAAGTGTCTATAACTTTTAGGGATTGGAAACTCTTTTTTGTTTTTTTATATCAGGTTTTGAAATCGTCGAGTAAAGGGGGTGGTGAGGGATTTTTAACTGAGTGTTTACTCCGAAACCAAAAGTCATTTCTTACAAAAATATAGCCCGTTACGCATGATTTACCGATAAATCACTTTAAAATCATCTATGATTGTCAGGTCAGCTTTTTGTAAATGGGTAAAATAGTGGCTTGCTTGACTAGTGTAAATATCCCACCAAACGTTCACTTGAGAATTTTATGTGCATTTGTTATTCTATTTTAAAGGTTTGGATCCAAAGGTCATTTGTTTCTTTAACATGTTTCAAGCATGCATATCCATATTTAAAACATGTGTAGAAATCTCTTTCTTAGAAAATTCAGAGCTATTAGGGTTGAACTAGTGAAATTTCCAAAACATGGATGAAAAACCTTTTGTGTTGATTTGAGGTGTGTGAATAAATTTTCTTCACTTACATTTGTTATTCTTTTAAAAATTTTCCATAGATAAACTCTAATATTTTCATTTTGTTGTGATCTATTTGCCATCTTGTAAAAATTGTTTACGAGATAAGGGGAAAGTGAAAACGCTAGTTTTGATTTAAGAAAAAATCATACATCTAAAATGGAAATGGACAAATGTAGGTTGAGATAATTCAGAAAATTGTCAGTAATTTTTTGGGATTGTAAACTCTTTTTAGTTTTTATATATTTTATTTTTCAATCATCGTGAAAAGAGGGAGGTGGGGGATTTTTAGCCGAGTGTTGAATCCCAATCCAAAAGTCATTTTTTACAAAAATATAGCCCATATGCATGATTGACCGATAACTCACTTTACAATCATCTTTGATTGTTAGGTCAACTTTTTGAAAATGGGCAAAATAATGGCTTGTTTGACCAGAGTAAATATCCCACCGCACATTTACTTGAGAATTTAATGAGCATTTTTTATTCTCTTTAAAAGGTTTGGATCCCAAACTTGGATAAAAAAACTTTTGTGATCATTTGTGGTATTTGAATAAATTTTACTTAATTACAATTGTTATTCTTTTAATTTTTTTCCATACATAAACTTTAAACTTTTCATTTTGTTGTGATCAATTTGCCATCTTGTCAAAAAAATTTACGAGATGTAGGGAAAGTGAACACTCTCGCTTTGATTCAACAAAAAATTATACATCTAAATTGGAAATGTACAAATGTAGTGAGAGATATTTCCAAAATGTGTATGTATCTTTGAGGGATTGTAAACTCTTTTTTATTTTTATATATTAGGTTTTGCAATCGTCGGGGAGAAGGGGGAGGCGGGGGATTTTTAACTGAGCGTTGACACCCAATCTATAAGTCATTTCTTACAAAAATATAGCCAGTTATGCATGATTGATCGATAAGTCACTATAAAATCATCTATGATTGTTAAGTCAGCTTTTTGTAAATGGGCAAAATTATGGCTTATTTGACTCGAGTAAATATCTCACCACATGTTCATTTGAGAATTTAATGAGCATTTGTTATTGTCATTAAAAGGTTTGGATCCATAGGTCATTTGCATCTTTAACATGTTTCAAGCATGCATATCCATATTTAAAACATTGAAGAAATCTCTTTCATATAAAATTCCAAGCTATTAGGGTTGAACTTGTGGAATTTCCAAAACTTGGATAAAAAAACTTTTGTGTTCATTTGAGGTGTGTGAATAAATTTTCTTTACTTACATTTTTTATTATTCTAAATATTTTCCATACATAAACTCTAAAATTTTCATTTTGTTGTGATCTATTTGCCATCTTATCAAAAATATTTATGAGATTAGGGGAAAGTGAAAACTCAAGTTTTGATTTAAGAAAAAAGCATACGTTTAAAATGGAAATGCACAAATGTAGAGAGATATAATTTCAAAACGTGTCTGTAATTTTGAGGGATTGTAAACTCTTTTTAGTTTTTATATATTTTATTTTGCAACTGTCGGGAAAAGGGGGTGACGGGGGATTTTTAACTGAGTGTTGACTCCAAATCCATAAGTCATTTCTTACCAAAATATAGCCAGTTACTCATGATTGACCGATAAATAACTTTACAATCATCTATCATTGTTAGGTCAGCTTTTCGTTAATGTGGTAAAGAAATGGCTTCTTTGACCTGGGTAAATATCCAACCGCACGTTCACTTGAGAATTTAATGAGCATTTGTTATTCTATTTAAAAGGTTTGGATCCATAGGTCATTTTCATCTTTAACATGGTTTAAGCATGCATATCCATATTTAAAACATGTGTACAAATCTCTTTCTTATAAAATTCTAAGCTATTAGGGTTGAACTAGTGGGATTTCCCAAACTTGGATAAAAAAACTTTTGTCTTCATTTGAGGATTGTGAATAAATTTTATTTACTAAAATTTATTATTCTTTTAAATTTTTTCCAAACAAAAACTGTAAAATTTTCATTTTGTTGTGATCTATTTGCCATCTTGTAAAAATTGTTTACGAGATCAGGGGAAAGAGAAAACTCGAGTTTTGATATAAGATAAAAGTATACATCTAAAATGGAAATGCACAAATGTAGAGAGAGATAATTCCAAAAAGATTCTGTAATTTTTAGGGATTGTAAACTCTTTTTAGTTTTTATATATTTTATTTTTCAATCGTCGGGAAAAGGGGGAGGCGGGGGATTTTTAACTGAGTGTTGATTCCCAATCCACAAGTCATTTCTTTCAAAAATATAGCCCGTTACGCATGATTGACTGATAAATCACTTTACAATCATCTATGATTGTTTGGTCAGTTTTTCGTAAATGGGCAAAAAATAATGGCTTCTTTGACCCGGGTAAATATCCCACCGAATGTTGACTTGAGAATTTAATGAGCCTTTGTTGTTCTCTTTAAAAGGTTTGGATCCATAGGTCACTTGCATCTTTAACTTGTTTCAAACATGTATTTCCATTTTTAAAACATGTGTAGCAATCTCTTTGTTAGAAAATTCCAATCTATTAGGGTTGAACTAGTGGAATTTCCCAAACTTGGAGAACCAAACGTTTGTGATCATTTGTGGTGTGTGAATACATTTTTTTAATTACATTTGTTATTCTTTTAAATTTTTTCCATACATATACTCTAAAATTTTCATTTTGTTGTGATTTATTTGCCATCTTGTCAAAATTGTTTACGAGATGAAGGGAAAGTGAAAACTCTAGCTTTGATTTAATAAAAAAGAATTTATCTAAAAAAGAAATGCACAAATGTAGAGATAGATAATTCCAAAAAGTGCCTATAACTTTTAGGGATTGTAAACTCTTTTTCGTTTTTATATTTCAGGTTTGGCAATCGTCGGTAAAGGAGGTGGCGGGGGATATTTAACTGAGTGTTTACTCCCTATCCATAAGTCATTTCTTACAAAAATATAGCACGTTATGCATGATGGACCAATAAATCACTTTAAAATCATCTATGATAGTTAGGTCAGCTTTTTTTAAATGGGCAAAATTGTGTTTTGTTTGACTCGCATAAATATCCCACCAAACGTTCACTTGAGAATTTAATGTGCATTTTTTATTCTATTTAAAAGGTTTGGATCCATAGGTCATTTGCATCTTTAATATATTTCAAGCTTGCATAGCCATATTTAAAACATGTGTAGAAATCTCTTTCTTATAAAATTCCACGCTATTAGGGTTGAACTAGTGGAATTTCCAAAACTTGGATAAAAAAACTTTTGTATTCATTTGTGGTGTGTGAATAAATTTTCTTTACAGACATTTGTTCTTATTTTAATTTTTTTCCATACATAAACTCTAAAATTTTCATTTTGTTGTGATCTATTTTCCATCTTGTCAAAATTGTTACGAGATGAATAGATAGTGAAAACTCTAGTTTTGATTGAAGAAAAAAGTATACATCTAAAATAGAAATGCACAAATGTAGAGAGAGATAATTCCTAAAAGTGTCTATAACTTTTAGGGATTGTAAACTCTTTCTAGTTTTTATATATCAGGTTTAGAAATCGTTGGGAAAGGCAGTGGTGAGGGATTTTTAACTGAGAGTTTACTCCCAATCCATAAGTCATTTTTTACAAAAATGTAGCCCTTTACCCATGATTCAATGATAAATCACTTTAAAATCATCTATGATTAAATGGTCAGGTTTTTGTGAATGGGCAAAATAGTGGCTTGTTTGACTAGGGTAAATATCCCACCAAACGTTGACTTGAGAATTTAATGTGAATTTGTTATTCTATTTAAAAGGTTTGGATCCATAGGTCATTTGCATCTTGAACATGTTTCAAGCATGCATATCCATATTTAAAACATGTGTAGAAATCTCTTTCTTATAAAATTCCAAGCTATTAGGGTTGAGCTAGTGGAATTTCCCTACCTTGGATAAAAAACTTTTGTGTTCATTTGACGTGTGTGAACAAATTTTCTTTACTAATATTTGTTACTCTCTTAAATTTTTTCCATACAACTAAAATGGAAATGGACAAATATAGAGAGAGACGATTCACAAAAGTATCTGTAATTTTTAGGGATAGTAAATTCTTTTTATTTTTTATATATTTTATTTTCCAATCGTCGGGAAAAGGGGGAGGCGGGGATTTTAAACTGAGAGTAGACTCCCAATCGACAAGTCATTTCTTAAAAAAATAAAGACCGTTACGCATGATTCACTGATAAATCACTTTACAATCATCTATGATAGTTAGGTCAGCTTTCTGTAAATGGGCATAATAATGGCATGTTTGACCCGGGTAACTATCGCACCCCACGTTCACTTAAGAATTTAATGAGCACTTGTTATTCTCTTTAAAAGGTTTGGATCCATTGGTCATTTGCATCTTTAACTTCTTTCAAGCATGCTTATCCTTTTTTAAAACATGTGTAGAAATCTTTTTCTTATAAAATTCCAAGCTATTGGGGTTGAACTAGTGGAATTTCAAAAACTTGGATAACAAAACTTTTGTGATCATTTGTCGTGTGTGAATAAATTTTCCTTAATTAAATTTATTATTCTTTTATATTTTTTCCAAACATAAACTCTAAAATTTTATTTTGTTGTGATCTATTTGCCATCTTGTAAAAATTGTTTACGAGATGAAGGAAAGTGAAAAATTTAGTTTTGATTTAAGAAAAAAATATACATCTAAAATGGAAATGCAGAAATGTAGAGAGAGATAATTCCAAAAAGTGCCTATAACTTTTAGGGATTGTAAACTCTTTTTAGTTTTTATATATCAGGTTTTGTAATCGTCGGGTAAAGGGGGAGGTGGGGAATTTTTAACTGAGGGTTGACTCCCAATTCATAAGTCATTTCTTATAAAAAAATAGCCCGTTAAGCATGATTGACCGATAAATTACTTTAAAATCATCAATGATTGTTAGGTAAGCTTTCTGCAAAAGCGCAAAATAATGGCTTGTTTGGCTCGGGTAAATCGCCTAGCACACATTCACTTGAGAATTTACTGAGCATTTGTTATTCTCTTTTGAAAGGATTGGATCCATAGGTCATTTGCATCTTTAACATGTTTCAAACATACATATCCATGTTTAAAACATGTATAGAAATCTCTTTCTTATAAAATTCCAAGCTATTAGGGTTGAACTAGTGGAATTTCCAAAACTTGGATAAAAAAAACTTTTGTATTCATTTTAGGTGTGTGAATAAATTTTCTTTACTTACCTTAGTTATTCTTTTAAATTTTTTCCATACAGAAACTCTAAAATTTTCATTTTCTTGTGATCTATTTACCATCTTGTCAAAAACTTTTATGAGATCAGGGAAAAGTGAACAAAAATATACCCGTTACGCATGATTGACTGATAAATAACTTTACAATTTTCTATGATTGTTACGTCAGCTTTTTGTAAATGGTCAAAAAATAATGGCTTGTTTGACCTAGGTAAATATCCTACCGCACGTTCACATGAGAATTTAATGAGCTTTTGTTATTCTCTTTAAAAGGTTTGGATCCATAGGTCATTTGCATCTTTAACATGTTTAAAGCATGCATATCCATTTTTTAAACATGTGTAGAAATCTCTTTCTTATAAAATTCCAAGCTATTAGGGTTGAACTAGTGGAATTTCCCAAACTTGGAAAACAAAACTTTTGTGACCATTTGTGGTCTGTGGATAAATTTTCCTTAATTACATTTGTCATTCCTTTAAATTTTTTCAATATTTAAACTCTAAAATTTTCATTTTGTTGTGATCTATTTGCCATCTTGTCAGAATTGTTTGCGAGATGAAGGAAAAATGAAAACTAGAGTTTTTGTTTAAGACAAAAGTATACTTCAAAAATGGAAATGCACAAATGTAGACAGATAATTCTAAAAAGTGTCTGTAACATTTAGTGATTGTAAACTCTTTTATTTTTTTATATAAGAGGTTTTGCAATCGTAGGGTAAAGGGGGAGGCGGGGGATTTTTAACTGAGTGTTGACTCCCATTCCATAAGTCATTTCTTACAAAAATATAGCCCGTTACGCATGACTGACCGATCAATCACTTTAAAATTGTCTATGATTGCTAGGTCAACTTTTTGTCAATGTGCAAAATAATGGCTTGTTTGACACGGGTAAATCTCCCACTGCACGTTCACTTGAGAATTTAATGAGCATTTGTTATTCTATTTAAGAGGTTTGGATCCATAGGACATTTGCATCTTTAACAAGTTTCAAGCATCCATATCCATTTTAAAGACGTAGAAATCTCTTTCAGAAAAAATTCCAAGCTATTAGGGTTGAAATACTGAAATTTCCCAAACTTGGATAACAAAATTTTTGTGATAATTTGTGGTGTGTGAATAAATTTTTCATTAATTACATTCGTTATTTTTTAAAATTTTTTCCACACATAAACTCTAAAATTTTTATTTTGTTGTGATTTATTAGCCAGCTCTTCAAAATTGTTTACGAGATCATGGAAAATAGAAAACTCAAGTTTTGATTTAACAAAAAAACATACATCCAAAACGGAAATGTGAACATGTAGCGAGAGATAATTCCAAAAATTTTCTGTAATTTTTAGGGATTGTAAACTCTTTTTAGTTTTTATATATTTTATTTTGCAATCGTCGGGAAAAGGGGGAGGCGATGGATTTTTAACAGAGTGTTGATTCGCAATCCATATGTCATTTCTTAAAAAAATATAGCCCGTTATGCATGGTTGACCAATAAATCACTTTACAATCATCTATGATTGTTACGTCTGCTTTTTGTAAATGGGCAAAAAATAATGGCTTGTTAGACCCGGGAAAATATCCCTCCACACGTTCACTTGAGAATTTAATGATCATTTGTTATTCTCTTTAAAAGGTTTGGATCCATAGGTCATTTGCATCTTTAACATGTTTCAAGCATGCATATCAATTTTTAAAACATGTGTAGATATCTCTTTCTTATAAAATTCCAAGCATTTAGGGTTGAACTAGAGGAATTTCCCAAACGAGGATAGCAAAACTTTTGTGATCATTTGTGGTGTGTGAATAAATTTTCCATTATTACATTTGTCATTCTTTTAAATTTTCTCCATACATAAACTCTAAAATTTTCATTTTGTTGTGATGTATTTGCTATCTCTTCTAAATTGTTTACGAGTTCAAGGGAAAGTGAAAACTCAAGTTTTGATTTAAGAAAAAAACATACATCTAAAATGGAATGCACAAATGCAGAGAGAGATAATTCAAAAAAGTGTCTGTAAATTTTATGGAATGTAAACACTTTTTAAGTTTTTATATATAAGGTTTCTCAATTGTCGGGTAAAGGGGGAGGTGGGGGATTTTTAACTGAGTGTTGACTCCCAATTCATAAGTCATTTCTTAAAAAAATATCGCCCGTTACGCATGATTGACCGTTAAATCACTTTAAAATCATCTATGATTGTTAGATCAACTTTTTGTAAATGGTTAAAATAATGGCTTGTTTCACTCGGGTAAATATCCCACCACATGTTCACTTGTGAATTTAATGACCATTTTTCTTCTCTTTAAAATATTTGGATCCATAGGTCATTTGCATCTTTACCATGTTTCAAGCATGCATATCCATATTTAAAACATGTGTAGAATGTCTATCTTATAAAATTCCAAGCAATTAGGGCTGAACTAGTGGAATTTCCAAAACATGGATAAAAAAATTTTTGTGTTCATTTCAGGTGTCTGAATAAATTTTTTTACTTACATTTGTTATTTTTTAAAAAAATTTCCATACATAAAATATTAGATTTTCATTTTGTTGTGAACTATTTGTCATCCTATCAAAATTGTTTATGAGATCAAAGGAAAGTTAAAACTCAAGTTTTGATTTAAGGAAAAAGCATACATCTAAAATGGAAATGCACAAATGTAGAGAGAGATAATTCCAAAAAGTGTCTATAATTTTTAAATATTTTAAACTCTTTTTAGTTTTTATATATCTTAATTTGAAATCGTCGGGAAAAGGGGGACGCGGGGATTTTTAACTAAGAGTTGACTCCCCATCCATAAGTCATTTCTTAAAAAAAATATAGCCCGTTACGCATGATTGACCAATAAATCACTCTACAATCATCTATGATTGTTAGGTCAGATTTTTGTAAATGAGCAAAATAATGGCTTGTTTGGCCCAGGTAAATATCCCACCGCACGTTCACTTTAGAATTTAATGAGCTTTTTTTATTATCTTTAAAAGGTTTGGATCCATAGGTCATTTGCATCTTTAACATGTTTCAAGCATGGATATCCATTTTTAAAACATGTGTAGAAATCTCTTTCTTATAAAATTCCAAACTATTAGGGTTGAACTAGTGGAATTTCCCAAACTTGAATAACAAAACTTTTGTGACATTTGTGGTGTGTGAATAAATTTTTCTTAATTAAATTTGTTATTCTTTTAAATTTTTTCCTTACATAAACACTAAAATTTTCATTTTGTTGTGATCTATTTGCCATCTTGTCAAAATTGTTTACTAGATGAAGGGAAAGTGAAAACTGTAGTTTTGATTTAAGAAAAAAAAATATCTAAACTCGAAATGCACAAATGTAAAGAGTGATAATTCCAAAATGTTTCTGTAACTTTTAGGGATTGTAAACTCTTTATAGTTTTTATATATCCGGTATTTTAATCGTCGGGTAAAGGGGGAGGCAGGGGATTTTAAACTGAGTGTTGACTCCCAATGCATAAGTCAATTCTTACAAAAATATAGCTCGTTACGAATGATTGACCGATAAATCACTTTAAAATAATTTATGATTGTTAGGTCAGCATTTTTTAAATGGGCAAAATAATGGCTTGTTTGACTCAGGTAAATATCCCACCACACGTTCACTTGAGAATTTAATGAGCATTTGTTATTCTCTTTAAAAGGTTTGGATCCGTAGGTTAGAAACATGGATATCCTTATTTAAAACATGTGTAGAAATCTCTTTCTTATTAAATTCCAAGCTTAATGGGTTGACCTTGTGGAATTTCCCATACTTGGATAAAAAAACTTTTGTGTTCATTTGAGGTGTGTGAATAAATTTTCTTTACTTACGTTTATTATTCTTTTAAAATTTTTCTTTACATAAACTCTAAAATTTTCATTTTGTTGTGATCTATTTGCCATCTTGTCAAAATTGTTTATGAGATCAGGGGAAAGTGAAAACTCAAGTTTTGATTTAATAAAAAAGTATACATCTAAAATGGAAATGCACAAATGTAGGGAGAGATAATTCCAAAAAGTGTAAGTAATTTTTTGGGATTGTAAACTCTTTTTAGTTTTTATATATTTTATTTTGTAATTGTCAGGAAAAGGGGAGGCGAGGGATTTTTAAGTGAGTGTTCACTCCCGAACAATAAGTTATTTCTTAAAAAAAAAATAGCCCATTACACATGATTGACCGATAAATCACATTACACTCATCTATGATTGTTAGATCAACTTTTTGTAATTGTGCAAAATAATGGCTTGTTTGACCCGGGTAAATATCCCAGCGCACGTTCACTTGAGAATTTTATGAGCATTTGTTATTCTCATTAAAATGTTAGGATCCATAAGTCATTTGCATCTTTAACATGTTTCTAGCATGCATATCCATTTTTAAAACATGTGTGGAAATCTCTTTCTTATAAAATTCCATGCTCTTAGGGTTGAACTAGTGGAATTTCCCAAACTGAGAAAAACAAAATTTGTGATCTTCTGTTGTTTTTGAATAAATTTTCCTTAATTACATTTGTTATTCTTTTAAATTTTTTTCCAAACATAAACTATAAAATTTTTATTTTGCTGTAATCTATTTGCCATCTTGTCAAAAGTGTTTATGAGATGAAGGGAAATGAAAACTCTAGTTTTGATTTAAGAAAAAAGTTTACATAAAAAATTGAAATGCACAAATGTGAAGAGAGATACTTCAAAAAGAGTTAGGAACTTTTATGGATTGAAAACTTCTTTTTGTTTTTATATATCAGGTTTTCCAATCGTCAGGTAACGGGGGGAGGCAGGGGATTTTTAATTGAGTGTTGACTACCAATCCATAAGTCATTTCTTACAAAAATATAGCCCATTACTCATGATTGATCGATTAATCACTTTAAAATCATCTTTGATTGTTAGGTCAGCTTTTTGTAAATGGGCAAAATAATGGCTTGTTTGACTCGAGTAAATATCGCACCACACGTTCACTTGAGAATTTAATGAGCATTTTTTATTCTCTTTAAAAGGTTTGGATCCATAGGTCATTTGCTTCGTTAACTTGTTTCAAGCAAGCATATCCATATTTAAAACATGTGTAGAAATCTCTTTGTTATAAAATTTCAAGCTATTAGGGTTGAACTAGAGAAATTTCCCAAACTTGGATAACAAACTTTTTGTGATCATTTGTAGTATGTGAATAAACTTTATTTAATTACATTTGTTATTCATTTAAATTTTTTCCATACATAACTCTAAAATTTTCATTTTGTTGTGATCTATTTGCCATCTTGTAAAAATTGTTTACGAGATGAAGGGAAAGTGAAAACTCTAGCTTTGATTTAATAAAAAATATACATCTAGAATGGAAATGCACAATTGTAGAGAGAGATAATTCAAAATAGTGTCTGTCACTTTTAGGGATTGTAAACTCTTTTTAGTTTTTATATATTTTATTTTAAATTCGTCGGGAAAAGGGGGAGGCAAGGTATTTTTAACTGAGTGTTGACTCCCAATCCATAAGTCATTTTTGATAAAAAAAATATAGACCGTTATGCATGATTGACTGATAAATCACTTTAAAATCATCTTTGATTGTTACGTCAGCTTTTTGTTAATAGGCAAAATAATGGCTTGTTTGACTCGAGTAAATATCCCACCACATGTTCACTTGAAAATTTAATGAGCATTTGTTATTCTCTTTAAAAGGTTTTGATCCATAGGTCATTTGCATCTTTAACATGTTTCAAGCATGCATATACATATTTAAAACATGTGTAGAAATCTCTTTCTTATAAAATTCCAACCTATTAGGGTCAAACTAGTGGCATTTCCCAAACTTGGATAAAAAAACTTTTGCATTCATTTGAGATGTGTGAATAAATTTTCTTTACTGACAGTTTTTATTCTTTTAAATTTTCTCCATACATAAACTATAAAATTTTCATTTTTTTGTGATCTATTTGCCATCATGTAAAAATTGTTTACGAGATCAGGGTAAACTGAAAGGTCAAGTTTTGATTTAAGAAAAAAACATACATCTAAAATGCAAATGCACAAATGAAGAGAAAGATAATTCAAAAAAATGTCTGTAATTTTTAGGGATTGTAAACTCTTTTTAGTTTTTATAAATTTTATTTTGCAATCGGCGGGAAAATTGGGAGGCGGGGGATTTTTTACTGAGTGTTGATTCCCAATCCATAAGTCATTTGTTACAAGAATATAGCCCATTACGTATGATTGACTGATAAATCACTTTACAATCATCTATGATTGTTACGTCAGCTTTAAGTAAATGGGCAAAATAATGGCTTGTTTGACTCGGGTAAATATCTCACCGCACGTTCACTTGAGAATTTAATGAGCATTTGTTATTCTCTTTAAAATGTTTGGATCCATAGGTCATTTGCATCTTTAACATGTTTCAAACATGCTTATCCATTTTTAAAACATGTGTAGAAATTTCTTTCTTATAAAATTCCAAGTTATTAGGTTTGATATAGTGTAATTTCCTAAACTTGGATAACAAAACTTTTGTGATCATTTGTGGTGTGTGAAATTTTTTTCCATAATTACATTTTTTATTCTTTAAAATTTTTTCCTTAGATAAATTCTAAAATTTTCTTTTTGTTATGATCTATTTGCAATCTTATCAAAATTCTTTACGAGATCAGGGGAAAGTGAAAACTCAAGTTTTGATTTAAGAAAAAGGCATACATCTAAAATGGAAGTGCACAAAAGAAGAGAGATAATTCCAAAAAGTGTTTGTAATTTTTAGGGATTATAAACTCTTTTTAGTTTTTATATATTTTATTTTGCAATCATCAGGAAAAGGGGAGGCATGGAATTTTTAACTGAGTGTTAACTCCCGATCCATAAGTAATTTCTTTCAAAAATATAGCCCATTACGCAAGAATGACCGATAAATCACTTTACAATCATCTATGAATGTTTGGTCAGCTTTTTGTAAATGGGAAAAATAATGGCTTGTTTGACCAGGGTAAATATCCCACCGCACGTTCACTTGAGAATTTAATAAGCATTTGTTATTCTCTTTAAAAGGTTTGGATCCATAGGTCATTTGCTTCTCTAACATGTTTCAGTCATGCATATCCATTTTTAAAACATGTGTAGAAATCTCTTTCTTATAAAATTCCAAACTATTAGGGTTGAACTAGTGGAATTTCCCTAACTTGGATAACAAATCTTTTGTGATCATTTGTGGTGAGTGAATAAATTTTCCTTAATTACATTTGTTATTCTTTTAAATTTTTTCATACATAAGCTCTAAAATTTTCTTTTTGGTTTGATCTATTTGCCATCTTGTCAAAATTGTTTAAGAGATGAAGGGAAAGTGAAAAATCTAGTTTTCATTTAAGAAAAAAGTAAACATCTTAAATGGAAATGCACAAATGTAGTGAGAGATAATTCATAAAAGTGTCTATAACTTTTAGGGATTATAAACTCTTTTTATTTTTGTATATCAAGTTTGGCAATCGTTGGGTTAAGGGGGTGGCTGGGGATTTTTAACTGAGTTTGACTCCCAATCCATAAGTTTCTTACAAAAATATAGCCCGTTACGCATGATTCACCGATAAATCACTTTAAAATCATCTATGATTGTTAGGTCATCTTTTCATAAATGGGAAAAATAATGGCTTGTTTGACTAGGGTAAATATCCCACCACATGTTCACTAGAGAATTTAATGAGCATTTGTTATTCTCTTTGAAAGGTTTAGATCCATAGCTCATTTGCATGTTTAAATTGTTTCATGCAAGCATATCTATATTTAAAACTTGTGTTGAAATCTCTTTCTTATAAAATTCCTAGCTCTTTGGGTTGAACTTGTGGAATTTCCCATACTTGGATAACAAAACTTTTGTGATCATTTGTGTTGTGTGAAAAACTTTCCTTAATTACATTTGTTATTCTTTAAATTTTTTTCAGTACATAAACTTTAAAATTTTCATTTTGATGTGATCTATTTGCTATCTTGTCAAAATTGTTTGATAGATGAAGGGAAACTAAAAACTCTAGTTTTGATTTAAGAAAAAAGTATACATCTAAAATTGAAATGCACAAATGTAGAGAGAGATAATTCCAAAAAGTGTCTGGAACTTTTAGGGATTGTAAACTCTTTGTACTTTTTATATACCAAGTTTTGCTATCGTCGGGTAAAGAGGGAGCCGAGGATTTTTTAACTGAGTGTTGACTCCCAATCCATAAGTAATTTCTTACAAAAATATAGCCCGTTACGAATGATTGACCGATAAATCACTTTAAAATCATCTATGATTGTTAGGTCAGCTTTTTGTAAATGGGCAAAATAATGGATTGTTTGACTCAGGTAAATATCCAACCACACGTTCAATTGAGAATTTAATGAGCATTTGTTATTCTCTTTGGAAGGGTCGGATCCATATGTCATTTGCTTCATTAACATCTTTCAAGCACGCATATCCATTTTTAAAATATGTGTAGAAATCTCTTTGTTATTAAATTCCAATCTTTTAGGGTTGAACTAGAGGAATTTCCCAAACTTGGACAACAAACCTTTTGTGATCATTTGTGGTATGTGAATAAACTTTCCTTAATTACATTTGTTATTCTTTTAAATTTTTTCCATACATAAACTCTAAAATTTTCATTTTGTTGTTATCTATTTTCCATCTTGTAAAAATTGTTAACAAGATCAGGGGAAACTGAAAAATCAAGTTTTGATTTAAGAAAAAAGCATATATCTAAAATGGAAATGCACAAATGTAGAGAGAGATAATTGCAACTAGTGTCTGTAATTTTTAGGGATTGCAAACTCTTTTTAGTTTTTATATATTTTATTTTTCAATCATCAGGAAAAAGGGGACGCGGGGGATTTTTAACTGAGAGTTGACACCCAATCCATAAGTCGTTTCTTACAAAAATATATCCCGTTACAAATGATTGACCGATAAATCACTTTACAATCATCTATGATTGTTAGGTCAGCTTTTAGTAAATGGGCAAAATAATGGCCGAGTAAATATCCCACCGCATGTTCACTTGAGAATTTAATGAGCATTTGTTCTTCTCTTTAATAGGTTTGGATCCATAGGTCATTTGCATCTTTAACTTGTTTCAAGCATGCATATCCATTTTTAAAACATGTGCAGAAATCTCTTTCTTATAAAATTCCAAGTTATTAGGGTTGAACTAGTGGAATTTCCCAAACTAGGATAACAAAACTTTTGTGATCATTTGTGGTGTGTGAAAAAATTTTCCTTAATTAAATTTGTAATTCTTTTAAAAATTTTCCATACATAAACTCTAAAATTTTCATTTTGTTGTGATCTATTTACCATCTTGTCAAAATTGTTTACGAGATCAGGGGAAAGTGAAAACTCAAGTTTTGATTTAAGAAAAAAACATACATCTAAAATGGAAATGCACAAAAGAAGAGAGAGATAATTCCAAAAAGTGTCTGTAATTTTTAGGGATTATAAACTCTTTTTAGTTTTTATATATTTTATTTTGCAATCGTCAGGAAAAGGGGGAGGCGTGAGATTTTTAACTGAGTGTTGACTCCCAATCCTTAAGTTATTTCTAACAAAAACTATAGCCCGTTACATATGATTGACTGATAAATCACAATACAATTATCTATGATTGTTAGGTCAGCTTTTTGTTAATGGGAAAAATAATGGCTTGTTTGACCCTGGTAAATATCCCACCGCACATTCACTTGAAAATTTAATGAGCATTTGTTATTGTCTTTAAAAGGTTTCGATCCATAGGTCATTTGCTTCTTTAAGTTGTTTCAAGCATGCATATCCATTTTAAAAACATGTGAAGAAATGTCTTTCTTATAAAATTCCTAGCTATTAGGGTTGAACTAGTGGAATTTCCCAAACTTGGATAACAAAAGTTTTGTGATCATTTGTGGTGAGTGAATAAATTTTCCTTAATTACATTTGGTATTCTTTTAAATTGTTTCCATACATAAACTCTAAAATTTTCATTTTTTTGTGATCTACTTTGCCATCTTGTCAAAATTGTTTACGAGGTGAAGGGAAAGTGAAAACTCTAGTTTTGACTTAAGAAAAAAGTATACATCTAAAATGGAAATGCACAAATTTAGAGAGAGATAATTCATAAAAATGTCTGTAACTTTTAGGGATTGTACATTCTTTTTAGTTTTTATATGTCAGGTTTGGCAATTGTTGTGTAAAGGGGGAGGCTAGGGATTTCTAACTGAGTGTTCACTCCTAATCCATAAGTCATTTCTTACAAAAATATAACCCGTTACATATGATTGACAAATAAATAACTTCAAAATCATCTATGATTGTTAGTTCAACATTTCGTAAATGGGAAAAATAATGGTTTGTTTCACTCGGGAAAATATCTCACCAGACGTTCACTTGAGAATTTAATGAGCATTTGTTATTCTCTTTAAAAGGTTAGGAATCATTGGTCATTTGCATATTTAACATTTTTCAAGCATGCATAACCATATTTAAAACATGTATAGAAATCTCTTTCCTATAAAATTCCAAGCTATTAGGGTTGAACTAGTGAAATTTCCAAAACATGGATAAAAAAACTTTTGTGTTCATTTGAGGTGTGTGAATAAATTTTCTTTATATATGTTTTTTATTCATTAAATTTTTTCCATATATAAACTCTTAATATTCATTTTTTTGTGATCTATTTGCCATCTTATCAAAATTGTTTACGAGATCAGGGTAAAGTAAAAACTTAAATTTTGATTTAAGAAAAAAACATACATCTAAAAAATAAATGCACAAATGCAGAGAGATATAATTCCAAAAACTGTCTATAATTCTAAGGGATTGTAAACTCTTTTTAGTATTTATATATTTTATTTTACAATCATCGAGACAAGGGAGGTGGGGTATTTTTAACTGAGAGGTGACTCCCAATCCATAAGTCATTTCTTAGAAAAATATAGCCTGTTACACATGATTGACCAATAAATCACTTTACAATCATCTATTATTGTTTGATCAGCTTTTTGTGAATGGGCAAAATAATGACTTTTTTGACCCGGGTAAATATCCCACCGCACGTTCACGTGATAATTTAATGCGCATTTGCTATTCTATTTAAAAGGTTTGTATCCATAGGTCATTTGCATCTTTTACATGTTTCAAGCATGCATATCCATTTTTAAAACATGTGTGGAAATCTCTTTCTTAAAAAATTCCAAGCTCTTAGGGTTTAACTAGTGGGATTTCCCAAACTTGGATAATAAAACGTTTGTGATAATTTGTGTTGTGTGAAATCATTTCCTTAATTACATTTGTTATTTTTTTAAAAAACATTTCGTACATAAACTTTAAAATTTTCATTTCCTAGTGATCTGTTTGCCATCTTGTCAAAATTGTTTACTAGATGAGGGGCAAGTGAAAACTCATGTTTCGATTTAAGAAAAAAGTATACATCTAAAATTAAAATGCACAAATGTAGAGAGAGATAATTCCAAAAAGTGTCTGAAACTTTTAGGAATTGTAAACTCTTTTTTGTATTTTTATATCAGGTTTTGCAATCGTCGGGTAAAGGGGGAAGCAGAGGATTTTTGTATGTTTTGACTCCCAATACATAAGTCATTTCTTACAAAAATATAGCCCGTTACGCATGAATGACCGATAAATCACTTTAAAATCTTCTATTATTATTAGGTCAGTTGTTTGTAAATGGGAAAAATAATGGACTGTTTGACTCGGGTAAATATCCCACCACACGTTCACTTGAAAATTTAATGAGTATTTGTTATTCTCTTTAAAAGGTTTGGATCCATAGGTCATTTGCTTCATTAACATGTTTCAAGCATGCATATCCATTTTTAAAACATGCGTAGAAATCTCTTTGTTATAAAATTCCAAGCTATTAGGGTTGAATTAGAGGAATTTCCCAAACTTGGATAACAAACCTTTTGTGATCATTTGTGGTATGTGAATAAACTTTCCTTAATTAAATTTTTTATTCTTTTAAATTTTTTCCATACATAAATTCTAAAATTTTCTTTTTGTTGTGATCTATTTGTCATCTTGTAAAAATTGTTTACGAGATGAAGGGAAAGTGAAAACTCTAGCTTTGATTAAGAAAAAGTATACATCTAGAATAAAAATGCACATATGTAGAGAGAGATAATTCAAAAATGTGTCTGTAACTTTTAGGGATTGTAAAATCTTTTTAGTTTTTATATATTTTATTTTGGATTCGTCTGGAAAAGGGGGAGGCAGGGGATTTTTAACTGAGTGTTGACCCAATCCATAAGTAGTTTCTTACAAAAATATAGACCCATACGCAAGATTGACCGATAATCACTTTAAAATCATCTTTGATTGTTAGGTCATCTTTTTGTAAATAGGCAAAATAATGGCTTGTTTGACTCGGGTAAATATCTCACCACACGATCACATGTGAATTTAATGAGCATTTGTTATTCTCTTAAAAAGGGTTGGACCCATAGGTCATTTGCATCTTTAACATGTTTCAAGCATGCATATCCATATTTAAAATATGTGTAGAAATCTCTTTCTTCTAAAATTCCAAGCTATTATGGTCGAACTAGTGGTATTTACCACATTTGGATAAAAAAAAATTGTGTTCATATGAGATGTGTGAATAAATTTTCTTTACTTACATTTGTTATTCTTTTAAATTTTTTCCATACATAAAACGTAAAATTTTCATTTTGTTGTGATCTATTTGCCATCTTGTAAAAATTGTTTACAAGATCAGGGGAAACTGAAAACTCAAGTTTTGATTTAAGAAAAAAGCATACATCTAAAATGGAAATGCACAAATGTAGAGAGAGATAATTCCAAAAAGTGTCAGTCGTTTTTAGGGATTGTACACTCTTTTAAGTTTTTAAATATTCTATTTTACAATCGTCGGGAAAAGGGGGAGGCGTGGGATTTTTACCTGAGTGTTGACTCCCAATCCATAATTAATTTATTAAAAAAATAGCTCGTTACGTATGATTGACCCATAAATCACTTTACAATGATCTATGATCGTTAGGTCAGCTTTAAGTAATTGGGCTAAATAATGGCTTGTTAGACCCGTTTAAATATCCCACCGCACGATCACTCAAGAATTTAATGAGCATTTGTTATTCTCTTTAAAATATTTGGATCCATAGGTCATTTGCATCTTTAACATGTTTCAAGCATGCATATCCATTTTTAAAACTTGTGTAGAAATCTCTTTCTTATAAAATTTCAAGTTATAAGCGTTGAGCTAGTGGAATTTTCCAAACTCTGATAACAAAACTTTTGTGATCATTTGTGGTGTGTGAATAAATTTTCCTTAATTACATTTGATATTCTTTTAAATTTTTTCCATACATAAACTCTAAAATTTTCAATTTGTTGTGATCTATTTGCAATCTTGTCAAAATTGTTTACGAGATCAGGGGAAAGTGAAAAGTCAAGTTTTGATTTAAGAAAAAAGCATACATCTTCAATGGAATTGGACAAAAGAAGAGAGAGATAATTCCAAAGTTTTTGTAATTTTTAGGGATTATAAACTCTTTTTAGTTTTTATATATTTTTTTTCCAATCATCAAGAATAGGGGGAGGCATGGGATTTTGACCTGAGTGTTGACTCCCAATCCATAGATAATTTCTGACAAAAATATATCCCGTTACGCATGATTGACCAATAAATCACTTTACAGTCATCTATGAATGTTAGGTCAGCTTTATGTAAATGGGAAAATTAATGGCTTGGTTGACCCAGGTAAATATCCCACCGCACGTTCACTTGAAAATTTAATAAGCATTTGTAATTCTCTTTAAAAGGTTTCGATCCATAGGTCATTTGCTTCTATAACATGTTTCAAGCATGCATATTCATTTTTAAAACATGTGTAGAAATCTCTTTCTTATAAAATTCCTAGCTATTAGGGTTGAACTAGTGGAATTTCCCAAACTTGGATAACAAAACTTTTGTGATCATTTGTGGTGAGTGAATAAATTTTCCTTAACTACATTTGTTATTCTTATAAAAAATTTCCATACATAAACTCTAAAATTTTCATTTTGTTATGATCTATTTGCTATCTTGTCAAAATTGATTAAGAGTGAAGGGAAACTAAAAACTCTAGTTTTGATTTAAGAAAAAAATATACATCTAAAATGGAAATGCACAAATATAGAGAGAGATAATTCATAAAAGTGTCTGTAACTTTTATGGATTGTACACTCCTTTTAGTTTTTATACATCAGGTCTGGTAATCGTCGAGTAAAGGGGGATGTTGGTGATTTTTAACTGAGTCTTGACTTCCATTGCATAAGTCATTTCTTACAAAAATATAGCCCGTTATGCATGATTGACCGATAAATTACTTTAAAATCATCTATGATTGTTAGGTCAGCTTTTCGTAAATGGGAAAAATAATGGCTTGTTTGACTCGGGTAAATATCCCACCACATGTTCACTTGAGAACTTAATGAGCATTTTTTATTCTCTTTAATAGGTTTGGATCCATTGGTCATTTGCCTCTTTAACATGTTTCAAGCATGCATATCCATATTTTAGACATGAGTAGAAATCTCTTTCTTATTAAATTCCAAGCTATTAGGGTTGAACTAGTGGAGTTTTCCAAACTTGGATAAAAAAAACTTTTGTGTTAATTTGAGGTTTGTCAATAAATTTTATTTTCTTACGTTTGTTATTCTTTTACATTTTTTCCATACAAAAACTCTAAAATTTTTATTTTGTTTGTGATCTATTAGCCATCTTGTCAAAATTGTTTACGAGATCAGGAGAAAGTAAAAACTCAAGTTTTGATTTAAGAAAAAAGCATATATCTAAAACGGAAATTCACAAATGTAGAGAGAGATAATTCCAAAAAGTGTCAATAGTTTTTAGGGATTGTAAACTCTTGTTAGTCTTTATATATTTTATTTTGCAATCATCGGGAAAAGGGAGGTGGGAGATTTTTAACTGAGTGTTGACTCCCAATCCATTAGTCATTTCTTACAAAAATATAGCCCGTTACACATTATTGATCGATAAATCACTTTACAATCATCTATGATGGTTTGGTCAGCTTTTTGTAAATGCGAAAAATAATGGCTTGTTTGACCCGGGTAAATATCCCACAGCATGTTCACTTGATAATTTAGTGAGCATTTGTTATTCTCTTTAAAAGGTTTGGATCCATAGGTCATTTGCATCATTTACATGTTTTAAGCATGCATATTCATTTTTAAAACATGTGTAAAGATCTCTTTCTTATAAAATTCCAAGCGCTTAGGGTTGAACTAGTGGAATTTCCCAAACATGGATAACAAAACTTTTGTGAACATTTGTGGTGTGTGAAAAATTTTCCTTAATTACATTTGTTATTCTTTTAATTTTTTTTCTTACATAAACTCTAAAATTTTCATTTTGTAGTTCTCTATTTACCATCTTGCCAAAATTGTTTACGAGATGAAGGGAAAGTGAAAAATCTAGTTTTGATTTAAGAAAAAAGTATACATCTAAAATTGAAATGTACAAATGTAGAGAGAGATAATTCCAAAAAGTGTCTGTAACTTTAGGGATTGTAAACTCTTTTTAGTTATTATATATCAGGTTTTGCATCGTCGGGTAAAGGAGGAGGCGGGGGATTTTTAACAGAGTGTTCACTCCCAATCCATAACTCATTTCTTACAAAAATATAGCCCATTACGCTTGAATGACCGATAAATCACTTTAAAATCATCTATGATTATTAGGTCAGCTTTTTGTAAATGGAAAAAATAATGGCTTGTTTGACTCGGGTAAATATCCCACCACACGTTCACTTGAGAATTTAACGAGAATTTGTTGTTCTCTTTAAATGGTTTGGATCCATAGGTCATTTGCTTCATTAACATGTTTCAGACATGCATATCTATTTTTAAAAATGCTTAGAAATCTTTTTGTTATTAAATTAAAATCTATAAGGGTAGAACTAGTGGAATTTCCCAAACTTCGATAACAAAACTTTTGTGATCATTTGTGGTATGTGAATAAACTTTCCCTAATTACATATGTTATTCTTTTAAATTTTTTCCATACATAAAATCTAAAATTTTCATTTTGATGTGATCTATTTGCCGTCTTTTCAAAATTGTTTACGAGATGAAGGGAAAGTGAAAACTCTAGCTTTCATTTAAGAAAAAGTATACATCTAAATTGGAAATGCACATATGTAGAGAGATAATTCCAAAAATTGTATATAAATTTTAGGGATTGTAAACTCTTTTTATTTTTTATATATTTTATTTTGGATTCGTCCGAAAAAGCGGGAGACGGGGGATTATTAACTGAGTGTTGACTCCCAATCCATAAGTCATTTCTTTAAAAAAATATAGACCGTTACGCATGATTGACCAATAAATCATTTTAAAATCGTCTTTGATTGTTAGGTCAGCTTTTTGTAAATAGGCAAAATAATGGCTTGTTTGACTCGGGTAAATATCCAACCATATGTTCACTTGAGAATTTAATGAGCATTTCTTATTCTCTTTAAAAGGTTTGGATCCATAGGTCATTTGCATCTTTAACATGTTTCAAGCATGCATATCCATATATAAAACATATGTAGAAATCTCTTTCTTATAAAATTCCAAGCTATTAGGGTTGAACTAGTGGCATTTGCCAAACTTGGATAAAAAAACTTTTGTGTTCATTTGAGGCATGTGAATAAATTTTCTACTTACATTCGTTATTCTTTGAAAAATTTTCCAGACATAAAGTATAAAATTTTCATTTTGTTGTGATCTATTTGCCATCTTATAAAATTTTTTTACGAGATCAGGGGAAAGTGAAAACTGAAGTTTTGATTTAAGAAAAAAGCCTACATCTAAAATGAAAATTCACAAATGTAGAGAGAGATAATTCCAAAAAGTGTCAGTAATTTTTAGGGATTTTAAACTCTTTTTAGTTTTTATATATTTTATTTTGCAATCGTCGGGAAAAGGGGCAAGCGGGGGATTTTTAACTGAGTGTGGATTCCCAATCCATAAGTCATTTCTTACAAAAATGTAGCCCATTACGCAAGATTGACCGATAAATCACTTTAAAATCATCTATGATTATTTGGTCAGCTATTCGTAAATGGGAAAAATAATGGCTTGATTAACTCGGGTAAATATCCCACCACACTTTCACTTGAGAATTTAACAAGCATTTCTTATTCTCTTTAAAATGTTTGGATCCATAGGTCATTTGAATCTTTAACATGTTTCAAGTATGCATATCCATATTTAAAACATCTGTAGAAATCTCTTTCTTATAAAATTCCAAGCTATTGGGGTTGAACTAGTGGAATTTCCCAAACTTGGATAACAAAAGTTTTGTTCATTTGACGTGTACGAATAAATTTTCTTTACTTATGTTTGTTATTCTTTAAAATTTTTCCATACATAAACTCTAAAATTTTCATTTTGTTTATGATCTATTTGCCATCTTGTCAAAATTGTTTATGAGATCAGGGGAAAGTAAAAACTCAAGTTTTGATATAAGAAAAAAGCATACATCTAAAACGAAAATGCAAAAATGTAGAGAGAGATAATTCAAAAAATTGTCTATAATTTTTAGCGATTGTAAACTCTTTTTAGTTTTTATATATTTTATTTTGCAATCGTCAGGAAAAGAGGGAGGTGGGGGATTTTTAACTGAGTGTTGACTCCCAATCCATGTGTAATTTCTTACTAAAATATAGCCCGTGACGCATGATTGACAGATAAATCACTTCACAATCATCTATGATTGTTAGGTCAACATTTTGTAACTGGGCAAAAAATAATGGCTTGTTTCACATGAGTAAATATCTCACCATACGTTCACTTGAGAATTTAATGAACATTTGTTATTCTCTTTAAAAGGGTTGGATCCATAGGTCATTTGCATCTTTAACATGTTTCAAGCATGCATATCCATATTTAAAACATGTATAGAAATCTCTTTCTTCTAAAATTCCATGTTATTAGGGTTGAACTAGTGCCATTTCCCACACTTGGATAAAAAAATTTTGTGTTCATTTGAGATGTGTGAATAAATTTTATTTACTTACATTTTTTATTCTTTTAAATTTTTTCCATACATAAACAGTAAATTTTTCATTTTGTTTTGATCTAATTGCCATCTTGTAAAAATTGTTTACGAGATCAGGGGAAACTAAAAACATACATCTAAAATGGAAATGCACAAATGTAGAGAGAGGTAATTCCGAAAGGTGCCTGTCATTTTTAGGGATTGTAAACTCTTTTTAGTTTTTAAATATTTTATTTTACAATCATCGGGAAAAGGGGGAGGCATGGGATTTTTAACTGAGTGTGGACTCCCAATCCATAAGTTATTTCTTACAAAAATATTGCTCGTTACACATGATTGACCGATAAATAACTTTACAATCATCTATGATTGTTACGTCAATTTTTTTAAATGGGCAAAAAATAATGGCTTGTTAGAATTGGGTGAATATCCCACCGCACGTTCACTTAAGAATTTAATGATCATTTGTTATTCTCTTTAAAATATTTGGATCCATAGATCATTTGAATCTTTAACATGTTTCAAGTATGCATATCAATTTTTAAAACGTGTAGAAATCTCTTTCTTATAAAATTACAAGCTATTTGGGTTAAACTAGAGGAATTTCTAAAACTTGGATAACAAAACATTTGTGATCATTTGTGGTGTGTGAATAAATTTCCTTAAACCACATTTTTTATTCTTTTAAATTTTTTCCATACATAAAATCTAAAATTTGGATTTTTTTGTGATCTGTTTGCCATCTCTTCAAAATTGTTTACGAGATCAGGGGAAAGTGAAAAATCAAGTTTTGAATGAAGAAAAAGCATACATCTAAAATGGAAATGTACAAATGAAAAGAGAGATAATTCCAAAAAGTGTCTGTAATTTTTAACGATTGTAAACTCTTTTTAGTTTTAAAATATTTTATTTTGCAATCGTAAGGAAAAGGGGGAGGTGGGGGGATTTTTAACTGAGTGTTGACTTCCAATCCATAAGTCATTTCATAAAAAAATATAGCCAGTTACGCATGATTGACCGATAAATCACTTTATAATCTTCTATGATTGTTAGGTCAGGTTTTTGTAAATGGGCAAAATAATGGCTTGTTTGACTCGGGTAAATAACCCACCACACGTTCACTTGAGAATTTAATGAGCATTTGTTATTCTCTTTAAAACGTTTGGATCCATAGGTCATTTGAATCTTTAGCATGTTTCAAGCATGCATATCCCTATTTAAAACATGTTTTTCTTATAAAATTCCAAGCTATAAGGGTTGAACTAGTCGAATTTCCCAAACTTGGATAAAAAAACTTTTGTTTTCATTCCAGTTTTGTAAATAGATTTTCTTTACTTACATTTTTAAAATATTTTCCATACATAAACTCTAAAATTTTCTTTTTTTTGTGATCTATTTTACTTCTTGTCAAATATGTTTACAAGATTAGGGGAAAGTGAAAACTCAAGTTTTGATTTTAGAAAAAACATACATCTAAAATAGAAATGCAGAAAAGTAGAGAGAGATAATTCCAAAACGTTTTTGCATTTTTTAAGGATTGTAAACTCCTTTTAGTTTTTCTATATTTTATTTTGCAATCATAGGGAAAAAGGGGAGGCGGGGGATTTTTAACTGAGTGTTGAGTCCCAATCCATAAGTCATTTCTTACCTAAATATAGCCCGTTACGCATGATTGACTAATAAATCACTTTATCATCAACTATAATTGTTAGGTCAGCTTTTTGTGAATGGAAAAAATAATGGCTTGTTTGACTCAGGTAAATATCCCACCGCACGTTTACTTCTGAATTTAATGTGCATTTATTATTCTCTTTAAAAGGTTTGGATCCATAGGTCATTTGCATCTTTAACATGTTTCAACTATGCAGATCCATTTTAGAACATGTGTAGAAATCACTTTCTTATAAAATTCCAAGCTATTAGGGTTTAACTAGTGAAATTTCCAAAACTTTGATAAAGAAATTTTTGAGTTCATTTGAGGTATGTGAATAAATTTTATTTACATACATTTGTTATTCTTTTAAATATTTTTCCATACATAAACTCTAAAATTTTCATTTTTTTGTTATCTATTTGTCGTCTTGTCAAAATGGTTTACGAGATCAGGGGAAAGTGAAAACTCAAGTTTTGATTTAAGAAAAAAGCATACATCTCAAATGGAAATGCACAAATGTAGAGAAAGATAATTTCAAGAAGTGTCTGTAATTTATAGGGATTGTAATCATTTTTTAGTTTTCATATATTTTATTTTACAATCGTAAGTAAAGGGGGAGGCGGGGGATTTTGAACTTAATGTTGACTCCCAATCCAAATGTCATTTCATACAAAAATATAGCCTGTTACGCTTGATTGATCGATAAATCACTTTATAATCATCTATGATTGTTAGGTCAACTTTTTGTAAATGGGAAAATAATGACTTGTTTGACTCGGGTAAATCTCCCACTGCACGTTCACTTGAGTATTTAATGAGTATTTTTTATTCTCTTTAAAATGGTTTGGATCCATAGGTCATTTGCATCTTTAACAAGTTTCAAGCATGCAACTCTATTTTAAAAACATGTGTAGAAATCTCTTTCTCTTAAAATTCGAAGCTATTTGGGTTGAACTAGTCGAATTTTACAAATTGGATAACAAAAATTTTGTGATCATTTGTGGTGTGTGAATAAATTTTCCTTAATAACATTTTTTATGCTTTTAAATTTTTTCCATACATAAACTCTAAAATTTTCATTTTGTGGTGATCCGTTCGCCATCTTGTCAAAATTGTTTACATGATCAAGGTAAGTGAAAACTCAAGTTTTGATTTAAAAAAAAGCATACATCTAAAATGGAAATGCAGAAATGCTGAGAGAGAGAATTCCAAAAAGTGTCTGTAATTTTTTAGGATTTTAACTCTTTTTAGTTTTTATATATTTCATTTTGCATTCGTCGGGAAAAGGGGCTGGCAAGGGATTTTTAACTGAGTGTTGACTTCCAATCCATGAGTCTTTTCTTACAAAATGGTAGCCCGTTACGCATAATTGATCAATAAATCACTTTACAATCATCTACGATTGTTAGGTCAGCTTTTTGTAAATGGGCAAAATAATGGCTTGTTTGACTCGGGTAAATATCCCACCACACGTTCAATTGAGAATTTAATGTGCATTTGTTATTTTCTTTAAAAGGTTTGGATCAATTGGTCATTTGCGTCTTTAACATGTTCCAAGCATGCATATCCATATTTAAAACATGTGTAAAAATCTCTTTCTTATAAAATTCCAATCTATTAGGGTTAAACTAGGGTAAATTCCCAAAGTTGGACAAAAAAATTTTTGTGTTCATTTGAGGTGTGTGAATAAATTTTCTTTACTTGCATTTTCATCTTTAACTTGTTTCAAGCTTGCATATCCATATTTAAAACATGTGTAGAAATTTATTTCTTATAAAATTCCACGCTATTACAATTGAACTAGTGGAATTTATCAAACTTGGATAAAAAGAACTTTTGGGTTCATCTGAGGTGAGTGAATTTTTTTTTTACTTATATTTGTTATTCTTTTAAATTTTTTCCATACAAAAACTCTTAAATTTTCATTTTTTTATGATCTATTTGCCATCTTGTCAAAATTGTTTACGAGATCAGGGGAAAGAGAAAACTCAAGTTTTGATGGAAGAAAAAAACATACATCTAAAATGGAAATGCACAAATGTTGAGAGAGATAATTCCAAAAAGAGTCTGTAACTTTTAGGGATTGTAAAATATTTTTAGTTTTTATATATTAGGTTTTGCAATCCTTGGGAAAAGGGGGAGGTGGGGGATTTTTAACTGAGTTTTGACTCCCAATCCATAAGTCATTTCTCACAAAAATATAGCTTGTTATACATGATATATCGATAACTGAGTTTATAATCATCAATGAAATTCAGGTCATCTTTTTGTAAATGGACAAAAAATAATGGCTTGTTTGACCTGGGTAAATATCCCACCGCACGTTCACTTGAGAATTGAATGATCATTTGTTATTCTCTTTAAAATATTTTGGATCCATACGTCATTTGCATCTTTAACATGTTCCAAGCATGCATATCCATTTTTAAAACATATGTAGAATTCTTTTTGTTATAAAATTCCATTCTATTAGCATTGAACTAGTGAAATTTCTGAAACTTGGATAACAAAATTTTTGTGATCATTTGTGGTGTGTGAATAAATTTTCCTTAATTACATTTATTATTCTTTTAAAAATTTTCCATACATTAACTCTAAAATTTGCATTTTTTTCTGATTTATTTGCCATCTTGTCAAAATTGTCTATGAGATCAAGGGAAAGTGAAAACTCTAGTTTTTATTTAAGAAAAAAGTATACATCTAAAATGGAAATGTATAAAAGAAGAGAAGATAAGTCCAAAAAGTGTTTGTAACGTTTAGGGATTGTAAACTCTTTTTAGGTTTTATATATCAGGTTTTGTAATCATCGGTAAAAGGGGGAGGCGGGGGATTTTTAAATGAGTACTGACTCCCAATCCATAAGTTATTTCTTACAAAAATATAGGCCATTACGAATGATTGACTGATAAATCAATTTATAATCATCTATGATTGTAAGGTCAGCTTTTTGTAAATGGGAAAAAATAATGACTTGTTTGACCCTGGTAAATATCCCACTGCACGTTCACTTGAGAATTTAATGAGCATTTGTTATTCTCTTTAAAGGGTTTGGATCAATAGGTCATTTGCGTCTTTAACTTGTTTCAAGAATGCATATCCATTTTTAAAACATGTGTAGAAATCTCTTTCTTATAAAATTCCAAGCTATTAGGGTTGAACAAGTGGAATTTTCCAAACTTGGTTAACAAAACTTTTGTGATCATTTGTGGTGTGTGAATAAATTTTCCTTAATTAAATTTTTTAATATTTTAAAATTTTCCATACATAAACTCCAAAATTTTTCATATTTTTGTGATCAGTTTGCCATCTTGTCAAAAAAATTTACGAGATGAAGGGAATGAGAAAACTCTAGTTTTTATTTAAGAAAAAATTATAAATCTAAAAAGGAAATGCAAAAATGTAGAGAAGATAAGCCCAAAAATTGTACGTAACTTTTAGGGATTGTAAACTCTTCTTAGTTTTTATATATCAGGTTTTGCAACTGTCGGGAAAAGGGGGAGGTGGGGGATTTTTAACTGAGTGTTGACTCCCAATCCATAAGTCATTTCTTACAAACTTATAGCCCGTTACGAATGATAGAATGATAAATAAATTTACAATCATCTATGATTGTTAGGTCCGCTTTTTGTAAATGGGCAAAAAATAAGGGCTTGTTCGACCTGGGTAAATATCCCACCGCACGTTCACTTGAGAATTTAATGAGCATTTGCAATTCTCTTTAAAGGATTTGGATCAATAGGTCAATTGGTACTTTAACATGTTTGAAGCATGCATATCAATTTTTAAAACATGTGTAGAAATCTCTTTCTTATAAAATTCCAAGCTATTAAGGTTGTACTAGTGGAATTTCTCAAACTTGGATAACAAAACTTTTGTGATCATTTGTGGTGTGTAAATAAATTTTCCTTAATTAAATTGTTTATTCTTTTAAATTTTTCCTATATAAAAACTCTATAATTTTCATTTTGTTGTGCTCTATGTGCCATCTTGTCAAAATTGTTTACGAGATGAAGGGATAGTGAAAACTTTAGTTTTGAATTAAGAAAAAAGTAAACATCTAAAATGGAAATGGACAAATGTAGAGAGAGAGAGATAATTCCTAAAAATGTTAGTCACTTTTAGGGATTGTAAACTCTTTTTGGTTTTTATATATCAGGTTATGCAATCGTCGTGTACAGCGGGAGGCGGCGGATTTTTAATTGAATGTTGACTCCCAATCCATAAGTCATTTCATACAAAAATATAGCCCATTATGCATGATTGACCTCTAAATCACTCTTAAATCAGCTATGATTGTTAGGTCAGCTTTTTGTGAATGGGCAAAATAATGGCTCTTTTGACTCAGGTAAATATCCCACCACACGTTCACTTGAGAATTTAATGAGCATTTGTTATTCTGTGTAAAAGGTTTGGATCCATAGGTCATTTTCATCTTTAACATGTTTCAAGCATGCCTATCCCTATTTAAAACATGTGTATAAATTTCTTTCTTATAAAATTCCAAGCTATAAGGGTTGAACTAGTCGAATTTCCCAAACTAGGATAAAAAAACTTTTGTGTTCATTTGAGGTTTGTAAATAGATTTTCTTCACTTACATTTTTAAAATTTTTTCCATACATAAACTCTAAAATTTTCATTTTGTTGTGATCTATTTGCCATCTTGTCAAATATGTTTACAAGATCAGGGGAAAGTGAAAACTCAAGTTATGATTTAAGAAAAAAGCATACATCTAAAATGGAAATGCACAAATATAGAGAGAGATAATTCCAAAAAGTGTTTTTATTTTTTAAGGATAGTAAACTCTTTTTAATTTTTATATATTTTATTTTGCTATCGTAGGGAAAAGGGGGAGACGGGGGATTTTTAACTGAGTGTTGACTCCCAATCCATAAGTCATTTCTTACTAAAATATAGCCCGTTACGAATGATTGATTAATAAATCACTTTATAATCATCTATGATTGTTAAGTCAGCTTTTTGTATATGGGCAAAATAATGGCTTGTTTGACACGGGTAAATATCCCACCGCACATTCACTTGAGAATTTAATGAGCTTTTGTTATTCTCTTTAAAAGTTTTGGGTCAATAAGTCATTTCCATCTTTAACATGTTTCAACCTTGCATATCCATTTATAAAACATGTGTAGAAATCTCTTTCTCATAAAATTCCAAGTTGTTAGGGTTGAACTAGTGGAATTTCCCAAACTTGAATAACACAACTTTTGTGATCATTTGTGGTGTGTGAATAAATTTTCCTTAATTAAATTTTTATTCTTTTAAATTTTTCCATACATAAACTCTAAAATTTTCATTTTGTTGTGATCTATTTGTCTTCATGTCAAAATTGTTTATGAGACGATGGGAAAGTGAAAACTCTAGTTTTTATTTAAGAAAAAAGTATACATCTAAAATGGAAATTCACAAATGTAGAGAGAGATAATTCCAAAAAGTGTCTATAACTTTTATGGATTGTAAACTCTTTTTAGTTTTCATATATCAGGTTTTGCAATTGTCGGGAAAAGGGGGAGGCAGGGGATTTTTAACTGAGTTTTGACTACTTATCCATGAGTCATTTCTTACAAAAATAGCCCGTTACACACGATTGACGGTTAAATCACTTTAAAATCATCGGTGATTGTTAGGTCAGGTTTTTGTAAATGGGCAAAATAATGTCTTGTTTGACTCGGGTAAATATCCCACCATACGTTCACTTTAGAATTTAATGAGTATTTGTTATTCCTTTTAAAAGGTATGGATCCATAGGTCATTTGCTTCTTTAACATGTTTCAAGCTTGCATATCCATATTTAAAACTTTTGAAGAAATCTCTTTGTAATAAAATTCCAAGCTTTTAGGGGTAAACTAGTGGAATTTGCAAAACTTTGATAAAAAAAACTTTTGTGTTCATTTAAGGTGTGTGAATAAATTTTCTTTACTTACATTTGTTATTCTTTTAAATTTTTTCCATACATAAACTCTAAAATTTTCATTTTGTTGTGATCTATTTGCTATCTTGTCAAAATTGTTTACGTGATCAGGGGAAAGTGAAAACTCAAGTTTTGATTTAAGAAAAAAACATACAACTAAAATGGAAATGCCCAAATGTAGAGAGAGGTAATTCCAAAAAGTGTCTGTAATTTTTTTGGATTGTAAACTCTTTTTAGTTTTTATATATTTTATTTTTTAATCGTTAGGAAAAGGGGGAGACAGGGGATTTTTAACTGAGTGTTGACTCCCAATCCATAAGTCATTTCTTACAAAAAGGTAGCCCGTTACGCATGATTGACCGATAAATCACTTTACAATCATTTATATTTGTTAGGTCAGCTTTTTGTAAATGTGCAATATAATGGCTTGTTTGACCAAGGTAAATATCCCACCGCACATTCACTTGAGAATTTAATGAGCATTTGTTATTCTCTTTAAAATATTTGGATCCATAGGTTAATTGCATTTTTAACATTTTTCAAGCATGCATATCAATTTTAAAAACATGTGTAGAAATCTCTTTCTTATTAAATTGCATGCTATTTGGGTTAAACTAGTGGAATTTCCCAAACTTGGAAAAAAAAACTTTTGTGATCATTTGTTGTGTGTGAATAAATTTTCCTTACTTACATTTGTTATTCTTTTGAATTTTATCCATACATAAACTCTAAAATTTAAATTTTTTTGTGATCTATTTGCCATCTTGTCAAAATTGTTTACGAGATGTAGGGAAAGTGATAACTCTAGTTTTGATTTATGAAAAAAGTATACATCCAAAAGGGAAATGCACAAATGTAGAGAGAGATAATTCTAAAAAGTGTTTGTAACTTTGAGAGATTGTAAACTCTTTTTAGTTTTTGTATATCAGGTTTGGCAATCGTCAGGTAAAGGGGGAGGTGGGGGATTTTTAACTGAGTATTGACTCCCAATCCATAAGTCATTTCTTACAAAAATATAGCCCGTTACACTTGATTGACCGATAAATCACTTTAAAATCATCTATGACTTTTAGGTCAGCGTTTTGTAAATGGGAAAAATAATGGCTTGTTTCACTCGGGTAAATATCCCACCACACATTCACTTGAGAATTTAATGAGAAATTGTTATTCTCTTTAAAAGTTTGGATTCATAGGTCATTTGCATCTTTAACATGTTTCAAGCATGCATATCCGTATTTAAAACATGTGTAGAAATATCTTTCTTATAAAATTCCAAGCTATTAGGGTTGAACTAGTGGAATTTTCCCAAACTTGGATAAAAATTTTTTTGTGTTCTTTTGAGGTGTGTGAATAAATTTTCTTTACTGACATTTGTTATTCTTTTAAATTTTTTCCATACATAAACTCTAAAATTTTAATTTTGATGTGATCTATTTGCCATCTTGTCAAAATTGTCTTCGAGATCAGGGGCAAGTGAAAACTTAGGTTAGTATTTAAAAAAAAAACATACATCTAAAATGTAAATGCACAAATGTAGAGAGAGATCATTTAAAAAAGTGTCTGTAACTTTTAGGGATTGTAAACTCGTTTTAGTTTTAATATATTTTATTTTGCAATTGTCGGGAAAAGGGGGAGGCGGAGGAATTTTAACGGACTGTTGACTCCCTATCCATAAGTCATTTCTTTGAAAAATATAGCCCGTTACACATGACTGACCAATAAATCACTTTACAATCATCTATGATTGTTTGGTCAGCTTTTTTGTAAATGGGCAAAAAATAATGGTTGTTTTGACCCGGGTAAATATCCCCCTGCACATTCACTTGAGAATTTATTGAGCATTTGTTATTCTCTTTAAAGTGTTTGAATCCATAGGTCATTTGCATCTTTAAGATGTATCAAACATGCATATCCATTTGTAAAACATGTGTAGAAATCTATTTCTTATAAAATTTCAAGCTATTAGGGTTGAACTAGTGGAATTTCCCAAACTTGGATAACAAAACTTTTGTGATCATTTGTGGTATATGAATAAATTTTTCTTTATAATATTTTTTATTTTTTAAGTTTTTTCTATACAAAAACGCTAAAATTTTCATTTTGTTGTGATCTATTTACCATCTTATCAAAATTGTTTACGAGATGATGGGAAAGTGAAAACTCTAGTATTGATTTAAAAAAAAGTATACATCTAAAAAGGAAATGCAGAAATGTAGAGAGAGATAATTAGACAAATTGTCTGTAACTTTTAGGGATTGTAAAATCTTTTTATTTTCTATATATTAAAATTTTCAATCGACGGGAAAAGGGGGAAGCGGGGGATTTTTAACTAAGTGTTTACTCCCAATCCTTAAGTTATTTCTTACAAAAATATAGCCCGTTACGCATGATTGACCGATAAATCACTTTAATATCATCTATGATTGTTAGGTCAGCTTTTTGTAAATGGGCAAAAAATAATGGATTATTTGACCCGAGTAAATATCCCACCTTACTCTCACTTGAGAATTTAATGAGCATTTGTTATTCTCTTTAAAAGGTTTCGATCCATAGGTCATTTTCATCTTTAACATGTTTCAAGCATGCGTATCCATTTTTAAAACATGTGTAGAAATCTCTTTCTTATAAAATTCCATGCTATTCGGGTTGAACAAGTGGAATTTCCTAAACTTGGATAAAAAACTTTTGTGATCATTTTGGTGTGTGAATAAATTTTCCTTAATTACATTTGTTATTCTTTTAAATTTTTTCCATACATAAACTCTAAAAGTTTCTTTTTGTTGTAATCTATTTGCCATCTTGTCAAAATAGTTTACGAGATGAAGGGAAAGTGAAAACTCAAGTTTTGATTTAAGAAAAACGGATACATCTGAAATGGAAATGCACAAATGTAGAGAGAGATAATTTCAAAAAGTGTCTGTAAATATTAGGGATTGTAAACTCTTTTTAGTTTTTATATATATTTTTTTTGCAATCGTCGGGAAAAGGGGGGAGGCGTGGGATTTTTTAACTGAGTGTTAACTCCCAATCCACAAGTCATTTCTTACCAAAATATAGCCCGTTACGCATGATTGACCGATAAATCACTTTACAATCATCTATCATTGTTAGGTCAGCTTTTGGTAAATGGGCAAAAAATAATGGCTTGTTTGATCAGGGTAAATCTCCCACCGCATGTTCACTTGAGAATTTAATGAGCATTTGTTATTCTCTTTAAATGTTTTGGATCAACAGATCATTTGCATCTTTAACATGTTTCAAGCATGCATATCTATTTTTAAAACATGTGTAGAAATCTCTTTCTTATAAAATTCCAAACTACTAAGGTTGAACAAGTGGAATTTCCCAAACTTGGATAACAAAAATTTTGTGATCATTTGTGGTGTGTGAATAAATTTTCCTTAATTACATTTTTTATTCTTTTAATTTTTTTTTCCATACATAAACTCTAAAATTTTCTTTTTGTTGTGATTTATTTGTCATCTTGTCAAAATTGTTTACGAGATGATGGGAAAGTGAAAACTCAAGTTTTGATTTAAGAAAAAAACATACATCTAAAATGGAAATGCACAAATGTAGAGAGAGATAATTCAAAAAAGGTTCTGTAACTTTTAGGGATTGTAAACTCTTTTTAGTTTTTATATATCGGGTTTTGCAATCGTCGGGAAAAGGGGGAGGCGAGGGGTTTTTAACAGATTGTTGACTCCCAATCTATAAGTCATTTATTACAAAAATATAGCCTGTTACGCATGATTGACCGATAAATAAATTTAAAATCATCTTTGATTGTTAGTTCAGCTTTTTGTTATTGGGAAAAATAATGGCATGTTTGACTCGAGTAAATATCCTACCGCACGTTCACTTGAGAATGTAACGAGCATTTGTTATTCTCTTTAAAAGGTTTGGATCCGTAGGTCATTTGTATCCTTAACATGTTTCAAGCATGCATATCCATATTTAAAACAAGTGTAGAAATCTCTTTCTTATAAAATTACAAGCTATTAGGGTTGGACTAGTGGAATTTCCAAAACTTGGATAAAACCCTTTTGTGTTCTTTTGAGGTGTGTGAATAAATTTTCTTTACTTACATTTATTATTCTCTTAAATTTTTTACATACATGACCTCTAAAATTTTCATTTTGTTGTGATCAATTTGTCATCTGCTCAAATTTGTTTACGAGATAAGGGTACAGTGAAAACTGAAGTTTTGATTTAAGAAAAAAACATACATTTTAAATGGAAATGCACAAATGTAGTGAGAGATAATTCCAAAAAGTGTCTGTCATTTTTTAGGATTGTAAACACTTTTTAGTTTTTATATATTTTATTTTGCAATCGTCGGGAAAAGATGGAGGCGGGGGATTTTTAACTGGGTGTTTACTCCCAATCCAGAAGTCATTTCTTACAAAAATAAAGCCCGTTATGCATGATTGACCGATAAATCACTTTACAATCATCAATGATTGGTAGATCAGCTTTTTGTAAATGGGCAAAACATAATGGCTTGTTTGACGCGAATCAAAATATTCCACACTACGTTCACTTGAGAATTTAATGAGCATTTGTTATTTTCTGTAAATGGTTTGGATCCATAGGTCATTTTCATCTTTAACATGTATAGAGCATGCATATCTATTTTTAAAACAAGTGTAGAAATCTCTTTCTTATAAAATTCCAAGCTTTCAGGGTTTGAACTAGTAGAATTTCCCAATCTTAGATAAGAAAAATTTTGTGATCATTTGTGGTGTGTGAATAAATTTTCCTTAATTACATTTCTTATTCTTTAAAATTTTTTCCATACATAAACTCTAAAATTTTCATTTTGTTGTGATCTATGTGCCATCTTGTAAAAATTGTTTACGAGACCAGGGGAAAAACTCAAGTTTTGATTTAAGAAAAAAGCATACATCTAAAATGGAAATGCAAAAATGTAGAGAGAGATAATTTCAAAAAGTGTCTGTAAGTTATAGGGATTTTAAACTCTTTTTAGTTTTTATATATTATGTGTTGCAATCGTCGGGAAAAGGGGGAGGCATGGGATTTTTAACTGAGTGTTGACTCCCAATCCATAAGTCATTTCTTACAAAAATATAGCCCGTTACGCATGATTGACTGATAAATCACTTTACAATCATCTATAATTGTTAGGTTAGCTTTTTATAAATGGGTAAAAAATAATGGCATGTATGACCCGGGAAAATATCCCACTCCACGTTCACTTGAGAATTTAATGAGCATTTGTTAATCTCTATGAAGGGTTTGAATCCATAGGTCATTTGCATCTTTAACATGTTTCAAGCATTCATATCTATTTTTTAAACATGTGTAGAAATCCCTTTCTTATAAAATTCCAAGCTATTAGGGTTGAACTAGTGGAATTTCTGAAACTTGGATAACAAAACTTTTGTGATTATTTGTGGTGTGTGAATAAATTTTCATTAATTATTTTTGCTATTCATTTAAATTTTTTCCATACATAAACTGTAAAATTTTTATTTTATTGTGATCTATTTACCATCTTGTCAAAATTGTTTACGAGATGAAGGGAAAGTGAAAACTCTAGTTTTGATTTAAGAAAAAAGTATACATGTAAAATGGAAATGCACAAATGAAGAGAGAGATAATTTCAAAAAGTGTCAGTAACTTTTAGGGATTGTAAACTCTTTTTAGTTTTTATATATCAAGTTTTGCAATCGTCGGGTAAAGGGGGCGGCAGGGGATTTTTAACTGAGTGTTGACTCCCTATCCATAAGTCATTTCTTTCTGAAATATAGCCTGTTACGCTTGATTGATCAATAACTCACTTTAAAATCATCTTTGATTGTTAGGTCAGTTTTTTTGCAAATGGGCAAAATAATGGCTTGTTTGACTCGGGTAAATATCCCACCACACGTTCACTTGAGAATTTAATGGGCATTTGTTATTCTCTTTAAAAGGTTTGGATCAATTGGTCATTTGCATCTTTAACATTTTTAAAGCATGCATATCCATTTTTAAAACATGTGTAGAAATCTCTTTCTTGTAAAATTCCAAATCATTAGGGTTGAACTATTGGAATTTCCCAACCGTGGATAAAAAAACTTTTGTATTCATTTGAGGTGTGTGAATAAATTTTCTTTTATTACATTTGTTATTATTTTAAATTTTTTCCAAACGTAAACTCCTAAATTTTTATTTCGTTGTGATCTATTCGTAATCTTGTCAAAATTGTTTACGAGATTAGGGGTAAAGTGAAAAATCACATTTCAATTTAAGTAAAAAGCATACATCTAAAATGAAAATGCACAAATGTAGAGAAAGATAATTTCAAAAAGTTTCTGTAATTTTTAGGGATCGTAAACTCTTTTTAGTTTTTATATGTTTTATGTTGCAATTGTTGGGAAAAGGGGGAGGTGGGGGAATTTTAACTGAATGTTGTCTCCCAATCCTTAAGTCATTTCTTACAAATATATAGCCTGTTACGCATGATTGACCGTTAAATCACTTCACCATCATCTATGATTATTAGGTCAGATTTTTGTAAATGGGCAAAAAATAATGGCTTGTTTGACCCAGGAAAATATCCCTTCGCAGGTTCACATGAGAATTTAATGAGCATTTGTTATTCTCTTTAAAAGGGTTTGGATCCATAGGTCATTTGCATCTTTAACATGTTTCAAGCATGCATATCCATTTTCTAAACTTGTGTAGAAATCTCTTTCTTAAAATTCCAAGCTATTGGGGTTGAACTAGTGGAATTTCCCAAACTTGGATAACAAAACTTTTGTGATCATTTGTGGTTTGTGAATAAATTTTCTTTAATAAAATTTCTGATTCTTTTAATATTTTCAATACATTAATTCTATAATTTTCTTTTTGTTGTGATATATTGACCATCATGTCAAAATATTTTATGAGATGAAGGGAAAGTTAAAACTCTAGTATTGATTTAAGAAAATACTATACTTCTAAAATAGAAATGCACAAATGTAGAGAGAGATAATTCCAAAAATTCTCTGTAACTTTTAGGGATTGTACTCTTCTTAGTTTTTATATATCAAGCTTTGCAATCGTCGGGTAAAGGGCAAGCTGGGGGATTTTTTACTGAGCTTTTACATCAATCCATCAGTCATTTATTAAAAAAAATATAGCCCGTTATGCATGATTGACCGATAAAACATTTTAAAATCATCTATGATTGTTAGGCCAGCTTTTTGAAATGGGCAAAATAATGGCTTGTTTGACTCCGGTAAATATCCCACCACACGTTCAGTTGAGAATTTAATGAGCATTTGTTATTTTCTTTAAAAGTTTGGATCCATAGATCATTTGCATCTTTAACATGTTTCATGCTTGCATATCCATATTTAAAACATGAGTAGAAATATCTTTCTTATAAAATTCCAAGCTATTAGGGTTGAACTAGTGAAATTTCCCAAACTTGGATAAAAAAACTTTTGTGTTCATTTGAGGTGTGTGAATAAATTTTATTTACTTACTTTTGTTGTTCTTTTAAATTTTTTCTATACATAAACTCTAAAATTTTATTTCGTTGTGATCTATTTGCCATCATGTCAAAATTGTTTACGAGATCAGGGGAAAGTGAAATGGAAGTGAACAAATATAGAGGGACATAATTCCAAAAAGTGTCTATAATTATTAGGGATTTTAAACTTTTATTAGTTTATATATATATTTTATTTTGTAATTTTCGGGAAAAGGGTTGACTCCAAATCCATGTCATTTCTTAAAAAAATCTAGCTCGTTATGCATGATTGACCGATAAATCACTTTACAATCATCTACGATTGTTAGGTCAACTTTTGTAAATGGGCAAAAAATAATGGCTTGTTTGACCCGGGTAAATAACCCACCGCACGTTCGCTTTAGAATGTAATGAGCATTTTTTATTCTCTTTAAAAGGGTTTGGATCAATAGGTCATTTGCATCTTTAACATGTTTCAAGCATGCGTATCCATTTTTGAAACATGTGTAGAAATCTCTTTCTTATCAAATTCCAAGCTATTAGGGTTGAACAAGTTGAATTTCTCAAACTTGGATAGCAAAATTTTTTTTATCATTTGTGAGGTGTGAATAAATTTTCCTCAATTACATTTGTTATTCTTTTAAATTTTTCCCATACATAAACTCTAAAATTTTCATTTTTTTGTGATCTATTTGCCATCTTGTCAAAATTGTTTACGAGATCAGGGTAAAGTGAAAAACCTAGTTTTGATTTAAGAAAAAAACATACATCTAAAATGGAAATGCACAAATGTAGAAAGAGATAATTCCAAAAAGTTTCTATAATTTGTAGGGATTGTAAACTCTTTTTTTTATATTTTTTATTTTGCAATCATTGGGAAAAAGGGAGGAGGGGGAATTTTAACAGTGTGTTGACTTTGAATCCTAAAGTCATTTCTTAAAAATATATAGCCCGTTACGTATGATTGACTGATAAATCACTTTACAATCATCTATGATTGTTAGGTCAGTTTTTTTAAATGGGCAAAAAATAATGGCTTGTTTGACCCAGGTAAATATCCACCGTAGGTTGACTTGAGAATTTAATGAGCATTTGTTATTCTCTTGAGAGCGTTTGGATCCATAGGTCATTTGCATATTTAACATGTTTCAAGCAGGCAAATCCTTTTTCAAAACTTGTGTAGAAATCTTTTTCTTATAAAATTCCAAGCTATTAGGGTTGAATGAGTGGAACTACCCAAACTTGGATAAAAAACTTTTGTGAGATTTGTGGTTTGTGAATAAATTTTCCTTAATTAAATTTGTTATTCTTTTAATTTTTTTCCATACATTAATTCTAAAATTTTCATTTTGTTATGATATATTTGCCATCTTTTAGAAATCGATTACGAGATGAAGGGAAAATGAAAACTCTAGGATTGATTTAAGAAAAAAATATACATCTAAAATGGAAATGCAAAAATGTAGAGAGATAATTCCAAAAAGTGTTTGTTACTTTTAGGGATTGTAAACTCTTTTTAGTTTTTATATATCAGGTTTTGCAATCATCGGGTAAAGGGCGAGGTGGGGGATTTTTTACTGAGTCTTCACATCCAATCCATCAGTCATTTCTTACATAAATTAAGCCCTTTACGCATGATTGACCGATAAATCACTTTAAAATCATCTATGATTGTTAGGTCAGCTTTTTGTAAATGGGCAAAATAATGGTTTGTTTGACTCGTGTAAATATCCCACCGCAAGTTGACTTGAGAATTTAATGAGCATTTGTTATTTTCTTTAAAAGGTTTGGATCCATAGGTCATTTACATCTTTAACATTTTTCAAGCATGCAAATCCATATTTAAAACATGTGTAGAAATCTCTTTCTTATAAAATTCCAAGCTATTAGGGTTGAACTAGTGGAATTTCTCAAACTTTGATAAAAAAATTTTGTGTTCATTTGTGGAGTGTGAATAAATTTTATTTACTTACATTTGTTATTCTAATAAATTTTTTCCATACATAAATTCTAAACTTTTCATTTTGTTGTGATTTACTTGCCATTTTGTTAAAATTGGTTATGAGATTAGAGGAAAGTGAAAAGTCAAGCTTTGATTGAAGAAAAAAGCATACATCTAAAATGGAAATGCACAAATGTAAAAAGAGATAATTCCAAAAAGTGTCTGTAATTTTTAGGGATTGTAAATTCTTTTTAGTTTTTATATATTTTATTTTGCAATTGTCGGGAAAAGAGGGAGGTGGGGGATTTTTAACTGAGTATTGACTCCCAATCCATATGTAATTTATTACTAAAATATAGCCCGTGTCACATGATTGACCGATAAATCACTTCACAATCATCTATGTTTGTTAGGTCAACTTTTTGTAACTGGGCAAAAAATAATGGCTTGTTTCACACGAGTAAATATCCCACCACACGTTCACTTGAGAATTTAATGAGCATTTGTTATTCTCTTTAAAAGGTTTGGATCCATAGGTCATTTGCATCTTTAACATGTTTCAAGCATGCATACATATTTTAAACATGTGTAGAAATCTCTTTCTAATAAAATTCCAAGCTATTAGGGTTGAACTTGTAGAATTTCCTAAACTTGGATAAAAAACTCTTGTGTTCATTTGAGGTGTGTGAATAAATTTTCTTTACTTACATTAGTTTTTCTTTCAAATTTTTTTCCATACATAAACTCAAAAATTTTAATTTTGTTGTGATCTATTTGCCATCTTGTCAAAATTGTTTATGAGATCAGAAAAGTGATAACTCAATTTTTGATTTAAGAAGAAAGCATACATCTAAAATTGAACTGCACAAATGTAGAGAGAGATAATTCCAAAAAGTGTCTATAATTTTTAGGATTGTAAACTCTTTTTAGTTTCTATATATTTTATTTTTCAATCATGGGCAAAAGGGGGAGGCATGGGATTTTTAATTAAGGGTTGACTCCCAATCCATATGTCATTTCTTACAAAAATATAGCATGTTACGATTGATTAACCGATAAATCACTTTACAATCGTTTATGATTGTTAGGCCAGCTTTTTGTAAATGACCAAAAAATAATGGCTTGTTTGACACAGGTAAATATCCCACCACACGTTCACGTTAGAATTTAATGAGCATTTGTTATTCTCTTTAAAACGTTTTGATCCATAGGTCATTTGCATCTTTAACATGTTTCAAGCATTCATATCCATATTTAAAACATGTGTAGAAATCTCTTTCTTATAAAATTCCAAGTTATTTGGGTTTAACTAGTGGAATTTCCAAAACTTGGATAAAAAAATTTTTGTGTTCTTTTGAGGTGTGTGAATAAATTTTCTTTACATACATTTGTTATTCTTTTAAATTTTTTCCCTACGTAAACTCTAAAATTTTCGTTTTGTTGTGATCTATTTGCCACTTGGTCAAATTTGTTTACGACATCAGTGGAAAGTGAAAACTTATGTTTTGATTTTAGAAAAAAGCATACATCTAAAATGGAAATGCACAAATGAAGAGATAGATAATTCCAAAGAGTGTATGTAATTTTTAGGGATTGTAAACACTTTTTAGTTTTAATCTTTTTTATTTTTGAATCGTCGGGAAAAGGGGGAGGCGGGTGAGTTTTTACCGAGTGTTGACTCCCTATGCCTAAGTCATTTCTAACAAAAATATTGCCTATTCTGTATGATTGACCGATAAATCACTTTACAATCATCTATGATTGTTAGGTCAGCTTTTTGTAAATGGGCAAAAAATAATGATTTGTTTGACCCAGGTAAATATCCAACCGCACTTTTACTTCAGAATTTAATGAGCATTTGTTATTCTCTTTAAATGGTTTGGATCCATAGGTCATTGGAAACTTTATCATGTTTCAAGCATGCATATCCATCTTTAAAACATGTGTGCAAATCTCTTTCTTAAAAAATTCCAAGCTATTAGAGTTGAACTAGTGGAATTTCCCAAACATGGATAATAGAAATTTTGTGCTCATTTGTGGTGTGGATAATAAACTTTTCCCATAGATAAACACTAAAATTTTAATTTTGTTATGATCTATTTCCGATTTTGTCAAAATTGTTTACGAGATGAAGGGAAAGTGAAAACTCTAGTTTGAGTTAAGAAAAAAGTATACATCTAAAATCGAAATGCACAAATGTAGAGAGAGATAATTCCAAAAAGTGTCTGTAACTTTTAGGGATTATAAACTCTTTTTAGTTTTTATATCAGGTTTTGCAATCGTTGGGTAAAAGGGGAGGCGGGGTATTTTTAACTGAGTGTTGACTCTCAATCCGTAAGTCATTTATTACAAAAAAATAGCCTGATACGCATCATTGACCAATAAATCACTTTAAAATCATCTATGATTGTTAGGTCAGCTTTTTTAAAATGGGCAAAATAATGGGTTGTTTGACTCGGGTAAATATCCCACCACATGTTCACTTGAGTATTTAATGAGCATTTGTTATTCTCGTTAGAAGGTTTTGATCCATAGGTCATTTGCATCTTTAACAAGTTTCAAGCAAACATATCCATATTTAAAACATGTGTAGAAATCCCTTTCTAATAAAATTCCAAGCTATTAAGGTTGAACTAGTGGAATTTCCCAAACTTGGACAAAAAAACTTTTGTGTTCATTTGAGGTGTGTGAATAAATTTTCTTTACTCACTTTTGTTATTCTTTTAATTTTTTTCTATACATAAACTCTAAAATTTTGCATTTTGTTGTGATCTATTTGCCATCTTGTCAAAATTGTTTACGAGTTCAAGGGAAAGTAAAATCACAAGTTTTAATTTAAGAAAAAAGCATACATCTAAAATGGAACTTCACAAATGTAGAAAGAGATAATTCCAAAAAGTGACTATAATTTTTAGGGATTGTAAACTATATTTTATTTTGCAATCGTCAGAAAAAGGGGGAGGCGGAGTAATTTTAACTGAGTGTTGACTTCGAATCCATAAGTCATTTCTTACAAAAATATAGCCCATTACGCATGATTGACCGATCAATCATTTTACAATCATATATGATTGTTCGGTCAGCTTTTTGTCAATGGGCAAAAAGTAAAGGCTTGTTTGACCTGGGTAAATATGTCACCTTTAATTAGCATTTGTTATTCTCAATAAAAGGTTTGGATCCGTAGGTCATTTCCATCTTTAACATTTTTCAAGCATGCATATCCATTTTTAAAACATATGGACAAATCTCTTTCTTATAAAAGTCCAAGCTACAGGGGTTGAACTAGTGGAATTTTCCCAAACTTGGATAACAAAACTTTTGCAATCATTTGTGGTGCGTGAATAAATTTTCCTTCATTACATTTGTTATGGTTTTAAATTTTTTCCATACATAAACACTAAAATTTTCATTTTGTAGTGATCTATTTGCCATCTTTTCAAAACTGTTTACGAGATGAACGGAAAGTGAAAACTCTAGTTTTGATTTAATAAAAAAGTATACATCTAAAATGAAAATGCACAAATGTAGAGAGAGGTGATTCCAAAAAGTGTCTGTAACTTTTAGGGATTGTAAACTCTTTTTAGTTTTTAAATATCAGATTTTGTAATCATTGGGTAAAGGGGGAGGCGGGGGATTTTTAATTGAGTGTAGACTCCCAATCCATAAGTCTTATCTAACAAAAATATAGACCATTACGCATGATTGACAGATAAATCACTTTAAAATCATCTATGATTTTTAGGTCAGCTTTTTGTAAATGGGCAAAATAAAGAGTTGTTTGGCTCGAGCAAATATATCAACGCACGTTCACTTGAGAATTTAATGAGAATTTGTTGTTATTTTTAAAAGGTTTGGATCCATAGGTCATTTGCATCTTTAACATGTTTCAAGCATGCATATCCAATTTTAAAACATGTGTAGAAATCTCTTTCTTATAAAATTCCAAGCTATTAGTGTTGATCTGGTAGAATTTCCCAATCTTGGATAAAAAAACTTCTGTGTTCATTTGAGGTGTGTGAATAAATTTTCTTTACTTACATTTGTTATTCTTTTAAATTTTTTCCAAATATAAACTCTAAAATTTTCATTTGCTTGTGATCTATTTGCCATCTTGTCAAAATTGTTTACGAGATCGAGGGAAAGTGAAAACTCAAGTTTTGATTTAAGAAAAAAACATACATCTAAATTGGAAATGCACAAATGTAGATAGAGATAATTCAAAAAAGTGTCTGTTATTTTTAGGGATTGTAAACTCTTTTTAGTTTTAATATATATTATTTTGTAATCGGTTGGAAAAGGGGGAGGCGGTGGACTTTTAACTGAGTGTTGACTCCCAATCCATGAGTTATTTCTTACAAAAATATAGCCTGTTACACATGATTGACCAATAAATCACTTTAAAATCATCTATAATTGTTAGTTCAGCTTTTGTAAATGGGCAAAAAATAATGGCTTGTTTGATCCGGCTTAATATCCCACCGCACGTTCACTTGAAAATTTAATGAGAATTTGTTAATCTCTTTAAAAGGTTTGGATACAAAGGTCATTTGCATCTTTAACATGTTTCAAGCATGCATATCCATTTTTAAAATATGTGTAGAAATCTCTTTCTTCTAAAAGTTCAAGCTACAAGGGTTGCACTAGTGGAATTTTCCAACACTTGGATCACAAAACGTTTGTGATCATTTGTGGTGAGTGAATAAATTTTCCTTAATTACATTGGTTATTATTTAAAAAAATTTTCATACAAAAACTCTAAAATTTTCATTTTTGTTGTGATCTATTTGCCATCTTGTCAAAATTGTTTACGAGATGAAGGGAAAGTTAAAACTCTAGTTTAGATTTGAGAAAAAGGTATACGTCTAAAATGGAAATGCACAAATGTAGAGAGAGATAATTCCAAAAAATGTCTGTAATTTTTAGGGATTGTAAACTCTTTTTAGTTTCTATATATTTTATTTTGCAATTTTCGGGAAAATGGGGAGGCGGAGGATTTTTAACTGAGTGTTGATTCCAATTCCATAAGTCGTTTCTTACAAAAATATAGCCCGTTACGCAGGATTGACTGATAAATCACTTTACAATCATCTATGATTGTTAGGTCAGCTTTTTGTTAATGGGAAAAAAATAATGGCTTGTTTGACCTGGGTAAATATCCCACCGCATGTTCATTAGAGAATTTAATAAGCATTTTTTATTCTCATTAAAAGGTTTGGATCCATAGGTCATTTGCATCGTTAACATGTTTCAAGCATTCATATCCGTTTTAAAACATGGGTAGAAATCTCTTTCATTAAAATTCCAAGCGATTAGGGTTGAACTAGTGGAATTTCCCAAACTTTAATATCCAAACTTTTGTGATCATTTGTGGTGTGTGAATAAATTTTCCTTAATTACATTTGTTATTCTTATAAATTTTTTCCATACATAAACTCTAAAATTTTCATCTTGTTGTGATCTATTTGCCATCTTGTCAAAATTATTTACGTAATGAAGGGAAAGTGAAAACTCTAGTTTTGATTTAAGAAAAAAGTATACATCTAAAAAGGAAATGCACAAATGTAGAGAGAGATAATTCCAAAAAGTGTCTGTAACTTTTAGGGATTGTAAACTCTTTTTAGTTTTTATATATCCAGTTTTGTAATCATCGAGTAAAGGTGTAGGCGGGGGATTTTTAACTGAGTGTTGACTCCCAATCCATAAGTCATTTCTTATAAAAATATAGCCCGTTACACATGATTGGCCGATAAATCACTTTAAAATCATCTATGATTGTTAGGTCAACTTTTAAATAATGGTTTGTTTACATCGGGTAAATATCCCACCACACGTTCACTTGAGAATTTAAAGAGCATTTGTTATTCTCCTTAAAAGGTTTGGATCCGTAGGTCATTTGCATCTTTAACATGCTTAGAGCATGCATATCCATATTTAAAACATGTGTAGAAATCTCTTTCTTACAAAATTCCAAGTTATTAGGGTTGAACTAGTGGAATTTCTCAAACTTGGATAAAAAAACTTTTGTGTTCATTTGAGGTTTGGGAATAAATTTTCTTTACTTACATTTGTTATTCTTTTAAATTTTTTCGATACGTAAACTCTAAAAATTTCATTTTGTTGTGGTCTATTTGCCATCTTGTCAAAATTTTTTACATGATAAGGGGAAAGTGAAAAATCAAGTTTTGATTTAAGAAAAAAGTATATATCTGAAATGGAAATGCACAAATCTAGAGAGAGATAATTCTAAAAAGTCTCTGTAATTTTTAGGGATTGTAAACTCTTTTTTTATATATATTTATTTTTCAATCGTTGGGAAAAGGGGGAGGCGTGGGATTTTTAACTGAGTGTTGACTCCCAATCCATAAGTAATTTTTTACAAAAATATAGCCCGTTACACATGATTGACTGATAAATCACTTTACAATCATCTATGATTGTTAGGTCAATTTTTGTGAATGGCCAAAAAATAATGCCTTGTTTTTACCAGGGTAAATATCCATCCGCACGTTTACTTGAGTATTTAATGAGCTTTTGTTATTCTCTTTAAAAGGTTTGGATCCCTAGGTCATTTGCATCTTTAACATGTTTCAAGCATGCATATCGATTTTTAAAACATTTGTAGAAATCTCTTTCTTGTAAAATTCCAAGCAATTAAGGTTGAACTAGTGGAATTTCCAAAACTTGCATAAAAACTTTTTTGGGTTTATTTGAGGTGTGTGGATAAATTTTCTTTACTTACATTTGTTATTCTTTAAAAAAATTTCCATTCATAAACTCTAAAATTTTCATTTTGTTGTGATCTATTTACCATCTTGTCAAAATTGTTTACGAGATCAGGGGAAAGTGAAAAATCAAGTTTTGATTTATGAAAAAAGCATACATCTAAGATAGAAATGCACATATGTAGAGAGATAATTCCATAAAGTGTCTGTAATTTGTTGGGATTGTAAATTATTTTTAGTTTTTATAAATTTTATTTTGCAATCATCAGAAAAAAGGGGAGGCGTGGGATTTTTAACTTAGTGTTAACTCCCAATCCATAAGTCATTTCTTACAAAAATATAGCCCGTTACACATGATTGATAGATAAATCACTTGACAATAATGTATGATTATTACGTCAGCTTTTTGTAAATGGGCAAAAAATAATGGCATGTTTGACCCGAGTAAGTATCCCACCGCACGTTGACATGAGAATTTAATGAGCATTTTTTATTCTATTTAAAAGGTTTGGATCCATTGGTCATTTGCATCTTTAACATGTATCAAGGATGCATATCCATTTAAAAACATGTGTAGAAATCTCATTCTTAAAAATTCCAAGCTATTAGGGTCGAACTAGTGGAATTTCCCAAACTTTGATATCCAAACTTTTTTTATCAATTGTGGTGTGTGAATAAATTTTCCTTAATTACATTTGTTATTTTTTTCAATTTTTTCCATACATAAAACTCTAAAATTTTCATTCTGTTGTGTTCTATTTGCCATCTTGTCAAAGTTGTTTACAAGATGAAGGGAAAGTGAAAACTCTAGTTTTAATTTAAGAAAAAAGTATAAATCTAAAATGGAACTGCACAAATGTAGAGAGAGATAATTCCAAAGAGTGTATGTAACTTATAGGGATTGTAAACTCTTTTTAGTTTTTATATATCATGTTTTGCAATTGTCAGGTAAAGGGGGAGGCAGGGGATTTTTAACTGAGTGTCGACTCCCAATCGATAAGACATTTTTTTAAAAAAAATAGCCCATTACGTTTGATTGACCGATAAAACACTTTAAAATCATCTATGATTGTTAGGTCAGGTTTTGTAAATGGGCAAAATAATGGCTTGTTTGACTCGGATAAATATCCCACCACACGTTCACTTGAGAATTTAATGAGCATTTGTTATTCTCTTTAAATGGTTTGGATCCATAGGTCATTGGAAACTTTATCATGTTTCAAGCATGCATATCCATTTTTAAAACATGTGTAGAAATCTCTTTCTTTTAAAATTCCAAGCTATTAGGGTTGAACTAGTGGAATTTCCCAAACTTGGATAAAAAAGCTATTGTGTTCATTTAAGGTGTGTGAATAAATTTTCTTTACTTACATTTGTTAATCTTTAAAAATTTTTACATACATAAACTCTAAAAGTTTCTTTTTGCTGTGTTCTATTAGCCATCTTGTCAAAATTGTTGACGAGAAAAGGGGAAAGTGAAAACTCAAATTTTGATTTAAGAAATAAGTATACATCTGAAATGGAAATTCACAAATGTAGAGAGAGATAATTCCAAAAAGTGGTAGTAATTTTTAGGGATTGTAAACTCTTTTTTGTTTTTATATATTTTATTATGCAATCGTAGGGAAAAGGGGGAGGCAGGGGATTTTTAACTGAGTGTTGACACCCAATTCAAAAGTCATTTTATACAAAAATATAGCCCGTTATGCATGATTGACTGATAAATCACTTTAAAATCATCTATGACTGTTAGGTTAGCTTTTTGTAAATATCCAAAAAATAATGGCTTGTTTGACCCGGGTAAATATCCCACCGCATGTTCACTTGAGAATTTAATGAACTTTTGTTATTCTCTTTAAAAGGTTTGGATCCATAGGTCATTTGTATCTTTAACATGTTTCAACCATGCATATCCATTTTTAAAACATGTGTAGAAATTTCTTTCTTATAATAGTCCAAGCAATAAGGGTTGAACTAGTGGAATTTTCACAAACTTGGATCTCAAAACTTTTGTGAGCATTTGTGGTGTGTGAATAAATTTTCCTTAATTACATTTGTATTCTTTTAAATTTTTTCCATACATCAACTCTAAAATTTTCATTTTGTTGTGATCTATTTGCCATCTTGTCAAAATTGTTTACAAGATGAAGGGAAAGTGAAAACTCAAGTTTTGATTTAAGAACAAAGAATACATCTAAAATGGAAATGCACAAATGTAGAGAGAGATAATTCCTAAAAGTGTCTATAACTTTTAGGGATTGTAAACTCTTTTTAGTTTTTAGATATCTAGTTTTGCAATCGTTGGGAAAAGGGGGAGGTGGGGGATTTTTAACTGAGTGTTGACTCCCAATCCAACGGTCATTTCTTACAAAAATATAGCCCATTATGCATGATAAATCAGTTTAAAATCATCTATGATTGTTAGCTTAGCTTTTTTAAAATGGGTAAAAAATAATGCCTCTTTTGCCAGGGTAAATATTCCACCGCACGTTCACTTGAGAATTTAATGAGCATTTGTTATTCTCTTTAAAAGGTTTGGATCCATAGGTCATTTGCATCCTTAACATGTTTCAAGCATGCATATCCATTTTTAAAACATGTGTAGAAATCTCTTTCTAATAAAATTCCAAGCTATTAGGGTTGAACAAGTGAAATTTCCCAAACTTAGATAACAAAACTTTTGTGATCATTTGTGGTGTGTGAATAAATTTTCCTTACTTACATTTGATATTCTTTTAAATTTTTTTCATGCATAAACTCAAATATTTTAACTTTATTGTGATCTATTTTCCATATTGTCAAAATTGTTTATGAGATGAAGCGAAAGTGAAAAATCTTGTTTTCACTTAAGAAAAAAGTATACATCTAACTTTGAAATGCACAAATGTAGAGTGAGATAATTCCAAAAAGTGTCTGTAATTTTTAGGGATTGTAAACTCCTTTTAGATTTTATATATCATGTATTGCAATCGTCGGGTAAAGGGGGAGGTGGGGGATTTTCAACTGAGATTTGACTCCCAATCCATAAGTCATTTCTTACAAACATATAGACCATTACACATGATTGACCGATAAATCACTTTAAAATCATCTATGATTGTTAGGTCAACTTTTTGTAAATTGGAAAAATTAAGGCCTGTTTGACTCGGGAAAATATCCCACCACACGTTCACTTGAGAATTTAATGAGAATTTGTTGTTCTCTTAAAAAGGTTTGGATCCATAGGTCATTTGCATCTTTAACATGTTTCATGCATGCATGTCCATTTTTAAAACAGGTGTAGAAATCTTTTCTTATAAAATTCCAAGCTATTAGTGTTGAAGTAGTAGAATTTCCAAAACTTGGATAAAAAATATTTTGTGTTCATTTGAGGTGTGTGAATAAATTTTATTTTCTTACATTTGTTATACTTTTAAATTTTTTCCATACATAAACTCTAATATTTTCATTTTTTTGTGATCTATTTGCCTTCTTGTCAAAATTTTTTACGAGATCAAGGGAAGTGAAAACTCAAGTTTTTATTTAAGAAAAAACATACATCTAAAATGGAAATGCACAAATGTAGAGGGAGATAATTCGGAAAAGTGTCTGTTATTTTTAGGGATTGTAAACTCTTTTTAGTTTTTATATATTTTATTTTGCAGTCGGTTGGAAAAGGGGAAGGTGGGGGAGTTTTAACTGAGGGTTGACTCTCAATCCAGAAGTCATTTCTTACAAAAATATAACCCGTTACCCATGATTGACCAATAAATCACTTTACAATCATCTATGATTGTTATTTCAGCTTTTTGCAAATGGGCAAAAAATAATGGCTTGTTTGACCCAGGTAAATATCCCACAGCACGTTGACTACAGAATTTAAAGAGCATTTGTTATTCTCTTTAAAAGGATTGGATCCATAGGTCATTTTTATCTTTAACATGTTTCAAGAATACATATCCATTTTTAAAACAAGTGTAGAAATCTCTTTCTTATAAAATTTCAAGCTATTAGGGTTGAACTAGTGGAATTTCCCAAACTTTAATAACAAAAATTTTGTGATCATTTGTGGTGTGTGAATACATTTTCCTTAATTAAATTGTTTATCTTTTAAATTTTTTCCATACATAAACTCTAAAATTTTCATTTTGTTGTGATCTATTTACAATCTTGTCAAAATAGTTTACGAGATGAGGGGAAAGTGAAAACTCTAGTTTTGATTTAAGAAAAAAGTATACATCTAAAATGTAAATATACAAATGTAGGAGAGATAATTCCAAAAAGAGTTTTTTACTTTTAGGGATTGTAAAATCTTTTTAGTTTTTATATATAAGGTTTTGCAATCGTCGGGTGAAGGGGGAGACGGGGGATTTTTAACTTAGTGTGGACTGTCAATCCATAAGTCATTTCTTACAACCATATAGCCCATTACGTATGATTCACCGATAAATCACTTTAAAATCATCTATGATTGCTAGGTCAACTTTTTGTAAATGGGTAAAATAATGGCTTGTTTGACTCGGGTAAATATCCCACCACACGTTCACTTGAGAATTTAATGAGTATTTGTTATTCTCCTAAAACGTTTTGGATCCATAGGTCATTTCAATATTTAAAATGTTTCAAGAATCCATATCCATACTTAAACATGTGTAGAAATCTCTTTCTTATAAAATTCCAAGCTTTTAAGGTTGGACTAGTGGAATTCCCCAAACTTGGATAAAAAAAATTTTGTGTTCATTTGAGGCGTGTGAATAAATTTTCTTTACTTACATTTGTTATTCTTTTAAATTTTTTCCATACATAAACTCTAAAATTTTCTTTTTGTTGTGATCTATTTGCCATCTTGTCAAAAAAATTTACGAGATCAGGGGAAAGTGAAGACACAAGTTTTGATTTAAGAAAAAACCATACATCTAAAATTGAAATGAAAAAAAGTAAAGAGAGATAATTCCAAAAAGTGTCTGTAATTTTTAGGGATTGTAAACTCTATTTAGTTTTTATATATTTTTTTTACAATCGTATGGAAAAGGGGGAGGCAGGGGATTTTTAACCGAGTGTTGACTCCCAGTCCATCAGTCATTTGTTTCAAAAATATAGGCCGTTACGCTTGATAGACCGATAAATCACTTTACAATCATCTATGATTGTTAGGTTAGCTTTTTGTCAATGGGCAAAAAATAATGGTTTGTTTGGCCCAGGTAAATATCCTAGCGCACGTTCACTTGAGAATTTAATGAGCATTTGTTCGTCTCTTTAAAAGGTTTGGATCCATAGGTCATTTGCATCTTGAACATGTTTCAAGCATGCATATCCATTTTTAAAAGATGTGTAGAAATCTCTTTCTTATAAAATTCCGAGTTGTAAGGGTTGAACTAGTGGAATTTTCCCAAACTTGGATCAAAAAACTTTTGTGATCATTTGTGGTGTGAATAAATTTTCCTTAATTACATTTGTTATTCTTTTAATTTTTTCCATACATAAACTCTAAAATTTTCATTTTGTTGTGATTTATTTGCCATCTTGTCAAAATTGTTTACGGGATGAAGGGAAAGTGATAACTCTAGTTTTGATTTAAGAAAAAAGTATACATCTAAAATGCAAATGCACAAATGTAGAGAGAGATAATTCCAAAAAGTTTTTGGAAATTATAGGGATTGTAAACTCTATTTATTTTATATATCAGGTTTTGCAATCATCGAGTAAAGGGGTAGGCGGGGGATTTTTAACTAACACTTGACTCCCAATCCATAAGTCCTTTCTTACAAAAATATTGACCAATACTCATGATTGACTGATAAATAAATTTAAAATCATCTATGATTGTTACGTCAACTTTTTGTAAATGGGCAAAATAAAGGCTTGTTTGACTAGGGAAAATAACCCACCGCACGTTCACTTGAGAATTTAATGAGCATTTGTTTTTCTCTTTAAAAGGTTTGGATCCATAGATCATTTGCATCTTTAACATGTTTCAAGCATGCATATCCTTTTTTAAAACATGTGTAGAAATCTTTTTCTTATAAAATTCCATGCTATTGGGGATGAACTAGTGGAATTTCCAAAACTTGGATAAAAAAACTTTTGTCTTCATTTGAGGTTTGTGAATAAATTTTCTTTACTTACATTTGCTATTCTTTTAAAGTTTTTCTATACATAAAATCTAAAATTTTCATTTTGTTGTGATCTATTTGCCATCTTGTTAAAATTGTTAACGAGATCAGGGGAAAGTGAAAACTCAAATTTTGATTTAAGAAAAAAGTATACATCTAAAATGGAAATGCACAAAAGTAGAGAGAGATAATTCCAAAAAGTGTCTGTCATTTTAAGGGATAGTAAAATCTTTTTAGTTTTTATATATATTTTATTTTTCAATCGTCGAGAAAAGGGGGAGGCGGGGGATTTTTAACTGATTGTTGACACCCAATCTATAAGTTATTTCTTACAAAAATATAGCTCGTTAAGCATTATTGACCAATAAATAATTTTAAAATCATCTATAATTCTTAGGTCATCTTTTTGTGAATGGGAAAAAATAAATGCTTGTTTGACCTGGGTAAATATCCCACCGCATGTTCAATTGAGAATTTAATGAGCATTTGTTATTCTGTTTAAAAGATTTGGATCCATAGGTCATTTGCATCTTTAACATGTTTCAAGCATGCATATCCATTTTTAAAACAAGTGTAGAAATATCTTCCTTATAAAATTCCCAGCTATTAAGGTTGAACTAGTTTAATTTCCAAAACTTGGATAAAAAAACTTTTGTGTTCATTTGAGGTGTGTGAATAAATTTTATTTACATACATATGTTATTATTTTAAAATTTTTCCACACATAAACTCTAAAATTTTCATTTTTTTTTGCGATCTTTTTACCTTCTTGTCAAAATTGTTTACGAGATCAGGGGAAAGTGAAAACTCGAGTTTTGATTTAAGAAAAAATCATACATCTAAAATGGAAATGCACAAATGTAGAGAGAGATAATTCCAAAAAGTGTTTGTAATTTTTAGGGATTGTAAACTTCTTTTAGTTTTTATAAATTTTATTTTGCATTCCTCAGGAAAAGGGGGAGGCGGGGGATTTTTAACTGAGTGTTGACTCCCAATCCATAAGTCATTTCTTTCAAACATATAGCCCGTTACGTATGATCGACCGATAAATCACTTTAAAATCATCTATGATTGTTAGGTCAGCTTTTTGTCTAATGGCTTGTCTGACCCGGGTAAATATCCCACTGCACGTTCACTTGAGAATTTAATGAACATTTTTTATTTGCTTTAAAAGGTTTGGATCCAAAGTTCATTTGCATCTTTAACATCTTTCAAGAATGCATATCCATTTTTAAAATATGTGTAGAAATCTCTTTCTTATAAAAGTCCAAGCCATTAAGGTTGGACTAGTGGAATTTTCACAAACTTGGATCACAAAACTTTTGTGATCATTTGTGGTGTGTGAATAAATTTTCTTTAATAACATTTGTTATTCTTTTAAAGTTTTTTCCATACATAAACTCTAAAATTTTCATTTTTTTGTGATCTATTCCCATATTGTCAAAATTGTTTACGAGATGAAGGGGAAGTGAAAACTCTAGTTTTGATTTAAGAAAAAAGTATTCATCTAAAATGGAAATGAACATATGTAGAGAGAGATAATTCCAAAAAGTGTCTGTAACTTTTAGGGATTGTAAACTCTTTTTAGTTTTTATATATCAGGTTTTGCAATCGTTGGGTAAAGGGGGAGGCGGGGGATTTTTAACTGAGTGTTGACTCCCAATCCGTAAGTCTTTTCTTACGAAATATAGACCATTACGCGTGATTGAACAATAAATCACTTTAAAATCATCTATGATTGTTAGGTCAACTTTTTGTAAATATGCAAAATAAGGGCATGTTTGACTCAAAAAAATATCCTACCGCACGTTCACTTGAGAATTTAATGAGCACATGTTGTTCTCTTTAAAAGGTTTGGATCCATATGTCATTTGCATCTTTAACATGTTTCAAGCATGCATATCCATATTTAAAACATGTGTAGAAATCTCTTTCTTACAAAATTCCAAGAGATTAAGGTTCAACTAGTGGAATTTCCAAAACTTGGATAAAAAAACTTTTGTGTCCATTTGAGGTGTGTGAATAAATTTTGTCAATATACATTTTTTTCTTTAAAAAAATTTCAATACATAAACTTTAAAGTTTTCATTTTGTTGTGATGTACTTGCCTTCTTGATAAAAATATTTTTCGAGATCAGGGGAAAGTGAAAATTCAATTTTTTATTTAAGAAAAAAGCATAAATCTAAAATGGAAATGAAAAAATGTAGAGAGAGATAATTCCAAAAAGTGTGTAATTTTTAGGGATTGTAAACTCTTTTTAGTTTTTTTATATTTTATTTTGCAATTGCGGGAAAAGGGGGAGGCGGGAAATTTTTAACTGTATGTTGAATCCCAATCCATCAATCATTTCTTACAAAAATATAGCACGTTACGTATGATTGACCGATAAATCACTTTAAAATCATCAATGATTGTTAGGTCAGCTTTTTGCTAATGGGTAAAAATTAATGGCTTGTTTGGCCAGGGTAAATATCCCACCGCACGTTCACTTGAGAATCTAATGAGCATTTTTTCTTCTCTTTAAAAGGTTTGGATCCATAGGTCATTTGCATCTTTAACATGTTTCAAGCATGCATATCCATTTTTAAAACATGTGTAGAAATCTATTTCTTATAAGAGTCCAAAGTATAAGGGTTGAACTAGTGGAATTTTCCTGAACTTCGATCAAAAACTTTTGTGATCATTTGTGGTGTGTGAATAAATTTTATTTAATTACATTTGTTATTCTTTTAAATTTTTTCCATACTAAAACTCTAAAATTTTCATTTTGTTGTGAACTATTTGCCATCTTGTCAAAAGTTTTTACGAGATGAAGGAAAAGTGAAAACTCTAGTTTTAATTTAAGAAAAAAGTATACTTCTAAAATGGAAATGCACAAATGTAGGGAGAGATAATTCCAAAAAGTGTCTGCAACTTTTAGGTATTGTAAACTGTTTTTAGTTATTATATATCAGGTTTTGCAATCGCCAGGTAAAGTGGGAGGGGTGGGATTTTTAACTGAGACTTGACTCCCAATCCATAAGTCCTTTCTTTCAAAAAAATTGACCATCACACATGATTGACTGATAAATCACTTTAAAATCATCTATGATTGTTAGGTATGCTTTTTCTAAATGTCCAAAATAAAGGCATGTTTGACTCGGGAAAATATCCCACTGCATGTTCACTTGAGAATTTAATGAGCATTTTTTGTTCTCTTTAAAAAATTTGGATCCATAGATCATTTGCATCTTTAACGTATTTCAAGCATGCATATCCATTTTTAAAACATATGTACAAATATCTTTCTTATAAAATTCCAAACTATTAGGGTTGAACTAGAGGAATTTTTGAAACTTCGATAAAAAAACTTTTGTGTTCATTTGATGTTTGTGAATAAATTTTCTTTCCTTACATTGGTTATTCTGTTAAAAAAATTTCCATAAATAAACCCTCAAATTTTCATTTTTTTGTGATCTATTTGCCATCCTTCCAAAATTGTTTATGAGATCAGGGGAGAGTGAAAACTCAAGTTTTGATTTAAGAAAAAAGTATATATCTAAAATGGAAATGTTGAGAGAGATAATTCAAAAAAGTGTTTGTAATTATTAGGGATTGTAAACTCTTTTTAGTTTTTATATATTTTATCATGCAATCGTCGGGAAAAGGGGGAGGCGAGGGATTTTTAACTGAGTGTTCACACCCAATCCATAAGTTATTTCTTACAAAAATATAGCCCGTTACGCATGATTGACCGATAAATGACTTTACAATCATCTATGATTGTTATGTCAGCTTTTTGTCAATGGGAAAAAAATAAGGGCTTGTTTGACCTAGGTAAATATCCCACCGCACGTTCACTTGTCAATTTAATGAGCATTTGTTATTCTCTTTAAAAGGTTTGCATCCATAGGTCATTTGCATCTTTTACCTGTTTCAATCATGCATATCCATTTTTAAAACATGTGTAGAAATCTCTTTCTTATAAAATTCAAAGCTATTAAGGTTGAACTAGTGGAATTTCGAAAGCTTGGATAATAAAACTTTTGTGTTCATTTGAATTGTGTGAATAAGTTTTCTTTAGTTACATTTGTTATTCTTTAAATAAATTTCTATACATAAACTCTAAAATTTTCATTTTGTTGTGATCTATTTGCCATCTTGTCAAAGTTGTTTATGAGATCAGGGGAAAGTGAAAACTCTTGTTTTGATTTGATAAAAATGCATACATCTAAAATGGAAATGCACAAATGTGGAGAGATAATTCCAAAAAGTGTCTATTATTTTTAGGGATTGTAAACTCTTTTTAGTTTTTATATATTTTATTTTGCAATCTGTTGGAAAAGGGTGAGGCGGGGGATTTTTAGCTGAGTGTTGACTCTCAATCCTTGAGTCATTTCTTAAAAAAATATAGCCCGTTACGCATGATTGACCGATAAATCACTTTACAATCATCTATGAATGTTAGTTCAGTATTTTGTAAATGGGCAAAAAATAATGGCTTGTTTGACCCGGGTAAATATGCCGCCGCACGTTCACTTGAGAATTTAATGAGCATTTGTTATTCTCTTTAAAAGGTTTGGATCCATAGGTCATTTGCATCTTTAACATGTTTCAAGCATGCATATCCATTTTTAAAACATGTGTAGAAATCTCTTTCTTATAAAATTCCAAGCTATTTGGGTTGAAATAGTGGAATTTCCTAAACTTTAATAACAAAACTTTTGTGTTCATTTGTGTGTGGGAATAAATTTTCTTAATTACATTTGTTATTCTTTTAAATTTTCTCCATACATAAACTCTAAAATTTTCATTTTGTTTTGATCAGTTTGCCATCTTGTCAAAATGTTTTACGAGATGAAGGGAAAGTGAAAACACTAGTTTTGATTTAAGAAAAAAGAATACATCTAAAATGGAAATGCACAAATGTAGAGAGATAATTCAAAAAATTATTGTAACTTTTAGGGATTGTAAACTCTTTTTAGTTTTTATATATAAGGTTTTGCAATCGTCGGGAAAAGGGGATGCCGGGGGATTTTTAATTGAGTGTTGACTCTATATCCATAAGTCATTTCTTACAAACATATAGCCCGTTACGCATGATTCACCGATAAATCACTTTAAAATCACTTGAGAATTTAATGATCTTTTGTTGTTCTCTTTAAAAGGTTTGGATCCATAGGTCAATTGCATCTTTAACATGTTTCATTCATGCATACCCATATATAAAACATGTGTCGAAATCTCTTTCTAATAAAATTCTAAGTTATTAGGGTTGAACTAGTGGAATTTCCAATGCTTGGATAATAAAAATTTTGTGTTCATTTGAATTGTGTGAATATGTTTTCTTTACTTACATTTTTTATTATTTTAAATTGTTTCAACAGATAAACTCTAAAATTTTCATTTTGTTGTGATCTATTTGCCATCTTGTAAAAATTGTTTACGAGATCAGGGGAAACTGAAAACTCAAGTTTTGATTTAAGAAAAAAGCATACATCTAAAATGGAAATGAACATGTAGAGAGAGATAATTCCAATTTTTTTTTGTAATTTTTAGGGATTGTAAACTCATTTTAGTTTTTATAAATTTTATTTTGCAATCGTCGGGAAAAGGGAGAGGCGGGGGATTTTTAACTGAGTGTTGACTCCCAATCCATTTGTCATTTCTTACAAAAATATAGCCCATTTCGCATGATTGACCGATAAATCACTGTAAAATCATCTATGATTGTTAGGTCAGTTTTTTGTCAATGGGTAAAAAATAATGGCTTGTTTGGCCCGGGTAAATATCCCACCGCACGTGCATTTGAGAATTTGATGACAATTTGTTCTTCTCTTAAAAAGGTTTGGATCCATAGGGAATTTGCATCTTTAACATGTTTCAAGCATGCATATCCATTTTTAAAACATGTGTAGAAATCTCTTTCTTATTAAAGTCCAAGCAATAAGGGTTGAACTAGTGGAATTTTCACAAACTTGGATCTCAAAACTTTTGTGAGCATTTGTGGTGTGTGAATAAATTTTCCTTAATTACATTTATTTTTCTTTTAAATTTTTTCCGTACATAAAATCTAAAATTTTCATTTTGCTGTGATCAATTTGCCATCTTCTCAAAAAAATTTACGAGATGAAGGGAAATTGAACACTCTAGTTTTGATTGAAGAAAAAAATATACATCTAAAATGGAAATGCAAAAATGTAGAGAGAGATAATTCCAAAAAGTGTGTATAACTTTTAGGGATTGTAAACTCTTTTTAGTTTTTATATCAGGTTTTGCATTCGTCAGGAAAAGGGGGAGGCGGGGGATTTTTAACTGAGTATTGACTCCCAATCCATCAATTATTTCTTAAAAAAATATAGCCCGTAACGCATGATTAACCGATAAATTACTTTACAACCATCTATGATTGTTAGGTCAGCTTTTTTTAAAAATGCAAAAAATAATGCCTTGTTTGACCAGAGTAAATATCCCACCGCACGTTCATTTGAGAATTTAGTGAGCCTTTGTTATTCTCTCTAAAAGGTTGTATCCATAGGTCATTTGGACCTTTAACATGTTTCATGCATGCATATCCATTTTTAAAACATGTGTTGAAATCTCTTTCTTATTAAATTCCAAGCTATTAGGGTTGAACTAGAGGAATTTCCCAAACTTGGATAACAAAACTTTTATGATCATTTGTGGTGTGTGAATAAATTTTACTTCATTAAGTTTGTTATCTTGTCAATTTTCCATACATTAACTCTTAAATTTTCATTTTGTCGTGATCTATTTGCCATCTTGTCAAAATTGAAGGGAAAGTGAAAACTCTAGTTTTGATTTAAGAAAAAAGTATACATCTAAAATGGAAATGCAAAAATGTAGAGAGATAATTCCAAAAAGTGTCTGTAACTTTTAGGGAATTTAAACTCTTTTTAGTTTTTATTTATCAGGTTTTGCAATCGCCTTGTAAAGCGGCAGGCAGGGGATTTTTAACTAAGTGTTGACTCCCAATCCGTTAGTCATTTCTTAAGCAAGTACAACCCGTTATGCATGATTAACAGATAAATCACTTTACAATCATCCATGATTGTTAGGCCAGTTTTTTTTAAATGGGCAAAAAATAATGCCTCGTTTGACCTGGGTAAATATCCCACCGCACGTTCACATGAGAATTTAATGAGTATTTGTTATTCCCTGTAAATGGTTTGGATCCATAGGTCTTTTGCATCTTTAACATGTTTCAACCATGCGTATCCATTTTTAAAACATGTGTAGAAATCTCTTTCTTATAAAATTCCAAGCTATTAGGGTTGAACTAGTGGAATTTCCCAAACTTGGATAACAAAACTTTTATGATCATTTGTGGTGTGTGAATAAATTTTCCTTAATTACATTTGTTATTCTTTTAAATTTTTTCAATTCTTAAACTCAAAATATTTTATATTGTTGTGATCTTTATTCCATCTTGTCAAAATTGTTTATGAAATGAAGCGAAAGTAAACTCTTGTTTTGATTTAAGAAAAAAGTATCGATCTAAAATGGAAATGCACAAATGTAGAGAGAGATAATTCAGAAAAATGACTTTACCTTTTAGGGATTGTAAACTCTTTTTAGTTTTTATATATCTGGTTTTGCAATCGTCGGGTAAAGGGGGAGGCGGGGAATTTTTAACTGAGTGTTGACTCCCAATCCATAAGTCATTTCTTACAAAAATAAGTCCCGTTACGCATGATTGACCGATAAATCACTTTAAAATCATCTACGAATTTTAGGTCAATTTTTTGTAAATGGGTAAAATAATGGTTTGTTTGATCCATAAGTCATTTGCATCTTTAACATGTTTCCAGCATGCATATCTTGTTTTAAAACATGTGTGGAAATCTCTTTCTTGTAAAATTCCAAGCTATTAGGATTGGACTAGTGGAATTTCCAAAACTTTATAAGAAAACTTTTGTGTTCATTTGAGTTGTGTGAATAAATTTTCTTTACTAACATTTGTGATTCTTTTAAATTTTTTCTATACATAAACTCTAAAACTTTCATTTTGTTGTGATCTTTTTGCCATCTTATCCAAATTGTTTACGAGATCAGGGGAAAGTGAAAACTCAAGTTTTGATTTAAGAAAAAAACATACATCTAAAATGGAAATGAACATAGGTAGACAGAGATAATTCCAAAAAGTGTCTGTAATTTTTAGGGATTGTAAACTCTTTTTAGTTTTTATATATTTTATTTTTTAATAGTTGGGAAAAGGGGGATGAGGGGATTTTTAACTGGGTGTTGACTCCCCATCCATAAGTCATTTCTTACAAAAATATTGCCTGTTACGCCTGATTGACCGATAAATCACTTTAGAATCATCAATGATTGTTAGGTCAGCTTTTTGTAAATGGGCAAAAAATAATGGCTTGCTTGATCCGGGTAAATATCCCTCCACACGTTCACTTGAGAATTTAATGAGCATTTGATATTATCCTTAAAAGGTTTGGATCCATAGGTCATTTGCATCTTTAACATGTTTCAAGCATGCATATCCTTTTTCAAAACATGTGTAGAAATCTCTTTCCTAAAAAAATCCTGGCTATAAGGGTTAAACTAGTGGAATTCGTAAAACTTGGATAACAAAACTTTTGTGATCATTTGTGGTGTGTGAATAAATTTTCCATAATTACATTTGTTGTTCTTTTAAAATTTTTCCTTCCATGAACTCTAAAATTTTCATTTTGTTGTGATCTATTTGCCATCTTGTCAAAATTGTTCAAGAGATGAAGGGAAAGTGAAAACTTTAGTTTTTATTTAAGAAAAAATTATAGATCTAAAATGGAAATGCACAAATGTAGAGAGAGATAATTCCAATAGTGTCTATAGCTTTTAGGGATTGTAAACTCATTTTTGTTTTTATATATAAGGTTTTGCAATCGTCGGGTAAAGGGGGAGGCGGGGGATTTTTAATTGAGTGTTGACACTCAATCCATTAGTTATTTCTTACAAAAATATAGCCCGTTACTCATGATTGACCAATAAATCATTTTAAAATCATTTGTGATTGTTTGGTCAGCTTGTTGTCAATGGGCAAAATAATGGCTTGTTTGACTTGGGTAAATATCCCACCACACATTCGCTTGAGAATTTAATGAGCACTTTTTATTCTTCTAAAAAGGTTTGGATCCATAGGTTATTTGTATCTTTAACACGTTTCATGCAAGCATATCCATATTTCAAACATGTGTAGAAATTTCTTTCTTATAAAATTCCCAGCTACTAAGGTTGAACTAGTGGAATTTTCCAAAGTTGGATAAAAAACCTTTTGTGTTCATTTGCGGTGTTCATAAGCTCAAAAATTTTCATTTTGTTGTGATCTATTCGCCATCTTGTAAAAATTGTTGACGAGATCAGGGGAAAGTGAAAACTCAAGTTTATATTTAAGAAAAAAAACATACATCTAAAATGGAAATGCACAAATGTAGAGAGCTAATTCCAAAAAGTGTCTATAATTTTTATTAAGACTTTTGTTAAAAGTTCTTGCATTTTATTTTTTATTACATTGTCTAAATTTAGTTTTAAATATGTTAATTCGTTGAAGAAAACAGGACTATTTCCATGGTCAATTTTTCCTAGAATATTTTCTAGGATGTTTTGACACTTTATTATTTCTCTATGTTTATGTTCATCATAGAGGAAATCTATTTTCTATTGGTGATTCTCAACAGTTTTTTCTAACCTATTAAGGGTCTTACCATAAGACTCTAAGGTTTGATTGGAATTGGTGACGATGTCACTATTTCCTATCGGTGGGCCTAAGGCTTTATATGGGTTATGTGCCATCATCGATGTGAAGAGGTACATAAGCATTGGGCCTTGGATTTCCTATTCCTTCGAAATGAGAAGTGTTTGAGGTTCTACTTGTTAAGGTAGAGGGCCTATCCAGTTCGATGGAAAAGCTGGATCTAGTGTTTGTGATCACTAGTTTTCCTTCTATCTCCTTTATGGTTTTTTGGGAGAGGGGAATCTGTCTGGGTGCGAAAGGTTGGACTACCCATTCTGTTGGCCATGTTAACTCTCTGGGGTCGAGTTCTTCTATGGTCAAGTTCTCATAATAACCAATGTTTTTGGCTAATTCTGTGAGTTTCTTTCAATCTTTAACTGGAACCTTTCCAGTGCTGATTCCTCGGGCTACTATGCATACAAGTATGCTCATAACTCTTCTTCCTGGTTGAATTCCATTTTTTGACCAGTTGTCTGTATAGATTTTTAGGGACAAGGTATCTTGGATGTGCTTGTCTTCTAAATCTATTTGTAGATAGGGCCATGTTGTAAAAGATACTGGGCCTAATCCTAAGTTAGCTCTAACTCCTCCGAATAGGGCTTTTTCAAAATTATTCTTCACAAAGTTATCTACTATAGCTACTATGAAGGGTAAATTCTGATTGATTTGTATTAAGGGTCTAATCCTATACGAACTAGTCCATAATGGACATATTTGAATCTTTTTAGCTTACCCAAGTTAGATTCACTTAATAATCTGTAGTAAAAGGTACCTGAGTCGGTATCCTATATTTCTACAGATAGATCTTTCTGAAAGATGAAAGATTTCTTTTGGAACTCAATCCAATCTTTGTTGTAGACTTCAGTTATCCTAGGGATACTTATTGTCCACTTTTGTTCATCCTGCATAAGATTAAGATGTTCATCGTATTCTCCCTGTGTTTCATGATGTACATGAACACTGTTTTGGAGAGAAGTACATTCTATTCCTATTTTTTCATACATTTAGGAATTTTAGATGAGTTGAGGGGACTTCTAATTTTTGGAACAAGATTTCAATCAGTTGTTCCAATTGATACAAAGTGATGAAAGGAGAGATGTGTTGTATAACTAGTTCTCTCAATTCCTCATTTTGAGTTAAGGCACAGATGTCCTGTATAAGACGATCTCTATCTATTCCTTGATGAGTTTTTACATAAGCTATTTTGCAAATAACTTCCTGTAATTTTTTTCTACATGGTTTGTTGTTAACCATTTTAGTTTTCTATTCTCGGATAGGTTCTAAGATCCTAGAGTGATTTATTTCTTACTCTACATAGCTTTGTAGATCTGTAAGGAAACGTACTATTTCGTCCGTATTTCCTGTTTTAACTACCTCAAGATGGGCATTAATTCTTCTCTTGAGTTTCTACACTTGTTCATTGACGTCACTTTCTATTCCTACGCATAGGAAAGCAATGTTTTTAGCGGTATATTTTTCCCAGCAACTTTTCATAAAGAAGTTGTGATGCATATCACCAACTAAATTGATTATATTATTTAATATTGTATTATTCTTATCATGCCATCCATGTGGATAGCCTATTATTGGACAAACATTTGTGTGTCGAATTTTTAACACGGTTTTACATGAAGGACCGTTGAGTTTCTTCTGACCTACCAGTTGGGGTCTTTGGTACATTAGTACATTTGTAGTATACCAATGGTACATGGGATGTAATCGGTTTGGGTCGTAACTGTTTGGGAGTATGTATACCTTAACAGAAAGAATTAAAGTTCAGCTTTGAATTCTTTGACACATATAGGATCAAGTCTAATACTTGGCTCTGTAGGACATTTAAACCTATGCTCTGATACCATTTTTAAAACACAAACAAGTCTCTAATAGACTTTAACACAGGATACTGATACCAATTAAAAACAAACATACACACAACGGATTATGGTACCGAAAGCACTATTATTTGATACCAATAAAAACACAACAAGTCTCTAGCAGACTCAATAGCGGAATATAGGGTGAACCTAGAGATAAGGGCAGCGGAACTAGAATTCTAGGGATCACAACTACACACTGACTACAGGCAGCGGAAAACAACGATGACTCACACAATACTATTCTTACAGTCACACTTCATACATCCTATCATTTCACCATCATATTACTCCTGCTTCCTACCACATGCCACTGCTATGTACTCATTTGTGTCTATTTTTATAGCAATCTAATAGGCCCAACATGACTTCTGCTGCTACTTAGAACTTCTTCAGGGTTTCACCCTTCTTCTATCGGCTTACCACCACGTGGGCAATCCGTCAATGCCGTCCTCACGGTCTCCAGAGGGCCCCAAGCCGTTCCTATTAACTGTTGCTGCTCCATGGCTGCTTCAGCAGGGTAGAGCACAACTCCGTTTCATTTTCTACCTCGAAGCGTAGCCGAATAATTCCAAGTCTCTAGTTTATATCCTATTTGGCACTATTTCGATACTATTTCTTTTTGACGAGTGAACAGTAAACATGAATAGTAACAATGAATAGTAAAAATGAACAGTACTTTTGAATAGTAACTTTGGAACAGTAAAAAACAAACACTGTGGAGATCATAGATATAGATGTGGAACATGAATAGTGATAACAACAACTGTATGAATCACAATATTACAAGCATGCGAAAAATATAAAAACATTGATCAAACAAAATAAAACAAAACTAAATACATACCCTTAAAAAAGGGAAAGAAATCTACTTATCTACATAACTCCTGAAGTTATCGACCGTGCCACCGGTCGGTTCCCTCTTTACTACTCAGCCATTATGGCTGTTAAGCACATATCGTGCTTTAAGGCACTTGTCGGAGGATGCTCACCGGAAATTGCCTTCTTCTTCTTCTTCGAAAGAGTGTTTTTTGAATGTCCGTCTGTTTTCAAATGTCTTAACCTCTTGTGATGTTATGATGCTGACGTGCAGGAATCCTTTGTAGCCACCATTGTTGACTTGGTGTGGCCGCCTTTGATGATTTTGTAGCCACCTTTGCTGACTTTGATTTCGTCTTGGGCCTTAATGGCTGCTGACTTGTCTGCTGACATGGCTACTGACTGCTCATTTGGACAACTGCCTTTCTATGCACAATCTACAGGTGTGCTCCTTTGGTAAAGTCTTTTGGGCCATCTGGCAGAAGCTTTTCTTGGTTGCTTTGCTAAAGGGGATATTTCCTCTGAGAAGTTTCTTCAACGTTGCTTCGACACTGGTCTGGACAGGTGCCAGAATCTCTTTATAGCTCTTCGAGACGATCGTCAGTGGGACAGAGGTCTTTTAAACAAAACTTCTCTTTTTCTGAATCAGATGTTGTATGAGCTGTATCAGGTTCTTGAGCCCGTGAATACGCCTGGTTGGCCAGACTGCTTCTGGGCACGACTTGGCTTTTGGAACATGTCTGGGATCATATTCCATCTTCGCATCACCTTTTTTGATGCCTTCAAGTGTCACGACAGAAATGCTCAAAAACATCTTTGTGTTAGTAACAATTTCAGCAATACAGAAAACGAAATGAAGTCGAATTCCTTTACTCTTTGTTATGGAGATGAAACTTTTGCAAGCCTCCATAATCTCTTTTGGTATTTTCTCCAAAACTGATAAGTAGGTGGAGTGAAGAACCATTTGTTTTATTAATCCATATGAATAAAGCATGGATGCATATTTTGAGTCTATTTCATGACTCTGCTTCACTTGATTCCAACTGTTGCTAGACTCAGTGGTGAAGAAGGGAGTGTTCATCCCTTGTCCAATTTGTTCATTCCATCTCTGGAATCAAATAGTATGATCGGATTCGATCTTTGAATGAACGTTGTCCACCTTTTGAGGGTGTAGCGAGGGTTCCTCAGACATAATGTCCGAAATTTTTAAAGGTTTAAATTTCTTTAAAAACTCAAACTCATTAAAACTTGTTTTATCTGGTTTATTTAGGCTTTTAACCTTGTAAACTCAAACGGGGTAACCAATTTTGTCTTGAATGATTTCTCATTACTAGACAAGTCCTTGATTCTAATTTTATCGAAATCGTTAAGGTTTCCTTTCCAGCTCTAGACTGGCAGGTAGAAATCCCATATTTAAAACATGTGTAGAAATCACTTTCTTATAAAATTCTAATCTATTAGTGTTGAACTAGTGGAATTTCCTAAACATGGATAAAAAGACTTTTGTGTTCATTTGAGGTGTGTGAATAAATTTTCTTTACTTACATTTGTTATTCTTTTAAATTTTTTCCATACAAAAACTCTAAAATTTTCTTTTTGTTGTGATATTTTTCCCATCTTGTCAAAATTGTTTACGAGAACAAGGGAGTGTGAAAACTAAAGTTTTGATTTAAGAAAAAAAGCATTCATCTAAAATGGAAATGCAGAAAAGGGAAAAGGGGGAAGTGGGGGATTTTTAACTGAGTGTTGACTCCCAATCCATAAGTCATTTCTTAAAAAAATATAGCACGTTACGCATGATTGACCGATAAATCACTTTACAATCATCTATGATTATTAGGTCAGCTTTTTGTAAATGGGCAAAATAATGGCTTGTTTGACCCGGGTAAATAACCCACCGCATGTTCACTAGAGAGTTTAATCAGCATTTTTTATTCTCTTTAAAAGGTTTGGATCCATAGGTCATTTGCACCTTTAAGATGTTTCAAGCATGCATATCCATTTTTAACACGTGTAGAAATCTCTATCTTATAAAGTTCCAAGCTATTAGGGTTGAACTAGTGGAATTTCCAAAACTTGGTTAACAAAACTTTTGTGATCATTTGTGGTGTGTGAATAAATTTTTCTTAATTACATTTGTTATTCTTTTAAATTTTTTCCATACATAAACTCTAAAATTTTCATTTTGTTATGATCTATTTGTCAACTTGACAAAATTGTTTACGAGATGAAGGGAAAGTGAAAACTCTAGTTTTGATTTAAGAAAAAAGTATACATCTAAAATGGAAATGCACAAATGTAGAGAGAGGTAATTCCAAAATGTATCTGTAACTTTTAGGGATTGTAAACTCTTTTTAGTTTTTATAAATCAGGTTTTACAATCGTTGGGTAAAGGAGGAAGCGGGGGATTTTTAACTGAGTGTTGACTCCCATTCCATAAGTCATTTCTTAAAAAAATATAGTCCATTACGTATGATTGACCGATAACTCACTTTAAAATCATCTATGATTTTTAGGTTAGTTCGTTTGTAAATGGGCAAAATAATGTCTTGTTTGAGTCAGGTAAATATCCCACCACACGTTAACATGAGAATTTAATGAGCATTTGTTATTCTCTTTAAAAGGTTTGGATCCATAGGTCATTTGAATCTTTCACATGTTTCAAGCAAGCATATCCATATTTAAAACATGTGTAGAAATCTCTTTCTTATAAAATTCCAAACAATTAGGGTTGAACTAGTGGAATTTCCCAAAGTTGGATAAACAAACTTTGGTGTGCATTTGAGGTGTGAGAAAAAAATTTCTTTACTTACATTTTTTATTCTTTTAATTTTTTTCCATAAATAAACTCTAAAATTTTATTTTTATTGTGATCTATTTGCTATCTTGTCAAAATTTCTTACAAAAATTTAGCCCATACCCATGATTGACCGATAAATCACTTTACAATCATCAATGATTGTTAGGTCAGTTTTTGTAAATGGGCAAAATAATTGCTTATTTGACCCAGGTAAATATCCCACCTCACGTTCACTTTAGAATGTAATGAGCATTTATTATTCTCGTTAAAAAGTTTGTCTCCATAGCTCATTTTCATCTTTACCATTTTTCAACCTTTCATAATCATTTTTAAAACATGTGTAGAAATCACCTTCTTATAAAATTTCAATCTATTAGGGTTGAACTAGTGGAATTTTGCAAACTTCGATAACAATAATTTTGTGATCATTTGTGGTGTGTAAATAAATTTTCCTTAATTACATTCTTCCTTCTTTTAAAGTTTTTCCATACACAAACTCTGAAATTTTCATTTTGTTGTGATCTATTTGCCATCATTTTAAAATTTTTTACAAGATGAAGGGACAGTGAAAACTCTTGTTTTTATTTGAGAAAAAATATACATCTAAAATGGAAATACACAAATGTAGAAAGAGATAATTCAAAAAAATGTTTGCGACTTTTACAGATTGTAAACTCTTTTTAGTTTTTATATATCAGATTTTGCAATCGTTGGGTAAAGGGGGAGGCGGGGGATTTTTAACTGAGTGTTGACTCCCAATCCATAAGTTATTTCTTACAAAAATATTGCCTGTTACGCATGATTGACCGATAAATCTCTTCTCAATCATCTATGATTGTTAGGTCAGCTTTTTGTAAATGGCTTGTTTAACTCGGGTAAATATCCACAACACGTTAACTTGAGAATTTATTGAGCATTTGTTATTCTCTTTAAAAGGTTTGGATCCATAGTAACATGTTTCAAGCATGCATATCCATATTTAAAACATGTTTAGAAATCTCTTTCTTATAAAATTCCAATCTATTTGGGTTGAACTAGTGGAATTTCCTAAACTTGGATAAAAAAACTTTTTTATTCATTTGAGGGGTGTGAATAAATTTTCTTTACTTACATTTGTTATTCTTTTAATTTTTTGCCAAACATAAACTCTAAAATTTTCATTTTGTTGTGATCTATTTGCCATCTTGTCCAAATTGTTTACGAGAACAGGGGAAAGTGAAAACTCAAGTTTTGATTTAAGAAAAAGGCATAGATCTAAAATGGATATTCACAAATGTAGAGAGAGATAATTCCAATAAGTGTCTATAATTTTTATGGATTGTAAACTCTTTTTAGTTTTTATATATTTTATTTTGCAATGGTCGGGAAAAAGGGGGTGGGGGATTTTTAGCTGAGTGTTGACTCCCAATCCATTAGTCATTTCTTACAAAAATATAGCCCGTTAGGCATGATTGACCAATAAATCACTTTACAATCATCTATGATTGTTAGGTTAGCTTTTTGTTAATGGGCAAAATATTGGCTTGTTTGACCTGGGTAAATATTCCACCACACGTTCACTTGAGAATTTAATGAGCATTTATTATTCTTTTTAAAAGGTTTGGATCCATAAGTCATTTTCATCTTTAACATGTTTCAAGCATGCATATACATTTTTAAAACATGTGTAGAAATGTCTTTATTATAAAATTCCAACCTATTAGGGTTGAACTAGTGGAATTTCCCAAACTTGGATAACAAAACTTTTGTGTTCATTTGTGGTGAGTGAATAAATTTTCCTTAATTACATTTGTTATTCTTTTAAATTTTTTCCATACATAAACTCTAAAATTTTCATTTGTTGTGATCTATTTGCCATCCTGTCAAAATTGTTTACGATATGATGGGAAAGTGAAAGGCCTAGTTTTGATTTAAGAAAAAAGTATACATCTAAAATTGAAATGCACAAATGTAGAGGGAGATAATTCCAAAATGTGTCTGTAACTTTTAGGGATTGTAAACTCTTTTTAGTTTTAATATATTAGATTTTGCAATCGTCGAGTAAAGGGGGAGGCGGGGGATCTTTAACTAAGTGTTGACACCCAATCCATTAGTCATTTCTTACCAAAATATAACTTGTTACACATGATTGACCGATAAATCACTTTACAATCATCTATGATTCTTATGTCAGCTAATTTTAAATGGGCAAAAAATAATACCTTGTTTCACCCGGGTAAATATCCCACTGCACATTCACATGAGAATTTAATGAGCATTTGTTATTCTCTTTAAAAGGTTTGGATCCGTAGTCATTTGCATCTTTAGCATGTTTCAAGCATGCATACCCATTTTTAAAACATGTGTAGAAATCTCTTTCTTATAAAATTCCAAGCTATTAAGGTTGAACTAGTGAAATTTCCCAAACTTGGATAAAAAACTTTTGTGATCATTTGTGGCGTGTGAAAAAATTTTCCTTAATTACATGTGTTATTCTTTTAAATTTTTTCCATACATAAAATCAAATTTTTTTATTTTGTGGTGATCTATTTGCTATCTTGTCAAAATTGTTTACGAGATGAAGCGAATGTGAAAACTCTAGTTTTGATTTAAGAAAAAAGTATACATCTAAAATGGAAATGCCCAAATGTAGAGAGAGATAATTCCAAAAAGTGTTTGTAACTTTTACTGACTGTAAACTCTTTTTATTCTTCATATATCAGGTATTGCAATCGTCGGGAAAAGGGGGAGGCAGGGGATTTTTAACTGAGTGTTGACTACCAATCCATAAGTCATTTCTTACAAAAGTATAGCCCCTTACGCATGATTGACCGATAAATCACTTTAAAATCATCTATGATTGTTAGGTCAGCTTTTTGTAAATGGTCACAATAATGGCTTGTTTGACCCGTGTAAATATACCACCACTCGTTCACTTGAGAATTTAATGAGCATTTGTTAATCTCTGTAAAAGGTTTGGATCCATAGGCCATTTTCATATTTAACATGTTTCAAGCATGCATATCGACTTTTAAAACATGTACAGAAATCTCTTTCTTATAAAATTCCAAGCTATAAGGGTTGAACAAGTGGAATTTTCCAAATCTTAATAAAAAAACTTTTCAGATCATTTGTGGTGTATGAATAAACTTACCTTAATTAAATTTTTTATTCTTTTAAATTTTTGCCATAGATAAACTCTAAAATTTTCTTTTTGTTGTGATTTGTTTGCCCTCTTGTCAAAATTGGTTACGAGATCAGGGAAAAGTGACAACTCAAGTTTTGATTTAAGAAAAAAGCATACATCTAAAATGAAAATGCAAAAATGTAGATAGAGATAATTCAAAAAAGTGTCTGTTAGTTTTAGGGATTGTAAACTCTTTTTAGTTTTAATATATTTTATTTTACAATGGTCGGGAAAAGGGGGGGCGGGGGATTTTTAAGGGAGTGTTGACTCCCAATCCATAAGTCATTTCTTACAAAAATATAGCCTATTATGCATGATTGACTGATAAATCACTTTACAATCATCTATGATTGTTAGGTCAGCTTTTTGTAAATGGGCAAAAATTAATGGCTTGTTTGACCCAGGTAAATATCCCACTGCATGTTTACTTGAGAATTTAATGAGCATTTGTTATTCTCTTTAAAAGGTTTGGATACATAGGTCATTTGCATCTTTAACATGTTTCAAGCATGCATATCCACTTTTAAAACATGTGCATAAATCTCTTTCTTATAAAATTCCAAGCTATTAGGGTTGAACAAGTGGAATTTGCCAAACTTTAATAACAAAACTTTTCAGATCATTTGTGGTGTATGAATAAAGTTTCCTTAATTACATTTGTTATTCTTTTAAATTTTTTCCATACATAAACTCCAAAATTTTCATTTTTTTGTGATATATTTTCCATCTAAAATGGAAAAACACAAATGTAGAGAGAGATAATTCCAAAAAGTATCTGTAACTTTTAGGGATTTTAAACTCTTTTTAGTTTTTATAAATAAGGTTTTGCAATCGTCGGGTAAAGGGCGAGGCGAAGGATTTTTAACTGAATGTTGACTTTCAATCCATAAGTCATTTCTTACAAAAATATAGCCCGTTACGCATGATTTATTGATAAATCACTTTACAACCATCTATGATTATTAGGTTACCTTTTTGTAAATGGGCAAACTAATAGCTTGTTTGACTCGGGTAAATATCCCACCACACGTTCACTTGAGAATTTAATAAGCACTTGGTTATTCTCCTTAAAAGGTTTTGATCCATAAGTCATTTGCATATGTAACATGTTTCAAGCAAGCACATCCATATTTAAAACTTGTGTAGAAATTTCTTTCTTATAAAATTCCAAGCTAATAAGGTTGAACTAGTGGAATTTCCAAAACTTGGATAAAAAAACTTTTGTGTTCTTTTGAGGTGTGTGAATAAATTTTCTTTACCGACATTTGTTATTCTTTTAAAATTTTTCCATACATAAGCTCTAAAATTTTCATTTTGTTGTGAACACTTTGCCCTCTTGTCAAAAAATTTTACGAGATCAGGGGAAAGTGAAAACTCAAGTTTTTATTTAAGAAAAAAACATACATCTAAAATGGAAATGCACAAATGTAGAGAGATAATTCCAAAAAGTATCTGTAATTTTTAGGGATTGTAAACTCTTTTTAGTTTTTATATATTTTATTCTGCAATCGTCGGCAAAAGGGGGTGGCGGGGGATTTTTAACTGAGTGTTGGCTGCCAATCCATAAGTCATTTCTTACAAAAATATGGCCCATTTTGCATGATTGACCGATAAATCACTTTACAATCATCTATGATTGTTTGGTCAGTTTTTTGTCAATGGGCAAAAAATAATGGCTTGTTTGACCCGGGTAAATATTCCACCGAACGTTCACTTGAGAATTTAATGAGCATTTGTTATTCTCTTTAAAAGTTTTGGATCCATAGATCATTTTCATCTTGAACATGTTTCAAGCATGCATATGCATTTTTAAAACATGTGTAGAAATCTCTTTCTCATTAATGTCCAAGCTATAAGGGTTCAATTAGTGGAATTTTCCCAAACTTGGCTAACAAAACTTTTGTGGTCATGTGTGGTGTGTGAATAAATTTTCCTTCAATCCATTTGTTATTCTTTTAAATTTTTTTCCATACATAAACTCTAAAATTTTCATTTTGATTTGATCAATTTGCCATCTTGTCAAAATTGTTTACGAGATGAAGGGAATGTAAAAACACTAGATTTGATTTAAGAAAAAATTATACATCTAAAATGGAAAAGCACAAATGTAGAGAGAGATAATTCAAAAGAGTGTTTGTAACTTTTAGGGTTTGTAAAGTCTTTTTAGTTTTTATATATCACGTTTTGTAATAGTCGGGAAAAGGAGGAGGTGGGGGATTTATAACTAACTGTTGACTCGTAATCCATTAGTCATTTATTAAAAAAATGTAGAACATTACGCATGATTGACCGATAAATCACTTTAAAGTCATCTATGATTGTTAGCTCAGCTTTTTGTAAATGAGCAAAATAAATGCTTGTTGGACCCGGGAAAATATCCCACCGCTGGTTCACTTGAGAATTTAATGAGCATTTGTTATTCTCTATAAAAGGTTTGGCTCCATAGGTCATTTGCATCTTTAACATGTTTCAAGCATGCATATCCATTTTTAAAACATGTGTAGAAATCTCTTTCTTATAAAATTCCATGCTATTAGGGTTGAACTAGTGGAATTTCTCAAACTTGGATAAAAAAACTATTGTGTTCATTTAAGGTCTGTAAATAAATTTTCCTTAATTACATTTTTTATTCTTTTAATTTTTTTTCCATCCATAAACTCTTAAATTTTCATTTTGTTGTGCTCTATTTGCCATCTTGTCAAAATTGTTTACAAGATAAGGGGAAAGTGAAAACTCAAGTTTTGATTTAAGAAAATAGCATACATAAAAAATGGTAATGCAAAAATTTCAAGAGAGATAATTCCAAAAAGTGTCTGTTATTTTTAGGGATTGTAAAATATTTTTAGTTTTTATATATTTTATTTTGCAGTCGTCAGGAAAAGGGGGAGGCGGAGGATTTTTTACTGTGTGTTGACTCCCAATCCATATATCAATTCTTACAAAAATGTAGCCCGCGCATGATCTACCGATAAATCACTTTACAATCATCTATGATTGTTAGTTCAACTTTTTGTAAAAGGGCAAAAAATAATGGTTGGTTTGACTCGAGTAAATATCCCACCACACGTTCACTTGTGAATTTAAGTAGCATTTCTTATTTTCTTTAAAAGGTTAGGATCCATAGATCATTTGCATCTTTAACATGTCTCAAACATGCATATCCATTTTTAAAACATGTGAAGAAATCTCTTTCTTATAAAATTGCGAGCAATTAGGTTTGAACTAGTGGAATTTCCCAAACTTTAATAACAAAACTTTTGTGATCATTTGTGGTGTGTGAATAAATTTTCCATAATTACTTTTTTTACTCTTTTAATTTTTTTCCTAACATAAACTCTAAAATTTCATTTTGTTGAGATCTATTTGCCATCTTGTCAAAATTGTTTACGAGATGAAGGGCAAGTGAAAAATCTAGTTTTGATTTAAGAAAGAAGTATACATCTGAAATGAAAATGCACAAATGTAGAGAGAGATAAGTCCAAAAAGTGTCTATAACTTTTAAGGATTGTAAACTTTTTTTAGTTTTTATATATATGGTTTTGCATCGTCGGGTAAAGCAGGAGGCGGGGGATTTTTAATTGAGTGTTAAGTCTCAATCCATAAGTCATTCCTTACAAAAATATAGTTCGTTATGCATGATAAATATCTTTACAATCATCTATGATTGTTAGGTCTGCTTTTTGTAAATGGGAAAAATTATGGCTTGTTTGACTCGGGTAAATATCCCACCACACATTCACTTGAAAAATTAATGAGCATTATTATTCACCTTAAAAGGTTTGGATCCATAGGGCATTTGCATCTTTTACAAGTTTCAAGCATGCAAATCGATATTTAAAACATGTGAAGAAATCTCCTTCTTATAAAATTCCAAGCTAATAAGGTTGAACTAGAGGCATTTCCCAAACTAGGATAAAAAAATTTTTTGTTCATTAGAGATGTGTGAATAGTTTTGTTTTCTATATATAAACTCTAAAATTTTCATTTTATTGTGATCTATTTTCCATCTTATCAAAATTGTTTACGAGATCAGGGGAAAGTGAAAACTCAAGTTTTGATTTAAGAAAAAAACATACATCTAAAATGGAAATACACAAATGTAGAGGGAGATAATTCCAAAAACTGACTGTAATTTTTAGGCATTGTAAACTCTTTTTAGTTTTTAAGTATTTTATTTTGCAATCGTCGGGAAAAGGGGGAGGTGGGGGATTTTTAACTGAATGTTGACTCCCATTCCATAAGTCATTTCTTACAAAAATATAGACTATTACGTATGATTGACCGATAACTCACTTTAAAATCATATATGATTGTTAGGTTAGTTTTTTGTAAATGGGTAAAATAATGTCGGTAAATATCCAACCACACGTTACCATGAGAATTTAATGAGCATTTGTTATTCTCTTTAAAAGGTTTGCATCCATAGGTCATTTGCATCTTTAACATGTTTCAAGCATGCATATCCATTTTTAAAACATGTGTAGAAATCTCTTTCTTATAAAATTCCAAGCAATTAGGGTTGACCTAGTGGAATTTCCCAAACTTGGATAAAAAAACTCTGGTGTACATTTGAGGTGTGAGAAATTTTTTTCTTTACTTACATTTTTTATTCTTTTAAATTTTTTCCAAAATAAACTCTAAAATTTTATTTTTATTGTGATCTATTTGCTCTCTTGTCAAAAAAATTTATGAGATCCGGGGAAAGCGAAAACTCAAGTTTTTATTTAAGAAAAAACATTACATCTAAAATGGAAATGCAAAAATGTAGAGAGAGATAATTCCAAAAAGTGTTTTTAACTTTAGGGAGTGTAAACTCTTTTTATTTTTTATATATCAGGTTTTGCAATCGTCGGGTATAGGGGGACGCGGTGGATTTTTAACTAAGTGTTGACTCCTAATCCAGAAGTCATTTATTACAAAATTTAAGCTCATTACGCATGATTGACCGATAAATCACTTTAAAATTTTCTATGATTGTTAGGTCAGCTTTTGGCAAATGGGCAAAATAATGGCTTGTTTGACCCGAGTAAATATCCCACCGCACGTTCACTTGAGAATTTAATGAGAATTGTTTATTCTCTTTAAAAGGTTTGGATCCAATGGTCATTTGCATCTTTAACATGTTTCAAGCATGCATATCCAATTTGAAAACATGTATAGAAATTGCTTTCTTATAAAATTCCAAGCTATTAGGGTTGAACTAGTCGAATTTCCTAAACTTGGATATAAAACTTTTGTTATCATTTGTGGTGTGTGATTAAATTTTCCTTAATCGCATTTGGTATTCTTTAAAATTTTTTCCATACATAAACTCTAAAATTTTCATTTTGTTGTGATCTATATGCCATCTTGTCAAAATAGTTTAGGAGATGAAGGGAAAGTGAATACTCTAGTTTTGATTTAAGAAAAAAGTATACTTCTAAAATGGAAATGCACAAATGTAGAGAGAGATAATTCCAAAAAATGTTTGTAAATTTTAGGGATTGTAAACTCTTTTTAGTTTTTACATATCAGGTTTTGCAATCATCGGGTAAAGGGGGAAGCGGGGGATTTTTAACTGAGTGTTGACTCCCAATTTATAAGTCATTTCTTAAAAAAATATAGCCCATTACACATGATTGACTGATAACTCACTTTAAAATCATCTATGATTGTTTGCTCATTTTTTGTAAATCGGAAAAATAATGTATTGTTTGACTCGGGTAAATATCCCACCACATGTTAACTTTAGAATTTAATGAGCATTTGTGATTCCCTTTAAAAGATTTGGATCCATAGGTCATTTGCATCTTTAACATGTTTCAAGAATGCATATCCATTTTTAAAACATGTGTGGAAATCTCTTTCTTATAAAATTCTAGGTTTTTAGGGTTGAACTAGTGAAATTTTCAAAACTTGGATAGCAAAACTTTTGTGATCATTTGTGGTGTGTGAATAAACTTTTGTGATCATTTGTTATTATTTTAAATTTTTTCCACACATAAACTCTAAAATTTTCATTTTGTTGTGATTTATTTGCCATCTTCTCAAAATTGTTTACGAGATGAAGGGAAAGTGAAAGCTCTAGTTATGATAAAAGAAAAAAAGTATACATCTAAAATTGAAATTCACAAAAGTAGATTGAGATAATTCGAAAAAGTGTCTGCAACTTTTAGGGATTGTAAACTCTTTTTAGTTTTTCAATATCAGGTTTTTAAATCATCGGGTAAAGGGGGAGGCGGGGGATTTTTAACTGAGTGTTGACTCCCAATCCATAAGTCATTTCTTACAAAAATATAGCCCGTTACACATGATTGACCGATAAATCAGTTTATAATAATCTATGATTGTTAGGTCTGCTTTTTGTAAATGGGTATAATAATTGCTTGTTTGACTAGGGTAAATATCCCACCACACATTCACTTGAGAATTTAATGAGCATTTGTTATTCTCTTTAAAAGGTTGGGATCCATAGGTCATTTGCATCTTTAACATGTTTCAAGCATGCATATCCATATTTAAAACATGTGTAGAAAAATATTTCTTATAAAATTCCAAGCTATTAGGGTTGAACTAGTGGAGTTTCCCAAACTTAGATAAAAATTTGTTTTTCGTCATTTGTGGAATAAATTTTATTTCTTACATTTGTTATTCTTTTAAATTTTTTCCATACATAAACTCTAAAATTTTTATTTTGTTGTCATCTATTTGCCTTCTCTTAGAAATTGTTTACAAAATTTGGGAAAGTTAAAACTCAAGCTTTTATTTAAGAAAAAAACATACATCTAAAATTTTTATATATTTCCAAAAAGTGTCTGTAATTGTTAAGGATTGTAAACTCTTTTTAGTTTTTATATATTTTATTTTTCAATCATCGGGAGAAGGGCGAGGCGGGGGATTTTTAATTCAATGTTGACTTCCAATCCTTAAGTCATTTCTTACAAAAATATTGCCCGTTACGTATGATTGACCGATAAATCACTTTACAATCATATATGGTTGTTAGCTCAGCTTTTTGTACATGGGCAAAATAATTGCTTGTTTGACCCGAGTAAATATCCCACCGCACGTTCACTTTAGAATTTAATGAGCATTTGTTATTCTCGTTAAAAGGTTTGTCTCCATAGCTCATTTTCATCTATAACATGTTTCAAGCATGCATATCCATTTTTAAAACATGTGTAGAAATCACTTTCTTATAAAATTCCAATCTATTAGGGTTGAACTAGTAGAATTTCGCAAATTTGGATAAAAAAACTTTTGTGAACATTTGTGGTATGTGAATAAATTTTCCATAATTACATTTTTTATTCTTTCAAATTTTTTCCATAAAAAAACTCTTAAATTTTCATTTTGTTGTGATCTATTTGCCATCTTTTTAAAATTGTTTACGAGATGAAGGGAAAGTGAAAACTCTTGTTTTTATTTAAGAAAAAAGTATACATCTAAAATGGAAATGCACAAATGTAGAAAGAGATAATTCAAAAAAGTGTTTGTGACTTTTACGGAATGTAAACTCTTTTTAGTTTTTATATATCAGGTTTTGCAATCGTCGGGTACAGGGGGAGGCGGGGGATTTTTAACTGAGTGTTGACTCCTAATCCATAAGTCATTTCTTACAAAAACATTGCCCGTTATGCATGATTGATCGATAAATCTCTTCACAATCATCTATGATTGTTAGGTCAGCTTTTTGTAAATGGGCAAAATAATGGCTTGTTTGACTCTGGTAAATATCCCACCACACGCTAACTTGAGAATTTATTGAGCATTTGTTATTCTATTTAAAAGGTTTGGATCCACAGGTCATTTGCATCTTCAACTTGTTTCAAGCGTGCATATCCATATTCAAAACATGTGTAGAAATCTCTTTCTTATAAAATTCCAAGCAATTAGGGTTGAACTAGTGGAATTTCCAAAACTTTGATAAATAAAACTTTTGTGTTCATTTGAGGTGTGTGAATAAATTTTATTTACTTCCATTTGTTATTCTTTTAAATTTTTTCCATACAAAAACTCTAAAATTTTCAATTTGTTGTGATCTATTTGCCATCTTGTCAAAATTGTTTATGAGATCAGGGGAAAGTTAAAACTCAAGTTTTGATTTAAGATAAAAACATACATCTAAAATGGAAGTGCACAAATGTAGAGAGAGATAATTCCAAAAAATGTCAATAATTTATAGGGTTTGTAAACTCTTTTTTGTTTTTATATATTTTATTTTGCAATCGTTGGGAAAAGGGAGGCGGGGGATTTTTAACTGAGTGTTGACTCCCAATCCATAAGTCATTTCTTACAAATGTATTGCCCGTTACACATGATTGATTGATAAATCACTTTACAATCATCTATGATTGTTAGGTTAGCTTTTTGCAAATGGGCACAATAATGGCTTTTTTGACCCAGGTAAATATCCCACCACACATTCACTTAAGAATTTATTGAGCATTTGTTAGTCTCTTTAAAAGGTTTGGATCCATAGGTCATTTGCATATTTAACATGTTTCAAGCATGCATATACATATTTAAAACATGTGTAGAAATCTCTTTCATATAAAATTCAAAGCTATTAGGGTTGAATTAGTGGAATTTCCCAAACTTGGATCAAAAAAACTTTTGTGTTCATTTGAGGTGTGTGAATAAATTTTCTTAACATAAATTTGTAATTCTTTTAAATTTTTTCCGTCGATAAACTCTAAGATTTTCATTTTGTGGTGATCTATTTGCCATCTTGTCAAAATTGGTTATGAGATCGGCGAAAAGTGAAAGCTCAAGTTTTGATTTAAGAAAAAAACATACATCTAAAATGGAAATGCAAAAATGTAGATAGAGATAATTCAAAAAAAGTTTCTGTTATTTTAAGGGATTATAAACTCTTTTTAGTTTTAATATATTTTATTTTGCAATCGTCGGGAAAAGGGGGGGGGGAGGAATTTTTAAGGGACTGTTGACTTCCAATCCATAAGTCATTTCTTACAAAAATAATACCTTTTACGCATGATTGACTGATAAATCACTTTACAATCATCTATGATTGTTAGGTCAGCTTTTTGTAAATAGCCCAAAAATAATGGCTTGTTTGACCTGGGTAAATATCCCACCGCATGTACACTTGAGAATTTAAAGAGCATTTGTTATTCTCTTTAAAATGTTTGGATCCATAGGTCATTTGCATCTTTAACATGTTTCAAGCATTCATATCCACTTTTAAAACATGTGTAGAAATCTCTTTCTTATAAAATTCCAAGCTATTCGGGTTGAACAAGTGGAATTTGCCAAACTTTAATAACAAAAATTTTCATATCATTTGTGGTGTATGAATAAATTTTCCTTAATTACATTTGTTATTCTTTTAAATTTTTCCATACATTAACTCTAAAATTTTCATTTTGTTGTGATCGATTTCCCATCTTGTCAAAATTGTTTACGAGATGAAGGGTAAGTGAAAACTCGAGTTTTGATTAAAGAAAAAAGTATACATCTAAAATGGAAAAGCACAAATGTAGAGAGAGATAATTTCAAAAAGTGTCTATAACTTTTAGGGATTTTAAACTCTTTTTAGTTTTTATATAGAAGGTTTTACAATCGTCGGGTAAAGGCGGGCGATTTTCGACTGAGTGTTGACTCTCAATCCATAAGTCATTTCTTACTAAAATAGAGGCCATTACACATGATTGACTAATAAATCACTTTACAACCATCTATGATTATTAGGTCACCTTTTTGTAAATGGGCAAAATAATAGCTTGTTTGACTTGGGTAAATATCCCACCACATGTTCACTTGAGAATTTAATGAGCACTTGTTATTCTCCTTAAAAGGTTTGGATCCATAAGTCATTTGCATATTTAACATGTTTCAAGCAAGCACATCCATATTTAAAACATGTGTAGAAATTTCTTTCTTATTAAATTCCAATCTATTAAGGTTGAACTAGTGGAATTTCCCAAACTTGGATAAAAAAACTTTTGTGTTCATTTGAGGTGTGTGAATAAATTTTCTTTAATTACATTTGTTATACTTTTAAAATTGTTCCATACATCAGCTCTAAAATTTTCATTTTGTTGTGATCTATTTGCCATCTTGTCAAAAAAATTTACGAGATCTGAGGAAAGTAAAAACTCAAGTTTTTATTTTAGAAAAAAACATACCTGCAAAATGGAAATGCACAAATGTAGAGAGATAATTCCAAAATGTGTCTATAATTTTTAGGGATTGTAAAAGTTTTTATATATTTTATTTTGCAATCGTCGGCAAAAAGGGGAGGCAGGGGATTTTTAACTGAGTGTTGACTGCTAATCCATAAGTCATTTCTTAAAAAAATATAGGCCGTTACGCATGATTGACTGATAAATCACTTTACCATCATCTATGATTCTTAGGTCAGTTTTTTGTCAATGGGCATAAAATAATGGCTTGTGTGACCTGGGTAAATATCCCACAGCACGTTCACTTGAGAATTTAATGAGCATTTGTTATTCTCTTTAAAAGGTTTGGATCCATAGGTCATTTGCACCTTCAACATGTTTCAAGCATGCATATGCATTTTTAAAACAAGTGTAGAAATCTCTTTCTCATAAAAGTCCAAGCTATAAGGGTTGAAGTAGTAGAATTTTCCCAAACTGGGCTAACAATACTTTTGTGATCATTTGTGGTGTGTGAATAAATTTTTTTTCATAGCATTTGTTATTCTTTTAAATTTTTTCTATACATAAATTCTAAAATTTTCATTTTGATTTGATCTATTTGTCATCTTGTCAAAATTGTTTACGAGATGAAGGGAATGTGAAAACACTAGTTTTGATTTAAGAAAAAAGGAAACATCTAAAATGGAAATGCACAAATGTAGAAAGAGATAATTCAAAAAAGTGTCTGTAACTTTTAGGGTGTTAAAGTCTTTTTAGTTTTTATATATCACATTTTCCATTCGTCAGCAAAAGGAGGAGGCGGGGGATTTATAACTGAGTGTTGACTCCCAATCCATTAGTCATTTATTAAAAAAATGTAGACCATTACGTGTGGTTGACCGATAAATCACTTTAAAGTCATCTATGATTGTTAGGTCAGCTTTTTGTAAATGGGCAAAATAAAGGCTTGTTTGACTCGGGAAAATATCCCACCGCTCGTTCACTTGAGAATTTAATGAGCCTTTGTTGAGCCTTTGTTGATCTCTTTAAAAGGTTTGGCTCCATAGGTCATTTGCATCTTTAACATGTTTCAAGCATGCATATCCATTTTTAAAACATGTGTAGAAATCACTTTATTATAAAATTCCAGGCTATTAGGGTTAAACTAGTGGAATTTCCCAAATTGGATAAAAAAACTATTGTATTCATTTAAGGTCTGTGAATAAATTTTCCTTAATTACATTTGTTATTCTTTTAAATTTTTTCCGTACATAAACTCTTAAATTTTCATTTTGTTGTGATCTATTTGCCATCTTATCAAAATTGTTTACGAGATAAGGGGAAAGTGAAAACTCAAGTTTTTATTTAAGAAAAAAGCATACATAAAAAACGGAAATGCACAAAAGTAGAGAGAGATAATTCCAAAAGGTTTCTGTTATTTTTAGGGATTGTAAACTCTTTTTAGTTTTTATATATTTTATTTTACAATCATCAGTAAAAGGGGGTAGGCTGGGGATTTTTAACTAAGTGTTGACTCCCAATCCATAAGTCATTTCTTACAAAAATGTAGCCCGTTACGCATGATTGACCAATAAATTACTTTACAATCATCTATGATTGTTAGTTCAGCTTTTTTTAAATGGGCAAAAAATAATGGCTGGTTTGACTCGGGTAAATATCCCACCACACGTTCGCTTGTGAATTTAAGGAGCATTTCTTATTCTCTTTAAAAGGTTTGGATCCATAGGTCATTTGCATCTCTAACATGTTTCAAACATGCATATCCATTATTAAAACATGTGTAGAAATCTCTTTCTTATAAAATTCCAAGCTATTAGGGTTGAAGTAGTGCAATTTCCCAAACTTTTATAACAAAACTTTTGTGATCATTTGTGGTGTGTGAATAAATTTTCCATAATAACTTTTTTTATTCTTTTAAATTTTTTCCTTACATAAACTCTAAAATTTCCATTTTGTTGTGATCTATTTGCCATCTTGTCAAAATTGTTTACGAGATGAAGGGAAAGTGAAAAATCTAGTTTTGATTTAAGAAAAAAGTTTACATCTAAAATGGAAATGCACAAATGTAGAGAGAGATAATTCCAAAAAGTGTATGTAACTTGTAAGGATTGTAAACTCTTTTTAGTTTTTATATATATGGTTTTGCAATCGTCGGGTAAAGTGGGAGGCGGGGAATTTTTAACTGAGTGTTGAGTCTCAATCCATAAGTCATTTCTTACAAACATATAGCCTGTTACGTATGATTCACCGATAAATCACTTTAAAATCTTCTGTGATTGTTAGGTCAACTTTTTGTAAATGGGAAAAATAATGGCTTGTTTGACTTGGGCAAATATCCCACCACACTTTCACTTGACAATTTAATGAGCATTTGTTATTCTCCTCAAAAGATTTGGATCCATCGGTCATTTGCGTCTTTTACAAGTTTCAAGCATGCATATCCATTATTAAAACATGTGTAGAAATCTCTTTCTTATAAAATTCCAAGCTATTAGGGTTGAAGTAGTGCAATTTCCCAAACTTTTATAAAAAAACTTTTGTGATCATTTGTGGTGTGTGAATAAATTCTCCATAATTACTTTTTTATTCTTTTAAATTTTTTCCTTATATAAACTCTAAAATTTCCATTTTGTTGTGATCTATTTTCCATCATGTCAAAATTGTTTACGAGATGAAGGGAAAGTGAAAAATCTAGTTTTGATTTAAGAAAAAAGTATACATCTAAAATGGAAATGCACAAATGTAGAGAGAGATAATTCCAAAAAGTGTATGTAACTTGTAAGGATTGTAAACTCTTTTTAGTTTTTATATATATGGTTTTGCAATCGTCGGGTAAAGTGGGAGGCGGGGAATTTTTAACTGAGTGTTGAGTCTCAATCCATAAGTCATTTCTTACAAACATATAGCCTGTTACGTATGATTCACCGATAAATCACTTTAAAATCTTCTGTGATTGTTAGGTCAACTTTTTGTAAATGGGAAAAATAATGGCTTGTTTGACTTGGGCAAATATCCCACCACACTTTCACTTGACAATTTAATGAGCATTTGTTATTCTCCTCAAAAGATTTGGATCCATCGGTCATTTGCGTCTTTTACAAGTTTCAAGCATGCATATCCATTATTAAAACATGTGTAGAAATCTCTTTCTTATAAAATTCCAAGCTATTAGGGTTGAAGTAGTGCAATTTCCCAAACTTTTTTAAAAAAACTTTTGTGATCATTTGTGGTGTGTGAATAAATTATCCATAATTACTTTTTTTATTCTTTTAAATTTTTTCCTTATATAAACTCTAAAATTTCCATTTTGTTGTGATCTATTTTCCATCATGTCAAAATTGTTTACGAGATGAAGGGAAAGTGAAAAATCTAGTTTTGATTTAAGAAAAAAGTATACATCTAAAATGGAAATGCACAAATGTAGAGAGAGATAATTCCAAAAAGTGTATGTAACTTGTAAGGATTGTAAACTCTTTTTAGTTTTTATATATATGGTTTTGCAATCGTCGGGTAAAGCGGGAGGCGGGGAATTTTTAACTGAGTGATGAGTCTCAATCCATAAGTCATTTCTTACAAACATATAGCCTGTTACGTATGATTCACCGATAAATCACTTTAAAATCTTCTGTGATTGTTAGGTCAACTTTTTGTAAATGGGAAAAATAATGGCTTGTTTGACTTGGGCAAATATCCCACCACACTTTCACTTGACAATTTAATGAGCATTTGTTATTCTCCTCAAAAGGTTTGGATCCATCGGTCATTTGTGTCTTTTACAAGTTTCAAGCATGCATATCCATTATTAAAACATGTGTAGAAATCTCTTTCTTATAAAATTCCAAGCTATTAGGGTTGAAGTAGTGCAATTTCCCAAACTTTTATAAAAAAACTTTTGTGATCATTTGTGGTGTGTGAATAAATTCTCCATAATTACTTTTTTTATTCTTTTAAATTTTTTCCTTATATAAACTCTAAAATTTCCATTTTGTTGTGATCTATTTGCCATCATGTCAAAATTGTTTATGAGATGAAGGGAAAGTGAAAAATCTAGTTTTGATTTAAGAAAAAAGTATACATCTAAAATGGAAATGCACAAATGTAGAGAGAGATAATTCCAAAAAGTGTATGTAACTTGTAAGGATTGTAAACTCTTTTTAGTTTTTATATATATGGTTTTGCAATCGTCGGGTAAAGTGGGAGGCGGGGAATTTTTAACTGAGTGTTGAGTCTCAATCCATAAGTCATTTCTTACAAACATATAGCCTGTTACGTATGATTCACCGATAAATCACTTTAAAATCTTCTGTGATTGTTAGGTCAACTTTTTGTAAATGGGAAAAATAATGGCTTGTTTGACTTGGGCAAATATCCCACCACACTTTCACTTGACAATTTAATGAGCATTTGTTATTCTCCTCAAAAGGTTTGGATCCATCGGTCATTTGCGTCTTTTACAAGTTTCAAGCATGCATATCCATTATTAAAACATGTGTAGAAATCTCTTTCTTATAAAATTCCAAGCTATTAGGGTTGAAGTAGTGCAATTTCCTAAAATTTTATAAAAAAACTTTTGTGATCATTTGTGGTGTGTGAATAAATTCTCCATAATAACTTTTTTTATTCTTTTAAATTTTTTCCTTACATAAACTCTAAAATTTTCATTTTATCGTGATCTTTTTGCCATCTTGTCAAAATTGTTTACGAGATCAGGGGAAAGTGAAAACTGAAGTTTTGATTTAAGCAAAAAGCATACATCTAAAATGGAAATGCACAAATGTAGAGAGAGATAATTCAAAAAACTGACTGTAATTTTTAGGGAATGTAAAATCTTTTTAGTTTTTATTTTATTTTTCAATCGTCGGGAAAATGGGGAGGCGGGGGATTTTTTAGTGAGTGTTGACTCCAAAACCATAAGTCATTTCTTATAAAAATATAGCCCATTACACATGATTGATCGATAAATCACTTTACAATTATCTTTGAATTTTAGGTCAAATTTTTGTCAATGGGCAAAAAATAATGGCTTATTTGACCAGGATAAATATCCCACTGCACGTTCACTTGAAAATTTAATGACATTTGTTAATCTCTTTAAAAGGTTTGGATCCATAGGTCATTTGCACCTTTAACATGTTTCAATCATGAATATCCATTTTTAAAACATGAGTAGGAATCTCTTTCTTATAAAATTCCAAGCTCTTAGTGTTGAACTAGTAGAATTTCCCAAACTTGGATAAAACAATTTTTGTGTTCATTTGAGGTGTGTGAATAACTTTTATTTACTTACATCTTTTATTCTTTTAAATTTTTTCCACACATAAACTCTAAAATATTCATTCAGTTGTGATCTATTAGCCATCTTGTCAAAATTGTTTACGAGATTAGGGGAAAGTGAAAACTCAAGCTTTGATTTAAGAAAAAAGCATACATCTAAAATGGAAATGAATAAATTTTGAGAGAGATAATTCAAAAAAGTGTCTATAATTTTTAGGGATTGTAAACTCTTTTTAGTTTTTATATATTTTATTTTGCAATCATCGGGAAAAGGGGGAGGCGGGGGATTTTTAACTGAGTGTTGACTGCCAATCCATAAGGCATTTCATTCAAAAAAATATCCCGTTACACATGATTGACCGATAAATCACTTTACAATCATCTATGATTGTTAGGTCAGTTTTTTTTTCAATGGGCAAAAAATAATGGCTTGTTTGACCCGGGTTAATATCCCACCAAACGTTCACTTGAGAATTTAATGAGCATTTGTTATTCTCTTTAAAAGGTTCGGATCCATAAGTCATTTGCATCTTGAACATGTTTCAAGCATGCATATCCATTTTTAAAACATGTGTAAAAATCTCTTTTTCATAAAACTCCAAGCTATAAAGGTTGAACTAGTGGAATTTTCCCAAACTTAGATAACAAGACTTTTGTGATCATTTGTGGTGTGTGAATAAATTTTATTTAATTCCATTTGTTATTCTTTTAAATTTTTTCCATACATAAACTCTAAAATTTTCATTTTTTTGTGATCTATTTGCCATCTTGTCAAAATTGTTTACGAGATGAAGGGAATGTGAAAAAATTAGTTTTTATTTAAAGAAAAAGTATACATCTAAAATGGAAAAGTATGAATTTTGAGAGAGATAATTCAGAAAAGTTTTTGAAAATTGTAAAGTCTTTTTAGTTTTTATATATCACGTTTTGCAATCGTCGGGAAAATGGGGAGGCAGGGGATTTTTAATAGAGTGTTGGCTCCCAATCCATAAGTCATTTATTAAAAAAATGTAGACCATTAGGCATTATTGACCGATAAATCACTTTAAAATCATCTATGATTGTTAGGTCAGCTTTTTGTAAAAGGCAAAATAAAGGTTTGTTTGACTCGGGAAAATATCCCACCGCTCGTTCACTTGAGAATATAATGTGAATTTGTTGTTCTATTTAAATGGTTTAGATCCATAGGTCATTTGCATCTTTAACAATGTTTCAAGCTTGCATATCCATTTTTAAAACATGTGTAGAAATCTCTTTCTTATAAAATTCCAAGCTATTAGGGTTGAACTAGTGGAATTTTCAAAACTTTAATGACAAAACTTTTCTGATCATTTGTTGTGTATGAATAAATTTTTATTAATTACATTTGTTATTCTTTTAAATATTTTCCATACATAAACTCTTAAATTTTTATTTTGTTGTGATCGTTTTGCCATCTTGTCAAAAAAATTTACGAGATAAGGGGAAAGTGAAAACTCAAGTTTTGATTTAAGAAAAAAACATACATAAAAAATGGAAATGCACAAATGTAGAGAGAGATAATTCTAAAAAGTGTCTGTTATTTTTAGGGATTGTAAACTCTCTTTAGTTTTTATAGATTTTATTTTGCAGTCGTCAGGAAAAGGGGGAGGTGAGGGATTTTTAACTGAGTGTTGACTCCCAATCCATAAGTCATTTCTTACAAAAATGTAGCCCGTTATGCATGATTGACCGATAAATTACTTTACAATCATCTATGATTGTTAGTTCAGCTTTTTTTAAATGGACAAAAAATAATGGCTTGTTAGACTCGGGTAAATATCCCACCACACGTTCACTTGTGAATTTAAGGAGCATTTCTTATTCTCTTTAAAAGTTTTGGATCCATTGGTCATTTGCATCTTTAACATGTTTCAAGCATGCATATCCATATTTAAAGTAGAAATCTCTTTCTTATGAAATTCCAAGCTATCAGGGTTGAACTAGTTGAATTTCCAAAACTTTAATAACAAAAATTTTGTGATCATTTTTGGTGTGTGAATAAATTTTTCATAATTACTTTTATTATTCTTTTAAATTTTTTCCATCCGTAAACTCTAAAATTTTTATTTTGTTGTGATCTATTTGCCATCTTGTCAAAATTGTTTATGAGATGAAGGGAAAGTGAAAAATCTAGTTTTGATTTAAGAAAAAAGTATACATCTAAAATAGAAATGCACAAATTTAGAGAGAGATAATTAAAAAAAGTGTCTGTAACTTTTAAGAATTGTATACTCTTTTTAGTTTTTATATATTTTGTTTTGCAATCGTCGGGAAAAGGAGGAGGCGGGGGATTTTTAACTGAGTGTTGACTCCCAATCCATAAGTCATTTCTTACAAACATATAGCCCTTTACGCATGATTCACCAATAAATCACTTCTAAATCTTCGATGATTGTTAGGTCAGCTTTTTGTAAATGGGAAAAATAATGGCTTGTTTGACTCGGGTAAATATCCCACCATGCGTTCACTTGACAATTTAATGAGCATTTATTATTCTCCTTAAAAGGTTTGGATCCATAAGTCGTTTGCATCTTTAACATGTTTCAAACATGCATATCCATTTTGAAAACATGTGGAGAAATCTCTTTCTTATAAAAGTCCAAGCTATTAGAGTTAAACTAGTGGAATTTCCCAAACTTGGATAACAAAGCTTTTGTGATCATTTGTGGTGTGTGAATAAATTTTCCTGAATTACATTTGTTATTCTTTTAAATTTTTGGAATACATAAACTCTAAAATTTTCATTTTATTGTGATCTATTTGCCATCTTGTCAAAATTGTTTACGAGATGAACGGAAAGTGAAAACTCTATTTTAGATTTAAGAAAAAAATATACATCTAAAATGGAAATGCACAAATGTAGAGAAAGATAATTCCAAAAAGTGTTTGTAACATTTAGGGATTGTATACTCTTTTCAATTTTTATAAATCAGGTTTTGCAATCGTCGGGTAAAGGGGGAAGCAGGGGATTTTTAACTGAGTGTTGACTCCCAATCCATAAGTCATTTCTTTCAAAAATATAGCCCGTTACATAGCATTGACCGATAACTCACTTTAAAATCATCTATGATTGTTAGGTCAATTTTTTTGTAAATGGGCAAAATAATGTCTTGTTTGACTCGGGTAAATATCCCACCACATGTTACCTTGAGAATTTAATGAGCATTGTTTATTCTCTTTAAAAGGTTTGGATCCATAGGTCCTTTGCATCTTTAACATGTTTCAAGAATGCATATTCATTTTTTTTAAATGTGTAGATATGTCTTTCTAATAAAATTCCAAGCTATTAGGGTTGAATTAGTGGAATTTCCCACACTTGGATAACAAAACTTTTGTGATTATTTATGGTGGGTGAAAAAATTTTCCTTATTTACATTTGTTATTCTTTTAAATTTTTTCCATACATAAACTCTAAAATTTTCATTTTGTTGTGTTCTTTTTGCCATCTTGTCAAAAAAATTTACGAGGTAAAGGGAAAGTGAAAACTCTAGTTTTGATTTAAGAAAAAAGAATGCATCTAAAATTGAAATGCACAAATGTAGAAGGAGATAATTCCAAAAAGTGTCTATAACTTTTAGGGATTGTAAACTCTTTTTAGTTTTTCTTTATCAGGTTTTTGAAATCGTTGGGTAAAGGGGGAGACGGGGGATTTTTAACTGAGTGTTGACTCTCAATCCATAGGTCAGTTCTTTCAAAAATATAGGCCGTTATGCAAGATTGACCGATAAATCACTTTAAAATCATCTATGATTGTTAGGTCAGTTTTTTGTAAATGGGCAAAATAATGTCTTGTTTGATTTGGATAAATATCCCACCAGACGTTAACTTGAGAATTTCATGAGCATTATTTATTCTCTTTAGAAGGTTTGGAACCATAGGTCATTTGCATCTTTAACATGTTTCAAGAATGCATATTCATTTTTAAAACATGTGTAGAAATGTCGTTCTTATAAAATTCCAAGCAATTAGGGTTGAATTAGTGGTTTTTCCCAAACTTGGATAGCAAAACTTTTGTGATCATTTCTGGTGGGTGAATAAATTTTCCTTATTTACATTTGTTATTATTTTAAATTTTTTCCATACATAAAATCTAAAATTTTCATTTTGTTGTGATCTATTTGCCATATTGGCAAAAACATTTACGAGATGAAGGGAAAGTGAAAACACTAGTTTTGATTTCAGAAAAAAGTATACATCTAAAATGGAAATGCACAAATGTATAGAGAGATTATTCAAAAAAGTGTACGTAACTTTTAAGGATTGCAAACTCTTTTTAGTTTTTATATATCAGGTTTTGCAATCGTCGGGTAAAGTGGGAAGTGGGGCATTTTTAACTGAGTGTTGACTCCCAATCGATAAGTCATTTTTTACAAAAATATAGCCCGTTACGCATGATTGATCGATAACTCACTTTAAAATCATCTATGATTGTTAGGTCAGCTATTTGTAAATGGGAAAAATAATGTCTTGTTTGACTCGGGTAAATATCCCACCACACGTTCACTTGAGAATTTAATGAGCATTTGTTCTTCTCTTTAAAAGGGTTGGATCCATTGGTCATTTGCATCTTTAATAGGTTTCAAGCATGCATATCCATATTTAAAACATGTGTAGAAATCTCTTTCTTATAAAATTGCATGCTATTAGGATTGAACTAGTGGAATTTCCCAAACTTGGATAAAAAAACTTTTGAGTTCATTTGAGGTGTGTGAATAAATTTTATTTACATACATTTGTTATTATTTTAAAGATTTTCCATGTATAAACTATAAAATTTTCATTTTGTTGTGATCTATTTGCCATCTTGTCAAAATTGTTTACGAGATCTGGGCAAAGTGAAAACTCAAGTTTTGATTTAAGAAAAAAGCATACATCTAAAATGGAAATGCACAAATGTAGATAGAGATAATTCCGAAAAGTGTCTGTAATTTTTAAGGATTGTAAAATCTTTTATGTTTAATATATTTTATTTTTCAATCATCGGGAGAAGGGGGAGGCGGGGGATTTTTAATTCAGTCTTGACTACCAAGATGTGTAGAAATCTCTTTCTTGTAAAATTCCAAGCTATAAGGGTTGAACTTGTGGAATTTCCCCAACTTGGCGAACAAAAATTTTGTGATCATTTGTGGTGTGTGAATAAACTTTCCTTAATTACATTTTTTATTCTTTTAAATTTTTTCGACACATAAACTCTAAAATTTTCATTTTGTTGTGAACTATTTGCCATCTTGTCAAAATTGTTTTCGAGATGAAGGGAAAGTTAAAAATCAAGTTTTGATTTTAGAAAAAAAGTATACATCTAAAATGGAAATGCACAAATGTAGAGAGATATAATTCCAAAAAGTGTTTTTAACTTTTAGGGATTGTAAACTCTTTTTAGTTTTTATATATCAGGTTTTGTAATCGTCGGGTAAAGGGGGGAGGCGGGGGATTTTTAATTGAGTGTTTACTCAGAATCCATAAGTCATTTCTTACAAAAATATAGCCCATTACGCATGATTGACCGATAAATCACTTTACAATCATCTATGAGTCAGCTTTTTGTAAATGGGAAAAATAATGGCTTGTTTGACCCGGGTAAATATCCCACCACACGTTAATTTGAGAATTTAATGAGCATTTGTTATTATCTTTAAAAGGTTTGGATCCATAGGTCATTTGCATCTTTAACATGTTTCAAGCATGCATATCCATATTTAAAACATGTGTATAAATCTCTTTCTTATAAAATCCCAAGCTATAAGGGTTGAACTAGTGGAATTTTCCAAATTTGGATAAAAAAAACTTTTGTGTTCATTTGAGATGAGTGAATTAATTTTCCATAATAAAATTTATTATTCTTTTAAATTTTTTCCATTCATAAACTCTAAAATTTTCATTTTGTTGTGATCTATTTGCCATCTCATCAAAATTGTTTACAAGATGAAGGGAAAGTGAAAACTCTAGTTTTGACATAAGAAAAAAGTATACAGCTAAAATGAAAATGCACAAAGGTAGTGAGAGATAATTCAAAAAAGTGTCTGTAACTTTTACGGATTGTAAACTCTTTTTAGTTTATATATATACAATCGTCGGGTAAAGAGGGAAGTGGGGGATTTTTAACTGAGTGTTGACTCACAATCCATAAGTCATTTCTTACAAAAATATATCCTGTTTCGCATGACTGACCAAAAAATCACTTTACAATCTTCTGTGATTATTAGGTCAGGTTTTTGTTAATGGGAAAATAATGGCTTATTTGACCCGGGTAAATATCCCACCGCATGTTCACTTGAGAATTTAATGAGCATTTGTTATTCTCTTTAAAAGGTTTGGATCCATAGGTCATTTTCATCTTTAACATGTTTCAAGCATACATATCCATTTTTAAAACATGTGTAGAAATCTCTTTCTTATAAAATTCCAAGCTATTAGGGTTGAACTAGTGGAATTTCCCCTACTTGGATAAAAAAATTTTTGTGATAATTTGTGTTGTGTGAATAAATTTTTCTTAATTACATTTGTTATTCTTTTAAATTTGTTCCAGACATAACCTCTAAATTTTTTATTTTATTGTGATCTATTTGCCATCTTGTCAAAATTGTTTACGAGATGAAGGGAAAGTGAAAACTCTAGTTTTGATTTAAGAAAAAATGATACTTGTAAAATGGAAATTCACAAATGTAGAGAGAGAAAATTCCAAAAAGTGTCTTTATCTTTTAGGGATTTTAAACTCATTTTAGATTTTATATATTAGGTTTTGCAATCATCGGGTAAAGGGGGGGGGATGGATTTTTAAGTATTGACTCCCAATCCATAAGTCATTTCTTACAAAAATAGAGCCCATTTCGCATGATTGACCGATTAATCACTTTACAATCAACTACGTTTGTAAAGTCAATATTTTGTAAATGGGCAAAATAATGGCTTGTTTGACCCAGGTAAATATCCCACCACACGTTTACTTGAGAATTTAATGAGCATTTGTTATTCTCTTTGAAAGGTTTGGATCCATATGTCATTTGCATCTTTAAAATGTTTCAAGCATGCATATCAATATTTAAAACATGTGTAGAAATCTCTTTCTTATAAAATTTCAAGCTATTAGGATTGAACTAGTGGAATTCCCAAACTTGGATAAAAACACTTTTGTGTTAATTTGAGTTGTGTGATCAAATTTTATTTACTTACATTTGTTATTATTTTAAATTTTTTCCATACATAGACTCTAAAATTTTATTTTTATTGTGATCTATTTGCGATCTTGTCAAAATTGTTTATGAGATCAGGGGAAAGTGAAAACTCAATTTTTTATTTAATAAAAAAATACATCTAAAAAGGAAATGCACAAATATAGAGAGAGATAATTCCAAAAAGTGTCTTTAAATTTTAGGGATTGTAAACACTTTTTAGTTTTTATATATCAGGTTTTGCAATCGTCAGGTAAAGGGGGCAGCAGAGGATTTTGAATTGAGTGTTGACTCCCAATCCATAAGTCATTTCCTACAAAAATATTGCTCGTTACGTAGGTTTGACCGATAAATCACTTTACAATCATCTATCATTGTTATGTCAGCTTTTTGTAAATGGGCAAAATAATGGCTTGTTTGACTCGGGTAAATATCCCCCCGCACGATCACTTTAGAATTTAATGAGCATTGTTATTCTCTTTAAAAGGTTTGGATCCATAGGTCATCTGCGTCTTTAACTTGTTTCAAGCAATCATATCCATTTTTAAAATATGTGTAGAAATCTCTTTCTTATAAAATTGCAATCTATTAGGATTGAATTAGTTGAATTTCCCAAACTTGGATAACAAAACTTTTGTGATCATTTGTTGTATGTGAATAAAATTTCTTTAATTAAATTTTTTATTCTATTAAATTTTTACCATACATAAACTCTAAAATTTTCATTCTGTTATGATCTATTTGCCATCTTGTCAAAATTGTTTACGAGATGAAGGGAAAGTGAACTCTAGTTTTGATTTAAGAAAAAAGTATACATCTAAAATGAAAATGCACAAATGTAGTGAGAGATAAATCCAAAAAGTGTTTGTAACTTTTAGGGATTGTAAACTCTTTTTAGTTTATATATATCAAGTTTTGCAATCGTCGGGTAAAGAGGGAACAGGGGATTTTTAACTGAGTGTTGACTCCCAATCCATAAGTCATTTCTTACAAAAATATATCCCATTACGCATGATTGATGGAAAAATCACTTTACAATCATCTTTGATTATTAGGTCAGCTCTTTGTAAATGGGCAAAATAATGGCTTGTGTGACCCGGGTAAATATCCCACTGCACGTTCACTTCAGAATTTAATGAGCATTTTTTTTTCTCTTTAAAAGGTTTGGATCCATCAGTTATTTTCATCTTTAACATGTTTCATGCAAGCATATCCATTTTGAAACATGTGTAGAAATCTCTTTCTTATAAAATTCCAAGCTATTTGGGTTGAATTAGTGGAACTTCCCCAACATGGATAACAAAACTTTTGTGATCATTTGTGGTGTGCGAATAAATTTTCCTTAATTACATTTGTTATTATTTTAAATTTTTTCCATACATAAACTCTTAAATTTTCATATTGATGTGATCTAATTGCCATCTTGTTAAAATTGTTTACGAGATGAAGGGAAAGTGAAAACTCTAGTTTTCATTTAAGAAAACAGTGTACATCTAAAATGGAAACGCACAAACGTAGAGAGAGATAATTCCAAAAAGTTTCTTTAACTTTTAGGGATTGTAAACTCTTTTTAGTTTTTATATATCAGGTTTTGCAATTGTCGAGTAAAGGGGAAGGCAGGGGATTTTTAACTGAGTGTTGACTCCCAATCCATAAGTCATTTTCGTTTAGTTTTTCAGGACTTCCCTAAGGGGAGGCTTTAGATCTATGTTTGTTTAGATCTGTACCATACTTCTCTAACCCGGGGTTAATCCCAAGCACATAGTAAAAGCATTGTGGTATTCCTCTGATGCTTCACGGTCTATGCGTCCCTCTTTCTGCCCGCTTATACCCAAGTAGGTTTCAGGGCTTTATTTTTCGGGACTAAATGTTGGAGCCCGTGGCAGAAGCTTAATACTAGGAAATTGCACACCTCTCTGTGTCTTGGGTTCCCTATACCTGAAGGAGTAAGCATAAGGATCTAAACAACTTCTGATCTAAAGTCAAGCCCCTAGGGAATTACATTTCCTACTTATTTTCCATTATCATATTTTCCGTTATCATCTCCATGATTGTGCTTTTTGTCACCTTAGGAATCCTTCTTATTTGTTTAATCCTTACAACTTTTATTGTCTACTAAGTATTAGATTGCATAGTTTGGTGTTTGTTTATTACATAAAGGTATATAAGGCTAGAAACTACTAGGTGAGGGCTACGCCCTGACAAACGCCTCTGCCTCAGTTGAGCCAAGCGTCGCTCTCGGTTGTCACAACGTCGATGTACCTTTTATGTTTATTTGACTTGTTAATAAAATATTAAGACAGTTTTTTAGGATAGTATTACGAATATTACCCATATATTATTTATATCTAGGTCTGTTTTACAACACCTTAAGATTTAAACTATAGGAACATATACTTATATTCTGTTTTTACTAATAATAGTAGTAGAATTATTTGGCTATTTTGTGTTTCTCCCAAAACAACTAGAGAATCTTTTGGGTTCCTATATATTCTTAATTATTAATATTATAGTCAGAATCATAGATACATAATCTTTGTCTTTATTGCTTTAGTAATAGTTTTCTGTAATTTGGTTATTTTTAGTTTTATATGTTTCACCTTGTCTTTATATTCTTATAGAAGATTCGTAGACACTCCTTGGCAAATTTGTGTACCTAGAAAACAAATAGTTAGGAGACCTACAAATAATCCATATTTAAATACTCCAGATTAAATTAGTACCCCCTCTAAATTGGTATCAGAGCCTTAAGACCTGGAACCCTCTAAAAAATTAGATTATTTAGACCTTAGACTTCCATCAAGATTTGAGATAAAATATATAGGACCTAATTCCCTTAGGTGTCATTTCAACAGTGAAGAACATAGTTTACAAGGAATAACTCTCAACTGAATACTATCACAGATCTTATTATAAGTCTAGGTAATAATCTTCAAAACAAAGTAACTGAAATAGAATTCACTTTAACTAAGATACAAGACGAAATTAGGACGTTAAAAACAAAAACAGAAAAACTCTCTGAGAATTTAGATTATCTAAAAAGTAGTAAAGGACCGCAACAAAATATTGATAAGGAAATAGATTTAATATCTTAGAAATTGAAAGGTATCACAATAGAACCCAGAACCTCCTTAGCTAAAAAACCATGGCACTTTCACAGCGAGGTGAAGGATTTTCCTTGGAAATAGGAAGTTGTTCTAGAAACCTTAACATAATAGACAGAATAACAGGAAGGAGAAGTGTAGACCAAAGAGATATACAATTAGATGAAATAATAGATATAGACCAAGAAATTACCTTATTTAGCAATAATCAATTAAACCTCTTTAAAACCTAGACAATTATACAAAACAGGACCATTAAACTTTAATACCGATTATTTAGGCATTACAGAGAGATCCAAATTAGCTGTGTAGGACAAGATTCAGTTAATATTAATTTAATAGCAGAACAAGCCTTTAAAGAAATTAAGAAACTATATACTTTAATTCATTTAGGTTTAATTGTAATAGGGGTAAAAGGATTAGGACAAAAACATCTAGGAACCAAAACTTTACTTAGCATCTACGATGATAGATGGGCAGACCCTAAAAAGGCAATGTTAGGAATCACTGAAGTAGATATGAATCAAAATGGAGGAATATTTTATTGCTCCCCAGACTTCCTTATTAGGTTACAAGATTTTAGAAAATATATCAAAATAGGTATTCAGACAAAAGGGTGTGAATTCTTTGTAGGAAATAATCTTTTATTATGTATTGGATTCTTAGGAAGATGTACTTGTTCTAGCACTACTAGGTTCAAGGTTAAAATAGATGATGTAGTTAATTTGATAGGAAACAAAGGAATAAAATTAATTAAACCTATTAAATATTCCCCAGATATTTTGGCCGGATTAGAATGGAATCTTAAATTTAGAGAAGAAAAAATAATCAGCCCTGAAGAAAGTATCATGTACACAGATACTAAAGGTAACATAAATATTAGATTTAATAGCTATGAACAAAAGAATACAGAAGACACGAAATCAACCTCTAGTGAAAATTATGACTTAGTCAATATACAATTAGAAACAGACGAAATAATATATTCTAAAGAATCAGAATTAAAATTATCAGAAAGAGAACTTCTTCACCTTGAAGAAGACATGATAAAAAATAGAAAAATAAAAGAAGAAAATATTTGTATTATGATAATGAAGCAAATATCACGATAGGAAAAATGCCCTTAGAACCTAAAGAAGATGAAAAAATAGAAAAAGAAGAAACCCTGAGTATTAAAGAATATATGGATGAAGAAAGTTCTAACACTATTCCCAGAAGTAGCTATACCACTTACCCAAGAACTCCACCTAGGAAAGTATATTACTCAGGAAATATGTCAAGGATTCCTTATAGTGACCCAGTAACTTTTGATCGTAAGATACATCCTAAAGGTAAAAGAAAAGAAATAGAAAGACCTATAAAATTCCAAGAGATGGGCAAAGGGAAAATTCTTAATCTTTTAGCCCATGATCCTCAAGAATGGACAACTGTACTAGATCTCCGGAAAAACCAAGTTGTCTCAGACTATATCCAGAATTTTCAATCTCTAGATGTAGAAGAAATGTATAGATATCTAGAAACATTCCTAGGAGAAAGCCTACAAGCTCTATGGGAAAGTTACAAAAGAGGTAATCCAGAAGAATTTGGTCATTTAATGAGTTTAGGATCCAACCCTTATAATTTTGTTAATAAAGTTTATCAACTAGTAACAGGAGATGATCCTAATCTAGACTTTGTAACATTACAAAAAGATACAGTAGTTTATTTAGAACAACTCAGTTTACATAACTAAAAATATGTGAAGAAATTTCATCAAGATTACTTCGATTACACCTGCATTTCAGGAAATGCCTTTAATAAAGATTTAGGTTCCAAATTGTTTAGAAGATTACCAGGAGCTTTAGGAAAAGAAATTTATGACAAATGGAAAAATTTAGAAATAGAAAATCCTACAGCAGTCTATTCAATAGGACAGAGAACAAAATTTATTATGACAATCCTCCAAGAAAATTGTACAGATATCCAAATACGAAGACAACTTAAAGGAGATGACTTTGGGTTCTGTAAACAGATATATACCACCCAAGCTTGTGGTCTAAAAGACTTAGGACAAAAACCTAGAAAACCCAAAAGATATTTCAAAAAAGGATATTTTATCCGTAGATCGAAAAGCAGAAAACCATATTTAAACAAAGATAGACATGTTAGCAGATTTAACCCAAAAAGAACTTAAAAAACAAACTATCTTGCTATATTTGTGGACAAACCGAACATTTAGCCAATACTTGTCCTAAAAGACAAAACATTAACTCCCGAAGATCTACCCTTGTAGAGAATGTTCAACAAGATCTTATAGAAGTCGATGAATATATGTCAGATACAGAATCCACTTATGGTATTGTAAGTATACAAAATGTTCCTCCAGACACTTCAGATTCAGATGAAGACTTAGTCCTAGACGTAGACGAAAACCTGGACCTTATGGATACAACTTCCAAATGTACACACACATGATCTTGGTATACTGGGTTACACAGTAACCCTTGTTTTAAGTGTGCTTGGTATCCCAGTAAGAAACAGAGAGCCAAGTGTAATCAGTGTTTCTTAGAAGCCTATATCCCTTGTCTTAAAATTTTATGTATAGAACCTATAGACCAGACTATCCATAATAGGATACATAACACTAAGTTAGATATCATGGCTAGAAAAATTGAAAACTGTGAAGCTGAGATAGCGCTCCTAAAACATAGATTGGACACAATAGAAAAGGATTCCTATGATGGGACTACAGTTGGCATATAAGACCCATAAACTTCTTACATGTAACCAAGACAAATCTTTTTCCATCATCCTTGTCAGGGCTAAGATTCTTTTCCGAATAAACAATCCTTAATATTAGACGCCTTGGTCGAATCCGGCTGTACCAAATGTATAATCCATAGAAGACTAGTTCCCCCTCAGTTTCTCAAGAAAACAACTAAACAAGTTTTTAGCCAACAAGTAGATGGTACGTATAACCCATACACCACCTATTTCGATGAAGGAAAGATCCAATTTTTTACTAATTGCTCCACCTTTTCTGGATCTTATTCTTTACCTTTAACATGGGTTCGAGACCTCAAACTTAAAGTTGACTTTATTTTAGGTCTCAATTTCATCTTACATAATAATGGCACCCTTACTATTTCCTGCGACTATTTACAATTCCACAAGAACTCTAGTACTATTCCAGTTCAAACCACTTATTCTCTAACTCTTACCTCTTTAGCGGAGCGTGGTGGCCCCGTAGATACAGAAATAGAAACCGCCAAAGCCAAAGAACCTAGTTGTCAATGCAAAATTTTAGGCAGCTACAAACAAGCTAACAATCCTACAATTTTAGCCTTAGAACAACAATTAGATAATAATATTGTAAAATTAGATAACAAGCTCTTCTGTTATGAAGAAATAAATGAAGACATAATAGAAGTTCCAATACAACACTCCCAGACTTTCCCTAAAGCAGTACCACATACAGGCTTAGTTCAAGTTTCAGTCCAACCAGAACCATATATCCAACCATTACCAAGTCCACAGGATTATCCAAAAGAAATAATGGGCAAAAACGAAGACTTTAATGATTGGATAGAAAGAATGATAGATCAAGATTATACCTTTTTAGACACAGAAAAGCTTTATTTAGAAATAATTAATGTCCACCATAAAGATAACAAATTATAGACAAATTAAACCAATTAGAATATTTTGGAGAAAATCCATTAAAACATTGGGATAATAACCACAAACAGTGTAGATTAGAATTATTAAACCCTAATTATATTGTCAAAACAGCCAATATAGAAGCAACTAATCTAGACAAGGAAGATTTTAAGCTTCATATCAACGAATTGTTAAATCTAGGAATTATAAGAAAATCTATAAGTCCTCATAGATCAGCAGCTTTTATAGTCAGAAAACATAGTGAACAAAAAAGAGGAAAATCTAGAATGGTTATTAATTACAAAAGACTAAATGACAATACTGTCACAGATAGTTACAATATCCCAGATAAGTCTCAATTGATTAATAGGATTCAAGACAAAAGAATATTTAGTAAGTTTGACTGTAAATCTGGATTTTGGCAAGTAAAAATGCACCCAGACAGTATAGAATGGACAACATTCATATGCCCGGAAGGACATTTTGAATGGCAAGTCATGCCTTTTGGTTTAAAAAATGCTACTACTATTTTCCAAAGAAAAATGGATAATATATTTAAGAAATATGATACATTTGTCCTAGTATATATAGATGACATCCTAGTGTTTAGTAAAACTATTGAAGAACATATAGGTCATTTACAATTAGTATTAGCTACCTTTATGCAAGAAGGAATCATTATTAGCAAAACAAAAAGTGAATTATTTAAAGAATATATACAATTCTTAGGAGTAAATATAGGACAAGGACAGATAGAACTACAAGATCATATTTCTAAGAAAATATTAGAAATGCCAGATGATTTATCAAATACAAAACAATTACAGAGGTTTTTAGGATTAGTCAATTATGCCAGACCTTTTATTAAATACATAGGAAAAATTATTGGTCCTTTGTATGGAAAACCTTCTCCAACAGGCCAAAAATTCTTTAACCAAGAAGATAAAAATTAGGTTAAAAAGGTTAAAGAAAAAATCCAGACATTATCCAAATTACAAATACTTTTAGATTCAGATTATCTAATCATAGAAATAGATGGTAGTAATCTTGGATGGGGTAGAGTCCTTATAGCCAAACCCCATAAATATAGTGAAAAAGAAAAAGAAAAAATTTGTAGCTATGCTAGTGGAAATTTTAAAGAAAAAGGAAACATGAGTAGCATAGATTCTGAGATTTTAGCAATAATTTATTCCTTAGAATCTTTCAGATTGTTTATTATTAATAAACAAGAATTTACCTTAAGAACAGACTGCAAAGCTATAGTAAAATATTTCCAAAGAAGCATAGAAAATAAGATAAGTAGGAGAAGGTGGTTAAACCTTGTCAACATTATTACAGGTAATGGGTACAAGATTGAATTTGAACATATTAAAGGTAAAAATAATAGCCTTGCGGATACTCTTAATAGAGGATTTTTTGACACACATATTATGACTAATTGAACAGATGGATTTTCCAGACCACAGCTCTTCCAGACCATCTTCCTCCAGATTCAATAATTATGGACAAGAATTTCTCAGTTTTGGTAATCAGAAATTAGTAGTTTTTCCAAAATCTAATATTACTTTCAAGACTTTACCAAGTGTTTCAGTTACGAAAGAAGAACAATGTTTATTAGATAACTTATGGCTTTCTTACCAGAGGATTCCCAAAGACCAAAAATATTTTTTAGCTAGTATTAATGGACTTTCAGAATATTTTTTGCAGAAAAAGAAAAGTTTTAATTTTTATGTTGTTTTCCAATGTCACACTCCAGGAGTTTTTCATTCCTGGACAGAAGTTGTTGAAAGTATCAAGAATTTTAAAAGACCTATTTACAAAGGCTTTAATAACCTGCAAGAAGCATTAGAGGCAGCCAAATTAACTATTGGCACCAATTATTACATAGCCCCTTCCTTAAGACATATGAGAGAAGACCAAGTATCCTACGGTGTTGCCATGGATACAAAAAGAATTATATTTTGTGACCATTGTGATACCTTGGCCGAGACTATTCAAAGACTCAATGAGAAGAGAAGATTATTAGAAGAGAAAAATGACTTCCAGAAAGAATATATCAAAATTCTAGAAGAAGAGAATAGAAGACAGAAGGCAAAAGGCAACAGGTACTATTTGTACCCAGATCCCTACTAGTGAAGGGTTTTCACTAGCTAGTCCGGCTCAAATGGCAGCCGGTAAAGACACATCAAGACCGTTGATGGTTGGACATTTGCCAAAAATGTCAAAAGACAAGTAGCAAGAAGAGACTACAGAAAAATAGTATACAGACCCAGCAGACATCAAGCAGATGATGGAAGACTATTTCCAAGAATACCTTAAAAACAAGGGTATGAAAAGAATAATTCAAACACTTCCAGCAAAACTGGCTCCACTAGAACTGGTACCCAGACTCTCCAATGCTATTCTCAAGATGAAGACAAAGACTTTGATTATGACTCAGACGCCATCCATAATTTAACTACACTTGATGGCAAATAAGACACTTCATTACAAAGGTGACTGGTCAGAAAAGAGACTGGATAGAAAAGACAAACACATATTACTTTAGAAAAGAGACAGGAAAGAAAAGACTAAAAAAAAAAGAAACTGAAAGAAAATAAAATATAGAAAGTAAAATGAAAAATAAAAAGAAAGATGAAATATAGAAAGTGGAATGAAATATTAAAAGAAAGATGAAATATCGAAAGTAAAATGAAATAAAGAAAGAAAGATGAAATATAGAAAGTCAAACTAAATATAGAAAGAACGGTTAAATATAGAAAGTAAAATGAAATACATAAAGAAAAATGAAATATAGAAAGTAAAATGAAATATAGAATGAAAGATGAAATATATAAAGTAACATGAAATATAGAAAGAAAGATGAAATATAGAAAGTAAAGTGAAATATAGAAAGAAAATATGAAATATAGAAATTAAAATGAAATAGAGAAAGAAAGATAAAATATAGAAAGTAAAATGAAATAAATAAAGAAATATGCAAAATAGAATGAAAGATAAAATATAAAAAATAAAATTAAAAATAAAAATAAAGATGAAATATAGAAAGTAAGATAAAATATAGAAAGTAAAATTAACTATAGAAAGAAATATCAAATATATAAAGTAAACTGAAATATAGAAACAAAGATGAAATATAGAAAGAAAGATGAAATATAGAAAGTAAGTGAAATATAGAAAGAAAATATGAAATATAGAAATTAAAATGAAATAGAGAAAGAAAGATAAAATATAGAAAGTAAAATGAAATAAATAAAGAAATATGCAAAATAGAATGAAAGATAAAATATAAAAAATAAAATTAAAAATAAAAATAAAGATGAAATATAGAAAGTAAGATAAAATATAGAAAGTAAAATTAACTATAGAAAGAAATATCAAATATATAAAGTAAACTGAAATATAGAAACAAAGATGAAATATAGAAAGAAAGATGAAATATAGGAAGTAAAATGAAATATTCAAAGAAACATGAAATACAGAAAGAAAGTTGAAAAATAAAAAGTAAAATAAAATATAGAAAGAAAGATGAAATATAGAAAGTAAAATGAATAATTAATAGAAAGATGAAATATAGAAAGTGAAATGAAATATTGGAATAAAGATGAAATATCGAAAGTTAATTAGTTGTGTAGGACAAGATTCAGTAAATGTTAATCTTATAGCAGAACCTGCTTTCAAAGAAATAAAAAAAAATATATTCCTTAATTCATTTAGGCCTCATAGTCATTGGAATTAAAGGACTAGGAAGAAAACATTTGGGTACGAAAACTTTACTTAGCATTTATGATGACAGATGGGCAGACCCTAAAAAAGCTATGTTAGGAATAACAGAAATTGATATGAACCAGAATGGAGGTATCTTTTATTGTTCTCCAGATTTCCTTTTAGGATTACAAGACTTTAGAAAATATATAAAAATCGGAATTCAGACAAAAGGATATGACTCTTTTGTAGGAAATAATCTTTTATTATGTATTGGATTTCTAGGAAGATGTACTAGTTCAAGTACAACTAGATTTAAAATAAAAATTGATGATGTAGTAAACCTAATTGGTAATAAAGGCATTAAATTACTAAAACCCATAAAATTTGCTCCTGAAGAATTAGCCGGTTTAGATTGGAACCTGAAATTTAGAGAAGAAAAAATTATCAGTCCTGAAGAAAGTTTAATGTATACAGACACAAAAGGAAATGTAAATATTAGGTTTAACAGTTATGAACAAAGAAATACTGAAGAAACGGAATCAATTTCTAGTGAAAATTATGATTTAGTTAATATAGAAAATGAAATAAAGGTAGATGAAATTATTTACCCAAAAGAATTAGAATTATATCTTTCGGAAAGAGAATTACTACATTTACAAAGGCTTTAATAACCTGCAAGAAGCATTAGAGGCAGCCAAATTAACTATTGGCACCAATTATTACATAGCCCCTTCCTTAAGACATATGAGAGAAGACCAAGTATCCTACGGTGTTGCCATGGATACAAAAAGAATTATATTTTGTGACCATTGTGATACCTTGGCCGAGACTATTCAAAGACTCAATGAGAAGAGAAGATTATTAGAAGAGAAAAATGACTTCCAGAAAGAATATATCAAAATTCTAGAAGAAGAGAATAGAAGACAGAAGGCAAAAGGCAACAGGTACTATTTGTACCCAGATCCCTACTAGTGAAGGGTTTTCACTAGCTAGTCCGGCTCAAATGGCAGCCGGTAAAGACACATCAAGACCGTTGATGGTTGGACATTTGCCAAAAATGTCAAAAGACAAGCAGCAAGAAGAGACTACAGAAAAATAGTATACAGACCCAGCAGACATCAAGCAGATGATGGAAGACTATTTCCAAGAATACCTTAAAAACAAGGGTATGAAAAGAATAATTCAAACACTTCCAGCAAAACTGGCTCCACTGGAACCGGTACCTAGACTCTCCAATGCTATTCTCAAGATGAAGACAAAGACTTTGATTATGACTCAGACGCCATCCATAATTTAACTACACTTGATGGCAAATAAGACACTTCATTACAAAGGTGACTGGTCAGAAAAGAGACTGGATAGAAAAGACAAACACATATTACTTTAGAAAAGAGACAGGAAAGAAAAGACTAAAAAAAAAAGAAACTGAAAGAAAATAAAATATAGAAAGTAAAATGAAAAATAAAAAGAAAGATGAAATATAGAAAGTGGAATGAAATATTAAAAGAAAGATGAAATATCGAAAGTAAAATGAAATAAAGAAAGAAAGATGAAATATAGAAAGTCAAACTAAATATAGAAAGAACGGTTAAATATAGAAAGTAAAATGAAATACATAAAGAAAAATGAAATATAGAAAGTAAAATGAAATATAGAATGAAAGATGAAATATATAAAGTAACATGAAATATAGAAAGAAAGATGAAATATAGAAAGTAAAGTGAAATATAGAAAGAAAATATGAAATATAGAAATTAAAATGAAATAGAGAAAGAAAGATAAAATATAGAAAGTAAAATGAAATAAATAAAGAAATATGCAAAATAGAATGAAAGATAAAATATAAAAAATAAAATTAAAAATAAAAATAAAGATGAAATATAGAAAGTAAGATAAAATATAGAAAGTAAAATTAACTATAGAAAGAAATATCAAATATATGAAGTAAACTGAAATATAGAAACAAAGATGAAATATAGAAAGAAAGATGAAATATAGGAAGTAAAATGAAATATTCAAAGAAACATGAAATACAGAAAGAAAGTTGAAAAATAAAAAGTAAAATAAAATATAGAAAGAAAGATGAAATATAGAAAGTAAAATGAATAATTAATAGAAAGATGAAATATAGAAAGTGAAATGAAATATTGGAATAAAGATGAAATATCGAAAGTAAATTGAAATATAGAAAGAAAGATGAAATATAGAAAGAACGATTAAATATAGAAAGTAAAATGAAATACAAAAAAAAAGATGAAATATAAAAAGTAAAATGAAATATAGAATGAAAGATGAAATATATAAAGTATCATGAAATATAGAAAGAAATATGAAATATAGAAAGTAAAATGAAATATAGAAAGAAAGATGAAATATAGAAAGTAAAATAAAAAATATAAAGAAAGATGAAATATAGAAAGAAAGATGAAATATTTAAAGTAAAATGAAAATTAAAGAAAGGGAAATGAAACATCGAAAGTGAAAGGAAATATAGAAAGAAAGATGAAATATAGAAAGTAAAACTAAATATAGAAAGAACTAATAAATATAGAAAGTAAAATAAAATACAGAAATAAAGATATAGAAAGTAAAATGAAATATATAATGAAAGATGACTAATATAAAGTAACATGAAATATGGAAAGAAAGATGAAATATAGAAAGTAAAATTAAATATAGAAAGAAAGATGAAATGTAAAAAGAAAATATGAAATATAAAAATTAAAATGAAATATAGAAAGAAAATATGAAATATAAAAATTAAAATAAAATATAGGAAGTAAAATAAAATAAAGAAAGAAAGATGCAATATAGAAAGACGGATAAAATATAAAAAGTAAAATAAAAAAAAAGAAATATAGAAAGTAAGATAAAATAAAGAAAATAAAATTAACTATAGAAAGAATGATGAAATATAGAAAGTAAAGTAAATATAGAAAGAAAGATGAAATATAGAAAGTAAAATGAAATATAGAAAGAAACATGAAATATAGAAAGAAAGATAAAATATAGAAATCCCTGAAATATGTTGAAGCAGTTGCTTTTGTTAATCCTGAAGTCCATCCAAACCCTATGGCTCTGATACCAAATACAGCTGGAGTAGGAATGAAGTAGGAATAATAATTTGGTATTAGAGCCATGGAAGGCTAAACCCTGAATATCCAGGTATGGAGTACCTATTATAAATTTTTTATATCTTAATCATCAGGGGAGTTAACTTCCTCTACAATGTTATAATGATTTTACTATTCATCTTCATTCTTGTTATGATACGGGACGTCACCCAAGTCGCGTTGAGTTATTCCCGTGTTGCCATTGCCGTGGATAGGCATAGGCGTTGAGGGCCTCTACTCATAAATCGTTGACAGACGTGTATCTGATCAAGAAGATGATGAACAGTAAATTACTTATGATATTATGAACAATAGTTTGCTGCATTCATGATTACCATATTATCAGTTTATAATATGTTTACTTCATACTAGGATATTCCTCCTTCTGGTTCACTTATTCCACTCTTTTGTTGTAGTGTAATTTAGTTTACTTTTTAAAAGTGTTTTAACATTTTGTTGTTAATTTTAAATTTGTCAAAATATGGCATCCAGTAGTAGGATTACTGGATCAGTTAAGAATGCATCTCTCGTTAAATATAAAATTTAACAACAATTAAACGATTGGACAATTCCGTCCATTAAACCTACATCAATATACAAGAAAGGGACTTTCACCCTTTCGAGCACCATGGGAATTAAAACCATGGAACAAACAATCAATCTTGAAAATCAAGATTCAACTCTTAAATTATTAGAATTAACAGATCTGAATAAGTATCTAGCAGATACTAAGAAGAAATATATGCATATTGGATGCATACAGATAGCGTTCAAACCCTTGACCTTACTAGGGATGAACACATGTCTGCAGGTCATTCTTCGAGATGGTCGCTGTTTGGATTGGGAAACCCTCATTAATGGGTATTTTTGAAACGAGTCTCAGTAGGGGACCCGTGTATTTTAATGTACATCCAAACCTCACCCTATCATTAACCGATAGAAATTTGTTAGAATCTATCCAATTGAGGATTCTAAAACAGGGATACAATTTTATTCCTGGAACTGAAACCATTGTTGTAATAGCAAGGATTCATTTCAAAATTATGAATACCTTAGTCCATAAGGTGTTACACTTACCAGATCAGGGTAAGACTGTATTGATTGAGATAGATCTTATGAGTGCAAATGTTGCCACTCCAAGAATGATTAATTGAGAGGAAATTCGTTTCCCAGCCAACTGGACTATACCTCAGGTTGTTCCTCCTAGACTCAGGATTAATCAGGATATTGATCAAGTCATCCAATCCGCAGATGGTGATGTGGTAATTAATTTCAAGGACAAAACTCCTTACCGAGTCTCTTTACCAATGTCATCCCGTTATTCAGATGTAGGCCAATCGTCTCACCTATAGGAATTGGATGAAAAGCAATCCATAAAGGATGATTCCTCATTAAAAGGAATCCACATATCAGACACCCAGATACCTCATGGGGTCTATCGAGAAAGGGAGCATGAAAGGACTTCTCCCACTCCCAGTGAAATGACTGGTTTTACTCTGTGATTATGATTTTTACACCTCATCAGAGTGTCCAGGACCCACCACCTTTTGTGGTGGACCGAGCAGCCATTAAAGTTGAATTCTTTCACCCCAATAATCTAGGTTTCAAAAACTGGTTTTTTGACACCCATGGGGCGGCATAACAATCAACTCTCAAAAGGAATTTCTGATTTAATAAATCATCTTGAAATTTATGGATGCACTTAATTATTGCCAAAATTTCCTATTTCATAGTGGAATAATTAATTTGTGCATCATGCCAGTTTCCAGAGGTAAATCTGATTAGTTCTTCTTTACGTGCGGGATTTCTTTGTTTTAATATGCCACCATAGCCTATATGGGAGGCATCTGTCTCTACAACCTTCGGATAAGAAGGGTTAGTTAGGTTAAGACAAGGGAGTTGTTTAACCTTACTTTTGATTAATTGGACTGCCTGAGTATGTTTAGGAGTCCATGGCTTAGAATTCTTTCTAAGTCTTTTGTGCAATATTGCGGAATCTTGTGCAAGATGAGGATAATAGTCTGCAATATAATTGAGACTTCCTAGAAATCTCTGAAGTTGAGTTTTCTCCAGTAATTCATCAGGGAACTTGGAGGCAAACTCAATGCTTTGATCAATGGGAACTATTTTTCCCTTGTGAATATTGTGACCTAAAACTCGAATAGAGGTCTGAAACAATTTCATTTTTGGTGCCGATATCACCAACCCATGTTTTCTAATAACAGTTTTGAAAACATGTAAATGCTTAAAATGAGTATCAAGGGATTCTGAATAAACAAGGATATCATCAATATAAACAATGGTAAACTCAGAATAAGGAGCAAATATATCATTCATGATATTTTGAAATTCAGATGGAGCATTTTTCAAACCAAAAGGCATAACATTCCATTCAAAGTGACCAACAGGGACAGTGAATGTAGTCTTATATTTATCCTTTTCATTGATTTGAATTTGCCAATATCCAGATTTCAAATCAAATTTTGAAAAGATTTTAGCAGAAAATAATCTGTCTAATAAATCTTTTTTGTTTGGGATAGGATAATGAATTCATCGCAGACAATCATTAAGGGGTTTATAATTAACCACTAACCTTGGAACACCTCGTTCCTTCTCTGCATTTTTATCGACATAAAAAGTAGTACAACTCCATGGGGAGTAAGATTTTCTAATTAATTTCTTATCCAATAGATTTTGGATTTCCTTTGCAAAGGTCTAGTAAAGCATGTTTCATTTTACTAGGCCTTGCTTTTGTCGGAATGGTTCTTTCATTGAACCCATCAATATAGGGTAAAGACACAATATATTTATGTCGATCCCAAAAAGCTGTAGGAATGTCACTGCAAATTTCTTGGGCAAATATTTTATGAAGAGAACTAATTTTCTCTTTTATCTCTGTAGTTTCCAGCTACTGTTCAAGGGTTTAAAAACTGAATTTCTTTATGCAGGAAACTGAGATGATGTTCTTTAACATTTCTCAATTCTGAAATCTCATTAATGAAACTGATTTGAGGAGGAGATTTGAATGAGAAATATATAGGTTTGTTATTAACCTGACCATGAATTCCATGGTTGTTAATGCCCTTGATTGGTATGATCTTCTCCAGAAAAGGAGTGTCTAATATAACTTGTTGAGTCATGTTTTTGACTAACAAAAAGTCTGTAATAATGCACTGATCATTAGTGCAGATGGAGGCATTATTGAATTTATATTTAATTTTCATTTTGTCTCCATTGGCATTGGCTAATGTTTGAGTTGTTTTCTCAAAATATTGGGTTGGAATTAACCCTTTCTGGATGCAGTTTAAATCTGCTCCACTATCAATCAGACCTGTCAATTTTGGAATGACAAAATTCTGATCAATAACCAAATTACTCACAGTATGCCATCTTTGATGGATGACTTTGGTGATGTGATTAAGAAAAGGATCCTCTGATTTCTTTTCTGGATGTTGTAAACCTTTTTGTTCACATTTTTGTTCAAGCTTTTTATACAAGGATTTTAATTCTTTTAATTCTAGCTTGATTTCTTTAATTTCTCCTTGTAATGAGGAGATGGATACTGGTTGTTTTGAAGAATTGGTTGCTTCATAACAACCAATGATTTCCTTCAAAGAATAAGGTTTAACTCCTTGAATGGGAGGTATCTTTGAAGTACTTTGAATTTGATCAAGATATTCTTTGATTAAATATCTTTTTGTTTGAGGATCTTCCTCTTGATCAATGTTCTTAAGCATAAGTTGTTGGTCATTGGTAAGAACATTAATCTGATGCATTTGAGCCACAGATTGTAAATGCGAACAGCTACAATCTTGGTCATCTTCTGATTGGCTGGATGAGGCATAATCTATATCATCCCCAGAACCAGAATTTAAGAGAATTTTAGCCAACTGGATTCTCGACCCTTCATCTATCTGAAGTTGGTTAAGTTTCTCTTTCGTTTTGCATCTATTTGAATAGTGGCCTAATTTACCACATTTATAACAGACAATTTTCTTTTTGTCTGGTGGATTTCTTCTAGGAGGAGTCTCTGCCGAGGAGGAGGTCTCCTAGGTTCATGACGAGTCTTTTGATGAGACTGTCTTTTGGGATATCTCCTACTCTGGTGGGAGTAGGGTTCGGGTCTCTTAGAATGAGAGACTTTCCCTTTGCCCTTCCTTTGATTGGAAGGAAGTGGTCCTGTGTCACAGGCAAACTGTTCACAGAATTCACCAAGCTCTCGCTTTCCAGTAAGATTTTGCTTTTTAAGCTGAGCTTGTAATTTCAAATCACTTGAAACACCTTCTCCTTTGTCGTCAAGGTTGCCTACTTGTGTGTTGGTATTACTTGGAGTATATTGTTAGTACTTTATGAGCTTGTGAATATTGTATATTTATTCTCGTGTTTAGTCTATCTTGTGCTTTTTTGCCTTTTTGCCTTATGTGTTATTATTCCTACTTCATTCCTACTCCAGCTGTATAAAATGTAAAATAAAATATTAAAAGAAAAAGGAAATATAGAAAGAAAGAGAAAATATAGGACATAAAATAAAATATAGAAAGAAAGATGAAATATAGAAAGTAAGAAGAAATATAGAAAGTAAAATGAAATATAGAAGGAAAGATGAAATATATAAAGTATTGTGAAATATAGAAATAAAGATGAAATATAGAAAGTAAAATGAAATATAAAAAAAATGAAATATAGAAAGAAAGATCAAATATTGAAAGTGAAAAGAAATGTAGAAAGAAAGATGAAATATAGAAAGTAAAAAGAAATGTAAAATGTGAAATGAAATATAGAAAGAAAGTTGAAATGTAGTAATTAAAATGAAATATAGAAAGAAAGATGTTATATATAGAAAGAATGATGAAATATAGAGAGTAAAATGAAATATTGAAAGAAAAAGGACATATAGAAAGTAAAACGAAGTATAGAAAAAACGATTAAATAAAGAAAGTAAAATGAAATACAGAAAGAAAGATGAAATATAGAAAGTAAAATGAAAAAAAAGAATGAAAGATGAAATATATAAAGTAACGTGAAATATAGAATGAAAGATGAATTATAGAAAGTAAAATGAAATATAGAAAGAAAGATGAAATAAAGAAAGTAAAATAAAATTTAGAAAGAAAGATGAAATAAAGAAAGTAAAATGAAAGAGAGAATGAAAGATGAAATATATAAAGTAACATGAAATATAGAAAGAAAGTTGAAATGTAGAAAGTAAAATGAAATATAGAGATAGACGAAATATAGAGAGTAAAATGTAATATAGAAAGAAAGATACAATAAGAAGTAAAATTAAATATAGAAAGAAAATGGAAATATAGAAAGTAAAACGAAAGAGAGAATGAAAGATGAAATATATAAAGAAAAATAAAATATAGAAAGAAAGATGAAATATAGAAAGTAAGAAGAAATATTGAAAGTAAAATGAAATATAGAATGAAAGATGAAATATATAAAGTATCATCAAAATATAGAAATAAAGATGAAATAGAGAAAGTAAAATGAAATATAGAAAGAAATATGAAATATAGAAAGAAAGATCAAATATTGAAAGTGAAAAGAAATGTAGAAAGAAAGATGAAATATAGAAAGTAAGAAGAAATGTAAAATGTAAAATGAAATATAGAAAGAAAGTTGAAATGTAGTAAGTAAAATGAAATATAGAAAGAAAGATGTTATATAGAAAGAATGATGAAATATAGTTTACCTATGGGGCGGTAGAATGCATGGAATTTTCAACTGACTTTTATCTGTATTTGGAAACAAATAGGGTAATCATGTCTTTTGTTGATTGGTTTATGTGTTTCCGACTTAAGCCAGCGGAGAAACGACCCTTAGTTTCTTCCACAGCGCCTACTCTTTCAACTCTAACCAAAGAATGGCAGCTTTGGTCTGGCAATACCATCATATCAGTCCATCCTCCTACTGATCTGATAAAACTTGAATTTCCAAGCACATCAGGGAAATCCCCTGATTATGTTGAAGCAGTTGCTTTTGTTAATCCTGAAGTCCATCCAAACCCTATGGCTCAGATCAGAAAACAAAACAACTTTACCAATTTAAATCTTCAAACCATTGGCCAACAGCTAACACGTATTGAAGATTTATTGGAGAAAGGTAAAGCCGAGAAATATTGTCAAAATCCATACGACTTATCTTCTCGCAAATTACCATTGTTGATGAACAATAAACCGCTCATCAAACCACCTGTTCCAGTTAGGAACTTTAAATTGGATAATCATTCCGAAGTAGTTGAATAATTATTATCTAGATATGGCCAATTAAATCTCTCTGACGAACAAATCAAACAAGCCCAAAATGCTCAAGAGGCAAGAGTTGCTGAGGTTCGTAAAAGTCTCCATATCTTGGAAGCTGAAGAATCTCACTATGAATCTCACGAAGATTCTTTATCACAAAATACTGAAGATTTAACTCCTTCAGCATACTCTGATTCTGATGTTGGTCAAGAATTAAATCTCAAAGATTTAGGTCTCACCAATGTCAATCAGAGTGAAGACATTCTTCAAGAAATGATTCAGGACCAACCGAGTATTCAAAATTTGGATTATTCAAAGAAATCTACTCGTCATTGGGATCTAAACCACAAACTTTACTATCATAGGCCTACACCTCAGGACCTATTATATGAAGAGAATGTGTATATAGATCAAAAAGCTTACGATGGAAAAGTCATCTATGAATGGAACATAGATGCCATGTTTGAATATCAGATTTTAGAGCATTGTCGCAGAATGCTTATGTATTGTACAATCTGTCGGCAACATAAGAATTCTGATCAAGGAATAGCAAAAATGTTAACTACTGGATTTTCTGGAACCCTCAAAGGTTGGTGGGATAATATCCTCACCCTGAACAACATCATGAAATATAAAATTCTAAAAAGGTCATCAAAACTGAATCAAGCCAAGCCTACCTAGGCGAGGATGATGCAGTTTATACCTTGATTTCATGTATTGTTCATCATTTCATAGGAAATTTAACTTCCACTACTGATAAGGGAAGAGAGGTTTTGCAAAATCTTAGGTGTCGAACACTTAGTCATTTTAGATGGTATAAAGATGTTTTCCTAACTAAGGTTATGCAAAGAACCGATGCCAATAATGAATATTGGAAAGCTAAATTTATTGATGGATTACCAACACTTTTTGCCAGCAAGGTACGCAAAAGGTTAGGTAATGAGGTAGGAATAATAAACTACCATCAATACACATATGGTCTCCTTACCAGTGCTATTATCCAAGAAGGACCGACCTTATGTAATGATTTGAAATTACAAGCTCAGCTTAAAAGGCCAAATCTTACTGGAAAGCGAGAGCTTGGTGAATTCTGTGAACAGTTTGCCTGTGACATAGGACCACTTCCTTCCAATCAAAGGAAGGGCAAAGGGAAAGTCTCTCATCCTAAGAGACCCGAACCCTACTCCCACCAGAGTAGGAGATGTCCCAAAAGACTCGTCATGAACCTAGGAGACCTCCTCCTCGTCAAAACCTCGTCTTAGATGAAATCCTCCAAACAAAAAGAAAATTGTCTGTTATAAATGTGGTAAATTAGGCCACTATTCAAATAAATGCAAACCAAAAGAGAAACTTAACCAACTTCAGATAGATGAAGGGTTGAGAATCCAGTTGGCTAAAATTCTCTTAAATTCTGATTCTGGGAATGATATAGATTATGCCTCATCCAGCCAATTAGAAGATGACCAAGATTGTAGCTGTTCGCATTTACAATCTGTGGCTCAAATGCATCATATTAATGTTCTTACCAATGACCAACAACTTATGCTTAAGAACATTCATCAAGAGGAAGATCCTCAAACAAAAAGATATTTAATCAAAGAATATCTTGATCAAATTCAAAGTATTTCAAAGATACCTCCCATTCAAGGAGTTAAACCTTATTCTTTGAAGGAAATCATTGGTCGTTATGAAGCAACCAATTCTTCAAAACAACCAGTATCCATCTCCTCATTACAAGGAGAAATTAAAGAAATCAAGCTTGAATTAAAAGAATTAAAATCCTTGTATAAAAAGCTTGAACAAAAATGTGAAAAAAAATGTTTACAACATCCAGAAAAGAAATCAGAGGATCCTTTTCTTAATCACATCACCAAAGTCATCCATCAAATATGGCATACTGTGATTAATTTGGTTATTGATCAGAATTTTATCATTCCAAAACTGACAGCTCTGATTGATAGTGGAGCAGATTTAAACTGCATCCAGGAAGGGTTAATTCCAACCCAATATTTTGAGAAAACAACTCAAACATTAGCCAATGCCAATGGAGACAAAATGAAAATTAAATATAAATTAAATAATGCCTCCATCTACACTAATGATCTATGCATTATTACAGATTTTTTGTTAGTCAAAAACATGAGACTCAACAAGTTATATTAGGCACTCCTTTTCTAGAGAAGATCATGCCAATCAAGGGCATTGACAACCATGGAATTCATGGTCAGGTTAATAACAAACCTATATATTTCTCATTCAAATCTCCTCCTCAAATCAGTTTCATTAATGAGATTTCGGAATTGAGAAATGTTAAAGAACATCATCTCAGTTTCCTGCATAAAGAAATTCAGTTTTTAACGCTTGAACAGCAGCTGGAAACTACAGAGATAAAAGAGAAAATTAGTTCTGTTCATAAAATATTTTCCCAAGAAATTTGCAATGACATTCCTACAACTTTTTGGGATCGACATTAATATATTGTGTCTTTACTCTATATTGATGGGTTCAATGAAAGAACCATTCCGAAAAAAGCAAGGCCTAGTCAAATGAAACATGCTTTACTAGACCTTTGCAAAAAGGAAATCCAAAATCTATAGGATAAGAAATTAATTAGAAAATCTTACTCCCTATGGAGTTGTACTGCTTTTTATGTCAATAAAAATGCAGAGAAGGAACGAGGTGTTCCAAGGGGTTAATTATAAACCACTTAATGATTGTTTGCGATGGATTCTTTATCCTATCCCAAACAAAAAAGATTTATTAGACAGATTGTTTTCTGCTAAAATCTTTTCAAAATTTGATTTGAAATCTGGATATTGGCAAATTCAAATCAATGAAAAGGATAAATATAAGACTGCATTCATTGTCCCTTTTGGTCACTTTGAATGGAATGTTATGACTTTTGGTTTGAAAAATGCTCCATCTGAATTTCAAAATATCATGAATGATATATTTGCTCCTTATTCTGAGTTTACCATTGCTTATATTGATGATATCCTTGTTTATTTAAAATCTCTTGATGCTCATTTTAAGAATTTACATGTTTTCAAAACAGTTATTAGAAAACATGGGTTGGTTATATCGGCACCAAAAATGAAATTGTTTCTGACCTCTGTTCGATTTTTAGGTCACAATATTCACAAGGGAAAAATAGTTCCCATTGATCGAAGCATTGAGTTTTCCTCCAAGTTCCCTGATGAATTACTGGAGAAAACTCAACTTCAGAGATTTCTAGGAAGTCTCAATTATATTGCGGACTATTATCCTCATCTTGCACAAGATTCCGCAATATTGTACAAAAGACTCAGAAAGAATCCTGAGCCATGGACTCTAAACATACTCAGGCAATCCAATTAATCAAAAGTAAGGTTAAGCAACTCCCTTGTCTTAACCTAACTAACCCTTCTTATCTGAAGGTTGTAGAGACAGATGCCTCCCATATAGGCTATGGTGGCATATTAAAACAATGAAATCCCGCAGGTAAAGAAGAACTAGTCAGATTTACTTCTGGAAACTGGCATGATGCACAAATTAATTATTCCACTGTGAAACAGAAAATTTTGGCAATAATTAAGTGCATTCATAAATTTCAAGATGATTTATTAAATCAGCAATTCCTTTTGAGAGTTGATTGTTCTGCTGAAAAATCGATTCTTAAGAAGGATGTGAAGAATCTTACTTCCAAACAAATCTTTGCTAGATGGCAGGCAGAATTTAGCGCCTTTGATTTTGATATTGAACATATCAAAGGAGAATTATACTCCTTACCTGATTTTCTAACCCGTGAATTTCTCCAGGATCAAAATCATGTATAACCCCGCAAGGGGCAATCCACTCCCAATGAGAGGACGTGGTAATCAATCAAGAGGCCGAGACTGCAAAAATCAAGAACGAGGAAATTCCTCAGACAAGAAGGGCAAAACCCCAGTGTCATATAAAGAGACACTAGAAGCAGAACCAAAGTATATTACTCTTCCGGATACGGAGACAATATTGCTCCTCAATAGAGAGGACTTAGAGGGTACATTGGATTCCTAGGAGATGTTACAGAAATGGCTTGGAGAAGCCTACTGTCCCATCCGTGCAGGAAAACAATGGTATTCCTTTGAATCAATTTTGGTTCATTTAAATTCTAACGCAGTGCATCATACACTGTCAAATGTGGCTAAATTGGATAGCCCAAGAGCGTACTGTAAATGTACGATACAAAGATTCATGCATCCCTCAACATGGGGAAAATTAGATCTAGCTAAAGCAGCTAATCTTCCTAATGATAAGGAATTTAATTATTGGGATTATATGGATTCTTGGTATAATACCTTTTATTACCAAAATTCCTCCCATAGACATTCCTGGTTTTTCCAGGGGGAAATGAATGTCTATCAGAGGTCATTACCTCTACCCAGTTGGGTATTTGCATGGTGGAACAAATTTGGGCCACCCACTTCAATCATACCAGAACCAATTAAGGTTTACTTTGTGAAATGGACTCAATCCAGTCCTGAGCTTAAAGCTCTGGGTTTTGAAAAACCCCCGAAAAATAGTAACAGTCTTATCTTCTTTATGGTATTTTCTATACCATGGATCTCGAGATGGGATTGTACCACAGGCTTTAATGATAAAGGCCTACCAGTATTATTGCGGACATTTCATGTTCGTTAGTGGAAGAATTTCCCCAATATTGATGCTAAAGTGGCAGAAATTGCGTCTGCTATCATTCAAAATGAAAATAATCTTGGATTACATAGAATCCCGGAAGTCCATTATGACTTCAAAAATTTATTTGAAAGTTTCAAAACTCAATTAAGGAGTTTGATTCCGAATATATCGGAGAAAGAAATTATGAAAAAAAAATTAGAATCAATGAAGGATTCTATGGTTATTCAATGCAATGAAGGCACATCATCTCAACCAGTAGAAGACAACATGTCTGTGTCCGAACCATCTACTGCAGAAGACGAAGAATTTGAGGAGGATAATGTCACAGAGCATGATGATAATGCTAATGAATCATTACCTGATAGTCAGCCTCTTGAAGATCCTGACGAATATATTAATGATATGTTGCACATGTTCCAAGCAACAGCTAAACGAAAATAATTTGTTTCAGGATATGACTATGACAAACACATCTGTTCCAGATTCGTCGGCCAAGTCCATCATAAAACAACAGAGGAAATCTTATCCTCCGGCCCATAGCTGGCCTCTTTGTCACATCAACCAAGGCACTTACAGTATCTTTCGTCGGCCATTTTCCATAAAGTCACAACCATGGGATGCCAAGTGTAGCCGCCTTCATCGGATAAGAGTTAAAGCTCTTAGACAAAGAAAGATTCTTTGGGACCAAGCCCATCAAAGGTCCCTTTCACATCTCAATCAGCGAGATAATGGACAACAAAGACAAGATCATCTCAATAATAGAGATGACTCAGCTCAGCCACCTCAATCATAGAGGCTTATCTCTTTTTTATTGGTGGATTTCAAAGTTATTCGAATCCACTTTAGTTTCCTCCTTCTATATAAGGAGTTGTTTTATTTTTTAAGGCATCAATTGAAACACCTTCTCCTTTGTCATAAAGGTTGCCTGAAAATCAAGATTCAACTCTTAAATTATTAGAGTTAACAAATCTGAATAAGTATCTAGCAGATACTGAGAAGAAATACATGCATATTGGATGCATACAGATAGCTTTCAAACCCTTGACCTTACTAGGGATGAACACATGTTTGCAGGCCATTCTTCGAGATGGTCGTTGTTTGGATTGGAAACCCTCATTAATGGGTATTGTTGAAACGAGTCTCAGTAGGGGACCTGTTATTTTAATGTCCATCCAAACCTCACCCTATCATTAATCGATAGGAATCTGTTAGTATCTATCCAATTCAGGATTCTAACACAGAGATACAATTTTATTCCTGGAACTGAAACCATTGCTGTAATAGCAAGGATTCATTTCAAAATTATGAATACCTTAGTCCATAAGGTGTTACACTTACCAGATCAGGGTAAGACTGTATTGATTGAGATAGATCTTATGAGTGCAAATGTTGCCACTCCAAGAATGATTAATTGGGAGGAAATTCGTTTTCCAGCCAACTGGACTATACCTCAGGCTGTTCCTCCTAGACTCCTGATTAATCAGGATATTGATCAAGTCATCCAATCCGCAGATGGCGATGTGGTAATTAATTTCAAGGACAAGACTCCTTACCGAGTCTCTTTAGCAATGTCATCCCGTTATTCAGATGTAGGCCAATCGTCTCACCTACAGGAATTAGATAAAAAGAAATCCATAAAGGATGATTCCTCATTAAAAGGAATCCACATATCAAACACCCAGATACCTCATGGGGTCTATCGAGAAAGGGAACATGAAAGGACTTCTCCCACTCCTAGTAAAATGACTGGTTTTACTCTGTGATAATGATTTATACACCTCATCAGAGTGTCCAGGACCCACCACCTTTTGTGGTGGACCGAGCAGCCATTAAAGCTGAATTCTTTCACTCCAATAATCTAGGTTTCAAAAACTGACTTTTATCTGTATTTGGAAACAAATAGGGTAATCATGTCTTTTGTTGATTGGTTTATGCGTTTCAGACTTAAACCAGCGGAGAAACGACCCTTAGTTTCTTCCACAGTGCCTACTCTTTCAACTCTAACCAAAGAATGGCAGCTTTGGTCTAGCAATACCATCAGATCAGTCCATCCTCCTACTGATCTGATAAAGCTTGAATTTCCAAGCACATCAGGGAAATCCCCTGATTATGTTGAAGCAGTTGTTTTTGTTAATCCTGAAGTCCATCCAAACCCTATGGCTCAAATCAGGAAACAAAACAACTTTACCAATTTAAATCTTCAAACTATTGGCCAACAGCTAACACGTATTGAAGATTTATTGGAGAAAGGTACACACGAGAAATATTGTCAAAATCCATATGACTTATCTTCTCGCAAATTACCATTGTTGATGAACAATAAACCGCTCATCAAATCACCTGTTCCAGTTAGGAACTTTAAATTGGATAATCATTCCGAAGTAGTTGAGGAATTATTATCTAGATTGGGCCAATTAAATCTCTCTGACGTAAAAATCAAACAAGCCCAAAATGCTCAAGAGGCAAGAGCTATTGAGGTTTGTAAACAGCGACCATCTCGAAGAATGGCCTGCAGACATGTGTTCATCCCTAGGTTTGAACACTATCTGTATGCATCCAATATGCATGTATTTCTTCTCAGTATTTGTTAGATACTTATTCAAATCTATTAACTCTAATAATTTAAGAGTTGAATCTTGATTTTCAAGATTAATTGTTTGTTCCGTGGTTTTAATTCCCATGGTACTCGAAAGGGTGAAAGTCCCTTTCTTGTATATTGATGTAGGTTTAATGGACGAAATTGTCCAATCATTTAATTGTTGTTGAACTTTATATTCAACGAGAGATGCATTCTTAACTGATCCAGTAATCCTACTACTGAATGCCATATTTTGACAAATTTAAAATTAACAACAAAATGTTAAAACACTTTTAAAAAGTAAACTAAATTACACTACAACAAAAGAGTGGTATAAGTGAATGAGAAGAAGGAATATCCTAGTATGAAGTAAACATATTATAAACTGATTATATGGTAATCATGAATGAAGCAAACTATTGTTCATAATATCATAAGTAATTTACTATTCATCATCTTCTTGATCAGATACACGTCTGTCAACGATTTATGAGTAGAGGCCCTCAACGCCTATGCCTATCCACGGTAACGGCAACACGGGCATAACTCAATGCGACTTGGGTGACGTCCCATATCATAACAAGAATGAAGATGAATAGTAAAATCATTATAAAATTGTGAAGGAAGTTAACTCCCCTGATGATTAAGATATAAAAAATTTATAATTGGTACTCCATACCTGGATATTCAGGGTTTAGCCTTCCATGGCTCTGATACCAAATATAGCGGGAGTAGGAATGAAGTAGGAATAATAACACAGAAGGCAAAAAGGCAAAAAGGCACAAGATAGACTAAACACGAGAATAAATATACTATATTCACAAGCTCATAAAGTACTTACAATAAACTCCAAGTAATACCAACGAGAATTTTCGGCAATCTGTCGGCAACATAAGAATTCTGATCAATAACTAAATTAATCACAGTATGCCATCTTTGATAGATGACTTTGGTGATGTGATTAAGAAAAGGATCCTCTGGTTTCTTTTCTGGATGTTGTTATCATTTTTGTTCACAATTTTGTTCAACTTTTTTATACAAGGATTTTAATTCTTTTAATTCAAGCTTGATTTCTTTAATTTCTCTTTGTAATGAGGAGATGGATACTGGTTGTTTTGAAGAATTGGTTGCTTCATAACGACCAATGATTTCCTTCAAAGAATAAGGTTTAACTCCTTGAATGGGAGGTATCTTTAAAGTACTTTGAATTTAATCAATATATTCTTTGATTAAATATCTTTTTGTTTGAGGATCTTCCTCTTGATCAATGTTCTTAAGCATAAGTTGTTGGTCATTGGTAAGAACATTAATCTGATGCATTTGAGCCACATATTTTAAATGCGAACAACTACAATCTTGGTCATCTTCTGATTGGCTGGATGTGGCATAATCTATATCATCCCCAGAATCAGAATTTAAGAGAATTTTAGCCAACTAGATTCTCAACCCTTCATCTATCTGAAGTTGGTGAAGTTTCTCTTTCGTTTTGCATCTATTTTAATAGTGGCCTAATTTACCACATTTATAACAGACAATTTTCTTTTTGTTTGGAGGATTTCTTCTAGGAGGAGGTCTCCTAGGTTCATGACGAATCTTTTGATGAGATTGTCTTTTGGGATATCTCCTACTCTGGTGGGAGTAGGGTTTGGGTCTCTTAGAATGAGAGACTTTCCCTTTGCCCTTCCTTTGATTGGAAGGAAGTGGTCCTGTGTCACAGGCAAACTGTTCACAGAATTCACCAAGCTCTCACGTAAGATTTTGCTTTTTAAGCTGAGCTTGTAATTTCAAATCATTACATAAGGTCAGGCCTTCTTGGATAATAGCACTGGTAAGGAGACCATATGTATATTGATGGTATGTTATTATTCCTACTTCATTCCTACTCCCGCTGTATTTGGTATCAGAGCCATGGAAGGCTAAACCTTGAATATCCAGGTATGGAGTACCTATTATAAATTTTTTATATCTTAATCATTAGGGGAGTTAACTTCCTTCGCAATTTTATAATGATTTTACTATTCATCTTCATTCTTGTTATGATATGGGACGTCACCCAAGTCGCGTTGAGTTATGCCCGTGTTGCCGTTGTCGTGGATAGGCGTAGGCGTTGAGGGCCTCTACTCATAAATCGTTGACAGACGTGTATCTGATCAAGAAGATTATGAACAGTAAATTACTTATGATATTATGAACAATAGTTTGCTTCGTTCATGATTACCTTATAATTATTTTATAATATGTTTACTTCATACTAGGATATTCCTCCTTCTGGTTCAGTTATACCACTCTTTTGTTGTAGTGTAATTTAGTTTACTTTTCAAAAGTGTTTTAACATTTTGTTGTTAATTTTAAATTTGTCAAAATATGGCATCCAGTAGTAGGATTATTGGATCAGTTAAGAATTCATCTCTCGTTGAATATAAAGTTCAACAACAATTAAATGATTCGACAATTCTGTCCATTAAACCTACATCAATATACAAGAAAGGGACTATCACCCTTTCGAGTACCATGGGAATTAAAACCATGGAACAAACAATCAATCTTGAAAATCAAGATTCAACTCTTAAATTATTAGAGTTAACATATCTGAATAAGTATCTAGCAGATACTGAGAAGAAATACGTGCATATTGGATGCATACAGATAGCGTTCAAACCCTTGACCTTACTAGGGATGAACACATGTCTGCAGGCCATTCATCGAGATGGTCGCTATTTGGATTGGAAACCCTCATTAATGGGTATTGTTGAAATGAGTCTCAGTAGGGGACCCGTGTATTTTAATGTCCATCCAAACCTCACCCTATCATTAACCGATAGGAATCTATTAGAATCTATTTAATTGAGGATTCTAACACAGGGATACAATTTTATTCGTGGAACTGAAACCGTTGCTGTAATAGCAACGATTCATTTCAAAATTATGAATACCTCAGTCCCTAAGGTGTCACACTTACCAGATCAGTGTAAGACTGTATTGATTGAAACAGATCTTATGAGTGCAAATGTTGCCACTCCAAGAATGATTAATTGGGAAAAAATTCGTTTCCCAGCCAACTGAACTATACCTCCAGCTGTTCCTCCTAGACTCCTGATTAATCAGGATATTGATCATGTCATCCAATCCACAGATGGCGATGTGGTAATTAATTTTAAGGACAAGACTCCTTTTACGAGTCTCTTTACCAACGTCATCCCTTTATTCAGATATAAGCCAATCGTCTCGCCTACAGGAATTGTATGAAAAGAAATCCATAAAGGATGATTCCTCTTTAAAAGGAATCCACATATCAGACACCTAGATACCTTATGGGGTCTATCAAGAAAGGGAGCATGAAAGGACTTCTCCCACTCCCAGTGAAATGACTGGTTTTACTCTGTGATTATGATTTTAACACCTCATCAGAGTGTCCAGGACCTACCACTTTTTGTGGTGGACCGAGCAGCCATTAAAGCTGAATTCTTTCACCCCAATAATCTAGGTTTCAAAAAATGGTTTTTTGACTCCTATGGGGCGGCAGAACGCATGGAATTTTCAACTGACTTTTATCTATATCTGGAAAAAAATAGGGTAATCATGTCTTTTGTTGATTGGTTTATGCGTTTAAGATTTAAGCCAGCGAAGAAACCACCCTTATTTTCTTCCACAACGCCTACTCTTTCAACTCTAGCCAAAGAATGGCAGCTTTGGTCTGGCAATACCATCAGATCAGTCCATCCTCCTATTGATCCGATAAAGCTTGAATTTTCAAGCACATCAGGGAAATCCCCTGATTATGTTGAAGCAGTTGCTTTTGTTAATCCTAAAGTCCATCCAAACCCTATGGCTCAAATCAGGAAACAAAACAACTTTACCAATTTAAATCTTCAAACCATTGGCCAGCAGCTAACACGTATTGAAGATTTATTGGAGAAAGGTACACCTGAGAAATATTGTCAAAATCCCTATGACTTTTCTTCTCGCAAATTACCATTGTTGATGAACAATAAACAGCTCATCAAACCACCTGTTCCAGTTAGGAACTTTAAATTGGATAATCATTCCGAAGTAGTTGAGGAATTATTATCTAGATTGGGCCAATTAAATCTCTCTGTCGAACAAATCAAACAAGTCAAAAATGCTCAAGAGGCAAGAGCTGCTGAGGTTTGTAAAAGTCTCCATATTTTGGAAGCTGAAGAATCTCACAAAGATTCTTTATCACAAAATACTGAAGATTTAACTCCTTCAGCATACTCTGATTCTGATGGTGGTCAAGAATTAAATCTCAACGATTTAGGTCTCACCAATGTCAATCAGACTGAAGACATTCTTCAAGAAATGATTCAGGACCAAACCAGTATCCAAAAATTGGATTATTCAAAGAAATCTACTCGTCATTGGGATCTAAACCACAAACTTTACTATCATAGGCCTACACCTCAGGACCTATTATGTGCAGAGAATGTGTATATAGATCAAAAAGCTTATGATGGAAAAGCCATCTATGAATGGAACATAGATGCCATGTCTGAATATCAGATTTTAGAACATTGTCGCAGAATGCTTATGTATTGTACAATCTGTCGGCAACATAAGAATTCTGATCAAGGAATAGCAGAAATGTTAACTGTTGGGTTTTCTGGAACCCTCAAAGGCTGGTAGGATAATATCCTCACCCCTAAACAACATCATGAAATATACAATTCTAAAAGGTTATCAAAACTGAATCAGGCCAAGCCTACCTCGGCGAGGATGATGTAGTTTATACCTTGATTTCATGTATTGTTCATCATTTCATAGGAAAGTTAACTTCCACTACTAATAAGGGAAGAGAGGTTTTTCAAAATCGTAGGTGTCGAACACTTAGCCATTTTAGATGGTATAAAGATGTTTTCCTTACTAAGGTTATGCAAGAACTGATGCCAATAATGAATATTGGAAAGCTAAATTTATTGATGGATTACCAATGCTTTTTGCCAGCAAGGTACGCAAAAGGTTAGGTAATGAGGTAGGAATAATAAACTACTATCAATATACATATGGTCTCATTACCAGTGCTATTGTCCAAGAAGGACTGACCTTATGTAATGATTCAAAATTACAAGCTCAGCTTATAAAAGCCAAATCTTACTGGAAAGCGAGAGCTTGGTGAATTCTGTGAACAGTTTGCCTGTGACACAGGACCACTTCCTTCCAATCAAAGGAAGGGCAAAGGGAAAGTCTCTCATTCTAAGAGTCCCGAACCCTACTCCCACCAGAGTAGGAGATATCCCAAAAGACTCGTCATGAACCTAGGAGACCTCCTCCTCGTCAGAGACCTCCTCCTAGAAGAAATCCTCCAGACAAAAAGAAATTTTTTTCTTATAAATGTGGTAAATTAGGCCACTATTCAAATAGATGCAAACCACAAGTGGAACTTAACCGACTTCAGATAGATGAAGGGTTGAGAATCCAGTTGACTAAAATTCTCCTAAATTCTGATTCTGGGGATGATATAGATTATCCATCATCCAGCCAATCAGAAGATGACCAAGATTGTAGTTGTTCGCATTTACAATATGTGGCTCAAATGCATTAGATTAATGTTCTTACCAATGACCAACAACTTATGCTTAAGAACATTGATCAAGAGGAAGATCCTCAAACAAAAACATATTTAATCAAAGAATATCTTGATCAAATTCAAAGTACTTCAAAGATACCTCCCATTCAAGGAGTTAAACCTTATTCTTTGAAGGAAATCATTGGTCGTTATGAAGCAACCAATTCTTCAAAACAACCAGTATCCATCTCCTCATTACAAGGAGAAATTAAAGAATCAAGCTTGAATTAAAAGAATTAAAATCCTTGTATAAAAAGCTTGAACAAAAATGTGAACAAACATGTTTACAACATCCAGAAAAGAAATCAGAGGATCCTTTTCTTAATCACATCACCAAAGTCATCCATCAAAGATGGCATACTGTGATTAATTTGGTTATTGATCAGAATTTTGTCATTCCAAAACTGACAGCTCTGATTGATAGTGGAGCAGATTTAAACTGCATCCAGGAAAGGTTAATTCCAACCCAATATTTTGAGAAAATAAGTCAAACATTAGCCAATGCCAATGGAGACAAAATGAAAATTAAATATAAATTCAATAATGCCTCCATCTACACTAATGATCAGTGCATTATTACAAACTTTTTGGTTGTCAAAAATATTACTCAACAAGTTATATTAGGCACTCCTTTTCTGGAGAAGATCATGCCAATCAAGGGCATTGACAACCATGGAATTCATGGTCAGGTTAATAACAAACCTATATATTTCTCATTCAAACCTCCTCCTCAAATCAGTTTCATTAATGAGATTTCAGAATTGAGAAATGTTAGAGAACATCATCTCAGTTTCCTGCATAAAGAAATTCAATTTTTAACGCTTGAACAGCAGCTGGAAACTACAGAGATAAAAGAGAAAATTAGTTCTCTTCATAAAATATTTGCCCAAGAAATTTGCAGTGACATTCCTACATTTTTTTGGGATCGACATAAATATATTGTGTCTTTACCCTATATTGATGGGTTCAATGAAAGAACCATTCCGACAAAAGCAAGGCCTAGTCAAATGAAACTTGCTTTACTAGACCTTTGCAAAAAGGAAATCCAAAATCTATTGGATAAGAAATTAATTAGAAAATCTTACACCCCATGGAGTTGTACTACTTTTTATGTCAATAAAAATGCAAAGAATGAATTAGGTGTCCCAAGGTTTGTGGTTAATTATAAACCACTTAATGATTATTTGCGATGGATTCGTTATCCTATCCCAAACAAAAAAGATTTATTAGACAGATTGTTTTCTGCTAAAAAAATTTCAAAATTTGATTTGAAATCTGGATATTGGCAAATTCAAATCAATGAAAAGGATAAATATAAGACTACATTCACTATCCCTTTTGGTCACTTTGAATGGAATGCTATGCCTTTTGGTTTGAAAAATGCTCCATCTGAATTTCAAAATATCATGAATGATATATTTGCTCCTTATTCTGAGTTTACCATTGTTTATATTGATGATATCCTTGTTTATTCAAAATCTCTTGATGCTCATTTTAAGCATTTACATGTTTTCAAAACAGTTATTAGAAAACATGGGTTGGTGATATCGGCACCAAAAATGAAATTGTTTCATACCTCTTTTCGATTTTTAGGTCACAATATTCACAAGGGAAATAGTTCCCATTGATCGAAGCATTGAGTTTGCCGCCAAGTTCCCTGATGAATTACTAGAGAAAACTCAACTTCAGAGATTTCTAGGAAGTCTCAATTATATTGCGGACTATTACCCTCATCTTGCACAAGATTCCGCATTATTGCACCAAAGACTCAAAAAGAATCCTGAGCCATGGACTCCTAAACATACTCAGGCAGTCCAATTAATCAAAAGTAAGGTTAAACAACTCCCTTGTCTTAACCTAACTAACCCTTCTTATCTGAAGGTTGTAGAGACAGATGCCTCCCATATAGGCTATGGTAGCATATTAAAACAAAGAAATCCTGCAGGTAAAGAAGAACTAGTCAAATTTACCTCTGGAAACTGGCATGATGCACAAATTAATTATTCCACTGTGAAACAGGAAATTTTGGCAATAATTAAGTGCATTCATAAATTTCAAGATGATTTATTAAATCAGCAATTCCATTTGAGAATTGATTGTTCTGCAGCAAAATTGATTCTTAAGAAGGATGTGAAAAATCTTACTTCTAAACAAATCTTTGCTAGATGGCAGGCGGAATTAAGCGCCTTTGATTTTGATATTGAACATATCAAAGGAGAATTAAACTCCTTACCTGATTTTCTAACCCGTGAATTTCTCCAGGGTCAAAATCATGTATAACCCCGCAAGGGGCAATCCACTGCCAATGAGAGGACGTGGTAATCAATCAAGAGGCCGAGGCGGCAAAAATCAAGAACGAGGAAATTCCTCAGACAAGAAGGGCAAAGCCCCAGTGTCATATAAAGAGACACTAGAAGCAGAACCAGAGTATATTACTCTTCCGGATACGGAGACAATATTGATCCTCAATAGAGAGGACTTAGAGGGTACATTGGATTCATGGGAGATGTTACAGAAATGGGTTGGAGAAGCCTACTGTCCCATCCGGCAGGAAAAAGATGGTATTCCTTTGAATCAATTTTGGTTCATTTAAATTCTATCGCAGTGCATCATACACTGTCAAATGTGGCTAAATGGGATAGCCCAAGAGTGTACAGTAAATGTACGATACAAAGATTCATGCATCCCTCAACATGGGGAAAATTTGATCTAGCTAAAGCAGCTAATCTTCCTAATGATAAGGAATTTAATTATTGGGATTATATGGATTCTTGGTATAATACCTTTTATTACCAAAATCCCTCCCATAGACATTCCTGGTTTTTCCAGTGGGAAAAGAATGTCTATCAGAGGTCATTACCTCTACCCAGTTGGGTATTTGCATGGTGGAACAAATTTGGGCCACCCACTTCAATCTTACCAGAACCAATTAAGGTTTACTTTGTGAAATGGACTCAATCCAGTCCTAAGCTTAAAGCTCTGGGTTTTGAAAACCCCCCCATAAATAGTAACAATCTTATCTTCTTTATGGTATTTTCTATACCATGGATCTCGAGATGGGATTGTACCACAGGCTTTAATGATAAAGGCCTACCAGTATTATTGCGGACATTTCATGTTCGTTGGTGGAAGAATTTCCCCAATATTGATGCTAAAGTGGCAGAAATTGCGTCTGCTATCATTTAAAATGAAAATAATCTTGGATTACACAGAATCCCGAAAGTCCATTATGACTCCAAAAATTTATTTGAAAGTTTCAAAACTCAATTAAGGAGTTTGATTCCAAATACATCGGAGAAAGAAATTATGAAAAAATTATTAGAATCAATGAAGGATTCAATGGTTGCTCAGTGCAATGAAGACACATCATCTCAACCAGCAGAAGACAACATGTCTGTGTCCGAACCATCTGCCGCAGAAGACGAAGAATTTGAGGAGGATAATATCACAGAGCATGATGATAATGTTAATGAATCATTACCTGATAGTCAGCCTCTTGAAGATCTTGACGAATATATTAATGCTATGTTGCACATGTTCCAAGCAACAGCTAAAAGAAACTAATTTGTTTCAGAATATGACTATGACAGACACATCTGCTCCAGATTCGTCGGCCAAGTCCGTCCATAAGCAACAGAGGAAATCTTATCCTTCGGCCCATAGCTAGCCTATTTGTCACATCAACCAAGGCACCTATAGTATCTTTGGTCGGCCATTTTCCATAAAGTCACAACCATGGGCTGCTGAGTGTAGCCGCCTTCATCGGATAAGAGTTAAAGCTCTTAGACAAAGAAAGATTCTTTGGGACCAAGTCCATCAAAGGTCCCTTTCACATCTCAATCAGGGAGATAAACAACAAAGACAAGATAATCTCAATAATAGAGATGACTCAGCTCAGCCGCCTTAATCATACAGGCTTATCCCTTTTTTATTGGTGGATTTCAAAGTTATTAGAATCCACTTTAGTTTCCTCCTTCTATATAAGGAATTGTTTTACTTTGTGAAGGCATCACTTGAAACACCTTCTCCTTTGTCGTCAAGGTTGCCTACTTGTGTGTTGGTATTACTTGGAGTTTATTGTAAGTACTTTATGATCTTGTGATTATATTATATTTATTCTCGTGTTTAGTCTATCTTGTGTCTTTTTGCCTTCTGTGTTATTATTCCTTCTTCATTCCTACTCCCGCTGTAATTGGTATCAGAACCAAGTTTCTGATATAATTTCAAAGAACTTTAAATCACAGCTTTATAATGAGGTTAGGTAAATCTTCATTTCTTGCTATTACAGGGAGAAAAAACCCTTAGTTTCTTCCACCTGTGAGGCGGCAGAACGCATGGAATTTTCAACTGACTTTTATCTATATTTGGAAACAAATAGGGTAATCATGTCTTTTGTTGATTGGTTTATGCGTTTCAGACTTAAGCTAGCGGAGAAACGACCCTTAGTTTCTTCAACAGCGCTTACTCTTTCAACTCTAACCAAAGAATGGCAGCTTTGGTCTGGCAATACCATCAGATCAGTCCATCCTCCTACTGCTTCGATAAAGCTTGAATTTCCAAGCACATCAGGGAAATCCCCTGATTATGTTGAAGCAGTTGCTTTTGTTAATCCTGAAATCCATCCAAACCCTTTGGCTAAGATCAGAAAACAAAACAACTTTACCAATTTAAATCTTCAAACCATTGGCCAACAGCTAAAACGTATTGAAGATTTATTGGAGAAAGGTACACATGAGAAACATTGTCAAAATCCCTATGACTTATCTTCTCGCAAACTACCATTATTGATGAACAATAAACCGCTCATCAAACCACCTGTTCCAGTTAGGAACTTTAAATTGGATAATCATTCCAAAGTAGTTGAGGAATTATTATCTAGATTGGGCCAATTAAATCTCTCTGACGAACAAATCAAACAAGTCCAAAATGCTCAAGAGGCAAGAGCTGTTGAGGTTTGTAAAAGTCTCCATATCTTGGAAGCTGAAGAATCTCACGAAGATTCTTTATCACAAAATACTGAAGATTTAACTCCTTCAGCATACTCTGATTCTGATGTTGGTCAAGAATTAAATCTCAAAGATCTAGGTCTCACCAATTTCAATCAGACTAAAGACATTCTTCAAGAAATTATTCAGGACCGACCGAGTATCCAAAAATTGGATTAATCAAAGAAATCTACTCGTCATTGGGATCTAAACCACAAAATTTACTATCATAGGCCTACACCTCAGGACCTATTATATGAAGAGAATGTGTATATAGATCAAAAATCTTATGATGGAAAAGTCATCTATGAATGGAACATAAATGCCATGTCTGAATATCAGATTTTAGAACATTGTCGCAGAATGCTTATGTATTGTACAATCTGTCGGCAACATAAGAATTCTAATCAAGGAATAGTAGAAATGTTAACTGCTGGGTTTTCTGGAACCCTCAAAGGTTGGTGGGATAATATCCTCACCCTTGAACAACATCATGAAATATACAATTCTAAAAAGGTTATCAAAACTGAATCAGGCCAAGCCTACCTCAGCGAGGACAATGCAGTTTATACTTTGATTTCATGTATTGTTCATCATTTCATAGGAAATTTAACTTCCACACTGATAAGGGAAGAGAGGTTTTGCAAAATCTTAGGTGTCGAACACTTAGCCATTTTAGATGGTATAAAGATGTTTTCCTCACTAAGGTTATGCAAAGAACCGATGCCAATAATGAATATTAGAAAGCTAAATTTATTGATGGATTACCAACGCTTTTTGCCAGCAAGGTACGCAAAAGGTTAGGTAATGAGGTAGGAATAATAAACTACCATCAATATACATATGGTCTCCTTACCAGTGCTATTATCCAAGAAGGACTGACCTTATGTAATGATTTGAAATTACAAGCTCAGCTTAAAAAGCAAAATCTTACTGGAAAGCGAGAGCTTGGTGAATTCTGTGAACAGTTTGCCTGTGACACAACAACACTATTCTAAGAGACCCGAACCCTACTACCACCAGAGTAGGAGATATCCCAAAAGACAGTCTCATCAAAAGACTCGTCATGAACCTAGGAGACCTCCTCCTAGAAGAAATCCTCCAGAGAAAAAGAAAATTGTCTGTTATAAATGTGGTAAATTAGGCCACTAATCAAATAGATGCAAAATGAAAGAGAAACTTAACCAACTTCAGATAGATGAAGGGTTGAGAATCCAGTTGGCTAAAATTCTCTTAAATTCTAATTCTGGGGATGATATAGATTATGCCTCATCCAGCCAATCAGAAGATGACCAAGATTGTAGCTGTTCACATTTACAATATGTGGCTCAAATGCATCAGATTAATGTTCTTACCAATGACCAACAACTTATGCTTAAGAACATTGATCAAGAGGAAGATCCTCAAACAAAAAGATATTTAATCAAAGAATATCTTGATCAAATTCAAAGCACTTCAAAGATACCTCCCATTCAAGGAGTTAAACCTTATTCTTTGAAGGAAATCATTGCTCGTTATGAAGCAACCAATTCTTCAAAACAACCTGTATCCATCTCCTCATTACAAGAAGAAATTAAAGAAATCAAGCTTGAATTAAAAGAATTAAAATCCTTGTATAAAAAGCTTGAACAAAAATGTGAACAAACATGTTTACAACATCCAGAAAAGAAATCAGAGGATCCTTTTCTTAATCACATCACCAAAGTCATCCATCAAAGATGGCATACTGTGATTAATTTGGTTATTGATCATAATTTTGTCATTCCAAAACTGACAGCTCTAATTGATAGTGGAGCAGATTTAAACTGCATCCAAGAAGGGTTAATTCCAACCCAATATTTTGAGATAACAACTCAAACATTAGCCAATGCCAATGGAGACAAAATGAAAATTAAATATAAATTTAATAATGCCTCCATCTGCACTAATGATCAGTGCATTATTACAGACTTTGTTGTTTGTCAAAAACATTACTGAACAAGTTATATTAGGCACTCCTTTTCTGGAGAAGATCTTGCCAATCAGGGGCATTGACAACCATGGAATTCATGGTCAGGTTAATAACAAACCTATATATTTCTCATTCAAATCTCCTCCTCAAATCAGTTTCATTAATGAGATTTCAGAATTGAGAAATGTTAAAGAACATCATCTCAGTTTCCTACATAAAGAAATTCAGTTTTTAACACTTGAACAGCAGCTGGAAACTACAGAGATAAAAGAGAAAATTAGTTCTCTTCATTAAATATTTTCCCAAGAAATTTGCAGTGACATTCCTACAGCTTTTTGGGATCGACATAAATATATTGTGTCTTTACCCTATATTGATGGGTTCAATGAAAGATGAGCTATAGAAAGAAAGATGAAATATAGAAAGTAAAGTAAATATAGAAAGAAAGATGAAATATAGAAAGTAAAGTAAATATAGAAAGAAAGATGAAATATAGAAAGAAAGATAAAATATTGAAAGTAAAAAGAAATGAAGAAAGAAAGATGAAATATTGAAAGTAAGAAAAAATATAGATAGTAAAATGAGATATAGAAAGAAAGTTGAACTGTAGAAAGTAAAATGAAATATAGAAAGAAAGATGATATATAGAAAGAAAGATGATACATAGAGAGTAAAATGTAATATATAAAGAAAGATGAAATATAAAATGTAAAATAAAATATTGAAAGAAAAAGGAAATATAGAAAGGAAGAGAAAATAGGACATAAAATAAAATATAGAAAGAAAGATGAAATATAGAAAGTAAGAAGAAATATAGAAAGTAAAATGAAATATATAATGAAAGATGAAATATATAAAATATTGTGAAATATAGAAATAAAGATGAAATATAGAAAGTAAAATGAAATATAGAAAGAAAGATCAAATATTGAAAGTGAAACGAAATGTAGAAAGAAAGATGAAATATAGAAAGTAAAAAGAAATGTAAAATGTAAAATGAAATAGAAAGAAAGTTGAAATGTAGTAAGTAAAATGAAATATAGAAAGAAAGATGTTATATAGAAAGAATGATGAAACATAGAGAGTAAAATGTAAAATAAAATAATGAAAGAAAAAGGAAATATAGAAAGAAAGAGAAAATATAGGAAGTAAAAAGATATATAGAAAGAAAGAAGAAATATAGAAAGTAAAATGAAATAAAGAAAAAATGATTAAATAAAGAAAGTAAAATGAAATACAGAAAGAAAGATGAAATATAGAAAGTAAAATGAAAAAAAGAATGAAAGACGAAATATATAAAGTAACGTGAAATATAGAATGAAAGATGAATTATAGAAAGTAAAATGAAATATAGAAAGAAAGATGAAATAAAGAAAGTAAAATGAAAGAGAGAATGAAAGATGAAATATATAAAGTAACATGAAATACAGAAAGATAGATGAAATATAGAGAGTAAAATATAATATAGAAAGAAAGATACAATATAGGAAGAAAAATTAAATATAGAAAGAAAAAGGAAACATAGAAAGTAAAATGAAATATAGAAAGAAAGATGAAATATAGATAGTAAAATGCAATAAAATATAGAAAGTAAAACGCAATAAAAAAAGAGAGATAAAATATAGAAAGTAAAATGCAATAAAGAAACAGAGATGAAATATAGAATGAAAGATGAAATATATAAAGTAACATGAGATATATAAAGAAAGATGAAATATAGAAAGTAAAACAAAATATTGAAATAAAAAGGAAATATGGAAAGTAAAATGAAATATATAAAGAAAGATGAAATATAGGAAGCAAAGTAAATATAGAAAGAAAGAAGAAATATACAAAGTAAAATGAAATATTGACAGAAACGCGAAATATAGAAAGATAGTTGAAATAAAGAAAGTAAAATAAAACGTAGAAAGAAAGAAGAAATAAAGAAAGTAAAATAAAAAATAAAAAAGAAAGATGAAATATAGAAAGTGAAATGAAATATTGATAGAAAGATAAAATATCGAAAGTAAAATGTAATATAGAATGAAAGATGAAATAAAGAAAGAATGATTAAATATAGAAAGTAAAATGAAATAAAGAATGAAAGATGAAATATATAAATTATCTTGAAATATAGAAAGAAAGATAAAATATAGAAAGTAAAATGAAATATAGAAAGAAAGATGAAATATGGAAGAAAGAAAAAATATTGAAACTAACATGAAATATCGATAGAAAGTAGAAATATAGAAAGTAAAATAAAATATAGAAAGAAAGATTAAATATAGAAATTAAAATGAAAAATGAGAAGGAAGATGAAATACATAAAGTAAGATAAAATATAGAAAGTAAAATTACTATAGAAAGAAAGATGAAATATAGAAAGTAAGATAAAATATAGAAAGTAAAATTAAGTATAGAAAGAAAGATGAAATACAGAAAGTAAACTCAAATATAGAAACAAATATGAAATATAGAAAGAAAGACGAAATTTAAAAGTAAAATAAAATATAGGAAGAAAAAGGAAATATAGAAAGAAAGAGGAAATATAGAAAGTAAATTGAAAAATAGAAAGAAAGAAGAAATATAGAAAGTAAAGTAAATATAGAAAGAAAGAAGAAATATAGAAAGTAAAATGAAATATAGAAGGAAACAAGAAATATAGAAAGTAAAATAAAATATAGAAAGAAAGATGAAATATAGAAAGTAAAATGAAAAATAAAAAGAAAGATGAAATAAAGAAAGTGAAATGAAATATTGAAAGAAAGATGAAATATCGAAAGTAAAAATGAAATATAGAAAGAAAGATGAAATATAGAAAGAACGATTAAATATAGAAAGTAAAATGAAATATAGAATGAAAGATGAAATATATAAAGTATCTTGAAATATAGAAAGAAAGATGAAATATAGAAAGTAAGATAAAATATAGAAAGTAAAATAAAATATAGAAAGTAAAATTAACTATAGAAAGAAAGATGTACTATAGAAAGTAAAGTAAATATAGAAAGAAACATGAAATTTAGAAAGTAAAATGAATTGTAGAAAGAAAGATAAAATATTGAAAGTAAAAAGAAATGTAGAAAGAAATATGATATATAGAAAGTAAGAAGAAATATAGAGAGTAAAATGAGATATAGAAAGAAAGTTGAAATGTAGAAAGTAAAATGAAATATAGAAAGAAAGATGATATATAGAAAGAAAGATGAAATATGGAGAGTAAAAGGAAATATAGAAAGAACGATTAAATATAAAAAGTAAAATGAAATACAGAAAGAAAGATGAAATATAGAAAGTAAAATATAATATAGAAAGTAAGATAAAATATAGAAAGTAAAATTAACTATATAAAGAAAGATGAAATATAGAAAGTAAAGTAAATATAGAAAGAAAAATGAAATATAGAAAGAAAGATAAAATATTGAAAGTAAAAAGAAATGTAGAAAGAAAGATCAAATATAGAAACTAAGAAGAAATATAGAAAGTAAAATGAAATATAGAAAGAAAGTTGAAATCTAGAAAGTAAAATGAAATTTAGAAAGAAAGATGATATATAGAAAGAAAGATGAAATATAGAGAGTAAGGGAAAATATAGAAAGAAAGAGAAAATAGAGGAAGTAAAAAGATATATAGAAAGAAGAGGAAATATAGAAAGTAAAACGAAATATAGAAAAAATGATTAAATAAAGAAAGTAAAATGAAATTCAGAAAGAAAGATGAAATATAGAAAGTAAAATGAAAGAGAGAATGAAAGATGAAATATATAAAGTAACATGAAATATAGAAAGAAAGTTGCAATATAGAAAGTAAAATGAAATATAGAAAGAAAGACGAAATATAGAGAGTAAAATGTAATATAGAAAGAAAGATAAAATATAGGAAGTAAAATTAAATATAGAAAGAAAAAGGAAATATAGAAAGAAAGATGAAATATAGAAAGTAAAATGCAATAAAGAAAGAGAGATAAAATATAGAAAGTAAAATGCAATAAAGAAAGAGAGATAAAATATAGAAAGTAAAATGCAATAAAGAAAGAGAGATGAAATATAGAATGAAAAATGAAATATATAAAGTAACATGAAATATATAAAGAAAGATGAAATATAGAAAGTAAGACAAAATATTGAAAGAAAAAGAAAATATAGAAAGAAAGAGGAAATATTGAAAGTAAAATGAAATATAGAAAGAAAGATGAAATATAGAAAGCAAAGTAAATATAGAAAGAAAGAAGAAATATAGAAAGTAAAATGAAATATTGAAAGAAACGTGAAATATAGAAAGATAGTTGAAATAAAGAAAGTAAAATAAAACATAGAAAGAAAGATCAAATAAAGAAATTAAAATGAAAAATAAAAAGAAAGATGAAAAATAGAAAGTGAAATGAAATATTGAAAGAAAGATAAAATATCGAAAGTAAAATGTAATATGGAATGAAGGATGAAATATTGAAAGTACGATTAAATATAGGAAGTAAAATGAAATATAGAATGAAAGATGAAATATATAAATTATCTTGAAATATAGAAAGAAAGATAAAATATAGAAAGTAAAATGAAATATAGAAAGAAAGATGAAATATAGGAAGACAGAAAAAATATTGAAAGTAACATGAAATATAGATAGAAAGTTTAAATATAGAAAGTAAAATAAAATATAGAAAGAAAGATTAAATATAGAAAGTAAAATGAAAAATGAGAAGGAAGATGAAATACTGAAAGTAAGATAAAATATAGAAAGTAAAATTACTATAGAAAGAAATATGAAATATAGAAAGTAAGATAAAATATAGAACATAATATTAAGTATAGAAAGAAAGATGAAATACATAAAGTAAACTCAAATATAGAAACAAATATGAAATATAGAAAGAAAGACGAAATGTAAAAGTAAAATAAAATATAGGAAGAAAAAGGAAATATATAAAGAAAGAGGAAATATAGAATGTAAATTGAAAAATAGAAAGAAAGATGAAATATAGAAAGTAAAGTAAATATAGAAAGAAAGAAGAAATATAGAAAGTAAAATGAAATATAGAAGGAAACAAGAAATATAGAAAGTAAAATAAAATATAGAAAGAAAGATGAAATATAGAAAGTAAAATAAAAAATAAAAAGAAAGATGAAATAAAGAAAGTGAAATGAAATATTGAAAGAAAGATGAAATATCGAAAGTAAAATGAAATATAGAAAGAAAGATGAAATATAGAAAGAACGATTAAATATAGAAAGTAAAATGAAATATAGAATGAAAGATGAAATATATAAAGTATCTTGAAATATAGAAAGAAAGATGAAATATAGAAAGTAAGATAAAATATAGAAAGTAAAATTAACTATAGAAAGAAAGTTGAAATATAGAAAGTAAAGTAAATATAGAAAGAAAGATGAAATTTAGATAGTAAAAGAATTATAGAAAGAAAGATAAAATATTGAAAGTAAAAAGAAATGTAAAAAGAAAGATGAAATATAGAAAGTAAGAAGAAATATAGATAGTAAAATGAGATATAGAAAGAAAGATGATATATAGAAAGAAAGATGAAATATGGAGAGTAAAAGGAAATATAGAAAGAACGATTAAATATAGGATATAAAATGAAATATAGAAAGAAAGATGAAATATGGAAAGTAAAATATAATATAGAAAGTAAGATAAAATATAGAAAGTAAAATTAACTATATAAAGAAAGATGAAATATAGAAAGTAAAGTAAATATAGAAAGAAAAATGAAATATAGAAAGAAAAATGAAATATAGAAAGAAAGATAAAATATTGAAGAAAAAAGAAATTTAGAAAGAAAGATCAAATATAGAAACTAAGAAGAAATATAGAAAGTAAAATGAAATATAGAAAGAAAGTTGTAATGTAGAAAGTAAAATGAAATTTTAAAAAGATATATAGAAAGAAAGAGAAAATAGAGGAAGTAAAAAGATATATAGAAAGAAGATGAAATATAGAAAGTAAAATGAAATATAGAAAAAATGGTTAAAAAAAGAAAGTAAAATGAAATTCAGAAAGAAAGATGAAATATAGAAAGTAAAATGAAAGAGAGAATGAAAGATGAAATATATAAAGTAACATGAAATATAGAAAGAAAGTTGAAATATAGAAAGTAAAATGAAATATAGAAAGAAAGACGAAATATAGAGAGTAAAATGTAATATAGAAAGAAAGATAAAATATAGGAAGTAAAATTAAATATAGAAAGAAAAAGGAAATATAGAAAGTCAAACGAAATATAGAAAGAAAGATGAAATATAGAAAGTAAAATGCAATAAAGAAAGAGAGATAAAATATAGAAAGTAAAATGCAATAAAGAAAGAGAGATAAAATATAGAAAGTAAAATGCAATAAAGAAAGAGAGATGAAATATAGAATGAAAGATACAATATATAAAGTAACATGAAATTTATAAAGAAAGATGAAATATAGAAAGTAAAACAAAATATTGAAAGAAAAATGAAATATAGAAAGAAAGAGGAAATATTGAAAGTAAAATGAAATATAGAAAGAAAAATGAAATATAGAAAGCAAAGTAAATATAGAAAGAAAGAAGAAATATAGAAAGTAAAATGAAATATTGAAAGAAACGTGAAATATAGAAAGATAGTTGAAATAAAGAAAGTAAAATAAAACGTAGAAAGAAAGAAGAAATAAAGAAAGTAAAATAAAAAATAAAAAAGAAAGATGAAATATAGAAAGTGAAATGAAATATTGATAGAAAGATAAAATATCGAAAGTAAAATGTAATATAGAATGAAAGATGAAATAAAGAAAGAACGATTAAATATAGAAAGTAAAATGAAATATAGAATGAAAGATGAAATATATAAATTATCTTGAAATAAAGAAAGAAAGATAAAATATAGAAAGTAAAATGAAATATAGAAAGAAAGATGAAATATAGGAAGACAAAAAAAATATTGAAAGTAACATGAAATATAGATAGAAAGTTGAAATATAGAAAGTAAAATAAAATATAGAAAGAAAGATTAAATATAGAAAGTAAAATGAAAAATGAGAAGGAAGATGAAATACAGAAAGTATGATAAAATATAGAAAGTAAAATACTATAGAAAGAAAGATGAAATATAGAAAGTAAGATAAAATATAGAAAGTCAAATTAAGTATAGAAAGAAAGATGAAATACATAAAGTAAACTCAAATATAGAAACAAATATGAAATATAGAAAGAAAGACGAAATTTAAAAGTAAAATAAAATATAGGAAGAAAAAGGAAATATAGAAAGAAAGAGGAAATATAGAAAGTAAATTGAAAAATAGAAAGAAAGATGAAATATGGAAAGTAAAGTAAATATAGAAAAACAGAAGAAATATAGAAAGTAAAATGAAATATAGAAGGAAACAAGAAATATAGAAAGTAAAATAAAATATAGAAAGAAAGATGAAATATAGAAAGTAAAATGAAAAATAAAAAGAAAGATGAAATAAAGAAAGTGAAATGAAATATTGAAAGAAAGATGAAATATCAAAAGTAAAATGAAATATAGAAAGAAAGATGAAATATAGAAAGAACGATTAAATATAGAAAGTAAAAGGAAATATAGAATGAAACATGAAATATATAAAGTATCTTGAAATATAGAAAGAAAGATGAAATATAGAAAGTAAGATAAAATATAGAAAGTGAAATTAACTATAGAAAGAAAGATGAAATATAGAAAGTAAAGTAAATATAGAAAGAAAGATGAAATTTAGAAAGTAAAATGAATTATAGAAAGAAAGATAAAATATTGAAAGTAAAAAGAAATGTAGAATGAAAGATGAAATATAGAAAGTAAGAAGAAATATAGATAGTAAAATGAGATATAGAAAGAAAGTTGAAATGTAGAAAGTATAATGAAATATAGAAAGAAAGATGATATATAGAAAGAAAGATGAAATATGGAGAGTAAAATGAAATATAGAAAGAACGATTAAATATAGAAAGTAAAATGAAATACAGAAAGAAAGATGAAATATAGAAAGTAAAATATAATATAGAAAGTAAGATAAAATGTAGAAAGTAAAATTAACTATATAAAGAAAGTTGAAATATAGAAAGTAAAGTAAATATAGAAAGAAAAACGAAATATAGAAAGAAAGATAAAATATTGAAATTAAAAAGAAATGTAGAAAGAAAGATCAAATATAGAAACTAAGAAGAAATATAGAAAGTAAAATGAAATATAGAAAGAAAGTTGAAATGTAGAAAGTAAAATGAAATTTAGAAAGAAAGATGATATATAGAAAGAAAGATGAAATATAGAGAGTAAAGGAAAATATAGAAAGAAAGAGAAAATAGAGGAAGTAAAAAGATATATAGAAAGAAGATGAAATATAGAAAGTAAAACGAAATATAGAAAAAATGATTAAATAAAGAAAGTAAAATGAAATTCAGAGAGAAATATGAAATATAGAAAGTAAAATGAAAGAGAGAATGAAAGATGAATTATATAAAGTAACATGAAATGTAGAAAGAAAGTTGAAATATAGAAAGTAAATGAAATATAGAAAGAAAGACGAAATATAGAGAGTAAAATGTAATATAGAAAGAAAGATAAAATATAGGAAGTAAAATTAAATATAGAAAGAAAAAGGAAATATAGAAAGTAAAATGAAATATAGAAAGAAAGATGAAATATAGAAAGTAAAATGCAATAAAGAAAGAGAGATAAAATATAGAAAGTAAAATGCAATAAAGAAAGAGAGATAAAATATAGAAAGTAAAATGCAATAAAGAAAGAGAGATGAAATATAGAATGAAAGATGAAATGTATAAAGTAACATGAAATATATAAAGAAAGATGAAATATAGAAAGTAAAACAAAATATTGAAAGAAAAAGAAAATAAAGAAAGAAAGAGGAAATATTGAAAGTAAAATGAAATATAGAAAGAAAGAAGAAATATAGAAAGCAAAGTAAATATAGAAAGAAAGAAGAAATATAGAAAGTAAAATGAAATATTGAAAGAAACGTGAAATATAGAAAGATAGTTGAAATAATGAAAGTAAAATAAAACATAGAAAGAAAGATGAAATAAAGAATGTAAAATGAAAAATAAAAAGAAAGATGAAATATAGAAAGTGAAATGAGTTATTGAAGGAAAAATGAAATATCGAAAGTTAAATGTAATATAAAATGAAAGATGAAATATAGAAAGAACGATTAAATATAGAAAGTAAAATGAAATATAGAATGAAAGATGAAATATATAAATTATCTTGAAATATAGGAAGAAAGAAAAAATATAGAAAGTAAAAAGAAATATAGAAAGAAAGATGAAATATAGGAAGAAAGATAAAATATTGAAAGAAACATGAAATATAGAAAGAAAGTTGATTAAACAATGGCATCCAGTAGTAGAATTACTGGATCAGTTAAGAATGCATCTTTGGTTGAATATAAATTTCAACAACAATTGAAAAGAAATCTGCTGATTCTTTTTTGAATCAAATTACCAAAGTCATCCATCAAAGATGGCATACTGTTATTAATTTGGTTATTGATCAGAACTTTGTCATTCCTAAATTGACAGCTCTGATTGATAGTGGAGCAGACTTAAACTACATCCAGGAAGGGTTGATTCCAACCCAATACTTTGAGAAGACAACTCAAACTTTAGCTAATGCTAATGGAGACAAAATGAAGATTAAATATAAATTAAATAATGCCTCCATTTGCACTAATAACCAGTGCATTATTACTGACTTGTTGTTAGTAAAAAATATGACTGAACAAGTCATATTAGGTACTCCTTTTTTGGAGAAAATAATGCCAATTAAAGGCATCGACAACCATGGAATACATGGACAGGTTAATAATAAACCCATTTATTTCTCTTTCAAATCTCCTCCTCAAATTAGTTTTATCAATGAGATTTCCGTATTGAGAAATGTGAAAGAACATCATCTTAGTTTACTGCATAAAGAAATTCAGTTTTTAACTCTTGAACAACAGCTGGAAACTATGGATCTCAAAGAGAAAATTAGGGACAGTAGGCCTACTTCGTAATGTTATAATACTTTACTATTCATCATCCTTCTTGTTATGATATGGGACGTCACCCAAGTCGCGTTGAGGTATGCCCGTGTTGCCGTTGCCGTGGATAGGCATAGGCGTTGAAGGGCCGCTGTACTCTTAAATCGTTGACAGACGTGTATCTGATCAAGAAGATGATGAACAGCGAATTAATTATGATATTAGGAACAAAATTTTGCTTCATTCATGATTACTATATAATCAGTTTACAATATGTTTACTCTCCATACTAGGATATTCCCCCTTCTGGTTTTCTATTACCACTCTTTGTTGTAGTTTAAATTAGTTTACTTTTAATTGTGTTTTAAATTTGTTTTAATTTGTTGAAACATGGCATCCAGTAGTAGAAGTACTGGATCAGTTAAGAATGCATCCTTGGTTGAATATAAAGTTCAACAACAATTGAATGATTGGACAATTCCGTCCATTAAACCTACATCAATCTACAAGAAAGGAACTTTCACCCTTTCTAGTACCATGGGAATTAAAACCATGGAACAAACAATTAATCTTGAAAATCAAGAGTCAACTCTAAAATTATTAGAGTTAACAGATCTCAATAAGTATCTTGCAGATAATGAGAAGAAATACATGCATGTAGGATGCATACAGATTGCGTTCAAACCCTTGACCTTACTAGGGATGAACACATGTCTGCAGGCCATACTTCGAGATGGTCGCTGTTTGGATTGGAAACTCTCATAAATGGGTATTGTTCAAACAAGTCTCAGTAGGGGACCTGTTTACTTTAATGTCCATCCAAACCTTACCCTATCATTAACAGATAGGAATTTGTTAGAATCTATCCAATTGAGGATTCTAACATAGGGATACAATTTTATTCCTGGAACTGAAACCATTGCAGTCCTTGCAAGGATTCATTTCAAAATTATGAATACCTTAGTCCCTAAGGTATTACACTTACCAGATCAGGGTAAGACAGTTTTGATCGAGACTGACCTTATGAGTGCAAATGTTGCCACTCCAAGGATGATCAATTGGGAGGAAATTCATTTCCCAGCCAACTGGACTATTCCTCAGGCTGTTCCTCCAAGACTCCTGATTAATCAGGATATTGATCAAGTCATCCAATCAGCTGATGGTGACGTGGTAATTAATTTCAAGGACAAGACTCCTTACCTAGTCACTTTACCACCATCATCCCGATATTCGGATGCAGGCCCATCCTCTCGCCTACAAGAATTGGATGAACACCAATCCATCAAAGATGATTCCTCATTAAAAGGAATCCACCTATCTGACACCCAGATACCTCATGGGGTCTACCGAGAAAGGGAGCATGAATGGACTTCTCCCACTCCCAGTGAAATGACTGGTTTTACTCTGTGATTATGATTTTTACACCTCAACAGAGTCTCCAGGAAACAATTTTCATTTTCGGTGCCTACTCTAATAGAGGTCTGAAACAATTTCATTTTTGGTGCCGATATCACCAACCTATGTTTTCTAATCACTGTTTTGAAAACATGTAAATGCTTAAAATGAGCATCAATAGATTCGGAATAAACAAGTATATCATCAATATAAACAATGGTAAATTCAGAATAATGAGAAAATATATCATTCATGATATTTTGAAATTCAGATGGAGCATTTTTCAAACCGAAAGGCATAACATTCCATTCAAAGTGACCAAAATGGATAGTGAATGCAGTTTTATATTTATCCTTTTCAGTAATTTGAATTTGCCAATATCCAGATTTCAAATCAAATTTGGAAAAGATTTTAGCAGAAAACAATCTGTCTAATAAATCTTTTTTATTTGGAATAGGATACCTAATCCAACGTAAACAATCATTGAGTGGTTTATAATTAACCACTAATCTAGGAACACCTCGTTCCTTTTCTGCATTTTTATTCACATAAAAAGCTGTACAACTCCATGGGGAGTATGGTTTTCTAATTAATTTCTTATCCAACAGATTTTGGATTTCCTTTTTGCAAAGATCTAGCAAAGCATGTTTCATTTGACTAGGTTGCTTTTGTCGGAATGGTTCTTTTATTGAACCCATCAATATATGGTAAAGACACAATATATTTATGTCGATCCCAAAAAGCTGTAGGAATGTCACTACAAATTTCTTGGGCAAATATCTTCTGAAGAGAACTAATTTTCTCTTTGAGATCCATAGTTTCCAGCTGTTGTTCAAGAGTTAAAAATTGAATTTCTTTATGCAGGAAACTAAGATGATGTTCTTTCACATTTCTCAATTCGGAAATCTCATTGATAAAACTAATTTGAGGAGGAGATTTGAAAGAGAAATAAATGGGTTTATTATTAACCTGTCCAAGTATTCCATGGTTATCGATGCCTTTAATTGGCATTATTTTCTCCAAAAAAGGAGTACCTAATATGACTTGTTGAGTCATATTTTTTACTAACAAAAAGTCAGTAATAATGCACTGGTTATTAGTGCAAATGGAGGAATTATTTATTTTATATTTAATCTTCATTTTGTCTCCATTAGCATTAGCTAAAGTTTGAGTTGTCTTCTCAATGTATTGGGTTGGAATCAACCCTTCCTGGATGCAGTTTAAGTCTGCTCCACTATCAATCAGAGCTGTCAATTTAGGAATGACAAAGTTCTGATCAATAACCAAATTAATAACAGTATGCCATCTTTGATGGATGACTTTGGTAATTTGATTCAGAAAAGAATCAGCAGGTTTCTTTTCTGGAGGCAAATGTTTTTGTTCACATTTGTGTTCAAGCTTTTTATACAAAGATTTTAATTCTTTTAATTCTTGCTTGATTTCTTTAATTTCTCCTTGTAATGAGGAGATGGATATTGGTTGTTTTGAAGAGGTTTCTTCTTCATAACGACCAATAATTTCCTTCAAAGAATAAGGTTTTACTCCTTGGATGGGAGGAATAATCTTTGAAGTACTTTGAATTTGATCAAGATATTCTTTGATTAAATATCTCTTGGTTTGAGGATTTTTCTCTTGATCAATGTTCTCAAGCATGCTTTGTTGCATAGTGGTAAGAACATTAATCTGATGCATTTGGGCCACAGATTGTAGGTGAGAACAACTGCAATCTGGATCATCTTCTGATGGACTGGATGAGGCATAATCAATATCATCCCCAGAATCAGAATTTAAGAGAATTTTAGCCAACTGAACTCTTAATCCTTCATCAATTTGGAGTTGGTTTAATTTCTCTTTGGTTTTGCATCTATTTGAATAGTGGCCTAATTTACCACATTTATAACAGACAATTTTCTTTTTTTCTGGAGGATTCCTTCGAGGAGGATGTCTCTGACGAGGTGGAGGTCTCCTAGGTTCCTGACTAGTCTTTTGATGAGACTATCGTTTGGGATATCTCCTACTCTGGTGTGAGTAGGGTTCCGGTCTCTTATAATGAGAGGCCTTGCCTTTTCCCTTCCTTTGATGGGTAGGTTGGGGTCCTGTGTCACAAGCAAATTGTTCACAGAACTCACCAAGCTCACGCTTACCAGTAAGATTATGTTGCTTAAGCTGAGCCTGAAGTTTTAAATCATTACATAAGGCCAGTCCTTCTTGGATAATAGCACTAGTAAGGAGACCATATGTATATTGTTGGTAGTTGATACTTCCAACTTCATTACCTATTCTCTTTCTTACTTTGCTGGCAAAAAGAGTTGGTAATCCATCAATGTATTTAGCTTTCCAATATTCATTATTGGCATCAGGTCTTTGCATAACTTTGGTAAGGAAAACATCTTTATACCATTTGAAATGGCTAAGAGTTCTACAACGTAAGTTTTGCAAAACCTCTCTTCCCTTATCTGTTTGGGAAGTCAATCTTCCAATAAAATGATGAACAATACATGAAATTAAGGTATAAACTGCATCGTCCTCGCCAAGGTATGCGGGACCGGCTTCAGTTTTGATAACCTTTTTGGCATTATAAATTTCATGATGTTGTTCATTGGTTAGGATATTATCCCACCAACCTTTGAGGATTCCAGAGAACCCAACAGTTAACATTTCTGCTATTCCTTGATCGGAATTCTTATGTTGTCGACAGATGGTAGCATACATTAACATCCGTTGACAATGTTCCATTACCTGATATTCAGATAAGCCATCTATATTCCATTCATAGATGGTTTTCCCATCATAGGATTTTTGGTCTAGATAAATATTTTCTTCATACATTAGGTCCTGAGGAGTAGGCCTATGGTAATAAAGTTTATGATCTGGAGCCCATTTCCGAGTAGATTTCTTGGTATAATCTAATTTTTGAATACTCGGTTGATCTTGAATCATTTCTTGAAGAATTTCTTCAGTCTGTCAAATATTAGTTAAACCCAAATCTTGAAGATTTTGAGTTTGACCAATATCAGATTCAGAATATGCTGAAGGAGTTAAATCTTCAGTATTATTTTGCGATAAAGACTCTTCTTGAGATTCTTCATCCTGGGATTCGTCAGCTTCCAAAACATGGAGACTTTTATGAACCGCATTGGCCTGGGCTGCGTGAGCTGTTGGGCTTGTTTAATTTGATCTTCTGACAGATTCAATTTTCCAAGCCTCAATAATAATTCTTCGACTACCTCAGAATTATTATCCAATTTAAAGTTCCTGATTGGAACAGGTGGTTTGATGAGTGGTTTATCATTCATCAACAATGGTAATTTGCGAGAAGATAAGTCAAAGGGATTTTGACAATATTTCTCTGGATCTTTGTCCAATAAATCTTCAATTCGCGTAAGCTGTTGGCCAGTAGTTTGAAGATTTAAATTGGTAAAGTTGTTTTGTCGCCTGATCTGACCCATGGGATTTAAGGTGATCTCAGGATTGACAAAAGCAACTGCTTCCACAAAATCAGGGGATTTCCTTGAAGGACTTGGAAAGTCAAGTCGGATCGGATCAGTAGGAGGATGAACTGATCTGATATTGATACCAGACATAAGGTGCCATTCTTTCGTAAGGGTAGAAAGAGTGGGAGCAGTGGAAGAAACTAATGGTCGTTTATCTGCTTGCTTGAGTCTGGTTTGCAAGAACCAATCAACAAAAGACATAATAACCTTATTTGTGTCCAAATAAAGATAAAAGTCATTTGAGAACTCCATGCGTTCTGTGGCCCCATAGGTGTCAAAAAACCAATTTTTGAAACCTAGATTAATGGGGTGAAAGAATTCAGCTTTAATGGCTGCTCTGTCAACCACGAAAGGTGGTGGTTCCTAGAGACTCTGTTGATGTCTAAAAATCATAATCACAGAGTAAAACCAGTCATTTCACTGGGAGTGGGAGAAGTCCGTTCATGCTCCCTTTCTTGGTAGACCCCATGAGGTATCTGGGTGTCTGATAGGTGGATTCCTTTTAATGAGGAATCATCTTTGATAGATTGGTGTTCATCCAATTCCTGTAGGCGAGAGGATGGGCCTGCATCCGAATATCGGGATGATGGTGGTAAAGTGACTCGGTAAGGAGTCTTGTCCTTGAAATTAATTACCACGTCACCATCAGCTGATTGGATGACTTGATCAATATCCTGATTAATCAGGAGTCTGGGAGGAACAGCCTGAGGAATAGTCCAGTTGGCTGGGAAATGAATTTCCTCCCAATTGATCATCCTTGGAGTGGCAACATTTGCACTCATAAGGTCAGTCTCGATCAAAACTGTCTTACCCTGATCTGGTAAGTGTAATACCTTAGGGACTAAGGTATTCATAATTTTGAAATGAATCCTTGCAATGACTGCAATGGTTTCAGTTCCAGGAATAAAATTGTATCCCTGTGTTAGAATCCTCAACTGGATAGATTCTAACAAATTCCTATCTATTAATGATAGGGTAAGGTTTGGATGGACATTAAAGTAAACAGGTCCCCTACTGAGACTTGTTTCAACAATACCCATTAATGAGGGTTTCCAATCCAAACAACGACCATCTCGAAGTATGGCCTGCAGTCATGTGTTCATCCCTAGTAAGGTCAAGGGTTTGAACGCAATCTGTATGCATCCTATATGCATGTATTTCTTCTCAGTATCTGCAAGATACTTATTGAGATCTGTTAACTCTATATAAAGAAAGTTGAAATATAGAAAGTAAAGTAAATATAGAAAGAAAAATGAAATATAGAAAGAAAAATGAAATATAGAAAGAAAGATAAAATATTGAAAGTAAAAAAATATGTAGAAAGAAAGATCAAATATAGAAACTAAGAAGAAATATAGAAAGTAAAATGAAATATAGTAAGAAAGTTGAAATGTAGAAAGTAAAATGAAATTTAGAAAGAAAGATGATATATAGAAAGAAAGATGAAATATAGAGAGAGTAAAGGAAAATATAGAAAGAAAGAGAAAATAGAGGAAGTAAAAAGATATATAGAAAGAAGATGAAATATAGAAAGTAAAACGAAATATAGAAAAATGATTAAATAAAGAAAGTACAATGAAATTCAGAAAGAAAGATGAAATATAGAAAGTAAAATAAAAGAGAGAATGAAAGATGAAATATATAAAGTAACATGAAATATAGAAAGAAAGCTGAAATATAAAAAGTAAAATGAAATATAGAAAGAAAGACGAAATATAGAGAGTAAAATGTAATATAGAAAGAAAGATAAAATATAGGAAGTAAAATTAAATATAGAAAGAAAAAGGAAATATAGAAAGTAAAACGAAATATAGAAAGAAAGATGAAATATAGAAAGTAAAATACAATAAAGAAAGAGAGATAAAATATAGAAAGTAAAATGCAATAAAGAAAGAGAGATAAAATATAGAAAGTAAAATGCAATAAAGAAAGAGAGATGAAATATAGAATGAAAGATGAAATGTATAAAGTAACATGAAATATATAAAGAAAGATGAAATATAGAAAGTAAAACAAAATATTGAAAAAAAAAGGAAATATAGAAAGAAAGAGGAAATATTGAAAGTAAAATGAAATATAGAAAGAAAGATGAAATATAGAAAGCAAAGTAAATATAGAAACAAAGAAGAAATATAGAAAGTAAAATGAAATATTGAAAGAATCGTGAAATATAGAAAGATAGTTGAAATAAAGAAAGTAAAATAAAACATAGAAAGAAAGATGAAATAAAGAAAGTAAAATGAAAAATAAAAAGAAAGATGAAATATAGAAAGTGAAATGAATTATTGAAAGAAAGATGAAATATCGAAAGTTAAATGTAATATAAAATGAAAGATGAAATATAGAAATAACGATTAAATATAGAAAGTAAAATGAAATATAGAATGAAAGATGAAATATATAAATTATCTTGAAATATAGAAAGAAAGATAAAATATAGAAAGAAAGATAAAATATAGAAAGTAAAATGAAATATAGAAAGAAAGATGAAATATAGGAAGAAAGATAAAATATTGAAAGAAACATGAAATATAGAAAGAAAGTTGATTAAACAATGGCATCCAGTAGTAGAATTACTGGATCAGTTAAGAATGCATCTTTGGTTGAATATAAATTTCAACAACAATTGAATGATTGGACAATTTCGTCCATTAAACTTACATCAATCTACAAGAAAGGAACCTTCACCCTTTCGAGTACCATGGGAATTAAAACCATGGAACCAACCATTAATCTTGAAAACCAAGATTCAACTCTAAAATTATTACAGTTAACAGATCTCAATAAGTATCTAGCAGATACTGAAAAAAAATACATGCATATTGGATGCATACAGATTGCGTTCAAACCCTTAACCTTATTAGGGATGAACACATGTCTGCAGGCCATACTCCGAGATGGTCGTTGTTTGGATTGGAAACCCTCCTTAATGGGTATTGTGGAAACAAGTCTCAGTAGAGGACTTGTTTACTTTAACGTCCATCCAAATCTCACCCTATCATTAACAGATAGGAATTTGTTAGAATCCATCCAATTGAGGATTCTAACACAGGGATGCAATTTTATTCCTGGAACTGAAACCATTGCTGTTATAGCAAGGATTCATTTCAAAATAATGAATACCTTAGTCCCTAAGGTATTACACTTACCAGATCAAGGTAAGACTGTATTGATCGAAACCGATCTTATGAGTGCCAATGTTGCCACTCCACGGATGATCAACTGGAAGGAAATTCATTTCCCAGCCAACTGGACAATTCCTCAGGTTGTTCCTCCAAGACTCCTGATCAATCAGGATGTAGATCAAGTCATCCAATTAGCTGATGGTGACGTGGTAATTAATTTCAAGGACAAGACTCCTTATAGAGTCACTTTACCACCATCATCCCGATATTCGAATCCCATCCTCTCGCCTATAGGAATTGGATGAAAAACAATCCATAAAAGATGATTTCTCATTAAAAGGAATCCACCTATCAGACACCCAGATACCTCATGGGGTCTACCGTGAAAGGGAGCATGAAAGGACTTCTCCCACTCCCAGTGAAATGACTGGTTTTACTCTGTGATTATGATTTTTACACCTCCACAGCGTTACCAGGACCCACCACCTTTCGTGGTGGATAGAGCATCCATTAAAGCTGAATTCTTTCACCCCAATAATCTAGGTTTCAAAAATTGGTTTTTTGACACCTATGGGGCCGCAGAACGCATGGAATTATCAAATGACTTTTATCTTTATTTGGAAACAAATAAGATCATCATGTCCTTTGTTGGTTGGTTCATGCAAACCAAACTAAAGCAAGAGGAGAAACGACCCTTAATTTCTTCTAATGCCCCCACTCTTTCTACCCTTACAAAAGAATGGCACCTCATGTCTGGCATCAATATCTGATCAGTACATCCTCCTACTGATCCCATCAGACTTGAATTTCCAAGTCCTTCAGGGAAAACCCCTGATTTTGTGGAAGTAGTTGCTTTTGTCAATCCTGAAATCTCCCTGAATCCAATGGGACAAATCAGAAGACAAAACAACTTTACCAATTTAAATCTCCAAACGATCGGCCAACAGCTAACTCGTATTGAAGACTTATTGGATCATGGAACTCCAGAGAAATATTGTCAAAACCCTTTTGACTTATCTTCTCGAAAATTACCTTTGTTGATGGATGGTAAACCACTCATCAAACCACCTGTTCCAATTAGGAACTTTAAATTGGATAATAATTCTGAGGTTGTTGAAAAATTATTAACCAGGCTTGGTAAATTAAATCTTTCCGAAGATCAAATCAAACAAGCCCAACAGGCTCATGAAGCCCAAGCTAATGCGGTTCGAAAAAATCTCCATGTTTTGGAAGCTGACGAATCATATGATGAAGAATCTCAAGAAGAGTATTTATCACAAAATAATACTGAAGATTTAACTCCTTCAGCATATTCTGATTCTGATATTGGTCAAACCCCAAATCCCCAAGATTTTGGTTTAACAAATATTAGACAGACTGGAGAAATTCTTTAGGAAATGATTAAAGATCAACCGAGTATTCAAAAATTGGATTATACGAAGAAATCTACTCGGCGTTGGGATCTGAATCACAAGCTCTATTATCATAGGTCCACACCTCAGGACCTATTATATGAAGAGAATGTGTATATAGATCAAAAAGCCTATGATGGCAGATCCATTTATGAATGGAACATTGATTCCATGTCTGAATATCAGATTTTAGAACATTGTTGAAGAATGCTTATGTATACTACCATTTGTAGACAACATAAAAACTCAGATCAAGGCATAGCAGAAATGTTAACTGCTGGATTTTCTGGACTCTTAAAAGGTTGGTGGGATAATATCCTCACTGCTGAACAACATCATGAAATTTATAATTCCAAAAAGGTTATCAAGACTGAATCAGGCCAAGCCTACCTTGGTGAGGATGATGTAGTATATACCTTGATTTCATGTATTGTTCACCATTTTATTGGCAATTTGATGTCCACTACTGATAAGGGACGAGAGGTTTTGCAAAATCTTAGATGTAGAACACTTAGCCATTTTAGATGGTACAAAGATGTTTTCCTTACTAAGGTTATGCAAAGAACCGATGCCAATAATGAATATTGGAAAGCCAAATTTATTGATGGATTACCAACACTTTTTGCTAGCAAGGTACGCAAAAGTTTAGGTAACGAGGTAGGAATGATCAACTACCAACAATATACGTACGGTCTCCTTACCAGTGCTATCATCCAAGAAGGACTGACCTTATGTAATGATTTAAAACTTCAAGCTCAGCTTAAGAAACAAAATCTTACTGGAAAGCGAGAGCTTGGTGAATTCTGTGAATAGTTTGCCTGTGACACAGGACCACAACCTTCCACTCAAAGGAAGGGTAAAGGGAAAGTCTCTCATTCTAAGAGACCAGAACCCTACTCACACCAGAGTAGGAAATATCCCAAACGACAGTCTCATCAAAAGACTCGTCATGAACCTAGGAGACCTCCTCCTCGACAGAGACCTCCTCCTCTACAGAGACCTCCTCCTAGAAGAAATCCTTCAGACAAAAAGAAAATTGTCTGTTATAAATGTGGTAAATTAGGCCACTATTCCAATAGATGCAAAACAAAAGAGAAATTGAACCAACTTCAAATAGATGAAGGATTGAGAATCTAGTTGGCTAAAATTCTCTTAAATTCTGATTCTGGAGAAGATATTGATTACACCTCATCCAGCCAATCAGATGATGACCCAGATTGCAGTTGTTCGCATCTACAATCTGTAGCTCAAATGCATCAGATTAATGTTCTTACCAATGATCAACAACGAATGCTCGAGAACATTGATCAAGAGGAAGATCCTCAAACAAAAAGATATTTAATCAAAGAATATCTTGAACAAATACAAAATACTTCAAAGAAACCTTCTCTGCAAGGTGTAAAACCTTATTCTTTGAAGGAAATTATTGGTCGTTATGAAGATATTAAGTCTTCAAAACAACCAGTGTCAATCTCCTCATTACAAGAAGAAATCAAAGAGATCAAGCTAGAATTAAAAGAGTTAAAATCCCTGTATAAAAAGCTTGAAGAAAAATACAATGTAACACCGGAAAAGAAATCTGAGGATTCTTTTCTAAATCAAATTACAAAAGTCATCCATCAAAGATGGCATACTGTGATTAATTTAGTGATTGATCAGAACTTTGTCATTCCTAAATTGATAGCTCTGATTGATAGCGGAGCGGACTTAAACTGCATCCAGGAAGGGTTAATCCCAACCCAATATTTTGAGAAAATGACTCAAACCCTGGAAAATGCCAATGGAGACAAAATGAAAATTAAATATAAATAAATAATGCCTCCATCTACACGAATAATCAGTGCATTATTACCGACTTTTTGTTAGTCAAAAATATGACTCAACAAGTCATATTAGGTACTCCTTTTTTGGAGAAAATTATGCCCATCAAAGGCATTGACAACCATGGGATACATGGTCAGGTTAATAATAAACCTATTTATTCCTCTTTCAAATCTCCTCCTCAAATTAGTTTTATAAATGAGATTTCCGAATTGAGAAAAGTGAAAGAACATCATCTTAGTTTCCTGTATAAAGAAATTCAGTTTTTAACTCTTGAACAACAGCTGGAAACTATAGATATTAAAGAGAAAATTAGTTCTCTTCAGAAGATATTTGCCCAAGAAATTTGTAGTGATATTCCTACAGCATTCTGGGATAGACATAAATATATTGTGTCTTTACCCTATATTGATGAATTCAATGAAAGAACAATTCCAACAAAAGCAAGACCTAGTCAAATGAAACATGCTTTGCTAGATCTGTGCAAAAAGGAAATCCAAAATCTATTGGATAAAAAACTAATTAGAAAATCTTACTCTCCATGGAGTTGTACTGCTTTTTATGTCAATAAAAATGCAGAAAAGGAACGAGGTGTTCCTAGATTAGTGGTTAATTATAAACCACTCAATGATTGTTTACGTTGGATTAGGTATCCTATTCCAAATAAAAAAGATTTATTAGACAGATTGTTTTCTACTAAAATCTTTTCCAAATTTGATTTGAAATCTGGATATTGGCAAATTCAAATTAATGAAAAGGATAAATATAAAACTGCATTCACTGTCCATTTTGGTCACTTTGAATGGAATGTTATGCCTTTCGGTTTGAAAAATGCTCCATCTGAATTTCAAAATATCATGAATGATATATTTGCTTCTTATTCTGAATTTACCATTGTTTATATTGATGATATCCTTGTTTATTCAGAATCTATTGATGCTCATTTTAAGCATTTACATGTTTTCAAAACAGTTATTCAAAAACAAGGGTTGGTGATATCGGCACCGGAAAATGAAATTGTTTCAGACCTCTGTTAGATTTTTAGGTCACAATATCCACAAGGGCAAAATAGTCCCCACTGATCGAAGCATTGAGTTTGCCTCTAAGTTCCCTGATGAATTACTAGAGAAAACTCAACTTCAGAGATTTCTAGGAAGTCTCAATTATATTGTGGATTATTATCCTCATCTTGCACAAGACTCCGCAATTCTGCACAAAAGACTCAGAAAGAATCCTGAGCCTTGGACTACTAAACATACCCAGGCAGTCCAATTAATTAAAAGTAAGGTTAAACAACTTCCTTGTCTTAACTTGACTAACCCTTCTTATCCGAAGGTAGTAGAGACTGATGTTTCCGATATAGGCTACGGTGGCATCTTAAAACAAAGAAATCCATCTGGTAAAGAAGAACTTATTCGATTTACCTCTGGTAACTGGCATGATGCACAGATTAATTATTCTACTGTAAAACAGGAAATTTTGGCAATAATTAAGTGCATTCATAAATTTCAGGATGATTTATTAAATCAGAAATTCCTTTTAAGAGTTGATTGTTCTGCTGCAAAATCGATTCTTAAGAAGGATGTGAAGAATCTTACTTCCAAACAAATCTTTGCCAGATGGCAGGCGGAATTAAGCGCCTTTGATTTTGATATAGAACATATCAAAGGAGAATTGAACTCCTTACCTGATTTTCTAACCCGTGAATTTCTCCAAGGTCAAAATCATGTATAACCCCGTAAGGGGCAATCCACTCCCAATGAGAGGACGTGGTAATCAACAATCCAGAGGCCGAGGCCGAAAGAATCAAGAACGAGGAAATTCCTCAGACAAGAAGGGCAAAGCCCCAGTGTTGTATAAAGAGACACTTGAAGTCTAACCAGAGTATATTACTCTTCCGGATACGGAGACAATTTTACTCCTCAATAAAGAGGACCTTGAGGGTACATTGGATTCCTGGGAGATGTTACAGAAATGGCTTGGAGAAGCCTACTGTCCCATCCGTGCAGGAAAATGTTGGTATTCCTTTGAATCCATTTTGGTTCACCTGAATTCCATCTCAGTGCATCATACACTGACTAATGTGGCTAAATGGGATAGCCCAAGAGCGTACAGTAAATGTACGATACAAAGATTTATGCATCCCTCAACATGGGGAAAATTTGATTTAGCTAAAGCAGCTAATCTTCCTAATGATAAGGAATTTAATTATTGGGATTATATGGATTCTTGGTATAATACATTTTATTACCAAAATCCCTCCCATAGACATTCATGGTTTTTCCAATGGGAAAAGAATGTCTTTCAGAGGTCCTTACCTCTACCTAGTTGGGTATTTGCATGGTGGAACAAATTTGGGCCACCCATTTCAATATTACCTGAGCCCATCAAGGCTTATTTTGTAAAATGGACTCAATCCAGTCCTGACCTGAAAGCTCTGGGTTATGAAAAAACCCCAAAGAATTGGGACAGTCTTATCTTCTTTATGGTATTTTCTCTACCATGGATTTGGAGATGGGATTGTACCACAGGCTTTAATGATAAAAGCCTACCAGTGTTATTAAGAACATTTCATGTTCGTTGGTGGAGAAATTTCCCCAACATTGATACTAAAGTTGCAGAAATCAAGTCTACTATCATTCAAAATGAAAATAATCTTGGATTGCATCGCGTCCCGGAGGTCCATTATGACTCCGACAATTTATTTGCAAGTTTCAAAACTCAATTAAAGAGTTTGATTCCGAATATATCGAAAAAAGATCTTATGAAAAAATTATTAGAATCAATGAAGGATTCTATGGCTCCTAAGTGCAATGAAGGCACATCTTCTCACCCTGCCGATGACAATATGTCAGTTTCAAAACCATATGCTACAGATGATGAAGACATTGAGGATTTTACTAGTACAAAGCATGATGATAATGCTAATGAATTCTTACTAGATAGTCAGCCCCCAGAGGATCCTGACGAATATATTAATGCAATGATAGAGATGTTTAAAGCAACATCTAAAGAAAAATAATTTTGCAGGATCTGACTATGACAGATAAATCCGTACCAGATTTGGCGGCCAAGTCTGTCCAAAAGCTACAGAGGAAATCTTATCCTCCGGCCCACAGTTGGCCTATTTGTCACATCACACCAGGCTCCTACAGTATCTTTGGTCGGCCATTTTTCATAAAGTCACATACATGGGATGCCGCCAATAGCCACCTACATCGGATAAAAGTAAAAGCTCTTCGTCAACAAAAGATGCTATGGGACCAAGCCCATCAAAGGTCTTGTTCCAATCTCAATCATGGAGATAAGGATGCATCACCAAAGGATAAGGATGAGTCACCAAAGCATCCAAAGAATCTCAATTATAGAGATGATGACTCACAGCCGGCTCAATCATAGAGAATTACTTTTTTGTTTTAGTGGTGGATTTTAAATGTTTTCAAATCCACTTTGTTCACTCCGTCTATATAAGGAGTTTATTTCCATTGTTAAGGCATCACTTGAAACATCTTCCCCTTTGTCACCAAGGTTGCCTATTCGTGTGCTTTGAAGTTTTGAAGTTTTCTGTAAGTACTCTATTGAATAAATTAGTACTGTATTAAAGTTATTCTCTGCCTATTTGCCTTCTGTTTTATTTTTGCTACTTCCCGCTATAATTGGTATCAGAGCCATGGAAGGCTAAACCCTGAATATCCAGGTATGGAGTAAGCTATTATAAATTTTTTATATCTTAATCATCAGGGGAGTTAACTTACTTCGTAATGTTATAATGCTTTACTATTCATCGTCATTCTTGTTATTAGACTCTCATTTATAAAACTAATTTGAGGAGGAGATTTGAAAGAGAAATAAATAGGTTTATTATTAACTTGAAACATCTTCCCCTTTGTCATCAAGGTTGTCTATTCGTGTGCTTTGAAGTTTTGAAGTTTTCTGTAAGTACTCTATTGAATAAATTAGTACTGTATTAAAGTTATTCTCTGCCTGTTTGCCTTTTGTTTTATTTTTCCTACTTCCAAACGACCCTTAGTTTCTTCTAATGCCCCCACTCTTTCTACCCTTACGAAAGAATGGCACCTCATGTCTGGCATCAATATCCGATCAGTACATCCTCCTACTGATCCCATCAGACTTGAATTTCCAAGTCCTTCAGAGAAAACCCCTGATTTTGTGGAAGCAGTTGCTTTTGTCAATCCTGAAATCTCCCTGAATCCAATGGGACAAATCAGAAGACAAAACAACTTTACCAATTTAAATCTCCAAACGATCGGCCAACAGCTAACACGTATTGAAGATTTATTGGATCATAGAAGTCCAGAGAAATATTGTCAAAACCCTTTTGACTTATCTTCTCGAAATTACCTTTGTTGATGGATGGTAAACCACTCATCAAACCACCTGTTCCAATTAGGAACTTTAAATTGGATAATAATTCTGTGGTTGTTGAAGAATTATTAACCAGGCTTGGCAAATTAAATCTTTCCAAAGATCAAATCAAACAAGCCCAACAGGCTCATGAAGCCCAAGCTAATGCGGTTCGAAAAAGTCTCCATGTTTTGGAAGCTAACGAATCACATGATGAAGAATCTCAAGAAGAGTCTTTATCACAAAATAATATTGAAGATTTAACTCCTTCAGCATATTCTGATTCTGATATTGGTCAAACCCCAAATCCCCAAGATTTTGGTTTAACAAATATTAGACAGACTGAAGAAATTCTTCAGGAAATGATTAAAGATCAACCGAGTATTCAAAAATTGGATTATACGAAGAAATCTACTCGGCGTTGGGATCTGAATCACAAGCTCTATTATCATAGGCCCACACCTCAGGACCAATTATATGAAGAGAATGTGTATATAAATCAAAAAGCCTATGATGGCAGATCCATTTATGAATGGAACATTGATTCCATGTCTGAATATCAGATTTTAGAACATTGTCGAAGAATGCTTATGTATGCTACCATCTGTAGACAACATAAGAACTCAGATCAAGGCATAGCAGAAAAAGGGAGAAGAGTTTAGGCTAGAGAGGACGGTTTCACGAGATGAGGAGTGGAGAACTACTTTCTTATTATACTTCGAGTACAAGCACCTCTATTTATAGTAGAGGAAAGTAGTAGAGTCCAAGTACAATTAAACTAGAATATAAGGATGATGCAGATGATGAAGACATTGAGGATTTTACTAGTCCAGATCATGATGATAATGCTAATGAATTCTTACCAGATAGTCAGCCCCCAGAGGATCCTGACGAATACATTAATGCCATGATAGAGATGTTTAAAGCAACATCTAAAGGAAAATAATTTTGCAGGATATGACTATGACAGATAAATCTGTACCAAATTCGTCGGCCAAGTCCGTCCAAAAGCTACAGAGGAAATCTTATCCTCCAGCCCACAGGTGGCCTATTTGTCGTACTAATCAAGGCTCCTACAGTATATTTGGTCGGCCATTCTCTATCAAGTCACAATCATGGGACGTGGCCAGTAGCCGCCTTCATCGGATAAGAGTAAAAGTTTTTCGTCAACAAAAGATGCTATGGGACCAAGCCCATCAAAGGTCTTGTTCCAATCTCAATCATGGAGATAAGGATGCATCACCAAAGGATAAGGATGAGTCACCAAAGCATCCAAAGAATCTCAATTATAGAGATGATGACTCACAACCGCCTCAATCATAGAGGATTACTTTTTTGTTTTAGTGGTGGATTTTAAATTTTTTCAAATCCACTTTGTTCACTCCTTCTATATAAGGAGTTCATTTCCATTGTTAAGGCATCACTTGAAACATCTTCCCCTTTGTCATCAAGGTTGCCTATTCGTGTGCTTTGAAGTTTTGAAGTTTTCTATAAGTACTCTATTGAATAAATTAGTACTGTATTAAAGTTATTCTCTGCCTAGTTTTACTCTGTGATTATGATTTTTACACCTCCACTGCGTTACCAGGACCCACCACCTTCCATGGTGGATAGAGCAGCCATTAAAGCTGAATTCTTTCACCCCAATAATCTAGGTTTCAAAAATTGGTTTTTTGACACCTATGGGGCCGCAGAACGCATGGAATTATCAAATGACTTTTATCTTTATTTGGAAACAAATAAGATCATCATGTCCTTTGTTGATTGGTTCATGCAAACCAGACTAAAGGAAGCGGAGAAACGACCCTTAGTTTCTTCTAATGCCCCCACTCTTTCTACCTTTACGAAAGAATGGCACCTTATGTCTGGCATCAATATCCAATCAGTACATCCTCCTACTGATCCCATCAAACTTGAATTTCCAAGTCCTTTAGGGAAAGCCCTTGATTTTGTGGAAGCAGTTGCTTTTGTCAATCCTGAAATCTCCATGAATCCAATGGGACAAATCAGAAGACAAAACAACTTTACCAATTTAAATCTCCAAACGATCGGCCAACAGCTAACACGTATTGAAAATTTATTGGATCATAGAACTCCAGAGAAATATTGTCAAAACCCTTTTGACTTATCTTCTCGAAATTACCTTTGCTGATGGATGGTAAACCACTCATCAAACCACCTGTTCCAATTAGGAACTTTAAATTGGATAATAATTCTGAGGTTGTTGAAGAATTATTAACCAGGCTTGGCAAATTAAATCTTTCCGAAGATCAAATCAAACAAGCCCAAAGGGCTCATGAAGCCCAAGCAAATGCGGTTCGAAAAAATCTCCATGTTTTGGAAGCTACCGAATCACATGATGAAGAATCTCAAGAAGAGTCTTTATCACAAAATAATACTGAAGATTTAACTCCTTCAGCATATTCTGATTCTGATATTGGTCAAACCCCAAATCCCCAAGATTTTGGTTTAACAAATATTAGACAGACTGAAGAAATTCTTCAGGAAATGATTAAAGATCAACCGAGTATTCAAAAATTGGATTATACGAAGAAATCTACTCGGCGTTGGGATCTGAATCACAAGCTCTTTTATCATAGGCCCACACCTCAGGACCTATTATATGAAGAGAATGTGTATATAGATCAAAAAGCCTATGATGGCAGATCCATTTTTGAATGGAACATTGATTCCATGTCTGAATATCAGATTTTAGAACATTGTTGAAGAATGCTTATGTATGCTACCATTTGTAGACAACATAAGAACTCAGATCAAGGCATAGCAGAAATGTTTACTGCTGGATTTTCTTGACTCTTAAAAGGTTGGTGGGATAATATCCTCACTACTGAACAACATCATGAAATGTATAATTCCAAAAAGGTTATCAAGACTGAATCAGGCCAAGCCTACCTTGGTGAGATGATGTAGTATAAAGAAAGATGAAATATAGAAAGTAAAAGAAAATATTGAAAGAAAAAATAAATATAGAAAGAAAGAGGAAATATTGAAAGTAAAATGAAATATAGAAAGAAAGATGAAATATAGAAAGCAAAGTAAATATAGAAAGAAAGAAGAAATATAGAAAGTAAAATGAAATATTGAAAGAAACGTGAAATATAGAAAGATAGTTGAAATAAAGAAAGTAAAATAAAACATAGAAAGAAAGATGAAATAAAGAAAGTAAAATGAAAAATAAAAAGAAAGATGAAATATAGAAAGTGAAATGAAATATTGAAAGAAAGATAAAATATCGAAAGTAAAATGTAATATAGAATGAAAGATGAAATATAGAAAGAACGATTAAATATAGAAAGTAAAATGAAATATAGAATGAAAGATGAAATATATAAATTATCTAGAAATATAGAAAGAAAGATAAAATATAGAAAGTAAAATGAAATATAGAAAGAAAGATGAAATATCGGAAGAAAGAAAAAATATTGAAAGTAACATGAAATATAGATAGAAAGTTGAAATATAGAAAGTAAAATAAAATATAGAAAGAAAGATTAAATATAGAAAGTAAAATGAAAAATGAGAAGGAAGATGAAATACAGAAAGTAAGATAAAATATAGAAAGTAAAATTACTATAGAAAGAAAGATGAAATATAGAAAGTAAGATAAAATATAGAAAGTAAAATTAAGTATAGAAAGAAAGATGAAATACAGAAAGTAAATTCAAATATAGACACAAATATGAAATATAGAAAGAAAGACAAAATTTAAAAGTAAAATAAAATATAGGAAGAAAAAGGAAATATAGAAAGAAAGAGGAAATATAGAAAGCAAATTGAAAAATAGAAAGAAAGATGAAATATAGAAAGTAAAGTAAATATAGAAAGAAAGAAGAAATATAGAAAGTAAAATGAAATATAGAAGGAAACAAGAAATATAGAAAGTAAAATAAAATATAGAAAGAAAGATGAAATATAGAAAGTAAAATGAAAAATAAAAAGAAAGATGAAATAAAGAAAGTGAAATGAAATATTGAAAGAAAGATGAAATATTGAAAGTAAAATGAAATATAGAAAGAAAGATGAAATATAGAAAGAACGATTAAATATAGAAAGTAAAATGAAATATAGAATGAAAGATGAAATATATAAAGTATCTTGAAATATAGAAAGAAAGATGAAATATAGAAAGTAAGATAAAATATAGAAATTAAAATTAACTATAGAAAGAAAGATGAAATATAGAAAGTAAAGTAAATATAGAAAGAAAGATGAAATTTAGAAAGTAAAATGAATTATAGAAAGAAAGATAAAATATTGAAAGTAAAAAGAAATGCAGAAAGAAAGATGAAATATAGAAATTAAGAAGATATATAGATAGTAAAATGAGATATAGAAAGAAAGTTGAAATGTAGAAAGTAAAATAAAATATAGAAAGAAAGATGATATATAGAAAGAAAGATGAAATATGGAGAGTAAAAGGAAATATAGAAAGAACGATTAAATATAGAAAGTAAAATGAAATACAGAGAGAAAGATGAAATATAGAAAGTAAAATATAATATAGAAAGTAAGATAAAATATAGAAAGTAAAATTAACTACTATATAAAGAAAGATGAAATATAGAAAGTAAACTAAATATAGAAAGAAAAATGAAATATAGAAAAAAAATGAAATATAGAAAGAAAGATAAAATATTGAAAGTAAAAAGAAATGTAGAAAGAAAGATCAAATATAGAAACTAAGAAGAAATATAGAAAGTAAAATGAAATATAGAAAGAAAGTTGAAATGTAGAAAGTAAAATGAAATTTAGAAAGAAAGATTATATATAGAAAGAAAGATGAAATATAGAGAGTAAAGGAAAATATAGAAAGAAAGAGAAAATAGAGGAAGTAAAAAGATATATAGAAAGAAGATGAAATATAGAAAGTAAAACGAAATATAGAAAAAATGATTAAATAAAGAAAGTAAAATGAAATTCAGAAAGAAAGATGAAATATAGAAAGTAAAATGAAAGAGAGAATGAAAGATGAAATATATAAAGTAACATGAAATATAGAAAGAAAGTTGAAATATAGAAAGTAAAATGAAATATAGAAAGAAAGACGAAATATAGAGAGTAAAAGGTAATATAGAAAGAAAGATAAAATATAGGAAGTAAAATTAAATATAGAAAAAAAAGGAAATATAGAAAGTAAAACGAAATATAGAAAGAAAGATGAAATATAGAAAGTAAAATGCAATAAAGAAAGAGAGATAAAATATAGAAAGTAAAATGCAATAAAGAAAGAGAGATAAAATATAGAAAGTAAAAAGCAATAAAGAAAGAGAGATGAAATATAGAATGAAAGATGAAATATATAAAGTAACATGAAATATATATAAAGAAAGATGAAATATAGAAAGTAAAACAAAATATTGAAAGAAAAAGGAAATATAGAGAGAAAGAGGAAATATTGAAAGTAAAATGAAATATAGAAAGAAAGATGAAATACAGAAAGCAAAGTAAATATAGAAACAAAGAAGAAATATAGAAAGTAAAATGAAATATTGAAAGAAACGTGAAATATAGAAAGATAGTTGAAACAAAGAAAGTAAAATAAAACATAGAAAGAAAGAAGAAATAAAGAAAGTAAAATGAAAAATAAAAAGAAAGATGAAATATAGAAAGTGAAATGAAATATTGAAAGAAAGATAAAATATCGAAAGTAAAATGTAATATAGAATGAAAGATGAAATATAGAAAGAACGATTAAATATAGAAAGTAAAATGAAATATAGAATGAAAGATGAAATATATAAATTATCTTGAAATATTGAAAGAAAGATAAAATATAGAAAGCAAAATGAAATATAGAAAGAAAGATGAAATATAGGAAGAAACCAAAAATATTGAAAGTAACATGAAATATAGATAGAAAGTTGAAATATAGAAAGTAAAATAAAATATAGAAAGAAAGATTAAATAAAGAAAGTAAAATGAAAAATGAGAAGGAAGATGAAATACAGAAAGTAAGATAAAATATAGAAAGTAAAATTACTATAGAAAGTAAGATAAAATATAGAAAGTAAAATTAAGTATAGAAAGAAAGATGAAATACAGAAAGTAAACTTAAATATAGAAACAAATATGAAATATAGAAAGAAAGACGAAATTTAAAAGTAAAATAAAATATAGGAAGAAAAAGGAAATATAGAAAGAAAGAGGAAATATAGAAACTAAATTGAAAAATAGAAAGAAAGATGAAATATAGAAAGTAAAGTAAATATAGAAAGAAAGAAGAAATGCAGAAAGTAAAATGAAATATAGAAAGTAAAATAAAATATAGAAAGAAAGATGAAATATAGAAAGTAAAATGAAAAATAAAAAGAAAGATGAAATAAAGAAAGTGAAATGAAATATTGAAAGAAAGATGAAACATCGAAAGTAAAATGAAATATAGAAAGAAAGATGAAATATAGAAAGAACGATTAAATATAGAAAGTAAAATGAAATATAGAATGAAAGATGAAATATATAAAGTAGCTTGAAATATAGAAAGAAAGATGAAATATAGAAAGTAAGATAAAATATAGAAAGTAAAATTAACTATAGAAAGAAAGATGAAATATAGAAAGTAAAGTAAATATAGAAAGAAAGATGACATTTAGAAAGTAAAATGAATTATACAAAGAAAGATAAAATATTGAAAGTAAAAAGAAATGTAGAAAGAAAGATGAAATATAGAAAGTAAGAAGAAATATAGATAGTAAAATGAGATATAGAAAGAAAGTTGAAATGTAGAAAGTAAAATGAAATATAGAAAGAAAGATGATATAAAGAAAGAAAGATGAAATATGGAGAGTAAAAGGAAATATAGAAAGAACGATTAAATATAGAAAGTAAAATGAAATACAGAAAGAAAGTTGAAATATAGAAAGTAAAATATAAAATAGAAAGTAAGATAAAATATAGAAAGTAAAATTAACTATATAAAGAAAGATGAAATATAGAAAGTAAAGTAAATATAGAAAGAAAAATGAAATATAGAAAGAAAAATGAAATATAGAAAGCAAGATAAAATATTGAAAGTAAAAAGAAATGTAGAAAGAAAGATCAAATATAGAAACTAAGAAGAAATATAGAAAGTAAAATGAAATATAGAAAGAAAGTTGAAATGTAGAAAGTAAAATGAAATTTAGAAAGAAAGATGATATATAGAAAAAAAGATGAAATATAGAGAGTAAAGGAAAATATAGAAAGAAAGAGAAAATAGAGGAAGTAAAAAGATATTTAGAAAGAAGATGAAATATAGAAAGTAAAACGAAATATAGAAAAATGATTAAATAAAGAAAGTAAAATGAAATTCAGAAAGAAAGATGAAATATAGAAAGTAAAATGAAAGAGAGAATGAAACATGAAATATATAAAGTAACATGAAAAATAGAAAGAAAGTTGAAATATAAAAAGTAAAATAAAATATAGAAAGAAAGACGAAATATAGAGAGTAAAATGTAATATAGAAAGTAAGATAAAATATAGGAAGTAAAATTAAATATAGAAAGAAAAAGGAAATATAGAAAGTAAAACGAAATATAGAAAGTAAAATGCAATAAAGAAAGAGAAATAAAATATAGAAAGTAAAATGCAATAAAGAAAGAGAGATAAAATATAGAAAGTAAAATGCAATAAAGAAAAAGAGATGAAATATAGAATGAAAGATGAAATATATAAAGTAACATGAAATATATCAAGAAAGATGAAATATAGAAAGTAAAACAAAATAGTGAAAGAAAAAGGAAATATAGAAAGAAAGAGGAAATATTGAAAGTAAAATGAAATATAGAAAGAAAGATGAAATACAGAAAGCAAAGTAAATATAGAAAGAAAGAAGAAATATAGAAAGTAAAATGAAATATTGAAAGAAACGTGAAATATAGAAAGATAGTTGAAATAAAGAAAGTAAAATAAAACATAGAAAGAAAAATGAAATAAAGAAAGTAAAATGAAAAATAGAAAGAAAGATGAAATATAGAAAGTAAAATGAAATATTGAAAGAAAGATGAAATATCAAAAGTTAAATGTAATATAAAATGAAAGATGAAATATAGAAAGAACGATTAAATATAGAAAGTAAAATGAAATATAGAATGAAAGATGAAATATATAAATTATCTTGAAATATAGAAAGAAAGATAAAATATAGAAAGTAAAATGAAATATAGAAAGAAAGATGAAATATAGGAAGAAAGATAAAATATTAAAAGAAGCATGAAATATAGAAAGAAAGTTGAAATATAGAAAGTAAAATAAAATATAGAAAGAAAGATGAAATATAGAAAGTAAAATGAAAAATAAGAAGGAAGATGAAATACAAAAAGTGAAATGAAATATTGAAAGAAAGATGAAATATCGAAAGTAAAATGAAATATAGAAAGAAAGATGAAATATAAAAATTAAAATTAAATATAGAAAGAACAAATAAATTTAAAAAGTAAAATGAAATACAGAATGAAAGATGAAATATAGAAAGTAAAATGAAATATAGAATGAAAGATGAAATATATAAAGTAACATGAAATATGGGAAGAAAGATGAAATATAGAAAGTAATTTGAAATATAGAAAGAAAGATGAAATATAGAAAGAAAATATGAAATATTGAAATTACAATGAAATTTAGAAAGAAAGACAAAATATATAAAGTAAACTGAAATAAAGAAAGGAAGATGCAATATAGAATGAAAGATAAAATATAAAAAGTAAAATTAAATATAAAAAGAAAGATGAAATATAGAAAGTAAGTTAAAATATAGAAAGTAAAATTAAGTATAGAAAGAAAGATGAAATAAAGAAAGTAAGATAAAATATAGAAAGTAAAATTAAGTATAGAAAGAAAGATGAAATATAGAAAGTAAACTCAAATATAGAAACAAAGATGAAATATAGAAAGAAAGACGAAATATAGAAAGTAAAATAAAATATTGGAAGAAAAAGGAAATATAGAAAGAAAGAGGAACTATAGAAAGTAAATTGAAAAATAGAAAGAAAGTTGAAATATAGAAAGTAAAGTAAATATAGAAAGAAAGAAGAAATATAGAAAGTAAAATGAAATATAGAAGAAAATTAGAAATATATAGAGTAAAATGAAATATAGAAAGAAAGATGAAATATAGAAAGTAAATTGAAAAATAAAAAGAAAGAAGAAATAAAGAAAGTGAAATGAAATATTGAAAGAAAGATGAAATATCGAAAGTAAAATGAAATATAGAAAGAAAGATGAAATATAGAAAGAATGATTAAATATAGAAAGTAAATCGAAATATAGAATGAAAGATGAAATATATAAATTATCCTGAAATATAGAAAGAAAGATAAAATATAGAAAGTAAAATTAACTATAGAAAGAAAGATGAAATATAGAAAGTGAAGTAAATATAGAAAGAAAGATGAAATTTAGAAAGTAAAATGAAATATAGAAAGAAAGATAAAGTATTGAAAGTAAAAAGAAATGTAGAAAGAAAGATGAAATATAGAAAGTAAGAAGAAATATACATAGTAAAATGAGATATAGAAAGAAAGTTGAAATGTAGAAAGTAAAATGAAATATAGAAAGAAAGATGATATATAAAAAGAAAGATGAAATATGGAGAGTAAAAGGAAATATAGAAGGAATGATTAAATATAGAAAGTAAAATAAAATACAAAAACAATGATGAAATATAGAAAGTAAAATGAAATATAGAAAGTAAGATAAAATATAGAAAGTAAAATTAACTATATAAAGAAAGATGAAATATAGAAAGTAAAGTAAATATAGAAAGAAAGATGAAATATAGAAAGAAAAATGAAATATAGAAAGAAAGATAAAATATTGAAAGTAAAAATAAATGTAGAAAGAAAGATCAAATATAGAAACTAAGAAGAAATATAGAAAATAAAATGAAATATAGAAGGAAACAAGAAATATAGAAAGTAATATAAAATATAGAAAGAAAGATGAAATATAGAAAGTAAAATGAAAAATAAAAAGAAAGATGAAATAAAGAAAGTGAAATGAAATATTGAAAGAAAGATGAAATATCGAAAGAAAGATGAAATATAGAAAGAATGATTAAATATAGAAAGTAAATCGAAATATAGAATGAAAGATGAAATATATAAATTATCCTGAAATATAGAAAGAAAGATAAAATATAGAAAGTAAAATTAACTATAGAAAGAAAGATGAAATATAGAAAGTGAAGTAAATATAGAAAGAAAGATGAAATTTAGAAAGTAAAATGAAATATAGAAAGAAAGATAAAGTATTGAAAGTAAAAAGAAATGTAGAAAGAAAGATGAAATATAGAAAGTAAGAAGAAATATACATAGTAAAATGAGATATAGAAAGAAATTTGAAATGTAGAAAGTAAAATGAAATATAAAAAGAAAGATGATATATAAAAAGAAAGATGAAATATGGAGAGTAAAAGGAAATATAGAAGGAATGATTAAATATAGAAAGTAAAATAAAATACAAAAACAATGATGAAATATAGAAAGTAAAATGAAATATAGAAAGTAAGATAAAATATAGAAAGTAAAATTAACTATATAAAGAAAGATGAAATATAGAAAGTAAAGTAAATATAGAAAGAAAGATGAAATATAGAAAGAAAAATGAAATATAGAAAGAAAGATAAAATATTGAAAGTAAAAATAAATGTAGAAAGAAAGATCAAATATAGAAACTAAGAAGAAATATAGAAAATAAAATGAAATATAGAAGGAAACAAGAAATATAGAAAGTAATATAAAATATAGAAAGAAAGATGAAATATAGAAAGTAAAATGAAAAATAAAAAGAAAGATGAAATAAAGAAAGTGAAATGAAATATTGAAAAAAAGATGAAATATCGAAAGAAAGATGAAATATAGAAAGAATGATTAAATATAGAAAGTAAATCGAAATATAGAATGAAAGATGAAATATATAAATTATCCTGAAATATAGAAAGAAAGATAAAATATAGAAAGTAAAATTAACTATAGAAAGAAAGATGAAATATAGACAGTGAAGTAAATATAGAAAGAAAGATGAAATTTAGAAAGTAAAATGAAATATAGAAAGAAAGATAAAGTATTGAAAGTAAAAAGAAATGTAGAAAGAAAGATGAAATATAGAAAGTAAGAAGAAATATACATAGTAAAATGAGATATAGAAAGAAAGTTGAAATGTAGAAAGTAAAATGAAATATAAAAAGAAAGATGATATATAAAAAGAAAGATGAAATATGGAGAGTAAAAGGAAATATAGAAGGAATGATTAAATATAGAAAGTAAAATAAAATACAAAAACAATGATGAAATATAGAAAGTAAAATGAAATATAGAAAGTAAGATAAAATATAGAAAGTAAAATTAACTATATAAAGAAAGATGAAATATAGAAAGTAAAGTAAATATAGAAAGAAAGATGAAATATAGAAAGAAAGATAAAATATTGAAAGTAAAAATAAATGTAGAAAGAAAGATCAAATATAGAAACTAAGAAGAAATATAGAAAATAAAATGAAATATAGAAAGAAAGTTGAAATGTAGAAAGTAAAATGAAATTTAGAAAGAAAGATGATATATAGAAAGAAAGATGAAATATACAGAGTAAAGGAAAATATAGAAAAAACGAGAAAATATAGGAAGTAAAAAGATATATAGAAAGAAGATGAAATATAGAAAGTAAAACGAAATAAAGAAAAAATGATTAAATAAAAAAATTAAAATAAAATTCAGAAAGAAAGATGAAATATAAAAAGTAAAATGAAAGAGAGAATGAAAGATGAAATATATAAAGTAACATGAAATATAGAAAGAAAGTTGAAATATAGAAAGTAAAATGAAATATAGAAAGAAAGACGAAATATAGAGAGTAAAATGTAATATAGAAAGAATGATAAAATATATGAAGTAAAATTAAATATAGAATGGAAAAAGAAATATAGAAAGTAAAACGAAATATAGAAAGAAAGATGAAATATAGAAAGTAAAATGCAATAAAGAAAGAGAGATAAAAGATAGAAAATAAAATGCAAAAAAGAAAGAGAGATGAAATATAGAATGAAAGATGAAATATATAAAGTAACATGAAATATATAAAGAAAGATGAAATATTGAAAGTAAATAAAATATTGAAAGAAAAAAGAAATATAGAAAGATAGAGGAAATATTGAAAGTAAAATGAAATATAGAAAGAATGATGAAATATAAAAAGCAAAGTAAATATAGAAAGAAAGACGAAATATGGAAAGTAAAATGAAATATTGAAAGAAACGTGAAATATAGAAAGATAGTTGAAATAAAGAAAGTAAAATGACATATAGAAAGAAAGATGAAATATAGAAATTGAAATGAAAAATAAAAAGAAAGATGAAATATAAAAAGTGAAATGAAATATTGAAAGAAAGATGAAATATCGAAAGTAAAATGTAATATAGAATGAAAGATGAAATACACAAAGAACGATTAAATATAGAAAGTAAAATGAAATATAGAAAGTAAAATGAAATATAGAATGAAAGATGAAATATATAAATTATCTTGAAATATAGAAAGACAGATAAAATATAGAAAGTAAAATGAAATATAGAAAGAAAGATGAAATATAGGAAGAAAGATAAAATATTGAAATAAACATGAAATATAGAAACAAAATTTGAAATATAGAAAGTAAAATAAAATATAGAAAGAAAGACGAAATATAGAAAGTAAAATGAAAAATAAGAAGAAAGATGAAATATTTTATTGTAGGCTGGAACACCACTGGGTGAGGGTTCTACCCTGACAGTCGCCTCTGCTCCCCATAGACCTTTGTCTAACGGGACCAAGCGCCGCTCCCGGTTGCTACAACGCCGCCGTACCCTTTCTTTATGTTCATTTGGCTTGTGTCTTTCTGTCTTCACCAGATTGCTAGACTTGTTCTTAGATATCTGCCTCCTTATTATATATATTTAAGTTTGTTTTATAATACTTTGCAGAAGTACGCTTTTATTTTTACATAATAGGTCTTTATAGTAATATCTGGATCTGAAGTATTTTTGCTTTAAGACTATTCGAATATTTTATCTGGATTCCTAGATGTTTAGAAGAATTGTTTGAATCTGATATTTTCTTGTTTATTACTATCATATTAAAGTGTGTAGAAAAAATATATGATCTTTGTTAATATTGCATTAGTCATAGTTTTTTGTAATTTTATAATCTTTAGTTTCATCTGTTTTGTTTTATCCCTTAACCATTATATTAGGGTATTTAACACTCCTAGACCTATCTTTATTCCAAGAATACCTAGAAGACAAGTTTTAAGAAGAGAACATATTAATTCTCCAGAATTAAATAATCCTGATTAAGACCCTGAATACTCCAGGAAAAAGAGTACCCCCTTGAAAAGATTGGCATACAAGAGGGGGTACTCTTTTTATCAAGGGGGTACTCTTTTTCCTGGAGTATTCAGGGTCTTAATCAGGATTATTTAATTCTGGAGAATTAATATGTTCTCTTCTTAAAACTTGTCTTCTAGGTATTCTTGGAATAAAGATAGGTCTAGGAGTGTTAAATACCCTAATATAATGGTTAAGGGATAAAACAAAACAGATGAAACTAAAGATTATAAAATTACAAAAAACTATGACTAATGCAATATTAACAAAGATCATATATTTTTTCTACACACTTTAATATGATAGTAATAAACAAGAAAATATCAGATTCAAACAATTCTTCTAAACATCTAGGAATCCAGATAAAATATTCGAATAGTCTTAAAGCAAAAATACTTCAGATCCAGATATTACTATAAAGACCTATTATGTAAAAATAAAAGCGTACTTCTGCAAAGTATTATAAAACAAACTTAAATATATATAATAAGGAGGCAGATATCTAAGAACAAGTCTAGCAATCTGGTGAAGACAGAAAGACACAAGCCAAATGAACATAAAGAAAGGGTACGGCGGCGTTGTAGCAACCGGGAGCGGCGCTTGGTCCCGTTAGACAAAGGTCTGTGGGGAGCAGAGGCGACTGTCAGGGTAGAACCCTCACCCAGTGGTGTTCCAGCCTAATATACCCAATCCGAGAACTTAAACAAACTGTCTAGACTAGAACTTAAGATTAACAAACAATAAAGGCAGTAAGAATGAGTGCAAGGATTATAACACCAAGAGTTATCCACAGAACTAACATAAGATAAACAAAAGTAGAGAAGCAAAGATAACTGTATAATCAAACTTCCTGAGGGATCTCCTTATTTGTTCTCTTTTTCCACTTCCGAACTGGTCTCGTCACTTAGGACTAACAGAGGTGTGTGCTTTCCTAGCAGAATGCTTTGGGCACGGGCTCCGTCAATATTCCACAATAATAAGCCCTTCGTCACAGAAGACATATATGGGCAGCAAATGGAACTCAGGACCGTGAACCCTCAAAGGATTACACAATGCTTTTACTGTTAGCCTAAGATGGACTGAAGTTAGCCAGAAGTGTTACAGAGAAACAAACAGGAGAAACCCGAAGGAAGGTCCCGAAAAGGACTTAAGAAATCGGAGAAGGATGAAGTTAGGAACTTACAACTTGGTTTGGAAAACAATTACTGGAGAAGGAAGAGAGAAGCTATGAAAGTCATCGTAAGCAGCAAAGGAGTATGCTCAAACAAGTCTTTCATTCATGTCTTCTAAGTTACAAATGAGGCAATTTATAGCCAAACTTTGCCGACACCAGGAAGCAAAGGGAATCACCCGGGTGCTCATTGGGCCCCATCGGCAGTGATTGATCCGTTTTCCTTTCCAGGTGTGCGGTGTTTGGTTACTAACCAAACTTCTGTACATAAAGTAACTGTACATTACTGACATAAAGTATATTGCGATAACATAAAGGACACTTGATAAGATGTGTCTGGCACACTTGTCTGGCACACTTGATAAGTCTTGATGAGCTGTCTTGATGTGCTGTCCTTACTTTGTCTTGTCTTCTCTTGTATGCTGTAGATAAGATTCTTTTTAGATAAGTCTTGATGATCTGTCTTGATGTGCTATCTTCAATTTGTCTTGTCTTCGTCGTATGTAGGTGCATTTATTTGCCTTCTGTCGTGAGCAGATTCTGGATTGCTTCTGAATCATATTCATAATCGTCTTCATCTTGGGAATAACACTGGAGTGTCTGCGTTCCAGTGGACCCAGTCTTGCTGGAAGAGTCTGAGGAATTTTTAAGTCCATACCCTTGTTCTTTTAAATATTGAGTAAAATAGTCATCCATCATCTTTTTATTTCTTCCTTTTCTACCAAGGTCTTTTCATGCTTATCTTCTTCCTTTTCTTCTGTTTTTTCTTTTCCTTTTTCTTTTGGCATTTTTGGCAAATGCCCAGCCGTCAACGGACTTGATATGTCTTTACCGGCGGCCGTTTGAGCCGGACTAGCTAGTGAAAACCCTTCACTAGTAGGGGGCTGAGTGCAGAACGTACCTGTTGCTTTCGCCTTCCACATTCTGTTTTCTTTTTCTAAAGTCTCGATATATTCTTTCTGAAAATCATTCTTTTCTTCTAATATTCTTCTTTTCTCGTTTAATCTCTGGATAGTCTTGGTAAGAGTTTCACAGTGATCACAAAAGATAATCTTTTTTGTATCTCTGGCTACACTGTATGATACTTGGTCTTCACGAATATGTCTGAGAGAAGGAGCAATATAATAATTTGTTCTTTGTCCTATAGAAAATACACTATTAGGATTAGGGTCTTCAATTTTCTGCCATTTTTCATAGATTTCTTTTCCTAAAGCTCCTGGTAGTTTTCGAAATAATTTTATCCCTAAGTCTTTATTAAAGGCATTTCCTGAAATGCATGTATAATAAAAGTAGTCTTGTAAGAATTTTTTGACATATTTATAATTATAAAGACTAAGTTGTTCTAAATGGATTACAGCATCTCTTTGCAGCGTTATAGATCCTAGATTTGGGTCTTCGCCTGTTACTAGTTGAAAGACTTTATTAACAAAATTGTATGGGTTAGGTCCTAAACTCATTAACTGACCAAATTGGGTTGGATCATATCTTTTGTAACTTTCCCAAAGAGCTTTAGTACTTTCTCCTAAGAAGGTTTCTAAGTATCGATACATCTCTTCTACATCTTGAGATTGAAAATGTTGTATATAGTCTGAGACTACCTGGTTTTTCCAGAGGTCTAAAACAGTAGTCCACTCTTGGGGATCATGAGCAGAAAGGTTAAGGATTTTTCCTCTTCCTTTATCTTGGAAAGTGATAGGTCTTTCTGTATCCCTTCTTTTTCCCTTTGGATGTACAGGTTTCTCTAAAGTTATTGGCTCTGTATATGGTATTCTGGGCATATTACCTGAATGGAAGACTTCTCTGGGAGGAGGAGTAGGATAAGTTGTATAATTATTAGGGTTATTTACTGAAGAACTTTCGGCTTCCATAAAGTCTTTTATGCTAAGTTACTTTTCCAAACTTACTTTTCCAGATAAGCATTCCATTATCCTTGATGCTTTAGTAGATTCTGGGTGTACTAAGTGTATTATCCATCGCAGACTAGTTCCACGCCACTATATTAAAACCACTTCTAAAACAGTCCTTAGTCAACAAGTAGATGGCACGTATAATCCTTATACCCAGTACGTAGATAATGGTCAACTTCAATTTTTTACTAACTGTTCTACTTTCTCCGCTTCATACCCCTTACCTCTTACCTGGGTTCGCGATCTTAAACTTAAAGTTGACTTTATTCTTGGACTCAATTTCATCCTTCATAACAATGGTTCTCTAACCATTTCCCGAGACTACCTCCACTTTCATAAAAACTCTAGTATTGTCCTGGTCCAAACTACCTATTCCCCTACTTTTTCTTGTTCTCCTTCAGCGGAGCGTGGTGGCCCCTCAGAACATCCCAAAAACACAAACTTTACTACGTGTCAATGTCCAGTGCTAGGCAGTTGTAAACAGACTACACCTCCAGCTACTTTAGAAGCATTAGCTCAACACGTAGAAAATACTCTAGAAAAACTAGATAATAAACTCCTTTGTTATGAAGATATTGTAGATGTCCCTGTCATTTTAGGAGAAGCATCAAAAGTACCAGAAACATCAGAATCTGTAATTACAATACCTAGCTCTCCAGAATATTTAGAAGAAGCTATGGAAGAAACAGAAGATTTTGAAGACTGGATAGAAAGAATGATAGAATTAGATCATACTTTCTTAGATACAGAAAAATTATATCTAGAGATAGTTAATATTAACCACAAAGACAAACATCAGTTACAACAGATTATAGATAAGCTTGATCAGTTAGAATATTTTGGAGAAAATCCACTTAAATATTGGGAAAATAACCATATTCAGTGTAGACTAGAACTATTAAATCCAAGTTACATAGTAAGAACAGCTAATATAGAAGCAACTAACTTAGATAAAGAAGACTTTAAGATGCACATTAATGAATTATTAAAACTCGGAATAATTAGAAAATCTATTAGTCCCCATAGATCAGCTGCTTTTATTGTTAGAAAACATAGTGAACAAAAAAGAGGAAAATCAAGAATGGTCATAAATTATAAAAGACTAAATGATAATACAGTTACTGATAGTTATAATATTCCAGACAAAACTCAGCTAATTAATAAGATCCAAGATAAAAAGATTTTTAGTAAGTTTGATTGTAAGTCAGGCTTTTGGCAGATTAAAATGCACCCAGATAGTATCGAATGGACGGCCTTTACTTGTCCAGAAGGGCATTTTGAATGGTTAGTAATGCCCTTTGGTTTAAAAAATGCTCCAGCTATTTTCCAGAGAAAAATGGATAACATCTTTAGAAAATATGATAATTTTGTACTTGTTTATATAGACGACATCTTAGTTTTTAGTAAAACCATTGAAGACCATATAGGACATTTGCAATTAGTATTAGCCACTTTTATGCAAGAAGGCATAATAATTAGCAAAACAAAAATTGAATTATTCAAAGAATATATAAAGTTTTTAGGAGTTAATATTGGACAAGGACAGATTGAGCTACAGGACCATATCTCAAAGAAGATCCTTGAAATGCCTGATGACCTGTCTGATACAAAACAATTACAGAAGTTCTTAGGATTAGTAAATTATGCTAGACCTTTTCTAAAAGATATAGGTAAAATGATTGGCCCTTTGTATAGTAAAACATCACCTACTGGACAAAAATTCTTTAACCATGAAGATAAGAATTTAGTTAAAAAAGTAAAAGAAAAAGTAAAGACCTTATCAAAACTACAGATGCCTCTAGATTCGGACTACCTTATCATAGAAACAGATGGCAGCAATCTAGGATGGGGAGGTGTATTGATAGCCAAACCTCATCAGTACAGTGACAAAGAAGAGGAAAGAATCTGTAGTTATGCAAGTGGAAAATTCAAAGAAAAAGGTAATATGAGTAGCATTGATTCAGAAATTTTAGCCGTAATATATTCCTTAGAAGCTTTCAGATTATTTATTATTAATAAACCTGAATTTACTCTAAGAACAGATTGTGAAGCTATAGTCAAATATTTTCAAAAAAGCAAAGAAAACAAGATTAGCCGTAGAAGGTGGTTAAATTTAGTAGATATTATTACTGGTAATGGCTATAAAGTAGTTTTTGAACATATAAAGGGAAAAAATAATAGCCTTGCAGATTCTTTAAGTAGACGAATTTTTGATCAAAAATTTATTTCTTGACAGATGGATTTTTCAGCACATTCTCGGCCTCCTTCATCTTCTAAATATAATACTTATGGTCAAGAATTTTTATGCTTTGGTAGTCAGAAACTAGTAGTTTTTCCAAAATCTAATATTACTTTTAAGACCTTACCTACAGTTACTGTTACTAAAGAAGAACAATGCCTTCTAGACAATCTCTGGTTAGCCTACCAAAGAAATCCCAAAGATCAGAAATATTTCCTTGCTAGTCTAAACAGTTTGTCAGAATATTTTACCCAGAAGAAAAAAGGTTTCAACTTTTATGTAGTTTTCCAAGGTCACACTCCAGGAGTCTTTCATTCCTGGACTGAAGTAGTCTCCAGTATTCAGAATTATCACAGACCAGTGTACAAAGGATTCAATAATCTTCAAGAAGCTCTAGAAGCAGCAAAGCTTACAAATTATTATATTGCTCCTTCTCTCAGACATATTCGTGAAGACCAAGTAACATACAGTGTAGCCAGAGATACAAAAAAGATTATCTTTTGTGATCACTGTGAAACTCTTACCAAGACTATCCAGAGATTAAACGAGGAAAGAAGAATATTAGAAGAAAAGAATGATTTTCAGAAAGAATATATCGAGACTTTAGAAAAAGAAAACAGAATGTGGAAGGCGAAAGCAACAGGTACGTTCTGCACTCAGCCCCCTACTAGTGAAGGGTTTTCACTAGCTAGTCCGGCTCAAACGGCCGCCGGTAAAGACATATCAAGTCCGTTGACGGCTGGGCATTTGCCAAAAATGCCAAAAGAAAAAGGAAAAGAAAAACAGAAGAAAAGGAAGAAGATAAGCATGAAAAGACCTTGGTAGAAAAGGAAGAAAGTAAAATGAAATATAGAAAGAATGATGAAATATAAAAAGCAAAGTAAATATAGAAAGAAAGACGAAATATGGAAAGTAAAATGAAATATTGAAAGAAACGTGAAATATAGAAAGATAGTTGAAATAAAGAAAGTAAAATGACATATAGAAAGAAAGATGAAATATAGAAATTGAAATGAAAAATAAAAAGAAAGATGAAATATAAAAAGTGAAATGAAATATTGAAAGAAAGATGAAATATCGAAAGTAAAATGTAATATAGAATGAAAGATGAAATACACAAAGAACGATTAAATATATAAAGTAAAATGAAATATAGAAAGTAAAATAAAATATAGAATGAAAGATGAAATATATAAATTATCTTGAAATATAGAAAGACAGATAAAATATAGAAAGTAAAATGAAATATAGAAAGAAAGATGAAATATAGGAAGAAAGATAAAATATTGAAATAAACATGAAATATAGAAACAAAATTTGAAATATAGAAAGTAAAATAAAATATAGAAAGAAAGACGAAATATAGAAAGTAAAATGAAAAATAAGAAGAAAGATGAAATACAGAAAGTGATATGAAATATTAAAAGAAACATGAAATATCGAAAGTAAAATGAAATATAGAAAGAAAGATGAAATATAGAAAGTAAAACTAAATGTAGAAAGAACGATTAAATATAGAAATTAAAATGAATAACAGAATGAAAGATGAAAAAAATATATTTCATCTTCTTTCTTTCTTATCTTTCTTGTTTCTTTCTTTTTTTCTTTTGTCTTTCTTATTTCTTTATTTATTTCTTTTATTCTTTCTTTCTAGTTTCTTTCTTTATTTATTTATTTTATTCTTTATTTCTTCTTTATTTTATTCTTTTTCTTTCTTCTTTATTTCTTTCTTTATTTCTCATTCCTTTCTTTCTTCTTTCTTTATTCTTTATTTCTTTTCATCTTCTTTCTTTCATATCTTTCTTGTCTGTTTCTTTATTTTTTTTTTCTTTTTTTTTTTACTGGTCTTTCTTTCTTTCTTTCTTGTTCCTATATTTAATTTTGTTCTTTCTTTCTAGTTTATTTCTTTCTTGATTTTTCTTTTTTCTTCTTTCACTTTTTTCTTTTTTCTTTCTTTATTTTTGTCTTCTTTCTTTCTTCCTTCCTTTCTATTTCATTTTTTTCATTAATTTTTCTTATTTCTTTCTTATTCTTTTTTTTACTTGTTTTTTTATTTGTTTCTATTGTGATTCTTTCTTCTTCTTCACTTATTTCTTATTTCTTACTAAATTATACTACAGCTAAGAGTGGTAAAAGAGAACCAGAAGGAGGAATATCCTAGTATGAAGTAAACATATGGTATCAGAGCCATGGAAGGCTAAACCTTGAATATCCAAGTATGGAGTAAGCTATTATAAATTTTTTATATCTTAATCATCAGGGGAGTTAACTTACTTCGTAATGTTATAATACTTTACTATTCATCTTCGTTCTTGTTATGATATGGGACGTCACCCAAGTCGCGTTGAGGTATGCCCGTGTTGCCGTTGTCGTGGATAGGCGTAGGCGTTAAGGGGCCGCTATACTCTTAAATCGTTGACAGACGTGTATCTGATCAAGAAGATGATGAACAGTAAATTTATTATGATATTAAGGAATCAAAGTTTGCTTCGTTCATGATTACTATATCATCAGTTTATAATATGTTTACTTCATACTAGGATATTCCTCCTTCTGGTTCTCTTTTACCACTCTTAGCTGTAGTGTAATTTAGTTTACTTTACTTTTACTTTATTTGGTTTTTATAATTTGTTGCACTATGGCATCCAGTAGTAGGATTACTAGATCTGTGAAAAATGCATCTTTAGTTGAATGTAAAGTTCAACAACAATTGAATGATTGGACAATTCCGTCCATTTAAACCTACTTCAATCTACAAGAAAGGAACTTTTACCCTTTCTAGTACCATGGGAATTAAAACCATGGAACAAACAATTAATCTTGAAAATCAAGATTCAACTCTTAAATTGTTAGAGTTAACAGATCTCAATAAGTATCTGGCAGATACTGAGAAAAAATATATGCATATAGGATGCATCCAGATTGCTTTCAAACCCTTGACCCTACTAGGGATGAACACATGTCTGCAGGCCATACTCCGTGATGGTCGCTGTTTGGACTGGAAACCCTCTTTAATGCGTATTGTAGAAACAAGTCTCAGTAGGGGACCCGTTTATTTTAATGTCCATCCAAACCTTACCCTATCATTAACAGATAGGAATTTGTTAGAATCTATCCAGTTGAGGATTCTAACACAGGGATACAATTTTATTCCTGGAACTGAAACCATTGCTGTCATAGCAAGGATTCATTTCAAAATTATGAATACCTTAGTCCCTAAGGTATTACACTTACCAGATCAAGGTAAGACAGTATTGAAACAGACCGATCTTATAAGTGCAAATGTTGCCACTCCAAGGATGATCAATTGGGAGGAAATTCATTTCCCAGCTAACTGGACTATTCCTCAGGTTGTTCCTCCATGACTCCTGCTTAATCAGGATATTGATCAAGTCATCCAATCAGCTGATGGTGACGTGGTAATTAATTTCAAGGACAAGACTCCTTACCGAGTCACTTTACCACCATCATCCCGATATTCGGATGTAGGCCCATCTACTCGCCTACAGGAATTGGATGAAAAATAATCCATAAAGGATGTTTCCTCATTAAAAGGAATCCACTTATCAGACACCCATATACCTCATGGGGTCTATCGAGAAAGGGAGCATGACCGGACTTCTCCCACTCCCAGTGAAATGACTGGTTTTACTCTGTGATTATGATTTTTACACCTCACCAGAGTAACCCGGACCCACCACCTTTTGTGGTGGACAGAGCAGCAATCAAAGCTGAATTCTTTCACCCCAATAATCTAGGTTTCAAAAATTGGTTTTATGACACCTATGGGGCCGCAGAACGCATGGCATTATCAAATGACTTTTATCTTTATTTGGAAACAAATAAGGTTATTATGTCCTTTGTTGATTGGTTCATGCAAACCAGACTCAAGCAAGCGAAGAAACGACCCTTAGTTTCTTCCAATGCCCCCACTCTTTCTACTTTAACGAAAGAATGGCAGCTTATGTCTGGCCGTCATATCCGATCAGTTCATCCTCCTACTGATCCCATTAGACTGGAATTTCCAGGTCCGTGAGGGAAATCCCCTGAAATAGTGGAAGCAGTTGCTTTTGTCAATCCCGAATTGGCCAAAACTCCAATGAGACAAATTAGCAGACAAAACAACTTCACCAATTTAAATCTCCAAACTATTGGCCAACAGCTGACACGTATTGAAGATTTATTGGACAAAGAAGCTCCCGAGAAGTCTTGTCAGAATCCTTATGACTTATCTTCTCGAAAATTACCTTTGTTGATGGATGGAAAACCACTCATCAAACCACCTATTCCAGTTAGGAACTTTAAATTAGATAATACTCCCGAAATAGTTGAGGAGTTATTATCTAGATTGGGCATATTAAATCTTTCCAATGATCAGAGCAAACAACCCCAACAGGCTCATGAAGCCCAGGCCCATGCCAATCTGATTCGCAAAAGTCTCCATGTATTGGAAACTAACGAATCACAGGATGAAGAGTCTCCAGAAGAGTCTTTATCGCAAAATAATACTGAAGATTTAACTCCTTCAGCATATTCTGATTCTGATGTTGGTCAAACCACAATTGATAAAGATTTTGGTTTAACCCATATCAATCAAACTAAAGCAATTCTTCAGGAAATGATTAAAGACCAACTAAGTATTCAAAAATTGGATTATACGAAGAAGTCTACTCGGCGTTGGGATCTCAATCACAAACTCTATTATCATAGGCCTACACCTCAGGACCTATTATATGAAGAGAATGTGTATGTAGATCAAAAACAATATGATGGTCGAGCCATCTATGAATGGAACATTGATTCTATGTCTGAATATCAGATTTTAGAACACTGCCGTAGAATGCTTATGTATGCTACCATCTGTAGACAACATAAGAATTCGGACCAAGGCATTGCAAAAATGATAACTGCTGGATTTTCTGGGCTCTTAAAAGGTTGGTGGGATAATATCCTCACACCTGCCCAACATCATGAAATCTACAATTCAAAAAAGGTTATTAAAACTGAAGCAGGCGAAGCCTACCTAGGCGAGGATGATGCAGTTTATACCCTGATTTCATGTATTGTTCATCATTTTATTGGCAATTTGATGTCCACTACTGATAAGGGACGAGAGGTTTTGCAAAATCTTAGATGTAGAACACTTAGCTATTTTAGATGGTATAAAGATGTTTTCCTTACTAAGGTGATGCAAAGAACCGATGCCAATAATGAATATTGGAAAGCTAAATTTATTGATGGATTACCAACACTTTTTGCCAACAAAGTACGCAAAAGGTTAGGTAATGAGGTAGGAATAATCAACTATCAACAATATACATATGGTCTCCTTACCAGTGCTATCATCCAAGAAGGACTGACCTTATGTAATGATCTAAAACTTCAAGCTCAGCTTAAGAAACAAAATCTTACTGGAAAACGTGAGCTTGGTGATTTCTGTGGCCAATTTGCTTGTGACACAGGAACCCAACCTTCTCATCAAAGGAAGGGAAAAGGGAAAGTCTCACATTCTAAGAGACCAGAACCCTACTCACACCAGAGTAGGAGATATCCCAAAAGACAGTCTCATCAAAAGACTCATCAAGAACCTAGGAAACCTCCTCAGAGACCTCCTCCTAGGAGAAATCCCCCAGACAAAAAGAAAATTGTCTGTTATAAATGTGGCAAATTAGGCCACTATTCTAATAGATGCAAAACAAAAGAGAAATTGAACCAACTTCAAATTGATGAAGGATTGAGAATCCAGTTGGCTAAAATTCTCTTAAATTATGATTCTGGAGATGATATTACCTCATCCAACCAATCAGAAGATGATCCAGATTGCAGTTGTTCTCATCTACAATCTGTGGCCCAAATGCATCAGATTAATGTTCTTACTACTGATCAACAGCTTATGCTTAAGAACATTGATCAAGAGGAAGATCCTCAAACCAAGAGATATTTAATCAAAGAATATCTTGATCAAATTCAAAGTACGTCAAAGAGTTCTCCCATTCAAGGAGTCAAACCTTATTCTTTGAAGGAAATTATTGGTCGTCATGAAGAAACCCACTCTTCAAAACAACCAATATCCATCTCCTCATTACAAGGAGAAATTAAAGAAATCAAGCTAGAATTAAAAGAATTAAAATCTCTATATAAAAAGCTTGAACAAAAATGTGCACAAAATAGTGTACAACAAGAAAAGACATTTGCCGACTCTTTTCTTCATCAAATCACTAAAGTCATCCATCAAAGATGGCATACTGTGATTAATTTAGTAATTGATCAGAACTTTGTCATTCCTAAATTGACAGCTCTGATTGATAGTAGAGCAGACTTAAACTGCATCCAGGAAGGGTTAATTCCAACCCAATATTTGGAGAAGACAAAATGAAGATTAAATATAAATTAAATAATGCCTCCATCTGCACTAATGATCAGTGCATTATTACTGACTTTTTATTAGTCAAATATATGACTCAACAAGTAATATTAGGTACTCCATTTTTGGAGAAAATAATGCCAATTAAAGGCATAGACAACCATGGAATTCATGGATAGGTTAATAATAAACCTATCTATTTCTCTTTCAAATCTCCTCCTCAAATTAGTTTTATCAATGAGATTTCAGAATTGAGAAATGTGAAAGAACATCATCTTAGTTTCCTGCATAAAGAAATTCAATTTTTAACCCTTGAACAGCAGCTGGAAACTATAGATATAAAAGAGAAAATTAGTTCTCTTCAGAAGTTATTAACCCAAGAAATTTGTAGTGACATTCCTACAGCATTCTGGGATAGACATAAATATATTGTGTCTTTACCATATATTGATGGGTTCAATAAAAGAACCATTCCGACAAAAGCAAGACCTAGTCAAATGAAACATGCTTTGCTAGATCTTTGCAAAAAGGAAATCCAAAATCTATTGGATAAAAAACTAATTAGAAAATCTTACTCTCCATGGAGTTGTACTGCTTTTTATGTCAATAAAAATGCAGAAAAGGAACGAGGTGTTCCTAGATTAGTGGTTAATTATAAACCACTCAATGATTGTTTACGTTGGATTAGGTATCCTATTCCAAATAAAAAAGATTTATTAGATAGATTGTTTTCTGCTAAAATCTTTTCCAAATTTGATTTGAAATTTGGATATTGGAAAATTCAAATTAATGAAAAGGATAAATATAAAACTGCATTCACTGTCCCTTTTGGTCACTTTGAATGGAATGTAATGCCTTTCGGTTTGAAAAATGCTCCATCTGAATTTCAAAATATCACGAATGATATCTTTGTTCCTTATTCCGAATTTACCATTGTTTATATTGATGATATACTTGTTTATTCAGAATCAATTTATGCTCATTCTAAGCATTTACATGTTTTCAAAATAGTTATTAGAAAACATGGGTTGGTGATATCGACACCGAAAATGAAATTATTTTAGACCTCTGTTAGATTTTTAGGTCGCAATATTCATAAGGGAAAAATAGTTCCCATTGATCGAAGCATTGAGTTTGCCTCTAAGTTCCCTGATGAATTATTAGAAAAAACTCAACTTCAGAGATTTCTAGGAAGTCTCAATTATATTGCAGATTATTATCCTCACCTTGCACAAGATTCTGCAATATTGCACAAGCGACTCAGAAAGAATCCTGAGCCATGGACTCCTAAACATACTCAGGCAGTCCAACTGATCAAAAGTAAGGTTAAACAACTCCCTTGTCTTAACCTCACTAACCCTTCTTATCCGAAGGTTGTAGAGACTGATGCCTTCCATATAGGCTATGGTGGTATCTTAAAACAAAGGAATCTCACAGGTAAAGAAGAACTTGTTCGATTTACCTTTGGAAATTGGCATGAAGCACAGCTTAATTATTCCACTGTGAAACAAGAAATATTGGCAATAATTAAGTGCATCCATAAATTTCAGGATGATTTATTAAATCAAAAATTCCTTTTAAGAGTTGATTGTTCCGCAGCCAAATCGATTCTTAAGAAGGATGTGAAGAATCTTACTTCCAAACAAATCTTTGCCAGATGGTAGGCGTAATTAAGCGCCTTTGATTTTGATATAGAACATATCAAAGGAGAATTAAACTCCTTACCTGATTTTCTAACCCATGAATTTCTCCAGGGTAAAAATCATGTATAACCCCGCAAGGGGCAATCCACTCCCAATGAGAGGATGTGGTAAACAAAAATCCAAAGGCCGAGGCCGAAAGAATCCAGAAAGAGGAAATTCCTCAGACAAGAAGGGCAAAGCCCCAGTGTCGTATAAAGAGACACTTGAAGTAGAACCAGAGTATATTACTCTTCCGGATACGGAGACTATTCTACTCCTCAATAAATAGGACCTTGAGGGTACATTGGATTCCTGGGAGAAATGGCTTTTAGAAGCCTACTGTCCCATTCGTGCAGGAAAATGATGGTATTCCTTTGAATCCATTTTGGTTCATCTAAATTCTATATCAGTGCATCATACACTGACTAATGTGGCTAAATGGGATAGCCCAAGAGCGTACAGTAAATGTACAATACAAAGATTCATGCATCCCTCAACTTGGGGAAAATTTGATTTAGCTAAAGCAGCTAACCTTCCTAATGATAAGGAATTTAACTATTGGGATTATATGGATTCTTGGTATAATACCTTTTATTACCAAAATCCCTCCCATAGGCATTCTTGGTTTTTCCAATGGGAAAAGAATGTGTTTCAGAGGTCCTTACCTCTACCCAGTTGGGTATTTGCATGGTGGAACAAATTTGGGCCACCCATTTCAATATTACCTGAGCCCATTAAGGCTTGTTTTATCAAATGGACTCAATCCAGTCCTGAGCTTAAAGCTCTGGGTTATGAAAAACCCCCAAAGAATTGGGACAGTCTTATCTTCTTTATGGTATTTTCTTTACCATGGATTTGGAGATGGGATTGTACTACAGGCTTTAATGATAAAAGCCTACTAGTGTTAGTAAGAACATTTCATGTTTGTTGGTGGAAAAATTTCCCCAATATTGATACCAAAGTTGCAGAAATTAAGTCTGCTATCATACAAAATGAGAATAATCTTGGATTGCATCGCGTCCCGAAAGTCCATTATGACTCCGATAATTTATTTGCAAGTTTCAAAACTCAATTAAAGAGTTTGATTCCAAATATATCGGAAAAGGATATTATGAAAAAATTATTAGAATCAATGAAGGATTCTATGGCTCCTAAGTGCAATGAAGGCACATCTTCTTCTCACCCTGTTGATGACAACATGTCCGCTTCAGAACCGTCAGCTGCAGAAGATGAAGATATTGATGACTTTACCAGTACTGAGCATGATGATAATGCTAATGAATTCCTACCGGATAGTCAGCCACCAGATGAGGATCCGGAAGAATATATGAATCTTATGTTGCAAGCATTCAAGGCAACATCTAAAAAGAAATAATTTTGCAGGATATGACTATGACAGACACATCTGTTCCAGATTCATCGGCCAAGTCCGTCCAAAAGCAGTAGAGAAAATCTTATCCTCCAGCCTACAGTTGGCCTATTTGTCACATGACACCAGGCTCCTACAGTATATTTGGTCGGCCATTTTCCATAAAGTCACATGCATGGGATGCCGCCAGTAGCTGCTTGCACAGGATAAGAGTAAAAGCTCTACGTCAACAAAAGATGCTTTGGGACCAAGCCCATCAAAGGTCTTGTCCTAATCTCAATCATGGAGATCAAGATGATAAGGATGACGATAATCCAAATGATGACTCATCCCAGAATCTCAATTATAGAGATAATGACTCTCAGCCGCCTCAATCATAGAGGTTACTTTATGTCTTAATGGTGGATTTCAAATATTGTCAAATCCACATTAGTTCACTCCGTTTATATAAGGAGTTAGTTTCATTTGTTAAGGCATCACTTGAAAAACCTTCCCCTTTGTCATCAAGGTTGCCTACTCGTGTGGTTTTCAGTTTTGAAGTTTTCTATAAGTATTTTATGATATTGTGAATAAATGGTAGTGAGTTAAAGTTATCCTTTGCCTGTTTCTCCTTTTACTTGCCTTCTGTCAAGAAACAAAAAAAAATAAAAAAAATAAATAAGAAAAAAACTAGACAGAAAGAAAGAAAAAATAAGAAACAACGAAAAATAAATAAACAAAGAAAGAAGAAAGAAACAAGAAAGATAAGAAAGAAAGAAGAATGAAATAAGATATAAAGAAAGAAACTAGAAAGAAAGAATAAAAGAAATAAATAAAGAAAGAAGAAAGACAAAAGAAAAAAAGAAAGAAACAAGAAAGATAAGAAAGAAAGAAGATGAGAAATAAAGAAAGAAAGAAAGGAATGAGAAATAAAGAAAGAAATAAAGAAGAAATAAAAAGAATAAAATAAATAAGAAAGAAAGAATAAAATAAATAAATAAAGAAAGAAACTAGAAAGAAAGAATAAAATAAATAAATAAATAAATAAGAAAGACAAAAGAAAAAAAGAAAGAAACAAGAAAGATAAGAAAGAAAGAAGATGAAATATATATTTTTTTTGATTCTTTATTTCTTTATTCTTTTTTTCTATCTTGATTCTTTCTTTCTTCTTCGTGGGTCCTGAAGACTCTGTTGAGGTGTAAAAATCATAATCACAGAGTAAAACCAGTCATTTCACTGGGAGTGGGAGAAGTCCTGGCATGCTCCCTTTCTCGGTAGACCCCATGAGGTATCTGGGTGTCTGATAAGTGGATTCCTTTTAATGAGGAATCATCCTTTATGGATTGTTTTGCATCCAATTCCTGGAGGCGAGTAGATGGGCCTACATCCGAATATCTGGATGACGTGGGTGGTAAAGTGACTCTGTAAGGAGTCTTGTCTTTGAAATTTATTACCACATCTCCATTGGTTGATTGGATGACATGATCAATATCCTGATTAATCAGGAGACGTGGAGGAACAGCCTGAGGAATAGTCCAGTTGGCTGGGAAATGAATTTCCTCCCAATTGATCATTCGTGGAGTGGTAACATTTGCACTCATAAGATCGGTTTCGATCAATACAGTCTTACCTTGATCTGGTATGTGTAATACCTTAGGGACTAAGGTATTCATAATTTTGAAATGAATCCTTGCTATTACAGCAATGGTTTTAGTTCCAGGAATAAAATTGTATCCCTGTGTTAGAATCCTCAACTAGATAGATTCTATCAAATTCCTATCTGTTAATGATAGGGTAAGGTTTGGATGGACATTAAAATAAACAGGTCCCCTACTGAGACTTGTTTCAACAATACCCATTAATGAGGGTTTCCAATCCAAACGGCGACCATCACGAAGTATGGCCTGTAGACAGGTGTTCATCCCTAGTAAGGTCAAGGGTTTGAACACAATCTGGATGCACCCAATATGCATGTATTTTTTCTTAGTATCGGCAAGATACTTATTGAGATCTGTTAACTCCAATAATTTAAGAGTTGAATCTTGATTTTCAAGATTGATGGTTTGTTCCATGGTTTTAATTCCCATGGTACTAGAAAGGGTGAAAGTTCCTTTCTTGTAAATTGATGTAGGTTTTATGGACGGAATTGTCCAATCATTCAATTGTTGTTGAACTTTATATTCAACCAAAGATGCATTCTTAACTGATCAAGTATTCCGACTACTGGATGCCATGTTTTAACAAATTAAATACCAAATTTAAAACACAATGAAATTAAACTAAAAAAAAACTAAATTACTCTACAGCAAAGAGTGGCAAAAGATAACCAGAAGGAGGAATATCCTAGTATGAAGTAAACATATTATAAACTGATTATATGGTAATCATGAACGAAGCAAACTTTGATTCCTAATATCATAATTAATTTACTGTTCATCATCTTCTGGATCAGATACATGTCTGTCAAAGATTTAAGAGTATAGCGGCCCTACGCCTATCCATGGCAACGGCAACACGGGCATACCTCAACGCGACTTGGGTGACGTCCCATATCATAACAAGAAGGACGATGAATAGTAAAGCATTATAACATTACGAAGTAAGTTAACTCCCCTGATGATTAAGATATAAAAAATTTATAATAGCTTACTCCATACCTGGATATTCAAGGTTTAGCCTTCCATGGCTCTGATACCAAATACAACGGGAAGAAGGAAAATTGACAGAAGGCAAATAAACGGACAACAGGTAGAGAATAACTTTAACTCACTACTACTTGATTCACAATATCATAAAATACTTACAATAAACTTCAATACTGCAACACACGAGTAGGCAACCTTGATGACAAAGGGGAAGGTTTTTCAAGTGATGCCTTAACAAAAGAAAACTAACTCCTTATATAGAAGGAGTAACCTAAAGTGGATTTGAAAACATTTGAAATCCACCACTAACCATCAAGTAACCTCTATGATTGAGGCGGTTGTGAGTCATCATCTCTATAATTGAGATTCTTTCGATGCTTTGGTGACTCATTCTTATCCTTTGGTGAGGCATCCTTATCTCCATGAGTGAGATTGGAACAAGACTTTTGATTTGCTTGGTCCCATAGCAACTTTTGTTGACGAAGAGCTTTCACTCTTATCCGATGAAGGCGGCTACTGGCGGCATCCCATGAATGTGACTTTATGGAGAATGGCCGACCAAATATACTGTAGGAGCCTTGATTGATATGACAAATAGGCCAACTGTGGGCCGGAGGATAAGATTTCCTCTATAGCTTTTGGACGAACTTGGCCGACGAATCAGGAACAGATTTGTCTGTCAAAGTCATATCCTGCAAAATATTATTTTCCTTTAGATGTTGATTTAAACATCTCTATCATTGCATTGATATATTCGTCAGGATCCTATGGGGGCTGACTGTCTGGTAAGAATTCATTAGCATTATCATCATGCTCTGTACTAGTAAAGTCCTCAATGTCTTCATCATCTGCAGTTGACGGTTCCGAAACTGACATGTTGTCATCGGCAGGGTGAGAAGATGTGCCTTCATTGCACTTAGTGGCCATAGAATCCTTCATTGATTCGAATAATTTTTTCATAATATCTTTTTCTGATATATTCAGAATCAAACTCTTCAATTGAGTTTTGAAACTTGCAAATAAATTATTGGAGTCATAATGGACTTCCGAGATGCGATGCAATCCAAGATTATTTTCATTTTGCATGATAGCAGACTCAATTCTTGCTACTTTTGTATCAATGTTGGGGAAATTTTTCCACCAACGAACATGAAATGTTCTTAATAATACTAGTAGGCTTTTATCATTAAATCCTATAGTACAATCCCATCTCCAAATCCATGGTAAAGAAAAGACCATAAAGAAGATAAGACTATCCCAATTCTTTGGGGGGTTTTTCATAACCTAGAGCTTTAAGCTCAGGACTGGATTTAGTCCATTTCATAAAACAAACCTTAATGGGCTCAGGTAATATAGAAATGGGTGGCCCAAATTTGTTCCACCATGCAAAAAACCAACTGGGTAGAGGTAATGACCTCTGAAAGACATTCTTTTCCCATTGGAAAAACCAGGAATGCCTATGGGAAGGATTTTGGTAATAAAAGGTATTATACCAAGAATCCATATAATCCCAATAATTAAATTCCTTATCATTAGGAAGGTTAGCTGCTTTAGCCAAATCAAATTTTCCCCATGTTGAGGGATGCATGAATCTTTGTATTGTACATTTACTGTACGCTCTTGGGCTATCCCATTTAGCCACATTAGTCAGTGTATGATGCACTGATATAGAATTCAGATGAACCAAAATGGATTCAAAGGAATACCATCGTTTTCCTGCACGGATGGGACAGTAGGCTTCTCCAAGCCATTTCTGTAACATCTCCCAGGAATCCAATGTACCCTCAAGGTCCTCTTTATTGAGGAGTAAAATTGTGTCCGTATCTAGAAGAGTAATATACTCTGGTTTGACTTCAAGTGTCTTTTTATACGACACTGGGGCTTTGCCCTTCTTGTCGGAGGAATTTCCTCGTTCTTGATTCTTTCGGCCTCGGCCTCTTGATTGTAGATTACCACGTCCTCTCATTGGGAGTGGATTGCCACTTGCAGGGTTATACGTGATTTTGACCCTGGAGAAATTCACGGGTTAGAAAATCTTGTAAGGAGTTCAATTCTCCTTTGATATGTTCTATATCAAAACCAAAGGCGCTTAATTCTGCCTGCCATCTGGCAAAGATTTGTTTGGAAGTAAGATTCTTCACATCCTTCTTAAGAATCGATTTTGCAGTAGAACAATCAACTCTTAAAAGGAATTTCTGATTTAATAAATCATCCTGAAATTTATGAATGCACTTAATTATTGCCAAAATTTCTTGTTTAACTGTAGAATAATTAATTTGTGCATCATGCCAATTGCCAGAGGTAAATTGAACAAGTTCTTCTTTACCTGTGGGATTTCTTTGTTTTAAGATACCACCATAGCCTATATGGGAAGCTTCAGTCTCTACTACCTTCAGATAAGAAGGATTAGTCAGGTTAAGAAAAGGGAGTTGTTTAACCTTACTTTTGATCAGTTGGACTGCCTGAGTATGTTTAGGAGTCCATGGCTCAAGATTCTTTCTGAGTCGCTTGTGCAATATTGCGGAATCTTGTGCAAGATGAGGATAATAATCCGCAATATAATTGAGACTTCCTAGAAATCTCTGAAGTTGAGTTTTCTCCAGTAATTCATCCGGAAACTTAGAGGCAAACTCAATGCTTCTATCAATGGGAACTATTTTTCCCTTATGAATATTGTGACCTAAAAATCTCACAGAGGTCTGAAACAATTTCATTTTCGGTGCCGATATCACCAACCCATGTTTTCAAATAACTGATTTGAAAACATGTAAATGCTTAAAATAAGCATCAATAGATTATAAATAAACAAGGATATCATCAATATAAACAATGGTAAATTCAGAATAAGGAGCAAATATATCATTCATGATATTTTGAAATTCAGATGGAGCATTTTTCAAACCGAAAGGCATAACATTCCATTCAAAATGACCGAAAGGTACAGTGAATGCAGTCTTATATTTATCCTTTTCATTAATTTGAATTTGCCAATATCCAGATTTCAAATCAAATTTGGAAAAGATTTTAGCAGAAAACAACCTGTCTAATAAATCTTTTTTATTTGGAATAGGATACCTAATCCAACGTAAACTATCATTGAGTGGTTTATAATTAACCACTAATCTAGGAACACCTCGTTCCTTTTCTGCATTTTTATTGACATAAAAAGCATTACAACTCCATGGAGAGTAAGATTTTCTAATTAATTTTTTATCCAATAGATTTTGGATTTCCTTTTTGCACAGATCTAACAAAGCATGTTTCATTTGACTAGGTCGTACTTTTGTTGGAATGGTTCTTTCATTGAACTCATCAATATAGGGTAAAGACACAATATATTTATGTCGATCCCAGAATGCTGTAGGAATATCACTACAAATTTCTTGGGCAAATATTTTCTGAAGAGAACTAATTTTCTCTTTTATATCTATAGTTTCCAATTGTTGTTCAATAGTGAAAAACTGAATTTCTTTATGGAGGAAACTAAGATGATGTTCTTTAACATATCTCAATTTGGAAATCTCATTTATAAAATTAATTTGAGGAGATTTGAAAGAGAAATAAATAGGTTTATTATTAACCTGACCATGAATCCCATGGTTGTCGATGCCTTTGATGGGCATAATTTTCTCCAAAAAAGGAGTACCTAATATGACTTGTTGAGTCATATTTTTTACTAACAAAAAGTCAGTAATAATGCACTGATTATTAGTGCAAATGGAGGCATTATTTAATTTATATTTAATCTTCATTTTGTCTCCATTAGCATTCGCTAATGTTTGAGTTGTCTTTTCAAAATATTGGGTTGGAATCAACCCTTCCTGGATGCAGTTTAAATCTGCTCCACTATCAATCAGAGCTGTCAATTTAGGAATGACAAAGTTCTGAACATTAACTAAATTAATCACAGTATGCCATCTCTGATGGATGACTTTTGTGATTTGATTGAGAAAAGAGTCCTCAGATTTCTTTTCTTGTTGTACACTATTTTGTGCACATTTTTCTTCAAGTTTTTATAAAGGGATTTTAATTCTTTTAATTCAAGCTTGATTTCTTTAATTTCTCCTTGTAATGAGGAGATAGAGACAGTTTGTTTTGAAGAAATAATTCCTTCAGAACGAACAATAATTTCCTTCAAAGAATAAGGTTTAACTCCTTGACTGGGAACACTCTTTGAAGTACTTTGTATTTGTTCAAGATATTCTTTGATTAAATATCTTTGTGTTTGAGCATCTTCCTCTTGATCAATGTTCTCTAGCATTCGTTGTTGATCATTGGTAAGAACATTAATCTGATGCATTTGAGCCACAGATTGTAGATGCGAACAACTACAATCTGGGTCATCATCTGATTGGCTGGATGAGGCGTAATCAATATCATCCCCAGAATCAGAATTTAAGAGAATTTTAGCCAACTGGATTCTCAATCCTTCATCAATTTGAAGTTGGTTCAATTTCTCTTTTGTTTTGCATCTATTGGAATAGTGGCCTAATTTACCACATTTATAACAGACAATTTTCTTTTTGTCTGGAAGATTTCTTCTAGGAGGTGGTCTCTGACGAGGGGACTGTCTTGGAGGAGGTCTCCTAGGTTCATGACTAGTCTTATGATAAGACTATCTTTTGGGATATCTCCTACTCTGGTGTGAGTAGGGTTCTGGTCTCATTTTATGAGAGACCTTCCCTTTTCCCTTCCTTTGATGGGAAGGTTTTGGTCCTGTGTCACAGGCAAACTGTTCACAGAATTCACCAAGCTCTCGCTTTCCAGTATGATTTTGTTTCTTAAGCCGAGCTTGAAGTTTTAAATCATTACATAAGGTCAGCCCTTCTTGGATGATAGCACTGGTAAGGAGACTGTATGTAAATTGTTGGTAGTTGATTATTCCAACCTCGTTACCTAACCTTTTGCATACTTTGCTAGCAAAAAGTGTTGGTAAACTGTCAATAAATTTAGCTTTCCAATATTCATTATTGGCTTCGGTTCTTTGCATCACCTTAGTAAGGAAAACATCCTTATACCATCTAAAATGGCTAAGTGTTCGACATCTAAGATTTTGCAAAACCTCTCGTCCCTTATCAGTAGTGGACATCAAATTGCCAATAAAATGGTGAACAATACATGAAATCAAGGTATAAACTGCATCATCCTTGCCAAGGTAGGCTTGGCCTGCTTCAGTTTTAATTACCTTTTTGGAATTGTAAATTTCATGATGTTGTGCTGGGGTAAGGATATTATCCCACCAACCTTTCAATAGTCTAGAAAATCCAGCAGTTAACATTTTTGCTATGCCTTGATCTGAATTCTTATGTTGTCTACAGATGGTAGCACACATAAGCATTCTTTGACAATGTTCTAAAATCTTATATTCAGACATAGAATCAATGTTCCATTCATAAATGGATCTGCCATCATAGGCTTTTTGATCTATATACACATTCTCTTCATATAATAGGTCCTGAGGTGTGGGCCTATGATAATAGAGCTTGTGATTTAGATCCCAACGCCGAGTAGATTTCTTGGTATAATCTAATTTTTGAATACTTGGTTGATCTTTAATCATTTCTTGAAGAATTGCTTCAGTCTGATTGATATTAGTTAAACCCAAATCATGAAGATTAGGATTTTGACCTATATCAGAATCAGAATATGCTGAAGGAGTTAAATCTTCAGTATTATTTTGTGATAAAGACTCTTCATGAGATTCTTCATCCTGTGATTTGTCAGCTTCCAAAACATGGAGACTTTTACGAACCGCAGTAGCTTGGGCTTCATGAGCCTGTTGGGCATGTTTGATTTGATCTTCGGAAAGATTTAATTTTCCAAGCCTGGTTAATAATTCTTCAACAACCTCAGAATTATTATCCAATTTAAAGTTCCTAATTGGAACAGGTGGTTTCATGAGTGGTTTACTATCCATCAACAAAGGCAATTTTCGAGAAGATAAGTCATAAGGATTTTGACATTATTTCTCGGGTGTATCCTTTTCCAATAAATCTTCAATTCGTGTAAGCTGTTGTCCAATAGTTTGAAGATTTAAATTGGTAAAGTTGTTTTGTCGCCTGATCTGACCCATGGGATTTAAGGTGATTTCAGGATTGACAAAAGCAACTGCTTCCACAAAATCAGGGGATTTCCCTGAAGGACTTGGAAATTCAAGTCGGATAGGATCAGTAGGAGGATGAACTGATCTGATATTGATTCCAGACATAAGATGCCATTCTTTCGTTAGGGTAGAAAGAGTGGGAGCAGTGGAAGAAACTAAGGGTCGTTTCTCCGCTTGCTTTAGTCTGGTTTGCATGAACCAATCAACAAAAGACATAATAACCTTATTTGTTTCCAAATAAAGATAAAATTCATTTGATAATTCCATGCGTTCTGTGGCCCCATAGGTGTCAAAAAACCAATTTTTGAAACCTAGATTATTGGGGTGAAATGCTTTAATGGCTGCTCTGTCCACCACGAAAGGTGGTGGGTCCTGGAGACTTTGTTGAGGTGTAAAAATCATAATCACAGAGTAAAACCAGTCATTTCACTGGGAGTGGCAGAAGTCCTGTCATGCTCCCTTTCTCGGTAGACCCCATGAGGTATCTGGGTGTTTGATAAGTGGATTCCTTTTAATGAGGAATCATCCTTTATGGATTGTTTTTCATCCAATTCCTGGAGGCGAGTAGATGGGCCTACATCCGAATATCTGGATGACGTGGGTGGTAAATAGACACTGGAAGGAGTCTTGTCTTTGAAATTTATTACCACATCTCCATCGGTTGATTGGATGACATGATCAATATCTTGATTAATCAGGAGACGTGGAGGAATAGCCTGAGGAATAGTCCAGTTGGTTGGGAAATGAATTTCCTCCCAATTGATCATCCTTGGAGTGGCAACATTTGTACTCATAAGATCGGTTTCGATCAATACAGTCTTACCTTGATCTGGTAAGTGTAATACCTTAGGGACTAAGGTATTCATAATTTTGAAATGAATCCTTACTATTACAACAATGGTTTCATTTCCAGGAATAAAATTGTATCCCTGTGTTAGAATCCTCAACTGGATAGATTCTAACAAATTCCTATCTGTTAATGATAGGGTAAGGTTTGGATGGACATTAAAATAAACAGGTCCCCTACTAAGACTTGTTTGAACAATACCCATTAATGATGGTTTCCAATCCAAACAACGACCATCTTGGAGAATGGCCTGTAGACATGTATTCATCCCTAATAAGGTTAAGGGTTTGAACGCAATTTGTATGCATCCAATATGCATGTATTTTTTCTCAGTATGTGCTAGATACTTATTGAGATCAATTAACTCTAATAATTTTAGAGTTGAATCTTGATTTTCAAGATTAATTGTTTGTTCCATGGTTCTAATTCCCATGGTACTAGAAAGGGTAAAAGTTCCTTTCTTGTAGATGGATGTAGGTTTTATGGACGGAATTGTCCAATCATTTAATTGTTGTTGAACTTTATATTCAACTAAAGATGCATTCTTAACTGATCCAGTACTCCTACTACTGGATGCCATCTTTTAAAAAATTAAAATTAAAAACCAAATTTAAAACACAATGAAATTAAACTAAAAATAAACTAAATTACTCTACAGCTAAGAGTGGTAAAAGATAACCAGAAGGAGGAATATCCTAGTATGAAGTAAACATATTATAAACTGATTATATGGTAATCATGAACGAAGCAAACTTTGATTCCTAATATTATAATAAATTTACTGTTCATCATCTTCTTGATCAGATACACGTCTGTCAACGATTTAGGAGTATAGCGGCCCCTCAACGCCTACGCCTATCCACGGCAACGGCAACACGGGCATACCTCAACGTGAATTGGGTGACGTCCCATATCATAACAAGAAGGACGATGAATAGTAAAGCATTATTACATTACGAAGTAAGTTAACTCCCCTGATGATTAAGATATAAAAAATTTATAATAGCTTACTCCATACCTGGATATTCAAGGTTTAGCCTTCCATGGCTCTGATAGCAAATACAGCGGGAAGAAGGGTGGTGGGTCCTTCTATATATCATTGCATTAATATATTCGTCAGGATCCTCTGGGGGCTGACTATCTGGTAAAAAAATATTAGCATTATCATCATGCTCGGTACTAGTAAAGTCCTCAATGTCTTCATCATCTGCAGGTGACGGTTCCGAAACTGACATGTTGTCATCGGCAGGGTGAGAAGATGTGCCTTCATTGCACTTAGTGGCCATAGAATCCTTCATTGATTCGAATAATTTTTTCATAATATCTTTTTCCGATATATTCGAAATCAAACTCTTCAATTGAGTTTTGAAATTGCAAATAAATTATCGGAGTCATAATGGACTTCCGGGATGCGATGCAATCCAAGATTATTTTCATTTTGCATGATAGCAGACTCAATTTCTGCTACTTTTGTATCATCATGAACTAGCATGATGGATCATCTATTGTAGCATGAGTGATTATACAGAACACTGGTTTACCAATTTTATAAAACATGATCTATCAACCTGATTTTCAAAGGGTTATGAAGTGGTTGATTGATGTCATGATCATGTCAAGAGGTTGACCGATACAACATAAAAGACTAGTCGTTTAAAGGTGGACCAGAACCACCCACCACTCACCAAATACAGTGGTGAGTCTTCAGGACCCACCACAAAGGCGCAATCCGTTTATTTGCCTTTCTATATATCATCATTTTACTTTCTATATATCATCATACTTTCTATATTTTATTTTACTTTCTTTATATATTTTAGCTTTCATTCTATATTTTATCTTCCTTTATATATTTCATTTTTTTCTATATATCTTCTTAATTTCTATATTTTATTTTAATTTCTATATTTCTTTTTTCTTTTATTTTTCAACCTTATTTCTATACTTTATCTTTGTTTCTGTACGTCTTTTTACTTTCTATCTTTTATCTTTCTTTCTTTATTTCATGTTACTTTCTATATATCATTTTTCTTACTATATTTCATTTTACTTTCTATATTTCATTTTACTTTCTATATTTCATTTTACTTTCTATATTTCATCTTTAAATGTGTATTTCATCTTTCTTTCTATATTTAATTTTACTTTCTATATTTCATCTTACTTTCTATATTTAATTTAACTCTCTATATTTCATCTTTCTTTCTATATTTCATTTTACTTTCTATATTTATCATACTTTCTATATTTTATTTTACTTTATTTATATATTTTAGCTTTCATTCTATATTTTATCTTCCTTTTATATATTTTATTTTACTTTCTATATATCTTCTTAATTTCTATATTTTATTTTACTTTCTATATTTCTTTTTTCTTTTCTTTTTTAACCTTATTTCTATACTTTACCTTTGTTTCTGTACTTCTTTTTACTTTCTATCTTTTATCTTTCTTTCTTTATTTCATGTTACTTTCTATATATCATTTTTCTTACTATATTTCATTTTACTTTCTATATTTCATCTTTAAATGTGTATTTCATCTTTCTTTCTATATTCTATATTTCAACTTTCTTTCTATATTTAATTTTACTTTCTATATTTCATCTTACTTTCTATATTTAATTTTACTCTCTATATTTCTATCTTTCTTTCATTTCTTTCTTTCTATTTTCGCAATCCGTTTCATTTTACTTTCTATATTTCATCTTTTTTTCTATATTTAATTTTCCTTTCTATATTTCATCTTTCTTTCCACAATTCATTTAATTTCTATATATTATCTTTCTTTCTTTATTTCATTTTACTTTCTATTTTTCAATTTTCATTCTATATTTCATTTTACTTTCTATATTTCATCTTTCTTTATGTATTTGTCTTTCTTTCTATATGTCATTTTTCTTTCTATATTTCATTTTTCTTACTAAATTTTATTTTTGTTTCTATATTTCATCTTTCTTTCTATATTTCATTTTTGTTTCTATATTTCATCTTTCTTTCTTTATTTAATGTTACTTTCTATATATCATTTTTCTTACTATATTTAATTTTACTTTCTATATTTTATCTTTCTTTCTATTTTTTATCATTCTTTCTGTATTTCATTTTACTTTCTATATTTCATCTTTCTTTATTTATTTTATTTTTATTTCTATATTTTCATATTACTTTCTATATTTCATCTTTCTTTCTGTATTTCAATTTAATTTTTATATTTTATATTTTTTTACTTATTTTATTTTACTTTCTGTATTTTATATTTATTTTTTATTTAAATTTACTTTATTTATTTCAACTTTCTTTCTATATTTCATTTTACTTTTTACATTTCATCTTACTTTCTATATTTCATCTTACTTTCTATATTTCATCTTACTTTCTATATTTCAACTTTCTTTCTCTATTTCATGTTTTTTTCTATTTTTCAGTTTACTTTCTGTATTTCATCTTTCTTTCTATATTTCATGTTACTTTATATATTTCATCTTTCATTCTAGATTTTATTTTACTTTCTATATTTCATCTTTCTTTTTGTATTTCAATTGACTTTCTATTTTTCATTTTTCATTCTATATTTCATTTTACTTTCTATATTTCATCTTTCTTTATGTATTTGTCTTTCTTTCTATATGTCATTTTTATTTCTATATTTCATTTTTCTTTCTAAATTTTATTTTTCTTTCTAAATTTTTATTTTCTTTCTAAATTTTATTTTATTTTTCTATATTTCATCTTTCTTTCTATATTTCATTTTTGTTTCTATATTTCATCTGTCTTTCTTTATTTAATGTTACTTTCTATATATCGTTTTTCTTACTATATTTAATTTTACTTTCTATATTTTATCTTTCTTTCTATATTTTATTTTTCTTTCTATTTTTTATCATTCTTTCTGTATTTCATTTTACTTTCTATATTTCATCTTTCTTTCTTTATTTTATTTTAATTTCTATATTTTCATATTACTTTCTATATTTCATCTTCTTTCTGTATTTCAACTTAATTTTTATATTTTTTATTTTTGTACTTATTTTATTTTACTTTCTATATTTTTATTTCTTTTTTTATTTAAATTTACTTTATTTGTTTCAACTTTCTTTCTATATTTCATTTTACTTTTATATTTCATCTTACTTTCTATATTTCATCTTACTTTCTATATTTAATCTTACTTTCTATATTTCAACTTTCTTTCTCTATTTCATGTTTTTTTCTATTTTTCAGTTTACTTTCTGTATTTCATCTTTCTTTCTATATTTCATGTTACTTTATATATTTCATCTTTCATTCTATATTTCATTTTACTTTCTATATTTCATCTTTCTTTCTATATTTCAAGTGACTTTATATATTTCATCTTTCTTTCTATATTTGATTTTACTTCGTGTATTTCAGCTTTCTTTTTATTTATTTTTTACTTTCTATATTTCATCTTTCTTCCTATATTTCATCTTTCTTTCTATATATCACCGTACTTTCTATATTTTATTTTACTTTTTAAATTTCATCTTTCTTTCTATATTTCATTTTACTTTCTATATTTTATCTTTCTTTCTATATTTCATCTTTCTTTCTATATTTTATTTACATTCTATATTTCATCTTTCTTTCTATATTTCATGTTACTTTCTATATTTCGTCTTTCTTTCTATATTTTATTTTACTTTCTATATTTCTTCTATCTTTCTATAAAGAAATAAAGAATGAAAAAAAAATATTTCATCTTCTTTCTTTCTTATCTTTCTTGTTTCTTTCTTTTTTTCTTGTCTTTCTTATTTCTTTATTTATTTCTTTTATACCATAAAGAAGATAAGACTGTCCCAATTCTTTGGGGGTTTTTCATAACCCAGAGCTTTAAGCTCAGGACTGGATTGAGTCCATTTCACAAAACAAGCCTTAATGGGCTCAGGTAATATAGAAATGGGTGGCCCAAATTTGTTCCACCATGCAAATACCCAACTGGGTAGAGGTAATGACCTTTGAAAGACATTCTTTTCCCATTGGAAAAACCAGGAATGCCTGTGGGAGGGATTTTGGTAATAAAAGGTATTATACCAAGAATCCTTATAATCCCAATAATTAAATTCCTTATCATTAGGAAGATTAGCTGCTTTAGCTAAATCAAATTTTCCCCAAGTTGAGGGATGCATGAATCTTTGTATTGTACATTTACTGTACGCTCTTGGGCTATCCCATTTAGCCACATTAGTCAGTGTATGATGCACTGATATAGAATTCAGATGAATCAAAATGGATTCAAAGGAATACCATCGTTTTCCTGCACGGATGGGACAGTAGGCTTCTCCAAGCCATTTCTGTAACATCTCCCAGGAATCCAATGTACCCTCAAGATCCTCTTTATTGAGGAGTAAAATTGTCTCCGTATCCGGAAGAGTAATATACTCTGGTTCTACTTCAAGTGTCTCCTTATACGACACTGGGCCTTTGCCCTTCTTGTCTGAGGAATTTCCTCTTTCTGGATTCTTTCGGCCTCGGCCTCTGGATTGTTGATTACCACGTCCTCTCATTGGGAGTGGATTGCCCCTTGCGGGGTTATACATGATTTTGACCCTGGAGAAATTCACGGGTTAGAAAATCAGGTAAGGAGTTTAATTCTCCTATGATATGTTCTATATCAAAATCTAAGGCGCTTAATTCCACCTGCCATCTGGCAAAGATTTGTTTGGAAGTAAGATTCTTCACGTCCTTCTTAAGAATCGATTTGGCTGTTGAACAATCAACTCTTAAAAGGAATTTTTGATTTAATAAATCATCCTGAAACTTATGTATGCACTTAATTATTGCCAATATTTCATGTTTCATAGTGGAATAATTAATCTGTGCATCATGCCAATTTCTAGAGGTAAATCGAACAAGTTCTTCTTTACCTGTGAGATTTCCTTGTTTTAAGATACCACCATAGCCTATATGGGACGCATCAGTCTCTACAACCTTCGCATACGAAGGGTTAGTGAGGTTAAGACAATGGAGTTGTTTAACCTTACTTTTGATCAGTTGGACTGCCTGAGTATGTTTAGGAGTCCATGGCTCAGGATTCTTTCTGAGTCGCTTGTGCAATATTGCGGAATCTTGTGCAAGATGAGGATAATAATCCGCAATATAATTGAGACTTCCTAGAAATCTCTGAAGTTGAGTTTTCTCCAGTATTCATCAGGAAACTTAGAGGCAAACTCAATGCTTCTATCAATGGGGACTATTTTCCCCTTGTGGATATTATGACCTAAAAATCTAACAGAGGTCTGAAACAATTTCATTTTCGGTGCCGATATCACCAACCCATGTTTTTGAATAACTGATTTGAAAACATGTAAATGCTTAAAATGAGCATCAATAGATTCTGAATAAACAAGGATATCATCAATGTAAACAATAGTAAATTCAGAATAAGGAGCAAAGATATCATTCATGATATTTTGAAATTCAGGTGGAGCATTTTTCAAACTGAAAGGCATAACATTCCATTCAAAGTGACCAAAAGGGACAGTGAATGCAGTTTTATATTTATCCTTTTCATTAATTTGAATTTGCCAATATCCAGATTTCAAATCAAATTTGGAAAAGATTTTAGCAGAAAACAATCTGTCTAATAAATCTTTTTATTTGGAATAGGATACCTAATCCAACGTAAACAATCATTGAGTGGTTTATAATTAACCACTAATCTAGGAACACCTCATTCCTTTTCTGCATTTTTATTCACATAAAAAGCAGTACAACTCCATGGGGAGTAAGAATTTCCTAATCAATTTCTTATCCAAGAGATTTTGGATTTCCTTTTTGCAAAGATCTAGCAAAGCATGTGTCATTTGACTAGGTCTTGCTTTTGTCGGAATGGTTCGTTCATTGAACCCTCAATATATGGTAAAGACACAATATATTTATGTCTATCCCAAAATGTTGTAGGAATGTCACTACAAATTTCTTGGGTTAACAATTTATGAAGAGAACTAATTTTCTCTTTGATATTTATAGTTTCCAGCTGCTGTTGAAGAGTTAAAAATTGAATTTCTTTATGCAGGAAACTCATATGATGTTCTTTCATATTGCGCAATTCTGAAATCTCATTGATAAAACTAATTTGAGGGGGAGATTTGAAAGAGAAATAAATAGGTTGATTATCAACTTGTCCATGAATTCCATGATTGTCTATGCCTTTAATTGGCATAATTTTCTCCAAAAAAGGAGTACCTAATATGACCTGTTGTGTCATATTTTTCACTAATAAAAATTCAGTAATAATGCATTGATTATTAGTGCAAATGGAGGCATTATTGAGTTTATATTTAATCTTCATTTTGTCTCCATTAGCATTAGCTAAAGTTTGAGTTGTCTTCTCAAAATATTGGGTTGGAATCAACCCTTCTTGGATGCAGTTTAAGTCTGCTCCACTATCAAACAGGGCTGTCAATTTAGGAATGACAAAGTTCTGATCAATAACCAAATTAATAACTGTATGCCATCTTTGATGGATGACTTTGGTAATTTGATTTAGAAAAGAATCCTCAGATTTCTTTTTTGGAGGTAAATGTTTTTGTTCACATTTTTGTTCAAGCTTTTTATACAAAGATTTTAATTCTTTTAATTCTTGCTTGATTGCTTTAGTTTCTCCTTGTAATGTGGAGATGGATATTGGTTGTTTTGAAGAGGTTTCTTCTTCATAACGACCAATAATTTCCTTCAAAGAATAAGGTTTTACTCCTTGGATGGGAGGAACAATCTTGGAAGTACTTTGAAGTTGATCAAGATATTCTTTGATTAAATATCTCTTTGTTTGAGGATTTTCCTCTTGATCAATGTTCTCAAGCATGCTTTGTTGCATAATGGTAAGAACATTAATCTGATGCATTTGGGCCACAGATTGTAGGTGAGAACAACTGCAATCTGGGTCATCTTCTGATTGACTGGATGAGGCATAATCAATATCATCCCCAGAATCAGAATTTAAGAGAATTGTAGCCAACTGAACTCTTAATTCTTCATCAATTTGAAGTTGGTTCAATTTCTCTTTGGTTTTGCATCTATTTGAATAGTGGCCTAATTTACCACATTTATAACAGACAATTTTCTTTTTGTCGGGATGATTTCTTCTAGGAGGTGGTTGGTGACGAGGAGGTCTCCTAGGTTCAGAACGAGTCTTTTGATGAGACTGTCTTTTGGGATATCGCCTACTCTGGTGTGAGTAGGGTTCAGGTCTCTTAGCATGAGAGACTTTCCCTTTTCCCTTCCTTTGATGGGAAGGTTGTGGTCCTATGTCACAAGCAAATTGGTCACAGAATTCACCAAGCTCACGTTTTCTAGTAAGATTTTGTTTCTTCAGCTGAGCTTGAAGTTTGAGATCTTTACATAAGGTCAGTCCTTCTTGGATGTAAGTAGACCATATGTATATTGTTGGTAGTTGATTATTCCTACCTCATTACCTATCCTTTTGCGTACTTTACTCGCAAAAAGTGTTGGTAATCCATCAATAAATTTAGCTTTCCAATATTCATTATTGGCATCGGTTCTTTGCATAACTTTAGTAAGAAAAACATCTTTATACCATCTAAAATGGCTAAGTGTTCGACATCTAAGATTTTGCAAAACCTCTCGTCCCTTATCAGTAGTGGACATTAAATTGCCAATAAAATGATGGACAATACATGAAATCAAGGTATAAACTGCATCATCCTCGCCTAGGTAGGCTTGGCCTGCTTTAGTTTTGATGACCTTCTTCGAATTATAGATTTCATGTTGTTGTGCAGGAGTAAGGATATTATCCCGCCAACCTTTTAAGTGTCCAGAAAATCCAGCAGTTATCATTTCTGCGATTCCTTGATCGGAATTCTTATGTTGTCTACAAATGGTAGCATACATAAGCATTCTGCGACAATGTTCTTAAATTTGATATTCAGACATTGCATCTATGTTCCATTCATAAATGGAGCGACCATCATAAGCTTTTTGATCTATATACGCATTCTCTTCATACAATAGGTCCTGAGGTGTAGGCCTATGATAATAGATCTTGCGATTCAGATCCCAAGCCCGAGTAGATTCTTTATTATAATGTAATTTGTGGATACTCGGTTGGTCTTTAATCATTTCCTGAAGAAGTGCTTCAGTCTGATTGATGTTAGTTAAACCCAACTCATGAAGATTAGGAGTTTGACCTTCATCGGAATCAGAATATGTGGAAGGAGTTATATCTCTAGTATTATTTTGCGATAAAGACTCGTCATGAGATTCTTCATCTTCCTGTGATTCATCAACTTCCAATACATGGAGACTTTTGCGAATCAGATTGGCCTGGGCCTGGGCTTCATGAGTTTGTTGGGCTTGTTTGATCTGATCATCGGAAAGATTTAATTTGCCCAATCTAGATAATAATTCCTCAACTACTTCGGAAGTATTATCCAATTTAAAGTTCCTAATGGGAACAGGTGGTTTGATGAGTGGTTTCCCATCCATCAACAAAGGTAATTTTCGAGAAGATAAGTCATAAGGATTCTGACAATATTTCTCGGGAGTATCTTTGTCCAATAAATCTTCAATACGTGTCAGTTGTTGGCCTATCGTTTGGAGATTTAAATTGGTGAAGTTGTTTTGTCGACTAATTTGGCCCATAGGAGTTTTGGCCAATTCGGGGTTGACAAAAGCAACTGCTTCCACTATTTCAGGGGATTTCCCTAATGGACCTGGAAATTCCAGTCGAATTGGATCAGTAGGAGGATGAACTGATCTGATTTGTCGGCCGGACATAAGCTGCCATTCTTTCGTTAAGGTAGAAAGAGTGGGGGCAGTGGAAGAAACTAAGGGTTGTTTCTCCGCTTGTTTGAGTCTGGTTTGCATGAACCAATCTACAAAAGATATAATAACCTTATTTGCTTCCAAATAAAGATAAAAGTCATTTGAGAACTCCATGCGTTCTGCGGCCCCATAGGTGTCAAAAAACCAATTTTTTTAACCTAGATTAGTGGAGTGAAAGAATTCAGCTTTAATGGCTGCTCTGTCCACCACAAAAGGTGGGGGGTCTGGGTTACTCTGATGAGGTGTAAAAAGCATGAGTCTCAGAGTAAAACCAGTCATTTCACTGGGAGTGGGAGAAGTCCGGTCATGCTCCCGTTCGCGGTAGACCCCATGAGGTATCTGGGTGTCTGATAGGTGGATTCCTTTTAATGAGGAATCATCCTTTATGGATTATTTTTCATCCAATTCCTATAGGCGAGTGGATGGACCTACATCCGACTATCGGGATGATGGTGGTAAAGTGACTCGATAAGGAGTCTTGTCCTTGAAATTAATTACCACATCACCATTAGTTGATTGGATGACTTGATCAATATCCTGATTAATCAGGAGTCGTGGAGGAACAGCCTGAGGAATAGTCCAGTTGGCTGGAAAACGAATTTCCTCCCAATTGATCATTCTTGGAGTGGCAACATTGGCACTCATAAGATCGGTCTCGATCAAAACTGTCTTACCCTGATCTGGTAAGTGTAATACCTTAGGGACTAAGGTATTCATAATTTTGAAATGAATCCTTGCTATCACAACAATGGTTTCAGTTCCAGGAATAAAATCGTATCCCTGTGTTAGAATCCTCAACTGGATAGATTCTAACAAATCCCTATCTGTTAATGATAGGGTAAGGTTTGGATGGACATTAAAATAAACAGGTCCCCTACTGAGACTTGTTTCTACAATACCCATTAATGAGGGTTTCCAATCCAAACAGCGACCATCACGAAGTATGGCCTGCAGACATGTGTTCATCCCTAGTAAGGTCAAGGGTTTGAACGCAATCTGGATGCATCCAATATGCATATATTTCTTCTCAGTATCAGCAAGATACTTATTGAGATTGGTTAACTCTAATAATTTAAGAGTTGAATCTTGATTTTCAAGATTAATTGTTTGTTCCATGGTTTTAATTCCCATGGTACTAGAAAGGGTGAAAGTTCCTTTCTTGTAGATTGAAGTAGGTTTAATGGACGGAATTGTCCAATCATTCAATTGTTGTTGAACTTTATATTCAACCAAAGAAGCATTTTTAAAAGATCCAGTAATCCTACTACTAGACACCATCTTTTAACAACTAAAAAGAAAAACCAAATTAAAACACAATAAAAGCAAACGTAAACTAAATTACTTTACAGCTAAGAGTGGTAAAAGATAACCAGAAGGAGGAATATCCTAGTTTGAAGTAAACATATTAAAAACTGAATATATGGTAATCATGAACGAAGCAAACTTTGGTTCCTAATATCATAATAAATTTACTGTTCATCATCTTCTTGATCAGATACACGTCTGTCAACGATTTAAGAGTATAGCGGCCCTTCAACGCCTACGCCTATCCATGGCAACGGTAACACGGGCATACCTCAACGCGACTTGGGTGACGTCCCATATCATAACAAGAATGACGATGAATAGGAAAATATTATAACATTACGAAGTAAGTTAACTCCCTTGATGATTAAGATATAAAAAATTTATAACAGCTTACTCCATACGTGGATATTCAAGGTTTAACCTTCCATGGCTCTGATACCAAGTACAGCGGGAAGAAGGGAAATTTACAGAAGACAAGTAAAAGGAAACACAGGCAGAGAATAACTTTAACTCACTACTATTTATTTACAATATCAGAAAGTACTTACAGAATACTTCAAAACTGAAAACCACACAAGTAGGCAACCTTGATGACAAAGGGGAAGGTTTTTCAAGTGATGCCTTACCGAATGAAACTAACTCCTTATATAAAAGGAGAGAAATAATGTGGATTTGAAAACATTTTAAATCCACCACTAATACAAAAAGTAACCTCTCTGATTGAGGTGGTTGTGAGTCATTATCTCTATAATTCAGATTCTTGGAGGAGTCATCATCTTGATCATTGTTATCATCCTTATCATCTTGATCTCCATGATTGAGATTAGGACCAGACCTTTGATGGGCTTGGTCCCATAACATCTTTTGTTGACGAAGAGCTTTTACTCTTATCCTGTGCAGGCGGCTACTGGCGGCATCCCATGAATGTCACTTTATGGAAAATGGCAGACCAAAGATACTGTATGAGCCTGGCATGATGTGACAAATAGGCCAACTGTGGGCCGGAGGATAAGATTTCCTCTGTAGCTTCAAGACGGACTTGGCCGACGAATCTGGAGTAGATTTATCTATCATAGTCATATCCTGCAAAATTATTTCTTTTTAGATGTTGCTTTGAATGCTTGCAACATAAGATTAATATATTCTTCCGGATCCTCATTTGGTGGCTGACTATCCGGTAGAAATTCATTAGCATTATCATCATGCTCGGTACTGATAAAGTCATCAATATCTTCATCTTCTGCAGCTGATGGTTCCGAAACGGACATGTTGTCATCAACAGGGTGAGAAGAAGATCTGCTTTCATTGCACTTAGGAGCCATAGAATCCTTCATTGATTCTAATAATTTTGTCATAATATCTTTTTCCGAGATATTCGGAATTAAACTCTTCAATTGAGTTTTGAAACTTGCAAATAAATTATCGGAGTCATAATGGACTTCCGGGATACGATGCAATCCAATATTATTTTCATTTTGGATGATAGCAGACTTAATTTCTGCTACTTTGGTAACAATGTTGGGGAAATTTTTCCACCAACGAACATGAAATGTTCTGAGTAATACTGGTAGGCTTTTTTCATTAAAACCTGTAGTACAATCCCATCTCCAGATCCATGGTAAAGAAAATACCATAAAGAAGATAAGACTATCCCAATTCTTTGGGGGGTTTTAAAACCTGGATTGGGTCCATTTCACAAAACAAGCCTTAATGGGCTCAGGTAATATAGAAATGGGTGGCCCAAATTTGTTCCACCATGCAAATACCCAACTGGGTAGAGGTAATGACCTCTGAAAGACATTCTTTTCCCATTGGAAAAACCAGGAGTGCCGATGGGAGGGATTTTGGTAATAAAAGGTATTATACCAAGAATCCATATAATCCTAATAATTAAATTCCTTATCATTAGGAAGATTAGCTGCTTTAGCTAAATCAAATTTTCCCCAAGTTGAGGGATGCATGAATCTTTGTATTGTACATTTACTGTACGCTCTTGGGCTATCCCATTTAGCCACATTAGTTAGTGTATGATGCACTGATTTAGAATTCAGATGAACCAAAATGGATTCAAAGGAATACCATCGTTTTCCTGCACGGATGGGACAGTAGGCTTCTCCAAGCCATTTCTGTAACATCTCCCAGGAATCCAATGTACTCTCAAGATCCTCTTTATTGAGGAGTAAAATTGTCTCCGTATCCGGAAGAGTAATATACTCTGGTTCTACTTCAAGTGTCTCCTTATACGACACTGGGGCTTTGCCCTTCTTGTCTGAGGAATTTCCTCTTTCTGGATTCTGTCGGCCTCAGCCTCTGGATTGTTGATTACCACGTCCTCTCATTCGGGGTGGATTGCCCCTTGCGGGGTTATACATGATTTTGATCCTGGAGAAATTCACGGGTTAGAAAATCAGGTAAGGAGTTTAATTCTCCTTTGATATGTTCTATATCAAAATCAAAGGTGTTTAATTCCGCCTACCATCTGGCAAAGATTTGTTTGGAAGTAAGATTCTTCACGTCCTTCTTAAGAATCGATTTGGCTGCTGAACAATCAACTCTTAAAAGGAATTTTTGATTTAATAAATCATCCTGAAATTTATGTATGCACTTAATTATTGCCAATATTTCTTGTTTCACAGTGGAATAATTACTCTGTGCATCATGCCAATTTCCAGAGGTAAATCGAACAAGTTCTTCTTTACCTGTGAGATTTCTTTGTTTTAAGATACCATCATAGCCTATATGGGAGGCATCAGTCTCTACAACCTTCGCATACGAAGGGTTAGTGAGGTTAAGACAAGGGAGTTGTTTAACCTTACTTTTGATCAATTGGACTGCCTGAGTATGTTTAGGAGTCCATGGCTTAGGATTCTTTCTGAGTCGCTTGTGCAATATTGCGGAATCTTGTGCAAGATGAGGATAACAATCCACAATATAATTGAGACTTCCTAGAAATCTCTGAAGTTGAGTTTTCTCCAGTAATTCATCAGGAAACTTAGAGGCAAACTCAATGCTTCTATCAATGGGGACTATTTTCCCCTTGTGGATAGTATGACCTAAAAATCTAACAGAGGTCTGAAACAATTTCATTTTCGGTGCCGATATCACCAACCCATGTTTTCGAATAACTGATTTGAAAACATGTAAATGCTTAAAATGAGCATCAATAGATTCTGAATAAACAAGGATATCATCAATATAAACAATAGTAAATGCAGAATAAGGAGTAAAGATATCATTCATGATATTTTGAAATTCAGATGGAGCATTTTTCAAACCGAAAGGCATAACATTCCATTCAAAGTGACCAAAAGGGACAGTGAATGCATTTTTATATTTATCCTTTTCATTAATTTGAATTTACCAATATCCAAATTTCAAATGAAATTTGGAAAAGATTTTAGAAGAAAATAATCTGTCTAATAAATCTTTTTTATTTGGAATAGGATACCTAATCCAGCGTAAACAATCATTGAGTGGTTTATAATTAACCACTAATCTAGGAACACCTCGTTCCTTTTCTGCATTTTTATTCTCATAAAAAGCAGTACAACTCCATGGAGAGTAAGATTTCCTAATCAATTTCTTATCCAAGAGATTTTGGATTTCCTTTTTGCAAAGATCTAGCAAAGCATGTGTCATTTGACTAGGTCTTGCTTTTGTCGGAATGGTTCGTTCATTGAACCCATCAATATATGGTAAAGACACAATATATTTATGTCTATCCCAAAATGTTGTAGGAATGTCACTACAAATTTCTTGGGTTAACAATTTCTAAAGAGAACTAATTTTCTCTTTGATATTTATAGTTTCCAGCTGCTGTTGAAGAGTTAAAAATTGAATTTCTTTATGCAGGAAACTCATATGATGTTCTTTCATATTGCACAATTCTGAAATCTCATTGATAAAACTAATTTGAGGGGGAGATTTGAAAGAGAAATAAATAGGTTGATTATCAACTTGTCCATGAATTCCATGATTGTCTATGCCTTTAATTGGCATAATTTTCTCCAAAAAAGGAGTACCTAATATGACCTGTTGTGTCATATTTTTCACTAATAAAAATTCAGTAATAATGCACTGATTATTAGTGCAGATGGAGCCATTATTGAGTTTATATTTAATCTTCATTTTGTCTCCATTAGCATTAGCTAAAGTTTGAGTTGTCTTCTCAAAATATTGGGTTGGAATCAACCCTTCTTGGATGCAGTTTAAGTCTGCTCCACTATCAAACAGGGCTGTCAATTTAGGAATGACAAAGTTCTGATCAATAACCAAATTAATAACTGTATGCCATCTTTGATGGATGACTTTGGTAATTTGATTCAGAAAAGAATCCTCAGATTTCTTTTCTGGAGGTAAATGTTTTTGTTCACATTTTTGTTCAAGCTTTTTATACAAAGATTTTAATTCTTTTAATTCTTGCTTGATTTCTTTAGTTTCTCCTTGTAATGTGGAGATGGATATTGGTTGTTTTGAAGAGGTTTCTTCTTCATAACGACCAATAATTTCCTTCAAAGAATAAGGTTTTACTCCTTGGATGGGAGGAACAATCTTGGAAGTACTTTGAAGTTGATCAAGATATTCTTTGATTAAATATCTCTTTGTTTGAGGATTTTCCTCTTGATCAATGTTCTCAAGCATGCTTTGTTGCATAGTGGTAAGAACATTAATCTGATGCATTTGGGCCACAGATTGTAGGTGAGAACAACTGCAATCTGTGTCATCTTCTGATTGACTGGATGAGGCATAATCAATATCATCCCCAGAATCAGAATTTAAGAGAATTGTAGCCAACTGAACTCTTAATTCTTCATCAATTTGAAGTTGGTTCAATTTCTCTTTGGTTTTGCATCTATTTGAATAGTGGCCTAATTTACCACATTTATAACAGACAATTTTCTTTTTGTCGGGATGATTTCTTCTAGGAGGTGGTTGGTGACGAGGAGGTCTCCTAGGTTCCGAACGAGTCGTTTGATGAGACTGTCTTTTGGGATATCGCCTACTCTGGTGTGAGTAGGGTTCAGGTCTCTTAGCATGAGAGACTTTCCATTTTCCCTTCCTTTGATGGGAAGGCTGTGGTCCTATGTCACAAGCAAATTGGTCACAGAATTCACCAAGCTCACGTTTTCCAGTAAGATTTTGTTTCTTCAGCTGAGCTTGAAGTTTGAGATCATTACGTAAGGTCAGTCCTTCTTGGATGTAAGGAGAGCATATGTATATTGTTGGTAGTTGATTAATCCTACCTCATTACCTATCCTTTTGCGTACTTTACTGGCGAAAAGTGTTGGTAATCCATCAATAAATTTAGCTTTCCAATATTCATTATTGGCATCGGTTCTTTGCATAACCTTAGTAAGGAAAACATCTTTATACCATCTAAAATGGCTAAGTGTTCGACATCTAAGATTTTGCAAAACCTCTCATCCCTTATCAGTAGTGGACATTAAATTGCCAATAAAATGGTGGACAATACATGAAATCAAGGTGTAAACTGCATCATCCTCACCTAGGTAGGCTTGGCCTGCTTCAGTTTTGATGACCTTCTTCGAATTATAGATTTCATGATGTTGTGTAGGAGTAAGGATATTATCCCACCAACCTTTTAAGTGTCCAGAAAATCCAGCAGTTATAATTTCTACGATTCCTTGATCGGAATTCTTATGTTGTCTACAAATGGTGGCATACATAAGCATTCTGCGACAATGTTCTAAAATTTTATATTCAGACATTGCGTCTATGTTCCATTCATAAATGGAGCGACCATCATAAGCTTTTTGATCTATATACGCATTCTCTTCATACAATAGGTCCTGAGGTGTAGGCCTATGATAATAGATCTTGCGATTCAGATCCCAAGCCTGAGTAGATTCTTTATTATAATGTAATTTGTGGATACTCGGTTGGTCTTTAATCATTTCCTGAAGAAGTGCTTCAGTCTGATTGATGTTAGTTAAACCCAACTCATGAAGATTAGGAGTTTGACCTTCATCAGAATCAGAATATGTGGAAGGAGTTATATCTCCAGTATTATTTTGCGATAAAGACTCGTCATGAGATTCTTCATCTTCCTGTGATTCATTAACTTCCAATACATGGAGACTTTTGCGAATCAGATTGGCCTGGGCCTGGGCTTCATGAGCCTGTTGGGCTTGTTTGATCTGATCATCGGAAAGATTTAATTTGCCCAATCTGGATAATAATTCCTCAACTACTTCGGAAGTATTATCCAATTTAAAGTTCCTAATGGGAACAGGTGGTTTGATGAGTGGTTTCCCATCCATCAACGAAGGTAATTTTCGAGAAGATAAGTCATAAGGATTCTGACAATATTTCTCGGGAGTATCTTTGTCCAATAAATCTTCAATACGTGTCAGCTATTGGCCTATCGTTTGGCGATTTAAATTGGTGAAGTTGTTTTGTCGACTAATTTGGCCCATAGGAGTTTTGGCCAATTCGGGGTTGACTAAAGCAACTGCTTCCACTATTTCAGGGGATTTCCCTAACGGACCTGGAAATTCCAGTCGAATTGGATCAGTAGGAGGATGAACTGATCTGATTTGTCGGCCAGACATAAGCTGCCATTCTTTCGTTAAGGTAGAAAGAGTGGGGGCAGTGGAAGAAACTAAGGGTCGTTTCTCCGCTTGTTTGAGTCTGGTTTGCATGAACCAATCTACAAAAGACATAATAACCTTATTTGTTTCCAAATAAAGATAAAAGTCATTTGAGAACTCTATGCGTTCTGCGGCCCCATAGGTGTCAAAAAACCAATTTTTGAAACCTAGATTAGTGGGGTGAAAGAATTCAGCTTTAATGGCTGCTCTTTCCAATGAAGGCACATCTTCTTCTGACCCTGTTGATGACAACATGTCCGATTCGGAACCGTCAGCTGCAGAAGATGAAGATATTGATGACTTTACCAGTACCGAGCATGATGATAATGCTAATCCGAAATATCTTTCTATATTTCAGCTTTCTTTCTATATTTAATTTTACTTTCTATATTCCATCTTACTTTCTATATTTAATTTTACTCTCTATATTTCATCTTTCTTTCTATATTTCATTTTACTTTCTATATTTATCATACTTTCTATATTTTATTTTACTTTCTTTATATATTTTATCTTTCATTCTATATTTTATCTTCCTTTATATATTTCATTTTACTTTCTATATATCTTCTTAATTTCTATATTTTATTTTACTTTCTATATTTCTTTTTTCTTTTCTTTTTTAACCTTATTTCTATACTTTATCTTTGTTTCTATACTTCTTTTTACTTTCTATCTTTTATCTTTCTTTCTTTATTTCATGTTACTTTCTATATATCATTTTTCTTACTATATTTCATTTTACTTTCTATATTTCATTTTACTTTCTATATTTCATCTTTAAATGTGTATTTCATCTTTCTTTCTATATTTCATTTTACTTTCTATATTTCAACTTTCTTTCTATATTTAATTTTACTTTCTATATTTCATCTTACCTTCTATATTTAATTTTACTCTCTATATTTCTATCTTTCTTTCATTTCTTTCTTTCTATTTTCGCAATCCGTTTCATTTTACTTTCTATATTTCATCTTTTTTTCTATATTTAATTTTACTTTCTATATTTCATCTTTCTTTCCACAATTCATTTAATTTCTATATATTATCTTTCTTTCTTTATTTCATTTTACTTTCTATTTTTCATTTTTCATTCTATATTTCATTTTACTTTCTATATTTCATCTTTCTTTATGTATTTGTCTTTCTTTCTATATGTCATTTTTGTTTCTATATTTCATTTTTCTTTCTAAATTTTATTTTTGTTTCTATATTTCATCTTTCTTTCTATATTTCATTTTTGTTTCTATATTTCATCTTTCTTTCTTTATTTAATGTTACTTTCTATATATCATTTTTCTTACTATATTTAATTTTACTTTCTATATTTTATCTTTCTTTCTATATTTTATTTTTCTTTCTATTTTTTATCATTCTTTCTGTATTTCATTTTACTTTCTATATTTCATCTTTCTTTATTTATTTTATTTTTATTTCTATATTTTCATATTACTTTCTATATTTCATCTTTCTTTCGGTATTTCAATTTAATTTTTATATTTTATATTTTTGTACTTATTTTATTTTACTTTTTGTATTTTATATTTCTTTTATTTATTTAAATTTACTTTATTTATTTCAACTTTCTTTCTATATTTCATTTTACTTTTTATATTTCATCTTACTTTCTATATTTCATCTTACTTTCTATATTTCATCTTTCTATATTTCAACTTTCTTTCTCTATTTCATGTTTTTTTCTATTTTTCAGTTTACTTTCAGTATTTCATCTTTCTTTCTATATTTCATGTTACTTTATATATTTCATCTTTCATTCTATATTTCATTTTACTTTCTATATTTCATCTTTCTTTCTGTATTTCAATTGACTTTATATATTTCATCTTTCTTTCTATATTTGATTTTACTTCGTATATTTCAGCTTGCTTTTTATTTATTTTTTACTTTCTATATTTCATCTTTCTTCCTATATTTCATCTTTCTTTCTATATATCACCGTACTTTCTATATTTGATTTTACTTTTTAAATTTCATCTTTCTTTCTATATTTCATTTTACTTTCTATATTTTATCTTTCATTCTATATTTCATCTTTCTTTCTATATTTTATTTACATTCTATATTTCATCTTTCTTTCTATATTTCATGTTACTTTCTATATTTCGTCTTTCTTTCTATATTTTATTTTACTTTCTATATTTCTTCTATCTTTCTATAAAGAAATAAAGAATGAAAAAAAATATATTTCATCTTCTTTCTTTCTTATCTTTCTTCTTTCTTTCTTTTTTTCTTGTCTTTCTTATTTCTTTATTTATTTCTTTTATTCTTTCTTTCTAGTTTCTTTAGATAGATATAGATAGATAGATGGTTTATTTATTTTATTCTTTCTTTCTAGTTAGATAGATGAATAGAAAGATAGATAGATAGAGAGAGAGAGAGAAATAGCATGGTTTTTTTTAGATAGATAGATGGATAGAAAGATAGAGAGAGAGAGAGAGAGAGAGAGAGAGAGAGATGGATAGATGGATAGAAAGATATATATATAGAAAGAGAGAAAGATAGATAGATAGATGGATAGAAAGATAGATAGATAGATAGAGAGAGAGAGAGAGAGAGAGAGAGAGAGAGAGAGAGATAGATAGATGGATAGAAAGATAGATAGATAGATAGAGAGAGAGAGAGAGAGAGAGAGAGAAATAGATAGATGGATAGAATGTTAGATAGAGAGAGAGATAGTCTCTCTTTCTCTATCTATCTTTCTATCCATCTATTTATAATTAACCAATAGAAGACAATTCCGAGGGGACATCTGCAAAAACGAGAACCTTGACAATGGGAGACAAAGCACGGTGCGTTAAACCCTAAAAGAGTATCGAATCCAGCAGTACCAGCAAAAATAAGTCATGCGAAATGGAAAAGAGACAAAATTATAAATCTTTACCTCGAGGTAGAGTGGCTTTATCCTCCCAAACTGGAATAGTAATTTCTACAAAAACATGACAGAGTTCCCATGGACTCAGGTAGATTTTAAGCTGATGAGTTCCAGTATGCAAAGAGGTCACTGAATCGAGCGAGCAAGCTTAGGGTTTCAGATAACAAAATAAGGACAAGACATGAGCTGGGGCTTTTGGTTTATCTTCTACACTTCCAGAAATTGTCCAGACGAAATGGTCTGAACCCTACAGATGCTCTGTTAAAAGAGCGAAATGTCCTCTGAGACGAGGCGGAAAGAGTGACAGACAAAAGCTCGAACGAGGCGAATCTCAGTGGCTAAATGATAAATGAGAATGGTGAGACCAGAATGGGTGGAAGAAAGTTGGAAAGTTGGCATGTGAATTTAATTTCAATTCCACTCACTCATAGTGCACTCGGAAAGTTAATAGAATGTAAATTTCATTCCACAAAATTATATTAATGTGTGAAAGATTGGAGCAGAACACCTATCACAAGCTCTATTATCATGCAAGTTAAAATGTCAATGGGGAGAACCCAATCATTGCAAGAGGTTGGACTTTCTAATGTGGGTAGGAGGGGCTGTTCGAGGCACCTGAGGGTCCCAAGGAGGTGAATTCATTCCAAAGAATCTCATGTGGGACTAACTTAAAAGCCTCTATTCTTGGAAAGATTTTTTTTTAATTGGTTTTCTGCTGTTAATTTTGCTGGCACTGGGCTAATTGAGGCATGGCTTGTTAATGGACATTATATTTGGAAAAATTCAGATGACAAAATAAAGTTATGATCTTTTTTTAATTAAGAACATAAAAAAATGAAGTAAGAGAGATGAAGATAAGGAAAAACAAAGAAGTAAAGTAGTAGAAGACAAAGGAAGAAGAAGAAGAAAAGAGAAACATTTAAAGAGGGCAAACTTGAAAAATTCGACTACACCTCACTCATGCATTGCATTTACTTAAATATGAGAGTGATAACATGATTACAAAATTACCCCCAAGGTTCTCAATAAACTACACTCGTACATATTTTAATTAAATTTTAACACTCCTCCTCAAGCTAAGAAATATGCATCAAATAATACCAGTTTGGAGCACGAGGTATCACACTAAGCTCCATGCAATGCCTTAGTAAATATATTTGTCAATTGATGTTCAATTCTCATATGAGGGGTTATGATTCTTCCACTTAGTACACTTAATCTTTGGTGAAATGACCATATAATTTGATGAACTTCGTTCGTTCATAAAACACAAGATTATTGGCTATAAAGATAAAGGCCTGATTATCGCTTGATAACTATCAATTAAATTTACCTCCACACCAAATTTTGACAAAAGAGATTGTATCTTAACTCCCTTGATGATTGGCTAGATGAGGCGTAATCAATATCATCCCCAGAATCAGAATTTAAGAGAAGTTTAGCCAACTGGATTCTCAATCCTTCATCAATTTGAAGTTGGTTCAATTTCTCTTTTGTTTTGTATCTATTGGGATAGTGGCCTAATTTACCACATTCATAACAGACAATTTTCTTTTTGTCTGGAAGATTTCTTCTAGGAGGTGGTCTCTGACGAGAGGACTGTCTTGGAGGAGGTCTCCTAGGTTCATGACTAGTCTTATGATAAGATTGTCTCTTGGGATATCTCCTACTCTGGTGTGAGTAGGGTTCTGGTCTCGTTTTATGAGAGACCTTCCCTTTTCCCTTCCTTTGATGGGAAGGTTTTGGTCCTGTGTCACATGCAAACTGTTCACAGAATTCACCAAGCTCTCTCTTTCCAGTAAGATTTTGTTTCTTCAGCTGAGCTTGAAGTTTTAAATCATTACATAAGGTCAGTCCTTCTTGGATGATAGCACTGGTCAGGAGACCGTATGTATATTGTTGGTAGTTGATTATTCCTACCTCGTTACCTAACCTTTTGCGTACTTTCCTAGCAAAAAGTGTTGGTAAACTGTCAATAAATTTAGCTTTCCAATATTCATTATTGGCATCAGTTCTTTGCATCACCTTAGTAAGGAAAACATCCTTATACCATCTAAAATTGCTAAGTGTTCGACATCTAAGATTTTGCAAAACCTCTCGTCCCTTATCAGTAGTGGACATCAAATTGCCAATAAAATGGTGAACAATACATGAAATCAAGGTATAAACTACATCATCCTCGCCAAGGTAGGTTTGGCCTGCTTCAGTTTTAATTACCTTTTAGAATTGTAGATTTCATGATGTTGTGTTGGGGTAAGGATATTATCCCACCAACCTTTCAAGAGTCCAGAAAATCCAGCAGTTAACATTTATGATATGCCTTGATCTGAATTCTTATGTTGTCTACAGATGGTAGCATACATAAGCATTCGTCTACAATGTTCTAAAATCTGATATTCAGACATAGAATCAATGTTCCATTCATAAATGGATCGTCCATCATATGCCTTTTGATCTATATACACATTCTCTTCATATAATAGGTCCTGAGGTGTAGGCCTATGATAATAGAGCTTGTGATTTAGATCCCAACGCCGAGTAGATTTCTTGGTATAATCCAATTTTTGAATACTCGGTTGATCTTTAATCATTTCCTGAAGAATTGCTTCAGTCTGATTGATATTAGTTAAACCCAAATCATGAAGTTTAGGGTTTTGACCTTCATCAGAATCAGAATATGCTGAAGGAGTTAAATCTTCAGTATTATTTTGTGATAAAGACTCTTCATGAGATTCTTCATCCTAGGATTCGTGAGCTTCCAAAACATGGAGACTTTTACGAACCGCATTAGCTTGGGCTTCATGAGCCTGTTGGGCTTGTTTGATTTGATCTTCAGAAAGATTTAATTTTCCAAGCTTGGTTAATAATTCTTCAACAACTTCAGAATAATTATCCAATTTAAAGTTCCTAATTGGAACAGGTGGTTTGATGAGTGGTTTACCATCCAAAGGTAATTTTCGAGAAGATAAGTCATAAGGATTTTGACAATATTTCTCGGGTGTATCCTTTTCCAATAAATCTTCAATTCGTGTAAGCTGTTGTCCAATAGTTTGAAGATTTAAATTGGTAAAGTTGTTTTGTCGCCTGATCTGACCCATGGGATTTAAGGTGATTTCAGGATTGACAAAAGCAACTGCTTCCACAAAATCAGGGGATTTCCCTGAAGGACTTGGAAATTCAAGTCGGATAGGATCAGTAGGAGGATGAACTGATCTGATATTGATTCCAGACATAAGATGCCATTCTTTTTTTAGGGTAGAAAGAGTGGGACCAGTGGAAGAAACTAAGGGTCGTTTCTCCGCTTGCTTTAGTCTAGTTTGCATGAACCAATCAACAAAAGACATAATAACCTTATTTGTTTCCAAATAAAGATAAAAGTCATTTGATAATTCCATGCGTTCTGTGGCCCCATAGGTGTCAAAAAAACAATTTTTGAAACCTAGATTATTGGAGTGAAAGAATTCAGCTTTAATGGCTGCTCTGTCCACCACGAAAGGTGGTGGGTCCTGAAGACTCTGTTGAGGTGTAAAAATCATAATCACAGAGTAAAACCAGTCATTTCACTGGGAGTGGCAGAAGTCCTGTCATGCTCCCTTTCTCGGTAGACCCCATGAGGTATCTGGGTGTCTGATAAGTGGATTCCTTTTAATGAGGAATCATCCTTTGTGGATTATTTTTCATCCAACTCCTGGAGGCGAGTAGATGGGCCTACTTCCAAATATCTGGATGACGTGGGTGGTAAAGAGACTCTATAAGGAGTCTTGTCTTTGAAATTTATTACCACATCTCCATCGGTTGATTGGATGACATGATCAATATCCTGATTAATCAGGAGACGTAGAGGAACAGCCTGAGGAATAGTCCAGTTGGTTGGGAAATGAATTTCCTCCCAATTGATCATCCTTGGAGTGGCAACATTTGCACTCATAAGATCGGTTTCGATCAATACAGTCTTACCTTGATCTGGTAAGTGTAATACCTTAGGGACTAAGGTATTCATAATTTTGAAATGAATCCTTGCAATAACTGCAATGGTTTCAGTTCCAGGAATAAAATTGTATCCCTGTGTTAGAATCCTCAATTGGATAGATTCTAACAAATTCCTATTGGTTAATGATAGGGTGAGATTTGGATGGACGTTAAAGTAAACAGGTTCCCTACTGAGACTTGTTTCCACAATACCCATTAATGAGGGTTTCCAATCCAAACAACGACCATCTCGGAGAATGGCCTGCAGACATGTGTTCATCCCTAATAAGGTTAAGGGTTTGAACGTAATTTTTATGCATCCAATATGCATGTATTTTTTCTCAGTATCTGCTAGATACTTATTGAGATCTGTTAACTCTAATAATTTTAGAGTTGAATCTTGATTTTCAAGATTAATTGTTTGTTCCATGGTTTTAATTCCCATGGTACTAGAAAGGGTAAAAGTTCCTTTCTTGTAGATGGATGTAGGTTTTATGGACGGAATTGTCCAATCATTTAATTATTGTTGAACTTTATATTCAACTAAAGATGCATTCTTAACTGATCCAGTACTCCTACTATTGGATGCCATCTTTTAACGAATTAAAATTAAAAACCAAATTTAAAACACAATGAAATTAAACTAAAAATAAACTAAATTACTCTACAGCTAAGAGTGGTAAATGATAACCAGAAGGAGGAATATCCTAGTATGAAGTAAACATATTATAAACTGATTATATGGTGATCATGAACGAAGCAAACTTTGATTCCTAATATCATAATTAATTTACTGTTCATCATCTTCTTGATCAGATACACGTCTGTCAACGATTTAAGAGTATAGCGGCCCTTCAATGCCTACGCCTATCCACGGCAACGGCAACACGGGCATACCTCAACACGACTTGGGTGACATCCCATATCATAACAAGAAGGATGATGAATAGTAAATCATTATAACATTATGAAAGTAAGTTAACTCCCCTGATGATTAAGATATAAAAAATTTATAATAGCTTACTCCATACCTGGATATTCAAGGTTTAGCCTTCCATGGCTCTGATACCAAATACAGCGGGAAGAAGGAAAATTGACAGAAGGCTAATAAACGGACAACAGGTAGAGAATAATTTTAACTCACTACTACTTGATTCACAATATCATAAAATACTTACAATAAACTTCAATACTGCAACACATGAGTAGGCAACCTTGATGACAAAGGGGAAGGTTTTTCAAGTGATGCCTTAATACAAGAAACTATCTCCTTATATTGAAGGAGAGAACAAAGTGGATTGGAAAACATTTGAAATCCACCACTAAACAAAAAAGTAATCCTCTATGATTGAGGTGGTTGTGAGTCATTATGTCTATAATTGAGATTCTTGGATAAGTCATCTTGATCATCCTTATCATCTTGATCTCCATGATTGAGATTAGGACAAGACCTTTGATGGGCTTGGTCCCATAGCATCTTTTGTTGACGAAGAGCTTTTACTCTTATCCTGTGCAGGCGACTACTAGCGGCATCCCATGAATGTGACTTTAAGGAAAATGGCCGACCAAAGATACTGTATGAGCCTGGCGTGACGTGACAAATAGGCCAACTGTGGGCCGGAAGATAAGATTTCCTCTATAGCTTTTGGACGGACTTGGCCGACGAATCTAGAACAGATGTGTCTGTCATAGTCATATCCTGCAAAATTATTTTCCTTTAGATGTAGCTTTAAACATCTCGATCATTGCATTAATATATTCATCAGGATCCTCTGGGGGCCGACTATCTGGTAAAAATTCATTAGCATTATCATCATGTTCGGTACTAGTAAAGTCCTCAATGTCTTCATCATCTACAGCTAACGGTTCTGAAACTCACATGTTGTCATCGACAGGGTGAGAAGATGTGCCTTCATTGCACCTAGTAGCCATAGAATCCTTCATTGATTCGAATAATTTTTTCATAATATCTTTTTCTGATATATTCGGAATCAAACTCTTCAATTCAGTTTTGAAACTTGCAAATAAATTATCGGAGTCATAATGGACTTCCGGGATGCGATGCAATCCAAGATTGTTTTCATTTTGCATGGTAGCAGACTTAATTTCTGCGACTTTGGTATCAATATTGGGGAAATTTTTCCACCAACGAACATGAAAGGTTCGTAATAACACTGATAGGCTTTTATCATTAAAGCCAGTAGTACAATCCCATCTCCAAATCCATGGTAAAGAAAATACCATAAAGAAGATAAGACTGTCCCAATTCTTTGGGGGTTTTACATAACCCAGAGCTTTAAGCTCAGGACTGGATTGAGTCCATTTTATAAAACAAGCCTTAATGGGCTCAGGTAAGATAGAAATGGGTGGCCCAAATTTGTTCCACCATGCAAATACCCAACTGGGTAGAGGTAATGACCTCTGAAACACATTCTTTTCCCATTGGAAAAACCATGAATGCCTATGGGAGGGATTTTGATAATAAAAAGTATTATACCAAGAATCCATATCATCCCAATAGTTAAATTCCTTATCATTAGGAAGGTTAGCTGCTTTAGCTAAATCAAATTTTCCCCATGTTGAGGGATGCATAAATCTTTGTATCGTACATTTACTGTACGCTCTTGGGCTATCCCATTTAGCCACATTAGTCAGTGTATGATGCACTGATATAGAATTCAGATGAACCAAAATGGATTCAAAGGAATACCATCATTTTCCTGCACGGATGGGATAGTAGGCTTCTCCAAGCGATTTCTGTAACATCTCCCAGGAATCCAATGTACCCTCAAGGTCGTCTTTATTGAGGAGTAAAATTGTCTCCGTATCCGGAAGAGTAATATACTCTGGTTCGACTTCAAGTGTCTCTTTACACGACACTAGGGCTTTGCCCTTCTTGTCGGAGGAATTTCCTCGTTCTTGATTCTTTCGGCCTCGGCCTCTTGATTGTAGATTACCACGTCCTCTCATTGGGAGTGGATTGCCCCTTGCGGGGTTATACATGATTTTGACCCTGGAGAAATTCACGGGTTAGAAAATCTGGTAAGGAGTTCAATTCTCCTTTGATATGTTCTATATCAAAATCAAATGAGCTTAATTCCGTCTGCCATCTGGCAAAGATTTGTTTGGAAGTAAGATTCTTCACATCCTTCTTAAGAATCGATTTTGCAGCAGAACAATCAACTCTTAAAAGGAATTTCTGATTTAATAAATCATCCTGAAATTTATGAATGTACTTAATTATTGCCAAAATTTCTTGTTTAACTGTAGAATAATTAATTTGTGCATCATACCAATTGGCAGAGGTAAATCGAACAAGTTCTTCTTTACCTGTGGGATTTCTTTGTTTTAATATACCACCATAGCCTATATGGGAAGCATCAGTCTCTACAACCTTCGGATAAGAAGGATTAGTTAGGTTAAGACAAGGGAGTTGTTTAACCTTACTTTTGATTAATTGGACTGCCTGTGTATGTTTGAGAGTCCAAGGCTCAGGATTCTTTCTGAGTCTTTTATGTAATATTGCGGAGTCTTGGGCAAGATGAGGATAATAATCCGCAATATAATTGAGACTTCCTAGAAATCTCTGAAGTTGAGTTTTCTCTAGTAATTCGTCCGGAAACTTAGAAGCAAACTCAATACTTCTATCAATGAGAACTATTTTTCCCTTGTGAATATTGTGACCTAAAAATCTCTATGTATTTTAAAAAATACATTAATAGATATAAGAAAATTTTAAAAATTACCATGTAATTTTTTAGTAAGGTACTAATAGAATTTTATGTTGGAGTTTTTTTTCTAAAAATATATATCCCCCAAAAAAATAGGGGCACTAACGGGACCATAGAATTAGAGGGTTTTTTAGGCTTTAATAAGTAATTAGGATATACATTACAGGGATAATAGCTAGGTTGAAAGTAAATCTAAGAGAAAATATATTGATTTGAAATGGGAAAATTGTGTTTCTTAATAGAAATTAAAATATGACAAAAGTAAATAAAGAGGTTTCTTCTCACCCTATTGACCCTTTTGAGACATACATTTAAGTTATCTAAAATCTAGTTTAATTTGTATTCAAAACACATATTAGTGTAACCGTTATTCTAATAATGCTTGAAACCCTGAAAAATATGATTTTCCTTGAACATAGATGAAAATCAAAGTTATACTAATACAATAAATAAAAAATGAAAGGAACAATAATGATGACATAATAGCAATATTATTGATATCATCAACTATTTCAAATCATGAAAAATTATTTGTATGAAGATCTAAATGGGTTTGAAATGATGTCAAAATTTTGTTTTTACATAATGAAAATTTTAGTGCTATATATGAATTTTTAGATATATATGGAATTCTTATTTCGGCGTCGATGAGTTCTTAATTTTATGTGTTGGATATGTAATTTGATATTTATATTTTTTCAATCATTTTGTAATATTTTCTCATTATACCGGGAAGAAGGGAAATTGACAGAAGCCTAATAAACGGACAACAGGCAGAGAATAACTTTAACTCACTACTACTTGATTCACAATATCATAAAATACTTACAATAAACTTCAATACTGCAACACACGAGTAGGCAACCTTGATGACAAAGGGGAAGGTTTTTCAAGTGATGCCTTAACAAAAGAAAACTAACTCCTTATATAGAAGGAGTAGCCTAAAGTGGATTTGAAAACATTTGAAATCCACCACTAACCATCAAGTAACCTCTATGAACGATTAAATATAGAAAGAACTATTAAATATAGAAAGTAAAATGAAATACAGAAAGAAAGATGAAATATAGAAAGTAAAATATAATATAGAAAGTAAGATAAAATATAGAAAGCAAAATTAACTATATAAAGAAAGATGAAATATAGCAAGTAAAGTAAATATAGAAAGAAAAATAAAATATAGAAAGAAAAATGAAATATAGAAAGAAAAATGAAATATAGAAAGAAAGATAAAATATTGAAAGTAAAAAGAAATGTAGACAGAAAGATCAAATATAGAAACTAAGACGAAATATAGAAAGTAAAATGAAATATAGAAAGAAAGTTGAAATGTAGAAAGTAAAATGAAATTTAGAAAGAAAGATGATGTATAGAAAGAAAGATGAAATATAGAGAGTAAAGGAAAATATAGAAAGAAAGAGAAAATAGAGGAAGTAAAAAGATATATATAAAGAAGATGAAATATAGAAAGTAAAACGAAATATAGAAACAATGATTAAATAAAGAAAGTAAAATGAAATTCAGAAAGAAAGATGAAATATAGAAAGTAAAATGAAAGAGAGAATGAAAGATGAAATATATAAAGTAACATGAAATATAGAAAGAAAGTTGAAATATAGAAAGTAAAATGAAATATAGAAAGAAAGACGAAATATAGAGAGTAAAATGTAATATAGAAAGAAAGATAAAATATAGGAAATTAAATATAGAATGGAAAAGGAAATATAGAAAGTAAAACGAAATATAGAAAGAAAGATGAAATATAGAAAGTAAAATGCAATAAAATATAGAAAGTAAAATGCAATAAAGAAAGAGAGATAAAAGATATAAAGTAAAATGCAAAAAAGAAAGAGAGATGAAATATAGAATGAAAGATGAAATATATAAAGTAACATGAAATATATAAAGAAAGATGAAATATTGAAAGTAAAACAAAATATTGAAAGAAAAAAGAAATATAGAAAGATAGAGAAAATATTGAAAGTACAATGAAATATAGAAAGAAAGATGAAATATAAAAGCAAAGTAAATATAGAAACAAAGAAGAAATATAGAAAGTAAAATGAAATATTGAAAGAAACGTGAAATATAGAAAGATAGTTGAAATAAAGAAAGTAAAATAAAACATAGAAAGAAAGATGAAATAAAAAAATTAAAATGAAAAATAAAAAGAAAGATGAAATATAGAAAGTGAAATGAAATGTTGAAAGAAAGATAAAATATCGAAAGTAAAATGTAATATAGAATGAAAGAAGAAATATAGAAAGAACGATTAAATATAGAAAGTAAAATGAAATATAGAATGAAAGATGAAATATATAAATTATCTTGAAATATAGAAAGAAAGATAAAATATAGAAAGTAAAATGAAATATAGAAAGCAAGATGAAATATAGGAAGAAAGAAAAAATATTGAAAGTAACATGAAATATAGATAGAAAGTTGAAATATAGAAAGTAAAATAAAATATAGAAAGAAAGATTAAATATAGAAAGTAAAATGAAAAATGAGAAGGAAGATGAAATACAGAAAGTAAGATAAAATATAGAAACTAAAATTACTATAGAAAGAAAGATGAAATATAGAAAGTAAGATAAAATATAGAAAGTAAAATTAAGTATAGAAAGAAAGATGAAATACAGAAAGTAAACTCAAATATAGAAACAAATATGAAATATAGAAAGAAAGAAGAAATTTAAAAGTAAAGTAAAATATAGGAAGAAAAAGGAAATATAGAAAGAAAGAGGAAATATAGAAAGTAAATTGAAAAATAGAAAGAAAGATGAAATATAGAAAGTAAAGTAAATAGAAAAAGAAAGAAGAGATATAGAAAGTAAAATGAAATATAGAAGGAAACAAGAAATATAGAAAGTAATATAAAATATAGAAAGAAATATGAAATATAGAAAGTAAAATGAAAAATAAAAAGAAAGATGAAATAAAGAAAGTGAAATGAAATATTGAAAGAAAGATGAAATATCGAAAGTAAAATGAAATATAGAAAGAAAGATGAAATATAGAAAGAACGATTAAATATAGAAAGTAAAATGAAATATAGAATGAAAGATGAAATATATAAAGTATCTTGAAATATAGAAAGAAAGATGAAATTTAGAAAGTAAGATAAAATATAGAAAGTAAAATTAACTATAGAAAGAAAGATGAAATATAGAAAGTAAAGTAAATATAGAAAGAAATATGAAATTTAGAAAGTAAAATGAATTATAGAAAGAAAGATAAAATATTGAAAGTAAAAAGAAGTGTAGAAAGAAAGATGAAATATAGAAATTAAGAAGAAATATAGATAGTAAAATGAGATATAGAAAGAAAGTTGAAATGTAGAAAGTAAAATGAAATATAAAAAGAAAGATGATATATAGAAAGAAAGATGAAATGTGGAGAGTAAAAGGAAATATAGAAAGAACGATTAAATATAGAAAGTAAAATGAAATATAGAAGAAAGATGAAATATAAAAAGTAAAATATAATATAGAAAGTAAGATAAAATATAGAAAGTAAAATTAACTATATAAAGAAAGATGAAATATAGAAAGTAAAGTAAATATAGAAAGAAAAATGAAATATAGAAAGAAAGATAAAATATTGAAAGTAAAAAGAAATGCAGAAAGAAAGATAAAATATAGAAATTAAGAAGAAATATAGAAAGTAAAATGAAATATAGAAAGAAAGTTGAAATGTAGAAAGTAAAATGAAATTTAGAAAGAAAGATGATATATAGAAAGAAAGATGAAATATAGAGAGTAAAGGAAAATATAGAAAGAAAGAGAAAATAGAGGAAATAAAAATATATATAGAAAGAAGATGAAATATAGAAAGTAAAACGAAATATAGATAAATGATTAAATAAAGAAAGTAAAATAAAATTCAGAAAGAAAGATGAAATATAGAAAGTAAAATGAAAGAGATAATGAAAGTTGAAATATATAAAGTAACATGAAATATAGAAAGAAAGTTGAAATATAGAAAGTAAAATGAAATATAGAAAGAAAGATGAAATATAGAGCGTAAAATGTAATATAGAAAGAAAGATAAAATATAGGAAGTAAAATTAAATATAGAAAGAAAAAGGAAATATAGAAAGTAAAACGAAATATAGAAAGAAAGATGAAATATAGAAAGTAAAATGCAATAAAGAAAGAGAGATAAAATATAGAAAGTAAAATGCAATAAAGAAAGAGAGATAAAATATAGAAAGTAAAATGCAATAAACAAAGAGAGATGAAATATAGAATGAAAGATGAAATATATAAAGTAACATGAAATATATAAAGAAAGATGAAATATTGAAAGTAAAACAAAATATTGAAAGAAAAAAGAAATATAGAAAGATAGAGAAAATATTGAAAGTAAAATGAAATATAGAAAGAAAGATGAAATATAGAAAGCAAAGTAAATATAGAAAGAAAGACGAAATATAGAAAGTAAAATGAAATATTGAAAGAAACATGAAATATAGAAAGATAGTTGAAATAAAGAAAGTAAAATGACATATAGAAAGAAAGATGAAATATAGAAACTGAAATGAAAAATAAAAAGAAAGATGAAATATAGAAAGTGAAATGAAATATTGAAAGAAAGATGAAATATCGAAAGTTAAATGTAATATAAAATGAAAGATGAAATATAGAAAGAACGATTAAATATAGAAAGTAAAATGAAATATAGAATGAAAGATGAAATATATAAATTATCTTGAAATATAGAAAGAAAGATAAAATATAGAAAGTAAAATGAAATATAGAAAGAAAGATGAAATATAGGAAGAAAGATAAAATATTGAAAGAAACATGAAATATAGAAAGAAAGTTGAAATATAGAAAGTAAAATAAAATATAGAAAGAAAGATGAAATATAGAAAGTAAAATGAAAAATAAGAAGGAAGATGAAATACAAAAAGTGAAATGAAATTTTGAAAGAAAGATGAAATATCGAAAGTAAAATGAAATATAGAAAGAAAGGTGAAATATAAAAAGTAAAATTAAATATAGAAAGAACAATTAAATATAAAAATTAAAATGAAATGCAAAATGAAAGATGAAATATATAAAGTAACATGAAATATGGGAAGAAAGATGAAATATAGAAAGAAAGATGAAATATAGAAAGAAAATATGAAATATTGAAATTACAATGAAATTTAGAAAGAAAGATAAAATATATAAAGTAAACTGAAATAAAGAAAGGAAGATGCAATATAGAATGAAAGATAAAATATAAAAAGTAAAATTAAATATAAAAAGAAAGATGAAATATAGAAAGCAAGATAAAATATAGAAAGTAAAATTAACTATAGAAAGAAAGATGAAATAAAGAAAGTAAAATTAAGTATAGCAAGAAAGATGGAATATAGAAACTAAACTCAAATATAGAAACAAAGATGAAATATAGAAAGAAAGAGGAAATATAGAAAGTAAAATAAAATATTGGAAGAAAAAGGAAATATAGAAAGAAAGAGGAAATATAGAAAGTAAAGTAAATATAGAAAGAAAGATGAAATATAGAAAGTAAAATGAAATATAGAAGAAAATAAGAAATATATACAGTAAAATAAAATATAGAAAGAAAGATGAAATATAGAAAGTAAATTGAAAAATAAAAAGAAAGATGAAATAAAGAAAGTGAAATGAAATATTGAAAGAAAGATGAAATATCGAACGTAAAATGAAATATAGAAAGAAAGATGAAATATAGAAAGAACGATTAAATATAGAAAGTAAAATGAAATATAGAATGAAAGATGAAATATATAAATTATCCTGAAATATAGAAAGAAAGATAAAATATAGAAAGTAAGATAAAATATAGAAAGTAAAATTAACTATAGAAAGAAAGATGAAATATAAAAAGTGAAGTAAATATAGAAAGAAAGATGAAATTTAGAAAGTAAAATGAAATTTAGAAAGAAAGATAAAATATTGAAAGTAAAAAGAAATGTAGAAAGAAAGATGAAATATAGAAAGTAAGAAGAAATATACATAGATATAGAAAGAAAGTTGAAATGTAGAAAGTAAAATGAAATATAGAAAGAAAGATGATATATAAAAAAAAAGATGAAATATGGAGAGTAAAAGGAAATCTAGAAAGAATGATTAAATATAGAAAGTAAAATGAAATACAGAAAGAAAGATGAAATATAGAAAGTAAAATAAAATATAGAAAGTAAGATAAAATATGGAAAGTAAAATTAACTATAGAAAGAAAGATGAAATATAGAAAGTAAAGTAAATATAGAAAAAAAGATGAAATACAGAAAGAAAAATGAAATATAGAAAGAAAGATAAAATATTGAAAGTAAAAATAAATGTAGAAAGAAAGATCAAATATAGAAACTAAGAAGAAATATAGAAAATAAAATGAAATATAGAAAGAAAGTTGAAAAGTAGAAAGTAAAATGAAATTTAGAAAGAAAGATGATATATAGACAAAAAGATGAAATATAGAGAGTAAAGGAAAATATAGAAAAAAAAGAGAAAATATAGGAAGTAAAAAGATATATAGAAAGAAGATGAAATATAGAAAGTAAAACGAAATATAGAAAAATGATTATATAAAGAAATTAAAATGAAATTCAGAAAGAAAGATGAAATATAAAAAGTAAAATGAAAGAGAGAATGAAAGATGAAATATATAAAGTAACATGAAATATAGAAAAAAAGTTGAAATATAGAAAGTAAAATGAAATATAGAAAGAAAGACGAAATATAGAGAGTAAAATGTAATATAGAAAGAAAGATAAAATATAGGAAATTAAATATAGAATGGAAAAGGAAATATAGAAAGTAAAACGAAATATAGAAAGAAAGATGAAATATAGAAAGTAAAATGCAATAAAATATAGAAAGTAAAATGCAATAAAGAAAGAGAGATAAAAGATATAAAGTAAAATTCAAAAAAGAAAGAGAGATGAAATATAGAATGAAAGATGAAATATATAAAGTAACATGAAATATATGAAGAAAGATGAAATATTGAAAGTAAAACAAAATATTGAAAGAAAAAAGAATTATAGAAAGATAGAGAAAATATTGAAAGTAAAATGAAATATAGAAAGAAAGATGAAATATAGAAAGCAAAGTAAATATAGAAAGAAAGACGAAATATAGAAAGTAAAATGAAATATTGAAAGAAACGTGAAATATAGAAAGATAGTTGAAATAAAGAAAGTAAAATGACATATAGAAAGAAAGATGAAATATAGAAAGTGAAATGAAAAATAAAAAGAAAGATGAAATATAAAAAGTGAAATGAAATATTGAAAGAAAGATGAAATATCGAAAGTAAAATGTAATATAGAATGAAAGATGAAATACAGAAAGAACGATTAAATATAGAAAGTAAAATGAAATATAGAATGAAAGATGAAATATATAAATTATCTTGAAATATAGAAAGACAGATAAAATATAGAAAGTAAAGTGAAATATAGAAAGAAAGATGAAATATAGGAAGAAAGATAAAATATTGAAAGAAACATGAAATATAGAAACAAAATTTGAAATATAGAAAGTAAAATAAAATATAGAAAGAAAGACGAAATATAGAAAGTAAAATGAAAAATAAGAAGAAAGATGAAATACAGAAAGTGAAATGAAATATTGAAAGAAAGATGGAATATTGAAAGTAAAATGAAATATAGAAAGAAAGATGAAATATAGAAAGTAAAACTAAATGTAGAAAGATCGATTAAATATAGAAAGTAAAATGAAAACAGAAAGAAAGATGAAATATAGAAAGTAAAATTAAATATAGAATAAAAGATGAAATATATAAAGTAACATGAAATATGGGAAGAAAGATGAAATATAGAAAGTAATTTGAAATATAGAAAGGAAGATGAAATATAGAAAGAAAATATGAAATATTGAAATTAAAATGAAATTTAGAAAGAAAGATAAAATAGATAAAGTAAAATGAAATAAAAAAAGGAAGATGCAATATTGAATGAAAGATAAAATATAAAAAGTAAATTTAAATATAAAAAGAAAGATGAAATATAGAAAGTAAGATAAAATATAGAAAGTAAAATTAACTATAGAAAGAAAGATGAAATATAAAAAGTAAGATAAAATATAGAAAGTAAAATGAAGTATAGAAAGAAAGATGAAATATTGAAAGTAAACTCAAATATACAAACAAAGTTGAAATATAGAAAGAAAGACGAAATATAGAAAGTAAAACAAAATATTTGAAGAAAAAGGAAATATAGAAAGAAAGAGGAAATATTGAAAGTAAATTTAAAAATAGAAAGAAAGATGAAATATAGAAAGTAAAGTAAATATAGAAAGAAAGATGAAATATAGAAAGTAAAGTAAATATAGAAAGAAAGATGAAATATAGAAAGTGAAATGAAATATAGAAGGAAACATGAAATATAGAAAGAAAGTTGAAATATAGATAGTAAAATAAAATATAGAAAGAAAGATTAAATATAGAAAGAAAGATGAAATATTGAAAGAAAGATGAAATAGAGAACGTAAAATAAAAAATAAAAAGAAAGATGAAATAAAGAAAGTGAAATGAAATATTGAAAGAAAGATGAAATATCGAAAGTAAGGTGAAATATAGAAAGAAAGATGAAATATAGAAACAACGATTAAATATAGAAAGTATAATGAATTATAGAATAAAAGACGAAATATATAAAGTATCTTGAAATATGGAAAGAAAGATGACATGTAGAATGTAAGATAAAATATAGAAAGTAAAATTAACTATAGAAAGAAAGAGGAAATGTAGAAAGTAAAGTAAATATAGAAAGAAAGATGAAATTTAGAAAGTAAAATGAAATATAGAAAGAAACATGAAATATAGAAAGAAAGATAAAATATTGATAGTAAAAATAAATGTAGAAAGAAAGATGAAATTTAGAAAGTAAGAAGAAATATAGATAGTAAAATGAGATATAGAAAGGAAGTTGAAATGTAGAAAGAAAGATGATATATTGAAAGAAAGATGAAAATGGAGAGCAAAATGAAATATAGAAAGAACGATTAAATATAGAAAGTAAAATGAAATACAGAAAGAAAGATGAAATATAGAAAGTATCATGAAATATAGAATGAAAGATGTAATATAGAAAGTAAAATGAAATATAGAAAGAAAGATGAAATATAGAAAAAAAATGAAATATAGAAAGAAAGATAAAATATTAAAAGTAAAAAGAAATGTAGAAAGAAAGATGAAATATAGAAACTAAGAAGAAATATAGAAAGTAAAATGAAATATAGAAAGAAAGATGAAATATAGAGAGTAAAGGGAAATATAGAAAGAAAGAGAAAATATAGGAAGTAAGAAGATACATAGAAAGAAAGATGAAATATAGAAAGTAAAACAAAATATAGAAAAAATGATTAAATATAGAAAGTAAAATGAAATTCAGAAAGAAAGATGAAATATAGAAAGTAAAATGAAAGAGAGAATGAAAGATGAAATATATAAAGTAACATGAAATATAGAAAGAAAGTTGAAATGTAGAAAGTAAAATGAAATATAGAAAGAAAGACGAAATATAGAGAGTAAAATGTAATATTGTAAGAAAGATAAAATATAGGAAGTAAAATTAAATATAGAAAGAAAAAGGAAATATAGAAAGTAAAACGAAATATAGAAAGAACGATTAAATAGAGAAAGGAAAATGAAATACAGAAAGAAAGACAAAATATAGAAAGTAAAATAAAATATAGAATGAAAGCTGAAATATATAAAGTAACATAAAATATAGAAAGATAAAATTATAGAAAGTAAAATCAAATATTGACAGAAAGATGAAATATAGAAAGAAAGATAAAATATAGAAAGTAAAATGAAATAGTGAAAGAAGGAAGAAATATAGAAAGTAAAATGAAATAAAGAAAGAAAGTTGAAATATAGAAAGAAAGATGAAATATAGAACGAAAGAAAAAATATAGAATGAAAAATGAAACACAGAAAGAAAAATGAAACACTGAAAAAAAATGAAATATAGAATGTAAAATGAAATTTAGAAAGAAAGATGAAATATAGAAAGTAAAATGAAATATAGAAAGAAAGATGAAATATATAAAGTAGCTTGAAATATAGAAAGAAAGTTGAAATATAGAAAGTAAGATAAAATATAGAAAGTAAAATTAACTATAGAAAGAAAGATGAAATATAGAAAGTAAAGTAAATATAGAAAGAAAGATGACATTTAGAAAGTAAAATGAATTATACAAAGAAAGATAAAATATTGATAGTAAAAATAAATGTAGAAAGAAAGATGAAATTTAGAAAGTAAGAAGAAATATAGATAGTAAAATGAGATATAGAAAGGAAGTTGAAATGTAGAAAGAAAGATGATATATTGAAAGAAAGATGAAAATGGAGAGCAAAATGAAATATAGAAAGAACGATTAAATATAGAAAGTAAAATGAAATACAGAAAGAAAGATGAAATATAGAAAGTATCATGAAATATAGAATGAAAGATGTAATATAGAAAGTAAAATGAAATATAGAAAGAAAGATGAAATATAGAAAAAAAATGAAATATAGAAAGAAAGATAAAATATTAAAAGTAAAAAGAAATGTAGAAAGAAAGATGAAATATAGAAACTAAGAAGAAATATAGAAAGTAAAATGAAATATAGAAAGAAAGATGAAATATAGAGAGTAAAGGGAAATATAGAAAGAAAGAGAAAATATAGGAAGTAAGAAGATACATAGAAAGAAAGATGAAATATAGAAAGTAAAACAAAATATAGAAAAAATGATTAAATATAGAAAGTAAAATGAAATTCAGAAAGAAAGATGAAATATAGAAAGTAAAATGAAAGAGAGAATGAAAGATGAAATATATAAAGTAACATGAAATATAGAAAGAAAGTTGAAATGTAGAAAGTAAAATGAAATATAGAAAGAAAGACGAAATATAGAGAGTAAAATGTAATATTGAAAGAAAGATAAAATATAGGAAGTAAAATTAAATATAGAAAGAAAAAGGAAATATAGAAAGTAAAACGAAATATAGAAAGAACGATTAAATAGAGAAAGGAAAATGAAATACAGAAAGAAAGACAAAATATAGAAAGTAAAATAAAATATAGAATGAAAGCTGAAATATATAAAGTAACATAAAATATAGAAAGATAAAATTATAGAAAGTAAAATCAAATATTGACAGAAAGATGAAATATAGAAAGAAAGATAAAATATAGAAAGTAAAATGAAATAGTGAAAGAAGGAAGAAATATAGAAAATAAAATGAAATAAAGAAAGAAAGTTGAAATATAGAAAGAAAGATGAAATATAGAACGAAAGAAAAAATATAGAATGAAAAATGAAACACAGAAAGAAAAATGAAACACTGAAAAAAAATGAAATATAGAATGTAAAATGAAATTTAGAAAGAAAGATGAAATATAGAAAGTAAAATGAAATATAGAAAGAAATATTAAATATAGAAATTAAAATAAAATATATAATGAAAGATAAAATATAGAAAGTAAAATGAAATAAAGAAAGGGAGATGAAATATAAAATGAAAGACGAAATATATAAAGTAACTTGAAATAGAGAAAGAAAGATGAAATTTAGAAAGTAAAATAAAATATTGAAAGAAACAGGAAATATAGAAAGAAAGAGGAAATATTGAAAGTAAAATGAAATATATAAAGAAAGATAAAATATAGAAAGTAAAGAAAATATAGAAAGAAAGATTAAATATAGAAAGAAAAATGAAATATTGAAAGAAACGTGAAATATAGAAAGATAGTTGAAATATAGAAAGTGAAATGAAATATTGAAAGAAAGATGAAATACCGAAAATAAAATGAAATATAGAAAGAAAGATGAAATATAGAAAGTAAAACTAAATATAGAAACAACGATTAAATATAGAAAGTAAAATGAAATATAGAAAGAAAGATATAGAAAGTAAACTAAAATATAAAATGAAAGATGAAATATATAAAGTAACATGAAATATGAAAAGAAAGATGAAATATAGAAAGTAAAATGAAATATAAAAAGAAAGATGAAATGTAAAAGGAAAATATGAAATAGAAATTAACATGAAATATAGAAAGAAAGATTAAAAATAGAAAGTAAAATGAAATAAAGAAAGAAAGATACAATATAGAATGACGGATAAAATATAAAAAGTAAAAATAAATATAAAATGAAAGAAGAAATATAGAAAGTAACATAAAATTTAGAAAGTAAAACTAACTATAAATAGAAAGATGAAATATAGAAAGTAAAATTAACTATAGAAAGAAAGATGAAATATAGAAAGAAAGATGAAATATAGAATGTAAAATGAAATATAGAAAGAAACATGAAAGCACACGAGGAGACAACTCCATGTATTCACAATATCATAAGATACTTACAGCAAACTCCAAAACTCAAAGCACACGAGTAGGCACCTTGAATACATTAGTAGTGCTTTAAAGTTATTCTCTGCCTATTTTTCCATTTACTTGCCTTCTGCCAATCTTCCTTCTTCCCACTGTATTTGGTATCAGAGCCATGGAAGGCTAAACCTTGAATATCCAGGTATGGAGTAATCTATTATAAATTTTTTATATCTTAATCATCAGGGGAGTTAACTTACTTCGTAATGTTATAATATTTTACTATTCATCTTCTTTCTTGTTATGATATGGGACGTCACCCAAGTCGCGTTGAGATATGCCCGTGTTGCCGTTGCCATGGATAAGCGTAGGCGTTGAAGGGCCTCTATACTCTTAAATCGTTGACAGACGTGTATCTGATCAAGAAGATGATGAACAGTCAATTCATTATAATATTAGGAACAATAGTTTGCTTCGTTCATGATTACCATATAATCAGTTTATAATATGTTTACTTCATACAAGGATATTCCTCCTTCTGGTTCTCTTTTACCACTCTTAGCTGTAGGTTAATTTAGTTTACTTTAATTGTTTTGTTTTTATTTTCACTTTGCTTTAATTTGTTACACAATGGCATCCAGTAGTAGGAGTACTGGATCAGTTAAGAATGCATCTTTGGTTGAATATAAAGTTCAACAACAATTGAATGATTGGACAATTCTGTCCATTAAACCTACATCAATCTACAAGAAAGGAACTTTCACCCTTTCTAGTACCATGGGAATTAAAACCATGGAACAAACAATTAATCTTGAAAATCAAGATTCAACTCTTAAATTATTAGAGTTAACAGATCTCAATAAGTATCTTGCATATACTGAGAGAAAATATATGCATGTTGGATGCATACAGATTGCGTTCAAACCCTTGACCTTATTAGGGATGAACACATGTCTATAGGCCATACTCAGAGATGGTCGCTATTTGGATTGGAAACCCTCATTAATGGGTCTAGTTGAAACAAGTCTCAGTCGGGGACCTGTTTACTTTAATGTCCATCCAAATCTTACCATATCATTAACAGATAGGAATTTGTTAGAATCTATCCAATTAAGGATTCTAACACAGGGATACAATTTTATTCCTGGAACTGAAACCATTGCTGTCATAGCAAGGATTCATTTCAAAATCATGAATACCTTAGTCCCGAAGGTATTACACTTACCAGATCAAGGTAAGACTGTATTGATCGAAACCGATCTCATGAGTGCAAATGTTGCCACTCCAAGGATGATCAATTGGGAGAAAATTCATTTCCCAGCCAACTGGACTATTCCTCAGGCTGTTCCTCCAAAACTCTTGATAAATCAGGATATTGATCAAGTCATCCAATCAGCTGATGGTGACGTGGTAATTAATTTCAAGGACAAGACTCCTTATCGAGTCACTTTACCACCATCATCCCGATATTCGGATGTAGGCCCATCCAATCGCCTACAGGAATTGGATGAAAAACAATCCGTAAAGGATGATTCCTCATTAAAAGGAATCCACCTATTAGACACCCAGATACCTCATGGGGTCTACAATGAACGGGAGCATGCTCGAACTTCTCCCACTCCCAGTGAAATGACTGGTTTTACTCTGTGATTATGATTTTTACACCTCCACAGAGTTACCAGGACCCACCCCCTTTTGTGGTGGATCGCGCAGCCATTAAAGCTGAATTCTTTCACCCCAATAATCTAGGTTTCAAAAATTGGTTTTTTGACACCTATTGGGCCGCAGAATGCATGGAGTTTTCAAATGACTTTTATCTTTATTTGGAAACAAATAAAGTTATTACTTCCTTTGTTGATTGGTTCATGCAAACCAGACTCAAACAAGCGGAGAAACGACCCTTAGTTTCTTCCAATGCCCTTAGGTTGGTGGGATAATGTCCTCACCCATGAACAATATCAGGAAATTTATAATTCCAAAAAGGTTATCAAAACTGAAGCTGGTCCCGCATACCTTGGCGAGGACGATGCAGTTTATACCTTAATCTCCTGTATTGTTCATCATTTTATTGGCAGACTTACTTCCCAAACAGATAAGGGAAGGGAGGTTTAGCAAAACTTAAGGTGTAAAACTCTTAGCCATTTTAGGTGGTATAAAGATGTTTTCCTCACCAAAGTTATGCAACGAACGGATGCCAATAATGAATATTGGAAAGCAAAATATATAGATGGATTACCTACTCTTTTTGCTAGCAAAGTAAGAAAGAGAATCGGTAATGAAGGTGGTGCAATCAACTACCACCAATATACATATGGCCTCCTCACCAGTGCTATTATCCAAGAAGGATTGGCCTTATGTAATGATTTAAAACTTCAGGCTCAACTTAAGCAACATAATCTTTCTGGTAAGCATGAGCTTGGGGAATTCTGTGAACAATTTGCTTGTGACACAGGACCCCAACCTTCCCATCAAAGGAAGGGTAAAGGGAAGGCCTCTTATTCCAAGAGACCGGAACCCTACTCACACCAGAGTAGGAAATATCCCAAACAACAGTCTCATCAAAAGACTCGTCAAGAACCTAGGAGACCTCCTCCTCGGAGACCTCCTCCTAGAAGGACTCCTCCAGAAAAAAAGAAAATTGTCTGTTACAAATGTGGTAAATTAGGCCACTATTCAAATAGATGCAAAACTAAAGAGAAATTGAACCAACTTCAAATTGATGAAGGATTAAGAGTTCAGTTGGCTAAAATTCTCTTAAATTCTGATTCTGGGGACGATATTGATTATGCCTCATCCAGTCAATCAGAAGATGACCCAGATTGCAGTTGTTCTCACCTACAATCTGTGGCCCAGATGCATCAGATTAATGTTCTTACTACTATGCAACAAATCATGCTAGAGAACATTGATCAAGAGGAAAATCCTCAAACCAGAGATATTTAATTAAAGAATATCTTGATCAAATTCAAAGTACTTCAAAGATTGTTCCTCCTATCCAAGGAGTAAAACCATATTTTTTGAAGGAAATTATTGGTCGTTATGAAGCAGAAACCTCTTCAAAACAACCAATATCCATCTCCTCATTACAAGGAGAAATTAAAGAAATCAAGCATGAATTAAAAGAATTAAAATCTTTGTATAAAAAGCTTGAACAAAAATGTGAGCACAAACATGTCTCACTAGAAAAGAAATATGAGGATTCTTTTCTGAATCAAATTACCAAAGTCATCCATCAAAGATGGCATACTGTTATTAATTTGGTTATTGATCAGGAAGTTGTCATTCCTAAATTGACAGCCCTGATTGATAGTGGAGCAGACTTAAACTGCATCCAGGAAGGGTTGATTCCAACCCAATATTTTGAGAAAACAACTCAAACTTTAGCTAATGCTAATGGAGACAAAATGAACATTAAATATAAACTTAATAATGCCTCCATCTGCACTAATAATCAGTGCATTATTACTGACTTTTTATTAGTAAAAAATATGACACAACAGGTCATATTAGGAACTCCTTTTTTGGAGAAAATAATGCCCATTAAAGGCATCGACAACCATGGAATCCATGCACAGGTTAATAATAAACCTATATATTTCTCTTTCAAATCTCCTCCTCAAATTAGTTTTATCAATGAGATTTCTGAATTAAGAAGTGTAAAAGAAAATCATCTGAGTTTCCTGCATAAAGAATTACAGTTGTTAACCCTTGAACAGCGGTTGGAAACTCTAGGGATCAAAGAGAAAATTAGTTCTCTTCAAAAATTATTAACCCAAGAAATTTGTAGTGACATTTCTACAGCTTTTTGGGATCGACATAAATATATTGTGTCCTTACCATATATTGATGGGTTCAATGAAAGAACCATTCCCACCAAAGCAAGGCCTAGTCAAATGAAACATGCATTACTAGACCTTTTCAAAAAGGAAATCCAAAATCTGTTGGACAAAAAATTAATTAGAAAATCTTACTCCCCATGGAGTTGTACTGCTTTTTATGTCAATAAAAATGCAGAAAAGGAACGCGGTGTTCCCAGATTAGTGGTTAATTATAAACCACTCAATGACTGTTTGAGATGGATTCGCTATCCTATCCCAAATAAAAAAGATTTATTAGACAGATTGTTTTCTACTAAAATCTTTTCCAAATTTGATTTGAAATCTGGATATTGGCAAATTCAAATTAATGAAAAGGATAAATATAAAACTGTATTCACTGTCCCTTTTGGTCACTTTGAATGGAATGTTATGCCTTTCGATTTGAAAAATGCTCCATCTGAATTTCAAAATATCATGAATGATATATTTGCTCCTTATCCTGAATTTACCATTGTTTATATTGATGACATCCTTGTTTATTCAGAATCCATTGATGCTCATTTTAAGCATTTACATGTTTTCAAATCAGTTATTCGAAAACATGGGTTGGTGATATCGGCATCGAAAATGAAATTGTTTCAGACCTCTGTCAGATTTTTAGGTCACAATATTCACAAGGGAAAAATAGTTCCCATTGATCGAAGTATTGAGTTTGCCTCTAAGTTCCCCGATGAACTACTGGAGAAAACTCAACTTCAGAGATTTCTAGGAAGTCTCAATTATATTGTGGATTATTATCCTCATCTTGCACAAGACTCCGCAATATTGCATAAAAGACTCAGAAAGAACCCTGAGCCTTGGACTCCCAAATCAGGTAGTCCAATTAATCAAAAGCAAGGTTAAGCAACTTCCTTGCCTTAACCTCACTAATCCTTCTTATCCGAAGGTGGTAGAGACCGATGCTTCCCATATAGGCTATGGTGGCATATTAAAACAAAGAAATCCATCTGGTAAAGAAGAACTTGTTCGCTTTACCTCTGGTAACTAGCATGATGCACAACTTAATTATTCCACTGTTAAACAAGAAATATTGGCAATAATTAAGTGCATTCATAAATTCCAGGATGATTTATTAAATTAGAAATTCCTTTTAAGAGTTGATTGTTCAGCAGCCAAATCGATTCTTAAGAAGGATGTGAAGAATCTTACTTCCAAGCAAATCTTTGCCAGATGGCAGGCGGAATTAAGCGCCTTTGATTTTGATATAGAACATATCAAAGGAGAATTAAACTCCTTACCTGATTTTCTAACCCGTGAATTTCTCCAGCGTCAAAATCATGTATAACCCCGTAAGGGGCAATCCACTCCCAATGAGAGGACGTGGTAATCAACAATCCAGAGGCCGAGGCCGAAAGAATCCAGAAAGAGGAAATTCCTCAGACAAGAAGGGCAAAGCCCCAGTGTCGTATAAAGAGACACTTGAAGTCGAACCAGAGTATATTACTCTTCCGGATACGGAGACTATTTTGCTCCTCAATAAAGAGGACCTTGAGGGTACATTGGATTCCTGGGAGATGTTACAGAAATGGCTTGGAGAAGCCTACTGTCCCATCCGTGCAGGAAAACGATGGTATTCCTTTGAATCTATTTTGGTTCATCTGAATTCTATATCAGTGCATCATACACTGACTAATGTGGCTAAATGGGATAGCCCAAGAGCGTACAGCAAATGTACAATTCAAAGATTCATGCATCCCTCAACTTGGGGAAAATTTGATTTAGCTAAAGCCGCTAATCTTCCTAATGATAAGGAATTTAATTATTGGGATTATATGGATTCTTGGTATAATACCTTTTATTACCAAAATCCATCCCATAGGCATTCTTGGTTTTTCCAATGGGAAAAGAATGTCTTTCAGAGGTCATTACCTCTACCCAGTTGGGTATTTGCATGGTGGAACAAATTTGGGCCACCCACTTCAATATTACCTGAGCCCATTAAGGCTTGTTTTATAAAATGGACTCAATCCAGTCCTGAGCTTAAAGCTCTGGGTTATGAAAAACCCCCAAAGAATTGGGACAGTCTTATTTTCTTTATGGTATTTTCTTTACCATGGATTTGGAGATGGGATTGTACTACTGGCTTTAATGAGAAAAGCCTACCAGTGTTATTAAGAACATTTCGTGTTCGTTGGTGGAAAAATTTCCCCAATATTGATACAAAAGTTGCAGAGATTAAGTCTGCTATCATGCAAAATGAGAATAATCTTGGATTGCATCGCATCCCGGAAGTCCATTATGACTCCGATAATTTATTTGCAAGTTTCAAAACTCAATTGAAGAGTTTAATTCCGAATATATCGGAACAAGATATTGTGAAAAAATTATTAGAATCAATGAAGGATTCTATGGTAACCCAGTGCAATGAAGGCACTTCTTCTCAACCAGCAGACGACAACATGTCCGTGTCAGAACCTTCTGCTGCTGAAGATGATGAAGAAATTGATTATAATAGCACTGAGCAAGATGATAATGCTCAAGACTCTTTACCGGATAGTCAGCCACCTGATGAGGATTCGGAAGACTATATTAATCTTATGTTGCAGGCATTTAGAGCAACATCTAAAAAGAAATAATTTTGCAGGATATGACTATGACAGATAAATCTGTTCCAGATTCGTCGGCCAAGTCCGTCCAAAAGCTACAGAGGAAATCTTATCCTCCGGCCCACAGCTGGCCTATTTGTCACATCAATCATGGCTCCTCCACGACTCTTGATAAATCAAGATATTGATCAAGTCATCCAATCAGCTGATGGTGACGTGGTAATTAATTTCAAGGACAAGACTCCTTATCGAGTCACTTTACCACCATCATCCCGATATTCGGATGTAGGCCCATCCAATCACCTACAGGAATTGGATGAAAAACAATCCGTAAAGGATGATTCCGCATTAAAAGGAATCCACCTATCAGACACCCAGATACCTCATGAGGTCTACAATGAACGGGAGCATGCTCGAACTTCTCCCACTCCCAGTGAAATGACTGGTTTTACTCTGTGATTATGATTGCGTTCAAACCCTTGACCTTATTAGGGATGAACACATGTCTACAACCCATACTTAGAGATGGTCGCTGTTTGGATTGGAAACCCTCATTAATGGGTATAGTTGAAACAAGTCTCAGTCAGGGACCTGTTTACTTTAATGTCCATCCAAATCTTACCCTATCATTAACAGATAGGAATTTGTTAGAATCTATCCAATTAAGGATTCTAACACAGGGATACAATTTTATTCCTGGAACTGAAACCATTGCTGTCATAGCAAGGATTCATTTCAAAATCATGAATACCTTAGTCCCGAAGGTATTACACTTACCAGATCAAGGTAAGACTGTATTGATCGAAACCGATCTCATGAGTGCAAATGTTGCCACTCCAAGGATGATCAATTGGGAGGAAATTCATTTCCCAGCCAACTGGACTATTCCTCAGGCTGTTCCTCCACGACTCTTGATAAATCAAGATATTGATCAAGTCATCCAATCAGCTGATGGTGACGTGGTAATTAATTTCAAGGACAAGACTCCTTGTCGAGTCACTTTACCACCATCATCCCGATATTCGGATGTAGGCCCATCCAATCGCCTACAGGAATTGGATGAAAAACAATTCGTAAAGGATGATTCCTCATTAAAAGGAATCCACCTATCAAACACCCAGATACCTCATGGAAGCTACAATGAACGGGAGCATGCTCGAACTTCCCCCACTCCCAGTGAAATGATTGGTTGGTATCATGTATTTGGTATCAGAGCCATGGAAGGCTAAACCTTGAATATCCAGGTATGGAGTAATCTATTATAAATTTTTTATATCTTAATCATCAGTAGAGTTAACTTACTTCGTAATGTTATAATATTTTACTATTCATCTTCTTTCTTGTTATGATATGGGACGTCACCCAAGTCGCGTTGAGATATGCCCGTGTTGCCGTTGCCATGGATAGGCGTAGGCGTTGAAGGACCTCTATACTCTTAAATCGTTGACAGACATGTATCTGATCAAGAAGATGATGAACAGTCAATTCATTATAATATTAGGAACAATAGTTTGCTTCGTTCATGATTACCATATAATCAGTTTATAATATGTTTACTTCATACAAGGATATTCCTCCTTCTGGTTCTCTTTTACCACTCTTAGCTGTAAAAGCCATGATGCCCAAACGACGCCTGAGTATTGATGTCCTTCCATGGCTCTGATAATTAACCAGCATAGAAAGAAAGATGAAATATAGAAAGTAAAACAAAATATATAAAAAATGATTAAATATAGAAAGTAAAATGAAATTCAGAAAGAAAGATGAAATATAGAAAGTAAAATGAAAGAGAGAATGAAAGATGAAATATATAAAGTAACATGAAATATAGAAAGAAAGTTGAAATGTAGAAATAAAATGAAATATAGAAAGAAAGACGAAATATAGAAAGTAAAATGTAATATTGAAAGAAAGATAAAATATAGGAAGTAAAATTAAATATAGAAAGAAAAAGGAAATATAGAAAGTAAAATGAAATATAGAAAGAACGATTAAATAGAGAAAGGAAAATGAAATACATAAAGAAGGACAAAACATAGAAAGTAAAATGAAATATAGAATGAAAGCTAAAATATATAAAGTAACATGAAATATAGAAAGATAAAATTATAGAAAGTAAAATCAAATATAGAAAGAAAGATGAAATATAGAAAGAAAGATAAAATATAGAAAGTAAAATGAAATAGTGAAGAAGGAAGAAATATAGAAAGTAAAATGAAATAAAGAAATAATGTAGAAATATAGAAAGAAAGATGAAATATAGAATGAAAGAAAAAATAGAGAATAAAAAATGAAACACAGAAAGAAAATTGAAACACTGAAAAAAAATGAAATATAGAATGTAAAATGTAAAATGAAATTTAGAGAGAAAGATGAAATATAGAAAGTAAAATGAAATATAGAAATAAAGATTAAATATAGAAATTAAAATGAAATATATAATGAAAGATAAAATATAGAAAGTAAAATGAAATAAAGAAAGAGAGATGAAATATATAAAGTAACTTCAAATAGAGAAAGAAAGATGAAATTTAGAAAGTAAAATAAAATATTGAAAGAAAAAGGAAATATAGAAAGAAAGAGGCAATATTGAAAGTAAAATGAAATATAGAAAGAAAGATAAAATATAGAAAGTAAAGTAAATATAGAAAGAAAGATTAAATATAGAAAGTAAAATGAAATATTGAAAGAAACGTGAAATATAGAAAGATAGTTGAAATATAGAAAGTAAAGAAAAATATAGAAAGAAAAATGAAATATAGAAAGTGAAATGAAATATTGAAAGAAAGATGAAACACCGAAAATAAAATGAAATATAGAAAGAAATATGAAATATAGAAACAACGATTAAATATAGAAAGTAAAATGAAATACAGAAAGAAAGAAATAGAAAGTAAACTGAAATATAAAATGAAAGATGAAATATATAAAGTAACATGAAATATGGAAAGAAAGATTAAATATAGAAAGTAAAATGAAATATAAAAAGAAAGATGAAATGTAAAAGGAAAATATGAAATAGAAATTAACATGAAATATAGAAAGAAAGATAAAAAATAGAAAGTAAAATGAAATAAAGAAAGAAAGATACAATATAGAATGACGGATAAAATATAAAACTTAAAATTAAATATAAAATGAAAGAAGAAATATAGAAAGTAACATAAAATTGAGAAAGTAAAACTAACTATAGAAAGAAAGATGAAATATAGAAAGTAAAATTAACTATTGAAAGAAAGATGAAATATAGAAAGAAAGATGAAATATAGAATGTAAAATGAAATATAGAAAGAAAGATGAAATATAGAATGTAAAATGAAATATTGAAAGAAACATGAAATATAGAAAGAAAGATAAAATATTGAAAGTAAAAAGAAATATAGAAAGTAAAATGAAATATAGAAAGAAAGTTGAAATGTAGTAAGTAAAATGAAATATAGAAAGAAATATGATATATTTGAAATTGTTTTGCATACACAAACACTAAAATTTTCATTTTGTTGCGATGTATATGACATATCTTTTTATTTACGGGGGGGGGGGGGGGGGGGGGGGGGAGGCATTTTTAACTGAGTGTTGATTCCCAAACCATAAGTCATTTTTAACAAAAATTATAACCGTTACACATCATTAATCAATCAAAACATTGACGATGATCTATGATTGTTAGGTCCGCTTTTTGTAAAATAGGCAAAATGTTGGTTGTTTGCCTATGGTAAATATCCCACTGCACGTTAACTTGAGAATTTAATTATTTCTACTCCTTGAAATTTTTCTAATCATTAGGTCATTTGCATCTTCAACATGTTTCTTGCATGCATATCCACCACATCTAAAACATGTTTGGATCAACAAGAAATCTCTTTCTTATAAAATTCCACCAAGCTATTAGGCGTTGTACTAGTGGAATTTCCCAAACATGGATAACAAAACTTTGGTGTTCATTTTTAGTGCGTGAAATAATTTTCTTCACTTACATTTATTATATTTTTCAAATTTTTATGCATACATAAACTCTAAAATTTCCATTTTGTTGTGATCTATTTGTCTTATTTTTTTTTTTACGAGAAAAATGGGCGAGTGAAAGCTCAAGTTTGGATTTGAAAAAAAATTGAAATTCCAAAATAGAAAGGCGCAAATGCTGAGAGAGTTAATTCCAAAAAATATCTGTGATTTTAAAGGATTGTAAACTCTTTTAGTTTATATATTGGGTTTTGCATTCATCGGAAGAGGCATTTTTCACTGAGTATTGACTTCCAAACCATAAGTCATTTCAAACAAAAATTATAGCCGTTACACATCATTAATCGATCAAAACATTTATGATGATCTATGATTGTTAGGTCTGCTTTTTGTAAAATAGTAAAAAAGTGGGTTGTTTGGGTCTGGTAAATATCCCACCGCACGTTATCTTGAGAATTTAATTTTTTCTACTCCTTGAAATTTTTGGATCATTAGGTCATTTGCATCTTCAACATGTTTCTGGCATGCATATCCACCACATTTAAAACATGTTAGGATCAATTAGATTCTCTTTCTTATAAAATTCCACCAAGCTATTAGGGGTTGTACTAGTGGAATTTCCCAAATTTGGATCACAAAACTTTGGTGTTCATTTTTAGTGCATGAAATAAATTTTTTCACTTTCATTTATTAAAATTTATAATTTTTTGGCATACATAAACTCTAAAAGTTTCTTTTTGTTGTGATCTATTTGCCATATCTTTTTGTTTATGAGAAAAAAGGAAGAGAGAAAACTCAGGTTTGGATTTGAAAAAAAAAATAATCACCCAAAATGCACATATGCTGAGAGAGATAATTCCAAAAACGTATCTATAATTTTGAAGCATTCTAAACTCTTTTAGTTTTTCATATATTGGGTTTCACAATCATCGGAAGAAGGGGAGGGGGAGGCATTTTTGACTGAGTGTTGACTCCCAAATCGTAAGTCATTTTTAATAAAAATTATAACCGTTACACATCATTAATTGGTCAAAACATTTACGATGATCTATGATTGTTAGGTCCGCTTTTTGTAAAATAGGCAAAAAGTGGGTTGTTTGGCTCTGGTAAATATCCCACTGCACGTTAACTTGAGAATTTAATTATTTCTACTCTTTGAAAATTTTCAAATCATTAGGTCATTTTCATCTTCAACATGATTCTGGCATGCATATCCACCACATTTAAAACATGTTAGGATCAACAAGAAATCACTTTCTTATAAAATTCCACAAAGCTAGTAGGCGTTGTACTAGAGGAATTTCCCAAACATGGATAACAAAACTTAGGTGTTCATTTTTAGTGCGTGAAATAATTTTCTTCACTTACATTTATTATAGTTTTCAAATTTTTATGCATACATAAACTCTAAAATTTCCATTTTGTTGCGATCTATTTGTCTTATCTTTTTGTTTACGCGAAAAATGGGATAGTGAAAACTCAAGTTTGGATTTGAAAAAAATTGAAATTCCAAAAAAGAAATACACAAATGCTGAGAGAGTTAATTCCAAAAAATATCTGTGATTTTAAAGGATTTTAAACTCTTTTAGTTGTTTATATATTGGGTTTTGCATTCATCGGAAGAGGCATTTTTCACTGAGTCATTTCTAACAAATATTATAGCCGTTACACTTCATTAATCGATCAAAACATTTACGATGATCTATGATTGTTAGGTCTGCTTTTTGTAAAATAGGAAAAAAGTGGGTTGTTTGGCTCTGGTAAATATCCCACCGCACGTTAACTTGAGAATTTCATTTTTTCAACTCCTTGAAATTTTGGGATCATTAGGTCATTTGCATCTTTAACATGTTTCTCGCATGCATATCCACCGCATTTAAAACAAGTTAAGATCAATTAGAATCTCTTTCTTATAAAATTCCACCAAGCTATTAGGGGTTGTACAAGAGGAATTTCCCAAACATGGATCACAAAACTTTGGTGTTCATTTTTAGTACGTGAAATAATTTTCTTCACTTAAATTTATTTTTGTTTTAAATTTTTTTAGCATACATAAACTCTAAAATTTTCATTTTGTTGTGATCTATTTGCCTTATCTTTTTGTTTACGAGAAAAAAAGGAGAGTGAAAACACATGTTTGGATTTGAAACAAAATTGAAAATGCACAAATGCTGAGAGAGATAATTCCACAAACATATCTGTGATTTTTAAGGATTGAAAACTTTTTTAGTTGTTTATATATTGGTTTTTGCAATCTTTGGAAGAGGCATTATTCACTGAGTATCGACTCCCAAACCATAAGTCATTTCAAACAAAAATTATAGCCGTTACACATCATTAATCGATCAAAACATTTACGATGATCTATGATTGTTAGGTCCGCATTATGTAAAATAGGCAAAAAGTGGATTGTTTGGCTCTCGTAAATATCCCACCGCACGTTAACTTGAGAATTTAATTTTTTCTACTCCTAGAAATTTTTGGATCATTAGGTCATTTGCATCTTCAACATGCTTCTAGCATGCATATCCACCACATTAAAAACATGTTAGGATCAACTAGAATCTCTTTCTTATAAAATTCCACCAAGCTATTAGGGGTTATACTAGTGGAATTTCCCAAACATGGATCAAAAAACTTTGGTGTTCATTTCTCATGCGTGAAATAATTTTTCGTCTCTTACATTTATTATAGTTTTTCAATTTTTTTGCATACATAAACTCTAATATTTTCATTTTGTTGTGATCTATTTGCCTTATCTTTTTGTTACGAGAAAAAAAGGGATAGTGAAAACACAAGTTTGGATTTGAAAAAAAATTGAACACCCAAAATGCACAAATGCTGAGAGTGATAATTCCACAAACCTATCTATGATTTGTAAGGATTGTAAACTCTTTTAGTTGTTTATATATTGGGCTTTGCAATCATCGGAAGAGGCATTTTTCACTGAGTGTTGACTCCCAAACCATAAGTCATTTCAAAGAAAAATTAAAGTCGTTACACATCATTAATCAATCAAAACATTTATGATGATTTATGATTGTTAGGTCCGCTTTTTGTAAAATTGGAAAAAAGTGGGTTGTTTGGCTCTAGTAAATATCCCACCGCAAGTTAACTTGTGAATTTAATTTTTTCTACTCCATTCAAATTTTGGATCATTAGGTCATTTGCATCTTCAACATGTTTTTGGAATGCATATTCACCCCATTTAAAACATGTTAGTATAAATTAGATACCTGTTTATTACAAATTCCACCAAGCTATTAAGGGTTGTACTAGTGGAATTTCCTAAACATGGATAACTAAACCTTTGTGTTCATTTTTAGTGCGTGGAATAATTTTCTTCACTTACATTTATTATAGTTTTCTAATTTTTTGCATACATAAACTCTTAAATTTTCATTTTGTTGTGATCTATTTGCCTTATCTTTTTGTTTACGAGAAAAATGGGAGAGTGAAAACTCAAGTTTGGATTTGAAAAAAAATTGAACTTCCAAAATGGAAATGCACAAATGCTGAGAGAAATAATTCCAAAAAATATCTGTGATTTTTAAGGATTTTAAACTCTTTTAGTTGTTTATATATTGGGTTTTGCAATCATCGGAAGAAGCATTTTTCACTGATTGTTGACTCCCAAACCATAAGTCATCTAAAAAAAATTATAGCTGTTACACATCATTACTCAATCAAAACATTTACAATGAGCTAAGATTGTTAGGTCAGCTTTTAGTAAAATTGGCAAAAAGTGGGTTGTTTGGCTCTGGTAAATATCCCACTACACGTTAACTTGAGAATTTAATTTTTTCTACTCCTTGATATTTTTGGATCATTAGGTCATTTGCATCTTCAACATGTTTCTGGCATGCATATCCACCATACTTAAAACATTTTAGGATCAACTAGAAATCTCTTTCTTATAAAATTCCACCAAGCTATCAGGGGTTGTACTAGGTGAATTTCCCAAAGATGGATCACAAAACTTTGGTGTTCTTTTTTAGTGCATGAAATAATTTTCTTCACTTACATTTATTATAGTTTTCTAATTTTTTTGCATATATAAACTCTAAAATTTTTATTTTGTTGTGATCTATTTGCCTTATCTTTTTGTTTATGAAAAAAAAGGGAGAGTGTAAACTCAAGTTTGGATTTGAAAAAAAGTTGAACTTCCCAAACGGAAATGCACAAAGGCTGAGAGAGATAATTCAAAAAAATATCGCTGATTTTTAAGGATTGTAAAATCTTTTAGTTGTTTATATATTGGGTTTTGCATTCATTGGAAGAGACATTTTTCACTGAGTGTTGACTCCCAAACATTAAGTCATTTCTAACAAAAATTATAGCCGTTAGACATCATTAATCAATCAAAACATTTACGATGATCTATGGTTGTTAGGTCTGCTTTTTTAAAAGTAGGGAAAGAGTGGGTTGTTTGTCTCTGGTAAATATCCCACCGCAAGTTAGCTTGAAAACTTAATTTTTTTTCTTCTGCTTGAAATTTTTGGATCATTCGGTCATTTTCTTCTTCAACATGTTTTGGGCATGCATATCCACCACATTTAAAACATGTTAGTATCAATTAGAATCTCTTTCTTATAAAATTCCACTAAGCTATTAGGGGTTGTACTAGTGGAATTTCCCAAACATGGTTCAGAAAACTTTGGTGTTCATTTTTAGTGCGTGAAATAATTTTCTTCACTTACATTTATTATAGTTTTCAAATTTTTTGCATACATAAACTCTAAAATTTTATTTTTTTGTGATCTATTTGCCTTATCTTTTTGTTTAAGAGAAAAAAGGGAGTGTGAAAACTCAAGTTTTGATTTTAAAAAAAATTGAACAACCAAAATGCACAAATTCTGAGAGAGGTAATTCCACAAATGTATTTGTGATTTTTAAGATTCATATATTGGGTTTTGCAATCATCAAAAGAGGGGGAGGGGGGGCGAGGCATTTTTATCTGAGTGTTGACTCCTAAACCCTAAGTCATTATTAACAAAAATTATAACCGTTACACATCATTAATCGATCAAAAAATTTACAATGATCTATTATTGTTAGGTCCGCTTTTTGTAAAATAGGCAAAAAAGTGGGTTGTTTGGCTCTGGTAAAATACGCCACTGCACGTTAACTTGAGAATTTAATTTTTTCTACTCCTTGAAATTTTTGGATCATTAGGTCATTTGCATGTTGCACATGTTTCTGGCATGCATATCCACCACATTTAAAACATGTTAGGATCAACTAGAAATCTCTCTCTTATAAAATTCCACCAAGCTATCAAGGGTTGAACTTGTGGAATTTCCCAAACATGGATAACAAAACTTTGGTGTTCATTTTTAGTGCGTGAAATAATTTTCTTCACTTACATTTATTATAGTTTTCAAATTTTTATGCATACATAAACTCTAAAATTTTCATTTTGTTGTGATGTATTTGCCTTATCTTTTATTTTACGTGAAAAATGGGAGAGTGAAATCACAAGTTTGAATTTGAAAAAAAAATTGAACTTCCAAACTAGATATGCAAAAATGTTGAGAGAGATAATTCCAAAAAATATTTGTGATTTTTAAGGATTGTAAACTCATTTAGTTGTTTATATATTGGGTTTTGCAATCATCGGAAGGGGCATTTTTCACTGAGCGTTGACAACCATACGTCATTTCTAACAAAAATTATAACCGTCACACATCATTAATTGATCAAAACATTTACGATGATCTATGATTGTTAGGTCTGCTTTTTGTAAAATAGGCAAAAAGAGGGTTGTTTAGCTCTGGTAAATATCGCACCGAACGTTTACTTGAAAATTTAATTTTTTCTACTCCATGAAATTTTTGGACCATTAGGTCATTTGCATCTTCAACTTGTTTCTGCCATGCATATTTACCACATTTAAAACATGTTAGGATCAATTAGAATCTTTTTCTTATAAAAGTCCACCAAGCTATTAGGTGTTGTACTAGTGGAATTTCCCGAACATGTATCACAAAACTTTAGTGTTCAATTTTAGAGCGGGAAATAATTTTCTTCACTTACATTTATTATACTTTTCAATTTTTTTTTGTTGTGATATATCTGCCTTATCTTTTTGTTTACAAGAAAAAAAGGGAGTGTGAAAACTCAAGTTTGGATTTAAAAAAAATTAAACAACCAAAATGAACAAATGTTGAGAGAGGTAATTCTACAAATGTATCTGTGATTTTTAAGGATTGTACACTCTTTTAGTTTTTCATATATTGGGTTTTGCAATCATCGAAAGAGGAGGGGGGGGGGGGGGGTGCGATGCATTTTTAGCTGAGTGTTGACTCCCAAACCTTAAGTCCTTTTTAACAAAAATTATAACTGTTACACATAATTAATCGATCAAAATATTTATGATGATCTATGATTGTTAGGTCCGCTTTTTGTAAGATAGGCAAAAAGTAGGTTGTTTGGCTCTGGTAAATATCCCACTGCATGGTAACTTGAGAACTTAATTTTTTCTACTCCTCGAAATTTTTGGATCATTAGGTCAATTGCATCATCAACATGTTTCTGGCTTGCATATCCACGACATTTAAAACATGTTAGGATCAACTAGAAATATCTTTCTTATAAAATTCCACCAAGCTATTAGGGGTTGTTTGTAAGTGGAATTTCCCAAATATGGATAACAAAACTTTGGTGTTCATTTTTAGTGCGTGAAATAATTTTCTTCACTTACATTTATTATAGTTTTCTAAGTTTTAAGCATGCATATACTCTAAAATTTTCATTTTGTTGTGATCTATTTTCCTTATCTTTTATTTTACGAGAAAAATGGGAGAGTGAAAACTCAAGTTTGGATTTGAAAAAAAATTGAACTTCCAAAATGGGAATCCACAAATGCTAAGAGAGATAATTCCAAAAAATATCTGTGATTTTTAAGGATTTTAAACTCTTTTAGTTGTTTATATATTGGGTTTTGCAATCGTCGGAATGGGCATTTTTCACTGAGTGTTGACTCCCAAACCATAAGTGATTTCTAATAAACATTATAGCCGTTAGACATCATTAATCGATCAAAACATTTATGATGATCTAAGATTATTAGGTCCGCTTTTTGTAAAGGAGGCAAAAAGAGGGTTGTTTGGCTCTGGTAAATATCCCACCGCACGTTAACTTGAAAGTTTAATTTTTTCTACTCCTTGAAATTTTTGGACCATTAGGTCATTTGCATCGTCAACATGTTTCTGGCATGCATATCTGCTTCATATAAAACATGTTAGGATCAATTAGAATCTCTTTCTTATAAAATTCCTCGAAGCTATTAGGGGTTCTGCTAGTGGAATTTCCCAAACATGGATCACAAAACTTTGGTGTTCATTTTTATTGCGTGAAATAATTTTCATCACTTACACTTATTATAGTTTTCAAATTTTTTTGCATACATAAACTCTAAAATTTTCATTTTGTTGTGATCTATTTGCCTTATCTTTTTCTTTTCGAGAAAAAAGGGAGAATGAAAACTCAAGTTTGGATTTGTAAAAAAATTGAACACCCAAAATGCACAAATTCTGAGAGAGATGATTTCACAAAAGTATCTATGATTTTTAAGGACTGTAAACTCTTGTAGTTTTTCATATACTGGGTTTTGCAATCATCTGAAGAGGGGTGCGAGGCATTTTTAACTGAGTGTTGACTCAAAAACCATAAGTCATTTTAAAAAAACTTATAAATGTTACATTTCATTAATCTATCAAAACATTTACGATGATCTATGATTGTTAGGTCCGCTTTTTGTAAAATAGGCAAAAAGTGGGTTGTTTGGCTTTGGTAAATATCCCACTGCACGTTAACTTGAGAATTTAATTTTTTCTTCTCCTTGAAATTTTTGGATCATTAGGTCATTTGCATCTTCAACATGTTTCTGGCATGCATAACCACCACATTTAAAACATCTTAGGATCAACTAGAAATCTCTTTCTTATCAAATTCCACCAAGCTATCAGAGGTGGTACTAGTGGAATTTCCCAAACATGGATAACAAAACTTTGGTTTTCATTTTCAGAGCGTGAAATGATTTTCTTCACATACATTTATGATTGTTTTATAATTTTTTTGCAAACATAAACTCTAAAATTTTCATTTTGTTGTGATCAATGCTTTATATTTTGTTTACGAAAGAAAAAAAGGAGGGTGAAAACTCAAGTTTGTATTTGAAAAAAAATTGAACACCCAAAATGCACAAATGCTGAGAGAGATAATTCCACAAACGTGTTTGTGATTTTTAAGGATTGAAAACTCTTTTAGCTTTTCATATATTTGGTTTTGCAATCATTTGAAGGGGGGGGGGGGGGAGGAGGCGAGGCATTTTTAACAGAGTGTTGACTCCCTAACCATAAGTCATTTTTAACACAAATGATAACCGTTACACATAATTAATCGATCAAAACATTTACGATGATCTATGAATGTTAGGTCTGCTTTTTGAAAAAATAGGCAAAAAGTGGGTTGTTTTGCCTTGGTAAATATCCCACTGTGCACGTTAACTTGAGAAATTAATTTTTTTCTACACCTTGAAAATTTTGGATGTTTAGGTTATTTGCTTCTTCAACATGTTTCTGGCATTCATATCCACCACATTTAAATCATGTTAGGGGTTGTACTAGTGGAATTTCCTAAACAAGGATAACAAAACTCTGGTGTTATTTTTTAGTGCGTGAAATAATTTTCTTCACTTACATTTATTATAGTATTCCAATTTTTTTCCATACATAAACTCTAAAATTTTCATTTTGTTGTGATTTATTTGCCTTAACGTTTTGTTTACGAGAAAAATGGGAGAGTGAAAACTCAAGTTGGATTTTAAAAGAAATTAAACTTCCAAAATGGAAATGCATAAATGCTGAGAGTGATAATTCCACAAAATATCTATAATTTTTAAGGATTGTAAACTATTTTAGTTGTTTATATAATGGTTTTTGCAATCATCGAAAGGGGCATTTTTCACTTAGTGTTGACTTCCAAACCATAAGTCAATTTTAACAAAAATTATAGCCATTACACATAATTAATCGATCAAAACATTCACGATAATCTATAATTGTTAGGTCTGCTTTTATTAAAATAGGCAAAAAGTGGGTTGTTTCGCTATGGTAAATATGCCACTGCACGTTAACTTGAGAATTTAATTTTTTCTACTCCCTGAAATTTTTGGTTCATTAGGTCATTTTCATCTTCTACATGTTTCTCGCATGCATATCCACCACATTTAAAAAATTTTAGGATCAACTAGAAATTTCTTTCTTATAAAATTCCACCAAGCTATCAGGGGTGGTACTAATAAAATTTCCCAAACATGGATAATTAAACATTGGTGTTCATTTTTGTGCATGAAATAATTTTCTTTACTTACATTTATTATAGCTTTATAATTTTTTTGCATACATAAACTCTAAAATTTTCTTTTCCTTGTGATCTATTTGCCTTATCCTTGTGTTTACGACAAAAATGGGAGAGTGAAAACTCGAGTTTGGATTTGGAAAAAAATTGTACAAAATGGAAATGTACAAATGCAGAGAGAGATAATTCCAAAAAATATCTGTGATTTTTAAGGATTGTAAACCCTTTTAGTTGTTTATATATTGGGTTTTACAATCATCGGAAGAGGCATTTTTCACTGAATGTTGACACCCAATACATAAGTAAATTTTAACAAAAAATGTAGCCATAAAACATCATTAATTGATCAAAACATTTACGATGATCTATGATTACTAGGTCTGCTTTTTGTAAAATAGGCAAAAAGTGGGTTGTTTGGCTCTGGTAAACATCCAACCACACGTTAACTTGAGAATTTAATTTTTCCTACTCTTTGAAATTTTTGGATCATTAGGTCATTTTCATCTTCAACATGTTTCTAGCTTGCATATCCACCACATTTAAAATATGTAAGGATCAATTAGAAATCTCTTTCTTATAAAATTTCACCAAGCTATTAGGGGTTGTACTAGTGGAATTTCACAAACATGGATAACAAAGCTTTGGAGTTCATTTTTAGTGCATGAAATAATTTTCTTCACTTACATTTATTATAGTTTTCAAATTTTTTTGCAACCATAAACTCTAAAATTTTCCTTTTGTTGTGATCGTTTTGTTTACGAGAAAAGAGGGAAAAGTTTGGATTCGAAAAAAATTTGAACATCCAAAATGGAAATGCACAAATACTGAGAGTGATAATTCCAAAAAGTATCTGTGATTTTTTAGGATAGGCAAAAAGTGGGTTGTTTGGCTCTTGTAAATATCCAACCACACGTTAACTTGAGAATTTAATTTTTTGTAGTCCTTGAAATTTTTGGATCATTAGGTCATTTGCGTCTTCAACACGTTTCTGGCATGCATATCCACCACATTTAAAACATGTTAGGATAAAATCTCTTTCTTATAAAAGTCCACCAAGCAATTAGGGGTTGTACTAGTGGAATTTCCAAAACAAGGATAACAAAACTTTGGAATTCATTTTTAGTGCGTGAAATAATTTTCTTGACATACATTTATTACAATTTTTGAATTTTTTTGCATATATAAACTCTAAAATTTTTAATTTGTTGTGATCGTTTTGTTTACGAGAAACGTGGGAAGTGTTTGTATTTGAAAAAAAATTGAACATCCAAAATGGAAACGCAAAAATGCTGAGAGAGATAATTCTAAAAATTGTCAGTTATTTTTTAGGATTGTAAAATCTTTTAGTTGTTTATATATTGGGTTTTGCAATCATCGGAAGATGCATTTTTCACTGAGAGTTGACTCCCAAACCATAAGTCATTTCTAACAAAATCTATAGCCATTACACATCATTAATCGATCAAAACATTTACGATGATCTATGATTGTTAGGTCTGGTTTTTCTAAAATGGGAAAAAAGTGGGTTGTTTGGCTCTAGGTAATATCCCACCGCACGTTAACTTGAGAATTTAATTTTTTCTACTCAAAATTTTTGGATCATTAGGTCATTTGCATCTTCAACATGTTTCTGGCATGCATATCCACCACATTTAAAACATGTTAGGATCAATTAGAATCTCTTTCTTATAAAATTCCACCTAGCTATTAGAGGATGTACTAGTGGAATTTCCCAAACATGGATCACAAAACTATGGTGTTCATTTTTAATGCTTGAAATAATTTTCTTCACTTACATTTATTATAGTTTTTAATTTTTTTTGCATACATAAACTCTAAAATTTTAATTTTGTTGTGATCTATTTGTCTTATCTTTTTGTTTAAGAGAAAAAAGGGAGAGAGAAAACTCAAGTTTGGATTTGAAAAAAAATTGAACACCCAAAATGCACAAATGCTGAGAAAAATAATTTCACAAACATATCTCTGATTTTTAAGGTTTCAAAACTCTTTTAGTTTTTCATATAGAGGGTTTTGCTATCATCGGAAGAGGGGGGAGGAGGCATTTTTAACTGAGTGTTGACTCCCAAACCATTAGTCATTTTTAAAAAAAATATAACCGTTACACATCATTAATCAATCAAAACATTTACGATGATCTATGATTGTTAGGTCCGATTTTTGTAAAATAGGCAAAAAGTGGGTTGTTTGGCTCTGGTAAATATCCCACTACATGTTCACTTGAGAATTTAATTTTTTCTAGTCCTTGAAATTTTGGGATCATTTGGTCATTTGCATCTTCAACATATTTTTGGCAGGCATATCCACCACATTTAAAACTTGTTAGGATCAATTATAATCTCTTTCTTATAAAATTCCACAAAGCAATTAGGGGTTGTACTAGTGGAATTTCCCAAACATTGATCACAAAACTTTGGTGTTCATTTTTAGTGCGTGAAATAATTTTCTTCACATACATTTATTATAGTTTTCATATTTTTTTGCTTATATAAACTCAAAATTTTTCATTTTGTTCTGATCTATTTGCCTTATCTTTTTGTTTACGAGAAAAAAGGGAGAGTGAAAACACAAGTTTGGATTTGAAAAAAATTGAACACCCAAAATGCACAAGTGCAGAGAGAGATAATTCCACAAATGTATCTATGATTTTTAAGGATTGTAAACTCTTTTAGTTTTTCATATATTGGGTTTTGCAATCCTCGGAAGAGGGGAGGGGGCAGGGGGTGGCTTTTTTAACTGAGTGTTGACTCCCAAACCATTAGTCATTTCTAACAAAAGTTATAGCCGCTAAACATCTTTAATTGATCAAAACATTTATGATGATCTATGCTTGTTTGGTTGGCTTTTTGTAAAATAGGAAAAAAGTGGGTTGTTTGGCTCTGGTAAATATCCCATCGCAAGTTATCTTAAGAATTTAATTTTTCTACTCCTTGAAAATTTTGGATCATTAGGTCATTTGCATCTTCAACATGTTTCTGGCATGCATATCCACCACATTTAATACATGTTATGATCAATTAGAATCTCTTTCTTATAAAATTCCACCAAGCTATTAGGGGTTGTACTAGTGGAATTTCCCAAACTTGGATCACAAAACTTTGGTGTTCATTTTTAGTGCATGAAATAATTTTCTTCACTTTCGTTTATTATTGTTTTTAATTTTTTTGCATACATAAACACTAAAAGTTTCATTTTGTTGTGATATATTTGCCTTATCTTTTTGTTTATGAGAAAAAAGGGAGAGAGAAAACCCAAGTATGGATTTGAAAAAAAATTGAACACCCAAAATGCACAAATGCTGAGAGAGATAATTCCACAAACGTGTCTATGACTTTTAAGGTCTATAAAATTTTTTAGTTTTTCTTATATTGGGTTTTGCAATCATCGGAAGAGAGGGGGGGGGGGGGGGGGGGGGGGGGGGGGGGTGTGTGAGGCTTTTTTAACTGTATGTTGACTCCCAAACCATAAGTCATTTCTAACAAAACTTATAGCCGTTACACATCATTAATCGATCAAAACATTTACAATGATAAATGATTTTAGGTTTGATTTTCTTAAAATAGGCAAAAAGTGGGTTGTTTGGCTCTGGTAAATATCCCACTGCATGTTAACTTGAGAATTTAATTTTTTCTACTCGAAATTTTTGGATCATTAGGTCAGTTGCAACTTCAACATGTTTCTGGCATGCATATCCACCACATTTTCAACATGTTTCTGGCATGCTCATCCACGACATTTAAAACATGTTAGGATCAACTAGAAATCTCTTTCTTATAAAATTCCACCAAGCTATTAGGCGATGTACTAGTGGAATTTCCCAAACATGGATAACTAAACTTTAGTGTTCATTTTTAGTGCGTGAAATAATTTTCTTCACTTACATTTATTATAATTTTCTAATTTTTTTGCATACATAAACTCTTAAATTTTCATTTTGTTGTGATTTATTTGCCTGATCTTTTTGTTTACGAGAAATGGGAGAGTGAAAACTCAAGTTTGAATTTGAAAAAAAATTGAACACCTAAAATGCACAAATGCTAAGAGAGATAATTCCACAAACGTATCTGTCATTTTCAAGGATTGTAAATTCTTTTAGTTTTTCATATATTGGGTTTTGGAATCATCGGAAAAGGAGGGGGGGGAGGCATTTGTTTCTCCAAAATCATAAGCCTATTCTATAAAAAATTATAGCCATTAAAAATCATTAATCGATCAAAACATTTTTGATGATCTATGATTGTTAAGTCCGCTTTTTCTATAATAGGCAAAAAGTGGGTTATTTGGCTCTGTTAAATATCCCACCACACATTAACTTGAGAATTTATTTTTTCTACTCCTTGAAGTTTTTGGATCATTAGGTCATTTGCATCTTCAACATGTTTCTGGCATGCATATCCACCACATTTAAAACATGTTAAGATCAATTAGAATCTCTTTCTTATAAAATTCCACCAAGCTATTAGGGGTTGTACTAGTGGAATTTCCATAACATGGATCACAAAACTTTGGTGTTCATTTTTAGTGCAAAAATAATTTTCATCATTTAAATTTATTATATTTTTGAAATTTTTTTTCATACACAAACACTAAAATTTACATTTTGTTGCGATCTATATGACTTATCTTTTTATTTACGAGAAAAAAGGGAGAGCGAAAACTCAAGTTTGGATTTGAAAAAAAATATATCACCCAAAATGCACATATGCTAAGAGAGATAATTCCAAAAACGTATGTGTGATTTTGAAGGATTCTAAACTCTTTTAGTTTTTCATATATTGGTTTTCATAATCATCGGAAGAGGGGGGGGGGGGGGGGGGTGAGGCATTTTTAACTGAGTGTTGATTCCCAAACCATAAGTCATTTTTAACAAAAATTATAACCGTTACACATCATTAATTGATCAAAACATTGACGATGATCTATGATTGTTAGGTCCGCTTTTTGTAAAATAGGCAAAATGTTGGTTGTTTGCCTATGGTAAATATCCCACTGCACGTTAACTTGAGAATTTAATTATTTCTACTCCTTGAAATTTTTCTAATCATTAGGTCATTTGCATCTTCAACATGTTTCTTGCATGCATATCCACCACAATTAAAACATGTTTGGATCAACAAGAAATCTCTTTCTTATAAAATTCCACCAAGCTATTAGGCGTTGTACTAGTGGAATTTCCCAAACATGGATAACAAAACTTTGGTGTTCATTTTTAGTGCGTGAAATAATTTTCTTCACTTACATTTATTATATTTTTCAAATTTTTATGCATACATAAACTCTAAAATTTCCATTTTGTTGTGATCTATTTGTCTTATTTTTTTTTACGAGAAAAATGGGCGAGTGAAAGCTTTGGATTTGAAAAAAAATTGAAATTTCAAAATAGAAATGCGCAAATGCTGAGAGAGTTAATTCCAAAAAATATATGTGATTTTAAAGGATTTTAAACTCTTTTAGTTGTTTATATATTGGGTTTTGCATTCATCGGAAGAGGCATTTTTCACTGAGTATTGACTTCCAAACCATAAGTCATTTCAAACAAAAATTATAGCCGTTACACATCATTAATCGATCAAAACATTTATGATGATCTATGATTGTTAGGTCTGCTTTTTGTAAAATAGTAAAAAAGTGGGTTGTTTGGGTCTGGTAAATATCCCACCACACGTTATCTTGAGAATTTAATTTTTTCTACTCCTTGAAATTTTTGGATCATTAGGTCATTTGCATCTTCAACATGTTTCTGGCATGCATATCCACCACATTTAAAACATGTTAGGATCAATTAGATTCTCTTTCTTATAAAATTCCACCAAGCTATTAGGGGTTGTACTAGTGGAATTTCCCAAACTTGGAACACAAAACTTTGGTGTTCATTTTTAGTGCATGAAATAAATTTTTTCACTTTCATTTATTAAAATTTATAATTTTTTTGCATACATAAACTCTAAAAGTTTCTTTTTGTTGTGATCTATTTGCCATATCTTTTTGTTTACGAGAAAAAAGGAAGAGAGAAAACTCAAGTTTGGATTTGAAAAAAAAAATAATCACCCAAAATGCACATATGCTGAGAGTGATAATTCCAAAAACGTATCTATAATTTTGAAGCATTCTAAACTCTTTTAGTTTTTCATATATTGGGTTTCACAATCATCGGAAGAAGGGGAGGGGGAGGCATTTTTGACTGAGTGTTGACTCCCAAACCGTAAGTCATTTTTAATAAAAATTATAACCGTTACACATCATTAATTTGTCAAAACATTTACGATGATCTATGATTGTTAGGTCTGCTTTTTGTAAAATAGGCAAAAAGTGGGTTGTTTGGCTCTGGTAAATATCCCACTGCACGTTAACTTGAGAATTTAATTATTTCTACTCTTTGAAAATTTTCTGATCATTAGGTCATTTTCATCTTCAACATGTTTCTGGCATGCATATCCACCACATTTAAAACATGTTAGGATCAACAAGAAATCACTTTCTTATAAAATTCCACAAAGCTATTAGGTGTTGTACTAGAGGAATTTCCCAAACATGGATAACAAAACTTAGGTGTTCATTTTTAGTGCGTGAAATAATTTTCTTCACTTACATTTATTATAGTTTTCAAATTTTTATGCATACATAAACTCTAAAATTTCCATTTTGTGGCTATCTATTTGTCTTATCTTTTTGTTTACGAGAAAAATGGGATAGTGAAAACTCAAGTTTGGATTTGAAAAAAATTGAAATTCCAAAAAAGAAATACACAAATGCTGAGAGAGTTAATTCCAAAAAATATCTGTGATTTTAAAGGATTTTAAACTCTTTTAGTTGTTTATATATTGGGTTTTGCATTCATCGGAAGAGGCATTTTTCACTGAGTCATTTCTAACAAATATTATAGCCGTTACACTTCATTAATCGATCAAAACATTTACGATGATCTATGATTGTTAGGTCTGCTTTTTGTAAAATAGGAAAAAAGTGGGTTGTTTGGCTCTGGTAAATATCCCACCGCACGTTAACTTGAGAATTTCATTTTTTCTACTCCTTGAAATTTTGGGATCATTAGGTCATTTGCATCTCCAACATGTTTCTGGCATGCATATCCACCGCATTTAAAACAAGTTAAGATCAATTAGAATCTCTGTCTTTCTTAGAAAATTCCACCAAGCTATTAGGGGTTGTACAAGAGGAATTTCCCAAACATGGATAACAAAACTTAGGTGTTCATTTTTAGTGCGTGAAATAATTTTCTTCACTTACATTTATTATAGTTTTCAAATTTTTATGCATACATAAACTCTAAAATTTCCATTTTGTTGCGATCTATTTGTCTTATCTTTTTGTTTACGAGAAAAATGGGATAGTGAAAACTCAAGTTTGGATTTGAAAAATATTGAAATTCCAAAAAAGAAATACACAAATGCTGAGAGAGTTAATTCCAAAAAATATCTGTGATTTTAAAGGATTTTAAACTCTTTTAGTTGTTTATATATATTGGGTTTTGCATTCATCGGAAGAGGCATTTTTCACTGAGTCATTTCTAACAAATATTATAGCCGTTACACTTCATTAATCGATCAAAACATTTACGATGATCTATGATTGTTAGGTCTGCTTTTTGTAAAATAGGAAAAAAGTGGGTTGTTTGGCTCTGGTAAATATCCCACCGCACGTTAACTTGAGAATTTCATTTTTTCTACTCCTTGAAATTTTGGGATCATTAGGTCATTTGCATCTTCAACATGTTTCTGGCATGCATATCCACCGCATTTAAAACAAGTTAAGATCAATTAGAATCTCTGTCTTTCTTAGAAAATTCCACCAAGCTATTAGGGGTTGTACAAGAGGAATTTCCCAAACATGGATAACAAAACTTAGGTGTTCATTTTTAGTGCGTGAAATAATTTTCTTCACTTACATTTATTATAGTTTTCAAATTTTTATGCATACATAAACTCTAAAATTTCCATTTTGTTGCGATCTATTTGTCTTATCTTTTTGTTTACGAGAAAAATGGGATAGTGAAAACTCAAGTTTGGATTTGAAAAATATTGAAATTCCAAAAAAGAAATACACAAATGCTGAGAGAGTTAATTCCAAAAAATATCTGTGATTTTAAAGGATTTTAAACTCTTTTAGTTGTTTATATATTGGGTTTTGCATTCATCGGAAGAGGCATTTTTCACTGAGTCATTTCTAACAAATATTATAGCCGTTACACTTCATTAATCGATCAAAACATTTACGATGATCTATGATTGTTAGGTCTGCTTTTTGTAAAATAGGAAAAAAGTGGGTTGTTTGGCTCTGGTAAATATCCCACCGCACGTTAACTTGAGAATTTCATTTTTTCTACTCCTTGAAATTTTGGGATCATTAGGTCATTTGCATCTTCAACATGTTTCTGGCATGCATATCCACCGCATTTAAAACAAGTTAAGATCAATTAGAATCTCTGTCTTTCTTAGAAAATTCCACCAAGCTATTAGGGGTTGTACAAGAGGAATTTCCCAAACATGGATAACAAAACTTAGGTGTTCATTTTTAGTGCGTGAAATAATTTTCTTCACTTACATTTATTATAGTTTTCAAATTTTTATGCATACATAAACTCTAAAATTTCCATTTTGTTGCGATCTATTTGTCTTATCTTTTTGTTTACGAGAAAAATGGGATAGTGAAAACTCAAGTTTGGATTTGAAAAATATTGAAATTCCAAAAAAGAAATACACAAATGCTGAGAGAGTTAATTCCAAAAAATATCTGTGATTTTAAAGGATTTTAAACTCTTTTAGTTGTTTATATATTGGGTTTTGCATTCATCGGAAGAGGCATTTTTCACTGAGTCATTTCTAACAAATATTATAGCCGTTACACTTCATTAATCGATCAAAACATTTACGATGATCTATGATTGTTAGGTCTGCTTTTTGTAAAATAGGAAAAAAGTGGGTTGTTTGGCTCTGGTAAATATCCCACCGCACGTTAACTTGAGAATTTCATTTTTTCTACTCCTTGAAATTTTGGGATCATTAGGTCATTTGCATCTTCAACATGTTTCTGGCATGCATATCCACCGCATTTAAAACAAGTTAAGATCAATTAGAATCTCTGTCTTTCTTAGAAAATTCCACCAAGCTATTAGGGGTTGTACAAGAGGAATTTCCCAAACATGGATAACAAAACTTAGGTGTTCATTTTTAGTGCGTGAAATAATTTTCTTCACTTACATTTATTATAGTTTTCAAATTTTTATGCATACATAAACTCTAAAATTTCCATTTTGTTGCGATCTATTTGTCTTATCTTTTTGTTTACGAGAAAAATGGGATAGTGAAAACTCAAGTTTGGATTTGAAAAATATTGAAATTCCAAAAAAGAAATACACAAATGCTGAGAGAGTTAATTCCAAAAAATATCTGTGATTTTAAAGGATTTTAAACTCTTTTAGTTGTTTATATATTGGGTTTTGCATTCATCGGAAGAGGCATTTTTCACTGAGTCATTTCTAACAAATATTATAGCCGTTACACTTCATTAATCGATCAAAACATTTACGATGATCTATGATTGTTAGGTCTGCTTTTTGTAAAATAGGAAAAAAGTGGGTTGTTTGGCTCTGGTAAATATCCCACCGCACGTTAACTTGAGAATTTCATTTTTTCTACTCCTTGAAATTTTGGGATCATTAGGTCATTTGCATCTTCAACATGTTTCTGGCATGCATATCCACCGCATTTAAAACAAGTTAAGATCAATTAGAATCTCTGTCTTTCTTAGAAAATTCCACCAAGCTATTAGGGGTTGTACAAGAGGAATTTCCCAAACATGGATCACAAAACTTTGGTGTTCATTTTTAGTACGTGAAATAATTTTCTTCACTTAAATTTATTGTTTTTTTAAATTTTTTTAGCATACATAAACTCTAAAATTTTCATTTTGTTGTGATCTATTTAACTTATCTTTTTGTTTACGAGAAAAAAAGGAGAGTGAAAACACAAGTTTGGATTTGAAACAAAATTGAACACCCAAAATGCACAAATGCTGAGAGAGATAATTCCACAAACGTATCTGTGATTTTTAAGGATTGAAAACTCCTTTAGTTGTTTATATATTGGTTTTTGCAATCTTTGGAAGAGGCATTATTCACTGAGTGTCGACTCCCAAACCATAAGTCATTTCGAACAAAAATTATAGCCGTTACACATCATTAATCGATCAAAACATTTACGATGATCTATGATTGTTAGGTCCGCATTATGTAAAATAGGCAAAAAGTGGATTGTTTGGCTCTCGTAAATATCCCACCGCACGTTAACTTGAGAATTTAATTTTTTCTACTCCTAAAATTTTTTGGATCATTAGGTCATTTGCATCTTCAACATGCTTCTAGCATGCATATCCACCACATTAAAAACATGTTAGGATCAACTAGAATCTCTTTCTTATAAAATTCCACCAAGCTATTAGGGGTTATACTAGTGGAATTTCCCAAACATGGATCACAAAACTTTGGTGTTCATTTCTCATGCGTGAAATAATTTTTGTCTCTTACATTTATTATAGTTTTTCAATTTTTTTGCATACATAAACTCTAATATTTTCATTTTGTTGTGATCTATTTGCCTTATCTTTTTGTTAAGAGAAAAAAAGGGATAGTGAAAACACAAGTTTGGATTTGAAAAAAAATTGAACACCCAAAATGCACAAATGCTGAGAGTGATAATTCCACAAACCTATCTATGATTTGTAAGGATTGTAAACTCTTTTAGTTGTTTATATATTGGGCTTTGCAATCATCGGAAGAGGCATTTTCACTGAGTGTTGACTCCCAAACCATAAGTCATTTCAAAGAAAAATTAAAGCCGTTACACATCATTAATCAATCAAAACATTTACGATGATTTATGATTGTTAGGTCCGCTTTTTGTAAAATTGGAAAAAAGTGGGTTGTTTGGCTCTAGTAAATATCCCACCGCAAGTTAATTTGAGAATTTAATTTTTTCTACTCCATTCAAATTTTGGATCATTAGGTCATTTGCATCTTCAACATGTTTTTGGAATGCATATTCACCCCATTTAAAACATGTTAGTATAAATTAGATATCTGTTTATTACAAATTCCACCAAGCTGTTAGGGGTTGTATTAGTGGAATTTCCTAAACATGGATAACTAAACCTTTGTGTTCATTTTTAGTGCGTGGAATAATTTTCTTCACTTACATTTATTATAGTTTTCTAATTTTTTGCATACATAAACTCTTAAATTTTCATTTTGTTGTGATCTATTTGCCTTATCTTTTTGTTTACGAGAAAAATGGGAGAGTGAAAACTCAAGTTTGGATTTGAAAAAAAATTGAACTTCCAAAATGGAAATGCACAAATGCTGAGAGAAATAATTCCAAAAAATATCTGTGATTTTTAAGGATTGTAAACTCTTTTAGTTGTTTATATATTGGGTTTTGCAATCATCGGAAGAAGCATTTTTCACTGATTGTTGACTCCCAAACCATAAGTCATTTCTACAAAAAAATTATAGCTGTTACACATCATTACTCAATCAAAACATTTACAATGATCTAAGATTGTTAGGTCTGCTTTTAGTAAAATTGGCAAAAAGTGGGTTGTTTGGCTCTGGTAAATATCCCACTACACGTTAACTTGAGAATTTAATTTTTTCTACTCCTTGATATTTTTGGATCATTAAGTCATTTGCATCTTCAACATGTTTCTGGCATGCATATCCACCATACTTAAAACATTTTAGCATCAACTAGAAATCTCTTTCTTATAAAATTCCACCAAGCTATCAGGGGTTGTACTAGGTGAATTTCCCAAAGATGGATCACAAAACTTTGGTGTTCTTTTTTAGTGCATGAAATAATTTTCTTCACTTACATTTATTATAGTTTTCTAATTTTTTTTCATATATAAACTCTGAAATTTTCATTTTGTTGTGATCTATTTGCCTTATCTTTTTGTTTACGAGGAAAAAGGGAGAGTGTAAACTCAAGATTGGATTTGAAAAAAACTTGATCTTCCCAAACGGAAATGCACAAAGGCTGAGAGAGATAATTCAAAAAAATATCTGTGATTTTTAAGGATTGTAAACTCTTTTAGTTGTTTATATATTGGGTTTTGCATTCATTGGAAGAGACATTTTTCACTGAGTGTTGACTCCCAAACAATAAGTCATTTCTAACAAAAATTATAGCCGTTAGACATCATTAACTAATCAAAACATTTACGATGATCTATGGTTGTTAGGTCTGCTTTTTTAAAAGTAGGGAAGGAGTGGGTTGTTTGGCTCTGGTAAATATCCCACCGCACGTTAACTTGAAAATTTAATTTTTTTTCTTCTGCTTGAAATTTTTGGATCATTCGGTCATTTTCTTCTTCAACATGTTTTGGGCATGCATATCCACCACATTTAAAACATGTTAGTATCAATTAGAATCTCTTTCTGATAAAATTCCACTAAGCTATTAGGGGTTGTACTAGTGGAATTTCCCAAACATGGTTCAGAAAACTTTGGTGTTCATTTTTAGTGCGTGAAATAATTTTCTTCACTTACATTTATTATAGTTTTCAAATTTTTTGCATACATAAACTCTAAAATTTTATTTTTTTGTGATCTATTTGCCTTATCTTTTTGTTTAAGAGAAAAAAGGGAGTGCGAAAACTCAAGTTTTGATTTTAAAAAAAATTGAACAACCAAAATGCACAAATTCTGAGAGAGGTAATTGCACAAACGTATTTGTGATTTTTAAGGATTCATATATTGGGTTTTGCAATCATCAAAAGAGGGGGAGGGGGGGGCGAGGCATTTTTATCTGAGTGTTGACTCCTAAACCCTAAGTCATTATTAACAAAAATTATAACCGTTACACATCATTAATCGATCAAAAAATTTACAATGATCTATTATTGTTAGGTCCGGTTTTTGTAAAATAGGCAAAAAAGTGGGTTGTTTGGCTCTGGTAAAATATGCCACTGCACGTTAACTTGAGAATTTAATTTTTTCTACAACTTGAAATTTTTGGATCATTAGGTCATTTGCATGTTGCACATGTTTCTGGCATGCATATCTACCACATTTAAAACATGTTAGGATCAACTAGAAATCTCTCTCTTATAAAATTCCACCAAGCTATCAGGGGTTGAACTTGTGGAATTTCCCAAACATGGATAACAAAACTTTGGTGTTCATTTTTAGTGCGTGAAATGATTTTCTTCACTTACATTTATTATAGTTTTCAAATTTTTATGCATACATAAACTCTAAAATTTTCATTTTGTTGTGATGTATTTGCCTTATCTTTTATTTTACGTGAAAAAATGGGAGAGTGAAATCACAAGTTTGAATTTGAAAAAAAAATTGAACTTCCAAACTAGATATGCAAAAATGTTGAGAGAGATAATTCCAAAAAATATTTGTGATTTTTAAGGATTGTAAACTCATTTAGTTGTTTATATATTGGGTTTTGCAATCATCGGAAGGGGCATTTTTCACTGAGCGTTGACAACCATACGTCATTTCTAACAAAAATTATAACTGTCACACATCATTAATTGATCAAAACATTTACGATGATCTATGATTGTTAGGTCCGCTTTTTGTAAAATAGGCAAAAAGAGGGTTGTTTAGCTCTGGTAAATATCGCACCGAACGTTTACTTGAAAATTTAATTTTTTCTACTCCATGAAATTTTTGGACCATTAGGTCATTTGCATCTTCAACTTATTTCTGCCATGCATATTTACCACATTTAAAACATGTTAGAATCAATTAGAATTTTTTTCTTATAAAAGTCCACCAAGCTATTAGGTGTTGTACTAGTGGAATTTCCCGAACATGTATCACAAAACTTTAGTGTTCAATTTTAGAGCGGGAAATAATTTTCTTCACTTACATTTATTATACTTTTCAATTTTTTTGTTGTTGTGATATATCTGCCTTATCTTATTGTTTACAAGAAAAAAAGGAGTGTGAAAACTCAAGTTTGGATTTAAAAAAAATTAAACAACCAAAATGCACAAATGTTGAGAGAGGTAATTCTACAAACGTATCTGTGATTTTTAAGGATTGCACACTCTTTTAGTTTTTCATATATTGGGTTTTGCAATCATCGAAAGAGGAGGGGGGGGGGGGGGGGGGGTGCGATGCATTTTTAGCTGAGTGTTGACTCCCAAACCTTAAGTCATTTTTAACAAAAATTATAACTGTTACACATAATTAATCGAACAAAATATTTATGATGATCTATGATTGTTAGGTCCGCTTTTTGTAAGATAGGCAAAAAGTAGGTTGTTTGGCTCTGGTAAATATCCCACTGCTTGTTAACTTGAGAACTTAATTTTTTCTACTCTTTAAAATCTTTGGATCATTAGGTCAATTGCATCATCAACATGTTTCTGGCTTGCATATCCACGACATTTAAAATATGTTAGGATCAACTAGAAATATCTTTCTTATAAAATTCCACCAAGCTATTAGGGGTTGTTAGTAAGTGGAATTTCCCAAATATGGATAACAAAACTTTGGTGTTCATTTTTAGTGCGTGAAATAATTTTCTTCACTTACATTTATTATAGTTTTCTAAGTTTTAAGCATGCATATACTCTAAAATTTTCATTTTGTTGTGATCTATTTTCCTTATCTTTTATTTTACGAGAAAAATGGGAGAGTGAAAACTCAAGTTTGGATTTGAAAAAAAATTGAACTTCCAAAATGGGAATCCACAAATGCTAAGAGTGATAATTCCAAAAAATATCTGTGATTTTTAAGGATTTTAAACTCTTTTAGTTGTTTATATATTGGGTTTTGCAATCGTCGGAATGGGCATTTTTCACTGAGTGTTGACTCCCAAACCATAAGTGATTTCTAATAAACATTATAGCCGTTAGACATCATTAATCGATCAAAACATTTATGATGATCTATGATTGTTAGGTCCGCTTTTTGTAAAGGAGGCAAAAAGAGGGTTGTTTGGCTCTGGTAAATATCCCACCGCACGTTAACTTGAAAGTTTAATTTTTTCTACTCCTTGAAATTTTTGGACCATTAGGTCATTTTAAAAATTTTTTGCCTACATAAACTCTAAAATTTTCATTTTGTTGTAATCGTTTTGTTAACAGAAAAGTTGGACATGTTTTGATTTGAAAAAAAATTGAACATCCAAAATGGAAATGCACAAATGCTGAGAGAGATAATTCCAAAATGTATCTATGATTTTTAAGGATCAGCAAAAAGTGGGTTGTTTGGCTCTGGTAAATATCCAACCCCACTTTAACTTGAGAATTTAATTTTTTCTACTCCAAATTTTCGGATTATTAGGTCATTTTCATCTTCAACTGTTTCTGGCATGCATACCCACCACATTTAAAACATGTTAGGATGAATTAGAAATCACTTTCTTATAAAATTCCACCAAGCTATTAGGGTTGTACTAGTGGAATTTCCCAAAAATGGATAACAAAATTTTGGTGTTCATTTTTATGGCGTGAAATAATTTTCTTCACTTACATTTATTATAGTTTTCAAATATTTTTGCATACATAATCTCTAAAATTTTAATTTTTTGGTGATCGTTTTGTTTACGAGAAAAGTGGGACAAGTTTGGATTTGAAAAAAAATTGAACATCCAAAATGGAAATGCACAAATGTTGAGAGAGATAATTCCCAAAAGTATATGTGATTTTAAGGATTGGAAAAAAGTGGGTTGTTTAGCTCTGGTAAATATCCAACCAAACGATAACTTGAGAATTTAATTTTTTCTACTCCTTGAAATTTTTGGATCATTAGGTCATTTGCATCTTCAACATGTTTCTTGCATGCATATCCACCGCATTTAAAACATGTTAAGATCAATTAGAAATCTTATTCTTATAAAATTCCACCAAGCTATTAGGGTTTGTACTAGTGGAATTTCCCAAACATGGATAACAAAACTTTGGAGTTCATTTTTAGTGCGTGAAGTAATTTTCCTCTCTTATATTTATTATAGTTTTCAATTTTTTTTTTTTTGCAAACATAAACTCTAAAAGTTTCAATTTGTTGTGATCGTTTTCTTTACGAGAAAAGTGGGACAAGTTTGGATTTGAAAAAAACTTGAACATCCAAAATGGAAATGCACAAATACTGAGTGAGATAATTCCAAAAATTATCTGTCATATTTAAGGATAGGTAAAAAAGTGGGTTGTTTGGCTGTAGATAATATCCAACTACACGTTAACTCTAGAATTTAATTTTTTCTACTCCTAGAAATTTTTTGATTATTATGTCTTTTGCCTCTTCATCTAGTTTCTGGCATGCATATCCACCATTTTTAGAACATATTAGGATCACTTAGAAATCTCGTTCTTATAAAATTCCACCAAACTATAAGGGGTTGTACTAGTGGAATTTCCCAAACATGGATAACAAAACTTTGGAGTTCATATTTAGTGCATTAAATAATTTTCATTGATTACATTTATAATAGTTTTCAAATTTTGATGCATACATAAACTCTAAAATTTTCATTTTTTTGTCATCATTTTGTTAACGAGAAAAGTGGGACAAGTTTGGATTTGATAAAAAATTGAACATCCAAAATGGAAATGTGGGTTGTGTGGCTTTGGTATCTGTGATTTTTAAAGATAGGCAAAAATTCGGTTGTTTGGCTTTGGTAAATATCCAACCACACGTTAACTTGAGAATTTAATTTTTTCAACTCCTTGAAATTTTTAGATCATTAGGACATTTGCATCATCAACATGTTTTGGCACGCATATCCACCACATATTAAACATGTTATGATCAATTATAAATCTCTTTCTTATAAAATTCCAACTAGCTATTAGTGTTATACTAGTGGAATTTCCCAAACAAGGATAACAAAACTTTGGAGTTCATTTTTAGTGCGTGACATAATTTTCTTCACTTACATTTATTTTAGTTTTCAAATTTTTTTGCATACATGAACTCTAAAATTTTCATTTCGTTTACGAGAAAAGGGGGACAAGTTTCGATTTGAAAAAAAGTTGAACATCCAAAATGGAAATACACAAATGCTGAGAGAGATAATTCCAAAAAGTATCTCTCATTTTGATGGATAGGCAAAAAGTGGGTAGTTTGGCTCTGGTAAATATCCAACCACAAGTTAACTTGAGAATTTAATTTTTTCTACACCTTGAATTTTTTTTATCATTAGGTCATTTCCATCTTCAACATGTTTCTGGCATGCCTACCCACCACATTTAAAACATGTTAGGATATATTAGAAATCTCATTCTTATAAAATTCCACAAGCTATTAGGGGATGTACTAGTGGAATTTCCCAAACTTGGATAAGAAAACTGCGGAGTTCATTTGAAGTGCGTGAAATAATTTTCTTCACTTACATTTATTTTAGTTTTCAAATTTTTTTGTATACACGAACTCAAAAATTTTCGTTTTGTTTACGAGAAAAGTGGGACAAGTTTGGATCTGAAAAAAAAATTGAATATCCAAAATGGAAATGCACAAATGCTGATAGTGATAATTCCGAAAAGTTTCTATGATTTTGAAGGATAGGCAAAAAATGGGTTGTTTGGCTCTAGTAAATAACCAACCACACGTTAACTTGAGAATTTAATTTTCTCTACTCTTTGAAATTTTTGGATCATTAGGTCATTTGCATCTTCAACATGTTTCTGGCATGCATACCCACCACATTTAAAACATGTTAGGGTCAATTATAAATCTCTTTCTTATAAAATTCCACCAAGCTATTAGGGGTTGTACTAGTAGAATTTCCAAAACATAGATAACAAAACTTTGGATTTCATTTTTAGTGCGTGAAATAATTTTCTTCACTCACATTTATTGTAGTTTTAAAATTTTTTTGCATACATGAACTGTAAATTTTTTATTTTGTTTACAGGAAAAGTGGGACAAGTTTGGATTTGAAAAGAAATAGAACACCCAAAATGGAAATGCACAAATGATGAGAGAGATAATTCCAAAAAGTATCTCTGATTTTGAAGGATAGGCAAAATGTGGGATGTTTGGCTCTGGTAATTATCCAACCACAACTTAACTTGAGAATTTAATTTTTTCTACTCCATGAATTTTTTGGATCATTAGGTCATTTGCATCTTCAACATATTTCTGGCATGCATATCCACCACATTTAAAACATGTTAGGATCAATTAGAAATCTCTCTCTTATAAAATTCCACCAAGCAATTAGGGTTTGTAATAGTGGTATTTCCTAAACATGGATAACAAAACTTTTGAGTTCATTTTTAGTTCTTGAAATAATTTTTTTAACTTACATTTATTATAGCTTTCAAATTTTTTAGCATACATGAACACTGAAATTTTCATTTTGTTTATGACAAAAATACGACAAGTTTGGATTTGCAAAAAAATTGAACATCAAAAATGGAAATGCAAAAACTGCTAAGAGAGATAATTCCAAAAAGTTTCTCTGATTTTGAAGGATAGGCAAAAAGTTGGGTGGTTGGCTCGGGTAAATATTCAACCACATGTCAACTTGAGAATTTAATTTTTTCTACTCGAAAATTTTGGATCATTAGGTCATTTGCATCTTCAACATGTTTGTGGCATGCATACCAACCACATTTAAAACATGTTAGGATCATTTAGAAATCTCTTTCATATAAAATTCCACCAAGCTATTAGGGGTTGTACAAGTGGAATTTCCGGATAACAAAACCTTGGAGTTCATTTTTAGCGCATGAAATAATTTTCTTCACTTACATTTATTATAGTTTCCAAATTTTTTTGCATACATGAACTCTAAAATTATCATTTTGTTTACGAGAAAAGTGGGAGAAGTTTGGATTTGAAAACAAATTGAACATCCAAAATGGAAATGCACAAATGCTGAGAGAAATAATTCCAAAAAGTATCTCTGATTTTGAATGATAGGCTAAAAGTGGGTTGTTTGGCTCTGGTAAATATCCAACCACACGTTAACTTGAGAATTTAATTTTTCTACTCCTTGAAACTTTTGGATCAAGAGGTCATTTGCATCTTCAACATGTTGCAGGCAAGCATACCCACCACATTTAAAAATGTTAGGATCAATTAGTAATCTCTTTCTTATAAAATTCCACCAAGCTATTAGGGGTTGTACTAGTAGAATTTCCCAAATGTGGATAACAAAACTTTGGAGTTCATTTTTAGTGCGTGAAATAATTTTCTTTGATTACATTTATTATAGTTTTCAAAATTTGATGCATACATAAACTCTAAAATTTTCATTTTGATGTCATCATTTTGTTAACGAGAAAAGTGCGACAAGTTTGGATTTGTTAAAAAACTGAACATCCAAAATGGAAATGTGGGTTGTTTGGCTTTGGAATCTTTGATTTTTAAAGATAGGCAAAAAGTCGGTTGTTTTGCTTTGGTAAATATCCAACCACATGTTAACTTGAGAATTTAATTTTTTCAACTCCTTGAAATTTTTAGATCATTAGGTCATTTGCATCATCAACATGTTTCTGGCATGCATATCCACCACAGATTAAACATGTTAGGATCAATTAGAAATCTCTTTCTTAAAAAAATTCCAACTAGCTATTAGTGGTTATACTAGTGGAATTTCCCAAACAAGGATAACAAAACTTTGGAGTTCATTTTTAGTGCGTGACATAATTTTCTTCACTTACATTTTTAGTTTTCAAATTTTTTTGCATACATGAACTCTAAAATTTTCATTTCGTTTACAAGAAAAGTGGGACAAGTTTTGATTTGAAAAAAAATTGAACATCCAAAATGGAAATGCAAAAATGCTGAGAGAGATAATTCCAAAAAGTGTCTCTGATTTTGATGGATAGGCAAAAAGAGGGTAGTTTGGCTCTGGTAAATATCCAACCACAAGATAACTTGAGAATTTAATTTTTTCTACACCTTGAAAATTATTTATCATTAGGTCATTTCCATCTTCAACATGTTTCTGGCATGCCTACCCACCACATTTAAAACATGTTAAGATATATTAGAAATCTCATTCTTATAAAATTCCACACGCTATTAGGGGATGTACTAGTGGAATTTCCCAAACATGGATAAGAAAACTGCGGAGTTCATTTGTAGTGCATGAAATAATTTTCTTCACTTACATTTATTTTAATTTTCAATTTTTTTTGCATAAACGAACTCAAAAATTTTCGTTTTGTTTACGAGAAACGTGGGAGAGTTTGGATTTGAAAAAAAAAATTGAACATCCAAAATGGAAATGCACAAATGCTGAGAGAGATAATTCAAAAAAGTTTCTATGATTTGGAAGTATAGGCAAAAAACGGGTTGTTTGGCTCTAGTAAATATCCAACCACACATTAACTTGAGAATTTAATTTTCTCTACTCCTTGAAATTTTTGGACCATTAGGTCATTTGCATCTTCAACAGGTTTCTGGCATGCATACCCACCACATTTAAAACATGTTAGGATCAATTAGAAATCTCTTTCTTATAAAATTCCACCAAGTTATTAGGGGTTGTACTAGTGGAATTTCCCAAACATAGATAACAAAACTTTGGATTTCATTTTTAGTGCGTGAAATAATTTTCTTCACTCACATTTATTATAGTTTTCAAATTTTTTTGCATACATGAACTCTAAAATTTTTATTTTGTTTACAGGAAAAGTGGGACAAGTTTGGATTTGAAAAGAAATAGAACACCCAAAATGGAAATGCACAAATACTGAGAGAGATAATTCCAAAAAGTATCTCTAATTTTGAAGGATAGGCAAAATGTGGGATGTTTGGCTCTGGTAAATATCCAACCACAAGTTAACTTTGAGAATTTAAATTTTTCTACTCCATGAATTTTTTGGATCATTAGGTCATTTGCATTTTCAACATGTTTCTGGCATGCATACCCACCACATTTAAAACATGTTAGGATCCATTAGAAATCTCTTTCTTATAAAATTCCACCAAGCTATTAGGGTTTGTACTAGTGGTATTTCCTAAACATGGATAACAAAACTTTGGAGTTCATTTTTAGTGCTTGAAAAAAAAAATTTCAATTACATTTATTTTAGTTTTCAAATTTTTTAGCATACATGAACACTTAAATTTTCATTTTGTTTACGAGAAAAATACGACAAGTTTGGATTTGAAAAAAATTTGAGCATAAAAAATGGAAATGCAAAAACTGCTAGGAGAGATAATTCCAAAAAGTTTCTCTGATTTTGATGGATAGGCAAAAAGTTGGGTGTTTGGTGATAGATGCCATATTCTGACATGAGAACTAAGTTAATTATAATAGAATAACCTTTATAATTGTGTTATAGGTGGTTTTTATCGGTTTTCAAATGAAATGAGCATTTATTGAATTTGGCATTAATCACTTTCGATATTGCATATTTTTCTCTCCTGAATTATATTTCATTGTTTTTAAGGTTTATTTCTTCCTAAAATATTTTTTATAGATTTAATTATGGAATTTCAGGAGAATTTTGGTGGAGAAGGAGATATTTACCAAAATGCCCTTAGTGAAATGGAGGTGATTTTTAGGTCAAATCGTTTTAAAATAAATGAGATGGTATTAAAGGAATGAGAGGGGGCGTCGAAAGGGGGACCCAAGGGGGGGACCCGAGAGGGGGAAGCGTGAAGAGAAAACAGAAACGGAGACCAAAACAGAGGACTTTGACTGGAAACAGGGGAGGACCCGAGAGGAGTTCCCCACCGTCGTTCGCCAGGCCAATACCTTTCGTCGCGCCACCGTCATCCACCGCCATCCAGCAACCGAGAACAAACCCGAGGAGAGCTCGAGAGAGTCTCCGTCGAGGTGAGTTCGACAGTCGTCGCTCGCCAGGCCGAGAAGTGATCCGAGAGGGCTTCTCTGGTGCCACTTCCGCTTTCCGACCATCCTTCGGCATCGGTTACGTATTTCTAACCATTACTGGAGCGACTCCGACTCCGACCGAGACTCGAGAGAGCCGGTTAGAGAACATCAGCTCTGTTTCGTTCTTCACCGGACGTTACCTCCGTCCATCGGCTTCCAACCTTCGTCGCCGGCGTCGTCTCTACCTCCGGCCACTCACTCTTGCCAACCCGACGCCACCAATTTCGGGAAATTGCAGCACCCGTGAGAACGAGTTGCTGCCCGAGCGAGAGGAAGGAGAAGGGGAGTAATTCGTCATTTTTGAATTTCATTTTTTATATAGTTTGAACTTAGGTTTTGAATGTTTATTGAATCTGATTTGATAATTAATGTTTATTGAATATTTGTTTTCCGGATATTTGATTAAATTAGCTAATTTGGGTAGGATTATAATTGAGGTTGGATTTTGGTATTTTAATCCGATTTCTGTCTTTCACTCTATGCGCCCGAGAGGGGCTAGACGCAAGGATTGAGAAATCGGATTCGTGATTACGTGGCGCTCGAGAGAGGCACGAATCACGGTAAAATCCAGAGTTGATAATTTTAGCATCATCACAATAGGAAATTGATTCTCTGCATTCTATTGTAATCCTCTCTTTGTCATTAACTCTAGGCGCCCGAGAGGGGCTAGACGCAAGGATTGAGAATCTGGATTCGTGGTTATGTGGCGCTCGAGAGAGGCACGAATCACGGTAAAATCTAGAGTTGACGTTTCCTGTTGTGCAAGTAGTTAATTAGATTATTGCTTGATAATTTAGGATATAATTAGTGTTTAGTTCAGATTAATTCATCATATTTGGTTAGGCTGGTTGACTGAAGAATACACAGAATTCAATCCTCCCTGTGGATATGACCCTCGCTTACTGCTAAATTACATGAACGATTCGTACGCTTTCGAGGTATTAAAGCCGATGTAACAAAAATTCTACATCAAGTTTTTGGCGTCGTTGCAGGGGAGGCACGTATTAAGTGTATTTCTTTGTTCTCCATGGTCTTAGGTTAGGATAAAAATAAATAAATAAATAAATAACTAAATAAATAAATAAACGTGCTTAAGACTCCTATTGGGATGTCTCCATTTTGCCTAGTATTCGGCAAAGCATGTCATCTACCTGTTGAGCTTGAGCATAGAGCTTATTGGGCCATTAAGGCTTTGAATATTGATTTGGCTCAAGCGGGTGAGGAGAGGAAATTGCAATTGAATGAGTTAGAGGAGATACGTCATGATGCTTATGAGAATGCCAAATTGTACAAGGAGCGAACAAAGCTTTTACATGATAAATCTATTTTTCGCAAGTCTTTTACTGTTGGGCAGAATGTTTTACTTTATAACTCACGATTGCATTTGTTTCCAGGGAAGTTGAGATCTAGGTGGTCCGGTCCATTTGAGGTTACACAGGTGTTTCCTCATGGCGCTGTTGAGATCCGCAATCACGGAGACAGGTCAGCCTTCAAAGTTAACGGTCAGAGGCTCAAATCGTATCTTGAGAATGTTCCCACACCGGAGGAGGTGATGGTGATTTTCCTGGACGAACCTGTCCATTCATCTTGACTGCGTCAGAGTCTTGCTTACGACTATAAACTTAGTACATTGTGGGCAATCCCCACGTTTCTATGCCTTTGTACATTACACTTTTATTTTTATTTTATTTTTTTTTGTTTATTCATTCTTATTTGCCGGCTGAGAGCATAAATGGTTCCGGTAGTCGATGACCAGACTTTTTGTCCCTAGTTTGAGAGGTCTGTACTCAAACAACCATTCTGGGATTGACCAGTTCGATCTTGAAGTATTGAATGAAAACCTTATGGTGAGTAACTTAAGGACTTGTGTTCAGCGCGTGATTCCTACTGCCTTCAGTGGCCAGTCACACGGAGATTTCTTCAAACTGTGATGTGGGATAGCGGTTTCATCTACGGATGATTACCTACGGGTACGGCTGATACGAGTAAACCTTCTTCGAGGGAGACTATGTATCATTCCTGGGGGTCTTTATTGACTTTTCGGTATTATTGTCGATGACCAAACACATATGGTCCTATCTATGGATTTAGGGTTTGTACTAGTGGTATTTCCTAAACATGGATGACAAAACTTTGGAGTTCATTTTTAGTGCTTGAAATAATTTTTTTCACTTATATTTATTATAGTTTTCAAATTTTTTTTGTATACATGAAGACTAAAATTTTCATTTTGTTTACGAGAAAAATACGGCAAGTTTGGATTTGAAAAAAAATTGAACATCAAAAATGGAAATGCAAAGATTGCTAAGAGAGATAATTCCAAAAAGTATCTCTGATTTTGAAGGATAGGCAAAAAGTTGGGTGTTTGGCTCTGGTAAATATCCAACCACACGTCAACTTGAGAATTTAATTTTTTCTACTCCTTGAAATTTTTGGATCATTAGGTCATTTGCATCTTCAAAATGTTTGTGGCATGCATACCAACCACATTTAAAACATGTTAGGATCAATTAGAAATCTCTTTCATATAAAATTCCACCAAGCTATTAGGGGTTGGGGTTGTACAAGTGGAATTTCCGGATAACAAAACTTTGGAGTTCATTTTTACTGCATAAAATAATTTTCTTCACCTACATTTATTATAGTTTCAAATTTTTTTGCGTACATGAACTCTATAATTTTCATTTTGTTTACGAGAAAAATGGGACAAGTTTGGATTTGAAAAAAAATTGAACATCCAAAAAGGAAATGCACAAATTCTAAAAGTGATAATTCCAAAAAGTATCTCTGATTTTGAAGGATAGGCAAAAAGTGGGATGTTTGGCTCTTGTAAATATCCACCCACATGTTAAATTGAGAATTTAATTTCTTCTACTCCAAATTTTTGGATCATTAGGTCATTCGCATCTTCAACATGTTTCTGGCATGCATATTAACCACATTTAAAACATATTAGGGTCAATTTGAAATCTCATTCTTATAAAATTCCACAAGCTATTAGGGGATGTACTAGTGGATATTCCCAAACATGGATAAGAAAACTGTGGAGTTCATTTATAGTGCGTGAAATAATTTTCTTCACTTATATTTATTTTAGTTTTCAAATTTTTTTGCATACACGAACTCAAAAATTTTTGTTTTGTTTACGAGAAAAGTGGGAAAAGTTTGGATTTGAAAAAAAAATTGAACATCCAAAATGGAAATGCAAAAATGCTGAGAGAGATAATTCCAAAAAGTTTCTATGATTTTGAAGGATAGGCAAAAAACGGGTTGTTTGGCTCTCGTAAATATCCAACAACATGTTAACTTGAGAATTTAATTTTCTCTACACCTTGAAATTTTTGGATCATTAGGTCATTTGCATCTTCAACATGTTTCTGGCATGCATACCCACCACATTTAAAACATGTTAGGATCAATTAGAAATCTCTTTCTTATAAAATTCCACCAAGCTATTAGGGGTTGTACTGGTGGAATTTCCCAAACATAGATAACAAAACTTTGGATTTCATTTTTGGTGCGTTAAATAATTTTCTTCACTTACATTTATTATAGTTTTCAAATTCTTTTGCATACATGAACTCTAAAATTTTTATTTTGTTTACGGGAAAAGTGGGACAAGTTTGGATTTGAAAAGAAATATAACACCCAAAATGGAAATGCACAAATGCTGAGAGAGTTAATTCCAAAAAGTATCTCTGATTTTGAAGGATTGGCAAAAAGTGGGATGTTTGGCTCTGGTAAATATCCAACCACAAGTTAACTTGGGAATTTAATTTTTTGTACTCCATGAATTTTTTGGATCATTTGGTCATTTGCATCTTCAACATGTTTCTGGCATGCGTACCCACCACTTTTAAAACATGTTAGGATCAATTAGAAATCTCTTTCTTATAAAATTCCACCAAGCTATTAGGGTTTGTACTAGTGGTATTTCCTAAATATGGATAACAAAACTTTGGAGTTCATTTTTAGTGCTTCAAATAATTTTTTTCACTTATATTTATTATAGTTTTCAAATTTTTTTGTATACATGAAGACTAAAATTTTCATTTTGTTTACGAGAAAAATACGGCAAGTTTGGATTTGAAAAAAAATTGAACATCAAAAATGGAAATGCAAAGACTGCTAAGAGAGATAATTCCAAAAAGTATCTCTGATTTTGAAGGATAGGCAAAAAGTTGGGTGTTTGGCTCTGGTAAATATCCAACCACACGTCAACTTGAGAATTTAATTTTTTCTACTCCTTGAAATTTTTGGATCATTAGGTCATTTGCATCTTAAACATGTTTGTGGCATGCATACCAACCACATTTAAAACATGTTAGCATCAATTAGAAATCTCTTTCATATAAAATTCCACCAAGCTATTAGGGGTTGGGGTTGTACAAGTGGAATTTCCGGATAACAAAACTTTGGAGTTCATTTTTACTGCATGACATAATTTTCTTCACCTATATTTATTATAGTTTTCAATTTTTTTTGCATACATGAACTCTAAAATTTTCATTTTGTTTACGAGAAAAGTGGGACAAGTTTGGATTTAAAAAATAATTGAACATCCAAAAAGGAAATGCACAAATACTGAGAGAGATAATTCCAAAAAGTATCTCTGATTTTGAAGGATAGGCTAAAAGTGGGTTGTTTGGCTTTGGTAAATATCCAACCACATGTTAACTTGAGAATTTAATTTTTCCACTCCTTGAAATTTTTGGATCAAGAGGTCATTTGCATGTTCAACATGTTGCTGGCAAGCATACCCACCACATTTAAAACATGTTAGGATCAATTAGAAATCTCTTTCTTATAAAATATCACCAAGCTAATAGGGGTTGTACTAGTGGAATTTCCCAAACGTGGATAACAAAACTTTGTAGTTAATTTTTAGTGCGTGAAATAATTTTCTACAATTAAATTTATTATAGTTTTCAAATTTTTTTGCATACATGAACTCTAAAATGTTCATTTTGTTGACGAGAAAAGTGGGACAAGTTTGGATTTGAAAAAAAATTGAACATCCAAAATGGAAATGCACAAATGCTGAGAGAGATAATTCCAAAAGTATCTCTGATTTTGAAGGATAGGCAAAAAGTGGGTTGTTTGGATCTGGTAAATATCCAACCACACGTTAACTTGAGAATTTAATTTTTTTCTAATCAAAATTTTTGGATCATTAGGTCAATTGCATCTTCAACATGTTTGTGGCATGCATTCCCACAACATTTAAAACATGTTAGGATCAATTAGAAATCTCTTTCTTATAAAATTCCACCAAGCTATTTGGGGTTGTACTAGTGGAATTTTCCAAACATGGATAACAAAACTTTGGAGTTCATTTTTAGCGCGTGAAATAACTTTCTTCACTTAGATTTATTATAGTTTTCAAATTTTTTTGCATACATAAACTCTCAAATTTTCATTTTGTTTACTGGAAAAGTGGCACAAGTTTGGATTTTAAAAAAAATTGAACATCCAAAATGGAAATGCAAAAAGTGCAGAGAAAGATAATTCCAAAAAGTATCTCTGATTTTTAAGGATAGGTAAAAAGTGGGCTATTTGGTTCTGATAAATATCCAACCACAAGTTAACTTGAGAATTTTTTTTTTTTATACTTCTTGAAATTTTTGGATCATTAGGTCATTTGCATCTTCAACATGTTTGTGGCATGCATACCCACAATATTTAAAACATGTTAGGATCAATTAGAAATCTCTTTCTTAAAAAATTCCACCAAGCTATTAGGGGTTGTACTAGAGGAATTTCTCAAACATGGATAATAGAACTTTGGAGTTCTTTTTTAGTGCGTTAAATAATTTTCTTCACTTACATTTATTATAGTTTTCAAATTCTTTTGCATACATGAACTCTAAAATTTTTATTTTGTTTACGGGAAAAGTAGGACAAGTTTGGATTTGAAAAGAAATAGAACACCCAAAATGGAAATGCACAAATGCTGAGAGAGTTAATTCCAAAAAGTATCTCTGATTTTGAAGGATTGGCAAAAAGTGGGATGTTTGGCTCTGGTAAATATCCAACCACAAGTTAACTTGGGAATTTAATTTTTTCTACTCCATGAATTTTTTGGATCATTTGGTCATCTGCATTTTGAACATGTTTCTGGCATGCATGCCCACCAGTTTTAAAACATGTTAGGATCAATTAGAAATCTCTTTCTTATAAAATTCCACCAAGCTATTAGGGTTTGTACTAGTGGTATTTCCTAAACATGGATAACAAAACTTTGGAGTTCATTTTTAGTGCTTGAAATAATTTTTTTCACTTACATTTATTATAGTTTTCAAATTTTTTTGTATACATGAAGACTAAAATTTTCATTTTTTTTACGAGAAAAATACGGCAAGTTTGGATTTGAAAAAAAATTGAACATCAAAAATGGAAATGCAAAGACTGCTAAGAGAGATAATTCAAAAAGTATCTCTGATTTTGAAGGATAGGCAAAAAGTTGGGTGTTTGGCTCTGGTAAATATCCAACCACACGTCAACTTGAGAATTTAATTTTTTCTACTCCTTGAAATTTTGGGATCATTAGGTCATTTGCATCTTCAACATGTTTGTGGCATGCATACCAACCACATTTAAAACATGTTAGGATCAATTAGAAATCTCTTTCATATAAAATTCCACCAAGCTATTAGGGGTTGGGGTTGTACAAGTGGAATTTCCGGATAACAAAACTTTGGAGATCATTTTTACTGCATGAAATAATTTTCTTCACCTACTTTTATTATAGTTTTCAAATTTTTTTGCATACATGAACTCTAAAATTTTCATTTTGTTTACGAGAAAAGTGGGACAAGTTTGGATTTAAAAAATAATTGAACATCCAAAAAGGAAATGCACAAATACTGAGAGAGATAATTCCAAAAAGTATCTCTGATTTTGAAGGATAGGCTAAAAGAGGGTTGTTTGGCTCTGGTAAATATCCAACCACACGTTAACTTGAGAATTTAATATTTCCACTCCTTGAAATTTTTGGATCAAGAGGTCATTTGCATGTTCAACATGTTGCTGGCAAGCATACCCACCACATTTAAAACATGTTAGGATCAATTAGAAATCTCTTTCTTATAAAATTTCACCAAGCTAATAGGGGTTGTACTAGTGGAATTTCCCAAACGTGGATAACAAAACTTTGGAGTTCATTTTTAGTGCGTAAAATAATTTTCTACACTTAAATTTATTATAGTTTTCAAATTTTTTTGCATACGTGAATTCTAAAATGTTCATTTTGTTTACGAGAAAAGTTGGAAAAGTTTGGATTTGAAAAAAAATTGAACATCAAAAATGGAAATGCACAAATGCTGAGAGAGATAATTCCAAAAAGTATCTTTGATTTTGATGGATAGGCAAAAAGTGGGTTGTTTGAATCTGGTAAATATCCAACCACACGTTAACTTGAGAATTTAATTTTTTTCTAATCGAAATTTTTGGATCATTAGGTCAATTGCATCTTCAACATGTTTGTGGCATGCATTCCCACAACATTTAAAACATGTTAGGATCAATTAGAAATCTCTTTCTTATAAAATTCTACCAAGCTATTTGGGGTTGTACTAGTGGAATTTTCCAAACATGGATAACAAAACTTTGGAGTTCATTTTTAGCGCGTGAAATAACTTTCTTCACTTACATTTATTATAGTTTTCAATTTTTTTTGCATACATGAACTCTCAAATTTTCATTTTGTTTACTCGGAAAGTGGCACAAGTTTGGATTTTAAAAAAAATTGAACATCCAAAATGGAAATGCAAAAAGTGCAGAGAAAGCTAATTCCAAAAAGTATCTCTGATTTTTAAGGATAGGCAAAAAGTGGGCTATTTGGTTCTGATAAATATCCAACCACAAGTTAACTTGAGAATTTATTTTTTTCTACTTCTTGAAATTTTTGGATCATTAGGTCATTTGCATCTTCAACATGTTTGTGGCATGCATACCCACAACATTTAAAACATGTTAGGATCAATTAGAAATCTCTTTCTTAAAAAATTCCACCAAGCTATTAGGGGTTGTACTAGTGGAATTTCCCAAACATGGATAAAAAAACTTTGGAGTTCTTTTTTAGTGCGTTAAATAATTTTCTTCGCTTACATTTATTATAGTTTTCAAATTTTTTTGCATACATGAACTCTAAAATTTTCATTTTGTTTACGAAAAAAGTTGGACAAGTTTGGATTTGAAAAAAAATTGAACATCCCAAATGGAAATGCACAAATGTTAAGAGACATAATTCCAAAAAGTATCTTTGATTTTGAAGGATAGGCAAAAAGTGGGTTGTTTGGCTCTGGTAAAAACAAACCACACATCAACATGAGAATTTAATTTTTTCTACTCCTTGAAATTTTTCGATCGTTAGGTCATTTGCATCTTCAACATATTTCTGGCATGCATACCCACCCCATTTAAACAATGTTAGGATCAATTATAAATCTCTTTCTTATAAAATTCCACCAAGTTATTAGGGGTTGAACTAGTGGAATTTCCCAAACATGGATAACAAAACTTCGGAGTTCATTTTCAGTGCTTGAAACAATTTTCTTCACTTACATTTATTATAGTTTTCAAATTTTTTTGCATACATGAACTCTAAAATTTTCATTTTGTTAACGAGAAAAGTGGGACAAGTTTGGATTTGAAAAAAAATTGAACATAAAAAATGGAAATGTAAAAAGTGTTGAGAGAGATAATTCCAAAAAGTATCTCGGATTTTGAAGGATAGGCAAAAAGTGGGTTGCTTGGTTCTGGTAAATATCCAACCACACGTTAACTTGAGAATTTAATTTTTTCTACTCCATGAAATTTTTAGATCATTAGGTCATTTGCCTCTTCAACATGTTTTTGGCATGTAACCCACCACATTTAAAACATGTTAGGATCAATTACAAAACTCTTTCCGATAAAATTCCACCAAGCTGTTAGGGGTTGTACTAGTGGAATTTTCCAAACATGGATAACAAAACTTTGGAGTTCATTTTGAGTGCATGAAACAATTTTCTTCTCTTACATTAATTATAGTTTTCAAATTTTTTTTCAAACATGAACTCTAAAATTTTTATTTTGTTTACGAGAAAAGTGGGACAAGTTTGGATTTGAAAACAGATTGAACATAAAAAATGGAAATGCAAAAAGTGCTGAGAGAGATAATTCCAAAAAGTATCTCTGATTTTGAAGGATAGGCAAAAAGTGGGTTGTTTGGTTTTGGTAAATATCCAACCACACGTTAACTTGAGAATTTAATTTTTTCTACTCCTTGAAATTTTTAGATCATTAGGTCATTTGCCACTTTAACATGTTTAAGTCATGCATACCCACCACATTTAAAACATGTTAGGATCAATTAGAAAACACTTTCTGATAAAATTCCATCAAGCTATTAGGGGTTGTACTAGTGGAATTTCCCAAACATGGATAACAAAACTTTGGAGTTCATTTTTAGTGCGTGAAATAATTTTCTTCACTTACGTTTATTATAGTTTTCAAATATTTTTGCATACATGAACTCTAAAATTTTCATTTTGTTTACGAGAAAAGTGGGACAAGTTTGGATTTGAAAAAAATTGAACATCCAAAAAGGAAATACTCAAATTCTGAATGTGATAATTCCAAAAAGTATCTCTGATTTTGAAGGATAGGCAGAAAGTGGGATGTTTGGCTCTTGTAAATATCCACCCACATGTTAAATTGAGAATTTAATTTCTTCTACTCCAAATTTTTGGATCATTAGGTCATTTGCATCTTCAACATGTTTTTGGCATGCATATTAACCACATTTAAAACATATTAGGATAATTTGAAATCTCATTCTTATAAAACTCCAAGAGTTATTAGGGGATGTACTAGTGGATATTCCCAAACATGGATAAGAAAACTGTGGAGTTCATTTATAGTGCGTGAAATAATTTTCTTCACTTATATTTATTTTTGTTTTCATATTTCTTTGCACACACGAACTCAAAAATTTTCGTTTTGTTTACGAGAAAAGTGGGACAAGTTTGGATTTGAAAAAAAAATTGAACATCCAAAATGGAAATGCAAAAATGCTGAGAGAGATAATTCCAAAAAGTTTCTATGATTTTGAAGGATAGGCAAAAAACGGGTTGTTTGGCTCTCGTAATATCCAACCACACGTTAACTTGAGAATTTAATTTTCTCCACTCCTTGAAATGTTTTGGATCATTAGGTCATTTGCATCTTCAACACGTTTCTGGCATGCATACCCACCACATTTAAAACATGTTAGGATCAATTAGAAATCTCTCTCTTATAAAATTCCACCAAGCTATTAGGGGTTGTACAGGTGGAATTTCCCAAACATAGATAACAAAACTTTGGATTTCATTTTTAGTGCGTGAAATAATTTTCTTCACTTAAATTTATTATAGTTTTCAAATTCTTTTGCATACATGAACTCTAAAATTTTTATTTTGTTTACGGGAAAAGTGGGACAAGTTTGGATTTGAAAAGAAATAGAACACCCAAAATGGAAATGCACAAATGCTGAGAGAGTTAATTCCAAAAAGTATCTCTGATTTTGAAGGATTGGAAAAAAGTGGGATGTTTGGCTCTGGTAAATATTCAACCACAAGTTAACTTGGGAATTTAATTTTTTGTACTCCATGAATTTTTTGGATCATTTGGTCATCTGCATCTTCAACATGTTTCTGGCATGCATACCCACCACTTTTAAAACATGTTAGGATCAATTAGAAATCTCTTTCTTATAAAATTCCACCAAGCTATGAGGGTTTGTACTAGTGGTATTTCCTAAACATGGATAACAAAACTTTGGAGTTCATTTTTAGTGCTTCAAATAATTTTTTTCACTTACATTTATTATAGTTTTCAAATTTTTTTGCATATATGAAGACTAAAATTTTCATTTTTTTTACGAGAAAAATACGGCTAGTTTGGATTTGAAAAAAAATTGAACATCAAAAATGGAAATGCAAAGACTGCTAAGAGAGATAATTCCAAAAAGTATCTCTGATTTTGAAAGATAGGCAAAAAGTTGGGTGTTTGGCTCTGGTAAATATCAAACCACACGTCAACTTGAGAATTTAGTTTTTTCTACTCCTTGAAATTTTTGGATCATTAGGTCATTTGCATCTTCAACATGTTTTTGGCATGCATACCAACCACATTTAAAACATGTTAGGATCAATTAGAAATCTCTTTCATATAAAATTCCACCAAGCTATTAGGGGTTGGGGTTGTACAAATGGAATTTCCGGATAACAAAACTTTGGAGTTCATTTTTAGTGCTTAAAATAATTTTCTTCACCTACTTTTATTATAGTTTTCAAATTTTTTTGCATACATGAACTCTAAAATTTTCATTTTGTTTACGAGAAAAGTGGGACAAGTTTGGATTTTAAAAAAAATTGAACATCCAAAATGGAAATGTACAAATGCTGAGAGAGATAATTCCAAAAAGTATCTCTGATTTTGAAGGATAGGCTAAAAGTGGGTTGTTTGGCTCTGGTAAATATCCAACCACACGTTAACTTGAGAATATAATTTTTCCACTCGAAATTTTTGGATCAAGAGGTCATTTGCATGTTCAACATGTTGCTGGCAAGCATACCCACCACATTTAAAACATGGTAGGATCAATTAGAAATCTCTTTCTTATAAAATTCCACCAAGCTATTAGGTGATGTACCAGTGGAATTTCCCAAACGTGGATAACAAAACTTTGGAGTTCATTTTTTGTGCTTGAAATAATTTTCTACACTTAAATTTATTATAGTTTTCAAATTTTTTGGCATACATGAAATCTAAAATGTTCATTTTGTTTACGAGAAAAGTGGGACAAATTTGGATTTGAAAAAAAAATTGAACATCCAAAATGGAAATGCACAAATGCTGAGAGAGATAATTCCAAAAAGTATAAGCAAAAAAGTGGGTATTTTGGATCTGGTAAATATCCAACCACACGTTAACTTGTGAATTTAATTGTTTTCTACTCCTTGAAAATTTTGGATCATTAGGTCATTTGCATCTTCAACATGTTTGTGGCATGCATTCCCACAACATTTAAAACATGTTAGGATCAATTAGAAATCTCTTTCTTATAAAATTCCGCCAAGCTATTTGAGGTTGTACTATTGGAATTTTCTAAACATGGATAACAAAACTTTGGAGTTCATTTTTAGCGCGTGAAATAACTTTCTTCACTTACATTTATTATATTTTTCAAATTTTTTTGCATACACGAACTCTAAAATTTCCATTTTGTTTACAGGAAAAGTGGCACAACTTTGGATTTTAAAAAAAATTGGACATCCAAATTCGAAATGCAAAAAGTACTTAGAGAGATAATTCCAAAAATTATCTCTGATTTTGAAGGATAGGCAAAAAGTTGGCTATTTGGTTCTGTTAAATATCCAACGACAAGTTAACTTGAGAATTTAATTTTTTCTATACCTTGAAATTTTTGGATCATTAGGTCATTTGCATCTTCAACATGTTTGTGGCATGCATACCCACAACATTTAAAACATGTTAGGATCAATTAGAAATCTTTTTCTTATAAAATTCCACCAAGCTACTAGGGGTTGTACTAGTGGAATTTCCCAAACATGGATAACAAAACTTTGGAGTTCATTTTTAGTGCGTTAAATAATTTTCTACACTTACATTATTTATAGTTTTCAAATTTTTTTGCATACATGAACTCTAAAATTTTCATTTTGTTTACGAGAAAATTTGGACAAGTTTCAATTTGAAAAAAAATTGAACATCCCAACTGGAACTGCACAAATGTTGCTAGAGTTAATTCCAAAAAGTATCTCTGATTTTGAAGGATAGGCAAAAAGTAGGTTGTTTGCCTCTGGTGAAAAGACCAACCACACGTCAACTTGAGAATTTAATTTTTTCTACTCCTTGAAAATTTTCGATCATTAGGTCATTTGCATCTTCAACATGTTTCTGGCATGCATACCCACCCCATTTAAAACACGTAAGGATCAATTAGAAATCTCTTTCTTATAAAATTCCACCAAGCTATTAGGGGTTGAACTACTGGAATTTCCCAAACATGGATAACCAAACTTTGGACTTCATTTTTAGTGCGTGAAAAAATTTTCTTCACTTACATTTATTATAGTTTTCAAATTATTTTGCATACATGAACTCTAAAATTTTCATTTTGTTAACGAGAAAAGTGGGACAAGTTTGGATTTGAAAAAAAATTGAACAAAAAAAAAACAGGAAATGCAAAAAGTACTGAGAGAGATAATTCCAAAAAGTATCTCTGATTTTTAGGGTTAGCCAAAAAGTGGGTTGTTTGGTTCCGGTAAATATCCAACCATACGTTAACTTGAGAATTTAATTTTTTTTACTCCATGAAATATTTAGATCATTAAGTCATTTGCCTCTTCAACATGTTTTTGGCATGCATACCCACCACATTTAAAACATGTTCGGATCAATTACAAAACTCTTTCCGATAAAATTCCACCAAGCTATTAGTGGTTGTACTAGTGGAATTTTCCAAACATGGATAACGAAACTTTGGAGTTAATTTTGAGTGCGTGAAACAATTTTCTTCAATTACATTTATTATAGTTTTCAATTTTTTTTGCATACATGAACTCTAAAACTTTTAATTTGATTATGAGAAAAGTGGGACAAGTTTGGATTTGAAAAAAAATTGAACATGCAAAAAGGAAATACACAAATTCTGAAAGTGATAATTCCAAAACGTATCTCTGATTTTGAAGGATAGGCAGAAAGTGGGTTGTTTGGCTCTTGTAAATATCCACCCACATGTTAACCTGAGAATTTAATTTCTTCTACTCCTTCAAATTTTTGGATTATTAGGTCATTTGCATCTTCAACATGTTTCTGGCATGCATACCAACCACATTTAGAACATGTTAGGATCAATTAGAAATCTCTTTCTTATAAAATTCCAGCAAGCTATTAGGGTTTGTACTAGTGGATTTTCCCAAAGATGGATCACAAAACTTTAGAGTTCATTTTTAGTGCGTGAAATAATTTTCTTCACTTTCATTTATTATAGTTTTATAATTGTTTTGCATACATGAACTCTAAAATTTTCATTTTGTTTACGAGAAAAGTGGGACTACTTTGGATTTAAAAAAAATTGAACATCAAAAATGGAAATGCAAAAAGTACTGAGAAAGATAATTCCAAAAAGTATCTCTGATTTTGAAGGAAAGGCAAAATGTGGGTTGTTTGGCTCTGGTAAATATCCAACCACACGTTAACTTGAGAATTTAATTTTTTTTACTCCTTGAAATTTTTGGATCAATAGGTCATTTGCATCTTCAACATGTTTCTGTCCTACATACCCACCACCTTTAAAACATGTTAGGATCAATTCGAAATCTCTTTCTTATAAAATTCCACCATGCTATTTGGGGTTCTACTAGTGGAATTTCCCAAACATGGATAACAAAATGTTGGAGTTCATTTATAGTGCGTGAAATGATTTTCTTTACTTACATTTATTATATTTTTCAAATTTTTTTGCATACATGAACTCTTAAATTTTCATTTTTTTTTCCGAGAAAAGTAGGACAAGTTTGGATTTGAAAAAAAATTGAATATCCAAAATGGAAATGCACAGATGCTGAGAGAGATAATTCAAAAAAACATTTCTGATTTTGAAATACAAGCAAAAAGTGGGTTGTTTGTCTCTAGTAAATATCAAACCTCATGTCAACTTGAGAATTTAATTTTTTCTTCTCGAAATTTTTGGAACATTAGGTCATTTGCGTCTTCAACATGTTTTTTGCATGCATACCGACCACATTAAAAACATGTTAGGATCAATTAGAAATTTCTTTCTTATAAAATTCCACCAAGCTATTAGGGTTTGTACTAGTGGAATTTTCCAAACATGGATAACAAAACTTTGGAGTACATTTTTAGTGTATGAAATAATTTTCTTCATTTATATTTATTATAGTTTTCAAATTTTTTTGCACTCATGAACTCTAAATTTTCATTTTGTTTATGGGAAAAGTGGGACAAGTTTGGATTTAAAAAAAAATTGAACATCCAAAATGGAAACACACAAATGTTGAGAGAGATAATTCCAAAAACTATCTCTGATTTTGAAGGATAAGCAAAAAGTGTGTTGTTTGGCTCTGGTAAATATCCAACCACATGATAACTTGAGAATTTAATTTTTTCTACTCCTTGAAATTTTTTGATCATTAGGTCATTTGCATCTTCAACATGTTTCTGGCATGCGTACCCACCACATTTAAAACATGTTAGGATCAATTGGAAATCTCTTTCTTGTAAAATTCCACCATGCTATTTGGGATTGTACTAGTGGAATTACCCAAACATTGATAACAAAACTTTGGTGTTCAGTTTTAGTGCGTGAAATAATTTTCTTCACTTACATTTATTATAGTATAGAAATTTTTTTGCATACATGAACTTTAAAATTTTCATTTCATTTACGAGAAAAGTTAGACATGTTTGGATTTGAAAAAAAAACTGAACATCCAAAATGGAAGTGCACAAATGCTGAGAGAGAAAATTCCGGAAAGTATCTCTGATTTTGATGGATAGGCAAAAGGTGGGTTGTTTGGCTCTAGTAAATATCCAACCACACGTTAACTTGAGAATTTAATTTTTTCTACACCTAGAAATTTTTGGATCATTAGATCATTTCCATCTTCAACGTGTTTCTGGCATGATTATTCACCATATTTAAATCATGTTAGGATCAATTATAAATATCGTTCTTATAAAATTCCACTAAGCAATTAGGGGTTGTACTAGTGGAATTTCCCAAACATGGATAAGAAAACTTTGAAGTTCATTTTTGTAGTGCGTGAAATAATTTTTTTCACTTCCATTTATTTTAGTTTTCAAATTTTTTTGCATACACGAACTCAAAAATTTTTGTTTTGTTTACGAGAAAATAGGGACAAGTTTGGATTTGAAAAAAAAATTGAACATCCAAAATGGAAATTCACAAATGCTGAGTGAGATAATTCGAAAAAGTTTCTATGATTTTGAAAGATAGGCAAAAAGTGGGTTGTTTGGCTCTGGTAAATATCCAACCACACGTTAACTTGAGAATTTAATTTTTTATACTCCTTGAAATTTTTAGATCATTAGGTCATTTGCATCTCCAACATGTTTGTGGTATGCATACCCACCCTATTTAAAACATGTTAGGATCAATTAGAAATCCCTTTCTTATAAAATTCCACGAAGCTATTAGGGTTTGTACTAGTGGAATTTCCCAAAGATGGATAACAAAACTTTGGAGTTCATTTTTAGTGCATGAAATAATTTTCTTCACTTACAATTATTATAGTTTTCAAATTTTTTTGCATACATGAACTCTAAAATTTTCATTTTGTTTACGAGAAAAGTGGGACAACAATGGATTTGAAAAATATTGAACATCAAAAATGGAAATGCAAAAAGTGCTGAGAGAGATAATTCCAAAAAGTATCTCTGATTTTGAAGGAAAAGCAAAAGGTGGGTTGTTTGGCTCTGGTAAATATCCAACCATACGTTAACTTCAGAATTTAATTTTTTTTACTCCTTGGAAATTTTTGGATTAATAGGTCATTTGCATCTTCAACATGTTTCTCTCGTGCATACCCACCGCATTTAAAACATATTAGGATCATTTTGAAATCTCTTCCATATAAAATTCCACCAAGCAATTTGGGGTTGTACTAGTGGAATTTCCCAAACATGGATAACAAAATGTTGGTGTTCATTTTTAGTGCGTGAAATGATTTTCTTTACTTACATTTATTATATTTTTCAAATTTTTTTGCATCCATGAACTCTAAAATTTTCATTTTGTTTACGAGAAAAGAGGGAAAAGTTCGGATTTGAAAAAAAATTGAACTTCCAAAGTGGAAATGCACAAATACTGAGAGAGATAATTCCAAAAAGTATCTTTGGTTCTGAAGGATAGGAAAAAAGTGGGTTGTTTGGTTCACGTAAATATCCAACCACAGGTTAACTTGAGAATTTTATTTTTTCTACTCCTTGAAATTTTTGGATCATTAGGTCATTTGAAAATTCAACATTTTTCTGGCATCCATACCCACCACATTTAAAACATGTTAGGATCAATTACAGATCTGTTTCTTATAAAATTCCACCAAGCTATTAAGGGTTGTACTAGTGGAATTTCCCAAACATTGATAACAAAACTTTGGAGTTCATTTTTAGTGTGTGAAAAAATTTTCTTCATTTACATTTATTATATTTTTCATATTTTTTTACATACATGAACTCTCAAATTTTCCTTTTGTTTACGAGAAAAGTGGGACAAGTTTGGATTTTAAAAAAAATTGAACATCCAATATGGAAATGCAAAAATTGCAGAGAGAGATAACTCCAAAAAGTAACTCTGATTTTGAAGGATAGGAAAAAAGTGGGCTGTTTGGTTCTGGTAAATATCCAACCACAAGGTAACTTGAGAATTTATGCTTTTCTACTCCAAATTTTTGGATCATTAGGCCATTTTCATCTTCAACATGTTTGTGGCATGCATACCCACAACATTTAAAACATGTTAGGATCAATTAGAAATCTCTTTCTTATAAAATTCCACCAAGCTATTAAGGGTTGTACTAGTGGATTTTTCCAAGCATGGATAACAAAACTTTGGAGTTCATTTTTAGTGCATTAAATAATTTTCTTCACATACATTTATTATAGTTTTCAAATTTTTTTGCATACATGAACTCTAAAATTTTCATTTTGTTTACGAGAAAAGTGGGACAAGTTTCGATTTGAAAAAAATTGAACATCCCAAATGGAAATGCACAAATGCTGTGAGAAATAATTCCAAAAAGTATGTCTGATTTTGAAGGATAGGCAAAAAAGTGGGTTGTTTGGCACTGGTAAATAACCAACCACACGTCAACTTGAGAATTTAATTTTTTCTACTCGAAATTTTTCGATCATTAGGTCATTTGCATCTTCAACATATTTCTGGCATGCATACCCACCACATTTAAAACATGTTAGGATGAATTAGAAATCTCTTTCTTATTAAATTCCACCAAGCTATTAGGGGTTGAACTAGTGGAATTTACCAAACATGGATAACAAAACTTTGGAGTTCATTTTGAGTGTGTGAAACAATTTTCTTCACTTACATTTATTATAGTTTTCAAATTATTTTGCATACATGAACTCTAAAATTTTCATTTTGTTTACAAGAACAGTGGGACAAGTTTGGATTTGAAAAAAATTGAACATAAAAATTGGAAATGGAAAAAGTGCTGATAGAGATAATTCCAAAAAGTATCTTTGATTTTGAAAGATAGGTAGAAAGTGGGTTGTTTGGTTCTTATAAATATCCAACCACACGTTAAGTTGAGAATTTATTTTTTTCTACTCCATGAAATTTTTAGATCATTAGGTCATTTGCCTCTTCAACATGTTTTTGGCATGCATACCCACCACATTTAAAACATGTTAGAATCAATAACAAAACTCTTTCCGATAAAATTCCACCAAGCTATTTGGGGTTGTACTAGTGGAATTTTCCAAACATGGATAACAAAACTTTGGAGCTCTTTTAGAGTGCGTGAAACAATTTTCTTCACTTACATTTATTATAGTTTTCAAATTTTTTTTCATACATGAACTCTAAAATTTTCATTTTTTTTTCAAGAAAAGTGGGACAAGTTTGGATTTAAAAAAATGAACATAAAAAATGGAAATGCAAAAGGTGCTGAGAGAGATAATTCCTAAAAGTATCTCTGATTTTGAAGGATAGGCAAAAAGTGGGTTGTTTGGTTCTGGTAAATATCCAACCGCACGTTAACTTGAGAATTTAATTTTTTCTACTCCATGAAACTTTTAGATCATTAGGTCATTTGCCTCTTCAACATGTTTTTGGCATTCATACCCACCACATTTAAAACATGTTAGGATCAATTAGAAAACTCTTTCTGATAAAATTCCACCAAGCTATTAGGGGTTGTTCTAGTGGAATTTCCCAAACATAGATAACAAAACTTTGGAGTTCATTTTTAGTGCGTGAAATAATTTTCTTCATTTACATTTATTATAGTTTTCAAATTATTTTGCATACATGAACTCTAAAATTTTCATCTTGTTTACGAGAAAAGTGGGACAAGTTTGGATTTGAAAAAAAATTGAACATCCAAAAAGGAAATACACAAATTCTGAAAGTGATAATTTCGAAAAGTATCTCTGATTTTGAAGGATAGGCAAAAAGTGGGTTGTTTGGCTCTTGTAAATATCCACCCACATGTTAACTTGAGAATTTAATTTCTTCTACTCCTTGAAATTTTTGGATCATTAGGTCATTTGCATCTTCAACATGTTTCTGGCATGCATACCAACCACATTTAAAACATGTTAGGATTAATTAGAAATCTCTTTCTTATAAAGTTCCACCAAGTTATCAGTGGTTGTACTAGTGGAATTTCCCAAACATGGATAAGAAAACTTTGGAGTTCATTTTTAGTGCGTGAAATTATTTTCTTCACTTACATTTCTTATAGTTTTCAAATTTTTTTGCATACATGAACTCTAAAATTTTCATTTCGTTTACGAGAAAAGTGAGACAAGTTTGGATATGAAAAAAATTTTAACATCCAAAATGGAAGTGCACAAATGCTGAGAGAGATAATTCCCAAAAGTATCTCTGATTTTGATGGATAGGCAAAAAGTGGGTTGTTTGGCTCTGGTAAATATCCAACTACTCAAAAAATTTTGTTTTGTTTACGAGAAAACTGGGACAAATTTGGATTTGAAAAAAATATTGAACATCCAAAATGGAAATGCACAAATGTAGAGAGAGATAATTCCAAATGGTATCTGTGATTTTTAAGGATAGGCAAAAAGTGGGTTGTTTGGCTCTGGTCAATATCCAACCACATGTTAACTTGAGAATTTAATTTTTTATACTCCATGAAAATTTTAGATCATTAGGTCATTTGGATCTTCAACATGTTTGTGGCATGCATACCCACCTGATTTAAAACATGTTAGGATCAATTAGAAATCTCTTTCTTATAAAATTCCACTAAGCTATTAGGGTTTGTACTAGTGGAATTTCCCAAAGAAGGATAACAAAACTTTGGAGTTCATTTTTCGTGCGTGAAATAATTTTCTACAATTCCATTTATTATAGTTTTCAAATTTTTTTTCATACATGAACTCCAAAATTTTCATTTTGTTTATGAGAAAAGTGGGACAACTTTGGATTTGAAAAAAATTGAACATAAAAAATGGAAATGCAAAAAGTGATGAGAGAGATAATTCCAAAAAGTATCTCTGATTTTTAAGGAAAGGCAAAAAGTGGGTTGTTTGGCTCTGGTAAATTTCCAACCGCACGTTAACTTGAGAATTAATTTTTTTTTACTCCTTGATATTTTTGGATCAATAGGTCATTTTCATCTTCAACATGTTTCTTTCTTGCATACCCACCACATTTAAAACATGTTAGGATCAATTTGAAATCTCTTTCTTATAAAATTCCACCATGCTATTTGGGGTTGTACTTGTGGAATTTCCCAAACATGGATAACAAAATGTTGGAGTTCATTTTTAGTGCGTGAAATGATTTTCTTTACTTACATTTATTATATTTTTCTAATTTTTCTGCGTCCAAGAACTCTAAAATTTTCATTTTGTTTTCAAGAAAAGTGGGACAAGTTTGGATTTGAAAAAAATTGAACTTCCAAAATGGAAATGCCCAAATAATGAGAGAGATAATTCCAAAAAGTATTTTTGGTTCTGAAGAATAGGCAAAAAGTGGGTTGTTTGGCTCTGGTAAATATCCAACCACACGTTAACTTGAGAATTTTATTTTTTCTACTCGAAATTTTAGGATCATTAGGTCATTTGCATATTCAAAATTTTTCTGGCATGCATACCACCACATTTAAAACATGTTAGGATCAATTACAGATCTCTTTCTTATAAAATTCCACCAAGCTATTAGGGGTTGTACTAGTGGAATTTCCCAAACATTGTTTTCTTCACTTACATTTATTATAGTTTTCAAATTTTTTTTGCATACATGAACTCTAAAATTTTCATTTTGTTTACGAGGAAAGTGGGACAACAATGGATTTGAGAAAAATTGAACATAAAAAATGGAAATGGAAAAAGTGCTGAGAGAGATAATTCCAAAAAGTATCTCTGATTTTGAAGGAAAAGCAAAAAGTGGGTTGTTTGGCTCTGGTAAATATCCAACCACACGTTAACTTGAGAATTTAATTTTTTTTACTCCTTGAAATTTTTGGATCAATAGGTCATTTGCATCTTCAACATGTTTCTGTCCTGCTTACCCACCACATTTCAAACATGTTAGGATCAATTTGAAATCTCTTTCTTATAAAATTCCACCAAGCTATTTTGGGTTGTACTAGTGGAATTTCCCAAACATGGATAACAAAATGTTGGAGTTATTTTTTAGTGCGTTAAATGATTTTCTTTACATACATTTATTATATTTTTCAAATTTTTTTGCCTCCATGAACTCTAAAATTTTCATTTTGTTTACGCGAAAAGTGGGACAAGTTTGGATTTGAAAAAAAAATTGAACCTCCAAAATAGAAATGCGCAAATACTGAGAGAGATAATTCCAAAAAAAAAGTATCTTTGGTTCTGAAGGATAGGCAAAAAGTGGGTTGTTTGGCTATGGTAAATATCCAACCACACGTTAACTTCAGAATCTTGGTTTTTCTACTCCTTGAAATTTTAGGATCATTAGGTCATTTGCATATTCAACATTTTTCTGGCGTGGATACCCACCACATTTAAAACATGTTAGGGTCAATTATAAATCTCTTTCTTATAAAATTCCACCAAGCTATTAAGGGTTGTACTAGTGGAATTTCCCAAACATGGATAACAAAATGTTGGTGTTCATTTTTAGTGCGTGAAATGATTTTCTTTACTTACATTTATTATATTTTTCAAATTTTTTTGCATCCATGAACTCTAAAATTTTCATTTTGTTTACGAGAAAAGAGGGAAAAGTTCGGATTTGAAAAAAAATTGAACTTCCAAAGTGGAAATGCACAAATACTGAGAGAGATAATTCCAAAAAGTATCTTTGGTTCTGAAGGATAGGAAAAAAGTGGGTTGTTTGGTTCACGTAAATATCCAACCACAGGTTAACTTGAGAATTTTATTTTTTCTACTCCTTGAAATTTTTGGATCATTAGGTCATTTGAAAATTCAACATTTTTCTGGCATCCATACCCACCACATTTAAAACATGTTAGGATCAATTACAGATCTGTTTCTTATAAAATTCCACCAAGCTATTAAGGGTTGTACTAGTGGAATTTCCCAAACATTGATAACAAAACTTTGGAGTTCATTTTTAGTGTGTGAAAAAATTTTCTTCATTTACATTTATTATATTTTTCATATTTTTTTGCATACATGAACTCTCAAATTTTCCTTTTGTTTACGAGAAAAGTGGGACAAGTTTGGATTTTAAAAAAAATTGAACATCCAATATGGAAATGCAAAAATTGCAGACAGAGATAACTCCAAAAAGTAACTCTGATTTTGAAGGATAGGAAAAAAGTGGGCTGTTTGGTTCTGGTAAATATCCAACCACAAGGTAACTTGAGAATTTATGCTTTTCTACTCCAAATTTTTGGATCATTAGGCCATTTTCATCTTCAACATGTTTGTGGCATGCATACCCACAACATTTAAAACATGTTAGGATCAATTAGAAATCTCTTTCTTATAAAATTCCACCAAGCTATTAAGGGTTGTACTAGTGGATTTTTCCAAGCATGGATAACAAAACTTTGGAGTTCATTTTTAGTGCATTAAATAATTTTCTTCACATACATTTATTATAGTTTTCAAATTTTTTTGCATACATGAACTCTAAAATTTTCATTTTGTTTACGAGAAAAGTGGGACAAGTTTCGATTTGAAAAAAATTGAACATCCCAAATGGAAATGCACAAATGCTGTGAGAAATAATTCCAAAAAGTATGTCTGATTTTGAAGGATAGGCAAAAAAGTGGGTTGTTTGGCACTGGTAAATAACCAACCACACGTCAACTTGAGAATTTAATTTTTTCTACTCGAAATTTTTCGATCATTAGGTCATTTGCATCTTCAACATATTTCTGGCATGCATACCCACCACATTTAAAACATGTTAGGATGAATTAGAAATCTCTTTCTTATTAAATTCCACCAAGCTATTAGGGGTTGAACTAGTGGAATTTACCAAACATGGATAACAAAACTTTGGAGTTCATTTTGAGTGTGTGAAACAATTTTCTTCACTTACATTTATTATAGTTTTCAAATTATTTTGCATACATGAACTCTAAAATTTTCATTTTGTTTACAAGAACAGTGGGACAAGTTTGGATTTGAAAAAAATTGAACATAAAAATTGGAAATGGAAAAAGTGCTGATAGAGATAATTCCAAAAAGTATCTTTGATTTTGAAAGATAGGTAGAAAGTGGGTTGTTTGGTTCTTATAAATATCCAACCACACGTTAAGTTGAGAATTTATTTTTTTCTACTCCATGAAATTTTTAGATCATTAGGTCATTTGCCTCTTCAACATGTTTTTGGCATGCATACCCACCACATTTAAAACATGTTAGAATCAATAACAAAACTCTTTCCGATAAAATTCCACCAAGCTATTTGGGGTTGTACTAGTGGAATTTTCCAAACATGGATAACAAAACTTTGGAGCTCTTTTAGAGTGCGTGAAACAATTTTCTTCACTTACATTTATTATAGTTTTCAAATTTTTTTTCATACATGAACTCTAAAATTTTCATTTTTTTTTCAAGAAAAGTGGGACAAGTTTGGATTTAAAAAAATGAACATAAAAAATGGAAATGCAAAAGGTGCTGAGAGAGATAATTCCTAAAAGTATCTCTGATTTTGAAGGATAGGCAAAAAGTGGGTTGTTTGGTTCTGGTAAATATCCAACCGCACGTTAACTTGAGAATTTAATTTTTTCTACTCCATGAAACTTTTAGATCATTAGGTCATTTGCCTCTTCAACATGTTTTTGGCATTCATACCCACCACATTTAAAACATGTTAGGATCAATTAGAAAACTCTTTCTGATAAAATTCCACCAAGCTATTAGGGGTTGTTCTAGTGGAATTTCCCAAACATAGATAACAAAACTTTGGAGTTCATTTTTAGTGCGTGAAATAATTTTCTTCATTTACATTTATTATAGTTTTCAAATTATTTTGCATACATGAACTCTAAAATTTTCATCTTGTTTACGAGAAAAGTGGGACAAGTTTGGATTTGAAAAAAAATTGAACATCCAAAAAGGAAATACACAAATTCTGAAAGTGATAATTTCGAAAAGTATCTCTGATTTTGAAGGATAGGCAAAAAGTGGGTTGTTTGGCTCTTGTAAATATCCACCCACATGTTAACTTGAGAATTTAATTTCTTCTACTCCTTGAAATTTTTGGATCATTAGGTCATTTGCATCTTCAACATGTTTCTGGCATGCATACCAACCACATTTAAAACATGTTAGGATTAATTAGAAATCTCTTTCTTATAAAGTTCCACCAAGTTATCAGTGGTTGTACTAGTGGAATTTCCCAAACATGGATAAGAAAACTTTGGAGTTCATTTTTAGTGCGTGAAATTATTTTCTTCACTTACATTTCTTATAGTTTTCAAATTTTTTTGCATACATGAACTCTAAAATTTTCATTTCGTTTACGAGAAAAGTGAGACAAGTTTGGATATGAAAAAAATTTTAACATCCAAAATGGAAGTGCACAAATGCTGAGAGAGATAATTCCCAAAAGTATCTCTGATTTTGATGGATAGGCAAAAAGTGGGTTGTTTGGCTCTGGTAAATATCCAACTACTCAAAAAATTTTGTTTTGTTTACGAGAAAACTGGGACAAATTTGGATTTGAAAAAAATATTGAACATCCAAAATGGAAATGCACAAATGTAGAGAGAGATAATTCCAAATGGTATCTGTGATTTTTAAGGATAGGCAAAAAGTGGGTTGTTTGGCTCTGGTCAATATCCAACCACATGTTAACTTGAGAATTTAATTTTTTATACTCCATGAAAATTTTAGATCATTAGGTCATTTGGATCTTCAACATGTTTGTGGCATGCATACCCACCTGATTTAAAACATGTTAGGATCAATTAGAAATCTCTTTCTTATAAAATTCCACTAAGCTATTAGGGTTTGTACTAGTGGAATTTCCCAAAGAAGGATAACAAAACTTTGGAGTTCATTTTTCGTGCGTGAAATAATTTTCTACAATTCCATTTATTATAGTTTTCAAATTTTTTTTCATACATGAACTCCAAAATTTTCATTTTGTTTATGAGAAAAGTGGGACAACTTTGGATTTGAAAAAAATTGAACATAAAAAATGGAAATGCAAAAAGTGATGAGAGAGATAATTCCAAAAAGTATCTCTGATTTTTAAGGAAAGGCAAAAAGTGGGTTGTTTGGCTCTGGTAAATTTCCAACCGCACGTTAACTTGAGAATTAATTTTTTTTTACTCCTTGATATTTTTGGATCAATAGGTCATTTTCATCTTCAACATGTTTCTTTCTTGCATACCCACCACATTTAAAACATGTTAGGATCAATTTGAAATCTCTTTCTTATAAAATTCCACCATGCTATTTGGGGTTGTACTTGTGGAATTTCCCAAACATGGATAACAAAATGTTGGAGTTCATTTTTAGTGCGTGAAATGATTTTCTTTACTTACATTTATTATATTTTTCTAATTTTTCTGCGTCCAAGAACTCTAAAATTTTCATTTTGTTTTCAAGAAAAGTGGGACAAGTTTGGATTTGAAAAAAATTGAACTTCCAAAATGGAAATGCCCAAATAATGAGAGAGATAATTCCAAAAAGTATTTTTGGTTCTGAAGAATAGGCAAAAAGTGGGTTGTTTGGCTCTGGTAAATATCCAACCACACGTTAACTTGAGAATTTTATTTTTTCTACTCGAAATTTTAGGATCATTAGGTCATTTGCATATTCAAAATTTTTCTGGCATGCATACCACCACATTTAAAACATGTTAGGATCAATTACAGATCTCTTTCTTATAAAATTCCACCAAGCTATTAGGGGTTGTACTAGTGGAATTTCCCAAACATTGTTTTCTTCACTTACATTTATTATAGTTTTCAAATTTTTTTTGCATACATGAACTCTAAAATTTTCATTTTGTTTACGAGGAAAGTGGGACAACAATGGATTTGAGAAAAATTGAACATAAAAAATGGAAATGGAAAAAGTGCTGAGAGAGATAATTCCAAAAAGTATCTCTGATTTTGAAGGAAAAGCAAAAAGTGGGTTGTTTGGCTCTGGTAAATATCCAACCACACGTTAACTTGAGAATTTAATTTTTTTTACTCCTTGAAATTTTTGGATCAATAGGTCATTTGCATCTTCAACATGTTTCTGTCCTGCTTACCCACCACATTTCAAACATGTTAGGATCAATTTGAAATCTCTTTCTTATAAAATTCCACCAAGCTATTTTGGGTTGTACTAGTGGAATTTCCCAAACATGGATAACAAAATGTTGGAGTTATTTTTTAGTGCGTTAAATGATTTTCTTTACATACATTTATTATATTTTTCAAATTTTTTTGCCTCCATGAACTCTAAAATTTTCATTTTGTTTACGCGAAAAGTGGGACAAGTTTGGATTTGAAAAAAAAATTGAACCTCCAAAATAGAAATGCGCAAATACTGAGAGAGATAATTCCAAAAAAAAAGTATCTTTGGTTCTGAAGGATAGGCAAAAAGTGGGTTGTTTGGCTATGGTAAATATCCAACCACACGTTAACTTCAGAATCTTGGTTTTTCTACTCCTTGAAATTTTAGGATCATTAGGTCATTTGCATATTCAACATTTTTCTGGCGTGGATACCCACCACATTTAAAACATGTTAGGGTCAATTATAAATCTCTTTCTTATAAAATTCCACCAAGCTATTAAGGGTTGTACTAGTGGAATTTCCCAAACATTGATAACAAAAATTTGGATTTCATTTTTAGTGTGTGAAATAATTTCCTTCACTTACATTTATTAAAGTTTTCAAATTTTTTTGCATACATGAACGCTAAAATTTTCATTTTGTTGTGTTCGTTTTGTTTACGAGAAAAGTGGGACAAGTTTGGATTTAAAAATAAAATTGGACATAAAAAATGGAAATGGACAAATTCTGAGAGAGATAATTCTGAAAAGTATATCTGATTTTGATGGATAGGCTAAAAGTTGGTTGTTTGGCTCTAGTAAATATCCAACCACACGTTAACTTGAGAATTTTATTTTGTCTACTCCTTGAAATTTTTGGATCATTAGGTCATGTGCATCATCAACAAGTTTTTTGCATGCAAGTCCACCACATTTAAAACATGTTAGGATCAATTAGAAATCTCTATCTTAGAAAAATCCACTAAGCTAGTAGGGGTTTTACTAGTGGAATTTCCCAAACATGGATAACAAAACTTTGGGGTTCATTTATAGTGCGTGAAATAATTTTTTCACTTACATTTATTATAGTTTTCAAATTAGTTTGCATACTTGAACTCTTAAATTTTCATTTTTTTTACGAGAAAAGTGGGACAAGTTTGGATTTGAAAAAAAATTGAACATCCAAAATGGAAATACACAGAAGCTGAGAGAGATAATTCCAAAATGTTTTTCTGATTTTGAAGTACAGGCAAAAATTGGGTTGTTTGGCTCTGATAAATATCCAACCTCACGTCAACTTGAGAATTTCATTTTTCAACTCGAAAATTTTGGATCATTAGGTCATTTGCATCTTCAACATGTTTCTGGCAAGCATACTGACCACATTTAAAACATGTTTGGATCAATTAGAAATCTCTTTCTTATAAAATTCCACCAAGCTATTAGGCGTTGTACTAGTGGAATTTCCCAAACATGGATAACAAAACTTTGGAGTGCATTTTTAGTGTGTGAAATAATTTTCTTCACTTACATTTATTATAGTTTTCAATTTTTTTTGCACTCATGAACTCTAAAATTTTCATTTTATTTACGGGAAAAGTGGGACAAGTTTGGATTTGAAAAAAAAATATAACATCCAAAATGGAAATACACAAATGTTGAGTGAGATAATTCCAAAAATTATCTCTGATTTTGAAGGATAGGCAAAAAGTCTGTTGTTTGGCTCTGGTATTATGCAACCACACAATAACTTGAGAATATAATTTTTTCTACTCCTTGAAAATTTTTAATCATTAGGTCATTTGCATCTTGAACATGTTTCTGGCAAGCGTACCCACCACATTTAAAACATGTTAGGATCAATTGGAAATCTCTTTCTTATAAAATTCCACCAGTCTATTAGGGATTGTACTAGCGGAATTTCCCAAACATTGATAACAAAACTTTGGAGTTCATTTTTAGTGCGTGAAATAATTTTCTTCACTTACATTTATTATAGTATTCAAATTTTTTGGCATACATGAACTCTAAAATTTTCATTTGGTTTACGAGAAAAGCGAGACAAGTTTGGATTTGAAAAAAAAATTAACATCCAAAATGGAAGTGCACAATTACTGAGAGAGGTAATTACTAAAAGTATCTCTGATTTTGATGGATAGGCAAAAAGTGGGTTGTTTGGCTCTGGTAAATATCCAACCACAAGTTAACTTGAGAATGTAATTTTTTCTACTCCTTGAAATTTTTGGATCATTAGGTCATTTGCATCTTCAACATGTTTCTGGCATGCATACCCACCTCATTTAAAACATGTTAGGATCAATTATAAATATCTTTCTTATAAAATTCCACCAACCTATTAGGGGTTGTACTAGTTGAATATCCCAAACATGGATAAGAAAACTTTGGAGTTCATTTGTAGTGCGTGAAATAATTTTCTTCACATACATTTATTTTAGCTTTCAAATTTTTTTGCATACACAAGCTCAGAAATTTTCATTTTGTTTACGAGAAAACTGGGACATGTTTGGACATGAAAAAAAATTGAACATCCAAAATGGAAGTGCAAAAATTCCGAGAGAGATAATTCTGAAAAGTATCTCTGATTTTGAAGGATAGGCAAAAAGTGGGATGTTTGGCTCTGGTAAATATCCAACAACAAGTTAACTTGAGAATTTAAGTTTTTCTACTGCTTGAAATTTTTGGATCTCTAGACCATTTGGATCTTCAACATGTTTCTGGCATGCATACCCACCACATTTAAAACATGTTAGGATCAATTAGAAATCTTTATCTTATTAAATTCCACCAAGCTATTACGGTTCGTACCAGTCGAATTTTCCTAACATAGATAACAAAACTATGGAGTTCATTTTTAATGCGTTAAATAATTTTCTTCACTTACATTTATTATAGTTTTCAAATATTTTTTGCATACATGAAGTCTAAAATTTTCATTTTGTTTACGAGAAAAGGTGGACAAGTTTGGATTTGAAAAAAAATTGAACATCCAAAATTGAAATGCTCAAATGCTGAGAGAGATAATTCCAAAAAGTATCTCAGATTTTGAAGGATAAGTAAAAAGTTGGTTGTTTGGCTATGGTAAAAATCCAACCAATCGTTAACTTGAAAATTTAATTTTTTCTACACCTTGAAATATTTGGATCATTAGGTCATTTGCATCTTCAACATGTTTCTGGCATGCATACCCACCACATTTAAAACATGTTAGGATCAATTATAAATATCTTTCTTATCAAATAACACAAAGCAATTAGGGGTTGTACTAGGAGAATTTCCCAAAAATTGAAAACTATAATAAATGTAAGTGAAGAAAATTATTTCACACACTAAAAATGCACTCCAAAGTTTTGTTATCCATGTTTGGGAAATTCCACTAGTACAACGCCTAATAGCTTGGTGGAATTTTATAAGAAAGAGATTTCTAATTGATCCAAACATGTTTTAAATGTGGTCAGTATGCTTGCCAGAAACATGTTGAAGATGCAAATGACCTAATGATCCAAAATTTTCGAGTTGAAAAATGAAATTCTCAAGTTGACGTGAGGTTGGATATTTATCAGAGCCAAACAACCCAATTTTTGCCTGTACTTCAAAATCAGAAAAACATTTTGGAATTATCTCTCTCAGCTTCTGTGTATTTCCATTTTGGATGTTCAATTTTTTTTCAAATCCAAACTTGTCCCACTTTTCTCGTAAAAAAAATGAAAATTTAAGAGTTCAAGTATGCAAACTAATTTGAAAACTATAATAAATGTAAGTGAAAAAATTATTTCACGCACTATAAATGAACCCCAAAGTTTTGTTATCCATGTTTGGGAAATTCCACTAGTAAAACCCCTACTAGCTTAGTGGATTTTTCTAAGATAGAGATTTCTAATTGATCCTAACATGTTTTAAATGTGGTGGACTTGCATGCAAAAAACTTGTTGATGATGCACATGACCTAATGATCCAAAAATTTCAAGGAGTAGACAAAATAAAATTCTCAAGTTAACGTGTGGTTGGATATTTACTAGAGCCAAACAACCAACTTTTAGCCTATCCATCAAAATCAGATATACTTTTCAGAATTATCTCTCTCAGAATTTGTCCATTTCCATTTTTTATGTCCAATTTTATTTTTAAATCCAAACTTGTCCCACTTTTCTCGTAAACAAAACGAACACAACAAAATGAAAATTTTAGCGTTCATGTATGCAAAAAAATTTGAAAACTTTAATAAATGTAAGTGAAGGAAATTATTTCACACACTAAAAATGAAATCCAAATTTTTGTTATCAATGTTTGGGAAATTCCACTAGTACAACCCTTAATAGCTTGGTGGAATTTTATAAGAAAGAGATTTATAATTGACCCTAACATGTTTTAAATGTGGTGGGTATCCACGCCAGAAAAATGTTGAATATGCAAATGACCTAATGATCCTAAAATTTCAAGGAGTAGAAAAACCAAGATTCTGAAGTTAACGTGTGGTTGGATATTTACCATAGCCAAACAACCCACTTTTTGCCTATCCTTCAGAACCAAAGATACTTTTTTTTTGGAATTATCTCTCTCAGTATTTGCGCATTTCTATTTTGGAGGTTCAATTTTTTTTTCAAATCCAAACTTGTCCCACTTTTCGCGTAAACAAAATGAAAATTTTAGAGTTCATGGAGGCAAAAAAATTTGAAAAATATAATAAATGTATGTAAAGAAAATCATTTAACGCACTAAAAAATAACTCCAACATTTTGTTATCCATGTTTGGGAAATTCCACTAGTACAACCCAAAATAGCTTGGTGGAATTTTATAAGAAAGAGATTTCAAATTGATCCTAACATGTTTGAAATGTGGTGGGTAAGCAGGACAGAAACATGTTGAAGATGAAAATGACCTAATGATCAAAACATTTCAAGGAGTAGAAAAAATTAAATTCTCAAGTTAACGTGTGGTTGGATATTTACCAGAGCCAAACAACCCACTTTTAGCCTATCCTTCAAAATCAAAGATACTTTTCTGAATTATCTTTCTCAACATTTGTGCATTTCCATTTTTGATGTTCAATTTTTTTTCAAATCCAAACTTGTCCCACTTTTCTCGTAAACAAAATGAAAATTTGAGAGTTCATGTATGCAAAAAAATTTGAAAACTATAATAAATATAAGTGAAGAAAATTATTTCACGCACGAAAAATGAACTCCAAAGTTTTGTTATCCATGTTTGGAAAATTCCACTAGTCCAACCCCCTAATATCTTGGTGGAATTTTATAAGAAAGAGATTTGCAATTGATCCTAATATGTTTTAAATGTGGTGGGTATGCATGGAAGAAACATATTGAATATGCAAATGACCTTATGATCCAAAAATTTCCAGGAGTAGAAAAAATTAAATTCTCAAGTTAATGTGTGGTTGGAAATTTACTAGAACCAAACAACCCACTTTTTGCTAATCCTTCAAAATCAGAGATACTTTTCGGAATTATCTCTCTCAGCATTTGTGCATTTCTATTTTGGATGTTCAATTTTTTTTCAAATCCAAACTTGTACCAATTTTCTCGTAAACAAAATGAAAATTTTACAGTTCATGGATGCCAAAAAATCTGAAAAATATAATAAATGTAAGTAAAGAAAATCATTTAACGCACTAAAAATGAACTCAAACCTTTTTTTATCCATGTTTGTGAAATTCAAGGAAGGTGGAATGTTATAAGAAATAGATTTCTAATTGATCCTAACATGTTTTAAATGTGGCGGGTATGCATGCTAGAAACATGTTGAAGAGGCAAATGACCTCATGATCAAAAAATTTCAAGGAGTAGAAAAAATTAAATTCTCAAGTTGACGTGTGGTTGGATATTTATCAGATCCAAACAACCCACTTTTTGCCTATCCTTCAAAATCAGAGATACTTTTTGGAATTATCTCTGTCAGCATTTGTGAATTTCCATTTTGGATATTCAATTTTTTTTCAAATCCAAACATTTTTCCTTCACAAAATGAAAATTTTAGAGTTCATGTATGCAAAAAAATTTGAAAACTATAATAAATGTAAGTGAAGAAAATTATTTCACGTACTAAAAATGAACTCCAAAGTTTTGTTATCCATGTTTGGGAAATTCCACTAGTACAACCCCTATTAGCTTGGCAGAATTTTATAAGAAAAAGATTTCTAATTTATCCTAACATGTTTTAAATGTGATGGGTATGCATGCCAGAAAGATGTTGAAGTGCAAATTACCTACTGATCGAAAAATTTCAAGGAGAAGAAAAAATTAAATTCTCAAGTTGATGTCTGGTTGGATATTTACCCGAGCCAAACAACCCACTTTTTTTCTATCCTTCAAAATCAGAGATACTTTTTAGAATTATCTCTCTCAGCATTTGTGAATTTCCATTTTGGATATTCAATTGTTTTTCAAATCCAAGCTTTTTTCCATCACAAAATGAAAATTTCAGAGTTCATGTATGCAAAAAAATTTGAAAACTAAATTAAATGTAAGTAAAGAAAATTATTTCACGCACTAAAAATGAACTCCAAAGTTTTTTTATCCATGTATGGGAAATTCCACTAGTACAACCCTAATAGCTTGGTGGAATTTTGTAAGAAAGAGATTTCTAATTGCTCCTAACATGTTTTAAATGTGGTGGGTATGCATGCCAGAAACATGTTGAAGATGCTAATGACCCAATGATCCAAAATTTTCAAGGAGTAGAAAAAATTAAATTCTCAAGTTAACGTGTAGTTGGATTTTTACAAGAGCAAACAACCCACTTTTTGCTTATCCTTCAAAATCAGAGAAACTTTTTGGAATTATCTCTCTCAGCATTTGTGCATTTCCATTTTTGATGTTCAATTTTTTTTTCAAATCCAAACTTGTCCCACTTTTCTCGTAAATAAAATGAAACATTTAGAGTTCATGTTTGCAAAACAATTTGAAAACTATAAAAAATGTAAGCGAAGAAAATTTTTTCACGCACTAAAAATGAAGTCCAATGTTTTGATATCTATGTTTGGGAAATTCCACTAGTACAACCCTTAATAGCTTGGTGGAATTTTATAAGAAAGAAATATGTAATTGATCCTAACTTGTTTTAAATGAGGTGGGTATGCACGGCAGAAAAATGTTGAAAATGCAAATGACCAAATGATCCAAAAATTTCAAGGAGTAGAAAAAACTAAATTCTCAAGTTAACGCGTGGTTGGATATTTACCAGAGCCAAATAACCCACTTTTTTCCTATCCTTCATAATTAGAGATACTTTTTGGAATTATCTCCCTCAGCACTTTTGGCAGTTCCATTTTTTATGTTCAATTTTTTTTCAAATCGAAACTTGTCCCACTTTTCTCATAAACAAAATGAAAATTTAAGAGTTCATGTATGCAAAAAAAAATTGAAAACTATAAGAAATGTAAGTAATGAAAATTATTTAACGCACTAAAAATGAACTCCAAAGTTTTGTTATCCATGTTTGGGAAATTCCACTAGTACAACCCCTAATAGCTTGGTGGAATTTTATAAGAAAGAAATTTCTAATTCATCCTAACATGTTTTAAATGTGGTGGGTATGCAGGCCAGAAATATGATGAAGATGCAAATGACCTAATGATCCAAAAATTTGAAGTAGTAAAAATTAAATTCTCAAGTTAATATGTGGTTGGATATTTACCAGAGGCAAACAACCGACTTTTTGCCTATCCTTCAAAATCAGAGATACTTTTTGGAATTATCACTTTCAGCATTTGTGTATTTCCTTTTTGGATGTTCAATTTTTTTTTTAAATCCAAACTTGTACTAACTTTTCTCATAAATAAAATGAAAATTTTAGAGTTCATGTATGCAAAACAATTTGAAAAATATAATAAATGTAAGTGAAGAAAATTATTTCACGCACTAAAAATCAACTTCAAAGTTTTGTTATCCATGTTTGGGAAATTCCACTAGTAACACCACTAATAGCTTGGTGAAATTTTATCAGAAAGAGTTTTCTAATTGATCCTACCAGGTTTTAAATGTGGTGGGTATGCATGCCTGAAACATGTTGAAGATTCAAATGACCTAATGTTCCAAAATTTTCAAGGAGTAGAAAAAATTAAATTCTCAAGTTAACGTGTGGTTGGATATTTACAAGAGCCAAACAACCCACTTTTTTCCTATCCTTCAAAATCAAAGATACTTTTTGGAATTCTCTCACTCAGCACTTTTACAATTTCCATTTTTTATGTTAAATTTTTTTTCAAATCCAAACTTGTCCCACTTTTCTCGTAAACAAATTGAAAATTTTAGAGTTCATGTATGCAAAAAAATTTGAAAACTATAATAAATGTAAGTGAAGAAATTTATTTCACGCACTCAAAATGAACTGCAAAGTTTTGTTATCCATGATTGGGAAATTCCACAAGTACAACCTCTAATAGCTTGGTGGAATTTTTTATGAAAGAGATTTCTAATTTATGCTAACATGTTTTAAATGTGGTGGGTATCATTGCCAGAAACATGTTGAAGATGCAAATGAGCTAATAATCCAAAAATTTCAAGGAGTAGAAAAAATTAAATTCTCAAGTTGACGTGTGGTTGGATATTTACCAGAGCCAAACAACTAACCTTTTGCCTACCCTTCAAAATCAAAGATACTTTTTGGAATTATCTCTCTCCCCAGTTTTTGCATTTCCAATTTTTATGTTCAATTTTTTTTCAAATCCTAACCTGTCGCATTTTTCTCGTAACCAAAATGAAAATTTTAGAGTTCATGTATGCAAAAATATTTGAAAACTATAATAAATGAATGTGAAGAAAATTATTTCAAGCACTAAAAATGAACTCCAAATTTTGTTATCCATGTTTAGGAAGTACTACAAGTACAAACCCTAACAACTCTATAGAATTTAATAAGAAACAGATTTCTAATTGATCCAAACATGTTTTAAATGTGCTGGGTATGCATGCTAGAAACATGTTGAAGATGCAACTGACCTAATGATCCAAAATTTTCAAGCGGTAGAAAAAATTAAATTCTCAAGTTAACTTGTGGTTGGATATTTTCCAGAGCCAAACATCCCACTTTTTGCCTATCCTTCAAAATCAGAGATACTTTTTAGAAATATCTCTCTCAGTATTTTTGCATTTCCATTTTGGATGTTCAATGTTTTTCCAAATCCAAAGTTGTCCCACTTTTCTCGTAAACAAAATGAAAATTTTAGAGTTCATGTATGCAAAAAATTTGAAAACTATAATAAATGTAAGTGAAGAAAATTATTCCACGCACTAAAAATGAACTCCAAAGTTTTGGTAACCATGTTTTGGAAATTCCACTAGTACAACCCGAAATAGCTAGGTGGAATTTTATAAGAAAGAGATTTCTAATTGATCCTAACAAGTTTTAAATGTGGTGGGTATGCATGCCAGAAACATGTTGAATATGCAAATGACCTAATGATCCAAAAATTTCAAGGAGTAGAAAAAATTAAATTCTCAAGTTGATGTGTGGTTGGATATTTACTAGAGCCAAAGAACCCACTTTTTGCCTAACCTACAAAATCAGAGATACTTTTTGGAATTATCCATCTCAGCATCTGGGCATATCCATTTTGGATGCTCAATTTTTTTTTCAAATCCAAACTGCTCCCACTTTTTAAAAAAATAAAATGAAAATTTTAGAGTAATTGAATGCAAAAAAATTTTAAAACTTTAATAAATGTAAATGAAGAAAATTATTTCAAGCACTAAAATTAAATCCCAAAGTTTTTTTATCCATGTTTGGGCAATTCCACTAGTACCACCCCTAATAGCTTAGTGGAATTTTCTAAGAAGAGATTTCTAATTGATCCTAACATGATTTAAATGTGGTGGACATGCATGCCAGAAACATGTTGAAGATGCAAATGACCTAATGATCGATAAATTTCAAGCAGAAAAAATTAAATTCTCAAGTTAACGTGTGGTTGGATATTTACTAGAGCCAAACAACACACTTTTAGCCTATCCTTCAAATTCAGAGATACTTTTTAAAATTATCTCTCTCAGAATTTGTGCATTTCCCATTTTTATGTTCAATTTTGTTTTCAATCCAAACTTGTTCCACTTTTCTCGTAAACAAAATGAAAATTTTAGAGTTCAATTATGCAAAAAAATTTGGAAACTATAATAAATGTAAGTGAAGAAAATTATTTCACGCACTAAAAATGAACTCCAAAGTTTTGTTATCCATGCTTGGGAAATTCCACTAGTACAACCCCAAATAGCTTGGTGGAATTTTATAAGAAAGAGATTTGTAATTGATCCTAACATGTTTTAAATATGGTGGGTATGCACGCCAGAAAAATGCTGAATATGCAAATGACCTAATGATCCAAAAATTTCAAGAAGTAGAAAATATAAAATTCTCAAGTTAACCTGTGGTTGGATATTTACCAGAGCCAAACAACCCACTTTTTGCCTATCCATCAAAATAAAAGATACTTTTTGGAATTATCTCTCTCAGCATTTGTCAATTTTCATTTTGGATGTTGAATTTTTTTTCAAATCCAAACTTGTCGCATTTTTCTCATCAACAAAATGAAATTTTCAGAGTTCATGTATGCAAAAAAATTTGAAAATTATAATAAATGTATGTGAAGAAAATTATTTCACTCACTAAAAATGAACTCCAAAGTTTTGTTATCCATGTTTGGGAAATTCCACTAGTACAACCCCTAATTGCTTGGTGGAATTGTATAAGGAAAAGAATTCTAATTGATCCTAACATGTTTTAAATGTGGTGGGTATGCATGCCAGAAACATGTTGAAGATGCAAATGACCTAATGATCCAAAAATTTCAAGGAATAGAAAAAATTAAATTCTCAAGTTAACGTGGGATTGGATATTTACCAGAGCCTAACAACCTTCGGAATTATCTCTCTCAGAATTTGTGCATTTCCATTTTGGATGTTAAATTTTTTTTCAAATCCAAACTTTTCCCACTTTTGTCGTAAACAAAATGAAAATATTAGAGTTCGTGGATGCAAATAAATTTGAAAACTATAAAAAATTTTAGTGCAGAAAATTATTTCACGCACTAAAAATGAACTCCAAAGTTTTGTTATCCATGTTTGGGAAATTCTACTAGTACAACCCCTAATTGCTTTGTGGTATTTTATAAGAAAGATATTTATAATTGATCCTAACATGTTTTAAATGTGGTGGGTATGCATGCCAGAAACATGTTGAAGATGCAAATGACCTAATGATCCAAATATTTCAAGGTGTAGAAAAAATTAAATTTTCAAGTTAACGAATGGTTGGATTTTTACCATAGGCAAACAACCAACTTTTTGCTTATCCTTCAAAATCAGAGATACTTTTTGGAATTATCTCTCTCAGCATTTGAGCATTTTAAATTTGGATGTTCAATTTTTTTTTCAAATCCAAACTTTTCCCACTTTTCTTTAAACAAAATGAAAATTTTAGAGTTCATGTATGCAAAAATATTTGAAAACTATAATAAATGTGAGTGAAGAAAATTATTTCAAGCATTAAAAATGAACTCCAAAGTTTTTTTATGCATGTTTAGGAAGTACTACAAGTACAAACCCTAATAGCTCCGTGGAATTTAATAAGAAAGAGATTTCTAATTGATCCTAACGTGTTTTAAATGTGCTGGGTATGCATGCCAGAAACAAGTTGAAGATGCAACTGACCTAATGATTCAAAATTTTCAAGCAGTAGAAAAAATTAAATTCTCAAGTTAACTTGTGGTTCGATATTTTCCAGAGTCAAACATCCCACTTTTTGCCTATCCTTCAAAATCAGAGATACTTTACAGAATTATCTCTCTCAGTATTTTTGCATTTCCATTTTGGATGTTCAATTTTTTTCCAAATCCAAAGTTGTCCCACTTTTCTCGTAAACAAAATGAAAATTTTAGATTTCATGTATGCAAAAAATTTGAAAACTATAATAAATGTAAGTGAAGAAAATTATTTCACGCACTAAAAATGAACTCCAAAGTTTTGGTAACCATGTTTTGGAAATTCCACTAGTACAACCCGAAATAGCTAGGTGAAATTTTATAAGAAAGAGATTTCTAATTGATCCTAACAAGTTTTAAATGTGGTGGGTATGCATGCCAGAAACATGTTGAAGATGCAAATGACCTAATGATCCAGAAATTTCAAGGAGTAGAAAAAATTAAATTCTCAAGTTGATGTGTGGTAGGATATTTACTAGAGCCAAAGAACCCACTTTTTGCCTAACCTACAAAATCAGAGATACTTTTTTGAATTATCCATCTCAGCATCTGGGCATATCCATTTTGGATGCTCAATTTTTTTTCAAATCCAAACTGCTCCCACTTTTTTAATAAAAAAAATGAAAATTTTAGAGTTCTTGAATGCAAAAAAATTCTAAAACTTTAATAAATGTAAATGAAGAAAATTATTTCAAGCACTAAAATTGAACCCCAAAGTTTTGTTATCCATGTTTGGGAAATTCCACTAGTACCACCCCTAATAGCTTAGTGGAATTTTCTAAGAAAGAGATTTCTAATTGATCCTAACATGATTTAAATGTGGTGGAAATGCATGCCAGAAACATGTTGAAGATGCAAATGACCTAATGATCGATAAATTTCGAGTAGAAAAAATTAAATTCTCAAGTTAACGTGTGGTTGGATATTTACTAGAGCCAAACAACACACTTTTAGCCTATCCTTCAAATTCAGCGATACTTTTTAGAATTATCTCTCTCAGAATTTGTGCATTTCCAATTTTTATGTTCATTTTTTTTTTTCAATCCAAACTTGTTCCACTTTTCTCGTAAACAAAATGAAAATTTTAGAGTTCAATTATGCAAAAAAGTTTGAAAACTATAACAAATGTAATTGAAGAAAATTATTTCACGCACTAAAAATGAACTCCAAAGTTTTGTTATCCATGCTTGGGAAATTCCACAAGTACAACCCCAAATAGCTTGGTGGAATTTTATAAGAAAGAGATCTGTAATTGATCCTAACATGTTTTAAATATGGTGCGTATGCACGCAAGAAAAATGTTGAATATGCCAATGACCTAATGATCCAAAAATTTCAAGAAGTAGAAAATAAAAAATTCTCAAGTTAACGTGTGGTTGGATATTTACCAGAGCCAAACAACCCTCTTTTTGCCTATCCTTCAAAATAAAAGATACTTTTTGGAATTATCTCTCTCAGCATTTGTCAATTTCCATTTTGGATGTTGAATTTTTTTCAAATCCAAACTTGTCGCATTTTTCTCATCAACAAAATGAAAATTTTAGAGTTCATGTAGGCAAAAAAATTTGAAAATTATAATAAACGTAAGTGAAGAAAATTATTTCACTCACTAAAAATGAACTCCAAAGTTTAGTTATCCATGTTTGGGAAATTCCACTAGTACAACCCCTAATAGCTTCGTGGAATTGTATAAGGAAAAGATTTCTAATTGATCCTAACATGTGTTAAATGTGGTGGGTATGCATGCCAGAAACATGTTGAAGATGAAAATGACCTAATGATCCAAAAATTTCAAAGAATAGAAAAAATTAAATTCTCAAGTTAACGTGGGGTTGGATATTTACCAGAGCCTAATAACCTTTGGAATTATCTCTCTCAGAATTTGTGCATTTCCATTTTGGATGTTAAACTTTTTTTCAAATCCAAACTTTTCCCACTTTCTCGTAAACAAAATGAAAATATTAGAGTTCGTGTATGCAAATAAATTTGAAAACTATAAAAATTTTTAGTGAAGAAAATTATTTCTCTCACTAAAAATGAACTCCAAAGTTTTGTTATCCATGTTTGGGAAATTCTCCTAGTACAACCCCTAATTGCTTTGTGTTATTTGATAAGAAAGATATTTATAATTGATCCTAACATGTTTTAAATGTGGTGGGTATGCATGCCAGAAACATGTTGAAGATGCAAATGACCTAATGATCCAAATATTTCAAGGTGTAGAAAAAATTAAATTTTCAAGTTAACGATTGGTTGGATTTTTACCATAGCCAAACAACCAACTTTTTACTTATCCTTCAAAATCTGAGATACTTTTTGGAATTATCTCTCTCAGCATTTGAGCATTTCAATTTTGGATGTTCAATTTTTTTTCAAATCCAAACTTGTCCACCTTTTCTCGTAAACAAAATGAAAATTTTAGACTTCATGTATGCAAAAAATATTTGAAAACTATAATAAATGTAAGTGAAGAAAATTATTTAACGCATTAAAAATGAACTCCATAGTTTTGTTATCTATGTTAGGAAAATTCGACTGGTACGAACCGTAATAGCTTGGTGGAATTTAATAAGATAAAGATTTCTAATTGATCCTAACATGTTTTAAATGTGGTGGGTATGCATGCCAGAAACATGTTGAAGATCCAAATGGTCTAGAGATCCAAAAATTTCAAGCAGTAGAAAAACTTAAATTCTCAAGTTAACTTGTTGTTGGATATTTACCAGAGCCAAACATCCCACTTTTTGCCTATCCTTCAAAATCAGAGATACTTTTCAGAATTATCTCTCTCGGAATTTTTGCACTTCCATTTTGGATGTTCAATTTTTTTTCATGTCCAAACATGTCCCAGTTTTCTCGTAAACAAAATGAAAATTTCTGAGCTTGTGTATGCAAAAAAATTTGAAAGCTAAAATAAATGTATGTGAAGAAAATTATTTCACGCACTACAAATGAACTCCAAAGTTTTCTTATCCATGTTTGGGATATTCAACTAGTACAACCCCTAATAGGTTGGTGGAATTTTATAAGAAAGATATTTATAATTGATCCTAACATGTTTTAAATGAGGTGGGTATGCATGCCAGAAACATGTTGAAGATGCAAATGACCTAATGATCCAAAAATTTCAAGGAGTAGAAAAAATTACATTCTCAAGTTAACTTGTGGTTGGATATTTACCAGAGCCAAACAACCCACTTTTTGCCTATCCATCAAAATCAGAGATACTTTTAGTAATTACCTCTCTCAGTAATTGTGCACTTCCATTTTGGATGTTAATTTTTTTTTCAAATCCAAACTTGTCTCGCTTTTCTCGTAAACCAAATGAAAATTTTAGAGTTCATGTATGCCAAAAAATTTGAATACTATAATAAATGTAAGTGAAGAAAATTATTTCACGCACTAAAAATGAACTCCAAAGTTTTGTTATCAATGTTTGGGAAATTCCGCTAGTACAATCCCTAATAGACTGGTGGAATTTTATAAGAAAGAGATTTCCAATTGATCCTAACATGTTTTAAATGTGGTGGGTACGCTTGCCAGAAACATGTTCAAGATGCAAATGACCTAATGATTAAAAATTTTCAAGGAGTAGAAAAAATTATATTCTCAAGTTATTGTGTGGTTGCATAATACCAGAGCCAAACAACAGACTTTTTGCCTATCCTTCAAAATCAGAGATAATTTTTGGAATTATCTCACTCAACATTTGTGTATTTCCATTTTGGATGTTATATTTTTTTTTCAAATCCAAACTTGTCCCACTTTTCCCGTAAATAAAATGAAAATTTTAGAGTTCATGAGTGCAAAAAAAATTGAAAACTATAATAAATGTAAGTGAAGAAAATTATTTCACACACTAAAAATGCACTCCAAAGTTTTGTTATCCATGTTTGGGAAATTCCACTAGTACAACGCCTAATAGCTTGGTGGAATTTTATAAGAAAGAGATTTCTAATTGATCCAAACATGTTTTAAATGTGGTCAGTATGCTTGCCAGAAACATGTTGAAGATGCAAATGACCTAATGATCCAAAATTTTCGAGTTGAAAAATGAAATTCTCAAGTTGACGTGAGGTTGGATATTTATCAGAGCCAAACAACCCAATTTTTGCCTGTACTTCAAAATCAGAAAAACATTTTGGAATTATCTCTCTCAGCTTCTGTGTATTTCCATTTTGGATGTTCAATTTTTTTTCAAATCCAAACTTGTCCCACTTTTCTCGTAAAAAAAATGAAAATTTAAGAGTTCAAGTATGCAAACTAATTTGAAAACTATAATAAATGTAAGTGAAAAAATTATTTCACGCACTATAAATGAACCCCAAAGTTTTGTTATCCATGTTTGGGAAATTCCACTAGTAAAACCCCTACTAGCTTAGTGGATTTTTCTAAGATAGAGATTTCTAATTGATCCTAACATGTTTTAAATGTGGTGGACTTGCATGCAAAAAACTTGTTGATGATGCACATGACCTAATGATCCAAAAATTTCAAGGAGTAGACAAAATAAAATTCTCAAGTTAACGTGTGGTTGGATATTTACTAGAGCCAAACAACCAACTTTTAGCCTATCCATCAAAATCAGATATACTTTTCAGAATTATCTCTCTCAGAATTTGTCCATTTCCATTTTTTATGTCCAATTTTATTTTTAAATCCAAACTTGTCCCACTTTTCTCGTAAACAAAACGAACACAACAAAATGAAAATTTTAGCGTTCATGTATGCAAAAAAATTTGAAAACTTTAATAAATGTAAGTGAAGGAAATTATTTCACACACTAAAAATGAAATCCAAATTTTTGTTATCAATGTTTGGGAAATTCCACTAGTACAACCCTTAATAGCTTGGTGGAATTTTATAAGAAAGAGATTTATAATTGACCCTAACATGTTTTAAATGTGGTGGGTATCCACGCCAGAAAAATGTTGAATATGCAAATGACCTAATGATCCTAAAATTTCAAGGAGTAGAAAAACCAAGATTCTGAAGTTAACGTGTGGTTGGATATTTACCATAGCCAAACAACCCACTTTTTGCCTATCCTTCAGAACCAAAGATACTTTTTTTTTGGAATTATCTCTCTCAGTATTTGCGCATTTCTATTTTGGAGGTTCAATTTTTTTTTCAAATCCAAACTTGTCCCACTTTTCGCGTAAACAAAATGAAAATTTTAGAGTTCATGGAGGCAAAAAAATTTGAAAAATATAATAAATGTATGTAAAGAAAATCATTTAACGCACTAAAAAATAACTCCAACATTTTGTTATCCATGTTTGGGAAATTCCACTAGTACAACCCAAAATAGCTTGGTGGAATTTTATAAGAAAGAGATTTCAAATTGATCCTAACATGTTTGAAATGTGGTGGGTAAGCAGGACAGAAACATGTTGAAGATGCAAATGACCTATTGATCCAAAAATTTCAAGGAGTAAAAAAAATTAAATTCTCAAGTTAACGTGTGGTTGGATATTTACCAGAGCCAAACAACCCACTTTTTGCTTTTCCTTCAAAATCAGAGATACTTTTTGGAATTATCTCTCTCAGCACTTTTTCCATTTCCATTTTTTATGTTCAATTTTTCTCAAATCCATTGTTGTCCCACTTTCCAAGAGTTATCTCTGATTTTGAAGGATATGCAAAAAGTGGGTTGTTTGGATTATAGGGTCATTTTCATCTTCAACATGTTTCTGGCATGCATACCCACCACATTTAAAACAAGTTAGGATCAATTAAAAATCTCTTTCTAATAAAATTCCACCAAGATATTAGTGGTTGTACTAGTGGAATTTCCCAAACATGGATAAAAAAACTTTGGAGTTCATTTTTAGTGTCTGAAATAATTTTCTTCACTTACATTTATTATAGTTTTGAAATTTTCTTGCATACATAAACTCTAAAATTTTCATTTTGTTTACGAGAAAAGTTTGGATTTGAAAAAAAATTGAAAATCCAAAATGGAAATTCACAAATGCTGAGAGAGATAATTCCAAAAACTATATCTGATTTTGAAGAATATACAAAAAGTGGGTTGTTTGGCTCTGGTAAATATCCAACCACACGTCAACTTGAGAATTTAATTTTTTCTACTCCATGTAATTGTTGGATGATTAGGTCATATGCATCTTCAACATGTTTCTGGCATGCATACCCACCACATTTAAAACATGTTAGGATCAATTAGAAATCTCTTTTTAAAAAATTCCATGATGTTATTAGGGGTTGTACTTGTGGAATTTCCCAAACATGGATTACAAAACTTTGGAGTTCATTTTTAGTGCGTGAAATAATTTTCTTCAATTACATTTATTATAGTTTTCAACTTTTTTTTCATATGTGAACTCTAAAATTTTCATTTTGTTTATGAGAAAAGTGGGACAAGTTTGGATTTGAAAAAAAAAATTGAACATTTAAAATGTAAATGCACAAATGCAGAGAGAGATAATTCAAAAAAGTATTGCTGATTTTGAATGATAAGCAAAAAGTGCGTTGTTTGGCTCTGGTAAATATCCAACCACATGTCAACTTGAGAATTTAATTTCGTCTACTCCTTGAAATTTTTTGTTCATTAGGTCATTTGCATCTTCAACATGTTTCAGGCATGCATACCCACCGCATTTAAAACATGTTAGGATCAATTCAAAATCTCTTGCTTATAAAATTCCACAAGCTATTAGGGGTTGTATTAGTGGAATTTCCCAAACATGGATACCAAAACATTCGAGTTCATTTTTAGTGCGTGAAATGATTTTCTTTACTTAAATTAATTATATTTTTAAAATTTTTTTGCATCCCTGAACTCTAAAATTTTCGTTTTGTTTACGAGAAAAATGGGACAAGTTTGGATTTAAAAAAAAATTGAACATCCAAAATGGAAATGCACAAATGCTGAGAGAGATAATTCCAAAAAGTATCTCTGATTTTGATGGATAGGCAAAAAGTGGGTTGTTTCGCTCTGGTAAATATTCAACCACACGTTAACTTGAGAATTTTATTTTTTCTACTCCTTCAAATTTTTGGATCATTAGGTCACTTGCATCCTCAACATATTTCTGGCATACATATCCACGACATATAAAACATGTTTGGATCAATTATTGATATCTTTCTTTTAAAATTCCACCAATCTATTAGGGATTGTACTAGTGGAATTTCCCAAACATGGGTAACAAAACTTTGGAGTTCATTTCTAGTGAGTGAAATAATTTTATACACTTACATTTATTATAGTTTTCAAATTTTTTTACATACATGTACTCTAAAATTTTCATTTTGTTTACGAGAAAACAAGGACAAATTTGGATTTGAAAAAAAATTGAACATAAAAAATGGAAATGCACAAATGCTGAGAGAGATAATTCCATAAAGTAACTCTAATTTTGAAGGATAGGCTAAAAGTGGGTTGTTTGGCTCTGGTAAATATCCAACCACGCGTTAACTTGAGAATTTAATTTTTTCTTCTCCTTGAAATTTTACGATCATTAGGTCGTTTGCATCTACAACATGTTTCTGGCATGCATGTCCACCACATTTAAAACATGTTAGGATCAATTAGAAATCTCTTTCTTAGAAAATTCCACTAAGCTATTAGGGGTTGTACAAGTAGAATTTCCCAAACATTGATAACAAAACTTTGGAGTTCATTTTTAGTGAGTGAAATAATTTTCTTCACTTACATTTATTATAGTTTTCAAATTTTTTTGCATACCTGAACTCTATAACTTTCATTTTTTTACGAGAAAAGTGGGACAAGTTTTGATTTGAAAAAAAAATGAGCATCCAAAATGGAAATGCACAATTACTGAGAGAGATAATTCCAAAAAGTATCTCTGATTCTGAAGTACAGGCAAAAAGTGAGTGGTTTGGCTCCGTAAATAGCCAACCACACATCAACTTGAGAATTTAATTTTTTCTACTCCTTGAAATTTTTGGATCATTAGGTCATTTCCATCTTCAACTTGTTTCTGGCATGCATACCCACCACATTTAAAACATGTTAGGATCAATTAGAAATCTCTTTCTTATAAAATTCCACCAAGCTAGTAGGGGTTGTACTAGGGGCATTTCCCAAACATGGATAACAAAACTTTGGAGTTCATTTTTAGTGTGTGAAATAATTTTCTTCACTTACATTTATTATAGTTTTCAAATTTTTTTGCTTACATGAACTCTAAAATTTTCATTTTGTTTACGGGAAAAGTGGAACAAGTTTGGATTGAAAAAAAATTGAACATCTAAAGTGGAAATACACAAATTCTGAGAGATATAATTCCAAAAAGTATCTCTGATTTTGAAGGATAGGGAAAAACTAGGTTGTTTGGCTCAGGTAAGTATCCAACCATACGTTAACTAGAGAATTTAATTTTTTCTACTCCTTGAAATTTTTGGATCATTAGGTCATTTGCATCTTCAACATGTTTCTAGCATGCATACCCACCACATTTAAAACATGTTAGGATCAATTAGAAATCTTTTTCTAGTAAAATTCCACCAAGCTATTAGGGGTTGTACTTGTGGAATTTCCCAAACATGGATAACAAAACTTTGGGTTTCATTTTGAGTGCTGTGAAATAATTTTCTTCACTTACATTTGTTATAGTTTTCCAATTTTTTTGCATACATGAACACTAAAATTTTCATTTATTTACGAGAAAAGTGGGACAAGTTTGGATTTGAAAAAAATTGAACATAAAAAATGGAAATCCAAAAAGTGCTGAGAGAGATAATTCCAAAAAGTATGTTTGATTTTGATGCATGGGCAAAAAGTGGTTTGTTTGGCTCTGGTAAATATCCAACCACACATTAACTTGAGAATTTAATTCTTTCTACTCCTTGAAATTTTTGGATAATTAGGTCATTTGCATCTTCAACATGTTTCTAGCATGCATACCCACCACATTTAAAACATCTTAGGATCAATTTGAAATCTCTTTCTTAGAAAATTCCACCAAGCTGTTAGGGGTTGTAATAGTGGAATTACCCAAACATGGATAACAATACTTTGGAGTTCACTTTTAGTGCTTGAAATAATTTTCTTCACTTACATTTATTATAGTTTTCAACATTTTTGGCATACATGAACTATAAAATTTTCATTTTGTCTACTAGAAAAATGGGACAACTTTGGATTTCAAAAAAAAATTGAACATCCAAAATGGAAATGCACAAATGCTGAGAAAGATAATTCCAAAAAGTATCTCTGAGTTTTAAAGATAGGAGAAAAGTGGGATGTTTGGCTCTGGTAAATATCCAACTACAAGTCAACTTGAGAATTTAATTTTTTCTACTCCTTGAAATTTTTGGATCATTTGCTCATTTGCATCTTCAACATGTTTCTGGCATGCATACTCACCACATTTAAAACATGTTAGGATCAATTAGAAATCTCTTTCTTATAAAATTCCACCAAGCTAGTAGGGGTTGTACTAGTGGAATTTCCCAAACATGGATAACAAAACTTTGGAGTTCAGTTTTAGTGCTTGAAATAATTTTCTTCACTTACATTTATTATAGTTTTTATTTTTTTTCTTCATACATGAACTCTAAAATTTTTATTTTTTTTTCAAAAAAAGTGGGACAAGTTTGGATTTGAAAAAAAAATTGAACATCCAAAATGGAAATGCACAAATGCTGAGAGAGATAATTCCAAAAATTATCTTTGATTTTGAAGGATAGTCAAAAAGTGGGTTGTTTGGCACTGGTAAATATCCAACCACCCGTTAACTTGAGAATTTAAATTTTTCTGCTCCTTAAAATTTGGATCATTAGGTCATTTGTATCTTCAACATGTTTCTGGCATGCATACCCACCACATTTAAAACATGTTAGGATCAATTCGAAATCTCTTTCTTATAAAATTCTACCAAGCTATGAGGGGTTGTACTAGTGGAATTTTCCAAACATGGATAACAAAACTTTGGAGTTCATTTTAAGTGTGTGAAATAATTTTATTCACTTCCATTTATTACAGTTTAAAATTTTTTTTTGCATACATGAACTCTAAAATTTTGTTTTTGTTTACGAGAAAAGCTTGGATTTAAAAAAAATTGAACCTCCAAAATGGAAATGCAAAAAGTGCTGAGAGAGATAATTCCAAAAAGTATCTCTGATTTTGATGCATAGGAAAAAAGTGGGTTGTTTGGCTCTGGTAAATATCCAACCAGAAGTTAACTTGAGAATTTAATTTTTTCTACTCCTTGAAATTTTTGGATAATTAGGTCATTTGCATCTTCAACATGTTTCTAGAATGCATACCCACCACATTTAAATCATTTTAGGATCAATTAGAAATGTCTTTCTTATAAAATTCCACCAAGCTGTTAGGGGTTGTACTAGTGGAATTACCCAAACATGGATAACAATACTTTGGAGTTCATTTTTAGAGCGTGAAATAATTGTCTTCACTTACCTTTATTGTAGTTTTCAAATTTTTGCATACATGAACTATAAAATTTTCATTTTGTTTACTAAAAAAATGGGACAACTTTGGATTTAAAAAAAATTGAACATCCAAAATGGAAATGCACAAATGCTGAGAGAGATAATTCCAAAAAGTATCTCTGATTTTGAAGGATAGGCAAAAAGTGGGTTGTTTGGCTCTGGCAAATATCCAACCACACGTTAACTTGAGAATTTAATTTTTTATACTCCTTGAAATTTTTGGATCATTAGGTCATTTGAATCTTCAACATGTTTTGGGCATGCATACCCACCACATTTAAAACATGTTAGGATCAATTAGAAATCTCTTTCTTATAAAATTCCACCAAGTTATCAGGGGTTGTACTAGTGCAATTTCCCAAATGTGGATAACAAAACTTTGGAGTTCATTTTTAGTGCGTGAAATAATTTTCTTCACTTACATTTATTGTAGTTTTCAAATTTTTTCTGCATACATGAGCTCTAAAATTTTCATTTAGTTTACGAGAAAGTTGGGACAAGTTTGGATTTGAAAAAAAAGTTGAACATCCAAAATGGAAATGCACAAATCCAGAGAGAGATATTTTCAAAAAGTATCTCTGATTTTGAAGGATAGGCAAAAAGTGGGTGTTTTTGCTCTGGTAAATATCCAACTACACGTTAACTTGAGAATTTAATTTTTTCTATTCCTTGAAATTGTTGGATCATTAGGTCATTTGCATCTTCAACATGTTTCTAGCATGCATACCCACCGCGCTTAAAAATGTTAGGATGAATTAGAAATCTCTTTCTTATAAAATTCCACCAAGCTATCAGAGGTTGTACTAGTAGAATTTCTCAAACATAGATAACAAAACTTTTGAGTTCATTTTTAGTGCCTGAAATAATTTTACTCACTTGTATTTATTATAGTTTTCAAATTTTTGCTGCATACATGAACTCTAAACTTTTATTTTTGATTACGAGAAATGTGGGACAAGTTTGGATTTAAAAAAATTTATAATCCAAATTGAAAATGCACAAATGCTAAGAGAGATAATTCCAAAAAGTATCTCTGATTTTGAAGGAGGGGTAAAAACTGGGTTGTTTGGCTTTGGTAAATATCCAACAACAAGTTAACTTGAGAATTTAATTTTTTCTACTCCTTTAAATTTTTGGCTCATTAGGTCATTTGCATCTTCAACATGTTTCTGGCATGCATACCCACCACATTTAAAACATTATAGGATCAATTAGAAATCTCTTTTTTATAAAATTCCACCAAGTTATCATGGGTTGTACTAGTGGAATTTCCCAAACATGGATAACAAAACTTTGGAGTTCATTTTTAGTGCATGAAATAATTTTCTTCATACATTTATTATAGTTTTCAAATTTTTTCTTCATACATGAGCTTTAAAATTTTCATTTTGTTTACGAGAAAAGTGGGACAAGTTTGGATTTGAAAAAAAAATGAACATCCAAAAGGGAAATGCACAAATGCTGAGAGAGATAATTCCAAAAAGTAACTCTGATTTTGAAGGATAAGAAAAAATTGGGTTTTTTGGCTCTGGTAAATATCCAACCACACGTTAACTTGAGAATTTAATTTTTTCTACTCGAAATTTTTGGATCATTAGGTCATTTGCATCTTCAACATGATTCGAGCATGCATACCCATCTTCAACATGATTCGAGCATGCATACCCATCAATTAGAAATCTCTTTCTTATAAAATTCCACCAAGTTATCAGGGGTTGTACTAGTGGAATGTCCAAAACATGGATAACAAAACTTTCGAGTTCATTTTTACTGCGTCAAATAATTTTCTTCACTTACATCTCCATAGTTTTCAATTTTTTTCTGCATACATGAGCTCTAAAATTTTCATTTATTTTACGAGAAAAGTGGGACAAGTTTGGATTTGAAAAAAAAATTGAACATCCAAAATGGAAATGCACAAATGCTGAGAGAGATATTCTAAAATGTATCTTTGATTTTGAAGGATAGGCAAAAAGTGGGTTGTTTGGCTTTGGTAAATATCCTACCACACGTTAACTTGAGAATTTATTTTTTCTACTCATTGAAAATTTTGGATCATTAGGTCATTTGCATCTTCAACATGTTTCTGGCATGCATACCCACTACATTTAAAACATGTTTGGATAGATTAGCAATCTATTTCTTATAAAATTCCACCAAGCTATTAGGGGTTGTACTAGTGGAATTTCCAAAACATGGATAACAAAACTTTGGAGTTCATTTTTAGTGCGTGAAATAATTTTCTTCACTTACATTTATTATAGTTTTCAAATTTTTTCTGCATACATGAGCCCTAAAATTTTCATTTATTTCACGAGAAAAGTGGGACAAGTTTGGATTTGAAAAAAAAATTGAACATCCAAAATGGAAATGCACAAATGCTGAGAGAGATATCCCAAAAAATATCTCTGATTTTAAAGGATAGGCAAAAAGTGGGTTGTTTGGCTCTGGTAAATATCCAACCACACGTTAATTTGAGAATTTAATTTTTTTTACTCATTGAAATTTATGGATCATTAGGTCATTTGCATCTTCAACATGTTTCTGGCACGCATAACCACCACATCCACCACATTTAAAACAGGTTAGGATAGATTAGAAATCTATTTCTTATAAAATTCCACCAAGCTATTAGGGGAATTTCCCAAACATGGATAACAAAATTTTGGAGTTCATTTTTAGTGCGTGAAATAATTTTCTTCACTTATATTTATTTTAGTTTTCAAATTTTTTCTGCATACATGAACTCTAAAATTGTCATTGTTTTTACGAGAAAAGTGGGACAACTTTGGATTTCAAAAAAAAATTGAACATCCAAAATGGAAATGCACAAATGCTCGGAGAGAAAATTCCAAAAAGTATCTCTGATTTTGAAGGAGCGGCAAAAAGTGGGTTGTTTGGCTCTGCTAAATATCCAGCCACACGTTAACTTGGGAATTTAATTTTTTCTACTCCTTGAAAATTTTGGATCATTAGGTCATTTGCATCTTCAACATGTTTCTGGCAGGCATACCCACCACATTTTAAACATGGATAACAAAACTTTGGGGTTCCATTTTAGTGCGTGAAATAATTTTCTTCACTTACTTTTATCATAGTTTTAAAATTTTTTCTTCATACATGAACTCTAAAATTTTCATTTTGTTTACGAGAAATGTGGGACAAGTTTGGATTTGAAAAAAAAACTGAACATCCAAAATGGAAAGGCACAGATGCTAAGAGATATAATTCCAAAAAGTATCTCTGATTTTGAAGGATAGACAAAAAGTGGGTTGTTTGGCTCTGGTAAATATCCAACCACACGTTAACTTGAGAATTTAATTTTTTCTTCTCCTTGAAAATTTTGGATCATTAGGTCATTTTCATCTTCAACATGTTTCGGGCATGCATACCGACCACATTTAAAACATGTTAGCATCAATTAGAAATCTCTTTCTTATAAAATTCCACCAAGTTATCTGGGGTTATAGTAGTAGAATTTCCCAAACATGGATTTCAAAACTTTGGAATTTATTTTTTGTGCATGAAATAATTTTCTTCACTTACATTTATTATAGTTTTCAATTTTTTTCTTCATACATGAGCTCTAAATTTTTCATTTTGTTTACGAGAAAAGTGGGACAAGTTTGGATATGAAAAAAAAATTGAACATCCAAAATTGAAATGCACAAATGCTGAGAGAGAAAATTCCAAAAAGTATCTCTGATTTTGAAGGATAGGCAAAAAGTGGGTTGTTTGGCTCTGGTAAACATCCAACCAGACATTAACTTGAGAATTTAATTTTTTCTACTCCTTGAAATTTTTGGATCATTAGGTCATTTGCATCTTTAACATGTTTCTGGGATGCATACCCACCACATTTAAAACATGATAGGATCAATTAGAAATATCTTTGTTATAAAATTCCACCAAGTTATCAGGGGTGTTACTAGTGGAATTTCCCAAACATGGATAACAAAACTTTGGTGTTCATTCTCAGTGCATGAAATAATTTTCTTCACTTACATTTATTATAGTTTTCAAATTTTTTCTTCATACATGAGCTCTAAAATTTTCATTTTGTTTACGAGAAAAGTGGGACAAGTTTGGATTTGAAAAAAAAATTGAACATCCAAAATCGAAATGCACAAATGCTGAGACAGATAATTCCAAAAAGTATCTCTGATTTTGAAGCATAAGCAAAAAGTGGGTTGTTTGGCTCTTGTAAATATCCAACTACACGTTAACTTGAGAATTTAATTTTTTCTACTCCTTGAAATTTTTGGATCATTAGGTCATTTGCATCTTCTACATGTTTCGGGCAAGCATACCCACCACATTTAAAACATGTTAGGATCAATAGAAATCTCTTTCTTATAAAATTCCACCAAGTTATCAGGGGTTGTACTAGTGGAATTTCCAAAACATGGATAACAAAACTTTGGAGTTCATTTTTAGTGCGTGAAATAATTTTCTTCACTTAGATTTATTATAGTTTTCAAATTTTTTCTGCATACATGAGCCCTATAATTTTCATTTATTTTACGAGAACAGTGGGACAAGTTTGGATTTGAAATAAAAATTGAACATCCAAAATGGAAATGCGCAAATGCTTAGGAGATATCCCAAAAAGTATCTCTGATTTTTAAGGATAGGCAAAAAGTGGGTTGTTTGGCTCTGGTAAATATACAACCACACGTTAATTTGAGAATTTAATTTTTTCTACTCATTGAAAATTTTGGATCATTAGGTGATTTGCATCTTCAACATGTTTCTGGCATGCGTAAGCATCACATCCACCACATTTAAAACATGTTAGGATAGATTAGAAATATATATCTTATAAAATTCCTCCAAGCTATTAGGGGTTGTACTAGTGGAATTTCCCAAACATGGATAACAAAACTTTGGAGTTCATTTTTAGTGCGTGAAATAATTTTCTTCACTTATATTTATTTTAGTTTTCAAATTTTTTCTCCATACATGAACTCTAAAATTGTCATTGTTTTTACGAGAAAAGTGGGACAACTTTGGATTTCAAAAAAAAATTGAACATCCAAAATGGAAATGCACAAATGCTGGGAGAGATAATTCCAAAAAGTATCTCTGATTTCGAAGGAGCGGCAAAAAGTGGGTTGTTTGGCTCTGTTAAATATCCAACCACATGTTAACTTGGGAATTTAATTTTTTCTACTCCTTGAAATTTTTGGATCATTAGGTCATTAGCATCTTCAACATGTTTCTGGCATGCATACCCACCACATTTTGAACATGTTAGGATCAATTAGAAATCTCTTTCTTATAAAATTCCACCAAGCTCTTAGGGGTTGTTCCAGTGGAATTTTCCAAACATGGATAACAAAACTTTGGAGTTCCATTTTAGTGCATGAAATAATTTTCTTCACTTATTTTTATTGTAGTTTTCAAATTTTTTCTTCATAATTGAACTCTAAAATATTTTTTTTTTAAGAGAAATGTGGGTCAAGTTTTGATATGAAAAACAAATTGAACATCCAAAATAGAAATACACAAATGTTGAGAGAGATAATTCCAAAAAGTTTCTCTGATTTTAAAGGATAGGCAAAAAGTGGGTTTTTTGGCACTTGTAAATATCCAACCACAAGTTAATTTGAGAATATAATTTTTTCTACTGCTTGAAATATTTGGATCATTAGGTCATTTGCATCTTCATAATGTTTCTTGCATGCATACCCACCACATTTAAAACATGTTAGGAGCAATTAGAAATCTCTTTCTTATAAAATTCCACCAAGCTATTAGGGGTTGTACTAGTGGAATTTCTCAAACATGGATAACAAAACTTTGGAGTTCATTTTTTGTGCCTGACGTAATTTTCTTCACTTACATTTATTATAGTTTTCAATTTTTTTCTGCATACATGAACTCTAAAATTTTCATTTTGTTTACGAGATATGTGGGACAAGTTTGGATTTGAAAAAAATATTGAACATCCAAAATGGAATGGCACAAATGCTAAGAAAGATAATTCCAAAAAGTATCTCTGATTTTGAAGGATAGACAAAAAGTGGGTTGTTTGGCTCTGGTAATTATCCAACCACATGTTAACTTGAGGATTCAATTTTTTCTACTCCTTGAAATTTTTGGATCATTAGGTCATTTGCATCTTCAACATGTTTCGGGCATGCATACCGACCACATTTAAAACATGTTACCATCAATTAGAAATCTCTTTCTTATAAAATTCCACAAAGTTATCAGGAGTTATACTAGTGGAATTTCCCAAACATGGATAACAAAACTTTGGAGTTCATTATTTGTTCATGAAATAATTTTCTTCACTTACATTTATTATAGTTTTCAAATTTTTTCTTCATACATGAGCTCTAAAATTTTCATTTTGTTTACAAGAAAAGTGGGACAAGTTTGGATTTGAAAAAAAAATTGAACATCCAAATGGAAATGCAGAAATGTTGCGAGAGATAATTCCAAAAGTATCTCTGATTTTGAAGGATAGGCAAAAAGTGGGTTGTTTGGCTCTGGTAAATATCAAACCACACGTTAACTTGAGAATTTAATTTTTTCTACTCCTTGAAATTTTTGGATCATTAGGTCATTTGCATCTTCAACATGTTTCTGGCATGCATACCCACCACATTTAAAACATGTTAGGATTATTTAGAAATCTCTTTCTTATAAAATTCCACCAAACTACAAGGGGTTGTACTAGTGGAATTTCCCAAACATGGATAACAAAACTTTGGAGTTCGTTTTTAATGCGTGAAATAAATTTCTTCACTTACATTTATTATAGTTTTCAAATTTTTTCTGCATACATGAGCTCTAAAATTTTCATTTTGTTTATGAGAAAAGTGGGACAAGTTTGGATTTGAAAAAAAAATTGAACATCCAAAATGGAAATGCCCAAATGCAGAGAGAGATAGTTTCAAAAAGTATATCTGATTTTGAAGGATAGTCAAAAAGTGGGTGTTTTGGCTCTGGTAAATATCCAACTACATGTTAACTTGAGAATTTAATTTTTGCCATTCCTTGAAATTCTTGGTTCATTAGGTCATTTGCATCTTCAACATGTTTCTAGCATGCATACCCACCGCACTTAAAACATGTTAGGATGAATTAGAAATCTCTTTCTTATAAAATTCCACCAAGCTATCAGTGGTGGTACTAGTGGAATTTCCCAAACATGGATAACAAAACTTTTGAGTTCATTTTTAGTGCCTGATATAATTTTCTTCACTTACATTTACTATAGTTTTCAAATTTTTTTTGCATACATGAACTCTAAAATTTTCATTTTGATTACGAGAAAAATGGGACAAGTTTGATTTAAAAAAATTTATAATCCAAAATGGAAATGCACAAATGCTGAGAGAGATAATTCCAAAAAGTATCTCTAATTTTAAAGGAGGGGCAAAAAGAGGGTTGTTTGGCTTTTATAAATATCCAACCACATGTTAACTTGAGAATTTAATTTATTCTACTCCTTGAAATTTATGGATCATTAGGTCATTTGCATCTTCAACATGTTTCTGGCATGCATACCCACCACATTTAAAACATTATAGGATTAATTAGAAATCTCTTTCTTATAAAATTCCACCAAGTTATCATGGGTTGTACTAGTGGAATTTCCCAAACATGGATAACAAAACTTTGGAGTTCATTTTTAGTGCATGAAATAATTTTCTACTCTGACAATTATTTTAGTTTTCAATTTTTTCTTCACACATGAGCTCTCAAATTTTCATTTTGTTTACAAGAAAAGTGGGACAAGTTTGGATTTGAAAAAGAATTTGAACATCCAAAATGGAAATGCACAAATGCTAAGAGAGATAAGTCCAAAAAGTATCTCTGATTTTGAAGGATAGGCAAAAAGTGGGTTGTTTGGCTCTTGTAAATATCCAACCACACGGTAACTTGAGAGTTTAATTTTTTCTACTCCTTGAAAATTTTGGATCATTAGGTCATTTGCAACTTCAACATGTTTCTGGCATGCATACCCACCACATTTAAAACATGACTTGATCAATTAGAAATCTCTTTTTTATAAAATTCCACCAAGTTATCTGGGGTTGTACTAGTGGAATTTCCCAAACATGGATAACAAAACTTTGGAGTTCATTTTTAGTGAATGAAATAATTTTCTTCACTTACATTTATTATAGTTTTCAAATTTTTTCTTCATACATGAGCTCTAAAATTTTCATTTTGTTTACGAAAAAAGTGGGACAAGTTTGGATTTGAAAAAATAATTGAACATCCAAAATCGAAATGCACAAATGCTGAGAGAGATGATTCCAAAAAGTATCTCTGATTTTGAAGGATAAGCAAAAAGTGGGTTGTTTGGCTCTTGTAAATATCCAACCACACGTTAACTTGAGAATTTATTTTTTTCTACTCCTTGAAATTTTTCGATCATTAGGTCATTTGCATCTTCAACATGTTTCAGGCAAGCATACCCACCACATTTAAAACGTGTTAACATCAATTAGAAATCTATTTCTTATAAAATTCCACCAAGCTATTAGGGGTTGTACTAGTGGAATTTCCCAAACATGGATAACAAAACCTTGGAGTTCATTTTTAGTGCGTGAAATAATTTTCTTCACTTATATTTATTTTAGTTTTCAAATTTTTTCTGCATACATGAACTCTAAAATTGTCGTTGTTTTTACGAGAAAAGTGGGACAACTTTGGATTTCAAAAAAAAATTGAACATCCAAAGTGGAAATGCACAAATGCTGGGAGAGATAATTCCGAAATGTATCTCTGATTTCCAAGGAGCGGCAAAAAGTCGGTTGTTTGGCTCTACTAAATATCCAACCACATGTTAACTTGGGAATTTATTTTTTTCTACTCGAATTTTTTGGATCATTAGGTCATTTGCATCTTCAACATGTTTCTGGCATGCATACCCACCACATTTTAGACATGTTAGGGTCAATTAGAAATCTCTTTCTTATAAAATTCCACCAAGCTCTTAGGCGTTGTTCTAGTTGAATTTTCCAAACATGGATAACAAAACTTTGGAGTTCCATTTTAGTACGTGAAATAATTTTCTTCACTTATTTTTATTATAGTTTTCAAATTTTTTCTTCATAATTGAACTCTGAAATTTTTATTTTCTTTAAGAGAAATGTGGGTCAAGTTTTGATATGAAAAAAAAAATCTAACATCCAAAATGGAAATACACAAATGCTGAGAAAGATAATTCCAAAAAGTTTCTCTGATTTTAAAGGATAGGAGAAAAGTGGGTTTTTTGGCTCTTGTAAATATCCAACCACATGTTAATTTGAGAATATAATTTTTTCTACTGCTTGAAATTTTTGGATCATTAGGTCATTTACATCTTCATAATGTTTCTGGCATGCTTACCCACCACATTTAAAACATGTTAAGAGCAATTAGAAATCTCTTTCCTATAAAATTCCGCCAAGCTATTAGGGGTTGTACTAGTGGAATTTCTCAAACATGGATAAACAAAACTTTGGAGTTCATTTTTTGGTCCTGAAGTAATTTTCTTCACTTACATTTATTATAGTTTTCAAATTTTTTCTGCATACATGAACTCTAAACTTTTCTTTTTGTTTACGAGAAAAGTGGGACAAGTTTCGATTTAAAAAAAATTGATAATCCAAAATGGAAATGCACAAATGCTGAGAGAGATAATTCCAAAAAGTATCTCTAATTTTGAAGGATAGGAAAGAAGTGGGTTGCTCGGATCTGGTAAATATCCAACCTCCCGTTAACTTGAGAATATTATTTTTCTACTCCTTGAAATTTTTGGACGATTAGGTCATTTGCATCTTCAACATGTTTCTGGCAAGCATGCCCACCACATTTAAAACATGTTAGGATCAATTGGAAATCTCGTTCTTATAAAATTGCACAAACCTATTAGGGTTTGTTCTAGTGGAATTTTCCAAACATGGATAACAAAACTTTGGGGTTCGAATTTAGTGCATGAAATAATTTTCTTCACTTACTTTTATTATATTTTTAAAATTTTTTCTTCATACATGAACTCCAAAATTTTCATTTTGTTGACGAGAAATGTGGGACAAGTTCGGATTTGAAAAAAAAATTGAACATCCAAAATGGAAAGGCGCAAATGCTAAGAGAGATAATTCCAAAAAGTTTCTCTGATTTTGAAGGATAGACAAAAAGTGGGTTGTTTGGCTCTAGTAAATATCCAACCACACGTTAACTTGAGAATTTAATTTTTTCTACTCCTTGAAATTTTTGGATCATTAGGTCATTTGCATCTTCAACATGCTTCGGGCATGCATATCGACCACAATTAAAACATGTTAGCATCAATTAGAAATCTCTTTCTTATAAAATTCCACCAACTTATCAGGGGTTATACTAGTGGAATTTCCAAAACATGGATAACAAAACTTTGGAGTTCATTTTTTGTGCATGAAATAATTTTCTTCACTTACATTTATTATAGTTTTCATATTTTTCTTCATACATGAGCTCTAAAATTTTCATTTTGTTTACGAGAAAAGTGGGACATGTTTGGATATGAAAAAAAAATTGAACATACAAAATGGAAATGCACAAATGCTGATAGAGATATTCCAAAAAGTATCTCTAATTTTGAAGGATAAGCAAAAAGTGGGTTGTTTGGCTCTGGTAAATATCCAACCTCACGTTAACTTGAGAATTTAATTTTTTCTACTAATTGAAATTGTTGGATCATTAGGTCATTTGCATCTTCAACATGTTTCTGGCATGCATACCCACCACATTTCAAACATGTTAGGATAGATTAGAAATCTATTTCTTTTAAAATTCCACCAAGCTATTAGGGGTTGTACTAGTGGAATTTCCAAAACATGGATAACAAAACTTTGGAGTTCATTTTTAGTGCGTGAAATAAATTTCTTCAATTAAATTTATTATAGTTTTCAAATTTTTTGTGCATACATGAGCTCTAAAATTTTCATTTTTCTTACGAGAAAAATGGGACATGTTTGGAGATGAAAAAAAAATTGAACATCCAAAATGGAAATGCACAACTGCTGAGAGAGATATTCCAAAAAGTATCTCTAATTTTGAATGATAAGCAAAAAGTGGGTCGTTTGGCTCTGGAAAATATCCAACCACACATTAACTTGAGAATTTAATTTTTTCTACTCATTGAAATTTTTGGATCATTACGTCATTTGCATCTTCAACATGTTTCGGGCATGCATACCCACCACATTTAAAACATATTAGGATAGATTAGAAATCTATTTCTTATAAAATTCCACCAAGCTATTAGGGGTTGTACTAGTGGAATTTCCCATAACATGGATAATAAAATTTAAGAATTCATTTTTAGTGCGTGAAATAATTTTATTCACTTACATTTATAATAGTTTTCAAATTTTTTCAGCCTACATGAACTCCAAAATTTTCATTTTGTTTAAGAAAAGTGGGACATGTTTGGATTTTAAAACAAAATTGAACATCCAAAATGGAAATGCACAAATGCTCAGAGAGATCATTCCAAAAAATATCTCTAATTTTGAAGGATAGGCAAAAAGTGGGTTGTTTGGCTTTGCTAAATATCCAACCACACGTTAACTTGAGAATTTAATTTTTTCTACCCCTTGAAATTTTTGGATCATTAGGTCATTTGCATCTTCAACATGTTTCTGGAATGCATACCCACCACATTTAAAATTTGTTACAATCAATTAGAAATCTCTTTCTTATGAAATTCCACCAAGCTATTAGTGGTTGTTCTAGTGGAATTTTCCAAACATGGATAACAAAACTTTGGAGTTCCATTATAGTGCGTGAAATAATTTTCTTCACTTACTTTTATTATAGTTTTTAAATTTTCTCTTCATACATGAACTCTCAAATTTTCATTTTATTTAGGAGAAATGTGGGACAAGTTTGGATTTGAAAAAAAAATTGTACATCCAAAATGGAAATGCACAAATGCTTAGAGAGATAATTCCAAAAAGTATCTCTGATTTTGAAGGATAGGCAAAAAGTGGGTTGTTTGGCTCTAGTAAATATCCAACCACACAATAACTTGAGAATTTAATTTTTCTACTCCTTGAAATTTTATGATCATTAGGTCAATTGCATCTTCAACATGTTTCTTGCATGGATACCCACCACTTTTAAAACATGTTCGGATCAAGTAGAAATCTCTTTCTTATAAAATTCCTCCAAGCTATTAGCGGTTGTACTAGAGGAATTTCCAAAACATGGATAACAAAACATTGGAGTTCATTTTTAGTGTGTGAAATAATTTTCTACACATACATTTATTATAGTTTAAATTTTTTTTTGCATACATGAACTCTAAAATTTTCATTTTGTTTACGAGAAATGTGGGACAAGTTATAATTTGAAAAAAAAATTGAACATCCAAAATGGAAATGCACAAATGCTGAGAGAGATAATTCCAAAAAGTATCTCTGGTTTTGCAGGATAGGGGAAAAGTGGGTTGTATGGCTTTGGTAAATATCCAAATACACGTTAACTTGAGAATTTAATTTTTTCTACTCCTTGAATTTTTTGGATCATTAGGTCATTTGCATCTTCAACGGATTTCTGGCATGCATACCCACCACATTTAAAACATGTTAGGATAAATTAGATTTCTCTTTCTTATAAAATTCCACCATGCTATTAGGAGTTTGTACAAGTGGAATTTCCCAACCATGGATAACAAAACTTTGGAGTTCATTTATAGTGCATGAAATAATTTTCCACACTTACATTTATTGAAGTTTTATAATTTTTTTCCATACATGAACTTTAAAATTTTCATTTTTTTAACGAGAAAAGTGGGACAAGTTTGGACTTGAATAAAAAATTTAACATCCAAAATGGAAATGCACAATTGCATAGAGAGATAATTCCAAAAAGTATCTCTGATTTTGAAGGATAGGAAAAAAGTGGGTTGTTTAGCTCTGATAAATATTCAACCACACGTTAACTTGAGAATTTAATTATTTCTACTCCTTGAAATTTTTGGATCATTTGGTCATTTGCATCTTCAACATGTTTTTGGCATGCATACCTACCACATTTAAAACATGTTAGGATTAATTAGAAATCTCTTTCTTATAAAATTCCACCAAGCTACAAGGGGATGTACTAGTGGAATTTTCCAAACATGGATAACAAAACTTTGGAGTTTATTTTTAGTGCGTGAAATAATTTTCTTCACTTACATTTATTATAGATTTCAAAATTTTTCTGCATACATCAGCTCTAAAATTTTCATTTTGTTTACGAGAAAAGTGGGATAAGTTTGGATTTGAAAAAAAATTGAACATCCAAAATGGAAACGCACAAATGCAGAGAGAGATATTTCAAAAAGTATCTCATATTTTCAAAAAGTGGGTGTTTTGGCTCTGGTAAATATCCAACTACACGTTAACTTGAGAATTTAATTTTTTCTATTTCTTGAAATTTTTGGATCATTAGGTCATTTGCATCTTCAACATGTTTCTAGCAAGCACACCCACCGCATTTAAAACATGTTAGGATGAATTAGAAATATCTTTCTTATAAAATTCCACCAAGCTATCAGAGGTTGTACTAGTGGAATTTCCCAAACATGGATAACAAAAATTTTGAGTTCATTTTTAGTGCCTGAAATAATTTTCTTCACTTACATTTATTATATTTTTCAAATTTTTGTTGCATACATGAACTCTAAACTTTTCATTTTGATTACGAGAAAAGTGGAACAAGTTTGGATTTAAAAAAAATTATAATCCAAAATGGAAATGCACAAATGCTGAGAGAGATAATTCCAAAAACTATCTCTGATTTTGAAGGAGGGGCAAAAAGTGGGTTCTTTGGCTCTGGTAAATATCCAACCACATGTTAACTTGAGAATTTAATTTTTTCTACTCAAAATTTTTGGATCATTAGGTCATTTGCATCTTCAACATGTTTCTAACATGCACACCCACCATATTTAAAACATTATAGGATCAATTAGAAATATCTTTCATATAAAATTCCACCAAGTTATCAGGGGTTGTACTTGTGGAATTTCCCAAACATGGATAACAAAACTTTGCAGTTCATTTTTAGTGCAAGATATAATTTTCTTCACTTATATTTATTGTAGTTTTCAAATTTTTTCTGTATACATGAGCTCTAAAATTTTCATTTAATTTACGAGAAAAGTGGGACAAGTTTGGATTTGAAAAAAAAATTGAACATCCAAAATGGAAATGCACAAATGCTGAGAGAGATAAATCCAAAAGTATATCTGATTTTGAAGGATGGGCAAAAAGTGGGTTGTTTGGCTCTGGTAAACATCCAACCACACGTTAACTTGAGAGTTTATTTTTTTCTACTCCTTGAAATTTTTGGATCATTAGGTCATTTGCATCTTCAACATGTTTCGGGCATGCATACCCACCACATTTAAAACATGTTAGGATCAAATAGAAATCTCTTTCTTATAAAATTCCACCAAGTTATCGGGGGTTGTACTAGTGGAATTTCCAAAACATGGATAACAAAACTTTTGAGTTCATTTTTAGTGCAAGAAATAATTTTCTTCACTTACTTTTATTATAGTTTTCAAATTTTTTCTACATACATGAGCTCTAAAATTTTTATTTATTTAACGAGAAATATGGGACAAGGTTGGATTTGAAAAAAAAAATGAACATCCAAAATGGAAATACACAAATGCTGAGAGAGATATTCCAAAAAGTATCTTTGATTTTGAAGGAGAGGCAAAAAGTGGGTTGTTTGGCTCTGGTAAATATCCAACCACACGTTAACTTGAGAATTTAATTTTTTCTACTCATTGAAATTTTTGGATCATTAGGTCATTTGCATCTTCAACATGTTTCGGGCATGCATACCCACCACATTTAAAACATGTTAGGATAGATTAGAAATCTATTTCTTATAAAATTCCACCAAGCTATTTGGGGTTGTACTTGTGGAATTTCCCAAACATGGATAACAAAACTTTGCAGTTCATTTTCTTCACTTATATTTATTTCAATTTTCAAATTTTTTCTGCATACGTGAACTCTAAAATTGCCATTTTGTTTACGAGAAAAATGGGACAACTTTGGATTTCAAAAAAAATTGAACATCCAAAATGGCAATGCACAAATGCTGGGAGAGATAATTCTAAAAAGTATCTCTGATTTCGAAGGAGTGGCAAAAAGTGGGTTGTTTGGCTATGCTAAATATCCAACCACACGTTTACTTGGGAATTTAATTTTTTCTACACCTTGAAATTTTTGGATCATTCGGTCATTTGCATCTTCAACATGTTTCTGGCATGCGTACCCACCACATTTTAAATATGTTAGGATCAATTAGAAATCTCTTTCTTATAAATTCCACCAAGCTCTTAGGGGTTGTTCTAGTGGAATTTTCCAAACATGGATAAGAAAACTTTGGAGTTCTATTTTAGTGCGTGAAATAACTTTCTTCACTTATTTTTATTATAGTTTCAAATTTTTTCTTCATAATTTAACTCTAAATTTATTTTTTTTCGAGAAATGTTGGTCAAGTTTTGATATGAAATAAAATTGAACATCCAAAATGGAAATACACAAATGCTGTGAGGGATAATTCCAAAAAGTTTCTCTGATTTTAAAAGATAGGCAAAAAGTGGGTTTTTTGGCTCTTGTAAATATCCAACCACACGTTAATTTGAGAATATAATTTTTTCTACTGCTTGAAATTTTTGGATCATTAGGTCATTTGCATCTACAACATGTTTCTGGCATGCATACCCACCATATTTAAAACATGTTAGGAGCAATTTGAAATCACTTTCTTATAAAATTCCACCAAGCTATTAGGGGTTATACCTTGTGGAATTTCCCAAACATGGATAACAAAACTTTGGAGTTCATTTTTGTACATGAAGTAATTTTCTTCACTTACATTTATTATAGTTTTCAAATTTTTGCTGCATACATGAACTCTAAACTTTTCTTTTTGTTTATGAGTAAAGTGGGACAAGTTTGGATTTAAAAAAAAATTATAATCCAAAATGGAAATGCACAAATGCTGAGAGAGATAATTCCAAAAAGTATCTCTGATTTTGAAGGATAGGCAAAAAGTGGGTTGTTCGGATCTATTAAATATCCGACCTCACGTTAACTTGAGAATTTAATTTTTTCTACTCCTTGAAATTTTTGGATCATTAGGTCATTTGCAACTTCGACATGCTTTGAGCATGCATACCCACCACATTTAAAACATGACAGGATCAATTAGAAATCTTTTTCTTATAAAATTCCACCAAGTTATCAGGGGCTGCACTAGTGCAATTTCCCAAACATGGATAACAAAACTTTGGAGTTCATTTTTAGTGCATGAAATAATTTTCTTCACTTACATTTATTATTGTTTTCAAATTTTTTCGTCATACATGAGCTCTAAAATTTTCATTTTGTTTATGAGAAAAGTAGGACAAATTTGGATTTGAAAAAAAAAAATTGATCCAAAATGGAAATGCACAAATGCTGAGAGAGATAATTCCAAAAAGTATCTCTGATTTTGAAGGAAAGGGAAAAAGTGGGTTGTTTGGCTCTGGTAAATATCCAACCACATGTTAACTTGAGAATTTAATTTTTTCTACTCCTCTAAATTTGTGGACCATTAGGTCATTTGCATCTTCAACATGTTTCTGGCATGTATACCCACCACATTTAAAACATGTTAGGATTAATTAGAAATCTCTTTCTTATAAAATTCCACTAAGCTACAAAGGGTAGTACTAGTGGAATTTCCAAAACATGGATAACATAACTTTGGACTTCATTTTTAATGAGTGAAATAATTTTCTTCACTTACATTTATTATAGCTTTCAAATTTTTTCTGCATACAGGAGCTCTAAAATTTTCATTTTGTTTACGAGAAAAGTGGGACCAATTTGGATATCAAAAAAAAATTGAACATCCAAAATGGAAATGCACAAATGCAGAGAGAGATATTTTCAAAAAGTATCTTTGATTTTGAAGGAAAGGCAAAAAGTGGGTGTTTTGGCTTTGGTAACATTAACTTGAGAATTTAATTTTTTCTATTCCTTGAAATTTTTGGATTATTAGGTCATTTGCATCTTCAACAAGTTTCTAGCATGCATACCCACCACACTTGAAACAAGTTAGGATGAATTAGAAATCTCTTTCTTATAAAATTCCACCAAGCTATCAGAGGTTGTAGTTGTGGAATTTCCCTATCATGGATAACAAAACTTTTGAGTTCTTTTTTGTGCCTGAAATAATTTTCTTCACTTACATTTATTATAGTTTTCAAATTTTTGCTGCATACATGAACTCTAAACTTTTCATTTTGATTACGAGAAAAGAGGGACAAGTTTGGATTTTAAAAAATTTATAATCCAAAATGGAAATGCACAAATACAGAGAGAGATAATTCCAAAAAGTACCTCTGATTTTGGAGGAGGGGGAAAAAGTGGGTTGTTTGGCTCTGGTAAATATCCAACCACATGTTAACTTGAGAATTTAATTTTTTCTACTCATTGAAATTCTTGGATCATTTGGTCATTTGCATCTTCAACATGTTTCTAGCATGCACACCCACCACATTTAAAACATTATAGGATCAATTAGAAATCTCTTTCATATAAAATTCCACCAAGTTATCAGGGGTTGTACTAGTGGAATTTCCCAAACATGGATAACAAAACTTAGGAGTTAATTTTAGTGCATGAACTAATTTTCTTCACATTCATTTATTATAGTTTTCAAATTTTTTCTTCGTACAGGAGCTGTAAAATTTTCATTTTGTTTACGGGAAAAGTGGGACAAGTTTGGATTTGAAAAAAAAAATGAACATCCAAAATTGAAATGCTAAAATGCTGAGAGAGATATTCCAAAAAGTATCTCTGATTTTGAAGAATAGGCAAAAAGTGGGTTGTTCGGCTCTGGTAAATATCCAACCACACGTTAACTTGAGAATTTAGTTTTTTCTACTCATTGAAATTTTTGGATCATTAGGTCATTTGCATCTTCAACATGTTTCTGGCATGCATAGCCACCACATTTAAAACATGTTAGGATAGATTAGAAATCTATTTCTTATAAAATTCCAAGCTATTAGGGGTTGTACTAATGGAATTTCCCAAACATGGATAACAAAACTTTGGAGTTCATTTTTAGTGCGTGAAATAATTTTATTCACTTATATTTAATTTAATTTTCAAATTTTTTCTGCATACATGAACTCTAAAATTGTCATTTTGTTTACGAGAAAAATGGGACAACTTTGGATTTCAAAAAAAAATTGAACATCGAAAATGGAAATGCATAAATACTGGGAGAGATAATTCCAAAAAGTATCTCAGATTTCGAAGGAGTGGCAAAAAGTGGATTGTTTGGCTCTGCTAAATATCCAACCACACGTTAACTTGGGAATATAATTTTTTCTACTCCTTGAAATTTTTGGATCATTTGGTCATTTGCATTTTCAACATGTTTCTGGCATGCATACCCACCACAATTTAAACATGTTAGGATCAATTAGAATTCTCTTTCTTATAAAATTCCACCAAGCTCTTAGGGGTTGTTCTAGTGGAATTTTCAAAACATGGATAACGAAACTTTGGAGTTCCATTTTAGTCCGTGAAATAATTTTCTTCACTTATTTTTATTATAGTTTCAAATTTTTTCTTTGTAATTGAAATCTAAAATTTTTATTTTGTTTACGGGAAATGTGGGTCTAGTTTTGCTATGAAAAAAAAATTGAATATCCAAAATGGAAATACACAAATGCTGAGAGAGATAATTCCAAAAAGTTTCTCTGATTTTAAAGGATAGGCAACAAGTGGGTTTTTTGGCTCTTGTCAATATCCAACAACACGTTAACTTAAAAATTTAATTTTTTCTACTCCTTGAAATTTTTGGATCATTAGGTCATTTGCATCTTCAACATGTTTCTGGCAAGCATACCCACCACATTTAAAACATGTTAGGATCAATTGGAAATCTCGTTCTTATAAAATTCCACAAACCTATTAGGGGTTGTTCTAGCGAAATTTTCCAAACTTGGATAACAAAACTTTGGTGTTCCATCTTAGTGCGTGAAATAATTTTCTTCACTTAGTTTTATTATAGTTTTTATATGTTATCTTCATACATGAACTCTAAAATTTTGATTTTGTTTATAAGAAATGTGGGACAAGTTTGGATTTGAAAAAAAAAATTGAACATCCAAAATGGAAAGGCGCAAATGCTAAGAGAGATAATTCCAAAAAGTATCTCTGATTTTGAACGATAGACAAAAAGTGGGTTGTTTGGCTCTGATAAATATCCAACCATACGTTAACTTGAGAATTTAATTTTTTCTACTCCTTGAAATTTTTGGATCATTAGGTCATTTGCATCTTCAACATGTTGCGGGCATGCATACCGACCACATTTAAAACATGTTAGCATCAATTAGAAATCTCTTTCTTATAAAATTCCACCAAGGTATCAGGGGTTGTACTAGTGGAATTTCCCAAACATGGATAACAAAACTTTGGAGTTCATTTTTAGTGCATGAAATAATTTTCTTCACTTATATTTATTATAGTTTTCAAATTTTTTCTTCATACATGAGCTCTAAAATTTTCCTTTTCTTTACGAGAAAAGTGGGACAAGTTTGGATATGAAAAGAAAATTAAACATCAGAAATGGAGATGCACAAATGCTGAGAGAGATAATTCCAAAAAGTATCTCTGATTTTGAAGGATAGGCAAAAAGTGGGTTCTTTGGCTATGGAAAAAATCCAACCACACATTAACTTGAGAATTTAATTTTTTCTACTCCTTGAAATTTTTGGATCATTAGGTCATTTGCATCTTCAACATGTTTCCGGCATGCATACCCACCACATTTAAAACATGATAGGATCAATTAGAAATCTCTTTCTTATAAAATTTCACCAAGTTATCAGGGGTTGTACGAGTGGAATTTGCCAAACAAGGATAACAAAACTTTGGAGTTAATTTTTAGTGCATGAAATAATTTTCTTCACTTACATTTATTATTGTTTTCAAATTTTTTCTTCATACATGAGCTCTAAAATTTTCATTTTGTTTATGAGAAAAGTTGGACAAGTTCGGATTTCAAAAAAAAATTGAACATCCAAAATGGAAAAGCACAAATGCTGAGAGAGATAATTCCAAAAAGAATCGATGATTTTGAAGGCAAGGCAAAAAGTGGGTTGTTTGGCTCTGGTAAATTTCCAACCACTCGTTAACATGAGAATTTAATTTTTTCTACTCCTTGAAATTTTGGGTTCATTAGGTCATTTGCATCTTCAACAAGTTTCGGACATGCACACCCACCACATTTAAAACATGTTAGGATCAAATAAAAATCTCTTTCTTATAAAATTCCACCAAGTTATCAGGGGTTGTACTAGTGCAATTTCCCAAACATCGATAACAAAACTTTGGAGTTCCTTTTTAGTGCATGAAATAATTTTCTTCACTTAAATATATTATAGTTTTCAACTTTTTTTTTTCATACATGAGCTATAAAATTTTCATTTTGTTTACGAGAAAAGTTGACATGTTTGGATTTCAAAAAAAAAATTGAACATCCAAAATGGAAATCCACAAATGCTGAGAGAGATAATACCAAAAAGTATCTCTGACTTTGAAGGATAGGCAAAAAGTGAGTTGTTTGGCTCTGGTAAATATCCAACCACAGGTTAACTTGAGAATTTAATTTTTTCCACTCCTTGAAATTTTTGGATCATTAGGTCATTTGAATCTTCAACATGTTTCTGGCATGCTTACCCACCACATTTAAAACATGTTAGGATGAATTAGAAATCTCTATTTTATAAAATTCCACCAAGCTACAAGGTGTTGTACTAGTGGAATTTCCCAAACATGGATAACAAAACTTTGGATTTCATTTTTAATGCGTGAAATAATTTTCTTCACTTACATTTACTATAATTTTCAAATTTTTTCTGCATACACGAGCTCTAAAATTTTCATTTTGTTGACGAGAAAAGTGGGACAAGTTTGGATTTGAAAAAAAAATTGAACATCCAAAATGGAAATGCACAAATGCAGAGAGAGATATTTTCAAAAAGTATTTCCGATTTTGAAGGATTGGCAAAAAGTGGGTGTTTTGGCTCTGGTAAATATCCAACCACACGTTAACTTGAGAATATAATTTTTTCTATTCCGTGAAATTTTTGGATCATTAGGTCATTTGAATCTTCAACATGTTTCTAGCATGCATACCCAACTCACTTAAAACAAGTTAGGATGAATTAGAAATCTCTTTTTTGTAAAATTCCACCAAGCTATCAGAGGTAGTACTAGTGGAATTTCCCAAACATGGATAACAAAACTTTTGAGTTCATTTTTAGTGCCTGAAACAATTTTCTTCACTTACATTTATTATGGTTTTCAAATTTTTGGTGCATACATGAACTCTAAACTTTTCATTTTGATTACGAGAACAGTGGGACAAGTTTAGATTTAAAAAAATTTATAATCCAAAATAGAAATGCACAAACGCTGAGAGAGATAATTCCAAAAAGTATCTCTCATTTTGAAGGAGGTGCAAAAAGTGGGTTGTTTTGCTCTGGTAAATATCCAACCACATGTTAACTTGAGAATTTAATTTTTTCTACTCCTTGAAAATTTTGGATCATTACGTCATTTGCATTTTCAACATGTTTCTGGCATGCATACCCACCACATCTAAAACATGTTAGGATAGATTAGAAATCTATTTCTTATACAATTCCACCAAGCTATTAGGGGTTGTACTAGTGGAATTTCCCAAACATGGATAACAAACCTTTGGAGTTCATTTTTAGTGCGTTAAATAATTTTCTTCACATATATTTATTTTATTTTTCAAATTTTTTTTGCATACAGGAACTCCAAAATTGTTATTTTATTTACGAGAAAAGTAGGAACTCTTTGGATTTCAAAAAAAAATTTAACTTCCAAAATGGAAATGCACAAATGTTGGGAGAGATAATTCAAAAAAGTATCTCTGTTTTCGAAGGAGCGGCAAAAAGTGGGTTGTTTGGCTCTACTAAATATCCAACCACACGTTTACTTGGGAATTTAATTATTTCTACTCCTTGAAATTTTTGGATCATTAGGTCATTTGCATCTTCAACATGTTTCTGGCATGCAGACCCACCACATTTTAAACATGTTAGGATCAATTAGAAATCTCTTTCTTATAAAATTCCACCAAGCTCTTAGGGGTTGTTCTAGTGGAATTTTCCAAACATGGATAACAAAACTTTGGAGTTTCATTTTAGTGCATGAAATTATTTTCTTCACTTATTTTTATTATAGTTTTCAAATTTTTTCTTCCTAATTAAACTCTAAAATTTTTATTTTGTTTACGAGAAATGTGGGTCAAGTGTTGATATGAAAAAAAAATTGAACATCCAAAATGGAAATACACAAATGCTGAGAGAGATAATTCCAAAATGTTTCTCTAATTTTAAAGGATAAGCAAAAGTTGGTTTTTTTGGCTCTTGTAAATATCCAACCACACGTTCATTTGAGAATATAATTTTTTCTATTGCTTGAACTTTTTGGATCATTAGGTCATTTGCTTTTTCAACATCGTTTCTGGCATGCATACCCACCACATTTAAAACATGCTAGGAGCAATTAGAAATCTCTTTCTTATAAAATTCCACCAAGCTATTAGGGGTTGTACTAGTGGTATTTCCCAAACATGGATAACAAAACTTTGGATTTCATTTTTTGTGCCTGAAGTAATTTTCTTCACTTTCATTTATTATAGTTTTCAAATTTTTCCTGCATACAGGAACTCTTAATTTTTCTTTTTTTTTACAAGGAAAGTGGTTCAAGTTTGGATTTAAAAAAAAATTATAATCCAAAATCGAAAAGCACAAATGCTGGGAGAGATAATTCCAAAAAGTATCTCTGATTTTGAAGGATAGGCAAGAAGTGGGTATTCGGATCTGGTAAATATCCAACCTCATGTTAACTGGAGAATTTAATTTTTTCTACTCCTTGAAATTTTTAGATCATTAGGTCATTTGCATCTTCAACATTATTCTGGCAAGCATACCCACCACATTTAAAACATGTTAGGATCAATTGAAAATCTCGTTCTTATAAAATTCCACAAACCTAATAGGTGTTGTTCTAGTGGAATTTTCCAAACATGGATAACAAAACTTTGGTGTTCCATATTAGTGCGTTAAAAAAATTGCTTCACTTACTTTTATTATAGTTTTTAAATTTTTTCTTCATACATGAACTCTAAAATTTTTCATTATGTTTACAAGAAATGTGGGACAAGTTTGGATTTGAAAAAAAAATTGAGCATCCAAAATAGAAAGGCACAAATGCTAAGAGAGATAATTCCAAAAAGTACTTCTGATTTTGAAGGATAGACAAAAAGTGGGTTGTTTGGCTCTAGTAAATATCCAACCACACGTTAACTTAAGAATTTAATTTTTTCTACTCCTTGAAATTTTTGGATCATTAAGTCATTTGCATCTTCAACATGTTTTGGGCATGTAGACCCACCACATTAAAAACATGTTAGCATCAATTATAAATGTCTTTCTTATAAAATTCGACCAAGTTATCAGGAGTGGTACTAGTGGAATTTCCCAAACATGGATAACAAAACTTTGGAGTTCATTTTTAGTGCATGAAATAATTTTCTTCACTTACATTTATTATAGTTTTCAAATTTTTTCTTCATACATGAGCTCTAAAATTTTCATTTTGTTTATGAGAAAAGTGGGACAAGTTTGGATATGAAAAAAAAAAATGAACATCCAAAATGGAAATGCACAAATGCTGAGAGAGATAATTCCAAAAAGTATCTCTGATTTTGAAGGATAGGGAAAAAGTGGGTTGTTTGACTCGGTAAACATCCAACCACACGTTAACTTGAGAATTTAATTTTTTCTACTCCTTGAAATTTTTGGATCATTAGGTCGTTTGCATTTTCAACTTGTTTCTGGCATGCATACCCACTACATTTAAAACATGATAGGATCAATTAGAAATCTCTTTCTTATAAAATTCCACCAAGTTATCATTGGTTGTACTAGTGGAATTTCGCAAACATGGATAACAAAATTTTGGAGTTCATTTTTAGTGCATTAAATAATTTTCTTCACATACATTTATTATAGTTTTCAAATTTTTTCTTCATACATGAGCTCTAAAATTTTCATTTTGTTTATGAGAAATGTGGGACAAGTTTGGATTTGAAAAAAAATTTGAACATCCAAAATGGAAAGGCACAAATGCTAAGCGAGATAACACCAAAAATTATCTCTGATTTTGAACGATTGACAAAAATTGGGTTGTTTGGCTCTGGTAAATATCCAACCACACGTTAATCTGAGAATTTAATTTTTTCTAGTCCTTGAAATTTTTGGATCATTAGGTCATTTGCATCTTCAACATGTTGCGGGCATGCATACCGACCACATTTAAAACATGTTAGCATCAATTAGAAATCTCTTTCTTATAAAATTCCACCAAGGTATCAGGGGTTGTATTAGTGGAATTTCCCAAACATGGATAACAAAACTTTGGAGTTCATTTTTAGTGCATGAAATAATTTTCTTCACTTATATTTACTATAGTTTTCAAATTTTTTCTTCAAACATGAGCTCTAAAATTTTCATTTTGTTTACGAGAAAAGTGGGACAAGTTTGGATATGAAAAGAAAATTGAACAACAAAAATGGAAATGCACAAATGCTGAGAGAGATAATTCCAAAAAGTATCTCTTATTTTGAAGGATAGGCAAAAAGTGGGTTGTTTGGCTCTGGTAAACATCCAACCACACGCTTACTTGAGAATTTAATTTTTTCTACTCCTTGAAATTTTTGGATTATTAGGTCATTTGCATCTTCAACATGTTTCTGGCATGCATACCCACTACATTTAAAACATGATAGGATCAATTAGAAATCTCTGTCTTATAAAATTCCACCAAGTAATCAGTGGTTGTACTAGTGGAATTTCCCAAACATGGATAACAAAACTTTGGAGTTCATTTTTAGTGCTTGAAATAATTTTCTTCACTTACATATATTATAGTTTTCAAATTTTTTCTTCATACTTGACCTCTAAAATTTTCATTTTGTTTATGAGAAAAGTGGGACAAGTTTGGATTTCGAAAAAAAACTTGAACATCCATAATGGAAATGCACAAATGCTGAGAGAGATAATTCCAAAAAGTATCTCTGATTTTGAAGGATAGGCAAAAAGTGGGTTGTTTGGCTCTGGTAAATATCCAACCACACGTTAACTTGAGAATTTAATTTTTTCTTCTCCTTGAAATTTTTGGATCATTAGGTCATTTTCATCTTCAACATGTTTCTGGCATGCATACCCATCACATTTAAAACATGTTAGGATTAATTAGAAATCTCTTTCTTATAAAATTCCACCAAGCTACATGGGGTTGTACTAGTGGAATTTCCCAAACATGGATAACAAAACTTTGGAGTTCATTTTTAATGCATGAAACAATTTTCTTCACTTACATTTATTATAATTTTCAAATTTTTTCTGCATACACGAGCTCTAAAATTTTCATTTTGTTTACGAGAAAAGTGGGTCAAGTTTGGATTTGAAAAAAAAATTGAACATCCAAAATGGAAATGCACATTTGCTGAGAGAGATATTTTCAAAACGTATCTCTGATTTTGAAGGATTGGCAAAAAGTGGGTATTTTGGCTCTGGTAAATATCCAACTATATGTTAACTTGAGAATATAATGTTTTCTATTCCTTGAAATTTTTGGATCATTAGGTCATTTGCATCTTCAACATGTTTCTAGCATGCATACCCACCGCACTTAAAACATGTTAGGATGAATTAGAAATCTCTTTTTTATAAAATTTCACCAAGCTATCAGAGGTTGTACTAGTGGAATTTTCCAAACATATATAACAAAACTTTTGAGTTCATTTTTAGTGCCTGAAATAATTTTCTTCACTTACATTTATTATAGTTTTCAAAATTTTGGTGCATACATGAACTCTAAACTTTTCATTTTGATTACGAGAAAAGTGGGACAATTTTGGATTTAAAAAATTTATAATCCAAAATAGAAATGCACAAATGCTGAGTGAGATAATTCCAAAAAGTATCTCTGATTTTGAAGGAGGGGCAAAAAGTGGGTTGTTTGGCTCTGGTACATATCCAACCACATGTTAACTTGAGAATTTAATTTTTTCTACTGCTTGAAATTTTTGGATCATTAGCTCATTTGCATCTTCAACATGTTTCTGGCATGCATACCCACCACATTTAAAACATTATACGATCAATTAGAAATCTCTTTCTTATAAAATTCCACCAAGTTATCAGGGGTTGTACTAGTGGAATTTCCCAAACATGGATGACAAAACTTTGGAGTTCATTTTTAGTGCATGAAATAATTTTCTTCACTTACATTTATTATAGTTTTCAAAGTTTTTCTTCATACATGAGCTCTAAAATTTTCATTTTGTTTAGAAGAAAAGTGGGACAAGTTTGGATGTGAAAAAAAATTGAACATCCAAAATGGAAATGCACAAATGCTGAGAGAGATAATTCCAAAAATATCGCTGATTTTGAAGGATAGGTAAAAATTGGGTTGTTTGGCTCTGGTAAATATCCAACCACATGTTAACATGAGAATTTAATTTTTTCTACTCCTTGAAAATTTTGGAGCATTATGTCATTTGCATCTTCAACAGGTTTCGGGCACGCACACCCACCACATTTAAAACATGTTAGGATCAATTATAAATCTCTTACTTTTAAAACTCCACCAAGTTATCAGGGGTTGTACTAGTGGAATTTCCCAAATATGGATAACAAAACTTTGGAGTTTATTTTTAGTGCATGAAATAATTTTCTTCACTTACATTTATTATAGTTTTCAAATTTTTTCTGCATACATGAGCCCTAAAATTTTCATTTATTTTACGAGAAAAGTGGGACAAGTTTGGATTTGAAAAAAAATTGAACATTCAAAATGGAAATGCACAAACGTTGAGAGTGATAATTCCAAAAATTAACTCTGATTTTGAAGGATAGGCAAAAAGTGGGTTGTTTGGCTTTGGTAATTATCCAACCACACGTCAACTTGTGAATTTAATTTTTTCTACTCATTGAAATTTTTGGATCATTAGGTCATTTGCATCTTCAACATGTTTCTGGCATGCATACCCACTTCATTTAAAACATGTTAGGATAGATTAGAAATCTATTTCTTAGAAAATTCCACCAGGATATTAGGGGTTGTACTAGTGGAATTTCCCAAACATGGATAACAAAACTTTGGAGTTCATTTTTAGTGCGTGAAATAATTTTCTTTACATATATTTATTTTAGTTTTCAAATTTTTTCTGCATACTTGAACTCTAAAATTGTCATTTTGTTTACGAGAAAAGTGGGACAACTTTGGATTTCAAAAAAAAATTGAACATCGAAAATGGAAATGCACAAATGCTGGGAGAGATAATTCAAAAAACTATCTCTGTTTTTGAAGGAGCGGCAAAAAGTGGGTTGTTTGGCTCTGCTAAATATCCAACCACACGTTAACTTGGGAATTTAATTTTTTCTACTCCTTGAAATTTTTGGATCATTAGGTCATTTGCATCTTCAACATGTTTCTGGCATGCATACCCCACCACATTTTAAATATGCTAGGATCAATTAGAAATCTCTTTCTTATAAAATTCCACCAAGCTCTTTGGGGTTGTTCTAGTGGAATTTTCTAAACATGGATAACAAAACTTTGGATTTCCATTTTAGTGCGTGAAATAATTTTCTTCACTTATTTTTATTATAGTTTTCAAATTTTTTCTTCATAATTGAACTTTAAAATTTTTACTTTGTTTACGAGAAATGTGGGTCAAGTTTTGATATGAAAAAAAAATGAACATCCAAAATGGAAATACAAAAATGTTGAGAGAGATAATTCCAAAATGTTTGTCTGATTTTAAAGGATAGGCAAAAAGTGGGTTTTTTGGCTCTTATAAATTCAACCACACGTTAATTTGAGAATATAATTTTTTCTTCTGCTTGAAATTTTTGGATCATTAGGTCATTTGCATCTTCAACATGTTTCTAGCATGCATACCCACCACATTTAAGACATGTTAGGAGCAATTAGAAATCTCTTTCTTATAAAATTCCACCAAACTATTACGGGTTGTACTAGTGGTATTTCCTAAATATGGATAACAAAACTTTGGAGTTCATTTTTTGTGCCTGAAGTAATTTTCTTCACTTTCATTTATTATAGTTTTCAAATTTTTGCTGCATACATGAACTCTAAACTTTTCTTTTTGTTGACGAGGAAATTGGGACAAGTTTGGATTTAATCAAAATTGATAATCCAAAATCGAAATGCACAAATGCTGAGAGAGATAATTTCAAAAAGTATATCTGATTTTGAAGGATAGGCAAGAAGTGGGTATTCGGATCTGGTAAATATCCAACCTCATGTTCACTTGAGAATTTAATTTTTTCTACTCCTTGAAAATTTTGGATCATTAGGTCATTTGCCTCTTCAACATGTTTTTGGCAAGCATACCCACCACATTTAAAACATGTTAGGATCAAATCGAAATCTCGTTCTTATAAAATTCCACAAACCTATTTGGTGTTGTTCTAGTGGAATTTTCTAAACATGGATAACAAAACTTTGGTGTTCAATTTTAGTGCGTGAAAAAATTTTCTTCACTTACTTTTATTATAGTTTTAAAATTTTTTCTACATACATGAACTCTAAAATTTTCATTATGTTTACAAGAAATGTGGGACAAGTTTGAATTTGAAAAAAAAATTGAACATCCAAAATGGAAAGGCACAAATGCTAGGAGAGATAATTCCAAAAAGTACCTCTGATTTTGAAGGATAGACAAAAAGTGGGTTGTTTGGCTCTTTTAAATATCCAACCACACGTTAACTTAAGAATTTAATTTTTTCTACTCCTTGAAATTTTTGGATCATTAGGTCATTTGCATCTTCAACATGTTTCGGGCATGCAGAACCACCACATTGAAAACATGTTAGCATCAATTACAAATGTCTTTCTTATAAAATTCCACCAAGTTATCTGGGATGGTACTAGTGGAATTTCCCAAACATGGATAACAAAACTTTGCAATTCATTTTTAGTGCATGAAATAATTTTCTTCACTTACATTTATTATAGTTTTCAAATTTTTTCTTCATACATGAGCTCTAAAAGTTTCATTTTGTTTACGAGCAAAGTGGGACAAGTTTAGATATGAAAAAAAATTGAACATCCGAAATGGAAATGCACAAATGCTGAGAGAGATAATTCCAAAAAGTATCTCTGATTTTGAAGGATAGGCAAAAAGTGGGCTGTTTAGCTCTGGTAAACATCCAACCACACGTTAACTTGAGAATTTAATTTTTTCTACTCCTTGAAATTTTTGGATCATTAGGTCGTTTGCATCTTCAACATGTTTGTGGCATGCATACCCACCACATTTAAAACAAGATTGGATCAATTAGAATCTCTTTTTTTTATAAAATTCCACCAATTTTTCAGGGGTTGTACTAGTGAAATTTCCCAAACATGGATAACAAAATTTTGGAGTTCATTTTTAGTGCATTAAATAATTTTCCTCACATACATTTATTATAGTTTTCAAATTTTTTCTTCATACATGAGCTCTAAAATTTTCATTTTGTTTACGAGAAAAGTGGGACAAGTTTGGATTTGAAAAAAAAATTGAACATCCAAAATGGAAATGCACAAATGCTGAGAGCGATAATTCCAAAAAGTATCTCTGATTTTGAAGGCAAGGCAAAAAGTGGGTTGTTTGGCTCTGGTACATATCTAACCACACGTTAACTTGAGAATTTAATTTTTTTTACTCCCTTAAATTTTTGGATCATTAGGTCATTTGCATCTTCAACATGTTTCGGGCATGCATACCCACCACATTTAAAACATGTTAGGATCATTTAGAAATCTCTTTCTTATAAAATTCCACCAAGTTATCAGGGGTTGTACTAGTGCAATTTCCCAAACGTGGATAACAAAACTTTGGAGTTCATTTTTAGTGAATGAAATAATTATTTTTAGTGAATGAAATAATTTTCTTCACTTACATTTATTATAGTTTTCAAATTTTTTCATCATACATGAGCTCTAAAATTTTCATTATGTTTACGAGAAAAGTGGGACAAGTTTGGATTTAAAAAAAAAAAATTCAACATCCAAAATGGAAATGCACAAATGCTGAGAGAGATAATTCCAAAAACTATCTTTGATTTTGAAGGAGAGGCAAAAAGGGGGTTGTTTGGCTCTGATAAATATCCAACCACACGTTAACTTCAGAATTTAATTTTTTCTATTCCTTGAAATTTTTGGATCATTAGGTCATTTGCATCGTCAACATGTTTCTAGCATGCATACCCACCGCACTTAAAACATGTTAGGTTGAATTAGAAATATCTTTTTTATAAAATTCCGCCAAGCTATCAGAGGTTGTACTAGTGGAATTTCCCAAACATGTATAACAAAACTTTTGAGTTCATTTTTAGTGCCTGAAATAATTTTCTTCACTTACATTTATTATAGTTTTCAAATTTTTGGTGCATACATGAACTCTAAACTTTCCATTTTGATTACGTGAAAAGTGGGACAAGTTTGGATTTAAAACAATTTATAATCCAAAATAGAAATGCACAAATGCTGAGAGAGATAATTCCAAAAAGTATCTCTGATTTTGAAGGAGGGGCAAAAAGTGGGTTGTTTGGCTCTGGTAAATATACAACCACAAGTTAACTTGAGAATTTAATTTTTTCTACTCAAAATTTTTGGATCATTAGGTCATTTGCATCTTCAACATGTTTCTGGCATGCATACCCACCACTTTTAAAACATTATAGGATCAATTAGAAATCTCTTTCTTATAAAATTCCACCAAGTTACAGGGGTTGTACTTGTGGAATTTCCCAAACATGGACAAAAAAACTTTGGAGTTCATTTTTAGTGCATGAAATAATTTTCTTCACTTACATTTCTTATATTTTTCAAAGTTTTTTTTCCTACATGAGCTCTAAAATTTTCATTTTGTTTACAATATAAGTGGGACAAGTTTGGATGTGAAAAAAAAATTGAACATCCAAAATGGAAATGCACAAATGCTGAGAGAGATAATTCCAAAAAGTATCGCTGATTTTGAAGGCTAGGCAAAAAGTTGGTTGTTTGGCTCTGGTAAATTTCCAACCACTCGTTAACATGAGAATTTAATTTTTTCTACTCCTTGAAAATTTTGGATCATTAGGTCATTTGCATCTTCAACATGTTTCTGGCATGCATACCCACCACATTTAAAGCATGTTAGGAAAGATTAGAAATCTATTTCTTATAAAATTTCACCAAGCTACTAGGGGTTGTACTAGTGGAATTTCCCAAATATGGATAACAAAACTTTGGAGTTCATTTTTAGTGCGTGAAATAATTTTCTTCACTTACATTTATTATAGTTTTCAAATTTTTTCAGCATACATGAGCACTAAAATTTTCATTTATTTTACGAAAAAAGTGGGACAAGTTTGGATTTGAAAAAAAATAGAACATCCAAAATGGAAATGCACAAATGCTGAGAGAGATAATTCCAAAAAGTAACTCTGATTTTGAAGGACAGGCAAAAAGTGGGTTGTTTGGCTCTGGTAATTATCCAACCACACGTCAACTTGAGAATTTAATTTTTTCCACTCATTGAAATTTTTGGATCATTAGGTCATTTGCATCTTCAACATGTTTCTGGCATGCATACCCACCACATTTAAAACATGTTAGGATAGATTAGAAATCTATTTCTTATAAATTTCCACCAAGCTATTAGGGGTTGTACTAGTGGAATTTCCCAAACATGGATAACAAAACTTTGGAGTTCATTTTTAGTGCGTGAAATAATTTTCTTTACATATATTTATTTTAGTTTTCAAATTTTTTCTGCATACATGAACTCTAAAATTGTCGTTTTGTTTACGAGAAAAGTGGGACAACTTTGGATTTCACAAAAAAATTGAAAATCGAAAATGGAAATGCACAAATGCTGGGAGAGATAATTCAAGAAAGTATCTCTGTTTTCGAAGGAGCGGAAAAAAGTGGGTTGTTTGGCTCTGCTAAATATCCAACCACACGTCAACTTGGGAATTTAATTTTTTCTCCTCCTTCAAATTTTTTGATCATTAGGTCATTTGCATCTTCAACATGTTTCTGGCATGCATACCCACCACATTTTAAACATGCTAGGATCAATTAGAAATCTCTTTCTTATAAAATTCCACCAAGCTCTTAGGGGTTGTTCTAGTGGAATTTTCCAAACATGGATAAAAAAACTTTGGAGTTCCATTTTTGTGCGTGAAATAATTTTTTTCACTTATTTTTAATATAGTTTTCAATATTTTTCTTCATAATTGAACTCTAAAATTTTTATTTTGTTTACGAGAAATGTGGGTCAAGTTTTGATATGAAAAAAAAATTGAACATCCAAAATGGAAATAAAAAAATACTGAGAGAGATAATTCCAAAAAGTTTCTTTGATTTTAAAGGATAGGCAAAAAGTGGGTATTTTGGCTCTTGTAAATATCCAACCGCACGTTAATTTGAGAATATAATTTTTTCTACTGCTTGAAATTTTTGGATCATTAGGTCATTTGCATCTTCAACATGTTTCTGGCATGCATACCCACCACATTTAAAACATGTTAGGAGCAATTAGAAATCTCTTTCTTATAAAATTCCACCAAGCTATTAGGGGTTGTACTAGTGGTATTTCGTAAATATGGATAACAAAACTTTGGAGTTCATTTTTTGTGCCTGAAGTAATTTTCTTCACTTTCAATTATTATAGTTTTCAAATTTTTGCTGCTTACATGAACTCTAAACTTTTCTTTTAGTTTACGAGAAAAGTGGGACAAGTTTGGATTTAAAAAAAATTTATAATCCAAAATCGAAATGCACAAATGCTGAGGGTGATAATTCCAAAAAGTATATCTGATTTTGAAGGATAGGCAAGAAGTGGGTATTCGGATCTGGTAAATATCCAACCGCATGTTAACTTGAGAATTTAATTTTTTCTACTCCTTGAAAATTTTGGATCATTAGGTCATTTGCATCTTCAATATGTTTTTGGCAAGCAGACCCACCACATTTAAAACATGTTAGGATCAATTGGAAATCTCGTTCTCATAAAATTCCACAAACCAATTAGGTGTTGTTTTAGTGGAATTTTCTAAACATGGATAACAAAACTTTGGTGTTCCATTTTAGTACGTGAAAAAATTTTCTTCACTTACTTTTATTATAGTTTTTAAAATTTTTCTTCATACATGAACTCTAAAATTTTCATTACGTTTACAAGAAATGTGGGACAAGTTTGGATTTGAAAAAAAAAATTGAACATCCAAAATGGAATGGCACAAATGCTCAGAGAGATAATTCCAAAAAGTACCTCTGATTTTGAAGGATAGACAAAAACTGGGTTGTATGGCTCTGGTAAATATCCAACCACACGTTAACTTAAGAATTTAATTTTTTCTACTCCTTGAAATTTTTGGATCATTAGGTCATTTGCATCTTCAACATGTTTCGGGCATGCAAACCCATCACATTTAAAACCTGTTAGCATCAATTACAAATGTCTTTCTTATAAAATTCCACCAAGTTATCAGGGGTGGTACTAGTGGAATTACTAGTGGAATTTCCCAAACATGGATAACAAAACTTTGGAGTTCATTTTTAGTGCATGATATAATTTTCTTCACTTACATTTATTATAGTTTTCAAATTTTTTGGTCATACATGAGCTCTAAAATTTTCATTTTGTTTACGAGAAAGGTGGGACAAGTTTAGATATGGAAACAAAATTGAACATCCAAAATGGAAATGCACAAATGTTGAGAGAGGTAATTCCAAAAAGTATCTCTGATTTTGAAGGATAGGCAAAAAGTGGGTTGTTTGGCTCTGGTAAACATCCAACCACACGTTAACTTGAGAATTTAATTTTTTTTACTCCTTGAAATTTTTGGATCCTTAGGTCGTTTGCATCTTCAACATGTTTCTGGCAAGCATACCCACCACATTTAAAACATGGTAGGATCAATTAGAAATCTCTTTTTTTTATAAAATTCCACCAAGTTTTCAGGGGTTGTACTAGTGGAATTTCCCAAACATGGAAAACAAAATTTTGGAGTTCATTTTTAGTGCATTAAATAATTTTCTTCACATACATTTATTATAGTTTTCAAATTTTTTCTTCATACATGAGCTCTAAAATTTTCATTTTGTTTAAGAGAAAAGTCGGACAAGTTTGGATTTGAAAAAAAAATTGAACATCCAAAATGGAAATGCGCAAATGCTGAGAGCGGTAATTCTAAAAAGTATCTCAGATTTTGAAGGATAGGCAAAAAGTGGGTTGCTTGGCTCTGGTACATATCTAACCACATGTTAACTTGAGAACTTATTTTTTTCTACTCCTTGAAAATTTTGGATCATTAGGTCATTTGCATCTTCAACATGTTTCGGGGATGCATACCCACCACATTTAAAACATGTTAGGATCAATTAGAAATCTCTTTCTTAAAAAATTCCACCAAGTTATCAGGGGTTGTACTAGTGCAATTTCGTAAACATGGATAACAAAACTTTGGAGTTCATTTTTAGTGAATGAAATAATCTTCTTCACTTACGTTTATTATAGTTTTCAAATTTTTTCTTCACACATGAGCTTTAAAATTTTCATTTTGTTGACGAGAAAAGTGGGACAAGTTTGGATTTGAAAAAAAAAATTGAACTTCCAAAATCGAAATGCACATATGTAGAGAGAGATATTTTCAAAAAGTATCTTTGATTTTGAAGGATAGGCAAAAAGTGGGTGTTTTGGCTCTGGTAATTATCCAACTACACGTTAACTTGCGAATTTAATTTTTTCTACTCCTTGAAATTTTTGGATCATTGGGTCATTTGCATCTTCCACATGTTTCTGGCACGCATACCCACCACATTTAAAACATTATCGGATCAATTAGAAATCTCTTTCTTATAAAATTCCACCAAGTTATCAGGGATTGTACTAGTGGAATTTCCCAAACATCGATAATAAAACTTTTGAGTTCATTTTTAGTGGAAGAAATAATTTTCTTCACTTACATTTATTATACTTTTCAATTTTTTGCTGCATACATGAACTCTAAAATTTTCATTTTGATTACGAGAAAAAGTGGGACAAGTTTGGATTTGAAAAAAAATAGAACATCCAATATAGAAATGCACAAATGTTGAGAGAGATAATTCCAAAAACTATCTCTGATTTTGAAGGTGGGGCAAAAAGTTGGTTGTTTGGCTCTGGTAAATATCCAACCACATGTTAACTTGAGAATTTAATTTTTTGTACTCGAAATTTTTGGATCATTAGGTCATTTGCATCTTCAACATGTTTCTGGCATGCATACCCACCACATTTAAAACATAATAGGAATAATTAGAAATCTCTTTCTTATAAAATTTCACCAAGTTATCAGGGGTTGTACTAGTGGAATTTACCAAACATGGATAACAAAACTTTGGAGTTCATTTATAGTACATGAAATAATTTTCTTCACTTAAATTTATTATAGTTTTCAAATTTGTTCTTCATACATGAGCTCAAAAATTTTCATTTTGTTTACAAGAAAAGTGGGACAAGTTTGGATTTGAAAAAAAAATTGAACATCCAAAATGGAAATGCACAACTGCTGAGAGAGATAATTCCAAAAAGTATCTATGATTTTGAAGGATAGGCAAAAAGTTGGTTGTTTGGCTCTGGCAAATATCACACCACACGTTAACTTGAGAATTTAATTTTTTCTACTCCTTGAAATTTTTGGATCATTGGGTCATTTGCATCTTCAACATGTTTTGGGCATGCATACCCACCACTTTTAAAACATGTTAGGATCAATTAAAAATCTCTTTCTTATAAAATTTCACCAAGTTATCAAGGGTGGTACTAGTGGAATTTCCAAAACATGGATAAGAAAACTTTGGAGTTCATTTTTAGTGCGTGAAATAATTTTCTTCACTTACATTTATTATAGTTTTCAATTTTTTTCTACATTAATGAGCACTAAAATTTTCATTTATTTTACGAGAAAAGTGGGACAAGTTTGGATTTGAAAAAAAAATATAACATCCAAAATGGAAATGCACAAATGCTGAGAGAGATATTCCAAAAAGTAGCTCTGATTTTGAAGGATAGGCCAAAAGTGGGTTGTTTGGCTCTGGTAAATATCCAGCCACACGTTAACTTGAGAATTTAATTTTTTCTACTCCTTGAAATTTTTGGATCATTAGGTCATTTGCATCTTCAACATGTTTCGTGCTTGCAAACCCATCACATTTAAAACCTGTTAGCATCAATTACAAATGTCTTTCTTATAAAATTCCACCAATTTATCAGGGGTGGTACTAGTGGAATTTCCCAAACATGGATAACAAAACTTTGGAGTTCATTTTAAGTGCATGATATAATTTTCTTCACATACATTTATTATAGTTTTCAAATTTTTTCTTCATACATGAGCTCTAAAATTTTAATTTTGTTTACGAGAAAGGTGGGACAAGTTTAGATATGGAAACAAAATAGAACATCCAAAATGGAAATGCACAAATGTTGAGAGAGATAATTCCAAAAAGTATCTCTGATTTTGAAGGATAGGCAAAAGTGGGTTGTTTGGCTCTCGTAAACATCCAACCACACGTTAACTTGAGAATTTAATTTTTTCTACTCCTTGAAATTTTTTGATCCTTAGGTCGTTTGCATCTTCAACATGTTTCTGGCATGCATACCCACCACATTTAAAACATGGTAGGATCAATTAGAAATCTCTTTTTTTTATAAAATTCCACCAAGTTTTCAGGGGTTGTACTAGTGGAATTACCCAAACATGGAAAACAAAATTTTGGAGTTCATTTTTAGTGCATTAAATAATTCTCTTCACATACATTTATTATAGTTTTCAAATTTTTTCTTCATACACGAGCTCTAAAATTTTCATTTTGTTTAAGAGAAAAGTCGGACAAGTTTGGATTTGAAAAAAAAATTGAACATCCAAAATGGAAATGCGCAAATGCTGAGAGCGATAATTCCAAAAAGTATCTCAGATTTTGAAGGATTGGCAAAAAGTGGGTTGCTTGGCTCTGGTACATATCTAACCACACGTTAACTTGAGAACTTATTTTTTTCTACTCCTTGAAAATTTTGGATCATTAGGTCATTTGCATCTTCAACATGTTTTGTGGTTGCAAACCCATCACATTTAAAACCTGTTAGCATCAATTACAAATGTCTTTCTTTTAAAATTCCACCAAGTTATCAGGGGTGGTACTAGTGGAATTTCCAAAACATGGATAAGAAAACTTTGGAGTTCATTTTTAGTGCGTGAAATAATTTTCTTCACTTACATTTATTATAGTTTTCAATTTTTTTCTACATTAATGAGCACTAAAATTTTCATTTATTTTATGAGAAAAGAGGGACAAGTTTGGATTTGAAAAAAAAATATAACATCCAAAATGGAAATGCACAAATGCTGAGAGAGATATTCCAAAAAGTAGCTCTGATTTTGAAGGATAGGCCAAAAGTGGGTTGTTTGGCTCTGGTAAATATCCAGCCACACGTTAACTTGAGAATTTAATTTTTTCTACTCCTTGAAATTTTTGGATCATTAGGTCATTTGCATCTTCAACTTGTTTCTAGCATGCATACCCACCACATTTAAAACATGTTAGGATCAATTAAAAATCTCTTTCTTTTACAATTCCACCTTGTTATCAGGGGTTGTACTAGTGGAATTTCCAAAACATGGATAACAGAACTTTAGAGTTTATATTTAGTGCATGAAATAATTTTCTTCACTTACATTTATTATAGTTTTGAAATTTTTCCTGCATACATGAGCTCTAAAATTTTCATTTTGTTTAAAAGAAAAGTTGGACAAGTTTGGATTTGAAAAAAAGATTGAACATCCAAAATGGAAATGCACAAATTCTGAGAGAGATAATTCCAAAAATTACCTCTAATGTTGAAGGATAGGGAAAAAGTGGGTTGTTTGGCTCTGGTAAATATCCAACCACAGATTAACTTGAGAATTTAATTTTTTTCTACTCATTGAAATTTTTGGATCATTAGGTCATTTGCATCTTCAACATGTTTCTGGCATGCATACCCACCACATTTAAAACATGTTAGGATAGATTACAAATCTATTTCTTATAAAATTCCACCAAGCTATTAGGGGTTGTACTAGTGGAATTTCCCAAAACATGGATAACAAAACTTTGGAGTTCATTTTTAGTGCGTGAAAAAATTGTATTCGCTTACATTTATAATAGTTTTCAAATTTTTTCTACATACATGAAATCTAAAGTTTTCTTTTTGTTTACGAGAAAAGTGGGACATGTTTGGATTTGAAAAAAAAATTGAACATCCAAAATGGAAATGCACAAATGCTGAGAGAGATCATTCCAAAAAGTATCTCTGATTTTGAAGGATAGGCAAAAAGTGGGTTGTGTGGCTCTGCTAAATATCCAACCACACATTAACTTGAGAATTTAATTTTTTCTACCCCTTAAAATTTTTGGATCAATAGGTAAATTGCATCTTCAACATGTTTATGGAATTCATACCCACCACATTTAAAATATGTTACAATCAATTAGAAATCTATTTCTTATGAAATTCCACCAAGCTATTAGGGGTTGTTCAAGTGGAATTTTCCAAACATGGATAACAAAACTTTGGAGTTCCATTTTAGTGCATGAAATAATTTTTTCACTTTTATTATTGTTTTCAATTTTTTTCTTCATACATGAACTCTAAAATTTTCATTTTGATTACGAGAAAAGTGGAACAAGTTTGGATTTGAAAAAAATTTGAACATCCAAAATAGAAATGCACAAATGCCTAGAGAGATAATTCCAAAAAGTATCTCTGATTTTGAAGGGTAGGCAAAAGTGGGATTTTTGGCTCTGGTAAATATCCAACCACACGTTAACTTGAGAATTTATATTTTTCTACTCCTTGAAATTTTTGGATCATTAGGTCCTTTGCATCTCCAACATGTTTCTGGCATGCCACCACTTTTAAAACATGTTAGGATCAATTAGAAATCTCTTTCTTATAAAATTCCACCAAGAAATTAGGGGTTGTACTGGTGGAATTTCCCAAACATGGATAACAAAACTTTGGAGTTCATTTTTAGTGCCTGAAATAATTTTCTTCACATACATTTATTACCGTTTTCAAATTTTTGCTACATACATGAACTCTAAACTTTTCATTTTGTTTACGAGAAAAGTGGGACAAGTTTGGATTTAAAAAGAAATTTATAATCCAAAATGGAAATGCACAAATGTTGAGAGTTGTAATTCGAAAAAGTATCTCTGATTTTGAAGGATAGGCCAAAAGTGGGATGTTCGGCTCTGGTAAATATCCAACTTCACGTTAACTTGAGAATTTAATTTCTTCTACTCCTTGAAACTTTTGGATCATTAGGTCATTTTCATCTACATCAAGTTTCTGGCATGCATACCCACCACATTTAAAACATCTTAGGATCAATTAGAAATCTCTTTCTAAGAAAATTCCACAAAGATATTAGGGGTTGTACGAGTGGATTTTCCCAAACATGGATAACAAAACTTTGAAGTTCATTTTTAGTGCGTGAAATAATTTTCGTCACTTACATTTATTGTGGTTTTCAAATTTTTTCTGCATACATGAATCTAAAATTTTCATTTTGCTAACAAGAAAAGTGGGACAAATTTGGATTTGAAAAAGAAATTGAACATCCAAAATGGAAAAGCACAAATGCTGAAAGAAATAATTCCAAAAAGTATCTCTGATTTTGAAGGATAGGCAAAAAGTGGGTTGTTTCGCTTTGGTAAATATCCAACCACACGTTAACTTGAGAATTTAATTTTTTCTACTCCTTGAAATTTTTGGATCATTTGGTCATTTGCATCTTCAACATGTTTCTGGCATGCATACCCACCAAATTTAAAACATGTTAGGATCAATCAGAAATCCCTTTCTTATAAAATTCCACCAAGATATTAGGGGTTGTACTAGTGGAATTCCCAAACATGGATAACAAAGCTTTGGAATAATTTTTAGTCCGTGAAATAATTTTCTTCACTTACATTTATTACTGATTTCAAATTATTTTTGCATACATGAACTCTAAAATTTTTCATTTTGTTTACGAGAAAAGTGAGACAAGTTTGGATTTGAAAAAAAAATTGAACATCCAAAATGGAAATGCACAAACGCTGAGTGAGATAATTCCAAAATGTATGTCTGATTTTGAAGGATAGGCAAAAAGTGGGTTGTTTGGCTCTGGTAAATATCCAACAACACGTTAAGTTGAGAATTTAATTTTTTCTACTCCTTGAAATTTTTGGATCATTATGTCATTTGCATCTTCAACAAGTTTCTGGCATGCAAACCACCACATTTAAAACATTTTAGGATCAATTAGAAACTTTTTCTTAAAAAGTTCCACCAAGCTATTAGGGGTTGTACTATTGGAATTTCCCAAACATGGATAAAAAAACTTTGGAGTTCATTTTTAGCGCGTGAAATAATTTTATTCACTTTCATTTATTATAGTTGTGAATTTTTTTGAATACTTGAACACTAAAATTTTCTTTTTGTTTACGAGAAAAGTGGGACCAGTTTGAATTTGAAAAAAATATTGAACATCCAAAAAGGAAATGCACAAATACAGAGAGAGATATTCCAAAAAGTATCTCTGATTTTGAAGGATAGGCCAAAAGTGGGTTGTTTGGCTCGGATATATATCCAACCACACGTTAACTTGAGAATTTAATTTTTTCTACTCCTTGAAATGTTTTTATCATTAGGTCATTTGCATCTTCAACATGTTTCTAGCATGCATACCCACCACATTTTAAACATGTTAGGATCAATTAGAAATCTCTATCTTATAAAATTCCACCAAGTAATCAGGGGTTGTACTAGTGGAATTTCCCAAACCTGGATAACAAAACTTTGGAGTTCATTTTTAGTGCGTTAAATAATTTTTTCACTTACATTTATTATAGTTTTCAAATATTTTCTGCATACATGTGCTCGAAAATTTTCATTATGTTTACGAGAAAAGTGGGACAAGTTTGGATTTGAAAAAAAATTGAACATCCGAAATGGAAATGCACAAATGCTCAGAGAGATATTCCAAAAAGTTTCTCTGATTTTGAAGGATAGGGAAAAAGTGGGTTTTTTGGCTATGGTATTTATCCGACCTCACGTTAACATGAGAATTTAATTTTTTCTACTCATTGAAAATTTTGGAACATTAGGTCATTTGCATCTTCAACATGTTTCTGGCATGCATACCCACCACATTTAAAATATGTTACAATCAATTAGAAATGTCTTTCTTATGAAATTCCACCAAGCTATTAGGGTTGTGCAAGTGGAATTTTCAAAACATGGATAAAAAAACTTTGGAGTTCCATTTTAGTGCGTGAAATAATTTTCTTCACTTACTTTTATTATTGTTTTCAAATTTTTTCTTCATACATGAACTCTAAAATTTTCATTTTGTTTACGAGAAATGTGGGACAAGTTTGCATTTGAAAAACAAATTGAACATCCAAAATGCAAAAGCACAAATGGTGAGAGAGATAATTCCAAAACGTATCTCTGATTTTTAATGGATAGGGAAAAAGTTGGTTGTTTGGCTTTGGTAAAAATATCCAACAACACGTTAACTTTAGAATTTAATTTTTTCTACTCCTTGAAATTTTTGGATCATCAGGTCATGTGCATCTTCAACATGTTTCTGGCATGCAAACCCACCACATTTAAAACTTGGTACGTTCAATTAGAAATCTCTTTCTTTTAAAATTCCACCAAGCTATTAGGGGTAGTACTAGTGCAATTTCCCAAACATGGATAACAAAACTTTGGGGTTCATTTTTAGAGCATCAAATAATTTTATTCACTTTCATTTATTATAGTTGTGAAATTTTTTTGCATACTTGAACTCTAAAATTTTACCTTTGTTTACAAGAAAAGTGGGACAAGTTTGGATTTGAAAAAAATATTGAACATCCAAAATGGAAATGCACAAATACAGAGAGAGATATTCCAAAAAGTATCTCTGATTTTGAAGGATAGGCCAAAAGTGGGTTGTTTGGCTCGGATATATATCCAACCACACGTTAACTTGAGAATTTAATTTTTTCTACTCCTTGAAATGTTTATATCATTAGGTCATTTGCATCTTCAACATGTTTCTAGCATGCATACCCACCACATTTTAAACATGTTAGGCTCAATTAGAAATCTCTATCGTATAAAATTCCACCAAGTAATCAGGGGTTGTACTAGTGGAATTTCCCAAACCTGTATAACAAAACTTTGGAGTTCATTTTTAGTGCGTTAAATAATTTTTTTCACTTACATTTATTATAGTTTTCAAATATTTTCTGCATACATGAGCTCTAAAATTTTCATTATGTTTACGAGAAAAGGGGGACAAGTTTGGATTTGAAAAAAAATTGAACATCCGAAATGGAAAATGCACAAATCCTCAGAGAGATATTCCAAAAAGTATCTCTAATTTTGAAGGATAGGGAAAAAGTGGGTTGTTTGGCTATGGTATTTATCCAACCTCACGTTAACATGAGAATTTAATTTTTTCTACTCATTGAAAATTTTGGAACATTAGGTCATTTGCATCTTCAACATGTTTCTGACATGCATACCCACCACATTTAAAATATGTTACAATCAATTAGAAATCTCTTTCTTATGAAATTCAACCAAGCTATTAGGGGTTGTGCAAGTGGAATTTTCAAAACATGGATAAAAAAACTTTGGAGTTCCATTTTAGTGCGTGAAATAATTTTCTTCACTTACTTTTATTATTGTTTTCAAATTTTTTCTTCATACATGAACTCTAAAATTTTCATTTTGTTTACGAGAAATGTGGGACAAGTTTGGATTTGAAAAAAAAATTGCACATCCAAAATGCAAAAGCACAAATGGTGAGAGAGATAATTCCAAAAAGTATCTCTGATTTTTAATGGATAGGGAAAAAGTTGGTTGTTTGGCTTTGGTAAAAATATCCAACAACACGTTAACTTTAGAATTTAATTTTTTGTACTCCTCTAAATTTTTGGATCATCAGGTCATGTGCATCTTCAACATGTTTCTGGCATGCAAACCCACCACATTTAAAACTTGTTACGATCAATTAGAAATCTCTTTCTTTTAAAATTCCACCAAGCTATTAGGGGTAGTACTAGTGCAATTTCCCAAACATGGATAACAAAACTTTGGGGTTCATTTTTTGAGCATGAAATAATTTTATTCACTTTCATTTATTATAGTTGTGAAATTTTTTTGCATACTTGAACTCTAAAATTTTAACTTTGTTTACAAGAAAAGTGGGACAAGTTTGGATTTGAAAAAAATATTGAACATCCAAAATGGAAATGCACAAATACAAAGAGAGATATTCCAAAAAGTATCTCTGACTTTGAAGGATTGGCCAAAAGTGGGTTGTTTGGCTCGGGTAAATATCCAACCACACGTTAACTTGAGAATTTAATTTTTTCTACTCATTGAAATTTTTGGATCATTAGGTCACTTGCATCTTCAACATGTTTCTGGCATGCATACCCACCACATTTAAAACATGTTAGGATAGATTTGAAATCTATTTCTTATAAAATTCCACCAAGTTATTAGGGGTTGTACTAGTGGAATTTCACAAACATGGATAACAAAACTTTGGAGTTCATTTTTAGTGCGTGCAATAATTTTCTTCACTTATATTTATTTTAGTTTTCAAATTTTTTCTGCATACATGAACTCCAAAATTGTCATTTTGCGCACAAGAAAAGTAGGACAACTTTGGATTTCAAAAAGAAAATTGAACATCCAAAATGGAAATGCACAATTGCTGGGAGAGATAATTCCAAAAAGTATCTCTGATTTAGAAGGAGTGGCTAAAAGTGGGTTGTTTGGCTCTGCTAAATATTCAACCACACGTTAACTTGGGAATTTAATTTTTTCTACTCCTTGAAATTTTTTGATCATTAGGTCATTTGCATCTTCAACTTGTTTCTGGCATGCATACCCACCACATTTTAAACATGTTAGGATCAATTAGAAATCTCTATCTTATAAAATTCCACCAAGTAATCAGGGGTTGTACTAGTGGAATATCCCAAACATGGATAACAAACTTTGGAGTTCATTTTTAGTGCGTTAAATAATTTTTTTCACTTACATTTATTATAGTTTTCAAATATTTTCTGCATACATGAGCTCTAAAATTTTCATTATGTTTACAAGAAAAGTGGGACAAGTTTGGATTTGAAAAAAAATTGAACATCCAAAATGGAAATGCACAAAATACTGAGAGAGATATTCCAAAAAGTATCTCTGATTTTGAAGGATAGGCAAAAAGTTGGTTGTTTGGCTATGGTATTTATCCAACCACACGTTAACATGAGAATTTAATTTTTTCTACTCATTGAAAATTTTGGAACATTAGGTCATTTGCATCTTCAACATGTTTCTGGCATGCATACCCACCACATTTAAAATATGTTACAATCAATTAGAAATCTCTTTCTTATGAAATTCCTCCAAGCTATTAGGGGTTGTTCAAGTGGAATTTTCCAAACATGGATAAAAAAACTTTGGAGTTCCATTTTAGTGTGTGAAATATTTTTCTTTACTTACTTTTATTATTGTTTTCAAATTTTTTCTTCATACATGAACTCTAAAATTTTCATTTTGTTTACGAGAAATGTGGGACAAGTTTGGATTTGAAAAACAAAATGAACATCCAAAATGCAAAAGCACAAATGCTGAGAGAGATAATTCCAAAAATTATCTCTGATTTTTAATGGATAGGGAAAAAGTTGGTTGTTTGGCTTTGATAAAAATATCCCACAACACGTTAACTTTAGAATTTAATTTTTTCTACTCCTTGAAATTTTTGGTTCATCAGGTCATTTGCATCTTCAACATGTTTCTGGCATGCATACCCACCACATTTAAAACTTGTTAGGATCAATTAGAAATCTCTTTCTTTTAAAATTCCACCAAGCTATTAGGTGTAGTACTAGTGGAATTTCCCAAACATGGATAACAAAACTTTGGGGTTCATTTTTAGAGCATGAAATAATTTTAGTCACTTTCATTTATTATAGTTGTGAAATTTTTTTGCATACTTGAACTCTAAAATTTTCATTTTGTTTATGAGAAAAGTGGTACAAGTTTGGATTTGAAAAAAATATTGAACATCCAAAATGGAAATGCACAAATACAGAGAGAGATATTCCAAAACGTATCTCTGATTTTGAAGGATAGGCCGAAAGTGGGTTGTTTGGCTTTGGTAATTATCCAACCACACATAAACTTGAGAATTTAATTTTTTCTACTCTTTGAAATTTTTAGATCATTAGGTCATTTGCATCTTCAACATGTTTCTGCCATGCATACCCACCACATTTAAAAAATGTTAGGATAGATTAAAAATCTATTTCTTATAAAATTCCACCAAGCATTTAGGGGTTGTACTAGTGGAATTTCCCAAACATGGATAACAGAACTTTGGAGTTCATCTTTAGTGTGTGCAGTAATTTTTTTCACTTTTATATATTTTAGTTTTAAAATTTTTCTGCATACATGAACTCTAAAATTGTCATTTTGATTACGAGAAAAGTGGGACAACTTTGGATTTCAAAAAAAAATTGAACATCAAAAATGGAAATGCCCAAATGCTGGCAGAGATAATTCCAAAAAGTATCTCTGATTTAGAAGGAGCGGCAAAAAGTGGGTTGTTTGACTCTAATAAATATCCAACCACACGTTAACTTGAGAATTTAATTTCTTCTACTCCTTGAAATTTTTGGATCATTAGGTCATTTTCATCTTCATCATGTTTCTGGCATGCATACCCACCACATTTAAAACATGTTAGGATCAATTAGAAATATTTTTCTAATAAAATTCCACCAAGATATTAGGGGTTGTACTAGTGGAATTTCCCAAACATGGATAACAAAACTTTGGAGTTCATTTTTAGTGCGTGAAATAATTTTCTTCACTTGCATTTATTATAGTTTTCAAATTTTTTCTGCATACATGAACTCTAAAATTTTCATTTTGTTAACAAGAAAAGTGGGACAAATTTGGATTTGAAAAAAAATTGAACATCCAAAATGGAAAAGCACAAATGCTGAGAGAGATAATTCCAAAAAGTATCTCTGATTTTGAAGGATAGGCAAAAAGTGGGTTGTTTCGCTCTGGTAAATATCCAACCACACGTTAACTTGAGAATTTAATTTTTTCTACTCCTTGAAATTTTTGGATCATTAGGACATTTGCCTCTTCAACAGGTTTCTGGCTGCATACCCACCAAATTTAAAACATGTTAGGATCAATCAAAAATCCGTTTCTTACGAAATTCCACTAAGATATTAGGGGTTGTACTAGTGGAATTCCCAAACTTTGATAACAAAGCTTTGAAGTTCATTTTTAGTGCACGAAATAATTTTCTTCACTTACATTTATTATAGTTTTCTATTTTTTTTTTGCATACATAATCTCTAAAATTTTCATTTTGTTTACGAGAAAGGTTTGACAAGTTTGGATTTGAAAAAAAAATTGAACATCCAAAATGGAACTGCACAAACGCTGAGTGAGATAATTCCAAAATGTATGTCTGATTTTGAAGGATAGGCAAAAAGTGGGTTGTTTGGCTCTGGTAAATATCCAACAACACGTTAAATTGAGAATTTAATTTTTTCTACTCCTTGAAATTTTTGGATCATTATGGTCATTTGCATCTTCAAGAAGTTTCTGGCATGCAAACCACCACATTTAAAACAATTAACGATCAATTAGAAACTCTTTCTTAAAAAATTCCAGCAAGCTATTAGGGGTTGTACTAGTAGAATTTCCCAAACATGGATAAAAAAACTTTGGAGTTCATTTTTAGTGCGTGAAATAATTTTCTTCACTTACATTTGCTATAGTTTTCAATTTTTTTTGCATATGTTAACTCTAAAATTTTCATTTTATTTACAAGAAATGAGGGGTAAGTTCTGATTTGAAAAAAAAATTGAACATAAAAAACGGAAAAGCACAAATGCTGAGAGAGATAATTCCAAAAAGTATCTCCAATTTTTAATGGATGGGGAAAAGGTGGGTTGTTTGACTCTGGTAAATATCAAACCACACGTTAACTTTAGAATTTAATTTTTTCTACTCCTTGAAATTTTTGGATCATTAGGTCATTTGCATCTTCAACATGTTTCTGACATGCATACCAGCCACATTTAAAACATGTTAAGATCAATTAGAAATCTCTTTATTTTAAAATTCCACCAAGCTATTAGGGGTAGTAATAGTGGAATTTCCGAAACATGCATAACAAAACTTTGGGGTTCATTTTTATAGCATGAAATAATTTTCTTCACTTTCATTTATTATAGTTGTGAAATTTTTTTGCATACTTAACTCGAAAATTTTCATTTTGTTTACGAGAAAAGTGGGACAAGTTTGGATTTGAAAAAAATATTGAACATGCAAAATGGAAATGCACAAATACAGAGAGAGATATTCCAAAAAGTATCTCTGATTTTGAAGGATAGGTCAAAAGTCTGGTAAATATCCAACCACCTGTTAACTTGAGAATTTAATTTTTTCTACTCATTGAAATTTTTGGATCATTAGGTCATTTGCATCTTCAACATGTTTCTGGCATGCATACCCACCACATTTAAAACTTGTTACGATAGATTAGAAATCTATTTCTTATAAAATTCGACCAAGCTATTTGGGGTTGTACTAGTGGAATTTCCCAAACATGCATAACAAAACATTGGGGTTCATTTTTAGAGAATGAAATAATTTTCTTCACTTCCATTTATTATAGTTGTGAATTTTTTTTGCGTACGTGAACTCAAAAATTTTCTTTTTGTTTACGAGAAAAGTGGGACAAGTTTGGATTTGAAAAAAAAATTGAACAACCAAAATGGAAATGCACAAACGCTTTGTGAGATGATTCCAAAAAGTATCTCTGATTTTGAAGGATAGGAAAAAACTCGGTTGTTTGGCACTGGTAAATATCCAACAACACGTTAAATTGAGAATTTAATTTTTTCTACTACTTGAAATTTTTGGATCATTATGGTCTTTTGCATCTTCAACAAGTTTCTGGCATGCAAACCACCACATTTAAAACATTTTAGGATCAATTAGAAACTCTTTCTTAAAAAATTCCGCCAAGCTATTAGATGTTGTACTAGTGGAATTTCCCAAACATTGATAAAAAAACTTTGGAGTTCATTTTTAGTGCGTGAAATAATTTTCTTCACTTACATTTACTATAGTTTTCAAATTTTTTTGCATACGTTAACTCTAAAATTTTCATTTTATTTATGAGAAATGTGGGGCAAGTTTGGATTTGAAAAAAAAATTGAACATCCAAAATGGAAAAGCTCAAATGCTGAGAGAGATAATTCCAAAAAGTATCTCTGATTTTGAAGGATAGGCAAAAAGTGGGTTGTTTAGCTCTGTTAAAGATCCAACCACACGTTAACTTGAGAATTTAATTTTATCTACTCCTTGAAATTTTTGGATCATTAGGTCATTTGCATCTTCAACATGTTTCTTGCATGCATACCCACCACATTTAAAACATGTTAGGATCAATTAGAAATCTCTTTCTTAGAAAATTCCACCAAGCTATTAGGGTTGTACTAGTTAAATTTCCCAAAGATGGATAACAAAACTTTGGAGTTCATTTTTACTGTGTGAAATAATTTTTTTCAATTATATTTATTATAGTTTTCAAATTTTTTTGCATACATGAACTCTTAAATTTTCATTTTTTTTTGAGAAAAGGGGGAGAAGTTTCAATTCGAAAAGTATTGAACATCCAAAATGGAAATGCACAAATGCTGAGAGTGATAATTTTCAAAGTATCTCTGATATGGAAGGTTAGGCAAAAAGTGGGTTATTTGGCTCTGGTAAATATCCAACCACACGTTAACTTGAGAATTTCATTTTTTCTACACCTTGAAAATTTTGGATCATTAGGTCATTCACACCTTCGATAGGTTTCTGGCATGCATACCCACCGCATTTAAAACATTAGGATCAATTAGAAATCTCTTTCTTATAAAATTCCACAAGATATTAGGGGTTGTACTAGTGGAATTTCCCAAACGTGGATAACAAAACTTTGGAGTTCATTTTTAGTGTGAGAAATAATTTTCTTCACTTATATTTATTATAGTTTTCAAATTTTTTTGCATACATGAACTCTAAAATTTATTTTTTGTTTACGAGAAAAGTTTGGATTTGAAAAAAAAATGAACCTCTAAAATGGAAATGCAAAAAGTGCTGAGAGAGATAATTCCAAAAAGTATCTCTGATTTTGATGCATAGGCAAAAACTGGGTTGTTTGGCTCTGGTAAATATCCAACCACATGTTAACTTGAGAATTTAATTTTTTCTACTCCTTGAAATTTTCTGATAACATTATAGTTTTCATTTTTTTTCGCATACATGATCTCCAAAATTTTCTTTTTGTTTACAAGAAAGTTTGGAATTAAAAAAAAATGAATATCCAAAATGGAAATGCACAAAGTGGGTTGTTTGGCCATGGTAAATATCCAACAAGAAAATTGAGAATTTAATGTTTCTACTCCTTGAAAGTTTTGGATCTTTAGGTCATTTGCATTTTCAACATCTTTCTAGCATGCATACCCACCACATTTAAACCATGTGAGGATCAATTACAAATCTCTTTCTTATAAAATTCCATCAAGCTATTAGGGGTTGGACTAGTGGAATTTCCCAAACATGGATAACAAAACTTTGGAGTTCATTTTTAATGCGTGAAATAATTTTCTTCACTTATATTTATTTTACTTTTCAAATTTTTTCTGCATACATGAACTCTAAAATTGTCATTTTGTTTACGAGAAAAGTGGGACAACTTTGGATTTCAAAAAAAAATTGAACATCCAAAATGGAAATGCACACTTGGTGGGAGAGATAATTCCAAAAAGTATCTCTAATTTTGAAGGATCGGCAAAAAGTGGGTTGTTTGGCTCTGGTAAATATCCAACCACACGTTAACTTGGGAATTTAATTTTTTCTACTCCTTGAAATTTTTTGATCATTAGGTCATTTGCATCTTCAACATGTTTCTGGCATGCATACCCACCACATTTTAAACATGTTAGGATCAATTAGAAATCTCTTTCTTATAAAATTCCACCAACTCTTAGGGGTTGTTCTAGTGGAATTTTCCAAACATGGATAACAAAATTTGGAGTTCCATTTTAGTGCGTGAACTAATTTCTTCACTTATTTTTATTATAGTTTTCAATTTTTTTCTTCATAATTGAACTCTAAAAGTTGTTTTTTGTTTACGAGAAATGTGGGTCAAGTTTTGATATGAAAAAAAAATTTAAAATCCAAAATGGAAATGCACAAATGCTAAGAGAGATAATTCCAAATAGCTTCTCTGATTTTAAAGGATAGGCAAAAAGTGGGTTTTTTGGCTCTTGTAAATATCCAACCACACGTTAATTTGAGAATATAATTTTTCTACTGCTTGAAATTTTTGGATCATTAGGTCATTTGCATCTTCAACATGTTTCTGGCATGCACACCCACCACATTAAAAACATGTTAGGAACAATTAGAAATCTCTTTCTTATAAAATTCCTCCAAAGTATTAAGGGTTGGACTAGTGGAATTTCCCAAACATGGATAACAAAACTTTGGAGTTCATTTTTTGTGCCTGAGTAATTTTCTTCACTTACCTTTATTATAGTTTTCAAATTTTTGCTGCATACATATACTCTAAACTTTTCTTTTTTTTTACGAGAAAAGTGGGACAAGTTTGGATTTAAAAAAAAATTGATAATCCAAAATGGAAATGCACAAATGCTGAGAGAGATAATTCAAAAAAGTATCTCTAATTTCGAAGGATAGGCAAGAAGTGGGTTGTTTGGATCTAGTAAATATCCAACCTCACGTTAACATGAGAATTTCATTTTTTCTACTCGAAATTTTTGGATCATTAGGTCTTTTGCATCTTCAACATGTTTCTGGCAAGCATACCCACCATATTTAAAACATGTTAGGATCAATTGGAAATCTCGTTCTTATAAAATTCCACAAACCTATTAGGGGTTGATCTAGTGGAATTTTCCAAACATGGATAACAAAACTTTGGTGTTCCGTTGTAGTGCGTGAAATAATTTTATTCACTCACTTTTATTATAGTTCTTAAATTTTTTCTTCATACATGAACACTAAAATTTTCATTTTGTTTACAGGAAATGTGGGACAAGTTTGGAATTGAAAAAAAATTTGAACATCCAAAATGGAAAGGCACAAATGCTAAGAGAGATAATTCCAAAAAGTATCTCTGATTTTGAAGGATAGACAAAAAGTGGGTTGTTTGGCTCTGGTAAATATCCAACCACACGTTAACTAGAGAATTTAATTTTTTCTACTCCTTGAAATTTTTGGATCATTAGGTCATTTGCATCTTCAACATGTTTCGGGCATGCACACCCACCATATTTAAAACATGTTAGCATCAATTAGAAAACTCTTTCTTATAGAATTCCACCAACTTATCAAGAGTTGTACTAGTGGAATTTCCCAAACATGCATAAGAAAACTTTGGAGTTCATTTTTACTGCATGAAATAATTTTCTTCACTTACATTTATTATAGTTTTCAAATTTTGTCTACATACATGAGCTCTAAAATTTTCATTTTGTTTACGAGAAAAGTGGGACAAGTTTAGATTTAAAAAAAAAATTGAACATCCAAAATGGAAATGCACAAATGCTGAGAGAGATAATTCCAAAAAGTATCTCTGATTTTGATGGATAGGAAAAAAGTGGGATGTTTGGCTCTGGTAAATATCCAACCACACGTTAACTTGAGAATTTAATTTTTTCTACTCCTTGAAATTTTTGGATCATTAGGTCATTTGCATCTTCAACATGTGCGGGCATGCATACCCACCACATTTAAAACATGTTAGGATCAATTAGAAATCTCTTTCTTATAAAATTCCACCAAGTTATCAGGGGTTGTATTAGTGCAATTTCCCAAACAAGGATAACAAAACTTTGGGGTTCATTTTTAGTGCATGAAATAATTTCCTTCACTTACATTTATCATAGTTTTCAAAAAATTTCTTCATACATGAGCTCTAAAATTTTCATTTTGTTTACGAGAAAAGTGGGACAAGTTTGGATTTCAAAAAAAAAATTCAACATCCAAAATGGAAATGCACAAATGCTGAAAGTGATAATTCTAAAAAGTTTCTCTGATTTTGAAGGATAGGCAAAAAGTGGGTTGTTTGGCTCTGGTAAATATCCAACCACACGTTAACTTGAGAATTTAATTTTTTCTACTCATTGAAATTTTTGGATCATTAGGTCATTTGCATCTTAAACATGTTTCTGGCATGCATACCCACCACATTTAAGATATGTTAGGATATAATAGAAATCTATTTCTTATAAAATTCCACCAAGCTATTAGGGGTTGTACTAGTCGAATTTCCCAAACATGGATAACAAAACTTATGAGTATATTTTTAGTGCGTGAATAATTTTCTTCACATATATTTATTTTAGTTTTCAAATTTTTTCTGCATACATGAACTCTAAAATGGTCATTTTGTTTACGAGAAAAGTTGGACAACTTTGGATTTCAAAAAAAAATTGAACATCCAAAATGGAAATGCAGAATTGCTGGGAGAGATAATTCAAAAAAGTATCTCTGTTTTCGAAGGAGCGGCAAAAAGTGGGTTGTTTGGCTCTGCTAAATATCCAACCACACGTTAACTTGGGAATTTAATTTTTTCTACTCCTTGAAATTTTTGGATCATTAGGTCATTTGCAACTTCAACATGTTTCTGGCATGCATACCCACCACATTTTAAACATGTTAGGATCAATTAGAAATCTCTTTCTTATAAAATTCCACCAAGCTCTTAGGGGTTGTTCTTGTGGAATTTTCCAAACGTGGATAACAAAACTTTGGAGTTCCATTTTAGTGCGTGAAATAATTTTCTTCACTTATTTTTATTATAGTTTTCAAATTTTTTGTTCAAAATTGAACTCTAAAATTTTTATTTTGTTTACGAGAAATGTGGGTCAAGCTTTAATATGAAAAAAAAATTGAACATCCAAAATGGAAATACACAAATGCTGAGAGATATAATTCCAAAAAGTTTCTCTGATTTTAAAGGATAGGCAAAAAGTGGGTTGTTATGCTCTGGTAAACATCAAACCATACGATAACTTGAGAACTTAATTTTTTTTACTCCTTGAAATTTTTGGATCATTAGGTCGTTTGCATCTTCAACATGTTTCTGGCATGCATACCCACCACATTTAAAACACGATAGGATCAATTAGAAATATCTTTCTTATAAAATTCCACCAAGTTATCAGGGGTTGTACTAGTGGAATTTCCCAAACATGGATAACAAAATTTTGGAGTTCATTTTTAGTGCATGAAATAATTTTCTTCACTTACATTTATTATAGTTTTGAAATTGTTTCTTCATACATGAGCTCTAAAATTTTCATTTTCTTTACGAGAAAAGAGGGAAAAGTTTGGATTTGAAAAAAAAAAATTCAACATCCAAAATGGAAATGCACAAATGCTGAGAGAGATAATTCCAAAAAGTATCTCTTATTTTGAAGGATAGGCAAAAAGTGGGTTGTTTGGCTCTGGTAAATATCCAACCACACGTTAACTTGAGAATTTAATTTTTTCTACTCCTTGAAATTTTTGGATCATTAGGCCATTTGCATGTTCAACATGTTTCTGGCATGCATACCCACCACATTGAAAACATGTTTGGAATAATTAGAAATCTTTTTCTTATAAAATTCCACCAAGCTACAAAGGGTTGTACTAGTGGAAATGCCCAAACATGGATAACAAAACTTTGGAGTTTATTTTTAGTGCGTGAAATAATTTTCTTCACTTACATTTATTATAGTTTTCAGATTTTTTCTGCTTACATGAGCTCTATAATTTTCATTTTTTTTACGAGAAAAGTGGGACAAGTTTGGATTTGAAAAAAAAATTGAACATCCATGATGGAAATGCACAAATGCAGAGAGAGATATTTTCAAAAAGTATCCTTGATTTTGTAGGAAAGGCAAAAAGTGGGTGTTTTGGCTCTGGTAAATATCCAACTACACGTTAACTTGAGAATTTAATTTTTCCTACTAGAAAATTTTGGATCATTAGGTCATTTGCATCTTCAACATGTTTTGGCATGCATACCCACCACATTTAAAACATTATCGGATCAATTAAAAATCACTTTCTTATAAAATTCCACCAAGTTATCAGGGGTTGTACTAGTGGAATTTCCCAAACATCGATAATAAAACTTTTGAGTTCATTTTTAGTGGCTGAAATAATTTTCTTCACTTACATTTATTATAGTTTTCAAATTTTTGCTGCATACATGAACTCTAAACTTTTCATTTTGATTCCGAGAAAAGTGGGACAAGTTTGGATTTAAAAAAATTTATAATCCAAAATGGAAATGCACAAATGCTGAGAGAGATAATTCCAAAAAGTATCTCTGATTTCGAAGGAGGGGAAAAAAGTGGGTTATTTGGCTCTGGTAAATATCCAACTACACGTTAACTTGAGAATTTAATTTTTCCTACTAGAAAATTTTGGATCATTAGGTCATTTGCATCTTCAACGTGTTTTGGCATGCATACCCACCACATTTAAAACATTATCGGATCAATTAAAAATCACTTTCTTATAAAATTCCACCAAGTTATCAGGGGTTGTACTAGTGGAATTTCCCAAACATCGATAATAAAACTTTTGAGTTCATTTTTAGTGGCTGAAATAATTTTCTTCACTTACATTTATTATAGTTTTCAAATTTTTGCTGCATACATGAACTCTAAACTTTTCATTTTGATTACGAGAAAAGTGGGACAAGTTTGGATTTAAAAAAATTTATAATCCAAAATGGAAATGCACAAATGCTGAGAGAGATAATTCCAAAAAGTATCTCTGATTTCGAAGGAGGGGAAAAAAGTGGGTTATTTGGCTCTGGTAAATATCCAACCACATGTTAACTTGAGAATTTAATTTTTTCTACTCCTTGAATTTTTTGGATCATTAGGTCATTTGCATCTTCAACATGTTTCTGGCATGCATGCATACCCACCACATTTAAAAAATTATAGGATCAATTAGAAATCTCTTTCTTATAAAATTCCACCAAGTTATCTGGGGTTGTACAAGTGGAATTTCCCAAACATGGATAACAAAACTTTGGTGTTTATTTTTTGTGCATGAAATAATTTTCTTCACTTACATTTGTTATAGTTTTTAAATTTTTTCTTCATACATGAGCTCAAAAATTTTCATTTTGTTTACAAGAAAAGTGGGACAAGTTTGGATTTGAAATAAAAATTGAACATCCAAAATGGAAATGCACAACTTCTGAGAGAGATAATTCCAAAAAGTATCTATGATTTTGAAGGATCGGTGAAAAGTGGGTTGTTTGGCTCTGGTAAATATCCAACCACACGTTAACTTGGGAATTTAATTTTTTCTACTCCATGAAATTTTTGGATCATTAGGTCATTTGCATCTTCAACATGTTTCTGGCATGCATACCCACCCTATTTTAAACATGTTAGGATCAATTAGAAATCTGTTTCTTATAAAATTCCACCAAGCTCTTACAGGTTGTTCTAGTAGAATTTTCCAAACACGGATAACAAAACTTTGAAGTTCCATTTTAGAGCGTGAAATAATTTTCTTCACTTATTTTTATTATAGTTTCCAAATTTTTTCTTCAAAATTGAACTCTCAAATTTTTATTTTGTTTACGAGAAATTTGGGTCAAGTTTTGATATGAAAAAAAAAAATGAACATTCAAAATGGAAATACACAAATGTGAGAGATATAATTCCAAAAAGTTTCTCTGATTTTAAAGGATAGGCAAAAATTGGGTTTTTTGGCTCTTGTAAATATCCAACCACACGTTAATTTGAGAATATAATTTTTTCTACTGCTTGAAATTTTTGGATCATTAGGTCATTTGCATCTTCAACATGTTTCTGGCATGCATACCCACCACATTTAAAACATGTTAGGAGCAATTAGAAATCTCTTTCTTATAAAATTCCACCAAGCTATTAGGGGTTGTACTAGTGGTATTTCCCAAACATGGATAATAAAACTTTGGATTTCATTTTTTGTGCCTGAAGTAATTTTCTTCACTTTCATTTATTATAGTTTCAAATTTTTGCTGCATATATGAACTCTAAACTTTTCTTTTTGTTTACGACAAAAGTGGGACAAGTTTATGTTTAAAAAAAATTGATAATCCAAAATCGAAATGCGCAAATGCTGAGAGAGATAATTGCAAAAAGTATCTCTGATTTTGAAGGATAGGCAAGAAGTGGGTATTCGGATCTGGTAATTATCCAACCTCATGTTAACTTGACAGTTTAATTTTTTCTACTCCTTGAAATTTTTGGTTCATTAGGTCATTTGCATCTTCAACATGTTTCTGGCAAGCATACCCACCACATTTAAAACATGTTAGGCAATTGGAAATCTCGTTCTTATAAAATTCCACAAACCTATTAGGTGTTGTTCTAGTGGAATTTTCCAAACATGGATAACAAAACTTTGGTGTTCCACTTTAGTGCGTGAAAAAATTTTCTTCACTTACTTTTATTATAGTTTTTAATTTTTTTCTTCATACATGAACTCTAAAATTTTCATTATGTTTACAAGAAATGTGGGACAAGTTTGGATTTGAAAAAAAAATTGAACATCCAAAATGGAAAGACACAAATGCTAAGAGAGATAATTCAAAAAAGTACCTCTGATTTTGAAGGATAGACAAAAAGTGGCTTTTTTGGCTCTGGTAAATATCCAACCACACGTTAACTTAAGAATTTAATTTTTTTTACTCCTTGAAATTTTTGGATCATTAGGTCATTTGCATCATCAACATGTTTCGGGCATGCAGACCCACCCCATTTAAAACTTGTTAGCATCAATTACAAATGTCTTTCTTATAAAATTCCACCAAGTTATCAGGGGTTGTACTAGTGGAATTTCCCAAACATGGATAACAAAACTTTGGAGTTCATTTTTAGTGCATGAAATAAATTTCTTCACTTACATTTATTATAGTTTTCAAATTTTTTCTTCATACATGAGCTCTAAAATTTTTATTTTGTTTACGAGAAAAGTGGGACAAGTTTGGATTTGAAAAAAAAAATTCAACATCCAAAATGGAAATGCACAAATGCTAAAAGAGATAATTCTAAAAAGTTTCTCTGATTTTGAAGGATAGGCAAAAAGTGGGTTGTTTGGCTCTGGTAAATATCCATCCACACATTAACTTGAGAATTTAATTTTTTCTACTCATTGAAATTTTTTTATCATTAGGTCAATTTCCATCTTCAACATGTTTCTGGCATGCATACCGACCACATTAAAAACATGTTAGGATAGATTAGAAATCTATTTCTTATAAAATTCCACCAAGCTATTAGGGGTTGTACTAGTGGAATTTCCCAAACATGGATAACAAAACTTATGAGTTCATTTTTAGTGCGTGAAATAATTTTCTTCACATATATTTATTTTAGTTTTCAAATTTTTTCTGCATACATGAACTCTAAAATGGTCATTTTGTTTACGAGAAAAGTGGGACAACTTTGGATTTCAAAAAAAAAAATGAACATCCAAAATGGAAATGCACAAATGCTGGGAGAGATAATTCAAAAAAGTATCTCTGTTTTCGAAGGAGCGGCAAAAAGTGGGTTGTTTGGCTCTGCTAAATATCCAACCACACGTTAACTTGGGAATTTAATTTTTTCTACTCCTTGAAATTTTTGGATCATTAGGTCATTTGCAACTTCAACATGTTTCTGGCATGCATACCCACCACATTTTAAACATGTTAGGATCAATTAAAAATCTCTTTCTTATAAAATTCCACCAAGCTCTTTGGGGTTGTTCTTGTGGAATTTTCCAAACGTGGATAACAAAACTTTGGAGTTCCATTTTAGTGCGTGAAATAATTTTCTTCACTTATTTTTAATATAGTTTTCAAATTTTTTGTTCAAAATTGAACTCTAAAATTTTTATTTTGTTTATGAGAAATGTGGGTCAAGCTTTAATATGAAAAAAAAATTGAACATCCAAAATGGAAATACACAAATGCTGAGAGATATAATTCCAAAAAGTTTCTCTGATTTTAAAGGATAGGCAAAAAGTGGGTTGTTATGCTCTGGTAAACATCAAACCATACGATAACTTGAGAACTTAATTTTTTTTACTCCTTGAAATTTTTGGATCATTAGGTCGTTTGCATCTTCAACATGTTTCTGGCATGCATACCCACCACATTTAAAACACGATAGGATCAATTAGAAATATCTTTCTTATAAAATTCCACCAAGTTATCAGGGGTTGTACTAGTGGAATTTCCCAAACATGGACAACAAAATTTTGGAGTTCATTTTTAGTGCATGAAATAATTTTCTTCACTTACATTTATTATAGTTTTGAAATTGTTTCTTCATACATGAGCTCTAAAATTTTCATTTTCTTTACGAGAAAAGAGGGAAAAGTTTGGATTTGAAAAAAAAAAATTCAACATCCAAAATGGAAATGCACAAATGCTGAGAGAGATAATTCCAAAAAGTATCTCTTATTTTGAAGGATAGGCAAAAAGTGGGTTGTTTGGCTCTGGAAAATATCCAACCACACGTTAACTTGAGAATTTAATTTTTTCTACTCCTTGAAATTTTTGGATCATTTGGCCATTTGCATGTTCAACATGTTTCTGGCATGCATACCCACCACATTGAAAACATGTTAGGAATAATTAGAAATCTCTTTCTTATAAAATTCCACCAAGCTACAAAGGGTTGTACTAGTGGAAATGCCCAAACATGGATAACAAAACTTTGGAGTTTATTTTTAGTGCGTGAAATAATTTTCTTCACTTACACTTATTATAGTTTTCAGATTTTTTCTGCTTACATGAGCTCTATAATTTTCATTTTTTTTACGAGAAAAGTGGGACAAGTTTGGATTTGAAAAAAAAATTGAACATCCATGATGGAAATGCACAAATGCAGAGAGAGATATTTTCAAAAAGTATCCTTGATTTTGTAGGAAAGGCAAAAAGTGGGTGTTTTGGCTCTGGTAAATATCCAACTACACGTTAACTTGAGAATTTAATTTTTCCTACTAGAAAATTTTGGATCATTAGGTCATTTGCATCTTCAACATGTTTTGGCATGCATACCCACCACATTTAAAACATTATCGGATCAATTAAAAATCACTTTCTTATAAAATTCCACCAAGTTATCAGGGGTTGTACTAGTGGAATTTCCCAAACATCGATAATAAAACTTTTGAGTTCATTTTTAGTGGCTGAAATAATTTTCTTCACTTACATTTATTATAGTTTTCAAATTTTTGCTGCATACATGAACTCTAAACTTTTCATTTTGATTACGTGAAAAGTGGGACAAGTTTGGATTTAAAAAAATTTATAATCCAAAATGGAAATGCACAAATGCTGAGAGAGATAATTCCAAAAAGTATCTCTGATTTCGAAGGAGGGGAAAAAAGTGGGTTATTTGGCTCTGGTAAATATCCAACCACATGTTAACTTGAGAATTTAATTTTTTCTACTCCTTGAATTTTTTGGATCATTAGGTCATTTGCATCTTCAACATGTTTCTGGCATGCATGCATACCCACCACATTTAAAAAATTATAGGATCAATTAGAAATCTCTTTCTTATAAAATTCCACCAAGTTATCTGGGGTTGTACAAGTGGAATTTCCCAAACATGGATAACAAAACTTTGGTGTTTATTTTTTGTGCATGAAATAATTTTCTTCACTTACATTTGTTATAGTTTTTAAATTTTTTCTTCATACATGAGCTCAAAAATTTTCATTTTGTTTACAAGAAAAGTGGGACAAGTTTGGATTTGAAATAAAAATTGAACATCCAAAATGGAAATGCACAACTTCTGAGAGAGATAATTCCAAAAAGTATCTATGATTTTGAAGGATAGGCAAAAAGTGGGTTGTTTGGCTCTGGCAAATATCCAACCACACGTTAACTTGAGAATTTAATTTTTTTTACTCGAAATTTTTGGATCATTAGGTGAGACAAGTTTGGATTTGAAAAAAAAAATTGAAGATCCAAAATGGAAATGCACATATGCTGAGAGAGATATTCCATAAAGTATCTCTGATTTTGAAGGATAGGCAAAAAGTGGGTTGTTTGGCTCTGGTATTTATCCAGCCACACGTTAACTTGAGAATTTAATTTTTTCTACTCATTGAAATTTTTGGAACATTAGGTCATTTGCATCTTCAACATGTTTCTGGCATGCATACCCCCCACATTTAAAATATGTTACAATCAATTAGAAATCTCTTTCTTATGAAATTCCACCAAGCTATTAGGGGTTGTTCAAGTGGAATTTTCCAAACATGGATAAAAATACTTTGGAGTTCCATTTTAGTGCGTGAAATAATTTTCTTCACTCACTTTTATTATTGTTTTCAATTTTTTTCTTCATACATGAACTCTAAAATTTTCATTTTGTTTAAAAGAAATGTGGGACAAGTTTGGATTTGAAAAAAAAAAATTGAACATCCAAAATGGAAAAGCACAAATGCTGAGAGAGATAATTCCAAAAAGTATCTCTAATTTTTAACGGATAGGGAAAAAGTGGGTTGTTTGGCTTTGGTAAAAATATCCAACCACACGTTAACTTTAGAATTTTATTTTTTCTACTGCTTGAAATTTTTGGATCATCAGGTCATTTGCATCTTCAACATGTTTCTAGCATGCATACCCACCACATTTAAAACATGTTCGGATCAATTAGAAATCTTTCTTTTAAAATTCCACCAAGCTATTAGGGGTTGTACTAGTGGAATTTCCCAAACATGGATAACAAAACTTTGGGGTTCATTTTTAGAGCATGAAATAATTTTATTCACTTTCATTTATTATAGTTGTGAAATTGTTTTGCATCCTTGAACTATAAAATTTTCATTTTGTTTACGAGAAAAGCGAGACAAGTTTGGATTTGAAAAAAATATTGAACATCCAAAATGGAAATGTACAAATACAGAGAGAGATATTCCAAAAAGTATCTCTGATTTTGAAGGATAGGCCAAAAGTGGGTTGTTTGGCTTTGGTAATTATCCAACCACACATTCACTTGAGAATTTAATTTTTTTTACTCATTGAAATATTTAGATCCTTAGATCATTTGCATCTTCAACATGTTTCTGGCATGCATACCCACCACATTTAAAACATGTTAGGAAAGATTAGAAATCTATTTCTTATAAAATTCCACCAAGCTATTAGGGGTTGCACTAGTGGAATTTCCCAAACATGGATAACAAAACATTGGAGTCCATTTTTAGTGCGTGGAATAATTTTCTTCACTTATATTTATTTTAGTTTTAAAATTTTTTCTGCATACAAGAACTCTAAAATTGTCATTATGTTTACGAGAAAAGTGGGACAACTTTGGATTTCAAAAAAAAATTGAACATCCAAAATGGAAATGCACAAATGCTGGTGGAGATCATTCCAAAAAGTATCTCTGATTTCGAAGGAGTGGCAAAAAGTGGGTTGTTTGGCTCTGCTAAATATCCAAACACACGTTAACTTGAGAATTTAATTTTTTCTACTCCTTGAAATTTTGGGATCATTAGGTAGTTTTCATCTTCATCATGTTTCTGGCATGCATACCCACCACATTTAAAACATGTTAGGGTCAATTAGAAATCTCTTTCTAATAAAATTCCACCAAGTTATCAAGAGTTGTACTAGTGGAATTTTCCAAACGTGGATAAGAAAACTTTAGAGTTCATTTTTAGTGCATGAAATAATTTTCTTCACTTACATTTATTATGGTTTTCAAATTTTTTCTTCATACATGAGCTCTTAAAATTTCATTTTGTTTACGAGAAAAGTGGGACAAGTTTGGATTTGAAAAAAAAATTGAAAATCCTAAATGGAAATGCACAAATGCTAAGAGAGATAATTCCAAAAAGTATCTCTGATTTTGAAGGATAGGCAAAAAGTGGGTTGTTTGGCTCTGGTAAATATCCAACCACACGTTAACTTGAGAATTTAATTTTATCTACTCATTGAAATTTTTGGATCATTAGGTCATTTGCATCTTCAACATGTTTCTTGAATGCATACCAACCACATTTAAAACATGTTAGGATCAATTAGAAATCTCTTTCTTAGAAAATTCCACCAGGCAAGTAGGGTTTGTACTAGTGGAATTTCCCATACATGGATAACAAAATTTTGGAGTTCATTTTCAGTGCTTGAAATAATTTTCTTCACTTACATTTATTATAGTTTTCAATTTTTTTCTTCATACATGAACTCTAAATTTTTTTTTTTCGAAAAAAGTAAGACAAGTTTGGATTTGAAAAAAAAATTGAACATCCAAAATGGAAATGCAAAAATGCAGAGAGAGATAATTCCAAAAAGTATCTCTGATTTTGAAGGATAGGCAAAAAGTGGGTTGTTTGGCTCTGGTAAATATCCAACCACACGTTAACTTGAGAATTTAAATTTTTCTGCTCCTTAAAATTTGGATCATTCGGTCATTTGTATCTTCAACATGTTTCTAGCATGCATACCCACCACATTTAAAACATATTAGGATCAATTAGAAATCTCTTTCTTATAAAATTCCACCAAGCTAAGAGGGGTTGTACTAGTGGAATTTTCCAAACAAGGATAACAAAACTTTGGAGTTCATTTTAAGTGCGCGAAATAATTTTCTTTACTTCCACTTATTATAGTTTTCAATTTTTTTTTTTGCATACATGAACTCTAAAATTTCTTTTTGTTTACGAGAAAAGTTTGGAATAAAAAAAATTGAATATCCAAAATGGAAATACACAAAGTGGGTTGTTTGGCCATGGTAAATATCCAACCAAAAACATGAGAATTTAATTTTTTCTACTCCTCGAAAGTTTTGGATCTTTAGGTCATTTGCATTTTCAACATGTTTCAAGCATGGATACCCACCACATTTAAATCATGTGAGGATATATTACAAATCTCTTTCTTCTAAAATTCCATCAAGCTATTAGGGGTTGTACTAGTGGAATTTCCCAAACATGGCTAACAAAACTTTGGAGTTCATTTTTAGCGCGTGAAATAATTTTCTTCACTTATAATTTATTTCACTTTTCAATTTTTTTCTGCATACATGAACTCTAAAATTGTCATTTTGTTTACAAGAAAAGTGGGACAACTTTGGATTTCAAAAAAAAAATTGAACATCCAATATGGAAATGCACAAATGATGGGAGAGATAATTCAAAAAAATATCTCTGATTTTGAAGGATAGCCAAAAAGTGGGTTGTTTGGCTCTGGTAAATATCCAACCACACGTTAACTTGGGAATTTAATTTTTTCTACTGCTTGAAATTTTTGGATCATTAGGTCATTTGCATCTCCAACATGTTTCTGGCATGCATAACCACCACATTTTAAACATGTTAGTATCAATTAGAAATCTCTTTGTTATAAAATTCCACCAAGCTCTTAGGGGTTGTTCAAGTGGAATTTTCCAAACATGGATAACAAAACTTTGGCGTTCCATTTTAGTTCGTGAAATAATTTTCTTCACTTATTTTTATTATAGTTTTCAATTTTTTTCTTCATAATTGAACTGTAAAATTTTTATTTTGTTTACGAGAAATGTGGGTCATGTTTCGATATGAAAAAAAAAATTAACATCCAAAATGGAAATGCACAAATGCTGAGAGAGATAATTCCAAAAAGTTTCTCTGATTTTAAAGGATAGGCAAAAAGTGGGTTTTTTGGCTCTTGTAAATATCCAACCACACGTTAATTTGAGAATATAATTTTTTCTACTGCTTGAAATTTTTGGATCATTAGGTCATTTGCATCTTCAACATGTTTCTGGCATGCATAGCCACCACATTTAAAACATGTTAGGAGCAATTATAAATCTCTTTCTTATAAAATTCCTCCAAGCTATTAGGGGTTGGACGAGTGGAATTTCCCAAACATGGATAACAAAACTTTGGAGTTCATTTTTTGTGCCTGAGTAATTTTTTTCACTTACATTTGTTATAGTTTTCTATTTTTTCCTGCATACATGTACTCTAAACTTTTCTTTTTGTTTACGAGAAACGTGGGACAAGTTTGGATTTAAAAAAAATTGATAATCCAAAATGGAAATGTACAAATGCTGAGAGAGATAATTCCAAAAAGTATCTCTGATTTCGAAGGATAGGCAAGAAGTGGGTTGTTCGGATCTAGTAAATATCCAACCTCATGTTAACTTGAGAATTTAATTTTTTCTACTCGAAATTTTTGGATCATTAGGTCTTTTGCATCTTCAACATGTTTTTGGCAAGCATACGCACCACATTTAAAACATGTTAGGATCAATTGGAAATCTTGTTCTTATAAAATTCCACAAACCTAATAGGGGTTGATCTATTGGAATTTTCCAAACATGGATAACAAAACTTTGGTGTTCCATTGTAGTGCGTGAAATAATTTTCTTCACTAACTTTTATTATAGTTTTTAATTTTATTTTTCATACATGAACACTAAAATTTTCATTTTGTTGACAAGAAATGTGGGACAAGTTTGGATTTGAAAAAAAAAAATGAACATCCAAAATGGAAAGGTACAAATGCTAAGAGAGATAATTCCAAAAATTATCTCTGATTTTGAAGGATAGACAAAAAGTGGGTTGTTTGGCTCAGGTAAATATCCAACCACACGTTAACTAGAGAATTTAATTTTTTCTACTCCTTGAAATTTTTGGATCATTAGGTCATTTGCATCTTCAACATGTTTCGGGCATGCATACCCACCACAGTTAAAACAAGTTAGCATCAATTAGAAATCTCTTTCTTATAAAATTCCACCAAGTTATCAGGGGTTGTACTAGTGGAATTTCCCAAACATGGATAACAAAACTTTGGACTTCATTTTTAGTGCATGAAATAATTTTCTTCACTTACATTTATTATAGTTTTCAAATTTTTTCTTCATACATGAGCTCAAAAATTTTCATTTTGTTTACAAGAAAAGTGGGACAAGTTTGGATTTGAAAAGAAAAAATTCAACATCCAAAATTGAAATGCACAAATGCTGAGAGAGATAATTCTAAAAAGTTTCTTTGATTTTGAAGGATAGGCGAAAAGTGGGTTGTTTGGCTCTGGTAAATATCCAACCACACGTTAAGTTGAGAATTTAATTTTTTCTACCCCTTGAAATTTTTGGATTATTAGGTCATTTGCATCTTCAACATGTTTCTAGCATGCATACCCACCGCACTTAAAACATGTTAGCATGAATTAGAAATCTCTTTCTTATAAAATTCCACCAAGCTATCAGGGGTTGTACTAGTGGAATTTCCCAAAGATGGATAAAAAAATTTTGGAGTTCATTTTTAGTGCCTGAAATAATTTTCTTCACTTACATTTATTATAGTTTTCAAATTTTTGCTGCATACATGAACTCTGAACATTTCTGTTTGTTTACAAGTAAAGTGGGACAAGTTTGGATTTTAAAAACAATTGATAATCCAAAATGGAAATGGACAAATGCAGAAAGTGATAATTCCAAAAAGTATCTCTAATTTTGAAGGACAGGTAAAAAATGGGTTGTTCGGCTCTGGTAATTATCCAACCTCACGTTAACTTGAGAATTTAATTTCTTCTACTCCTTGAAAACTTTGGATCATTAGGTAATTTTCATCTTCAACATGTTTCTGGCATACATGCCCACCACATTTAAAACATGTTAGGATCAATTAGAAATCTCTTTCTTATAAAATTCTACCAAGCTATTAGGGGTTGTACTAGTGGAATTTCCCAAACATGGATAACAAAACTTTGGAGTTCATTTTTAGTGCGTGAAATAATTTTCTTCACTTACTTTTATTATATTTTTCAAATTTTTTCCGCATACATGAACTCTAAAATTTTCATTTTGTTTACGAGAAAAGTGGAACAAGTTTGGACTTGAAAAAAAAATTAAATATCCAAAATGGAAATACACAAATGCTGAGAGAGATAATTCCAGAAATTATCTCTGATTTTGAAGGATAGGCAAAAAGTGGATTGTTTGGGTCTAGTAAATTTCCAACCACATGTTAACTTGAGAATTTAATTTTTTCTACTCCTTGAAATTTTTGGATCATTGGGTCGTTTTCATCTTCAACATGTTTCTGGCAAGCATACCGACCACATTTAAAACATGTTAGGATCAATTAGAAATCTCTTTACTATGAAATTCCATTAAGCCATTAGAGCTTATACTAGTGAAATTTCCCAAACATGGATAACAAAACCTAGGAGTTCATTTTTAGTGCGTGAAATAATTTTTTTCACTTACTTTTATTATAGTTTTCAAGTTTATTTGCATACATGAACTCTAAAATTTTCATTTTGTTTACGAGAAAAGCGGAACAAGTTTGGATTTGGAAAAAAGATTGAACATCCAAAATGAAAATGCACAAATGTTGAGAGAGTTAATTCCAAAAAGTATCTCTGATTTTGAATGATAGGCAAAAATGTGGGGGTTCTGGCTCTGGTATATATCCAACCACACGTTAACTTGAGAATTTAATTTTTTCCACTCCTTGAAGTTTTTTGATCATTATGTCATTTGCATCTTCAACATATTTCTGGCATGCGTATCCATCACATTTAAAACATGTTAGGATCAATTAGAAATCTCTTTCTAAAAAAATTCCACCAAGCTATTAGGGGTTGTACTAATCGAATTTCCCAAACATGGAAATAAAAACTTTGGAGTTCATTTTTAGTGCGTGAAATTATTTTCTTCACTTACATTTATTAAAGCTTTCATATTTTTACTGCATACATAAACTCTAAAATTTTCATTTTGTTTCCTAGAAAAGCGGGACAAGTTTGGATTTAAAAAAAAATTGAACATCCAAAATGGAAATGCACAAACGCTGAGTGAGATAATTCCAAAAGTATCTCCGATTTTGAAGGATAGCCAAAACGTGGGTTGTTTGGCTCTCGTAAATATCCAACAACATGTTAACTTGAGAATTTTATTTTTTCTACTCCTTGAAATTTTTGGATCATGAGGTCATTTGCATCTTCAACATGTTTCTAGCATGCAAACCACCACATTTAAAACATGTTACGATATATTAGAAATCACTTTCCTGTAAAATTTCACCAAGCTACTAGGGTGGTATTAGTGGAATTTCCCAAACATTGATAACAAAACTTTGGAGTTCATTTTTAGTACGGGAAATAATTTTATTCACTTACATTTTTTATTGTTTTCAATTTTTTTTGCATACATGAACTCTAAAATTTTTATTTTGTTTACGAGAAAAGTCGGATAAGTTTGGATATTAAAAAAAATTGTACATCCAAAATGGAAATGCACAAATGCTGAGAGCGATAATTCCAAAAGGTATCTCCGATTTTGAAGGATAGCCAAACAGTGGGTTGTTTGTCTTTGGTAAATATCAAACCACACGTTAACTTGAGAATTTAATTTTTTCAACTCCTTGAAATTTTTGGATCAATAGGTCATTTGAATCTTCAACATGTTTCTGGCATGCATACCCACCACATTTAAAACATGTTAGGATCAATTAGAAATCTCTTTCTTATAAAATTCTACCAAGCTATTAGGGGTTGTACTAGTGGAATTTTCCAAACATGGATAACAAAACTTTGGAGTTCATTTTTAGAGCGTTAAATAATTTTCTTCTCTTACATTTATTATAGTTTACAAATTTTTTTGCTTACATGAACTCTAAAATTTTCATATTGTTTACGAGAAAAGTGGGACAAGTATGGATTTGAAAAAAAGATTCGACATCCAAAATGGAAATGCACTAATGCTGAGAGAGATAATTCCAAAAAGTATCTCTGATTTCGAAGGATAGCCAAAAATGGGCTGTTTGGCTTTGGTAAATATCCAACCACACATTAACTTGATAATTTAATTTTTTCTTCTCCTTGAAGTTTTTGGATCATTAGGTCATTTGCATCTTCAACATGTTTCTGGCATTCATACCCACCAAATTTAAAACATGCTTGGATCAATTAGAAATCTCTTTCTTACAAAATTCCACCAAGCTATTAGCGGTTGTACTAGTGGAATTTTCCAAACATGGATACCAAAAATTTAAAGTTCATTTTTAGTGCGTGAAATAATTTTATTCACTTACATTCATTATTGTTTTCAAATTTTTTTGCATACATGAACTCTAAAATTTTCATTTTCTTTTCGAGAAAAATGGGACAAGTTTGGATTTGAAAAAAAAATTGATCATCCAAAATGGAAAAGCACAAATTCTGAGAGAGATAATTCCAAATAGTATCGCTGATTTTGAAAGATAGGCAAAAAGTGGGTTATTTGGCTCAGGTAAATATCCAACCACACGTTAACTTGAGAATTTAATTTTTTCTACTCCTTGAAATTTTTGGATCATTTGGTCATTTGGATCTTCAACATGTTTCTGGCAAGCATACCCACCTCATTTAAAACATGTTAGGATCAATTCTAAATCTCTTTCTTATAAAATTCTACCAAGCTATGAGGGGTTGTACTAGTGGAATTTCCCAAACAAGGATAACAAAACTTTGGAGTTCATTTTTTGTGCGTGAAATAATTTTCTTCACTAACATTTATTATAGTTTTCATTTTTTTTTTGCAGACATGTACTCTAAAATTTTCATTTTGTTTGCAAGAAAAGTTGGACAAGTTTGGATTAGAAAAAAAAAATTGAACATCCAAAATGGAAATGCACAAATGTTGTGTAAGATAATACCAAAAAGTATATCTGATTTTGAAGGATAGGAAAAAAGTGGGTTGTTTGGCTCTAGTAAATATCTAACCACACGTTAACTTGAGAATTTAATTTTTTCTACTCCTTGAAATTTTTGGATCATTAGGACATTTGAATATTCAACATGTTTCTCGCATGCATACCCACCAGAATTAAAATGTGTTAGAATCAATTAGAAGTCTCTTTCTAATAAAACTCCACCAGGTTATTAGGGGTTTTACTGGTGGAATTTCCCAAACATGGATAACAAAACTTATGAGTTCTTTTATAGAGCATGAAATAATTTTCTTCACTTACTTTAATTATAGTTTTCAATTTTTTTCTGCATACATGAACTCTAAAATTTTCATTTTTTACGAGAAAAGTGGGACAGGTTTCGATTTCAAAAAAAAAAATGGAACATCCAAAATGGAAATGCACAAATGCTGAGAGAGATATTTCGAAAAAAGTATCTCTGATTTTGAGGGATAGGCAAAAAGTGGGTTGTTAGGCTCTGGTAAATATCCAACCACACGTTATCTTGTGAATTTAATTTTTTCTAGTCCTTGAAATTTGTGGATCATTAGGTCATTTGCATCTTCAACAAGTTTCTGGCATGCATACACACCACATTTAAAACATGTTAGGTTGAATTAGAAATCTCTTTCTTATAAAATTCCACCAAGCTATTAGGGGTTGTACTAGTGGAATTTCCCAAACATGGATAACAAAACTTTGGATTTTATTTTTAGTGCGTAAAATAATTGTCATCACTTACATTTATTATAGTTTTCAAATTTTTTTGCATACATGAACTCTAAAATTTTAATTTTATTTACGAGAAAAGTGGGACAAGTTAGGATTTGCAAAAAAAAATTGAACGTCCAAAATGAAAATGCACAAATACTGAGTGACATAATTCAAAAAAGTATCTCTGATTTTGAAGAATAGGCAAAAAGTGGGTTGTTTGGCTCCTGTAAATATCCAACCACACGTTAACTTTAGAATTTAATTTTTTCTACTCCTTGAAGTTGTCGGATCATTAGGTCAATTGCATTTTCAACATGTTTAAATAATTTTATTCACTTACATTTATTATGTTTTTCAAATTTTTTTGCATACATGAACTCTAAAATTTTCATTCTGTTTACGAGAAAAGTGGGACAAGTTAGGATTTGATAAAAAGATTGAACATCCAAAATGGAAAGGCACAAATGCGGAGAGAGATAATTCCAAAAAGTATCTCTGATTTTGAAGGAGACGCAAAAAGTGGGTGGTTTGGCTCTGGTAAATATCCAACCACACGTTAACTTGACAATTTAATTTTTTCTACTGCTTGAAATTTTCTGATCATTAGGTCAATTGCATCTTCAACATGTCTCTGGCATGCATACCCACCACATTTAAAACCTGTTCGGATCAAGTAGAAATCTCTTTCTTATAAAATTCTACCAAGCTATAAGGGGTTGTACTAGTGGAATTTCCAAAACATGGATAACAAAACTTTGGAGTTCATTTTTTGTGCGTGAAGCAATTTTTTTCGCTTACATTTATTATAGTTTTCAAAGTTTTTCCGATACATGAACTCTAAAATTTTCATTTTGTTTACGAGAAATGTGGGACAAGTTTGGATTTAAAAAAAAAATGAACATCCAAAATGGAAATGCACGAATGCTGAGAGAGATAATTCCAAAAAGTATTTCTGATTTTGAAGGATAGGCAAAAAGTGGGTTGTTTGGCTTTGGTAAATATCCAAATACACGTTAACTAGAGAATTTAATTTTTTCTACTCTTTGAAGTTTTTTGATCATTAGGTCATTTGCATCTTTAACATTTTTCTTGCATGCATACCCACCACATTTAAAACATGTTAGGATCATTTAGATTTCTCTTTCATATAAAATTCCACCATGCTATTAGGAGTATTACTAGTGGAATTTCCGAACCATGGATAACAAAACTTTGGAGTTCATTTATAGTGCATGAAATAATGTTTTTCACTTCCATTTAAAAAAGTTTTATAATTTTTTTGCATACTTGAACTCTAAAATTTTCATTTTGTTTACGAGAAAAGTGGGACAAGTTTGGATTTGAAACAAAAAATTAACATCCAAAAAGGAAATGCTCAATTGCATAGAGAGATAATTCCAAAAAGTATCTCTGATTTTGAAGGATAGGAAAAAAGTGGGTTGTTTAGCTCTGGTAAATATTCAACCACACGTTAACTTGAGAATTTAATTATTTCTACTCCTTGAAATCTTGGATCATTAGGTCAGTTGCATCTTCAACATGTTTCTGGCATGCTTACCCACCATATTTAAAACATGTTAGGATCAATTAGAAATCTCTTTCTTATAAAAATCCAACAAGCTTTTAGGGGTTGTACTAGTGGAATTTCCCAAACATGCATAACAAAATTTTGGAGTTCATTTTTAGTGCGTGAACTAATTTTCTTCACTTACTTTTATTATATTTTTCAAATGTTTTTGCATACATGAACTCTAAAATTTTCATTTTGATTACGAGCAAAGTGGGACAAGTTAGGATTTGAAAAAAAATATGAACATCCAAAATGGAAATGCAGAAATGCTGAGAGAGATAATTCCAAAAAGTATGTGTGATTTTAAAGGATAGGCAAGAAGTGGGTTGTTTGTCTCTGGTAAATATCCAACCACACGTTAACTTGAGAATTTAATTTTTTCTACTCCTTGAAACTTTTGGATCATTAGGCCATTTGCATCTTCAATATGTTTATGGCATGCATACCCACCACATTTAAAACATGTTCGGATCAAGTAGAAATATCTTTCTTATAAAATTCCACCAAGCTATTAGGGGTTGTACTAGTGGAATTTCCAAAACATGGGTAATAAAACTTTGGAGGACATTTTAGTGCGTGAAATAATTTCTTCGCTTACATTTATAATAGTTTTCAATTTTTTTTGCATACTTGAACTCTAAAATTTTCATTTTGTTTACGAGAAAAGTGGAACAAGTTTGGATTTGAAAAATAAATTGAACATCCAAAATGGAAATGCACAAATGCTGAGAGAGATAAATCTAAAAAGTATCTCTGATTTTGAAGGATAGGCAAAAAGTGGGTTGTTTGGCTCTAGTAAATATCCAACCATTGAGAATTTAATTTTTTCTTTTCCCTGAATTTTTTGGATCATTAGGTCATTTGCATCTTCAATATGTTTATGGCATGCATACCCACCACATTTAAAACATGTTAGGATCAATTAGATATCTCTTTCTTATAAAATTCCACTGTGCTATTAGGGATTGTACTAGTGGAATTTCCGAAACATGGATAACAAAACTTTGGAGTTCATTTTTAGTGCGTCAAATAATTTTCTTCACTTACATTTATTATTGTTTTCAAATTTTTTTGCATACATGAACACTAAAATTTTCTTTTTATTTACGAGAAAATTGGGACAAGTTTGGATTTGAAAAATAAATTGAACATCCAAAATGGAAATGCACAAATGCTGAGGGAGATAATTCCAAAAAATATCTCTGATTTTGAAGCAAAGGCAAAAAGTTGGTTGTTTGGCTCTGGTAAATATCCAACCGCATGCTAACTTGAGAATTTAATTTTTTCTACTCCTTGAAGTTTTTGGATCATTAGGTCATTTGCATCTTCAATATGTTTATGGCATGCATACCCACCACATTTCAAACATGTTAGGATCAATTAGATATCTCTTTCTTATAAAATTCCACCATGCTATTAGGGGTTGTACTAGTGGAATTTCCCAAACATGGATAACAAAAGTTTGGAGTTCATTTTTAGTGCGTGAATTAATTTTCTTCGCTTACATTTATTATAGTTTTTAATTTTTTTTTCATACATGAACTATAAAATTTTCATTTTGTTTACGAGAAAACTGGGACAAGTTTGGATTTGAAAAAAAAAATATAACGTCCAAAATGGAAATGCAAAAATGATGAGAGAGATAATTCCAAAAAGTTTCTCTGATTTTGAAGGATAGACAAAAAGTGGGTTGTTTGGCTCTTGTAAATATCCAACCACACGTTAATTTGAGAATTTAATTTTTTTTACTCCTTGATGTTTTTGGATCATTAGGTCATTTCCATCTTCAACATGTTTCTGGGTTGGATACCCACCACATTCAAAACATGTTATGATCAATTAAAAATCTCTTTATTATAAAATTCCACCAAACTATTAGGGGTGGTATTAGTGGAATTTCCCAAACATGGATAACAAAACTTTGGAGTTCATTTTTAGTGCGTGAAATAATTTTCTTCAATTATATTTACTATAGTTATCAAATGTTTTTGCATACATGAACTCTAAAATTTTAATTTTGTTTATGAGAAAAGTGGGACAAGTTTGGATTTGAAAAAATGATCGAACATCCAAAATGGAAATGCACAAATGCTGAGAGATATAATTCCAAAAAGTATCTGTGATTTTGAAAGATAGGCAAAAAGTGGGTTGTTTGGCTCTGGTAAATATCCAACCACACGTTAACTTGGGAATTTAATTTTTTCTACTCCTTGAAGTTTTTGGATCATTAGGTCATTTGCATCTTCAATATGTTTATGGCATACATACACACCACATTTAAAACATCCTAGGATTAATTAGATATCTCTTTCTTATAAAATTCCACCATGCTATTAGGGGTTGCACTAGTGGAATTTCCCAAACATGAATAACAAAACTTTGGGGTTCATTTTTAGTGCGCGAAATAATTTTCTTCACTTATATTTATTATAGTTTTAAATTTTTTTTTCATACATGAACTCTAAAATTTTCGTTTTGTTTACGAGAAAAGTGGGACAAGTTTACATTTGAAAAAAAAATTGTACATTCAAAATGGAAATGCACAAATGATGAGAGAGATAATTCCAAAAAGTATCTCTGATTTTGAAGGATAGGCAAAAAGTGGGTTGTTTGGCTCTGGCAAATGGATACGTTAACTTGGGAATTTAATTTTTTCTACTCCTTGAATTTTTTGGATCATTAGGTCATTTGCATCTTCAATATGTTTCTAGAATGCATACCCACCACATTTAGAACATGTTAAGATCAATTAGATATGTCTTTCTTTTAAAATTCCACCATGCTATTAGGGGTTGCACTAGTGGAATTTCCTAAACATGGATAACAAAACTTTGGAGTTCATTTTTAGTTCGTGAAATATTTTTCTTCACTTACATTTATTATAGTTTAAAATTTTTTTTTTACCATACATGACCTCTAAAATTTTCATTTTGTTTACGACAAAAGTGGGAGAAGTTTGGATTTGAAAGAAAGATTGAACATCCAAAAAGGAAATACACAAATGCTGAGAGAAATAATTCCAAAAAGTATCTCTGATTTTGAAGGATAGGCTAAAAGTGTTTTGTTTGGCTCTGGTAAATATCCAACCACACGTTAACTTGAGAATTTAATTTTTTCTACTCCTTGAAATTTTAGGATCATTTTGTCATTTGCATTTTCAACATATTTCTTGCATGCATACCCACCACATTTAAAACATGTTAGGATCAATTAGAAATCTCTTTCTTATAAAATTCCACCAAGCTATTAGGGGTTGTACTAGTGGAATTTCCCAAACAAGGATAAAAAAACTTTGGAGTTCATTTTTAGTGCGCGGTAAAATTTTCTTCACTAACATTTATTATAGTTTTGACATTTTTTTGCATACATAAAGTTTAAAATTTTCATTTTGTTTACGAGAAAAGTGGGAAAAGTTTGGATTTGAAAAAAAGATAGAACATCACAAATTGAAATGCACAAACGCTGAGAGAGATAATTCCAAAAAGTATCTCTGACTTTGAAGGATAGGCAAAAAGTGGGATATTTGGCTCTTGTAAATATCCAACCATACGTTCACATGAGAATTTAATTTTTTCTACACCTTGAAGTTTTTGGATCATTAGGTCAATTCCATCTTCAACATGTTTCTAGCTTGCATACCCACCACATTTAAAATATGTTATGATTAATTAAAAATCTCTTTCAAATAAAATTCCACCAAGCTATTGGGGGAGGTACTAGTGGAATTTCCCAAACATGGATAACAAAACATTGGAGTTCATTTTTAGTGCGTGAAATAATTTTCTTCTTTTACATTTATTATAGTTTTGAAATTTTTTGCATACATGAACTCTAAAATTTTCATTTTGTTTGCGAGAAAAGTGGGACAAGTTTGGATTTGAAAAAAAGATTGAACATCCAAAATGGAAACGCACAAATGCTGAGAGATATAATTCCAAAAAGTATCTCTGATTTTGAAGGATAGGCAAAAAGTGGGTTGTTTGGCTCTGGTAAATATCCAACCACAAGTTAACTTGAGAATTTAATTTTTTCTACTCCTTGACATTTTTGGATCATTAGGTCATTTGCATCTTCAACATGTTTCTGGCATGCATACCCACCACATTTAAAACATGTTAGGATCAATTAGAAATCTCTTTCTTATAAAATTCCACCAAGCTATTAGGGTTTGTACTAGGGGAATTTCCCAAACATGGATAACAAAACTTAGGAGTTTATTTTTAGTGCGTAAAATAATTTTCTTCACTTACATTTATGATTGTTTTCAAATTTTTTTGCATACATGTACTCTAAAATTTTTATTTTGTTTACGAGAAAAGTGGACAAGTTACGATTTGAAAACAAAATTGAACATCCAAAATGGAAATGCACAAATGCTGAGAGAGATAATTCCAAAAAGAATCTCTTATTTTGAAGGATAGGCAAAAAGTGGGTTGTTTGGCTCTGGTAAATATCCAACCACACGTTGACTTGAGAATTTAATTTTTTCTACTCCTTGAAATTTTCTGATGATTAGGTCAATTGCATCTTCAACATGGTACTGGCATGCATACCCACCACATTTAAAACCTGTTCGGATCAAGTAGAAATCTCTTTCTTATAAAATTCCTCCAAGCTATTTGGGGTTGTACTAGTGGAATTTCCAAAACAGGGATAACAAAACTTTGGAGTTCATTTTTAGTGCGTGAAATAATTTTCTTCACTGACATTTATTATAGTTTTCAAATTTTTTTGCAGACATGAACTCTAAAATTTTCATTTTGTTTACAAGAAATGTGGGACAAGTTTGAATTTGAAAAAAAAATTGAACATCCAAAATGGTAATGCACAAATGCTGAGAGAGATAATTTCAAAAAGTATCTCTGATTTTTTCAAGATAGGCAAAAAGTGGGTTGTTTGGCTTTGGTAAAAATCCAAATACACGTTAACAAGAGAATTTAATTTTTTCTACTCTTTGAAGTTTTGGTATCATTAGGTCATTTGCATCTTCAACATGTTTCTTGCATGCATACCCACCACATTTAAAACATGTTAGGATCAATTAGATTTCTCTTTCTTGTAAAATTCCACCATGCTATTAGGAGTTTTACTAGTGGAATTTCCCAACCATGGATAACAAAACTTTGGAGTTCATTTATAGTGCATGAAATAATTTTCTTCACTTACATTTCTTAAAGATTTATAATTTTTTTGCATACATGAACTCTTAAATTTTCACTTTGTTTATTAGAAAAGTGGGACAATTTTGGAATTGAAACGAAAATTTAACATGGAAAATGGAAATGCTCAATTGTATAGAGAGATAATTCCAAAAGTATCTCTGATTTTGAAGGATTGGAAAAAGGTGGGTTGTTTAGCTCTGATAAATATTCAACCACACATTAACTTGAGAATTTAATTATTTCTACTCCTTGAAATTTTTGGATCATTAGGTCATTTGCATCTTCAACATGTTTATGGTATGCATACCCACCACATTTAAAACATGTTGGAATCAATTAGAAATCTCTTTCTTATAAAATTCCACCAAGCTATTTTGGGTTGTACTAGTGGAATTTCCCAAACATGGATAACAAAACTTTGGGGTTCATTTTTAGTGCGCGAAATAATTTTCTTCACTTACGTTTATTATAGTTTTAATTTTTTTTTTGCATACATGAACTCTAAAATTTTCATTTTGTTTACGAGAAAAGTGGACAAGTTTGGATTTGAAAAAAAATTGAACATCCAAAATGGAAATGCACAAATGATGAGAGAGATAATTCCAAAAAGTTTCTGTGATTTTGAAGGATTAGGCAAAAAGTGGGTTGTTTGGCTCTGGTAAATATCCAACCACATGTTAACTTGGGAATTTAATTTTTTCTACTCCTTGAAGTTTTTGGATCATTAGGTCATTTGCATCTTCAATATGTTTATGGCATGCATACCCACCACATTTAAAACATCCTAGGATTAATTAGATATCTCTCTCTTATAAAATTCCTCCATGCTATTAGGGGTTATACTAGTGGAATTTCCCAAACATGGATAACAAAACTTTGGGGTTCATTTTTAGTGCACGAAATAATTTTTTTCACTTACATTTATTATAGTTTAAAATTTTTTTTGGCATACATGAACTCTAAAATTTTCATTTTGTTTAGGAGAAAAGTGGGACAAGTTTGGATTTGAAAAAAAAATTGAACATCCAAAATGGAAATGCACAAATGATGAGAGAGATAATTCCAAATTGTATCTCTGATTTTGAAGGAAAGGAAAAAAGTGGGTTGTTTGGCTCTGGTAAATATCCAACCGCACGTTAACTTGGGAATTTAATTTTTTCTACTCCTTGAAGTTTTTGGATCATTAGGTCATTTGCATCTTCAATATGTTTCAAGAATGCATACAAACAACATTTAAAACATGTTAGGATCAATTAGATATGTCTTTCTTTTAAAATTCCACCATGCTATTTGGGGTTGTACTAGTGGAATTTCCTAAACATGGATAACAAAACTTTGGAGTTGATTTTTAGTTCGTGAAATATTTTTCTTCACTTACATTTATTAAAGTTTTTAATTTTTTTTGCCATACATGAACTCTAAAATTTTCATTTTGTTTACGAAAAAAGTGGGACAAGTTTGGATTTGAAAAAAAGATTGAACATCCAAAATGGAAATACACAAATGCTGAGAGAAATAATTCCAAAAAGTATCTCTGATTTTGAAGGATAGCCTAAAAGTGTTTTGTTTGGCTCTGGTAAATATCCAACCACACGTTAACTTGAGAATTTAATTTTTTCTACTCCTTGAAATTTTAGGATCATTTTGTCATTTGCATTTTCAACATATTTCTTGCATGCATACCCACCACATTTAAAACATGTTAGGATCAATTAGAAATCTCTTTCTTATAAAATTCCACCAAGCTATTAGGGGTTGTATTAGTGGAATTTCCCAAACAAGGATAAAAAAACTTTGGAGTTCATTTTTTGTGCGCGGTAAAATTTTCTTCACTAACATTTATTATAGTTTTGACATTTTTCTACATACATGAAGTTTAAAATTTTCAATTTGTTTACGACAAAAGTGGGACAAGTTTCGATTTGAAAAAAAGATAGAACATCCAAAATTGAAATGCACAAACGCTGAGAGAGATAATTCCAAAAAGTATCTCTGATTTTGAAGGATAGGCAAAAAGTGGGATATTTGGCTCTTGTAAATATCCAACCAAACGTTCACTTGAGAATTTAATTTTTTCTACACCTTGAAGTTTTTGGATCATTAGGTCAATTCCATCTTCAACATGTTTCTAGCATGCATACCCACCACATTTAAAACATGTTATGATAATTTAAAAATCTCTTTCTAATAAAATTCCACCAAGCTATTAGGGGAGGTACTAGTGGAATTTCCCAAACATGGATAACAAAACTTTGGAGTTCATTTTTAGTGCGTGAAAAAATTTTCTTCATTTACTTTTATTGTAGTTTAGAATTTTTTTTTTGCATACATAAACTCTAAAATTTTCATTTTGTTTACGAGAAAAGTGGGACAAGTTTCGATTTGAAAAAAAGATTGAACATCCAAAATGGAAATGCACAAATGCCGAGAGATATAATTCCAAAAAGTATCTGTGATTTTTAAGGATAGGCAAAAAGTGGGTTGTTTGGCTCTGGTAAATATCCAACCACAAGTTAACTTGAGAATTAATTTTTTCTACTCCTTGACGGTTTTGGATCATTAGGTCATTTGCATCTTCAACATGTTTCTGGCATGTATACCCACCACATTTAAAACATGTTAGGATCAATTAGAAATCTCTTTCTTATAAAATTCCACCAAGCTATTAGGGATTGTACTAGGGGAATTTCCCAAACATGGATAACAAAACTTTGGAGTTTATTTTTAGTGCGTAAAATAATTTTCTTCACTTACATTTATTATTGTTTTCAAATTTTTTTGCATACATGAACTCTAAAATTTTTATTTTGTTTACAAGAAAAGTGGAGAAGTTACGATTTGAAAAAAAAGATTGAACATCCAAAATGGAAATGCACAAATGCTGAGAGAGATAATTCCAAAAAGAATCTCTTATTTTGAAGGATAGTCGAAAAGTGGGTTGTTTGGTTCTGGTAAATATCCAACCACACATTGACTTGAGAATTTAATTTTTTCTACTCCTTGAAATTTTCTGATCATTAGGTCAATTGCATCTTCAACATGGTATTGGCATGCATACCCACCACATTTAAAACCTGTTCGGATCAAGTAGAAATCTCTTTCTTATAAAATTCCACCAAGCTATTAGGGGCTGTACTAGTGGAATTTCCAAAACATGGATAACAAAACTTTGGAGTTCATTTTTAGTGCGTGAAATAATTTTCTTCGCTGACATTTATAGTTTTCAAATTTTTTTGCAGACATGAACTCTAAAATTTTCATTTTGTTTACGAGAAATGTGGGACAAGTTTGAATTTGAAAAAAAAATTGAACATCCAAAATGGAAATGCATAAATGCTGAGAGAGATAATTCCAAAAAGTATCTCTGATTTTTAAAGATAGGCAAAAAGTGGGTTGTATGGCTTTGGTAAAAATCCAAATACACGTTAACTAGAGAATTTAATTTTTTCTGGTCTTTGAAGTTTTTTGTATCATTGGGTCATTTGCATCTTCAACATGTTTCTTGCATGCATACCCACCACATTTAAAACATGTTAGGATCAATTAGATTTCTCTTTCTTGTAAAATTCCACCATGCTATTAGGAGTATTACCAATGGAATTTGCCAACCATGGATAACAAAACTTTGGAGTTCATTTATAGTGCATGTAATATATTTTCTTCACTTACATTTCTTAAAGATTTATAATTTTTTTGCATACATGAACTCTTAAATTTTCATTTTGTTTATGAGAAAAGTGGGACAATTTTGGATCTGAAACGAAAATTTAACATCCCAAATGGAAAGACTCAATTTTATAGAGTGATAATTCCAAAAGTATCTCTGATTTTGAAGGATAGGAAAAAAGTGGGTTGTTTAGCTCTGATAAATATTCAACCACACGTTAACTTGAGAATTTAATTATTTCTACTCCTTGAAATTTTTGGATCATTAGGTCATTTGCATCTTCAACATGTTTCTGGCATGCATACCCACCACATTGAAAACATGTTAGGATCAATTAGAAATCTCTTTCTTATAAAATTCCACCAAGCTATTAGGGGTTGTACTAGTGGAATTTCCCAAACATGGATAACAAAACTTTGGAGTTCGTTTTTATTGCATGAAATAATTTTCTTCACTTACATTTATTATAGTTTTTAATTTTTTTTTGCATACATGAACTCTAATATTTTCATTTTGTTTACGAGAAAAGTAGGACAAGTTTGGATTTGAAAAATAAAATTGAACATCCAAAATGGAAATGCACAAATGCTGAGACAGATAAGTCGAAAAAGTATCTTTGATTTTGAAGGATAGGCAAAAAGTGGGTTGTTTGGCATTGGTAAGTATCCAACCACACGTTAACTTCAGAATTTAATTTTTTCCACACCTTGAACTTTTTGGATCATTAGGTCATTTGCATCTTCAATATGTTTCTAGTATGCATACCCACCACATTTAAAACAGTTAGGATCAATTAGATATCTCTTTCTTATAAAATTTCACCACGCTATTAGGGGTTGTACTAGTTGAATTTCCCTAACATCGATAACAAAACTTTGGAGTTCATTTTTAGTGCGTGAAATAATATTCTTCACTTACATTTATTATAGTTTTATTTTCTTTTTTTGCATAAACGAACTCTAAAATTTTCATTTTGTTTCGAGAAAAGTGGGACAAGTTTGGATTTGAAAAAAAAAAGAACATCCAAAACGGAAATGCACAAATACTGAGAGAGATAATTCCAAAAAGTGTCTCCGATTTTGAAGATTAGGCAAAAAGTGGGTTGTTTGGCTCTGGTAAATATTCAACCACACATTAACTTGAGAATTTAATTTTTTCTACTCCTTGAAAATTTTGGATCAATAGGTCATTTGCATCTTCAACATGTTTCTGGCATGCATATCCACCACATTTAAAACATTTTAGGATCAATTAGAAATCTCTTTCTTATAAAATTTCACCTAACTATTAGTGGTTGTACTAGTGGAATTTCCCAAACTTGGACAACAAAACATTGGAGTTGATTTTGAGTGCGTGAAATAATTTCTTTCACTTACATTTATTATAGTTTTCAAATTTTTTTGCATATAAGAACTCTAAAATTTTCATTTTGTTTACAAGAAAAGTGGGACAATTTTGGATTTGAAAAAAAAATTGAACATCCAAAATGAAAATGCACAAATGCTGAGAGAGATAATTCCAAAAAGTCTCTCTGATTTTGAAGAATAGGCAAAAAGTGGATTGTTTGGCTCAGTTAAATATCCAACCACCCGTTACCTTTAGAATTTAATTTTTTCTACTCTGTGAGGTTTTTGGATCATTAGGACATTTGCATCTTCAACATGTTTAAATAATTTTCTTCACTTACATTTATTATTGTTTTCAAATTTTTTCGCATACATGAACTCTAAAATTTTCATTTTGTTTACGAGAAAAGCGGGACAAGTTTGGATTTGAAAAAAAGATTGAACATCCAAAATGAAATGCTCAAATGCTAAGAGAGATAGTTCCAAAAAGTATCTCTAATTTTGAAGAATAGGCTAAAAGTGTGTTGTTTGGCTCTGGGAAATATCCAACCACACGTTAACTATAGAATTTAATTTTTTCTACTCCTTGAAATTTTACGATCATTTTGTCATTTGCATCTTTAACATGTTTCTTGCATTTAAAACATGTTAGGATCAATTAGAAATCTCTATCTTATAAAATTCCACCAAGCTATTAGGGGGTGTACTGGTGGAATTTCCCAAACATGGATCACTAAACTTTGGAGTTCATTTTTAGTGCGTGGTATAATTTTCTTCACTTACATTTATTATAGTTTTGAAAATTTTTTTCATACATGAAGTCTAAAATTTTCATTTTGTTTACGAGAAAAGTGGGACAAGTTTGGATTTGAAAAAAAGATTGAACATCCAAAATGGAAATGAACAAATGATGAGAGAGATAATTCCAAAAAGTATCTCTGATTTTGAAGGATAGGCAAAAAGTGGGATGTTTGGCTCTCGTAAATATCCAACCATATGTTAACTTGAGAATTTAATTTTTTCTACTCCTTGAAGTTTTTGGATTATTAGGTCATTTCCAACTTCAACATGTTTTTGGCATGCATACCCACCACATTTAAAACATGTTATAATCAATTAAAAATCTCTTTCTTGGAAAATTCCACCAAGCTATTAGGGGTGGTACAAGTGGAATTTCCCAAACATGATAACAAACTTTGGAGTTCATTTTTAGTGTGTGAAATAATTTTCTTTACTCACATTTATTATAGTTTTCAATTTTTTTTGCATACATGAACTCTAAAATTTTCATTTTGATTACGAGAAAAGTGGGACAAGTTTGGATTTGAAAAAAAGATTGAACATCCAAAATGGAAATGCACAAATGCTGAGAGATATAATTCCAAAAAGTATCTCTGATTTTGAAGGATTGGACAAAACTGGGTTGTTTGGCTCCGGTAAACATCCAACCACACGTTAACTTGAGAATTTAATTTTTTCTACTCTTTGAAGTTTTTGGATCATTAAGTCATTTGCATCTTCAACATGTTTCTGGCATGCATACCCACCACATTTAAAACATATTAGGATCAATTAGAAATATCTTTCTTATAAAATTCCACCAAGCTATTTAGGGTTGTACTAGTGGAATTTCCCCAACATGGATAACAAAACTTTAGAGTTTATTTTTAGTGCGTAAAATAATTTTCTTCACTTACATTTATTTTAGTTTTCAAATTTTTTTGCATACATGAACTCTAAAATTTTCATTTTGTTTACGAGAAAAGTGGGACAAGTTTGTATCTGAAAAAAAAAAATTTAATATCCAAAATGAAAATGCACAAATGTTGAGAAAGATAATTCAAAAAAGTATCTCTGATTTTGAAGAATTGGCAAAAAGTGGGTTGTTTGGCTCTTGTAAATATCACACCACAAGTTAAATTTAGAATTTAATTTTTTGTACTCCTTAAAGTTTTCGGATCATTAGGTCATTTGCATCTTCAACGTGTTTAAATAATTTTCTTCACTTACATTTATTATGGTTTTCAAATTTTTTTGCATACATGAACTCTAAAACTTCTATTTTGTTTACGAGAAAAGTGGGACAAGTTAGGATTTGGAAGAAAGATTGAACATCCAAAATGGAAATGCACAAATACTGAGAGAGATAATTCCAAAACGTATCTCTGATTTTGAAGGATAGGCAAAGACTGGGTTGTTTGACTCTGGTAAATCTCCAACCACACGTTAACTTGAGAATTTAATTTTTTCTACTCCTTGAAATTTTATGATCATTAGGTCAATTGCATCTTCAACATGTTTCTTGCATGCATAACCACAACATTTAAAATATGTTAGGATCAATTAGATTTCTCTTTCTCATAAAATTCTACCATGCTATTAGGAGTATTACTTGTGGAATTTCCCAACCATGGATAACAAAACTTTGGAATTCATTTATAGTGCACGAAAAAATTTTCTTCACTTACATTTATTAGAGTTTTTAATTTTTTTTTTTGCATACCTGAACTCTAAAATTTTCATTTTGTTTACGAGAAAAGTGGGACAAGTTTGGATTTGAAAAAAAAATTGAACATCCAAACTGAAAATGCACAAATGCTGAGAGAGATAATTCCAAAAAGTATCTCTAATTTTGGAGGATAGGTAAAAAGTGGGTTGTTTGGCTTTGGTAGATATCGAACCACACGTTACCTTGAGAATTTAATTTTTTCTACTCCTTGAAATTTTTTTGATCATTAGGTCATTTGCATCTACAACATGTTTCTGGCATGCATACCCACCACATTTAAAACATGTTCAGACCAATTAGAAATCTCTGTCTTATAAAATTCCACCATGCTATTAGGGGTTGTACTAGTGGAATTTCCCAAACATGGATAACAAAACTTTGGAGTTCATTTTTAGTGCGTGAAATAATTTTTTTCACTTACATTTATTTTAGATTTTAATTTTTTTTTCCATACATGAACTCTAAATTTTTCATTTTGTTTACGAGAAAAGTGGGACAAGTTTGGATTTGAAAAAAAGATTGAACATTCAAAATAGAAATGCACAAATGCTGAGAGAGATAATTCCAAAAAGTATCTCTGATTTTGAAGGATAGGCTAAAAGTGTTTTGTTTAGCTCAGGTAAATATCCAACCACACGTAAACTTGAGAATTTAATTTTTTCTACTCCTTGAAATTTTAGGATCATTTTGTCATTTGCATTTTCAACTTGTTTCTTGCAAGCATACCCACCACATTTAAAACATGTTAGGATCAATTACAAATCTCTTTCTTATAAAATTCCACCAAGCTATTAGGGTTTGTACTAGTGGAATTTCCCAAACATGGATAACAAAACTTTGGAGTTCATTTTTAGTGTGTGAAATAATTTTCTTCCCTTACAATTAATATTGTTTTTTTTTTTTTGCCTACATGAACTCTAAAATTTTCATTTTGTTTACGAGAAAAGTGGGACTAGTTGTGATTTTAAAAAAAGATTGAACATCCAAAATGGAAATGCACAAATGCTGAGATATATAATTCAAAAAAGTATCTCTGATTTCGAAGGATAGGTAAAAAGTGGGTTGTTTGGCACTGGTAAATATCCAACCACACGTTAACTTGAGAATTTAATATTTTCTACTCCTTGAAGTTTTTGGATCATTAGGTCATTTCCATCGTCAACATGTTTATTGCATGCATACCCACCACATTTAAAACATGTTAGGATCAATTAGAAATCTCTTTCTTATAAAATTCCACCAAGCTATTAGGGGTCGTACTAGTGGAAGTTCCCAAACATGGATAACAAAAAATTGGAGTTTATTTTTAGTGCGTAAAATAATTTTCTTCACTTATATTGAATATAGTTTTCAAATTTTTTTGCAAACATGAAGTCTAAAATTTTCAAGGCAAATAGATTGCAGCAAAATGAAAATTTTAGAGTTCATGTATGCAAAAAAATTTGAAAACTATAATAAATGTAGGTGAAGAAAATTATTTCACGCACTAAAAATGAACTCCATGGTTTTGTAATCCATGTTTGGGAAATTCCACTAGTACAACCCCATAATAGCATAGAGGAATTTTATAGGAAAGAGACTTCAAACTGATCCTAACATGTTTTAATTGTGATAGATATTCATGCCAGAAACATGTTGAGGATGCAAGTGACCTAATAATCCATAAATTTCAAAGAGTAGAAAAACTTAAATTCCCAAGCTAATGTGTGGTTGGATATTTACAAGAGCCAAACAACCCACTTTTTACCTATCCTTAAAAATCATAGATACTTTTTGGAATTATCTCTCTCAGCATTTGTGCATTTCCATTTTGGAAGTTCAAATTTTTTTTCAGATCCAAACTTGAGTTTTCACTCTCCAATTTTTCTCATCAATAAAAAAGATATAAGGCAAATAGTTGAAACAAAATTAAAATTTTAAAGTTCATGTATGCAAAAAAATTTAAACACTATAATAAATGTAAGCGAAGAAAATTATTTCACGCACAAAAAATGAACTCCAAAGTTTTTTTATCCATGTTAGGGAAATTCCACTAGTACAACTCCCTAAGAGCTTGGTGGAATTTTATAGGAAAGAGATTTCTAACTGATCCTAACATGTTTTAAATGTGGTGGATATGCATGCCAGAAACATGTTGAGGATGCAACTGACCTAATGATCCAAAAATTTCAAGGAGTAGAAAAAATTAAATTCTCAAGTTAACATGTGGTTGGATATTTACCAGAGCCAAACAACCCACTTTTTGCCTATCCTTAAAAATCACTGATACTGTTTAGATTTATCTCTCTCGACATTTGTGCATTTCAATTTTGGATGTTAAATTTTTTTTTCAGATCCAAACTTGAGTTTTCGCTCTCCCATTTTTCTCGTAAACAAAATAAAAAAAGGGCAAATAGATTGCAACAAAATAAAAAATTTAGAGTTCATGTATGCAAAAAAATTCGAACACTATAATAAATGTAAGTGAAGAAAATTATTTCACGCACTAAAAATGAAGTCCAAGGTTTTGTTATCCATGTTTGGGAAATTCCACTAGTAGAACCCCCTAATAGCTTGGTGGAATTTTATAGGAAAGATATTTCTAACAGATCCCAACAAGTTTTTAATGTGTTGGATATTCATGCCATAAACATGTTGAGGATGCAAGTGACCTAATGATCCAAAAATTTCAAGGAGTAGAAAAAATTAATTCTCAAGTTAACGTGTGGTTGGATATTTACTAGAGCCAAACAACCCACTTTTTGCTTATCCTTAAAAATCACAGATAATTTTTGGATTTATCTCTCTCAGCATTTGTGCATTTCCATTTTGGATGTTAATATTTTTTTTCAGATGCAAGCATGAGTTTTCACTCTCCCATTTTTCTCGTAAACAAAAAAGATATAAGGCAAATAGATCACTAGAAAATGAAAATTTTAGAGTTCAAGTATACAAAAAAATTGGAACACTATAATAAATGTATGTGAAGAAAATTATTTCACGCACTTAAAGTGAACTCCAATGTTTTGTTATCCATGTTTGGGAAATTCCATTAGTACAACCCCCTAATAGCTTGGTGGAATTTTATAGGAAAGAAACTTCTCACTGTTCCTAACATGTTTTAAATGTGGTGGATATGCATGCCAGAAACATGTTGAGGATGCAAGTGACCTTCTGATCCAAAAATTTCAAGGAGTAGAAGAAATTAAAGTCTCAAGTTAACGTGTGGTTGGATATTTACCAGAGCCAAACAACCCACTTTTTGCCAAACCTTAAAAATCACTGATAGTTTTTTGAATTATCTCTCTCAGTATTTGTGCATTTCCATTTTGGATGTTCAAATTTCTTTTCAGATCCAAACTTGGGTTTTCACTTTCCCATTTTTCACGTAAACAAAAAAGATATAAGGCAAGGAGTCGCAACAAAATGAAAATTTTAGAGTTCATGTATGCAAAAAATTTGAACACTATAATAAATGTAAGTGAAGAAAATTATTTCACGCACTAAAAATGAACTCCAAAGTCTTGTTGTCCATGTTTGGAAAATTCCACTAGTTCAACCCCCTGATAGCTTGGTGGAATTTTATAGGAAAAAGACTTCAAACTGATTCTAACAAGTTTTAAATTTGGTGGATATGCATGCCAAAAACATGTTGAGGATGCATGCTACCTAATGATCCAAAAATTTCAAGGCGTAGAAAAAATTAAATTCTGTAGTTTACGTGTAGTTCGATATTTAGCAGAGCCAAACAACCCATTTTTTGCCCATCCTTAAAAATCACAGATACTTTTTGGACTTATCTCTCTCAGCATTTTTACATTTCCATTTTGGATGTTAAATTTTTTTTCAGATCCTAACTTGGGTTTTCACTCTCCCATTTTTCAAGTAAACAAAAAAGATTTAGGGCAAATAGATCGCAAAAAAATGAAAATTTTAAAGTTCATGTATGCAAAAAGATTTGAACACTATAATAAATGTAAGTAATGAAAATTATTTCACGCACTAAGAATGAACTCAGAAGTTTTGTTATCCATGTTTGGAAAATTCCACTTGTACAACTTGGTGGAATTTTATAGGAAAGAGACTTCTAACTGATCTTAACATGTTTTAAATGTGGTGGATATGCATGCCAGAAACATGTTGAGGATGCAACTGACCAAATGTTCCAAAAATTTGGAGTAGAAAAAAATTAAATTCTCAACTTAAGATGTGGTTGGATATTTACCAGAGCAAACAACCCACTTTTTGCCTATCCTTAAAAATCACAGATACTTTTTGGAATAATATCTCTCAGCATTTGTGCATTTCCTTTTTGGATGTTAAAATTTTTTTTCAGATCCTAACTTGAGTTTTCAAGCTCCGATTTTGTCGTAAACAAAAATCATATAAGGCAAATAGATCGCAACAAAATGAAAATTTTAGAGTTCATGTATGCAAAAAATTTGGAACACTACAATAAATGTAAGTGAAGAAAATTATTTCACGCACTAAAAATGAACTCCAAAGTTTTGTTATCCATGTTTGGGAAATTCCACTAGTACAACCCCCAAATTGTTTGGCAGATTTTTATAGGAAAGAGACTTCTAACTGATCCAAACATGGTTTAAATGTGGTGGATAAGAATGCCAGAAATATGTTGAGGATGCAAGTGACCTAATGATCCAAAAATTTCAAGGAGTAGAAAAAATTAAATTCTCAAGTTAACGTGTGGTTGGATATTTACCAAAGCCAAACAACCCACTTTTTGCCTATCCTTAAAAATCACAGATACTTTTTGGATTTATCTCTATCAGCATTTGTGCATTTCCATTTTGGATGTTAAAATTTTTGTTCAGATCCAAACTTAGGTTCTCACTCTACCTTTTTTCACGTAAACAAAAAAGATATAGGGCAAATAGATCGCAACAAAATAAAAAATTTTGAGCTCATGAATGCAAAAAAAATTGAACACTATAATAAATATAAGTAAAGAAAATTATTTCACGCTATAAAAATGAACTCCAAAGTTTTGTTATCTGTGTTTGGGAAATTCCACTTGTACAACCCCCTAATAGCTTGGTGGATATGCATGCCAGAAACATGTCGAGGATGCAACTGACCTAATGTTCCAATAATTTCGAGGAGTAGAAAAAATAAAATTCTCAAGTTAAGATATGGTTGGATATTTACCAGAGCAAACAACCCACTTTTTGCCTATCCTTAAAAATCATAGATACTTTTTGGAATTATCTCTCTCAGCATTTATGCATTTCCATTTTTGATGTTCAATTTTTTTTTCAGATCCAAACTTGAGTTATCACTCTCCCATTTTTCTCGTAAACAAAGAAGATATAAGGCAAATGGATCGCAACAAAATGAAAATTTTAGAGTTCATGTATGCAAAAAATTTGAACACTATAAAAAATGTAAGAAAAGAAAACTATTTCACGCACTAAAAATGAACTGCAAAGTTTTGTTATGCATGTTTGGGAAATTCCACCAGTACAACTCCCTAATAGCTTGGTGGAATTTTATAGGAAAGAGACTTCTAACTGATCCTAACATGTTTTAAATTTTGTGGATATGCAAGCCAGAAACATGTTGAGGATGCAAGTGACCTAATGATCCAAAAATTCAACTCTTAAGTTAATGTGTGGTTGGATATTTGCCAAAGCCAAACAACCCATCTTTTGCTTATCCATAAAAATCACAGATACTTTTTGGATTTATCTCCCACATCATTTGTGCATTTCCATTTTGGATGTTAAAATTTTTTTTTCAGAAATAAACTTGCGCTTTCACTCTCCCTTTTTTCTTGTAAACAAAAAAAAAAGGTAAATAGATTGGAACAAAATGAAAATTTTAGAGTTCAAGTATGCAAAAAAAACTGAATACTATAATAAATGTAAGCGAAGAAAATTATTTCACGCACTAAAAATGAATTCCAAAGTTTTGTTATCCATGTTTGGGAAATTCCACTAGTTAAACCCCCTAATAGTTTGGTAGAATTTTATTGGAAAAAGTCTTCTAACAGATCTTAACAAGTTTTAAATGTAGTGGATATGCATGCCTGAAACATGTTGAGAATGCAAGTGACCTAATGATCCAAAAATTTCAAGGAGTAAAACAAATTAAATTCTCAAGTTAACGTGTGGTTGGATATTTACCAGAACCAAACAACCCACTTTTTGCCTATCCTTAAAAATCACAGATACTTTTTGGATTTATCTCTCACAGCATTTGAGCATTTCCATTTTGGATGTTAAATTTTTTTTTTTATCCAAACTTGGGTTTTCACTCTCCCTTTTTTCACGTAAACAAAAAAGATATAAGGCAAATAGATTGAAACAACATGAAAATTTTAGAGTTCATGTATATAATAAATGTAAGTGAAGAAAATTATTTCACGCACTAAAAATGAACTCCAAAGTTTTGTTATCCATGTTTAGGAAATTCCACTTGTACAACCTCCTAATAGCTTGGAGGAATTTTATAGGAAAGAGATTTCTAACTGATCCTAACATGTTTTAAATGTGGTGGATATGCATGTCAGAAACATGTTGAGGATGTAGCAAACCTAATGTTCCAAAAATTTTGAGGAGTAGAAAAAATTAAATTCTCAAGTTAAGATGTGGTTGGATATTTTACAAAGCAAACAACCCACTTTTTGCCTATCCTTAAAAATCACAGATACTTTTTGAAATTATCTCTCTCAGCATTTGTGCAATTCCATTTTGGATGTTCAAAATTTTTTTTCAGATCAAAACTTGAGTATTCACTCCCCCATTTTCTTGAAAACAGAAAAGAAATAAGGCAAATTGATTGCAACAAAATGAAAATTTTAGAGGTCATGTAGGCAAAAAATTTGAACACTATAATAAATTTAAGTGAAGAAAATTATTTCACGCACTAAAAATGAGCACCAAAGTTTTTTTATCCATGTTTGGGAAATTCCACTAGTACAACCCCCTAATAGCTTGGTGGAATTTTATAGGAAAGAGACTTCTAACTGATCCAAACATGTTTTAAATGTGGTGGATATGCATGCCAGAAACATGTTGAGAATGCAAGTGACCTAATGATCCATAAATTTCAAGGAGTAGAAAAAATTAAATTTTCAAGTTAACGTGTGGTTGGATATTTACCAGAGCCAAACAATCCACTTTTTGCCTATCCTTAAAAATCATAGATAGTTTTTTGATTTATCTTTCTCAGCATTTGTGCATTTCCATTTTGGATGTTAAATTTTGTTTTCAAATCCAAACTTGGGTTTTTACTCTCCCTTTTTTCACGTAAACAAAAAAGATATTGGGCAAATAGATCACAACAAAATGAAAATTTTAGAGTTCATGTATGCAAAAAAATTTGAACACTATAATAAATGTATGGATAGAAAATTATTTCACGTACTAAAAATAAACTCCAAAGTTTTGTTATCCATGTTTGGGAAATTCCACTTGTACAACCCCTTAATAGCTTGGTGGACTTTTATAGGAAAGAGACCTCTAACTGATCCTAACATGTTTTAAATGTGGTGGATAAGCATGCCAGAAACATGTGGAAGATGCAACTGACCTAATGTTCCTAAAATTTTGATGAGTAGAAAAAATTAAATTCTCAACTTAAGATATGGTTGGATAATTACCTGAGCAAACAACCCACTTTTTGCCTATCCTTAAAAATCACAGATACTCTTTGGAATTATCTCTCTCAGCATTTGTGCATTTCCATTTTGGATGTTCAAATTATTTTTCAGATCCTAACTTGAGTTTTCACTCTCCCATTTTTCTCGTAAAAAAAAAAATATAAGGCAAATAGATCGCAACAAAATGAAAATTTTAGAGTTCATGTATTCAAAAAAATTTGAACACTTTAATAAATGTAAGTGAAGAAAATTATTTCACTCACTAAAAATGAACTCCAAAGTTTTGTTATCCATGTTATGGAAATTCCACTAGTACAACCCCCTAATAGCTTGGTGGAATTTTATAGGAAAGAGACTTCTAACTGATAGGGCAAATAGATCGCAACAAAATGAAAATTTTAGAGTTCATGAATGCAAAAAAATTTGAACAATATAATAAATGTATGTGAAGAAAATTATTTCACGCACTAAAAATGAACTCCAAAGTTTTGTTATCCATGCTTAGGAAATTCCACTTGTACAACCTCCTAATAGCTTGGTGGAATTTTATAGAAAAGAGATTTCTAACTGATCCTAACATGTTTTAAATGTGGTGGATATGCATGCCAGAAACATGTTGAGGATGCAACTGACCTAATGATCCAAAATTTTCAAGGAGAAGAAAAACTTAAATTCTCAAGCTAATGTGTAGTTGGATATTTACTAGAGACAAACAAGCCTGTTTTGGCCTATCCTTAAAAATCAAAAATACTTTTTGGATTGATCTCTCTCAGCATTTGTACATTTCCTTTTTGGATGTTAATTTTTTTTTTTTCAAATCCGAACATGAGTTTTCACTCTCCCATTTTTCTTGTAAACAAAAAAGAAATAAGGCAAATAGATCGCAACAGAATAAAAATTTTAGAGTTCATGTATGCAAAAAAAACTTGAATACTATAATAAATGTAAGTGAAGAAAATTATTTCATTCACTAAAAATGAATTAAAATTTTTGTTATCCAAGTTTGGGAAATGCCACTTGTACAACCCCCTAATAGCTTCATGGAATTTTATAGGAAAGAGACATCTAACTGATCCTAACAAGTTTTAAAGTGGTGGATATGCCTGCCAGAAACATGTTGAGGATGCAAGTGACCTAATGATCCAAAGTTTTCAAGGAGTAGAAAAATTAAATTCACAAGTTTACGTGTGGTTGGATATTTACAAATGCCAAACAACCCACTTTTTGCCTATCCTTTAAAATCACAGATACTTTTTGGAATTATCTTTCTTAGCAATTGTGCCTTTCCATTTTGCATGTTAAATTTTTTTTTTAGATCGAAACTTTAGTTTTGACTCCCCAGTTTTCTCGTAAACAAAAAAGATATAAGGCAAATAGATCGCAACAAAATAAAATTTTTGAGTTCATGTATGCAAAAAAAATTTAAAACTATAATAAATGTAAGTGAAGAAAACTATTTCATGCACTAAAAATGAACTCCAATATTTTTTATCAATATTTGGGAAATTCCACTAATACAACCACCTAATAGCTTGGTGGAATTTTATAGGAAAGTGACTTATAGCTGATCCTAACATGTTTAAAATGTGGTGGATATGCATGCCAGAAACATATTGAGGATGCAAGTGACCTAGTGATCCAAAAAGTTCAAGGAGTAGAAAAAATTAAATTCTCAAGTTAACGTGTGGTTGGATATTAACGAGAGCCAAACAACCAACTTTTTGCCTATCCTTAAAATTCACAAACACTTTTTGGATTTATCTCTCTCAGCATTTGTGCATTTCCATTTTGGATGTTCAATTTTTTTTCAGATCCAAACTTGACTTTTCACTCTCCCATTTTTCTCGTAAACAAAAAAGATATAAGGCAAATAGATCGCAACAAAATGAAAATATTAGAGTTCATGTATAAAAAAAAATTTGAAATCTATAATAAATGTTAGTGAAGAAAATTATTTCACGCACTAAAAATGAACTCCAAGTTTTTGTTATCCATATTTTGGAAATTCCACTAGTACAACCTCCTAATAGCTTGGTGGAATTTTATAAGAAAGAGACTTACTGATCCTAACATGTTTTAAATGTGGTGGATGCACATGCCAGAAACAAGGTGTAGGATGCATGTGACCTAATGATCCAAAAAATTCAAGGAGTAGAAAAAATTAAATTCTCAAGTTCACGTCTGGTTGGATTTTACTAGAGACAAACAACCCACTTTTCGCCTATCCTCAAATATAACAGATACTTTTTGGATTTCCCATTTTTCTCGTTAAAAAAAAAGATATAACGCAAATAGATCGCAAAAAAATGAAATTTTAGAGTTCATGTATGCAAAAAATTTGAACACTATAGTAAATGTAAGTGAAGAAAATTATTTCACGCAATAGAAATGAACTCCAAAGTTTTTTTATCCATGTTTGGGAAATTCCACTAGTACAACCACCGAATATCTTGGTGGAATTTTATTGGAAAGAGACTTCTAACTGATCCTAACATGTTTTAAATATGGAGGATATACATGCCAGAAACATGTTGAGGATGCAAGTGACTTAATTACCCAAAAATTTCAAGGCGTTGAAAAAATTAAATTCTCAAGTTAACGTGTGGTTGGATATTTACCAGAGCCAAACAACCCACTTTTTGCCTATCCTTAAAATTCATAGATAGTTTTTGGAATTATATCTCTCAGCATTTGTGCATTTCCATTTTGGATGTTAAGATTTTTTTTAGATCCAAACTTTAGTTTTCAGTCTCCCATTTTTCTCGTAAACAAAAAATATATAGGGCAAATAGATCACAACAAAATGAAAATTTTAGAGTTCACGTATTCAAAAAAATTTGAAAACTATAATAAATGCCAGTTAAGAAAATGATTTCACGCACTAAAAATGAACTCCAAAATTTTCTTATCCATGTTTGGGAAATTCCACTAGTACAGCCCCCTAATAGCTTGGTGGAATTTTATAGGAAAGAGACTTCTAACTGATCCTAACATGTTTTAAATGTGGTAGATATGCTTGCCAGAAACATGTTGAGGATGAAAGTGACCTAATGATCCAAAAATTTCTAGGAGTAGAAAATAATAAATTCTCAAGTTAACATGTGGTTGGATATTTACCAGAGCCAAACAACTCACTTTTTGCCTATCCTTAAAAATAACAGCTACTTTATGGATTTATCTCTCTCTGCATTTGTGCATTTCCATTTTTGATATTCGAATTTTTTTTTCAAAACCAAACTTGAGTTTTCGCTCTCCCATTTTTCTCGTAAACGAAAAAGATATAAATCAAATAGATCGCAACAAAATAAAAATTTTAGAGTTCATGTATGCAAAAAAATTTGAACACTATAATAAATGTGAGTGAAGAAAATTATTTCACGCACTAAAAATGAACTCCAACGTTTTGTTATCCATGTTATGGAAATTCCACTAGTACAACCACCTAAGAGCGTGGTGGAATTTTATTGGAAAGAGACTTCTAACTGATCCTAACATGTTTTAAATGTGGTGGATATGCATGCCAGAAACATGTTGAGGATGCAAGTGACCTAATGAACCAAAAATTTCAAGGAGTTGAAAAAATTAAATTTTCAAGTTAACGTGTGGTTGGATATTTACTAGTGCCAAACACTCCACTTTTTGTCTATCCTTAAAAATAACTGATACTTTTTGGAATTATCACTCTCAGCATTTGTGCATCTCCATTTTGGATGTTCTGATTTTTTTTCAGATCCAAACATGACTTTTTCAGTCTCTTATTTTTCTCGTAAACAAAAAAGATATAAGGCAAATAGATCGCAACAAAATGAAAATTATAGAGTTCATGTATGCAAAAACATTTGAACACAATAATTAATGTAAGTGAAGAAAATTATTTCACGCACTAAAAATGTACTCCAAAGTTTGTTATCCATGTTTGGGAAATTCCACTAGTACATCCCTCTAATGTTTGGGAATTTAATAAGAAAGTGACTTCTAACTGGTCCTAACATGTTTTAAATGTGGTGGATATGCAAGCCAGAAACATGTTGAGGGTGCAAGTGACCTAATGATCCAAAAATTTCAAGGAGAAGACAAAATTAAATTCTCAAGTTAACGTGTGGTTGGATATTTTCAAGAGCCAAACAACCCACTTTTAGCCTTTCCTTAAAAATCACAGATACTTTTTGGAATTATCTCTCTCAGCTTTTTTGTATTTCCATTTTGGATGTTCAGATTTTTTTTAAAATCCAAACTTGAGTTTTTACTCACCCATTTTTCTTGTAAACAAAAAAGATTTAGGGCAAAAAGATCGCAACAAAATGAAAATTTTAGAGTTCATGTATGCAAAAAAATTTGAAAACTATAATAAATGTAAGTGAAGAAAATTATTTCACACATTAAATATTAACTCCAAAGTTTTGTTATCCATGTTTGGAAAATTCCACTAATACAACCCTCCAATAGCTTGGTGGAATTTTATGGTAAATAGACTTCTAACTGATCGTAGCATGTTTTAAAGGTGGTGGATATGCATGCTAGAAACATGTTGAGGATACAAGTGACCTAGTTATCCAAAAATTTCTAGAAAAAATTAAATTCTCAAGTTAACGTGTTGTAGGATATTTAGTAGAGCCAAACAACCCACTTTTTGCCTATCCTTTAAAATCACAGATACTTTTTGGATTTATCACTCTCAGCGTTTGTGCGTTTCCATTTTGGATGGTAAAATTTTTTTTCAGATCCAAACTTGAGTTTTCACTCACCCATTTTTCTCGTAAACAAAAAAGATATATAAAGCAAATAGATCGCAATAAAATGAAAATTTTTGAGTTCACGTATGCCAAAAAATTTGAAAATTATAATAAATGTAAGTGAAGAAAATTATTTCACGCAATAAAAATAAACTCCAAAGTTTTGTTATCCATGTTTGGGAAACTCCACTAGTACAACCCCCTAATGGCTTGGTGGAATTTTATAGGAAAGACACTTCTAACTGATCCTAACATGTTTTAAATGTGGTGGATATGCATGCGAGAAACATGTTGAGGATGCAAGTGACCTAATGATCGAAAAATTTCAAGGAGTAGAAAAAATTAAATTCTCAAGTTAACATGTGGTTGGATATTTACCATAGCCAAACAATCCACTTTTTGCCTATCTTTAAAAATCACAGATACTTTTTGGAATTATCTCTCTCAGCATTGGTGCATTTCCATTTTGCAGATTCGAATTTTTTTTCAGATCAAATCTTGAGTTTTAACTCTCCCATTTTTCTCATAAATAAAAAAGATATAAGGCAAATAGATCGCAACAAAATGAATATTTTAGAGTTCATGTATGCAACAAAATTTGAACACTAAAATAAATGTAAGTGAAGAAAATTATTTCACGCACTAAAAATGAACTCCAAAGTTTTGTTATCCGTGTTTGGAAAATTCCACTTGTACAACCCTCTAATAGCTTGGTGGAATTTTATACGAAAGAGACTTCTAACTGATCCTAACATGTTTTAAATGCGGTGGATATGCTTGCCAAAAACATGTCTAGGATGCAAGTGACCTAATGATCCAAAAATTTGAAGGAGTAGAAAAAATTAAATTCTCAAGTTAACGTGTGGTTGGATATTTACAAGAGCCAAACAACCCACTTTTTGCCTTTCCTTAAAAATCACAGATACTTTTTGGAATTATCTCTCTCAGCATTTGTGCATTTCCATTTTGGATGTTCAGATTTTTTTTCAGATCCAAACTGGAGTTTTCACTCTCCCATTTTTCTCGTAAACAAAAAAGATATAAGGGAAATAGTTCGCAACAAAATGAAAATTTAAGAGTTCATATATGCAAAAAAAATTGAAAACTATAATAAATGTAAGTGAAGAAAATTATTTCACGCAATAAAAATGAACTCCAAAGTTTTGTTATCCAGGTTTGGGAAATTCCACTAGTATATCCCCCTAATAGCTTGGTGGACTTTTGTAGGAAAGAGACTTCTAACTGATTCTAACATATTTTAAATGTGGTGGATATGCATGCCAGAAACATGTTGAGGATGCAAGTGACCTAATGATCCAAAAATTTCAAGGAGTAGAAAAAATTAAATTCTCAAGTTAACGTGTGGTTGGATATTAACGAGAGCCAAACAACCAACTTTTTGCCTATCCTTAAAATTCACAAACACTTTTTGGATTTGTCTCTCTCAGCATTTGTGCATTTCCATTTTGGATGTTCAATTTTTTTCAGATCCAAACTTGACTTTTCACTCTCCCATTTTTCTCGTAAACAAAAAAGATATAAGGCAAATAGATCTCAACAAAATGAAAATATTAGAGTTCATGTATAAAAAAAAAATTGAAATCTATAATAAATGTTAGTGAAGAAAATTATTTCACGCACTAAAAATGAACTCCAAGTTTTTGTTATCCATATTTTGGAAATTCCACTAGTACAACCTCCTAATAGCTTGGTGGAATTTTATAAGAAAGAGACTTACTGATCCTAACATGTTTTAAATGTGGTGGATGCACATGCCAGAAACAAGGTGTAGGATGCATGTGACCTAATCATCCAAAAAATTCAAGGAGTAGAAAAAATTAAATTCTCAAGTTCACGTCTAGTTGGATTTTACTAGAGACAAACAACCCACTTTTCGCCTATCCTCAAATATAACAGATACTTTTTGGGTTTCCCATTTTTCTCGTTAAAAAAAAAAGATATAACGCAAATAGATCGCAAAAAAATGAAATTTTAGAGTTCATGTATGCAAAAAATTTGAACACTATAGTAAATGTAAGTGAAGAAAATTATTTCACGCAATAGAAATGAACTCCAAAGTTTTTTTATCCATGTTTGGGAAATTCCACTAGTACAACCACCGAATATCTTGGTGGAATTTTATTGGAAAGAGACTTCTAACTGATCCTAACATGTTTTAAATATGGAGGATATACATGCCAGAAACATGTTGAGGATGCAAGTGACTTAATTACCCAAAAATTTCAAGGAGTTGAAAAAATTAAATTCTCAAGTTAACGTGTGGTTGGATATTTACCAGAGCCAAACAACCCACTTTTTGCCTATCCTTAAAATTCATAGATAGTTTTTGGAATTATATCTCTCAGCATTTGTGCATTTCCATTTTGGATGTTAAGATTTTTTTTAGATCCAAACTTTAGTTTTCAGTCTCCCATTTTTCTCGTAAACAAAAAAGATATAGGGCAAATAGATCACAACAAAATGAAAATTTTAGAGTTCACGTATTCAAAAAAATTTGAAAACTATAATAAATGCCAGTTAAGAAAATGATTTCACGCACTAAAAATGAACTCCAAAATTTTCTTATCCATGTTTGGGAAATTCCACTAGTACAACCCCCTATTAGATTGGTGGAATTTTATAGGAAAGAGACTTCTAACTGATCCTAACATGTTTTAAATGTGGTAGATATGCATGCCAGAAACATGTTGAGGATGCAAGTGACCTAATGATCCAAAAATTTCTAGGAGTAGAAAATAATAAATTCTCAAGTTAACGTGTGGTTGGATATTTACCAGAGCCAAACAACCCACTTTTTGCCTATCCTTAAAAATAACAGCTACTTTATGGATTTATCTCTCTCTGCATTTGTGCATTTCCATTTTTGATATTCGAATTTTTTTTTCAAAACCAAACTTGAGTTTTCGCTCTCCCATTTTTCTCGTAAACGAAAAAGATATAAATCAAATAGATCGCAACAAAATGAAAATTATAGAGTTCATGTATGCAAAAACATTTGAACACAATAATTAATGTAAGTGAAGAAAATTATTTCACGCACTAAAAATGTACTCCAAAGTTTGTTATCCATGTTTGGGAAATTCCACTAGTACATCCCTCTAATGTTTGGGAATTTAATAAGAAAGTGACTTCTAACTGATCCTAACATGTTTTAAATGTGGTGGATATGCAAGCCAGAAACATGTTGAGGGTGCAAGTGACCTAATGATCCAAAAATTTCAAGGAGAAGACAAAATTAAATTCTCAAGTTAACGTGTGGTTGGATATTTTCAAGAGCCAAACAACCCACTTTTAGCCTTTCCTTAAAAATCACAGATACTTTTTGGAATTATCTCTCTCAGCTTTTTTGTATTTCCATTTTGGATGTTCAGATTTTTTTTAAAATCCAAACTTGAGTTTTTACTCACCCATTTTTCTTGTAAACAAAAAAGATTTAGGGCAAAAAGATCGCAACAAAATGAAAATTTTAGAGTTCATGTATGCAAAAAAATTTGAAAACTATAATAAATGTAAGTGAAGAAAATTATTTCACACATTAAATATTAACTCCAAAGTTTTGTTATCCATGTTTGGAAAATTCCACTAATACAACCCTCCAATAGCTTGGTGGAATTTTATGGTAAATAGACTTCTAACTGATCGTAGCATGTTTTAAAGGTGGTGGATATGCATGCTAGAAACATGTTGAGGATGCAAGTGACCTAGTTATCCAAAAATTTCTAGAAAAAATTAAATTCTCAAGTTAACGTGTTGTAGGATATTTAGTAGAGCCAAACAACCCACTTTTTGCCTATCCTTTAAAATCACAGATACTTTTTGGATTTATCACTCTCAGCGTTTGTGCGTTTCCATTTTGGATGGTAAAATTTTTTTTCAGATCCAAACTTGAGTTTTCACTCACCCATTTTTCTCGTAAACAAAAAAGATATATAAAGCAAATAGATCGCAACAAAATGAAAATTTTTGAGTTCACGTATGCCAAAAAATTTGAAAATTATAATAAATGTAAGTGAAGAAAATTATTTCACGCAATAAAAATAAACTCCAAAGTTTTGTTATCCATGTTTGGGAAATTCCACTAGTACAACCCCCTAATGGCTTGGTGGAATTTTATAGGAAAGACACTTCTAACTGATCCTAACATGTTTTAAATGTGGTGGATATGCATGCGAGAAACATGTTGAGGATGCAAGTGACCTAATGATCGAAAAATTTCAAGGAGTAGAAAAAATTAAATTCTCAAGTTAACATGTGGTTGGATATTTACCATAGCCAAACAATCCACTTTTTGCCTGTCTTTAAAAATCACAGATACTTTTTGGAATTATCTCTCTCAGCATTTGTGCATTTCCATTTTGCAGATTCGAATTTATTTTCAGATCAAATCTTGAGTTTTAACTCTCCCATTTTTCTCATAAATAAAAAAGATATAAGGCAAATAGATCGCAACAAAATGAATATTTTAGAGTTCATGTATGCAACAAAATTTGAACACTAAAATAAATGTAAGTGAAGAAAATTATTTCACGCACTAAAAATGAACTCCAAAGTTTTGTTATCCGTGTTTGGGAAATTCCACTTGTACAACCCTCTAATAGCTTGGTGGAATTTTATACGAAAGAGACTTCTAACTGATCCTAACATGTTTTAAATGCGGTGGATATGCTTGCCAGAAACATGTCTAGGATGCAAGTGACCTAATGATCCAAAAATTTCAAGGAGTAGAAAAAATTAAATTCTCAAGTTAACGTGTGGTTGGATATTTACAAGAGCCAAACAACCCACTTTTTGCCTTTCCTTAAAAATCACAGATACTTTTTGGAATTATCTCTCTCAGCATTTGTGCATTTCCATTTTGGATGTTCAGATTTTTTTCAGATCCAAACTGTAGTTTTCACTCTCCCATTTTTCTCGTAAACAAAAGAGATATAAGGGAAATAGTTCGCAACAAAATGAAAATTTAAGAGTTCATATATGCAAAAAAAATTGAAAACTATAATAAATGTAAGTGAAGAAAATTATTTCACGCAATAAAAATGAACTCCAAAGTTTTGTTATCCAGGTTTGGGAAATTCCACTTGTATATCCCCCTAATAGCTTGGTGGACTTTTGTAGGAAAGAGACTTTTAACTGATTCTAACATATTTTAAATGTGGTGGATATGCATGCCAGAAACATGTTGAGGATGCAAGTGACCTAATGATCCAAAAATTTCAAGGAGTGGAAAAAATTAAATTCTCAAGTTAATGTGTGGTTGGATATTTACTAGAGCCAAACAACCCACTTTTTTCCTTTCCTTAAAAATCACAGATACTTTTTGGAATTATCTCTCTCAGCATTAGAGTATTTCCATTTCGGATGTTCAAATTGTTTTTCAGATCCAAACTTGTGTTTTCACTCTCCCATTTTTTTCGTAAACAAAAAAGATATGAGGTAAAAAGATCGCAACAAAATGAAAGTTTTAGAGTTCACGTATGCAAAATAATTTGAAAACTATAATAATTGTAAGTGAGGAAAATTATTTCACGCACTAAAAATGAACTCCAAAGTTTTGTTATCCATGTTTGGGAAGTTCCTCTTGTACAACCCCCTAATAGCTTGGTGAAATTTTATACAAAAGAGACTTCTAACTGATCCTAACATGTTTTAAATGTGGTGGATATGCTTGCCAGAAACATGTCTAGGATGCAAGTAACGTAATGATCCAAAAATTTCAAGGAGTAGAAAAATTTAAATTCTCAAGTTAACGTGTGGTTGGATATTTACCAGAGCCAAACAACCGACTTTTTGCCTATCCTTAAAAATCACAGATACTTTTTGGATTTATCGATATCAAAATTTGTGCATTTCCATTTTGGATGTTCAGATTTTCTTTCAGATCCAAACTTGAGTTTTTAGTGTCCCATTTCTCTCGTAAAAAAAAAGATATAAGGCAAAGAGATCGCAACAAAATTAAAATTTTGGAGTTCACGTATGCAAAAATGTTTGAAAACTATAACAATTCTAAGTGAAGAAAATTATTTCACGCACTAAAAATGAACTCCAAAGTTTTGTTATCCATGTTTGGGAAAATCCACTTGTACAACCCCCTAATAGCTTGGTGGAATTTTATACGAAAGAGACTTCTAACTGATCCTAACATGTTTTAAATGTGGTGGATATGCATGCCAGAAACAAGTCTAGGATGCAAGTGACCTAATGATCCAAAAATTTCAAGGAGTAGAAAAAATTAAATTCTCAAGTTAACGTGTGGTTGGATATTTACCAGAGCCAAACAACCCACATTTTTCCCATCCTTAAAAATCATAGTTACTTTTTGGATTTATCACTCTCAGAATTTGTGCATTTCCATTTTGGATTTTCAGATTTTCTTTCAGATCGAAACTTGAGTTTTCAGTCTCCCATTTTTCTCGTAAAAAAAAAAAGATATAAGGCAAAGAGATCGCAACAAAATTAAAATTTTAGAGCTTATGTTAGCAAAAAAAATTGAAAACTATAATCAAAGTAAGTGAAGAAAATTATTTCACGAACTAAAAATGAACTCCAAAGTTTTGTTACCCATGTTTTGGAAATTCCACTAGTACAACCCTCTAATAGCTTCTGGGAATTTTAAAGGAAAGTGACTTCTAACTGATCCTAACATATTTTAAATGTGGTGGATATCCATGCCAAAAACAAGTTGAGGATGCAAGTGACCTAATGATTTAAAAATTTTAGGGAGTAGAAAAAATTTAATTCTCAAGTTAATGTGTGGTTGGATATTTACTAGAGCCAAACAACCCACTTTTTGCCTATCCTTAAAAATCACAAATACTTTTTGGCATTATCACTCTCAGCATTTTTTCATTTCCATTTTGGATGTTCAAATTTTTTTTCTGATCCAAAATTGAGTTTTCACTCTCCCATTTTTCTCGTAAACTAAAAAGATATAAGGCAAATATATCGCAACAAAATGAAAATTTTAGAGTTCATGTAGGCAAAAAAAAAATTAAAAACTATAATATATGTAAGGGAAGAAAATTATTTCACGCACTAAAAATGAACTTCAAAGTTTTGTTATCCGTGTTTGTGAAATTCCTCTTGTACAACCCCCGAATAGCTTGGTGGAATTTTATAGGAAAGAGACTTCTAACTGATCCTAACATGTTTTAAATGTCGTGGATATGCATGCCAGAAACATGTTGAGGATGCAAGTGACCTAATGATCCAAAAATTTCAAGGCATAGAAAAAATTAAATTCTCAAGTTAACATGATGTTCGATATTTACCAGAGCCAAACAACCCACTTTTTGCCTATCCTTAAAAATCACTGAAACTTTTTTGAATTATCTCTCTCAGCATTTCTGCATTTCCATTTTGGGTGTTCAAATTTTTTTTTCAGATCCACACTAGAGTTTTCATTCTCCCATTTTTCTCGTAAACAAAAGAGATATATGGCAAGTAGATCGCAACAAAATGAAAATTTTAGAGTTCGCGTATGCAAAAAAAATTGAAAACTATAATAAATGTTATTTCACCCAGTAAAAATGAACTGCAAAGTTTTGTTATCCATGTTTGGGAAATTCCACTAGTACATCCCCCTAATAGCTAGGTGGAATTTTATAGGAAAGAGACTTCTAATGTGGTGGATATGCATGCCAGAAACAAGTTCAGGATGCAAGTGACCTAATGATCAAAAAATTTCAAGGAGTAGAAAAAATTAAATTCTCAAGTTAACGTGTGGTTGGATATTTACAAGTGGCAAACAACCCACTTTTAGCCTATCCTTAAAAATCACAAATACTTTTTGGAATTATCCCTCTCACCATTTGTGCATTTCCATTTTGGATGCTCAGATTTTTTGTCAGATCCAAACTTTAGTTTTCAACCTCCTATTTTTCTCGTAAAAAAAAATATAAGGTAGATAGATCTCAACAAAATGAAAATTAAAGAGTTCATGCATGCAAAAAAATTTGAATACTATAATAAATTTAAGTGAAGAAAATTATTTCACGCACTAAAAATGAACTCCAAAGTATTGTTATCCATGTTTGGGAAATTTTACTAGTACAACCCCCTATTAGCTTGTTGCAATGTTATAGGAAACATACTTCTAACTGATCCTAAAATGTTTTAAATGTGGTGGATATGCATGCCAGAAACATGTTGAGAATGCAAGTGACCCAACGATCAAAAAATTTCAAGGAGTAGAAAAAATTAAATTCTCAAGTTAACGTGTCGTTGGATAATTACCAGAGCCAAACAACCCACTTTTTGCTTATCCTTAAAAATGACAGATAGTTTTTGGAATTATCTCTCTCAGTATTTGGGCATTTCCATTTCGGATGTTCAAATTGTTTTTCAGATCCAAAGTTGAGTTTTCACTCTCCCATTTTTCTCGTAAACAAAAAAGATATAAGGCAAATAGATTGCAACAAAATGAAAATTTAAGAGTTCATGTACGCAAAAAAAAATTAAAAACTATAATAAATGTAAGTGAAGAAATTATTTCACGCAATAAAAATGAACTCCAAAGTTTTGTTATCAATGTTTGGGAAATTCCACTAGTACAACCCCCTAATTGCTTGGTGGAATTTTATAGGAAAGAAACTTCTAACTTATCCGAACATGTTTTAAATGTGGTGGATATGCATGCCAGAAACATGAGGATGCAAGTGACCTAATGATAAAAAATTTCAAGGAGTAGATAAAATTAAATTCTCAAGTTAATGGGTGGTTGGATATTTACCAGAGCCAAACAACCCACTTTTTGTCTATCCTTTAAAATCATAGATATTTTTGGAATTATCTCTCTCAGCATTTGTGCCTTTCCATTTTGGATTTTCAAATTTTTTTTCAGATTCAAACTTGAGTTTTCACTCTCCCATTTTTCTCGTAAACAAAAAAGATATAAGGCAAATAGATCGCAACAAAATAAAATTTTAGAGTTCATGTTTGCAAAAAAATTTGAAAACTATAATAAATGTAAGTGAAGAAAATTATTTCACGCACTAAAAATGAACTCCAAAGTTTTGTTATCCATGTTTGGGAAATTCCACTAGTACGTCCCCCTAATAGCTTGGTGGAATTTTATAAGAAAGAGACTTCTAATTGATCCTAACATGTTTTAAATGTGGTGGACATGCATGCCAGAAACATGTTGAGGATGCAAGTGACCTAGTGATCCTAAAATTTGGAGTAGAAAAAATTAAATTCTCAAAGTTAACCTGTGGTTGGAGATTTACCATAGCCAAACAACCAACTTTTTGCCTTTCCTTAAAAATCACAGATACTTTTTGGAATTATCTCGCTCAGCATTTGTACATTTCTATTTTGGATGTTCAGATTTTTTTTTGTATCCAAACTTGAGTTTTCACTCACCCATTTTTCTCGTATAAAAAAAAGGTATGGGGCAAATAGATTGCAATAAAATGAAAATTTAAGAGTTCATGTATGCAAAAAAATTTGAAAACTATAATAAATGTAAGTGAAGAAAATTATTTCACGCTCTAAAAAAAAAACTCCTAAGTGTTTATCCATGTTTGGGAAATTCCATTAGCACAACCCTCTAATAGCTTGGTCGAATTTTATAGGAAAGAGACTTCTAACTAATGCAAACATGTTTTAATGGTGGTGGATATGCATGCCAAAAACATGCTGAGGATGAAAGTGACCAATGATCCAAAATTTCAAGGAGTAGAAAAAATTAAATTCTCAAGTTAACGTGTGGTAGGATATTTACTAGGGCCAAATAACCCACTTTTTGCCTATCCTTTAAAGTCACAGATACTTTTTGGATTTATCTCTCTCACCATTTGTGCATTTTCATTTTGGAGGTTCAATTTTTTTTTCAGATCCAAACTTGAGTTTTCACTCACCCATTTTTCTCGTAAACAAAAAAGATATCAGGCAAATTGATCGCAACAAAATGAAAGTTTTAGAGTTTATGTATGCAAAAAAAATTGAAAACAATAATAAATGTAAGTGAAGAAAATTATTTCACGCACTAAAAATGAACTCCAAAGTTTTGTTATCCATTTTTGGGAAATTCCACTAGTACAACCCCCTAATAGCCTGGTGGAATTTTATAGGAAATGGACTTCTACCTGATCCTAAAATGTTTTAAATATGGTGGATATGCATGCCAAAAACATGTTGTGGATGCAAGTGACCTAATGATCCAAAAATTTCAAGGAGTAGAAAAAAATAAATTCTCAAGTTAAAGTGTGGATGAATATTTACTAGAGCCAAACAACCCACTTTTTTCCTATCCTTAAAAATCATAGATACTTTTTGGAATTATCTTTCTCAGCATTTGTGCATTACCATTTTGGATGTTCAAATTATCTTTTAGATCCAAACATGAGTTTTCAATCTCCCATTTTTCTCGTAAAAAAAAAATATATAAGGCAAAGAGATCGCAGTAAAATTAAAATTTTAGAGTTCATGTAAGCAAAAAAAATTGAAAATTATAGAAGAAGTAACTCAAGAAAATTATTTCATGCACTATAAATGAACTCCAAAGTTTTGTTATCCATTCTTGGGAAATTCCACAAGTACAATCCCCAAATCGCTTGTTAGAATTTTATAGGAAAGAGACTTCTAACGGATCCTAACATGTTTTAAATGTGGTGGATATGCATTCCAAAAACAAGTTGAGGACGCAAGTGACCTAATGATCCAAAAATTTCAAGGAGTAGAAAAAATTAAATTCTCAAATTAATGAGTGGTTGGATATTTACTAGAGCCAACCAACCCACTTTTTACCTATCCTTAAAAATTACACATACTTTTTGGAAATATCTCTCTCAGCATTTTTGAATTTCCATTTTGGATGTTCAATTTTTTTTTCTAATCCAAACTTGAATTTTCACTCTCCCATTTTTCTCGTAAACAAAAAAGATATTAGGCAAATAGATCGCAACAAAATGAAAATTTTAAAGTTCATCTATGCAAAAAAATTTGAAAACTATAATAAATTTAAGTGAAGAAAATTATTTCACGCACTAAAAATGAACACTAAAGTTTTGTTATCCACGTTTGGGAAATTCAACTAGTACAACCCCACAATAGCTTGGTGGAATTTTAAAGGAAAGAGACTTCTAACTGATCCTAACATGTTTTAAATGTGGTGGATATGCATGCCAAAAATATGTTGAGGATGCAAGTGACCTAATGTTCCAAAAATTTCAAGGAGTAGAAAAAATTAAATTCTAAAGTTAATGTGTGGTTGGATATTTACTAGAGCCAAACAACCCAGTTTTTGCCTATCCTTAAAAATCACGTATACTTTTTGGAATTATCTCTCTCAGCAATTGTGCATTTCCATTTTGGATGTTCAAATTTTATTTCAGATCCAAACTGGAGTTTTCACTCTCCCATTTTTCTCGTAAACAAAAAAGATATAAGGCAAATAGATCGCAACAAAATGAAAATTTTAGAGTTCGCGTATGCAAAAATATTTGAAAACTATAATAAATGTAATTGAAGAAAATTATTTCATGCACTAAAAAAATAACTCCAAGTTTTTGTTATCCAAGTTTGGGAAATTCCACTAGTACAACCCCCTATTAGCTTCGTGGAATTTTGTAGGAAAGAGACTTCTAACTGATCCTAACATGTTTTGAATGTGGTAGATATGCATGCCAGAAACATGTGTAGGATGAAAGTGACCTAATGATCCAAAAATTTCTAGGAGTAGAAAACATTAAATTCTCAAATTAAAGTGTGTTTGGATATTTACTAGAGCCAAACAACCCACTTTTTGCCTATCCTTAAAAATCACAGATACTTTTTCGATTCATTGCTCTCTGAATTTGTGCATTTCCATTTTGGATTTTCTAATTTTTTTTCAGATCCAAACTTGAGTTTTCACTCTCCCATTTTTCTCATAAAAAAAAAAATAAGGCAACAAGATCTCAACAAAATGAAAATTTTAGAGTTCATGTTTGGAAAAAAATTTGAAAACAATAATAAATGTTAGTGAAGAAAATTATTTCACCCACTAAAAATAAACTCCAAAGTTTTGTTTTCCATGTTTGGGAAATTCCACTAGTACAACCCCCTAATAGCTTGTTGTAATTTTATAGGAAAGAGACTTCTAACTGATCCTAAATGTTTTAAACGTGGTGGATATGCATGCCAGAAACATCTTGAGAATCCAAGTCACCTAATGATCCAAAAATTTGAAGAAGTAGAAAAAATTAAATTCTCAAGTTAACGTGTTGTTGGATATTTACCTAAGCCAAACAACCCACTTTTTGCCTATCGTTGAAAATCACAGTTACTTTTTGGAATTATCTCTCTCAGCATTTGTGCATTTCCATTTTGGATGTTCAAATATTTTTTCTGATCCAAACTTGAGTTTCCACTCTCCCATTTTTCTTGTAAACAACAAAGATATTAGGCAAATAGATTGGAATAAATTAAACATTTTAGAGTTCACGTGTGCAAAAAAATTTGAAAACCATAATAAATGTAAGTGAAGAAAATTATTTCACGCACTAAAAATGTACTCCAAAGTTTAATTATCCAAGTTTGGGAAATTCCACTAGTACAACCCCCTAATAGGTTGGTGGAATTTTATAGAAAAGAGACTTCTAACTGATCCTAACATGTTTTAAATGTGGTGGATATGCATGCCAGAAACATGTTGAGGATGCAAGTGACCTAATGATTCAAAAATTTCTAGGTGTAGAAAAAAATAAATTCTCAAGTTAACGTGTGGTTGGATATTTACCACAGCCAATCAACCCACTTTTTCCCTTTCCTTAAAAATCACAGATACTTTTTGGAATTATCTCGCTCAGCATTTTTGCATTTCCATATTGGATGTTAAGATTTTTTTTTCAGATCCAAACTTGAGTTTTCACTCAACCATTTTTGTCGAAAAAAAAACGATATAGGGAAATAGATCGCAACAAAATGAAAATTTAAGAGTTCATGTATGCAAAAAAATTTGAAAACTAAATGTAAGTGAAGAAAAATATTTCACGCTCTAAAAATAAACTCTGAAGTTGTTTATCCATGTTTGGGAAATTCCACTAGTACAACCCTCTAATAGCTTGGTGGAATTTTATAGGAAAAGGACTTCTAACTAATGCCAACATGTTTTAATGGTGGTGGATGTGCATGCCAGAAACATGTTGAGGGTGCAACTGACCTAGTGATCCAAAAATTTCAAAGTGTAGAAAAAATTAAAATCTCAAGTTAACGTGTGGTCAGATATTTACTAGGGCCAAACAACCCACTTTTTGCCGATCCTTTAAAATCACAGATACTTTTTGGATTTATCTCTCTCATCATTTGTGCATTTCCATTTTGGAGGTTTAAATTTTTTTCAGATCCAAACTTGAGTTTTCACACACCCATTTTTCTCGTAAACAAAAAAGATATCAGGCAAATAGATCGCAACAAAATGAAAATTTTTGAGTTCATGTATGCAAAAAAATTTGAAAACTATAATAAATGTAAGTGAAGAAAATTATTTCACGCACGAAAAATGAACTCCAAGGTTTTGTTATCCATGTTTGGGAAATTCCAGTAGTACAACCCCCTAATAGGCTTGTGGAATTTTATAGGAAAGAGATTTATAACTGATTGTAAAATGTTTTAAATATGGTGGATATGCATGCCAGAAACATGTTGTGGATGCAAGTGACCTATTGATCCAAAAATTTCAAGGAGTAGAAAAAATTAAATTCTCAAGTTAACGTGTGGTTGGATATTTACTACAGCCAAACAACCCACTTTTTGGCTATCCTTAAAAATCACAGATACTTTTGGGAATTATCTCTCTCAGCATTCGTGCATTTCCATTTTGGATGTTCAGATTTTCTTTCAGATCCAAACTTGAGTTTTTTGTCTCCCATTTTTCTCGTAAAAAAAAAATGTAAGGCAAAGAGATCGCAACAAAATTAAAAATTTTGAGTTCATGTAAGCAAAAAAATTGAAAACTATAATAAAAATAAGTGAAGAAAATTATTTCATGCACTAAAAATGATCTCCAATGTTTTGTTATCCATATTTGGGAAATTCCACTAGTACAACCCCCTAATAGCTTGTTGGAATTTTATAGGAAAAAGACTTCTAACTGATCCTAACATGTTATAAATGTGGTGGGTATGCATGCCAGAAACAAGTTGAGGATGCAAGTGACCTAATGATCCAAAATTTTCAAGGAGTAGAAAAAATTAAATTCTAAAGTTAATGTGTGGTTGGATATTTACAAGAGCCAAACAACCTACTTTTTGCCGATCCTTAAAAATCACTGATACTTTTTGGAATTATCTCTCTCAGCATTTGTGTATTTCCATTTTGGATGTTCAAATTTTTTTTTCAGATCCAAACAGCAGTTTTCACTCTTCCATTTTTCTCGTAAACAAAAATTATATAAGGCAAATAGCTCGCAACAAAATGAAAATTTTAGAGTTCGCGTATGCAAAAAAAATTGAAAACTATAATAAATGTAAGTGAAGAAAATTATTTCACGCACTAAAAAAATAACTCCAGGGTTTTGTTATCCATGTTTGGGAAATTCCACTAGTACAACCCCCTATTAGCTTGGTGGAATTTTAGAGGAAAGAGACTTCTAACGGATCCTAACATGTTTTAAATATGGTGGATATTCATTCCAGAAACATGTGTAGGATGAAAGTAACCTAATGATCCAAAAATTTCAAGGAGTAGAAAACATTAAATTCTCAAGTTAATATGTGGTCGGATATTTACCGGAGCAAAACAACCCACTTTTTGCCTATTCTTAGAAATCACATATACTTTTTCGATTTATCGCTCTCAGAATTTGTGCATTTCCATTTTGGATGTTCAAAATTTTTTTCAGATCCAAACTTGAGTTTTCACTCTCCCATTTTTCTCGTAAACAAAAAAGATATTAGGCAAAAAGATTGCAACAAAATGAAAATTTTTGAGTTCATGTTTGCAAAAAAATTTGAACACAATAATAAATGTCAGTGAAGAAAATTATTTCACGCACTAAAAATGAACTCCAAAGTTTTGTTATCCATTTTTGGGAAATTCCACTAGTACAACCCCCTAATAGCTTGGTGGAATTTAATAGGAAAGAGACTTCTAACTGGTCCTAACATGTTTTAAATGTGGTGGATATGCATGCAAGAAACATATTGAGGATGCAAGTGACCTAATGATCCAAAAATTTTTAAGGAGTAGATAATATTAAATTCTCAAGTTAATGTGTGGTTGGATATTTACATGTGCCAAACAATCCAGTTTTTGCCAATCCTAAAAAATCACAGATGCTTTTTAGATTTATCTCTCTCAGCATTTATGCATTTCCAATTTGGATGTTCAAATTTTTTTCAGATCCAAACTTCAGTTTTCACTCTCCCATTTTTCTCATAAACAAAAAAGATATATGGCAAATATATCGCAACAAAATGAACATTTTAGAGTTCATTTATGCAAAAAAAATTGAATACTATAATAAATGTAAGTGAAGAAAATTATTTCACGCAGTAAAAATGAACTCCAAAGTTTTGTTATCCATGTTTGGGAAATTCCACTAGTACAACCCCCTAATAGCTTGGTGGAATTTTATAGGAAAGAGACTTTTAATGTGGTGGATATGCATGCAAGAAACAAGTTGAGGATGCAAGTGACCTAATGATCCAAAAATGTCATGGTGTAGAAAAAATTAAATTCTCAAGTTAACGTGTGGTTGGATATTTACAAAAGCCAAACAACCCACTTTTAGCTTATCCTTAAAAATCACAGATAATTTTTGGAATTGTCTCTCTCAGCATTTGTACATTTCCATTTTGGATGTTGAGATTTTCTTTCAGATCCAAATTTCAGTTTTGTTACTCCCATTTTTCTCGTAAAAAAATAAAATATATAAGGCCAAGAGGTCACAACAAAATTAAAATTTTACCGGTCATGCCAGCAAAAAAAATTGAAAACTATAATAAAAATAAGTGAAGAAAATTATTTCACGCACTAAAAATGAACTCTAAAGTTTTGTTATCCATGTTTTGGAAATTCCACTAGTACAACCCCATAATAGCTTTTTGGAATTTTCTAGGAAAGAGACTTCTAACTGATCCTAACATGTTTTAAATGTGGTGGATATGTATGCCAGAAACAAGTTGAGGATGCAAGTGACCTAATGATCCAAAATTTTCGAGTAGAAAAAATAAAATTCTAAAGTTAATGTGTGGTTGGATATTTACAAGAGCCAAACAACCCACTTTTAGCCTTTCCTTAAAAATCACAGATACTTTTTGGAATTTTCCCTCTCAGCATTTGTGCATTTCCATTTTGGATGTTCAGATTTTTTGTCTGATCCAAACTTTAGTTTTCACTCTCCTATTTTTCACGTAAAAAAAAAGAATATAAGGCAGATAGATCTGAACAAAATGAAACTTTAAGAGTTCATGTATGCAAAAAAATTTGAATACTATAATAAATTTAAGCGAAGAAAATTATTTCGCGCACTAAAAATAAACTCCAAAGTATTGTTATTCATGTTTGGGAAATTCCACTAATACAACCCCCTAATAGCTTGTTGGAATGTTATAGGAAAGAGACTTCTAACTGATCCTAACAAGTTTTAAATGTGGTGGATATGCATGCCAGAAACATCTTGAGGATGCAAGTGACCTAATGATCCAAAAAGTTCAAGGCGTAGAAAAAATTAAATTCTCAAGTTAACGTGTGGTAAGATAATTACCAGAGCCAAACAAATCACTTTTTGCTTATCCTTAAAAATGACAGATACTTTTTGGAATTATCTCACTCAGTATTTGTGCATTTCAATTTCGGATGTTCAAATTTTCTTTCAAATCCAAAGTTGAGTTTTCACTCTCCCATTTTTCTCGTAAACAAAAAAGATATAAGGCAAATAGATCGCAATAAAATGAAAATTTAAGAGTTCATGTACGCAAAAAAAATTTAAAAACCTATAATAATAAGTGAAGAAATTATTTCACGCACTAAAAATGAACTCCAAAGTTTTGTTATCAATGTTTGGGAAATTTCACTAGTACAACCCCCTAATAGCTTGGTGGAATTTTATAGGAAAGAGACTTTTAACTTATCCGAACATGTTTTAAATGTGGTGGAAATGCATGCCTGAATCATGAGGATGCAAGTGACCTAATGATCCAAAAATTTCAAGGAGTAGAAAAAATTAAATTCTCAAGTTAATGGGTGGTTGGATACTAACCAGAGCCAAACAACCCACATTTGGCCTATCCTTAAAAATCATAGATACTTTTTGGAATTATCTCTCTCAGCATTTGTGCATTTCCATTTTGGATGTTCAAATTTTTTTTCAGATCCAAACTTGAGTTTTCACTCTCCTATTTTTCTCGTAAAAAAAAAGATATAAGGCAAAGAGATCGCAAAAAAATGAAAAGTTTAGATTAGAGTTCATGTATCCAAAAAAATTTGAAAACTATAATAAATCTCTTTCACTAGTACAACCCCCTAATAGCTTGGTGGAATTTTATAGGAAAGAGACTTCTAACTGATCCTAACATGTTTTAAATGTAGTGGATATGAATGCCAGAAACATGTTGAAGATTCAAGTGACCTAATGATCCAAAAATTTCAAGGAGTAGAAAAAATTAACTTCTCAAGTTAACATGTGGTTGGATATTTACCAGAGCCAAACAACCTACTTTTTTCCGATCCTTAAAAATCACTAATACTTTTGGAATTATCTCTCTGAGCATTTGTGCATTTCCATTTTGGATGTTCAAATGTTTTTTCAAACCAAACTGGAGTTTTCACTCTTCCATTTTTCTCGTAAACAAAAAAGATATAAGGCAAATAGATCACAACAAACTAAAAATTTTAGAGTTTGCGTATGCAAAAAAAATTGAAAACTATAATAAATGTAAGTGAAGAAAATTATTTCACGCACTAAAAAAATAACTCCAGGGTTTTGTTATCCATGTTTGGAAAATTCCACTAGTACAACCCCCTATTAGCTTGGTGGAATTTTATAGGAAAGAGATGTTATGCATGAAATAACATTATTATTTTAGTTTTTTTATTTAATTTAATTTATTTTATTTCAGTTTGGGCCATAGGGGTATTTTTGGAATTATTTATTAATAAGGATATTTTTGAAATATTTTATTCATAGGGATATTTCTGTAATATTTTATTAAACCCTAACCGGGTGAACCCTATTTAAGGGGTAAGAGTAATAAGAAAAGGAAGCATTGAAGTATTAAGAATTAGGTTAAATCTAGCGTAGAGAGGCTAAGAGTTCTCCTCAATGAGCTCTAGGGTTTTCAAGCTTCCCTTTGGCTTGATCTTCGTTTTCGTCTTTCCCATGTCTTCCTACTACCCCTATGGTAATGCTCGGAAGATCCGTAACCCGTGGCAGATTGCAGATCCTCCCAAAGAATCCATGTGTCAGATCCGGGACCGTAACAACCGGTATCAGAGCAGGAACACAATGAATTATTCTATATATCAAGAAGGAACACAAGCTTGCATGGAGAAGGTATACAATTCTGCGGATAAACTATGTAAAGAATTTGGAGAGACACGAGCATTATATGAAATTTTCATGGAATGCTGGACAAGGGAGCCACGCACTACCGCAAAACAGGTCACACGACCTGAATTCGCTGAGCATGACAGCCGCACAGAAGACACAGAAGCTCCCTCGGACGAACAGAAGACTGTCTCGAGAAAGCTCTCCAAAAATTGAAAATCCGATGGCGGATACACCGGAATTTCAAAAACAAAAGAGGATCACCGTTTCCCAATGGACGACGTGCGTATCTCCACACCTAAGCTGCAGCGGGGAGGTGATTTCCTAACAGAGGAAATCCCGAAATCGTCGGCACCGAAGGATTTTGGGATGACCAAAAATCTGAAATCGGAGGTGAATAGAAAATTCCGTCGTCGCCGTAGGCAAAATTTTTGATGGAATTTTCGCTGGACTGTGTTCCGAGGGGCTGAGAAACAGAGGTTCTCTGTCTCGGCAATGCTCCCAGCGGCGAAGCCCCAACGGGCTTCTCGTCGCCACTGGCGAAGCAGGATAGTTCGTCGGCGCCGTAAGAAACTTTTCCGCAAGGGATATCGATTCCGGGAGGCTGAGGAACGACGATTCATGAGTTTCCGAGACCCCTCTGTCTCGGAAACTATCCAGGTGGCGAAGCCCCGACGGGCTGCGATTCGCCACCAGAACATTAGGCGATTCCGTCGGTGCCGGGAGAGAGGAAGAAGACGCCCATCGCCAGACTTCGTCGGTGTCGTGAGGGACGGAACCGCCGGCCGCAGAGTTTGGGAGCCGAAGGAAGAAGACGACTCCCGATTAAATTTTCCTAACTTAGGAAAATTTAATCGGCCCGGTCCGTTGAGTCGCACGCTGGACCGGGTTCATGAACCGAGTGAACCCAGGTTAACTCGGACCGGCCCAAAAAAAAAAAAATTGGCATCCAGAAGAGGGGGTCGTGCACCGGACCGGGTTCCTGAACCAAGTCAACCCAGGTTAACTCAGACAGGGCAAAAAAAAAAAAAAAAAAAAAATGGCATCCTGAAAGGGGTCATAGCTATCGCGGATGCTACTATGGCACTGGTGGAGACATCGGCATACAGACACTACTTTTGAGCTTGAGGACAAGCTCGTCTTCCAAGGGGGGTGTAATGTTATGCATGCAATAACATTATTATTTTAGTTGTTTTATTTAATTTACTTTATTTTATTTCTGTTTGGGCCATAGGGGTATTTTTGGAATTATTTATTAATAGGGATATTTTTGGAATATTTTATTCATAGGGATATTTCTGTAATATTTTATTAAACCCTAACCGGGTGAACCCTATTTAAGGGGTAAGAGTAATAAGAAAAGGAAGCATTGAAGTATTAAGAATTAGGTTAAATCTAGCGTAGAGAGGCTAAGAGTTCTCCTTAACGAGCTCTAGGGTTTTCAAGCTTCCCTTTGGCTTGATCTTCTTTTTCGTCCTTCTCATGTCTTCCTACTACCCCTATGGTAATGCTTGGAAGACCCGTAACCCGTGGCAGATTGTAGATCCTCCCAAACAATCCACGTGTCAGATCCGGGACCGTAACAAGAGACTTCTAAAGGATCCTAACATGTTTTAAATGAGGTAGATATGCATTCCAGAAACATGTATAGGATGAAAGCGACCTAATGATCCAAAAATTTCAAGGTGTAAAAAACATTAAATTCTCAAGTTATTGTGTGGTCGAATATTTACTAGAGCAAAACAACCCACTTTTTGCCTATCCTTAGAAATCAAAGATACTTTTTCGATTTATCCCTCTTAGAATTTGTGCATTTCTATTTTGGATGTTCAAATTTTTTTTCAGATCCAAACTTGAGTTTTCACTCTCCCATTTTTCTCGTAAACAAAAAAGATATTAGGCAAAAAGATTGCAACAAAATGAAAATTTTAGAGTTCATGTTTGCAAAAAAATTTGAACACAATAATAAATGTCAGTGAAGAAAATTATTTCACGCACTAAAAATGAACTCCAAAGTTTTGTTATCCATTTTTGGGAAATTCCACTAGTACAACCCCCTAATAGCTTGGTGGAATTTAATAGGAAAGAGACTTCTAACTGGTCCTAACATGTTTTAAATGTGGTGGATATGCAAGCAAGAAACATGTTGAGGATGCAAGTGACCTAATGATCCAAAAATTTCAAGGAGTAGATAATATTAAATTCTCAAGTTAACGTGTGGTTGGATATTTACATGTGCCAAACAATCCACTTTTTGCCTATCCTAAAAAATCACAGATGCTTTTTAGATTTATCTCTCTCAGCATTTGTGCATTTCCAATTTGGATGTTCAAATTTTTTTCAGATCCAAACTTGAGTTTTCACTCTCCCATTTTTCTCATAAACAAAAAAGATATAAGGCAAATATATCACAACAAAATAAAAATTTTAGAGTTCATGTATACAAAAACATTTCAACACTATAATAAATGTAAGTGAAGGAAATTATTTCATGCACTAAAAATGAAATCCAAAGTTTTGTAATCCATGTTTGGGAAATGCCACTAGTCGAACCCCGTAATACCTTGGTGGAATTTTATAACAAAGAGACTTCTAACAGATCCTTACATGTTTTAAATGTGGTTGATATGAATGCCAGAAACATGTTGAGGATGCATGCGAGCTAATGATCCAAAAATTTCAAGGTGTAGAAAAAATTAAATTCTCAAGTTAACGTGTGGTTGGATATTTACCAGAGCCAAACAACCCACTTTTTGCCTATTCTTAAAAATCACAGATACTTTTTGGAATTATGTCTCTCTGCATTTGTGCATTTCCATTTTGGATGTTAAGATTTTTTTTCATATCCAAACTTGATTTTTCAGTCTCCCATTTTTCTCATAAACTAAAAAGATATAAGGCAAATAGATCGCAACAAAATGAAAATTTTAGAGTTCATGTAGGCAAAAAAAATTGAAAACTATAGTAAATGTAAGGGATGAAAATTATTTCACGCACTAAAAATGAACTCCAAAGTTTTGTTATCCATGTATGGGAAATTCCTCTAGTACAACCCCCGAATAGCTCGGTGGAATTTTATAGGAAAGAGACTTCTAACTGATCCTAAGATGTTTTAAATGTCGTGGATATGCATGCCAGAAACATGTTGAGGAGGCAAGTGACCTAATGATCCAAAATTTTCAAGGCATAGAAAAAATTAAATTCTCAAGTTAACGTGTGGTTGGATATTTACCAAAGCCAAACAACCCACTTTCTGCCTATCCTTAAAAATCACTGATACTTTTTGGAATTATTTCTCTCAGCATTTGTGCATTTTGATTTTGGATGTTCAAATTTTTTTTCAGATCCACTCTGGAGTTTTCACTCTCCCATTTTTCTCGTAAACAAAAAAGATATATGGCAAATAGATCACAACAAAATTAAAATTTTAGAGTACACTTTTGCAAAAAAATTTGAATACTACAATAAATGTAAGTGAAGTAAATTATTTCACGTAGTAAAAATGAACTCCAAAGTTTTGTTATCCAAGTTTGGGAAATTCCACTAGTACAACCCCCTAATAGCTTGGGGGAATTTTATAGGAAAGAGACTATTAATGTGGTGGTTATGCATGCAAGAAATAAGTTGAGGATGCAAGTGACCTAATGATCCAAAAATTTCATGGTGTAGAAAAAATTAAATTCTCAATTAACGTGTGGTTGGATATTTACAAGAGCCAAACAACCCACTTTTAGCCTATCCTTAAAAATCACATATACTTTTTGGAATTATCTCTCTCAGCATTTGTGCATTTCCATTTTGGATGTTCAGATTTTCTTTCAGATCCAAACTTGAGTTTTCAGTCTCCCATTTTTCTCGTAAAAAAAAAGATATAAACCAAAGAGATCGTAACAAAATTAAAACTTTAGCGTTCATGTAAGCAAAAAAAATTGAAAACTATAATAAAAATAAGTGAATAAAATTATTTCACGCACTAAAAATGAACTCCAAAGTTTTGTTATCCCTGTTTTGGAAATTCCACTAGTACAACCCCCTAATAGCTTTTTGGAATTTTATAGGAAAGAGACTTCTAACTTATCCGAACATGTTTTAAATATGGTGGATATGCATGCAAGAAACATGAGGATGCAAGTGACCTAATGATCCAAAAACTTCAAGGAGTAGAAAAAATTAAATTCTCAAATTAATGGGTGGTTGGATATTTACCAGAGCCAAACAACCCACTTTTTGCCTTTCCATAAAAATCATAGATACTTTTTGGAATTATCTTTCTCAGCATTTGTGCATTTTCCATTTTGGATGTTCAAATTTTTTTTCAAATCCAAAGTTGAGTTTTCACACTCCCATTTTTTTCATCAACAAAAAAGATGTAAGGCAAATAGATCGCAATAAAATGAAAATTTTAGAGTTCATGTATGCAAAAAAATTTGAAAACTATAATAAATGTAAGTGAAGAAAATTATTTCACTCACTAAAAATGAACTCCAAGGTTTAATTATCCATGTTACGGAAATTCCAATAGTACAACCCCCTAATAGCTTGGTGGAATTTTATAGGAAAGAGACTTTTAACTGATCCTAACATGTTTTAAATGTGGTGGATATGCATGCCAGAAACATGTTGAGGATGCAAGTGACCTAGTGATCCAAAAATTTGAAGGAGTAGAAAAAATTAAATTCTCAAGTTAACGTGCGGTTGGATATTTACCATAGCCAAACAACCAACTTTTTGCCTTTCCTTAAAAATTACATATACTTTTTGGAATTATCTTGCTCAGCATTTGTGCATTTCCATTTTTGATGTTAAGATTTTTTTTCATATCCAAACTTGAGTTTTCACTCACCCATTTTTCTCGTAAAAAAGAAAGATATAGGGCAAATTGATTGGAACAAAATGAAAATTTAAGAGTTCAAGTATGCAAAAAAATTTGAAAACTATAATAAATGTTAGTGAAGAAAATTATTTCACGCTCTAAAAATAAACTCCTAAATATTTTATCCATGTTTGGGAAATTCCACTAGTACAACCCTCTAATAGCTTGGTGCAATTTTATAGGAAAGAGACTTCTAACTAATGTTAACATGTTTTAATAGTGGTGGATATGCATGCCAGAAACATGTTGAGGATGCAAGTGACCTAGTGATCCAAAAATTTGAAAGATTAGAAAAAAATTAATTTCTCAAGTTAACGTGTGGGGATATTTACTAGGGCCAAACAGCCCACTTTTTGCCTAAACTTTAAAATCACAGATACTTTTTGGATTTATCTCTCTCATCATTTGTGCATTTCCATTTTGGATGTTCAGATTGTTTTTCAGATCCAAAATTGAGTTTTCACTCACCCATTTTTCTCGTAAACAAAAAAGATATCAAGCAAAAAGATAGTAACAAAATGAAAATTTTAGACATCATGTATGGAAAAAAATTTGAAAACTATAATAAATGCAAGTGAAGAAAATTATTTCATGCACTAAAAATGAACTCCAAAAGTTTTGTTATCCATGTTTGGGAAATTCCACTAGTACAACCCCCTAATAGCTTGTTGGAATTTTATAGGAAAGAGATTTCTAACTGATCCTAACATGTTTTAAATGTGATGGATATGCATGCCTGAAACAAGTTGAGGATGCAAGTGACCTAATGATCCAAAAATTTCAAGGAGTAGAAAACATTAAATTCTCAAGTTAATGTGTGGTTGGATACCAGAGCCAAACAACCCACTTTTTGCCTATCCTTAAAAATCACAGATACTTTTTGGAATTATCTCTCTCAGCATTTTTACATTTCCATTTTGGATGTTCAAATTTTTTTTTTATCCAAACTTGAGTTTTCTCTCTCCCATTTTTCTCGTAAACAAAAAAGATATTAGGCAAAAAGTTCGCAACAAAATGAAAATTTTAGCGTTCATGTTTGCAATAAAATTTGAACACTATAATAAATGTAAGTGAAGAAAATTATTTCACGCACCAAAAATGAACTCCAAAGTTTTGTTATCCATTTTTTGTAAATTCCACTAGTACAACCCCCTAATAGCTTAGTGGAATTTTATAGGAAAGAGACTTCTAACTGGTCCTAACATGTTTTAAATGTAGTGGATATGCATGCAAGAAACATGTTGAGGATGCAAGTGACCTAATGATCCAAAAATTTCAAGGAGTAGATAATATTACATTCTCAAGTTAAGGAGTGGTTGGATATTTACATGAGCGAAACAATCCAATTTTTGCCTATCCTTAAAAATCACAGATGTTTTTTGGATTTATCTCTCTCAGCATTGGTGCATTTCCAATTTGGATGTTCAAATTTTTTTCAGATCCAAACTTGAGTTTTCACTCTCCCATTTTTCTCGTAAACAAAAAAGATATAAGGCAAATATATCGCAACAAAATAAAAATTTTAGAGTTCATGTATGCAAAAAAAATTGAACACTATAATAAATGTAAGTGAAGAAAATTATTTCACGCAATAAAAATGAGATCCAAAGTGTTATAATCCATGTTTGAGAAATGCCACTAGTAGAACCCCCTAATAGCTTATTGGAATTTTATAGGAAAGAGACTTCTAACTGATCCTTAGATGTTTTAAATGTGGTTGATATGAATTCCAGAAACATGTTGAGGATGCAAGTGATCTAATGATCCAAAAATTTCAAGGGGTAGAAAAAATTAAATTCTCAAGTTAACGTGTGGTTGGATATATACTAGAGCCGAACAAACCACTTTTTGCCTATCCTTCAAAATCACAGATACTTTTTGGAATTATCTGTCTCTACATTTGTGCATTTTTGGATGTTAAGATTTTTTTTTTCAGATCCAAACTTGAGTTTTCAGTCTCCCATTTTTCTCGTAAACTAAAAAGATATAAGGCAAATCGATCGCAACAAAATGAAAATTTTAGAGTTCATGTAGGCAAAAAAAAAATTGAAAACTATGATAAATGTAAGGGATGAAAATTATTTCACGCACTAAAAATTAACTCCAAAGTTTTGTTATCCATGTTTGGGAAATTCCACTAGTAAAACCCCTGAATAGCTTGGTGGAATTTTATAGGAAAGAGACTTCTATCTGATCCTAACATGTTTTAAATGTGGTGGATATGCATGCCAGAAACATGTTGAGGATGCAAGTGTCCTAATGATCCAAAAATTTCAAGGTATAGAAAGAATTAAATTCTCAAGTTAATGTGTGGTTGGATATTTACCAGAGCCAAACAACCCACTTTTTGCCTATCCTTAAAAATCACTGATACTTGTTGAAATTATCTCTCTCAGCATTTGTGCATTTCCATTTTGTATGTTCAAATTTTTTTTCAGATCCACACTGGAGTTTTCTCTCTCCCATTTTTCTTGAAAACAAAAAAAATATATGGCAAATAGATAGCAACAAAATGAAAATTTTTGAGTTCGTATATGAAATTTTTTTTGAAAACTATGATAAATGTAAGTGAAGAAAATTATTTCATGCACTAAAAATGAACTCGAAAGTTTTGTTATCCATGTTTGGGAAATTCCACTAGTACAACCCCCTAATAGCTTGGAGGAATTTTATTGGAAAGAAACTTCTAATGTGGTGGATATGCAAGCCAGAAACAAATTGAGGATGCAAGTGGCCTAATGATTCAAAAATTTCATGGAGTAGAAAAAATTAAATTCTCAAGTTCACGTGTGGTTAGATATTTACAAGAGCCAAACAACCCACTTTTATTCTATCTTTAAAAATCACATATACTTTTATGAATTATCTCTCTTAGCACTTGTGCATTTCTATTTTGGCTGTTCAGATTTTTTTTTCAGATCCAAACTTCAGTTTTCAGACTCTCTTTTTTCTCGTAAAAAAAAAAGATATAAGGAAAAGAGATCGCAAAAAAATTAAAATTTTAGAGTTCTTGTAAGCAAAAAAAAATGAAAACTATAATAAAAATAAGTGAAGAAAATTTTTTCACGCACTAAAAATGAACTCTAAAGTTTTGTTTTCCATGTTTGGGAAATTCCACTAGTACAACCCCCTAATAGCTTGTTGGAATTTTATAGGAAAGCGACTTCTAACATATCCTAATATGTTTTAATTGTGGTGGATATGCATGCCAGAAACAAGTTGAGGATGCAAGTGACCTAATGATCCAAAAATTTCAAGGAGTACAAAAAATTAAATTCTCAAGTTAATGTGTGGTTGGATATTTACTAGAGCCTAAACAACCCACTTTTTTCCTATCCTTAACAATCACAGATACTTTTTGAAATTTTCTCTCTCAGCATTTTTGAATTTCCATTTTGGATGTTCAAATTTTTTGTTTGATCCAAACTTGAGTTTTAACTCTCCAATTTTTCTCGTAAACCAAAAAGATATAAGGCAAATAGATCGCTTCAAAATAAAAATTTTAGAGTTCATGTATGCAAAAAAAATTGAAAACTATAATAAATTTAAGTGAAGAAAATTATTTCACGCACTTAAAAATGAACTCCAAAGTTTTGTTATCCATGTTTGGGAAATTCCACTAGTACAACCCCACAATAGCTTTGTGGAATTTTATAGGAGAGAGACTTCTAACTGATCCTAACATGTTTTAAATGTGGTGGATATGCATGCCAAAAACATGTTGAGGATGCAAGTGACCTAATGAACCAAAAATTTCGAGTAGAAAAAATTAAATTCTCAAGTTAACATGTGGTTGGATATTTACAAGAGGCAAACAAGCAACTTTTGCCGATCCTTTAAAATCACTGATACTTTTTGGAATTATCTCTCTCAGCATATGTCCAAACTGGAGTTTTCTCTCTCCCATTTTTTCTCGTAACAAAAAAGATATAAGGCAAATAGATCGCAACAAGATGAAAATTTTAGAGTTCGCCTATGCAAAAAAAATTGAAAACTATAATAAACGTAAGTGAAGAAAATTATTTCACGCACTAAAAAATTAACTCCAAGGTTTTGTTATCCATGTTTTGGAAATTCCACTAGTACAACCCCCTATTAGCTTGGTGGAATTTTATAGGAAAGAGACTTTTAATTGATCCTAACATGTTTTAAATGTGGTGGATATGCATGCCAGAAACATGTGTAGGATGAAAGTGACCTAATGATCCAAAAATTTCAAGGAGAAGAAACATTAAATTCTCAAGTTAATGTGTGGTTTGATATTTACCAGAGCAAAACAACCCTCTTTTTGGTTATCCATAAAAATGATAGATACTTTTTGGATTTATCTCTCTCAGTATTTGGGCATTTCCATTTCGGATGTTCAAATTTTTTTTCATATCCAAAGTTGAGTTTTCACCCTCCCATTTTTCTTGTTAACAAAAAAGATATAAGGCAAATAGATTGCAACAAAATGAAAATTTAAGATTTCATGTACACAAAAAAATTTAAAAACTATAATAAATGTAAGTGAAGAAATTATTTCACGCACTAAAAATGAACTCCAAAGTTTTGTTATCATATGTTTGGGAAATTCCACTTGTAAAACCCCCTAATAGCTTGGTGGAATTTTATAGGAAAGAGACTTCTAACTTATCCAAACATGTTTTAAATGTGGTGGATATGCATGCCAGAAACATGAGGATGCAAGTGACCTAATGATCCAAAAATTTCAAGGAGTAGAAAAAATTAAATTCTCAAGTTAATGGGTGGTTGGATATTTACCTGAGCCAAACAACCCACTTTTTGCCTATCCTTAAAAATCGTAGATACTTTTTGGAATTATGTCTCTCAGCATTTGTGCATTTTCATTTTGGATGCTCAAATTTTTTTTCAGATCCAAACATGAGTTTTCACTCTCCCATTTTTCTCGTAACCAAAAAAGATATAAGGCAAATAGATCGCAACAAGAAGAAAATTTTAGAGTTCATGTATGCACAAAAATTTGAAAACTATAATAAATGTAAGTGAAGAAAATTATTTCACTCACTAAAAATGAACTCCATGTTACAGAAATTCCACTAGTGAAACCCGCTAATAGCTTGGTGGAATTTTAGAGGAAAGAGACTTCTAACTAATCCTAACATGTTTTAAATGTGGTGGATATGTATGCCAGAAACATGTTGAGGATGCAAGTGACCTAGGGATCCAAAAATTTGAAGAAGTAGAAAAAATTAAATTCTCAAGTTAACGTGTGGTTGGATATTTACCATAGCCAAACAACCCACTTTTTGCCTTTCCTTAAAAATCACATATACTTTTTGGAATTATCTCGCTCAGCATTTGTGCATTTCCATTTTGGATGTTTAGATTTGTTTTCATATCCAAGCTGAAGTTTTCACTCACCTTTTTTCTCGTAAAAAAAAAAAATATAGGGCAAATAGATCGCAACAAAATGAAAATTTAAGAGTTCATGTATGCAAAAAAATTTGAGAACTATAATAAATGTAAGTGAAGAAAATTATTTCACGCTCTAAAAATAAACTCCTAAGTTGTTTATCCATGTTTGGGAAATTCCACTAGTACAACCCTCTAATAGCTTGGTGGAATTTTATTGGAAAGAGACTTCTAACTAATGCTAACATGTTTTAATGGTGGTGGATATGCTTGCCAGAAACATGTTGAGGATGCAAGTGACCTAGTGATCCAAAAATTTCAACGAGTAGAAAATTCAATTCTCAAGTTAACGTGTGGTACGATATTTACTAGGGCCAAACAACCCACTTTTTGCATATCCTTTAAAATCACAGATACTTTTTGGATTTATCTCTCTCATCATTTGTGCATTTTCATTTTGGAGGTTCAAATTTTTTTTAAGATCCAAACATGAGTTTTCACTCACCCATTTTTTTCGTAAAGAAAAAAGATATCAGTCAAATAGATCACAACAAAATGAAAATTTTAGAGTTCATGTTTGCAAAAAAATTTGAACACTATAATAAATGTTCGGTGAAGAAAATTATTTCACGCACCAAAAATGAACTCCAAAGTTTTGTTATCCATTTTTTGGTCCACTAGTACAACCCCCTAATAGCTTCGTAGAATTTTATAGGACAAAGACTTCTAACTGGTCCTAACATGTTTTAAATGTGGTGGATCAGCATGCAATAAACAAGTTAAGGATGCAAGTGACCTAATGATCCAAAAATTTCAAGGAGTAGATAATATTAAATTCTCAAGTTAACGTGTCGTTGGATATTGACATGAGCCAAACAATCCACTTTTTGCCTATCCTTAAAAATCACATATGGTTTTTGGATTTATCTCTCTCAGCATTTGTGCATTTCCATTTTGGATGTTCAGATTTTCTTTCAGATCCAAACTTGAGTTTTCAGTCTCCCATTTTTCTCGTAAAAAAAAAAGATATAAGGCAAAGAGATCGCAACAAAATTAAAATTTTAGAGTTCATGTAAACAAAAAAAATTAAAAACTATAATAAAAATAAGTGAAGAAAATTATTTCACGCACTAAAAATAAACTCCACAATTTTGTTATCCATGTTTGTGAAATTCCACTAGTACAACCCCATAATAGCTTGTTGGAATTTTATAGGAAAGAGACTTCTAACTGATCCTAACATGTTTAAATTGTGGTGGATACGCATGCCAGAAACAAGTTGAGGATGCAAGTGACCTAATGATCGAAAAATTTCAAGGAGTAGAAAAAATTAAATTCTCAAGTTAATGTGTGGTTGGATATTTACTAGAGCCAAACAACCCACTTTTTGCCTATCCTTAAAAATCACGGATACTTTTTGGAAGTATCTCTCTCAGCATTTTTACATTTCCATTTTGGATGTTCAAATTTTTTGTTTGATCCAAACTTGTGTTTTCACTCTCCCATTTTTCTCGTAAACAAAAATGATATAAGGCAAATAGATCGCAACAAAATGAAAATTTTAGAGGTCATGTATGCAAAAAATTTTGAAAACTATAATAAATGTAAGTGAAGAAAATTATTTCACGCACTAAAAAAATAACTCCAAGGTTTTGTTATCGATGTTTGGGAAATTCCACTAGTACAACCCCCAATTAGCTTGGTGGAATTTTATAGGAAAGAGACTTCTAACTGATCCTAACATATTTTAAATGTGGTGGATATGCATGCCAGAAACATGTGTAGGATGAAAGTGACCAAATGATCCAAATATTTCAAGGAGTAGAAAACAATTAAATTCTCAAGTTAATGTGTGGATGGATATTTACCAGAGCAAAACAACCCACTTTTTGCCTATCCATAAAAATCATAGATACTTTTTGGATTTATCGCACTCAGAATTTGTGCATTTCCATTTTGGATGTTCAAATTGTTTTTCAGATCCAAACTTGAGTTTTCATTCTCCCATTTTTCTTGTAAATAAAAAAGATATTAGGCAAAAAGATCGCAAAAAAATGAAAATTTTAGCGTTCATGTTTGCAAAAAAATTTGAACCTTATAATAAATGAATGTGAAGAAAACTATTTCACGCAAAAAAAATCAACTCCAAAGTTTTTTTATCCATTTTTGGGCAATTCCACTAGTACAACCCCCTAATAGCTTGGTGGAATTTTATAGGAAAGAGACTTCTAACTGGTCCTAACATGTTTTAAATATGCTGGATATGCATGCAAGAAACATGTTGAGGATGCAAGTGACCTAATGATCCAAAATTTTCTAGGAGTAGATAATATTAAATTCTCAAGTTAACTTGTGGTTGGATATTTACATGAGCCAAACAATCCACTTTTTTCCTATCTTTAAAAATCACATATGCTTTTTGGATTTATCTCTCTCCGCATTTGTGCATTTCCAATTTGGATGTTCAAATTTTTTTCAGCTCCAAACTTGAGTTTTCACTCTCCCATTTTTCTCGTAAACGAAAAAGATACAAGCCAAATATATCGCAACAAAATGAAAATTTTAGAGTTCATGTATGCAAAAAAATTTGAACACTATAATAAATGTAAGTGAAGAAAATTATTTCACCCACTAAAAATGAAATCCAAAGTTTTCTAATCCATGTTTGGGAAATGCCACTAGTAGAACCCCTAATAGCTTGGTGGAATTTTATAGGAAGGAGACTTCTAATTGATCCTAACATGTTTTAAATGTGGTTTATATGACTGCCAGAAACATGTTGAGGATGTAAGTAACCTAATGATCCAAAAATTTCAAGGGGTAGAAAAAATTAAATTCTCAATTTAACATGTGGTTGGATATTTGCCAGAGCCAAACAACCCACTTTTTGCCTATCCTTAAAAATCACAGATACTTTTTGGAATTATCTGTCTCTGCATTTGTGCATTTTTATTTTGGATGTTTATATTTTATTTCAGATCCAAACTTGAGTTTTCAGTCTCCCATTTTGCTCGTAAACTAAAAAGATATAAGGCAAATAGATCGCACCAAAATGAAAATTTTAGAGTTCTTGTAGGCAAAAAAAAAAAATTGAAAACTATAATAAATGAAAGGGATGAAATTATTTCACACACTAAAAATGAACTCCAAAGTTTTGTTATCCATGTTTGGGAAATTCCTCTAGTACAACCCCCAAATAGCTTGGTGGAATTTTATAGGAAAGAGACTTCTAACTGATCCTAACATGTTTAAAATGGGGTGGATATGCATGCCAGAAACATGTTGAGGATGCAAGTGACCTAATGATCCAAAAATTTCAAGGCATTGAAAAAATTAAATTCTCAAGTTAACGTGTGGTTGGATATTTATCAGAGCCAAACAACCCACTTTTTGCCTATCCTTAAAAATCACAGATACTTTTCGGAATTATCTCTCTCAGCATTTGTGCATTTCCATTTCGGATGTTCAAATTTTTTATCAGATCGACACTAGAATTTTTACTCACCCACTTTTATCGTATACAAAAAAGATATATGGCAAATAGATCGCAACAAAATGAAAATTTTAGAGTTCGCGTATGCAAAAAAATTTGAAGACAATAATAAATGTAAGTGAAGTAAATTATTTCACGCTCTAAAAATGAACTCCAAAGTTTTTTTATCCATGTTTGGGAAATTGCACTAGTACAACCCCCTAATAGCTTGTTGGAATGTTATTGGAAAGAGATTTCTAACTGATCCTAACATGTTTTAAATGTGGTGGATATGCATGCCAGAAACATGTTGAGGATGCAAGTGACCTAATGATCCAAAAATTTCGACTAGAAAAAATTAAATTCTTAAGTTAACGAGTGGTTGGAGAATTAGCAGAGCCAAACAACCCACTTTTTTCTTATCCTTAAAAATGACAGATACTTTTTGGAATTATCTCTCTCAGTATTTGTGCATTTCCATTTCGGATGTTCAAATTTTTTTTTAGATCCAAAGTTGAGTTTTCACTCTCCCATTTTTCTCCTAAACAAAAAAGATATAAGGCAAATAGATTGCAACAAAATGAAAATTTAAGAGTTCATGTACGCAAAAAAAATTTAAAAACTATAATAAATGTAAGTGAAGAAATTATTTCACGCACTAAAAATGAACTCGAAAGTTTTGTTATCAATGTTTGGGAAATTCCACTAGTACAACCCCATAATAGCTTAGTGGAATTTTATAGGAAAGAGACTTCTAACTTATCCGAACATGTTTTAAATGTGGGGGATACGCATGCCAGAAACATGAGGATGCAAGTGACCTAATGATCCAAAAATTTCAAGGAGTAGAAAAAATTAAATTCTCAAGTTAATGGGTGGTTGGATATTTACCATAGCGAAACAATGCACGTTTTGCCAATCCTTAAAAATCATAGACACTTTTTGGAATTATCTCTCTCAGCATTTGTGCATTTCCATTTTAGATGTTCAATTTTTTTTTCATATCCAAACTTGAGTTTTCACTCTCCCATTTTTCTCGTAAACAAAAAAGATATAAGGCAAATAGATCGCAGCAAAATGAAAATTTTAGAGTTCATGTATGCAAAAAAAATTGAAAATTATAATAAATGTAAGTGAAGAAAATTATTTCACTCACTAAAAATGAACTCCAAGGTTTTATTATCCATGTTACGGAAATTCCACTAGTACAACCCCCTAATAGCTTGGTGGAATTTTATAGGAAAGAGACTTCCAACTGATCCTAACATGTTTTAAATGTGGTGGATATGCATGCCAGAAATATGTTGAGGATGCAAGTGACCTAGTGATCCAAAATTTTGAAGGAGTAGAAAAAATTAAATTCTCAAGTTAACGTGTGGTTGGATATTTACCATAGCCAAACAACCCACTTTTTGCCTTTGCTTAAAAATCCCAGATACTTTTTGGAATTATCTCGCTCTTCATTTGGACAATTCCATTTTGGATGTTCAGATTTTTTTTCATATCCAAACTTGAGTTTTCACTCACCAATTTTTCTCGTAAAAAAAAAAGATATAGGGCAAATAGATTGCAACAAAATGAAAATTTAAGAGTTCTTATATGCAAAAAAATTTGAAAACTATAATAAATGTAAGTGAAGAAAATTATTTCACGCTCTAAAAATAAACTCCTAAGTTGTTTATCCATGTTTGGGAAATTCCACTAGTACAACCCTCTAAGGGCTTGGTGGAATTTTATAGGAAAGAGACTTCTAACAAATGCTAACATGTTTTAATGGTGGTGGATATGCTTGCGAGAAACATGTTGAGGATGCAAGTGACCTAGTGATCCAAAAATTTCAAGGAGTTGAAAAAATTAAATTCTCAAGTTAACGTGTGGTAGGATAATTATTTGGGCCAAAGAACCCACTTTTTACCTATCCTTTAAAATCACAGATACTTTTTGGATTTATCTCTCTCAGCATTTGTGCATTTCCATTTTGGAGGATCAAATTTTTTTCAGATCCAAACTTGAGTTTTCACTCACCCATTTTTCTCGTAAACAAAAAAGATATCAGGCAAATAGCTCACAATAAAATGATAATTTTAGAGTTCATTTATGCAAAAAAAATTGAAAACTACAATAAATGTAAGTGAAAAAAATTATTTCACGCACTAAAAATGAACTCCAAAGTTTTGTTATCCATATTTGGGAAATTCCACAAGTACAAACCCCTGATCGCTTGTTGGAATTTTATAGGAAAGAGACTTCTAACTGATCCTAACATGTTTTAAATGTTGTGGATATGCATGCCAAAAAGAAGTTGAGGATGCAAGTGACCTAATGATCCAAAAATTTCGAGTAGAAAAAATTAAATTCTCAAGTTAATGTGTGGTTGGATATTTACTAGACCCAAACAACCTACTTTGTGCCTATCCTTAAAAATCACAGATACTTTTTGGAATTATCTCTCTTATCATTTTTGCATTTCCATTTTGGATGTTCAAATTTTTTTTCTGATCCAAACTGGAGTTCTCACTCTCCCATTTTTCTCGTAAACAAAAAAGATATATGGCAAATAGATCGCAACAAAATGAAAATTTTAGAGTACATGTATGCAAAAAAATTTGAAAACTATATTAAATTTAAGTGAAGAAAATTATTTCACGCACTAAAAATGAACTCCAAAGTTTTGTTATCCATGTTTGGGAAATTCCACTAGTACAACCCCACAATAGCTTGGTGGAATTTTATAGGAAAGAGACTTCTAACTGATCCTAACATGTTTTAAATGTGGAGGATATGCATACCAGAAACATGTTGAGGATCCAAGTGACCTAATGATCCAAAAATTTCAAGGAGTAGAAAAAATTAAATTCTCAAGTTAACTTGTGGTTAGATATTTACCAGAGCCAAACAACTAACTTTTTGCCGATCCTTAAAAATCTCTGATACTTTTTGGAACTATCTCTTTCAGCATTTGTGCATTTTCATTTTGGATGTTCAAATTTTTTTTCAAATTCAAACTGTAGTTTTCACTCTCCCCTTTTTCTCGTAAACAAAAAAGATATAAGGCAAACAGATCGCAACAAAATGAAAATTTTAGACTTCGTGTATGGAAAAAAATTTGAAAACTATAAAAAATGTAAGGGAAGAAAATTATTTCACGCACTTAAAAAATAACTCCAAGGTTTTGTTAGCCATGTTTGGGAAATTCCACTAGTACAACCCCCTATTAGCTTGGTGGAATTTTATAGGAAAGAGACTTCTAACTAATCCTAACATGTTTTAAATGTGGTGGATATGCATGCCAGAAACATGGGTAGGATGAAAGTGACCTAATGATCCAAAAATTTCAAGGACTAGAAAACATTAAATTCTCAAGTTAATGTGTGGTTGGATATTTACCAGAGCCAAACAACCCACTTTTTGCCTATCCTTAAAAATCACGGATACGTTTTGGATATATTGCTCTCAGAATTTGTGCATTTCCATTTTGGATGTTCAGAATTTTTTTCAGATCCAAACTTGAGTTTTCTCTCTCCAATTTTTCTCATAAACAAAAAAAATATATGGCAAAAAGATCTCAACAAAATAAAAATTTTAGAGTTCACGTATGCAAAAAAATTTGAAAACAATAATAAATGTCAGTGAAGAAAATTATTTCACCCACTAAAAATGAACTTCAAAGTTTTGTTTTCCATGTTTGGGAAATTCCACTTGTACAACCTCCTAATAGCTTGTTGTAATTTCATAGGAAAGAGACTTCTAACTGATCATAACATGTTTCAAATGTGGTGGATATGCATGCCAGAAACATCTTGAGGATGAAGTCAACCTAATGATCCAGAAATTTCAAGGAGCAGAAAAAATTAAATTCTCAAGTTAACGTGTGGTTTGGATATTTACCCAAGCCAAACAACCCACTTTTTGCCTATCCTTAAAAATCACAGGTACTTTTTGGAATTATCTCTCTCAGCATTTGTACGTTTCCATTTTGCATGTTCAAACTTTTTTTCTGATCTAAACTTGAGTTTTCACTCTCCCATTTTTCTCATAAAAAAAAAAGATATAAGGCAAATAGATCGCAATAAAATGAAAATTTTAGAGTTCACATGTGCACAAAAATTTGAAAACTATAATAAATGTAAGTGAAGTAAATTATTTCACGCACTAAAAATGAACTCCAAAGTTTTGTTATCCATGTTTGGGAAATTCCACTAGTACAACCCCCTAATAGCTTGGTGGAATTTTATAGAAAAGAGACTTCTAAGTGATCCTAACATGTTTTAAATGTGGTGGATATGCATGCCAGAAACATGGTTAGGATCCAAGTGACCTAATGATTCAAAAAATTCAAGGTGTAGAAAAAACTAAATTCTCAAGTTAACGTGTGGTTGGATATTTACCATAGCCAAACAACCCACTTTTTGCCTTTCCTTAAAAATCACTGATACTTTTTGGAATTATCTCGTTCAGCATTTGTGCATTTCCATTTTGGATGTTCAGATTTATTTTCAGATCCAAACTTGAGTTTTTACTCACCCATTTTTCTCGTAAAAAAAAAAAGATATAGGGCAAATAGATCGCAACAAAATAAAAATTTAAGAGTTCATGTATGCAAAAAAATTTGAAAACTATATTAAATGTAAGTGAAGAAAATTATTCCACGCTCTAAAAATAAACTCCTAAGATGTTTATCCATGTTTGGGAAATTCCACTAGTACAACCCTCTAATAGCCATGTGGAATTTTATAGGAAAGAGACTTTTAACTAATGCTAACATGTTTTAATGGTGGTGGATATGCATGCCAGAAACATGTTGAGGATGCAAGTGACCTAGTGATCCAAAAATTTCAAAGAGTAGAAAAAATTAAATTCTCAAATTAACTTGTGGTAGGATATTTACTAGGGCCAAACAACCCACTTTTTGCCTACCCTTTAAAATCACATATACTTTTTGGATTTATCTCTCTCAGCATTTGTGCATTTCCATTTTGGAGGTTCAAATTTTTTTTCAGATCCAAACTTGAGTTGTCACTCAGCCATTTTTCTCGTAAACAAAAAAGATTTCAGGCAAATAGATTGCAACTAAATGAAAATTTTAGAGTTCATGTATGCAAAAGAAATTTGAAAACTATAATAAATGTAAGTGAAGAAAATTATTTCACGCACGAAAAATGAACCCCAAGGTTTTGTTATCCATGTTTGGGAAATTCCTCTAGTACAACCCCCTAATAGCTTGGTGGAATTTTATAGGAAAGTGACTTCTAACTGATCCTAAAATGTTTTAAATATGGTGGATATGCATGCCAGAAACATGTTGTGGATGCAAGTGACCTAATGATCCAAAAATTTCGAGTAGATAAAATTAAATTCTCAAGTTAATGTGTGGTTGAATATTTAAAAGAGCCAAACAACCCACTTTTTGCCTATCCTTAAAAATCACATATACTTTTAGGAATTATCTCTCTCAACATTTCTGCATTTCCATTTTGGATGTTCAGATTTTTTTTTAGATCCAAAAAATGAGCTTTCAGTCTCCCATTTTTCTCGTAAACAAAAAAGATATAAGGCAAATATATCGCAACAAAATGAAAATTTTAGAGTTCATGTATGGAAAAAAATTTGAACACTACAATAAATGCAAGTGAAGAAAATTATTTCATGCACTTAAAATGAAATCCAAAGTTTTGTAATCCATGTTAGGGAAATGCCTCTAGTAGAACCCCCTAATACCTTGGTGGAATTTTATAGGAAAAAGACTTCGAACTGATCCTTACATATTTTAAATGTGGTTGATATGCATGCCAGAAACATGTTGAGGATGCAAGTGATGATCTAAAAATTTCAAGGGGTAGAAAAAATTAAATTCTCAAGTTAACGTGTGGTTGGATATTTACTAGAGCCGAACAACCCACTTTTTGCCTATCCTTAAAAATTACAGATACTTTTTGGAATTAGCTCTCTCTGCATTTGTGCATTTCCATTTTGGATGTTCAGATTTTTTTTCAGATCCAAACTTGAGTTTTCCGTCTCCCATTTTTCTCGTAAACTAAAAAGATATAAGGCAATTAGATCGCAACCAAAATGAAAATTTTAGAGTTCATGTATGCAAAAAATTTTGAAAACTATAATAAATGTAAGTGAAGAAAATTATTTCACGCACTAAAAATGAACTCCAAAGTTTTGTTATCCATGTTTCAAAAATTCCTCTAGTACAACCCCCGAATAGCTTGGTAGAATTTTATAAGAAAGAGACTTCTAACATATCCTAACATGTTTTAAATGTGGTGAATATGCATGCCAGAAACATGTTGAGGATGCAAGTGACCTAATGATCCAAAAATTTCAAGGCGTAGAAAAATTAAATTCTCAAGTTAACGTCTGGTTGGATATTTACCAGAGCCAAACAACCCACTTTTTTTCTATCCTAAAAATTCATAGATACTTTTTGGGATTATCTCTCTAAGCATTTGTGCATTTTCATTTTGGATGTTCAAATTTTTTTTCATATCCAAACTTGAGTTTTCTCTCCCATTTTTCTTGTTAACAAAAAAGATATAAGGCAAATTGCTCCTAACTTGACTTCGGGTGTTTTCCTACAAATATGTTCTACCTCTTCAACAAATGGAGCTAATGGTTCACCTAGGGAGCGGTGCCCGTGCATAAAAACACAAAAAGAAACAAAACTAACAATCAAATTCAGCTAACAAACTCACTACTTAAAATACGAACTAACTTGAAGAAATAAAAATAACTCCATACAAAATCACCAAGATAAAATTATGAAAGAAATAAAATAAAATAAAATAAAATAAAAATAAATCTAACCTAAGACCACGGAGAACAAAGAAATACACTTAATACGTGCCTCCCCAGCAACGGCGCCAAAAACTTGATGTGAAATTTAGTTACATCAGCTTTTATACCTCGCAAGCGTACGAATCGTTCATGTAATCTAGCGGGAAGCGAGGGTCATATCCACAGGGGGGACTGAATTTTGTGTATTCTTCAGTCAACTAGCCTAACCAAATATGATGAATTAATCTGAACTAAACACTAATTATATCCTAAATTATCAAGCAATAATCTGATTAACTAGTTGCACAACAGGAAACGTCAACTCTGGATTTTATCTCGATTCGTGCCTCTCTCGAGTGCCACGTAACCATGAATCCAGATTCTCAATCCTTGCATCTAGCCCCTCTCGAGCGCCTAGAGTTAATGACAGATATTGGATTACAATAGAATGCAGAGAATCAATTTCCTATTATGATGATGCCAAAATTATCAACTTTGGGTTTTACTGTGATTCGTGCCTCTCTCTAGCGCCACGTAACCACGAATCCAATTTCTCAATCCTTGCGTCCATCCCCTCTCGGGCGCATAAAGTGAAAGACAGAAATTGGATTAAAATACCAAAATCCAACCTAGATTACAATCCTACCCTAACTATCTAATTTAATCAAATATCCGAAAAACAAATATTCAATAAACATTAATTCTCAAATCAAATTTAATAAACATTCAAAACCTAAGTTCAAACTATGGGAAAATTAAATTCCAAAATGATGGATTACTCCCCTTCTCCTTCCTCTCGCTCGGGCAGTAGGCTCGTTCTCACGGGTGCTGCAATTTCCCAAAATTGATGGCTTTGGGTAGCAAGAGCGAGTGGCCGGAGGTAGAGTCGACCCCGGAAAAAAAGGATAGAAACCCACTGACGGAGGTGACGACTGGAGAAGAACGGAATGGAGCTGAAATCCTCTAACCGGCTCTCTCGAGTCTCGGTCGGAGTCAGAATAGCTCTGGAAATGGTTAGAAATGTGTAATCGACGCCGGAGGATGGTCGAAATGCGGAATCGGCGCAGGAGGAGCCCTCTCGGGTCACCTCTCTGCCTGGCGAGCAGAAACTGGCAATGTCAAACTCGCCGCGATGGAGACACTCTCGAGCTCTCCTCAGGTCTATTCTCGGTTGCCGAACGGCGGTGGACGACTGTGGCACGACGAACGATGGCTGGAAATCCTCTCGGGACTCCCTTCTTTCAGTCGGCGGCCTCCCCTGTTTCGGTCGACGGTATCCCCTGTTTCGTTCGACGGTGGCTCACTTTTCAATACGATTTGCCCTAAAAAATCACCTCCCTTTCCCTAATGGCATTTTGGTAAATATCTCCTTCTCCACTAAAATTCTCCTGAAATTCCATACTTGAATCCATAAAAATCATTTCAGGACGAAATAAACCCTAAAAGCAATGAAATATACTTCAGGAGAGAAAAATATGCAATATAGACAATTAATGCCAACTTCAATAAATGCACGTTTCAATTGAAAACCGATAAATAACCACCTATTACACAATTATAAGGGTTATTCTATAATAATTAACCAAGTTCTCATGTCAGAATATGGCATCTATCAACAACCCCCTAATAGCTCGGTGGAATTTTATAGGAAAGAGACTTCTAACTGATCCAAACATGTTTTCAATGTGGTGGATATGCATGCCAGAAACATGTTGAGGATGCAAGTGACCTAATGATCCAAAAAACTTCATGGTGTACAAAATTAAATTCTCAAGTTAAAGTGTGGTTGGATATTTACCAGAGCCAAACAACCCACTTTTTGCCTATCCTTAAAAATCACAAATACTTTTTGAAATTATCTCTCTCAGCATTTGTGCATTTCCATTTTGGATGTTGAATTTTTTTTTCAAATCCAAACTTGAGTTTTCACTCTCCCATTTTTTCTCATAAACAAAAAAGATATAAGGAAAATAAATTGCAAAAAATAAAAATTTTAGAGTTCATGTATGCAAAAAAATTTGAAAACTAAAATAAATGTAAATGAAGAAAATTACTTCACGCACAAAAAATGAAGTCCCAAGTTTTTTTATCCATGTTTGGGAAATTCCACTACTACAGCCCCCTAATAGCTTGGTGGAATTTTATAGGAAAGAGACTTCTAACTGATCCTAAAATATTTAAATGTGGTGGATATACATGCCAGAAACATGTTGAGGAAGCAAATGACCTAATGATCCAAAAATTTTGAGTAGAAAAAATTAAATTCTCAAGTTAACATGTGGTTGGATATTTACCAGAGCCAAAACCCACTTTTTGCCTATCCTAATAAGTCACAAATACTTTTTGGAATTATCTCTCTCAACATTTGTGCATTACCAATTTCGATGTTCAGATGTTTTTCCATATCCAAACTTTAGTTTTCACTCTCCCATTTTTCTCGTAAACAAAAAAGATATAACGCAAATAGATCACAACAAAATGAAAATTTTAGAGTTCCCATATGCAAAAAAATTTGAAAAATATAATAAATGTAAGTGAAGAAAATTATTTCACGCACTAAAAATGAACTCCAAAGTTTTGTTATCATTGTTTGGAAAATTCCACTAGTACAATTCCTTAATAGCTTGGGGGAATTTTATCGGAAAGAGACTTCTAACTGATCCTAACATGTTCTAAATGTGGTGGATATGCATGCTAGAAACATGTAGAGGATGCAAGTGACATAATGATCCAAAAATTTCAAGGAGTACAAAAAAATAAATTCTCAAGTTAACGTGTGGTTGGATATTTACTAGAGCCAAACAACTCACTTTTTACCTATCCTTAAAAATCACAGATACTTTTTGGAATTAGTTCTCTTAGAATTTGTGCATTTCCATTTTGGATGTTAAAATTTTTTTTCAGATCCAAACTTGAGTTTTCACTATTCCATTTTTCTCGTAAACAAAAATGATATTACGCAAAAAGATCTCAACAAAATGAAAATTTTAGAGTTCATGTATGCAAAAAAATTTGAAAACTATAATAAATGTAAGTGAAGAAAATTATTTCACACACTAAAAATGAACTCCAAAGTTTTGTTATCCATGTTTGGGAAATTCCACTAGTACAACCCCCTAATAGCTTGGTGGAATTTTATAGGAAAGAGACTTCTAACTGATCCTAACATGTTTTAAATGTGGTGGATATGCATGCCAGAAACATGTTGAGGATGAGAGTGACCTAATGATCCAAACATTTCATGGAGTAGAAAAAATTAAATTCTCAAGTTAATGTGTGGTTGGATATTTACAAGAGCCATACAACCCACTTTTTGCCTATCCCTAAAAATAACAAATACTTTTTGGAATTATCTCTCTCAGCATTTGTTCGTTTCAATTTTGAATGTTCAAATTTTTTTTCAGATCCGAACTTGAGTTTTAACACTCCCATTTTTCTCGTAAATAAAAGAGATATAAGGCAAATTGATCGCATCAAAATCAAAATTTTAGAGTTCATGTATGCAAAACAATTTGAAAAATATAATAAATGTTAGTGAAGAAAATTATTTCACGCACTAAAAATGAACTCCAAAGTTTTGTAATCCACGATTGGGAAATTCCACTAGTACAACCTCCTAATAGCTTGGTGAAATTTTATAGGAAAAAGACTACTAACTTATCCTAACACGTTTTAAATGTGGTGTATATGCATGCCAGAAACATGTTGAGGATTCAAATGACCTAATGATCCAAAAATTTCAAGGAGTAGAAAAAATTAAAATCTCAAGTTAACGTGTGGTTGGATATTTACAAGAGCACAACAACCCACTTTTTGCCTATCCTAAAAAATCACAGATACTTTTTGGAAATTTCTCTCTCAGTATTTGTGCATTTCCATTTTGGATGTTCAAATTTTTTTCCAGATCCAAACTTTAGTTTTCACTCTCCCATTTTTCTCGTAAACAAAAAAGATATAAGGCAAATAGATCGCAACAAAATGAAAATTTTATAGTTCCCCTATGCAAAAAAAATTGAAAAATCTAATAAATGTAAGTGAAGAAAATTATTTCACGCACTAAAAATGAACTCCAAAGTTTTGTTATCCATGATTGGAAAATTCCACAAGTACAACCCCCTAATAGCTTGGTGGAATTTGATAGGAGTGAGCCTTCTAACTGATCCTAACATGTTTTAAATGTGGTGGATATGCATGCCAGAAACATGTTGAGGATGCAAGTGACCTAATCATCAAAAAATTTCAACGAGTGCAAAAAAATAAATTCTCAAGTTAACGTGTGGTTGGATATTTACTAGAGCCAAACAACTCACTTTTTACCTATCCTTAAAAATCACAGATACTTTTTGGAATTAGTTCTGTTAGCATTTGTGCATTTCCATTTTGGATGTTAAAATTTTTTTTCAGATCCAAACTTGATTTTTCACTATTCCATTTTTCTCGTAAACAAAAATGATATTACGCAAAAAGATCTCAACAAAATGAAAATTTTAGAGTTCATGTATGCAAAAAAAATTGAAAACTTTAATAAATGTAAGTGAAGAAAATTATTTCACACACTAAAAATGAACTCCAAAGTTTTGTTATCCATGTTTGGGAAATTCCACTAGTACATCCCCCTAATAGCTTGGTGGAATTTTATAGGAAAGAGACTTCTAACTGATCCTAACATGTTTTAAATGTGGTGGATATGCATGCCAGAAACATGTTGAGGATGAGAGTGACCTAATGATCCAAACATTTCATGGAGTAGAAAAAATTAAATTCTCAAGTTAATGTGTGGTTGGATATTTACAAGAGCCATACAACCCACTTTTTGCCTATCCCTAAAAATAACAAATACTTTTTGGAATTATCTCTCTCAGCATTTGTTCATTTCAATTTTGAATGTTCAAATTTTTTTTCAGATCCGAACTTGAGTTTTCACACTCCCATTTTTCTCGTAAATAAAAAAGATATAAGGCAAATTGATCGCATCAAAATCAAAATTTTAGAGTTCATGTATGCAAAACAATTTGAAAAATATAATAAATGTTAGTCAAGAAAATTATTTCACGCACTAAAAATGAACTCCAAAGTTTTGTAATCCACGATTGGGAAATTCCACTAGTACAACCTCCTAATAGCTTGGTGAAATTTTATAGGAAAAAGACTACTAACTTATCCTAACATGTTTTAAATGTGGTGTATATGCATGCCAGAAACATGTTGAGGATTCAAATGACCTAATGATCCAAAAATTTCAAGGAGTAGAAAAAATTAAAATCTCAAGTTAACGTGTGGTTGGATATTTACAAGAGCACAACAACCCACTTTTTGCCTATCCTAAAAAATCACAGATACTTTTTGGAAATTTCTCTCCCAGTATTTGTGCATTTTCATTTTGGATGTTCAAATTTTTTTCCAGATCCAAACTTTAGTTTTCACTCTCCCATTTTTCTCGTAAACAAAAAAGATATAAGGCAAATAGATCGCAACAAAATGAAAATTTTATAGTTCCCGTATGCAAAAAAATTTGAAAAATCTAATAAATGTAAGTGAAGAAAATTATTTCACGCACTAAAAATGAACTCCAAAGTTTTGTTATCCATGATTGGAAAATTCCACAAGTACAACCCCCTAATAGCTTGGTGGAATTTGATAGGAGTGAGCCTTCTAACTGATCCTAACATGTTTTAAATGTGGTGGATATGCATGCCAGAAACATGTTGAGGATGCAAGTGACCTAATCATCAAAAAATTTCAACGAGTGCCAAAAATTAAATTGTCAAGTTAACCTGTGGTTGGATATTTACGAGAGCCAAGCAACCCACTTTTTGCCTATCCTTAAAAATCACAGATACTTTTTGAAATTATCTCTCTCATCATTTGTGCATTTCCATTTTGGATGTTCAATTTTTTTTTCATATTCAAACTTGAGTTTTCACTCTCCCATTTTTTTCGTAAACAAAAAAGATATAAGGCAAATAGATCGCAAAAAAATTAAAATTTTAGAGTTCACCTATGCAAAAAAATTTGAAAACTACAATAAATATAAGTGAAGAAAATTATTTCACGCACAAAAAATGAACTACAAAGTGATGTTATCCATGTTTTGGAAATTCCACTAGTACAACCCCTGATGTAGAATTTAGTTACATCGGCTTTAATACCTCACAGGCGTACGAATCGTTCATGTAATCTAGTAGTAAGCGACGGTCATATCCACATGGAGGATTGAATTTTGTGTATTCTTCAGTCAACTAGCCTAACCAAATATGATGAATTAATCTGAACTAAACACTAATTATATCCTACATAATCAAACAATAATCTAATTAACTACTTACACAACAGGAAACGTCAACTCTGGATTTTACCATGATTCGTGCCTCTCTCGGGCGCCACGAAACCACGAATCTGGATTCTCAAACCTTGCGTCTAGCCCCTCTCGAGCGCCTAGAGTTAATGACAAAGAGCGGATTACAATGAATGCAGAGAATCAATTTCCTATTGTGATGATGCTAAAATTATCAACTCTGGATTTTACCGTGATTCGTGCCTCTCTCGAGCGCCACGTAATCACAAATCCGATTTCTCAATCCTTGCTTCTAGCCCCTCTCGGGCGCATAGAGTGAAAGACAAAAATCGGATTAAAATACTAAAATCCAACCTCAATTATAATCCTACCCGAATTAGCTAATTTAATCAAATATCCAGAAAACAAATCTTAAATAAACATTAATTATCAAATCACGAATTACTCCCCTTCTTCTTCCTCTCGCTCGGCAGAACTCATTCTCACGGATGCTGCAATTTCCCGAAATCAATGGCTTCAGGTTGGCAAGAGTGAGTGGCCGGAGGTAGAGACGATGCCGGCGACGAAGGTTGGAAGCCGACGGATGGAGGGAACGTCCGGCGAAGAACGAAACAGAGCTGACGTTCTCTAACCGGCTCTCTCGAGTCTTGGTTGGAGTCGGAATAGCTCTGGGACTGGTCAGAAATACGTAACCGACGGCGGAGGATCGTCAGAAAGCGGAAGTGGCACCGGAGAAGCCCTCTCGGATCACTTCTCGGCCTGGCGAGCGACGACCGTCGAACTCACCTCGACGGAGACTGTCTCGAGCTCTCCTCGGGTTTGTTCTCGGTTGCTGGATGGTGGTAGACGACGGTGGCCCGGCGAAAGGTATTGGCCCGGCGAATGACGGTGGGGAACTCCTCTTGGGTCCTCCCCTGTTTCCGGTCAAAGTCCTCTGTTTTGGTCTCCGTTTCTGTTTTCTCTTCACGCTTCCCCCTCTCGGGTCTCCCCTCTCGGGTTTTCCCTCCCGGGTCTCCCCTCTGGGTCTCCCCTCTCGGGTCCTTTAATACCATCTCATTTATTTTAAAACGATTTGACCTAAAAATCACCTCCATTTAACAAAGGGCATTTAGGTAAATATCTCCTTCTCCACCAAAATTCTCCTGAAATTCCATAATTAAATCTATAAAAAGCATTTCAGGAAGAAATAAACCTTAAAAACAATGAAATATAATTCAGGAGAGAAAAATATGCAATATCGATTGTGATTAATGCCAAATTCAATAAATGCTCATTTCATTTGAAAACCGATAAATAACCACCTATAACACAATTATAAAGGTTATTCTATTATAATTAACTCAGTTCTCATGTCAGAATATGGCATCTATCAACCCCCTAATAGCTTGGTGGAATTTTATAGGAAAGAGACTTCTAACTGATCCTAACATGTTTTAACTGTGGTGGATATGCATGCCAGAAACATGCTGAGGATGAGAGTGACTTAATGATCCAAAAATTTCATGGAGTAGAAAAAATTAAATTCTCAATTTAACGTGTGGTTGGATATTTACAAGAGCCAAACAACCCACTTTTTGCCTATCCCTAAAAATCATAGATACTTTTTGGAATTATGTCTCTCAGCATTTGTTCATTTCAATTTTGAATGTTCAAATTTTTTTTCAGATCCAAACTTGAGTTTTCACTCTCCCATTTTTCTCGTAAACAAAAAAGATATAAGGCTAATAGATCGCAACAAAATGAAAATTTTAGAGTTCACGTATGCAAAAAAATTAGAAAACTCTAATAAATGTTAGTAAAGAAAATTATTTCATGCTCTAAAAATGAACTCCAAAGTTTTGTTATCCATGATTGGGAAATTCCACTAGTTCAACCCCCTAATAGCTGGGTGGAATTTTATAGGAAAGAGACTTCTAACTAATCCCAACATGTTTTAAATGTGGTGGATATGCATGCCAGAGACATGTTGAGGACGCAAGTGACCTAATCATCCAAAAATTTCAAGGAGTGGAAAAAATTAAATTCTCAAGTTAACGTGTGGTTGGATATTTACCAGAGCCAAACAACCGACTTTTTGCCTATCCATAAAAATCATAGATACTTTTTGAAATTATCTCTCTCATCATTTGTGCATTTCCATTTTGGATGTTCAAATTTTTTTTCATATCCAAACTTGAGTTTTCAGTCTCCTATTTTCCTCGTAAACAAAAAAGATATAAGGCAAATAGATCGCAAAAAAATGAAAATTTTAGAGTTCACCAATGCAAAAAAATTTGAAAACTATTATAACTGTAAGTGAAGAAAATTATTTCACGCACCAAAAATGAACTCCATAGTTATGTTATCCATGTTTGGGAAATTCCACTAGTACAACCCCCTAATAGCTTGGTGGAATTTTATAGGAAAGAGACTTCTAACTGATCCTAACTCATTAGAAATGTGGTGGATATGCTTGCCAAAAACATGTTGAGGATGCAAGTTAACTAAAGATCAAAAAATTTCAAGGAGTAGAAAAAATTTAATTCTCAAGTTAACGTGTGGTTGGATATTTATCAGAGGTAAACAACCCACTTTTTGCCTATCCTTAAAAATCACAGATACTTTTTGGAATTATCTCTCTCAGCATTTGTGCATTTCCATTTTGGATGTTAATTTTTTTTTTCAGATCCAAACTTGAGTTTTCACTCTCCCATTTTTCTCGTAAATTAAAAAGATATAAGACAAATAGATCACAACAAAATGAAAATTTTAGAGTTCATGTATGAAAAAAAAATTGAAAACTATAATAATGTAAGTGAAGAAAATTATTTCAAGCAATAAAAATGAGCTCCAAAGTTTTGTTATCCACGTTTGGAAAATTCCACTACTACAACCCCCGAATAGCTTGGGGGAATTTTATAGGAAAGAGACTTCTAATTGATCCTAACATGTTTTAAATGTGGTGGATATGCATGCTAGAAACATGTGTAGGATGCAAGTGACCTCATGATCCAAATATTTCAAGGAGTAGAAAAAACTAAATTCTCAAGTTAACGTGTGGTTGGATATTTACTAGAGCCATACAACCCACTTTTTGCCTATCCTTAAAAATTAGAGATACTTTTTGGAATTATCTCTCTCAGCATTTGTGCATTTCCATTTTTGATGTTCAAATTTTTTTTCAGATCCAAACTTAAGTTTTCACTCTCCCATTTTTCTCATAAACAAAAAAGATATATGGCAAATAAATTGCAACAAAATGAAAATTTAATAGTTCATGTATGCAAAAAAAATTTAAAATTAAAATAAATGTAAGTGAAGAAAATTATTTCACGCACTAAAAATGAACTCCAAAGTTTTGTTATCCATGTTTGGGAAATTCCACTACTACAACGCCCTAATAGCTAGGTGGAACATTAAAGCAAAGAGACTTCTAACTGATCCTACCTTGTTTTAAATATGGTGGATATGCTTGCTAGATACATGATGAGGATGCAAGTGACCTAATGATCAAAAAAATTCGAGTTGAAAAATTGAATTTTGAAGACAATGTGTGGTGGGATATTTACAAAAACCAAACAACCAACTTTTTGCCTATCCTTAAAAATTTGAAATACTTTTTGGAATTATCTCTCTTAGCATTTGTGCATTTCCATTTTGGATGTTCAGATTTTTTTTCAGATCCAAACTTGAGTTTTCACTCTCCCATTTTTCTCGTAAACAAAAAAGATATAAGGCAAATAGATCGCAACAAAATAAAAATTTTAGAGTTCATATATGCAAAAAAAATTGAAAACTATAATAAATGTAAGTGAAGAAAATTATTTCATGCACTAAAAATGAACTCCAAACTTTTGTTATCCATGTTTGGAAAATTCCAAAAGTACAACCCCCTAATAGCTTGGTGGAATATAATAGGAAAGGGACCTTTAACTGATCGTAACATGTTTTAAATGTTGTGGATATGCATAGCAGAAACATGTTGAGGATGCAAGTGACCTAATGAAGCAAAAATTTCAAGCAGTAGAGAAAATTAAATTTTCAAGTTAACATGTGGTTTGATATTTACCAGAGCCAAACAACCCACTTTTTGCCTATCCTTAAAAATCACAGATACTTTTTGGAATTATCTCTCTCAGCATTTGTGCATTTCCATTTTGGATGTAAAGATTTTTTTTCAGATCCAAACTTGCTTTTTCACTCTCCCATTTTTCTCATAAAAAAAATATAAAGACAAATAGATCGCTACAAAATAAAAAATTTAGAGTTCATATATGCAAAAAAATTTGAACACTGTAATAAATGTAAGTGAAGAAAATTATTTCACGCACTAAAAATGAACTCCAAAGCTTTGTTATCCTTGTTTGGGAAATTCCACTTGAACTACCCCCTAATAGCATGGTGGAATTTTTTAAGAATGAGACTTCTAACTGATCCTAACATGTTTTAAATGTGGTGGATATGCAGAAACATGTTGAGGATTCAAGTGACCTAATGATCCAAAAATTGCAAGGAGTAGAAAAAATTATATTCTCAAGTTAACGTGTGGTTGGATATTTACCAGAGCCAAACAACCCACTTTTTGGCTATCCTTAAAAATCACACATACTTTTTGGAATTATCTCTCTCAGCATTTGTGTATTTCCATTTTGGATGTTCAAATTTTTTTTTAGATCCAAACTTAATTTTTCACTATCCCATTTTTCTCGTAAAAAAAAAGATATAAGGCAAATAGATCGCAACAAAATAAAAATTTTAGAGTTCATGTATGCAAAAAAAATTGAAAACTAAAATAAATGTAAGTGAAGAAAATAATTTCACGCACTAAAAATGAACTCCAAAGTTTTGTTATCCATGTTTGGGAAATTCCACTAGTACTACCCCCTAATAGCTTGGTTGAATTTTATAGGAAAGAGACTTCTAATTGATCCTAACAAGTTTTAAATGTGGTGCATATGCATGCCAGAAACATGTTGAGGATGCAAATGACCTAATGATCCAATAATTTCATGGAGTAGAAAAAATTAAATTTTCAAGTTAACGTGTGGTTGGATATTTACAAGAGCCAAACAACCCAATTTTTGCCTATCCTAAAAAATCACAGATACCTTTTGGAATTATCTGTCTCAGCATTTTTGCATTTCCATTTTGGATGTTCAAATTTTTTTTCATATCCAAACTTGAGTTTTCACTCTCCCATTTTTCTCGTAAACAAAAAAGATATAAGGCAAATAGATCGCAACAAAATGAAAATTTTAGAGTTCATGTATGCAAAAAATTTGAAAACTCTAATAAATGTTAGTGAAGAAAATTATTTCACGCACTAAAAATGAACTCCAAAGTTTTGATATCCATGATTGGGAAATTTCACTATTAAAACCCCCTAATAGCTTGGTGAAATTTTATAGGAAAGAGACTTTTAACTGATCCTAACATGTTTTAAATGTTGTGGATGTGCATGCCGAAAACATGTTGAGGATGCAAGTGACCTAATGATCCAAAAATTTCAAGAAGTAGAAAAAATTAAATTCTCAAGTTAACGTGTGGTTGGATATTTACCAGAGCCAAACAACCCCTTTTTTGCCGATCCTTAAAAATCACAGATCTCTCAGCATTTATCCATTTCCATTTTGGATGTTCTAATTTTTTTTAACATCCAAACTTGAGTTTTCACTCTCTCTGTTTTCTTGTAAACAAAAAAGATATAAGACAAATAGATCGCAACAAATTGAAAATTTTAGAGTTCATGTATGCAAAAAAGTTTGAACACTATAATAAATGTAAGTGCAGAAAATTATTTCACGCACTAAAAATGAAATCCAATGTTTTGTTATCCAAGTTTGGGAAATTCCAATAGTACAACCCTAAAATAGCTTGGTGGAATTTTATTGGAAAGAGACTTCTAACTGATCCTAACATGTTTTAAATGAGGTGGATATGCATGCCAGAAACATGATGAGGATGCAAGTGACCTAATGATCCAAAAATTTCATGTAGCAGAAAAAATTAAATTCTCAAGTTAACGTGTGGTTGGATATTTACTAGAGCCAATCAACCCACTTTTTACCTATCCTTAAAAATCACAGATACGTTTTGGAATTATCTCTCTCAGCATTAGTGCATTTCCATTTTGGATGTTCAGATTTTTTTTCAGATCCAAACTTGAGTTTTCACTCTCCCATTTTTCTCGTAAACAAAAAAGATATAAGGCAAATACATCGCAACAAAAAGAAAATTTTAGAGTTCATGTATGCAAAAAAATTTGAAAACTATCATAAATGTAAGTGAAGAAAATTATTTCACGCACTAAAAATGAACTCCAAAGTTTGGTATCCTTGTTTGGGAAATTCCACAAGTACATCCCCCAAATAGCTTGGTGGAATTTTATAGGAATGAGACTTCAAAATGACCCAAACTTGTTTTAAATGTGGTGGATATACATGCCAGAAACATGTTGAGGATGCAAGTGACCTAAAGATCCAAAATTTTCAAGGAGTAGAAAAAATTAAATTCTCAAGTTAACGTATGGTTGGATATTTACTAGAGCCAAACAACCCTCTTTTTTCCTATCTTTAAAAATCACAGATACTTTTTGGAATTATCTCTCTTAGCATTTGTGCATTTTCATTTTGGATGTTAAATTTTTTTTCAGATCCAAACTTCACTTTTCACTCTCCCATTTTTCTCGTAAACAAAAAAGATATAAGGCAAATAGATCGCAACAAAATGAAAATTTTAGAGTTCATGTATGCAAATAAATTTGAAAACTATAATAAATGTAAGTGAAGAAAATTATTTCAAGCACTAAAAATGAACTCCAAACTTTTGTTCTCCATGTTTAGGAAATTCCACTAGTTCAACCCCATAATAGCTTGGAAGAATTTTATAGGAAAGAGACTTCTAACTGATCCTAACATGTTTTAAATGTGGTGGATATGCATGCAAGAAACATGTTGAGGATGCAAGTGTCCTAATGATCCAAATATTCCAAGGTGTAGAAAAAACTAAATTCTCAAGTTAAAGTGTGGTTGGATATTTACAAGAGCCAAAAAACCCACTTTTTGCCTAACCTTAAAAATCACAGATACTTTTTGGAATTATCTCTCTCAGCATTTATGCATTTCCATTTTGGATGTTCAAATTTTTTTTCAGATCCAAAGTTGAGTTTTCACTCTCCCATTTTTCTCGTAAACAAAAAAGAAATAAGGCAAATAAATTGCAACAAAATGAAAATTTTAGAGTTCATGTATGCAAAAAATTTGAAAACTAAAATAAATTTAAGTGAAGAAAATTATTTCACACACTCAAAATGAATTCCAAAGTTTTGTTATCCATGTTTGGGAAATTCCACTACTACAGGCCCCTAATAGCTTGGTGGAACATTATAGGAAAGAGACTTCTAACTGATCCTAACATGTTTTAAATGTGGTGGATATGAATGCCAGAAACATGATGAGGATGCAAGTGACCTAATGATCCAAAAATTTCAAGAAGTAGAAAATTTAAGTTCTCAAGTCAACGTGTGGTTGAATATTTTCCAGAGCCAAACAACCCACTTTTTGCCTATCCTTCAAAATCACAGATACTTTTTAGAAATATCTCTCTTAGCATTTGTTCATTTCCATTTTGGATGTAGAGATTTTTTTTCATATCGAAACTTTAGTTTTCACTCTCCCATTTTTCTTGTAAACAAAAAAGATATAGGGCAAACAGATCGCAACAAAATGAAAATTTTAGAGTTCTCGTATGCAAAAAAATTAGAAATACTAAAAAATATTAGTGAAGAAAATTATTTCACGCACTAAAAATGAACACCAAAGTTTTTTTTTCCATGATTGGGAAATTCCACTAGTACAACCCCCTAATAGCTTGGTGAAATTTTATAGGAAAGAGACTTCTAACTGATCCTAACATGTTTTAAATGTGGTGGATATGCATGCCAGAAACATGTTGAGGATGCAAATGACCTAATGATCGAAAAATTTCAAGGAGTAGAAAAAATTAAATTCTCAAGTTAACATGTGGTTGGATATTTACAAGAGCCAAACAACCCACTTTTTGCCTATCCTTAAAAATCACAGATACTTTTTGGAATTTTCTCTATCAGCATTTGTGCATTTCAATTTTGGATGTTCAAATTTTTTTTCAGATCCAAACTTGAGTTTTCACTCTCCCATTTTTCTCGTAAACAAAAAAGATATTAGGCAAATAGATCGCAACAAAATGAAAATTTTAGAGTTCACGTATGCAAAAAAATTAGAAAACTCTAATAAATGTTAGTGAAGAAAATTATTTCACGCACTAAAAATGAACTCCAAAGTTTTGGTATCCATGATTGGGAAATTCCACTAGTACAACCCCCTAATAGCTTGGTAGAATTTTATAGGAAAGAGACTTCTCACTGATCCTATCATTTTTAAATGTCATGGATATGCATGTCAAAAACATGTTGAGGAGGCAAGTGACTTAATCACCCAAAAATTTCAAGGAGTGGAAAAAATTAAATCCGCAAGTTAACATGTGGTTGGATATTTACCAGAGCCAAACAACCCACTTTTTGCCTATCCTTAAAAATCATAGATATTTTTTGAAATTATCTCTCTCATCATTAGTGCATTTCATTTTTGGATGCTCAAATTTTTTTTCATATCCAAACTTGAGTTTTCACACTCCCATTTTTCTCGAAAATAAAAAATATATAAGGCATAGATCGCAAAAAAATGAAAATTTTAGTGTTCACCTATGGAAAAAAAATTTAAAACTGTAATAAATATAAGTGAAGAAAATTATTTCACGCACCAAAAATGAACTCCAAAGTTATAATATCCATGTTTGCAAAATTCCACTAGTACAGCCCCCTAATAGCTTGGTGGAATTTTACAGAAAAGAGACTTCTAACTGATCCTAACTTGTTTTAAATGTGGTGGATATGCATGCAAGAAACATGTTGAGGATGCAAGTGACCTAAAGATCCAAAAATTTCAAGGAGAAGAAAAAATTAAATTCTCAAGTTAAAGTGTGGTTGGATATTAACCAGAGGCAAACAACCCACTTTTTGCCTATCCTTAAAAATCACAGATACTTTTTGGAATTATCTCTCTCAGCATTTGTGCATTTCCATTTTGGATGTTAAAAATTTTTTTCAGATCCAAACTTGAGTTTTCACTCTCCCTTTTTTCTCGTAAATAAAAAAGATATAAGGCAAATAGATCGCAACAAAATGAACATTTTAGAGTTCATGTATGCAAAAAAAGTTGAAAACTATAATAAATGTAAGTGAAGAAAATTATTTCATGCACTAAAAATGAACTCCAAAGTTTTGTTATCCACGTTTGGAAAATTCCACTAGTACAACCCCCTAATAGCTTGGGGGAATTTTATAGGAAAGAGACTTCTAACTGATCCTAACATGTTTTAAATGTGGCGGATATGCATGCCAGAAACATGTATAGGATCCAAGTGACCTAATGATCTAAAAATTTCAAGGAGTAGAAAAAACTAAATTCTCAAGTTAACGTGTGGTTGGATATTTACTAGAGCCAAACAACCCACTTTTTGCCTATCCTTAAAAATCACAGATACTTTTTGGAATTATCTCTCTCAGTATTTGTGCATTTCCATTTTGGGTGTTCAAATTGTTTTTCAGATCCAAACTGGAGTTTTCACTCTCCCATTTTTCTCTTAAATAAAAAAGATATGAGGCAAATAAATTGCAACAAAATGAAAATTTTAGAGTTAATGTATGCAAAAAAAATTTAAAACTAAAATAAATGTAAGTGAAGAAAATTATTTCACTCACTAAAAATGAACTCCAAAGTTTTGTTATCCATGTTATGGAAATTCCACTACTACAACTCCCCAATAGCTAGGTGGAACATTATAGGAAAGTGACTTCTAACTGATCCTACCATCTTTTAAATGTGGTGGATATGCATGCCAAATACATGATGAGGATGCAAGTGACCTAATGATCCAAAAATATCAAGGAGTTGAAAAATTAAATTTTCAAGACAACATGTGGTTGGATATTTACAAAAGCCAAACAACCCACTTTTTGCCTATCCTTAAAAATCACTGATACTTTTTGGAATTATATCTCTTAGCATTTGTGCATTTCCATTTTGGATGTTCAAATTATTTTTTAGATCCAAACTTGAGTTTTCACTCTCCCATTTTTTTCGTAAACAAAAAAGATAAAAGGCAAATAGATCGCAACAAAATAAATATTTTAGAGTTCATGAATGCAAAAAAAATTGAAAAATATAATAAATGTAAGTGAAGAAAATTATTTCACGCACTAAAAATGAACTCCAAAGTTTTGTTATCCATGTTTGGAAAATTCCACATGTACAACCCCCTAATAGCTTGGTGGAATATTATAGGAAAGAGACTTCTAACTGATCCTAACATGTTTTAAATGTGGTGGAAATGCATGCCTCAAACATGTTGAGGATGCAAGTGACCTAATGATCAAAAAATTTCAAGGAGTAGAAAAAATTAAATTCTCAAGTTAACGTGTGGTTTGATATTGACCAGAGCCAAACAACCCACTTTTTGCCTATCCTTAGAAATCACAAATAATTTTTGGAATTATCTCTCTCAGCATTTGTGCATTTCCATTTTGGATGTTCAAATTTTTTTCAGATCCAAACTTGAGTTTTCACTCTCCCTATTTTCTCGTAAACAAAAAAGATATAAGGCAAATAGATCGCAACAAAATGAAAATTTTAGAGTTCATGTATGCAAAAAAATTTGAAAACTATAATAAATGTTAGTGAAGAAAATTATTTCACGCACTAAAAATGAACTCCAAAGTTTTGTTATCCATGTTTGGGAAATTCCACAAAAAAAACCCTCAAATAGCTTGGTGGAATTTTATAGGGAAGAGACTTCTAACTGATCCTAACATGTTTTAAATGTGGTGGATATGCCTGCCAGAAACATGTTGAGGATGAGAGTGACCTAATGATCCAAAAATTTTGAGTAGAAAAAATTAAATTCTCAAGTTAACGTGTGGTTGGATTTTTTCAAGAGCCAAACAACCTAGTTTTTGCCTATCCTTAAAAATCACAGATACTTTTTGGAATTATCTCTCTCAGCAATTGTGCCTTTCCATTTTGGATGTTCAAATTTTTTTCAGATCCAAACTTGAGTTTTCACTCTCCCATTTTTCTAGTAAATAAAAAAAGATATAAGGTAAATAGATAGCAACAAAATGAAAATTTTAGAGTTGATGTATGCAGAAAAATTTGAACATTATAATAAATGTAAGTGAAAAAAATAATTTCACGCACTAAAAATGAACTCCAAAGTTTTGTTATCCATGTTTGGGAAATTCCACTAGTACACCCCTCAAATAGTTAGGTGGAATTTTATAGGAAAGAGACTTCTAACTGATCCTAACATGTTTTAAATGTGGTGGATATGCATGCTAGAAACTTGTTGAGGATGCAAGTGAACGAATGATCATAAAATTTCGAGTAGAAAAAATTAAATTCTATTGTTAACGTGTGGTTGGATATTTACAAGAGCCAAACAACCCACTTTTTGCCTTTCTCTTAGCATTTGGGCATTTCCATTTCGGATGTTCAAAATTTTTTTCAGATCCAAACTTGAGTTTTCACTCTTCCATTTTTCTCGTAAACAAAAATGATATAAGGAAAATAGATCGCAACAAAATGAAAATATTAGATTTCTTGTGTGAAAAAAAATTTGAACACTATAATAAATGCAAGTGAAGAAAATTATTTCACGCACTAAAAATGAACTCCAAAGTTTTGTTATCCATGTTTGGGAATTTCCACTAGAACAACCCCTTAATAGCTTCGTGGAATTTTATAGGAAAGAGACTTCTAACTGATCCTAACATGTTTTAAATGTGGTGGATATGCATGCCAGAAACATGGTGAGGATGCAAGTGACCTAATGATCAAAAATTTCGAGTAGAAAAAATTAAATTCTCAAGTAAACTTGTGGTTGGATATTTACCAAAGCCAAATGATCCACTTTTTTTCTATCCTTAAAAATCACAGATACTTTTTGGAATAATCTCTCTCAGCATTTGCACATTTCCATTTTGGATGTTCAAATTTTTTTCAGATCAAAACTTGAGTTTTCACTCTCCCATTTTTCTTGTAAACAAAAAAGATATAAGGCAAATAGATCGCTACAAAATGAAAATTTAAGAGTTCACGTATGTAAGAAAAATAGAAAACTCTAATAAATGTAAGTGAAGAAAATTATTTCACGCACTAAAAATGAACTCCAAAGTTTTCTTATCCATGTTCGAGAAATTCCACTAGTACAATCCCGTAATAGCTTGGTGGAATTTTATAGGAAAGTGAATTCTAACTGATCCTAACATGTTTTAAATGTGGAGGATATACATGCCTGAAACATGTTGAGCATGCAAGTGACCTAATGATCAAAAAATTTCAAGGAGTAGAAAAAATTAAATTCTCAAGTTAACGTGTGGTTGGATATTTAACAGAGCCAAAAAAACCCCCTTTTTACCTATCCTTAAAAATAAAAGATACTTTTTGGAATTATCTCTCTCAACATATGTGCATTTCCATTTTGGATGTTCAATTTTTTTTTCAGATCCAAACTTGAGTTTTCACTCTCCGTTTTTTCTCGTAATAAAAAAAAGATACACGACAAATAGATTGCAAAAAAATAAAAATTTTAGAGTTCATGTATGGAAAAAAATTTGAAAATTATAATAGCTTGGTGGATTTTTATAGGAAAGAGACTTCTAACTGATCCTAACATGTTTTAAATTATGTGGATATGCAAGCAAGAAACATGTTGAGGATGCAAATGACCTAATGATCCAAAAATTTCATGGCGTAGAAAAAATTAAATTCTCAAGTTAACGTGTGGTGGGATATTTACAAGAGCCAAACAACCCACTTTTTGCCTATCCTTAAAAATCACAGATACTTTTTGAAATTATCTGTCTCAACATTTTTGCATTTCCAATTTGGATGTTTAAATTTTTTTTCAGATCCAAACTTGAATTTTCACTCTCCCATTTTTTTCGTAAACAAAAAAGATACAAGGCAAATAGATCGCAACAAAATGAAAATTTTAGAATTCACGTATGGAAAAAAATTTGAAAACTATAATAAATGTAAGTGAAGAAAATTATTTCACGCACTAAAAATGAACTCCTAAGTTTTGTTGTCCATGTTTGGGAAATTCCACTAGTACAACCCCCTAGAAGCCTGGTGGAATTTTATAGGAAAGAGATTACTAACTGATCCTAACATGTTTTAAATGTGGTGGATATGCATGCTAGAAACATGTTGGGGATGCAAGTGACCTAATGATCCAAAAATTTCCTGGTGTAGAAAAAATTAAATTCTCAAGTTAACATGTGGTTGGATATTTACCACAGCCAAACAACCCACTTTTTGCCCATCCTTAAAAATCACAGTTACTTTTTTGAATTATCTCTCTCAGCATTTGTGCATTTCCATTTTGGATGTTCAAATTTTTTTTCAGATCCAAACTTGAGTTTCCAATCTCCCATTTTCTCGTAAACAAAAAAGAAATAAGGCAAAAAAGATCGCAATAAAATGAAAATTTTAGAATTCATGTTTGCAAAAAAATTTGAAAATAAATGTAAGTGAAGAAAATTATTTCATGCACTAAAAATGAACTCCAAAGTTTTTTGTTATCCATGTTTGGGAAATTCCACTAGCACAACCCATTAAAAGCTTGTTGGAATTTTATAGGAAAGAGTCTTCTAACCTTTCCTAACATGTTTTAAATGTGGTGGATATGCGTGCCAGAAGCATATTGAGGATGCAAGTGAATTAATGATCCAAAATATTCAAGGAGTAGAAAAAATTAAATTCTCAAGTTAACGTGTGGTTGGATATTTACCAGAGCCAAACAACGCATTTTTTGCCCATCCTTAAAAATCACAGATACTTTTTGGAATTATCTCTCTCTGCATTTGTGCATTTCCATTTTGGATGTTAAATTTTTTTTTTCAGATCCAAACTTGAGTTTTCACTCTCCCATTTTTCTCGTAAACAAAAAAGATATAAGGCATATAGATCGCAAGAAAATGAAAATTTTTGAGTTCACGTATGCAAAAAAATTTGAATACAATAATAAATGTAACTGAAGAAAATTATTTCACGCACTAAAAATGAACTCCAAAGTTTTGTTATCCATGTTTGGGAAATTCCACTAGCACAACCCACTAATAGCTTGGTGGAATTTTATAGGAAAGAGACTTCTAACTAATCCTAACATGTTTTAAATGTGGTGGATATGCATGCCAGAAACATGTTGAGAGTGCAAGTGACCTAATGATCCAAAAATTTCAAGGAGTAGAAAAAAATAAATTCTCAAGTTAACGTGTGTTGGATATTTACCAGAGCCAAACAACCCTCTTTTTGCCTATCCTGAAAAATCCCAGATACTTTTTGAAATTATTACTCTCAGCATTTGTGCATTTCCATTTTGGATGTTCAGATTTTTTTTTAGATCCAAACTTGAGTTTTCACTCTCCCATTTTTCTCGTAAACAAAAAAGATATAAAGAAAATAGATCATACCAAAATAAAATTTTAGAGTTCATGTATGCAAATACATTTGAACACTATAATAAATGTAACTGAAGAATATTATTTTACGCACTAAAATTGAGCTCCAAAGTTTTGATATCCATGTTTGGGAAATTCCACTAGTACAACCTTCTAATAGCTTGGTGGAATTTTAAACGAAAGAGCCTTCTAATGATATGCATGCCAGAAACATGTTGAGGATGCAAGTGACCTAATGATCCGAAATTTTAAAGGAGTAGAAAAAATTATATTTTCTAGCTAACGTGTGGTGTGATATTTACCAGAGCCAAACAACCCACATTTTTCCTATCCTTAAAAATCACAGTTTCTTTTTGGAATTATCTCTCTCAGCATTTGTGCATTTCCATTTTGGATGATCAAATTTTTTTTCAGAACCAAACTTGAGTTTTCTCTCTCCCATTTTTCTCGTAAACAAAAAAGTTACAAGGCAAATAGAATGCAACAAAATGAAAATATTAGAGTTCATGTATGCAAAAAAATTTCAAAATTATGATAAATGTAAGTGAAGAAAATTATTTCATGCACTAAAAATAAACTCCAAAGTATTGTTATCCATATTTGGGAAATTCCACTAGTACGACCCCTAATAGCTTGGTGGAATTTTATAGGAAAGAGACTTGTAACTAATCCTAACATGTTTTAAATGTGGTGGATATGCATGCCAGAAAAATGTTGAGGATGCAAATGACCTAATAATCCAAAAATTTCAAGGTGTAGAAAAAATTAAATTCTCAAGTTAACTTGTGGTTGGATAGTTACCTGAGCCAAACAACCAACTTTTTGCCTATCCTTAAAAATCACAGATACTTTTTGGAATTATCACTCTTAGCATTTGTGCAATTCCATTTTGGATGTTCATATTTTTTTTCATATCCAAACTTGAGTTTTTAGTCTCCGATTTTTCTCGTAAACAAAAAAGATATAAGCCAAATAGATTGCAAAAAAATTAAAATTTTTGAGTTCATGTATGCATAAAAAATTGAAAATTATAATAAATGTAACAGAAGAAAATTATTTCTCGAACTAAAAATGAACACCAAAGTTTTGTTATCCATGTTTGGGAAATTCCATTAGTACAACCCCCTATTACCTTTGTGGAATTTTATAGGAAAGAGACTTCTAACTGATCCTAACATTTTTTGAATGTGGTGGATATGCATGCAAGAAACATGTTGAGGATGCATGTGACCTAATGATCAAAAAATTTCAAGGAGTAGAAAAAATTAAATTCTAGAGTTAATGTGTGGTTGGATATTTACCAGAGCCAAACAACCTACTTTTTGCCTATCCTTAAAAATCCCAGATACTTTTTGGAATTATATCTCTCAGCATTTGTGCATTTCCATTTTGGATGTTCAAATTTTTTTTCAGATCCAAATTTGAGGTGTCACACTCCCATTTTTCTCGTAAACAAAAAGGATATAAGGCAATTAGATCGCAACAAAATGAAAATTTTAGAGTTCATGTATGCAAAAAAATTTGAAAACTATAATAAATGTAAGTGCAGAAAATTATATCACGTACAAAAAATGAACTCCAAAGTTTAGTTATCCATGTTTGGGAAATTCCACTAGTACAACCCCCTAATAGCTTGGTGGAATTTTATAGGAAAGAGACTTCTAACTGATCCTAACATGTTTTAAATGTGGTGGATATACAAGCCGGAAACATGTTGAGGATGCAAATGACCTAATGATCCATAAATTTCATGGAGTAGAAAAAATTAAATTCTCAAGTTAACATGTGGTTGGATATTTACAAGAGCCAAACAACCCACTTTTTGCCTATCCTTAAAAATGACAGATACTCCTTGGAATTATGTCTCTCAACATTTTTGCATTTCCATTTTGGATGTTTCCATTTTTTTAAGAATAGGCAAAAAGTGGGTTGTTTGGCTCTAGTAAAATATCTAACCACACGTTAACTTGAGAATTTAATTTTTTCTTCTCCTTGAAATTTTAGGATCATTAGGTCACTTGCATCGTCAACATGTTTGTGGCATGCATATCCACCATACTTAAAACATGTTAGGATCAGTTAGAAGTCTCTTTCCTATAAAATTCCACCAAGCTATTATTAAGGAGTATTACTAGTGGAATTTCCAAAACCTGGATAACAAAACTTCCAAGTTCATTTTTAGTGCGTGAAATAATTTTCTTCACATATATTTATTATATTTTTTAAATTTTTTTTCACACTTGTACTCTAAAGTTTTCATTTTGTTGTGAGCTATTTGCCTAATATTTTTTTTGTTTACAAGAAAAATAGGAGAGTGAAAACTCAAGTTTGGATCTGAAAAAAAAATTGGACATCCAAAATGGAAATGCAAAAATGCTGAGAGAGATAATTCCAAAAAGTATCTGTGATTTTTAAGGATAGGCAACAAGTGGTTTGTTTGGCTCTGGTAAAATATCCAACCACATGTTGACATGAGAATTTAATTTTTTATACTCCTTGAAATTTTTGGATCATTAGGTCACATGCATCCACAACATGTTTGTGGCATGCTTATCCACCACACTTAAAACATGTTAGGATAAGTTAGAAGTCTCTTTCCTATAAAATTCCACCAAGCTATTATTAGGGGGTTGTACTAGTGGAATTTCCCAAACCTGGATAACAGAACTTTGGTGTTCATTTTTAGTGAGTGAAATAATTTTCTTCGCTTACATTTATTGTAGTTTTCAAATTTTTTTGCACACATGAACACTAAAATTTTCATTTTGTTGCAATCTATTTGCCTTATAGCTTTTTTGTTTACGAGAAAAATGGATGAGTGAAAACTCAAGTTTGGATCTGAAAAAAAATTAGAACAACCCAAATGGAAATGCACAAATGCTGAGAGTGATAATTCCAAAAAGTATCTGTGATTTTTAAGGATTGGCAAAAAGTGGGTTGTTTGGCTCTGGTAAAATATCCAAGGATACGTTAACTTGAGAATTTAATTTTTTCTACACCCCGAAATTGTTTCCATCATTAGTTCACTAGCATCCTCAACATGTTTGTGGAATGCATATCCACCACACTTAAAACATGTTAGAATCAGTTAGAAGTCTCTTTCCTATAAAATTCCACCAAGCTTTTATTAGGGGGTTGTACTAGTGGAATTTCCCAAACATGGATGACAAAAGGTCCGAGTTCATTTTCAGTTCGTGAAATAATTTTCTTCTCTTACGTTTATTATAGTTTTCAATTTTTTTTCCACGCCATAACTCTAAAATTTTCATTTTGTTGCGATCTATTTGCCTTACATCTTTTTTGTTTTCGTGAAAAATGGGAGCATGAAAACTCAATTATGGATCTGAAAAAAAAAATGAACATCCAAAATGGAAATGCACAAATACTGAGAGAGATAATTCAGAAAAGTATCTATGATTTTTAAGGGTAGGCAAAAAGTGGGTTGTTTGACTCTGGTAAAATATCCAACCACACGTTAACTTGAGAATTTAATTTTTTCTACTCCTTGAACTTTTTGATCATTAGGTCACTTGCATCATCAACATGTTTGTGGCATGCATATCCACCACACTTAAAACATGTTAGGATCAGTTAGAAGTCTCTTTCCTATAAAATTCCACCAAGCTATTATTAGGGGGTTGTACTAGTGGAATTTCCCAAACATGGATAGCAAAACTTCTGAGTTCATTTTTAGTGCGTGAAATAATTTTCTTCACTTACATTTATTATAGTTTTCAAGTTTTTTTGCACATCTGAACTCTAATTTTTCATTTTGTTGCGATCTATTTGCCTTATATCTTTTTTGTTTACGAGAAAAATCTGAGACTAAAAACTCAAGTTTGGATCTGAAAAAATATTTGAACATCCAAAATGGAAATGCAAAAATACTGAGAGAGATAATTCAAAAAAGTATCTGTGATTTTTAGGGATAGACAAAAAGTTGGTTGTTTTGCTCTGGTAAATATCCAACCTCACGTTAAGTTGAGAATTTAACGATTTCTACTCCTTGATATTTTTGGATCATTAGGTAACTTGCAACCTCAACATGTTTCTGGAATGCATATCCACCACACTTAAAATATGTCAGGATCAGTTTGAGGTCTCTTTCGTATAAAATCCAACCAATCTATTATTAGGAGGTTGTACTAGTGGAATTTCCCAAACATGGATAAAGAAAATTTGGAGTTCTTTTTTAGCGTGTGAAATAATTTTCCTCACTTAAATTTATTATATTTTTAAAATTTCTTTGCACAAATGAACTCTAAAATTTTCATTTTGTTGCAATCTTTTTGATTGGTATATTTTTTGTTTACGAGAAAAATGGGAGAGTAAAAACACAAGTTTGGATCTGAAAAAAAATTTGAACACCCAAAATGGAAATGCACAAATGCTGAGAGAGATAAATCCAAAAAGTATCTGTGATTTTTAAGGATAGGCAAAAAATGGGTAGTTTGGCTTTGGTAAAATATCCAACCACACATTAACTTGAGAATTTAATTTTTTCTACTCCATGAAATTTTTGGAGCATTAGGTCACTTGCATCCTCCACATGTTTGTGCCATGCAATTCTAACAGACTTAAAACATGTTAGGATCAGTTAGAAGTCTCTTTCCTGTAAAGTCCCCGGAAGCTATATTATTTGGGGGTTGTACTAGTTCAATTTCCCAAACATGGATAACAAAACTTTGGAGTTCATTTGTAGTGCGTGAAATAATTTTCTTCACTTACATTTATTACAGTTTCCAAATTTTTTTGCACACATGAACTCTAAAATTTTCATTTTGTTGCGATCTATTTGCCTTATATAGTTTTTGTTTACGAGAAAAATGGGAGAGTAAAAACTCAAGTTTGGATCTGAAAAAAAATTGAACATCCAAAATGGAAATGCACAAATTCTGAGAGACATAATTCCAAAAAGTATCCGTGATTTTTAAGGATAGGCAAAAAGTGGGCTGTTTGGCTCTGGTAAAATATCCAATCACACGTTAACTTGAGAATTTAATTTTATCTACGCTTTGAAATTTTTGGATCATTAGGTCACTTGCATCCTCAACATGTTTGTGGCATGCATATCCACCACACTTAAAACATGATAGGATCATTTAGAAGTCGTTTTCCTATAAAATCCCACCAAGTTATATTATAAGGGGGTTGTACTAGTGGAATTTCCCAAACATGGATAACAAAACTTTGAATTTCATTTTTAGTGCGAGAAATAATTTTCTTCGCTAACATTTATTATAGTTTTCAATTTTTTTTGCACACATGAACTCTAAAATTTTCATTTTGTTGTGATCAATTTGCCTTATATCTTTTTGGTTTACGAGAAAAAAGGGAGAGTGAAATCTTAAGTTTGGATATGAATAAAAATTTGAACATCCAAAATGGAAATGCACAAATGCTGAGAGAGATAATTCCAAAAAGTATCTGTGATTTTTAAGGATAGGCAAAAAGTGGGTTGTTTGGCTCTTGTAAAATATCCAACCACACGTTAACTTGAGAATTTAATTTGTTCTACTCCTTGAAATTTTTGGATCATTATATCACCTGCATCCTCAACATGTTTGTATCATGCATATCCACCACACTTAAAACATGTTAGGATCAGTTAGAAGTCTCTTTCCTATAAAATTCCACCAAAGCTATTATTAGGGGGTTGTACTAGTGGAATTTCCCAAGAATGGATAACAAATCTTTCGAGTTAATTTTTAGTTTGTGAAATAATTTTCATCACTAATATTTATTATAGTTTTCAAATTTGTTTGCATAGATGAACTCTAAAATTTTCATTTTGTTGCGATCTATTTGCCTTATATCTTTTTTGTTTACGAGAAAAATGGGAGAGTGAAAACTCATGTTTGGATCTGAAAACAAATTTGAACATCAAAAATTAAAATGCAGAAATGCTGAAAGAGATGATTCCAAAAAGTATCTGTGATTTTTAAGGGTAGGGAAAAAGTGGGTTGTTTGGTTCTGGTAAATTATGCAACCACATGTTAACTTGAGAATTTAATTTTATCTACTCCTTGAAATTTTTAGATAATTAGGTCACTTGCATCCTCAACATGTTTGTGGCATGCATATCCACCACACTTAAAACATTTCGGGATGAGTTAGAAGTCTCTTTCCTATAAAATTCCACCAAGCTATTATTTAGGGGTTCTCCTAGTGGAATTTCCCAAACCTGGATAACAAAACTTTCGAGTTCATTTTTATTTTGTGAAATAATTTTCTTTACTTACATTTATTATAGTTTTCAAATTTTTTTGCACACATGAACTCTAAAATTTTAATTTTGTTGCGATCTATTTGCCTTATATCTTTTTTGTTTACAAGAAAAATGGGAGAGTGAATACTCAAGTTTGGATCTGAAAAAAAATTTAACATCCAAAATAGAAATGCACAAATGTGGAGAGAGATAATTCCAAAAAGTATCTGGGATTTTTAAGGATAGGCAAAAAGTGGGTTGTTTGGTTCTGGTAAATTATCCAACCACATGTTAACTTGAGAATTTAATTTTTTCTACTCCTTGAAATTTTTGGAACATTAGGTCACTTGCGTCCTCAACATGTTTGTGGCATGGATATCCACCACACTTAAAACATGTTAGGATCAGTTAGAAGTTTATTTCCTATAAAATTCCACCAAGCTACTATTAGGGGGTTGTACTAGTGGAATTTCCCAAACATGGAAAACAAAACTTCCGAGTTCATTTTTAGTGCGTGAAATAATTTTCTTCTCATACATTGATTATAGTTTTCAATTTTTTTTGCACAGATGAACTTTTAAATTTTCATTTTGTTGCAATCTATTTGCCTTATATCTTTTTTGTTTACGAGAAAAATGGGAGATGAAAACTCAAGTTTGGATCTGAAAAAAAATTTGAACATCCAAAATGGAAATGCACAATATCTGAGAGAGATAATTCCAAAAAGTATATGTGATTTTTAAGGATTGGCAATAAGTGGATTGTTAGGCTCTGGTAAAATATCCAACCACAAAGTTAACTTCAGAATTTAATTTTTTCTACTCCTTGAAATTTTTGAATCATTAGGTCACTTGCATCCTCGACATGTTTGTGGCATGCATATCCACCACACTTAAAACATGTTAGGATCAGTTAGAAGTCTCTTTCCTATAAAATTCCACCAAGCTATTATTCGAGAGTTGTACTAGTGGAATTTCCCAAACATGGATAACAAAACTTCCGAGTTCATTTTGAGTGTGTGAAATAATTTTCTTCACTTACATTTATTTTAGTTTTCAAATTTTTTTGCACACATGAACTCTAAAATTTTCATTTTGTTTTGATCTCTTTGCCTTATATGTTTTTGTTTACGAGTTAAATGGAAGAGTGAAAACTCAAGTTTGGATCTGAACAAAAATTTGAACATTCAAAATTAAAATGAACAAATGTTGAGAGAGAAAATTCTAAAAGTATTTGTGATTTTTTAGGATAGGCAAAAAGTGGGTAGTTTGGCTCTGGTAAAATATCCAACCACATGTTAACTTAAGAATTTAATTTTTTCATTTGCTTGAAATTTTTGGATCATTAAGTCACTTCCATCCTCAACATGTTTGTGGCATGCATTTCCACCACACTTAAAATATTTTAGGTTCAGTTAGAAGTCCCTTTCCTATGAAATTCCACAAAGCTATTTTTAGGGGTTGAACTAGTGGATTTTCCCAAACATGGATAACAAAACTTCCGAGCTCATTTTGAGTGCTTGAAATAATTTTCTTCACTTACATATATTATTGGTTTCAAATTTTTTTGCATAGATGCACTCCTAAATTTTCATTTTGTTGTGATCTATTTGCCTTATATCTTTTTTGTTTACGAGAAAAATGGGAGAGTGAATACTCAAGTTTTGATCTGAAAAAAAATTTGAACATCCAAAATGGAAATGCACAAATGCTGACAGAGATAATTCCAAAAAGTATCTGTGATTTTTAAGGATAGGCAAAAAGTGGGTTGTTTGGCACTGGTAAAATATCCATCCACACGTTAACTTGAGAATTTAATTTTTACTACTCCTTGAAATTTTTGGATCATTAGGTCACTTGCATCCTCAACATGTTTATTGCATGCATAACCACCACACTTAAAATATGTTAGGATCAATTAGAAGTCTCTTTCTGATAAAATTCCACCAAGCTATTATTAGGGGGTTGTACTAGCGGAGTTTCCCAAACATGAATAACAAAAGTTCCCGAGTTCATTTTTAGTTCGTGAAATTATTTTTTTCCCTTCCATTTAATATAGTTTTCAATTTTTTTTGAACACATGAACTCTAAAATTTTCATTTTGTTGCGATCACTTTGCCATATATCTTTTTTGTTTGCGAGAAAAATGGGAGAGTGAAAACTCAAGTTTGGATCAGAAAAAAAAATTAAACATCCAAAATGAAAATGCACAAATTCGGAGAGACATAATTCCAAAAAGTATATGTGATTTTTAAGGATAGGCAACAAGTGGGTTTTTTGGCTGTGGTAAAATATCCAACCACACGTTAACTTGAGAATTTAATTTTTTCTACTCCTTGAAATTTTTGGATCATTAGGTCACCTGCATCCTCAACATGTTTGTGGCATGCATATCCACCACACTTAAAAACATGTTAGGATAAGTTAGAAGTCTCTTTCCTATAAAATTCCACCAAGCTATTATTCAGGGGTTGTCCTAGAGGAATTTACCAAACCTGGATAACAAAACTTTCGAGTTCATTTTTATTCCATGAAATAATTTTCTTTACTTACATTTATTTTAGTTTTCAATTTTTTTTGCACACATGAACTCTAAAATTTTCATTTTGTTGCGATCTATTTGCCTTATATCTTTTTTGTTTAGGAGAAAAATGGGAGAGTGAATACTCAAGTTTGGATCTGAAAAAAAATTGAACATCCAAAATATAAATGCACAAATGTTGAGAGAGATAATTCGAAAAAGTATCTAGGATTTTTAAGGATATGTAAAAAGTGGGTTGTTTGGCTCTGTTAAAATATCCAACCACATGTTAACTTGAGAATTTATTTTTTCCTACTCCTTGAAATTTTTGGATCATTAGGTCACTTGCATCATCTACATGTTTGTGGCATGCATATCCACCACATTTAAAACATGTTAGGATCAGTTAGAAGTTTCTTTCCCATAAAATTCCACCAAGCTATTATTAGGGGGTTGTACTTGTGGAATTTCCCAAACATGGATAACAAAACTTCCGAGTTCATTTTTAGTGCGTGAAATAATTTTCTTCTCATACATTGATTATAGGCTTCAAATTTTTTTACACAGATGAACTCTTAAATTTTCATTTTGTTGCGATCTATTTGCCTTATATCTTTTTTGTTTACGAGCAAAATGGGAGAGTGAAAACTGAAGTTTGGATCTGAAAAAAAATTTGAACATCCTAAATGGAAATGCACAATAGCTGAGAGCGATAATTCCAAAAGGTATCTGGGATTTTTAAGGATAGGTAAAAAAGTGGGTTGTTTGGCTCTGGTAAAATATCCAACCACATGTTAACTTGAGAATTTAATTTTTTCTACTCCTTGAAACTTTTGAATCATTAGGTCACTTGCATCCTCAACATGTTTGTGGCATGCATATCCACCACACTTAAAACATGTTAGGATCAGTTAGAAGTCTATTTGCTATAAAATTCCACCAAGCTATTATTCCGGGCTTGTACTAGTAGAATTTCCCAAACATGGATAACAAAACTTTCGAGTTCATTTTGAGTGTGTGAAATAATTTTCTTTACATACGTTTATTATAGTTTTCAAATTTTTTTGCACACATGAACTCTAAAATTTTCATTTTGTTTTTATCACCTTGCCTTATATGTTTTTGTTTACTAGTAAATTGGGAGAGTGAAAACTTAAGTTTGGATCTGAAAAAAAAAATTCAAAATTCAAAATGAAAATGAAAAAATGTTGAGAGAGAATATCATAAAAGTATCTGAGATTTTTAAGGATAAGCAAAAAGTGGGTAGTTTGGCTCTGGTGAAATATCCAACCACACGTTGACTTAAGAATTTAATTTTTTCTTCTGCTTGAAATTTTTGGATCATTAAGTCACTTCCATCTTCAACATGTTTGTGGCATGCATTTCCACCACACTTAAAACATTTTAGGTTCAGTTAGAAGTCTTTTTCCAATAAAATTCCACCAAGCTATTTTTAGGGGCTTGAACTAGTGGATTTTCCCAAACATGGATAACAAAACTTCCGATATTATTTTGAGTGCTTGAAATAATTTTTTTCACTTACATTTATTATGGTTTTCAAATTTTTTTGCACAGATGCACTCCTAAATTTTCATTTTGTTGCGATCTATTTGCCTTATATCTTTTTTGTTTACGTGAAAAATGGGACAGTGAAAACTCAAGTTTGTATCTAAAAAAAAATTTGAACATCCAAAATGGAAATGCAGAAATGCTCATAGAGATAATTTAAAAAAGTATCTGTGATTTTTAAGGATAGGGAAAAAGTTGGTTGTTTGGCACTGGTCCAATATCCAACCACGCGTTAACTTAAGAATTTAATTTTTTCTACTCCTTGAAATTTTTGCATAATTCGGTCACTTTCTTCCTCAACATGTTTGTGGCATGCATATCACCACACTTAAAACATGTTAGGATCAGTTAGAAGTCTCTTTCCTATAAAATTCCGCCAAGCAATTATTAAGGGGTTGTCTGAGTGGAATTTCCGAAACATGGATAACAAAACTTCTGGGTTCATTTTTAGTGCATAAAATAATTTTCTACACTTAAATTTATTATAGTTTTCAATTTTTTTGCACACATGAACTCTAAAATTTTCATATTGTTGCGATCTATTTGCCTTAAATCTTTTTTGTTTACGAGAAAAATAGGAGAGTAAAAACTCAAGTTTGGATCTGAAAAGAAATTTGAACATCCAAAATGGAAATGCACAAATTCTGAGAGAGATAATTCCAAAAAGTATCTGTGATTTTTAAGGATAGGAAAAAAGTGGGTTGTTTGGCACTGGTAAAATATCCAACCACACGTTAACTTGAGAATTTAATTTTTTCTACTCCTTGAAATTTTTGGATCATTAGGTCACTTGCATCCTCAACATGTTTATTGCATGCATAACCACCACACTTAAAACATGTTAGGATCAATTAGAAGTCTCTTTCTGATAAAATTCCACCAAGCTATTATTAGGGGGTTGTACTAGCGGAGTTTCCCAAACATGGATAACAAAAGTTCCGAGTTCATTTTTAGTTCGTGAAATTATTTTCTTCCCTTCTATTTATTATAGTTTTCAATTTTTTGAACACATGAACTCTAAAATTTTCATTTTGTTGCGATCTCTTTGCCATATATCTTTTTTGTGTACGAGAAAAATGGGAGAGTGAAAACTCAAGTTTGGATCTGAAAAAAATTTAAACATCCAAAACGGAAATGCACAAATGCTGAGAGAGATACTTCCAAAAAGTATATGTGATTTTTATGGATAGGCAACAAGTGGGTTGTTTGGCTCTGGTAAAATATCCAACCAAACGTTAACTTGAGAATTTATTTTTTTCTACTCCTAGAAATTTTTGGATCATTACGTCACCTGCATCCTCGACATGTTTGTGGCATGCATATCCACCACACTTAAAACATGTTAGGATAAGTTAGAAGTCTCTTTCCTATAAAATTCCACCAAGCTATTATTAGGCGGTTGTACTAGTGGAATTTCCCAAACATGGATAACAAATCTTCCGAGTTCATTTTTAGTTTGTGAAAGAATTTTCATCACTAATATTTATTATAGTTTTCAATTTTTTTTGCACAGATGAACTCTAAAATTTTCATTTTGTTGCGATCTATTTGCCTTATATCTTTTTTGTTTACGAGAAAAATGGGAGAGTGAAAACTCATGTTTGGATCTGAAAACAAATTTGAACATCCAAAATGGAAATGCACAAATGCTGAGAGAGATGGTTCCAAAAAGTATCTGTGATTTTTAAGGATAGGGAAAAAGTGGGTTGTTTGACTTTGGTAAATTATCCAACCACATCTTAACTTGAGAATTTAATTTTATCGACTCCTTGAAATTTTTGGATAATTAGGTCACTTGCATCCTCATCATTTTGTGGCATACGTATCCACCACACTTAAAACATTTCAGAATCAGTTGGAAGTCTCTTTCCTATAAAATTCCACCAGGCTATTATTTAAGGGTTGTCTTAGTGGAATTTCCCAAACCTCGATAACAAAACTTCCGAGTTCATTTTTATTCCGTGAAATAATTTTCTTTACTTACATTTATTATAGTTTTCAAATTTATTTGCACACATGAACTCTAAAATTTTCATTTTGTTGCGTTCTATTTGCCTTATATCTTTTTTGGTTACGTGAAAAATGGGAGAGTGAATACTCAAGTTTGGATCTGAAAAAAAAATTGAACATCCAAAATAGAAATGCACAAATGTTGAGAGAGATAATTCCAAAAAGTATCTGGGATTTTTAAGGATAGGCCAAAAGTGGGTTGTTTGGCTAAAGTGGGTTGTTTGGCTCTGGTAAAATATCCAATCACACGTTAACTTGAGAATTTAATTTTATCCACTCCTTGAAATTTTTGGATCATTAGGTCACTTGCATCCTCAACATGTTTGTGGCATGCATATCCACCACACTTAAAACATGTTAGGATCATTTAGAAGTCTCTTTCCTATAAAATCCCACCAAGCTGTATTCTAAGGGCGTTGTACTAGTGGAATTTCCCAAACATGGATAACAAAACTTTGGATTTCATTTTTAGTGCGTGAAATAATTTTCTTCGCTAACATTTATTATAGTTTTCAATTTTTTTTGCACACATGAACGCTAAAATTTTCATTTTATTGCGTTTAATTTGCCTTATATCTTTTTTGTTTATGAGAAAAATGGGAGAGTGAAATCTCAAGTTTGGATCTGAAAAAAAATTTGAACATCCAAAATGGAAATGCACAAATGCTGAGAGAGATAATTCCAAAAAGTATCTGTGATTTTTAAGGATAGGCAAAAAGTGGGTTGTTTGGCTCTTGTAAAATATCCATTCACACATTAACTTCAGAATTTAATTTTTTCTAATCATTGAAATTTTTGGATCATTAGGTCACTTGCATCGTCAACATATTTGGGGCATGCATATCCACCACACTTAAAACATCTTTGGATCAGTTAGAAGACTTTTTCCTATAAAATTCCACCAAGCTATTATTAGGGGGTTGTACTCGTGGAATTTCCCTAACATGGATAACAAAAGTTCGGAGTTCATTTTTAGTGCGTGAAATTATTTTCTTCCCTTCCATTTATTATAGTTTTCAAATTTTTTTGCACACATGAACTCTAAAATTTTCATTTTGTTGCGATCTATTTGCCTTATATCTTTTTTGTTTAGAAGAAAAATGGGAGAGTGAAAACTCAAGTTTGGATCTGAAAAACAATTTAACATCCAAAATGTAAATGCACAAATGCTAAGTGAGATAATTCCAAAAAGTATCTGTGATTTTTAAGGATATGCAACAAGTGGGTTGTTTGGCTCATGTAAAATATCCAACCACACGTTTACTTGAGAATTTAATTTTTTTACTCCTTCAAATTTTTGAATCATTAGGTCACTTGCATCCTCAACATGTTTGTGGCATGCATATCCACCACACTTAAAATATGTTAGGATCAGTTAGAAGTCTTTTTCCTATAAAATTCCACCAAGCTATTATTAGGGGGTTGTACTTGTGGAATTCCCAAACATGGATAACAAAACTTTCGAGTACATTTTGAGTGCATGAAATAATTTTCTTCACTTACATTTATTATAGTTTTCAAATTTGTTTGCACACATGAACTCTAAAATTTTCATTTTGTTGCGATCTATTTTCCTTATATTTTTTTGTTTACGAGAACAATGGGAGAGTGAAACCTCAAGTTTGGATCTGAAAAAAAAAATTTGAACATCCAAAATGGAAATGCACAAATCCTGAGAGAGATAATTCCTAAAAGTATCTGTGATTTTTAAGGATAGGGAAAAAGTGGGTCGCTTGGCTCTGGTAAATTTCCTACCACTCGTTAACTTTGGAAATTAATTTTTTCTACTCCTTGAAATTTTTGGATCATTAAGTCACTTGCATCATCAACATGTTTGTGGCATGCATATCCAGCACACTTAAAACATGTTAGGGTCAGTTAGAAGTCTCATTCCTATAAAATTCCACCAAGCTATTATTAGGGGGTTGTACTAGTGGAATTTCCCAAACATGGATAGAAAAACTTCTGAGTTCATTTTTAGTGCGTGAAATAATTTTCTTCACTTACATTTATTTTAGTTTTCAAGTTTTTTTGCACATCTGAACTCTAATTTTTCATTTTGTTGCGATCAATTTGCCTTATATCTTTTTTATTTACGAGAAAAATCTGAGACTGAAAACTCAAGTTTGGATCTGAAAAAATATTTGAACTTCCAAAATGGAAATGCCAAAATGCTGAGAGAGATAATTCAAAAAAGTATCTGCGATTTTTAGGGATAGACAAAAAGTGGGTTGTTTTGCTCTGGTAAATATCCAACCTCACGTTAAGTTGAGAATTAAATGATTTCTACTGCTTGATATTTTTGGATCATTAGGTAACTTGCAACCTCAACATGTTTGTGGAATGCATATCCACCACACTTAAAATATGTCAGGATCAGTTTGAGGTCTCTTTCCTATAAAATCCCACCAAGCTATTATTAGGGGGTTGTACTACTGGAATTTCCCAAACATGGATAAAGAAACTTTGAGGTCATTTTTAGCACGTGAAATAATTTTCCTCACTTACATTTATTATATTTTTGAAATTTCTTTGCACAAATGAACTCTAAAATTTTCATTTTGCTGCAATCTTTTTGACTGATATCTTTTTTGTTTACGAGAAAAATGGGAGAGTAAAAACTCAAGTTTGGATCTGAAAAAAAATTTGAACATCCAAAATGGAAATGCACAAATGCTGTGAGAGATAATTCCAAAAAGTATCTATGATTTTTAAGGATAGGTAAAAAATGGGTTGTTTGGCTTTGGTAAAATATCCAACCACACGTTAACTTGAGAATTTAATTTTTTCTACTCCATGAAATTTTTGGAGCATTAGGTCACTTGCATCCTCCACTTGTTTGTGCCATGCATTTCTAACACACTTAAAACATGTTAGGATCAGTTAGAAGTCTCTTTCCTATAAAGTCCCCTGAAGCTATATTATTTGGGGGTTGTACTAGTGCAATTTCCCAAACATGGATAACAAAACTTTGGAGTTCATTTGTAGTGCTTGAAATAATTTTCTTCACTTACATTTCTTACAGTTTCCAAATTTTTTTGAACACATGAACTCTAAAATTTTCATTTTGTTGCGATCTATTTGCCTTATATAGTTTTTGTTTACGAGAAAAATGGGAGAGTAAAAACTCAAGTTTGGATCTGAAAAAAAATTTGAACATCCAAAATGGAAATGAACAAATCCTGAGAGAGATAATTCCAAAACGTATCCGTGATTTTTAAGGATAGGCAAAAAGTGGGTTGTTTGGCTCTGGTAAAATATCCAATCACACGTTAACTTGAGAATTTAATTTTATCTACGCTTTTGAAATTTTTGGAACATTAGGTCACTTGCATCCTCAACATGTTTGTGGCATGCTTATCCACCACACTTAAAACATGATAGGATCATTTAGAAGTCTCTTTCCTATAAAATCCCACCAAGCTATATTATAAGGGGGTTGTACTAGTGGAATTTCCCAAACATGGATAACAAAACTTTGAATTTCATTTTTAGTGCGAGAAATAATTTTCTTCGCTAACATTTATTATAGTTTTCAATTTTTTTTGCACACATGAACTCTAAAATTTTCATTTTGTTGCGATCAATTTGCCTTATATCGTTTTTGTTTACGAGAAAAATGGGAGAGTAAAATCTTAAGTTTGGATCTGAATAAAAATTTGAACATCCAATATGGAAATGCACAAATGCTGAAAGAGATAATTCCAAAAAGTATCTGTGATTTTTAAGGAAAGGCAAAAAGTGGGTTGTTTGGCTCTTGTAAAATATCCAACCACACGTTAACTTGAGAATTTAATTTTTTCTACTCCGTGAAATTTTTGGATCATTCAGTCACTTGCATCTGCAACATGTTTGTGGCATGCTTATCCACCACACTTAAAACATGTTAGGATAAGTTAGAAGTCTCTTTCCTATAAAATTCCACCAATCTATTATTAGGGGGTTGTACTAGTGGAATTTCCCAAACATGGATAACAGAACTTTTGTGTTCAATTTTAGTGAGTGAAATAATTTTTTTCGCTTACATTTATTTTAGTTTTCAATTTTTTTTTGCACACATGAACTCTAAAATTTTCATTTTGTTGCAATCTATTTGCCTTATAGCTTTTTTATTTACGAGAAAAATGGGAGAGTGAAAACTCAAGTTTGGATCTGAAAAAAAATTAGAACAGCCAAAATGGAAATGAACAAATGCTGAGAGTGATAATTCCAAAAAGTATCTGTGATTTTTAAGGATTGGCAAAAAGTGGGTTGTTTGGCTCTGGTAAAATATCCAAGGACACGTTAACTTGAGAATTTAATTTTTTCTACTCCCTGAAATTTTTTCCATCATTAGGTCACTTGCATCCTCAACATGTTTGTGATATGCATATCCACCACACTTAAAACATATTAGAATCAGTTAGAAGTCTCTTTCCTATAAAATTCCACCAAGCTTTTATTAGGGGGTTGTACTAGTGGAATTTCCAAAATATGGATGACAAAAGTTCCGAATTCATTTTCAGTTCGTGAAATAATTTTCTTCTCTTGCATTTATTATTGTTTTCAATTTTTTTTTCACACCATAACTCTAAAATTTTCATTTTGTTGCAATCTATTTTCCTTATATCTTTTTTGTTTTCATGGAAAATGGGAGCATGAAAACTCAATTATGGATCTGAAAAAAAATTTGAACATCCAAAATGGATTTGCACAAATACTGAGAGAGATAATTCAGAAAAGTATCTATGATTTTTAAGGGTAGGCAAAAAGTGGGTTGTTTGACTCTGGTAAAATATCCAACCACACATTAACTTGAGAATTTAATTTTTTCTACTCCTTGAAATTTTTGGATCATTAGGTCACTTGCATCATCAACATGTTTGTGGCATGCATATCCACCACACTTTAAACATGTTAGGGTCAGTTAGAAGTCTCATTCCTTTAAAATTCCACCAAGCTATTATTAGGGGGTTGTACTAGTGGAATTTCCCAAACATGGATAGAAAAACTTCTGAGTTCATTTTTAGTGCGTGAAATAATTTTCTTCACTTACATTTATTTTAGTTTTCAAGTTTTTTTGCACATCTGAACTCTAATTTTTCATTTTGTTGCGATCAATTTGCCTTATATCTTTTTTATTTACGAGAAAAATCTGAGACTGAAAACTCAAGTTTGGATCTGAAAAAATATTTGAACTTCCAAAATGGAAATGCCAAAATGCTGAGAGAGATAATTCAAAAAAGTATCTGCGATTTTTAGGGATAGACAAAAAGTGGGTTGTTTTGCTCTGGTAAATATCCAACCTCACGTTAAGTTGAGAATTAAATGATTTCTACTGCTTGATATTTTTGGATCATTAGGTAACTTGCAACCTCAACATGTTTGTGGAATGCATATCCACCACACTTAAAATATGTCAGGATCAGTTTGAGGTCTCTTTCCTATAAAATCCCACCAAGCTATTATTAGGGGGTTGTACTACTGGAATTTCCCAAACATGGATAAAGAAACTTTGAGGTCATTTTTAGCACGTGAAATAATTTTCCTCACTTACATTTATTATATTTTTGAAATTTCTTTGCACAAATGAACTCTAAAATTTTCATTTTGTTGCAATCTTTTTGACTGATATCTTTTTTGTTTACGAGAAAAATGGGAGAGTAAAAACTCAAGTTTGGATCTGAAAACAAATTTGAACATCCAAAATGGAAATGCACAAATGCTGAGAGAGATGATTCCAAAACGTATCTGTGATTTTTAAGGATAGGGAAAAAGTGGGTTGTTTGGCTTCGGTAAATTATCCAACCAGATGTTAACTTGAGAATTTAATTTTATCTACTCCATGAAATTTTTTGATAATTAGGTCACTTGCATCCTCAACATGTTTGTGGCATGCATATCCACCACACTTAAAACATTTCAGGATCAGTTAGAAGTCTCTATCCTATAAAATTCCTCCAAGCTATTATTTAGGGGTTGTCCTAGTGGAATTTCCCAAGCATGTATAACAAATCTTCCGAGTTCATTTTTAGTTTCTGAAATAATTTTCATCACTAATATTTATTATAGTTTTCAAATTTTTTTGCACAGATGAACTCTAAAATTTTCATTTTGTTGCGATCTATTTTCCTTATATCTTTTTTGTTTACAAGAAAAATGGGAGAGTGAATACTCAAGTTTGGATCTGAAAAAAATTTAACATCCAAAATAGAAATGCACAAATGTTGAGAGAGATAATTCCAAAAAGTATCTGGGATTTTTAAGGATAGGCAAAAAGTGGGTTGTTTGGCTCTGGCAAAATATCCAACCACATGTTAACTTGAGAATTTATTTTTTTCTACTCCTTGAAATTTTTGGAACATTAGGTCACTTGCATCCTCAACATGTTTGTGGCATGGATTTCCACCACACTTAAAACATGTTAGGATCAGTTAGACGTTTCTTTCCTATAAAATTCCACCTAGCTACTATTAGGCGGTTGTACTAGTGGAATTTCCCAAACATGGATAACAAAACTTCCGAGTTCATTTTTAGTACGTGAAATAATTTTCTTCTCAAACATTGATTATAGTTTTCAAATTTTTTTGGACAGATGAACTCTTAAATTTTCATTTTGTTGCGATCTATTTGCCTTACATCTTTTTTGTTTACGAGAAAAATGGGAGAGTGAAAACTCTAGTTTGGATCTGAAAAAAATTTGAACATCCAAAATGGAAATGCATAATAGCTGAGAAAGATAATTCCAAAAAGTATATGTGATTTTTAAGGATTGGCAACAAGTGGGATGTTAGGCTCTGGTAAAATATCCAACAACACGTTAACTTGAGAATTTAATTTTTTCTACTCCTTGAAATTTTTGAATCATTAGGTCACTTGCATCCTCAACATGTTTGTGGCATGCATATTCACCACACTTAAAACTTGTTAGGATCAGTTAGAAGTCTCTTTCCTATAAGATTCCACCAAGCTATTATTCGAGGGTTGTACTAGTGGAATTTCCCAAACATGGATAACAAAACTTCCGATTTCATTTTGAGTGTGTGAAATAATTTTTTTCACTTACATTTATTTTAGTTTTCAAATTTGTTTGCACACATGAACTCTAAAATTTTCATTTTGGTTTGATCTCTTTGCCTTATATCTTTTTGTTTACGAGTAAAATGGAAGAGTGAAAACTCAAGTTTGGATCTGAAAAAAAATTTGAACATTCAAAATTAAAATGAACAAATGTTGAGAGAGAAAATTCATAAAAGTATTTGTGATTTTTTAGGATAGGCAAAAAGTGGGTAGTTTGGCTCTGGTAAAATATCCAACCACACGTTAACTTAAGAAATTAATTTTTTCTTCTGCTTGAAATTTTTGGATCATTAAGTCACTTCCATCCTCAACATGTTTGTGGCATGCATTTCCACCACGCTTAAAACATTTTAGGTTCAGTTAGAAGTCTCTTTCCTATAAAATTCCACCAAGCAATTATTAAGGGATTGTCCGAGTGGAATTTCCGAAACATGGTTAACAAAACTTCTGGGTTCATTTTTAGTGCATAAAATAATTTTCTACACTTACATTTCTTTTAGTTTTAAATTTTTTTTGCACACATGAACTCTAAAATTTTCATTTTGTTGCGATCTATTTGGCTTATATCTTTTTTGTTTACGAGAAAAATGGGAGAGTGAATACTCAAGTTTGGATCTGAAAAAAAATTTGAACATCCAAAAAGGAAATTCACAAATGCTGACAGAGATAATTCCAAAAAGTATATGTGATTTTTTAGGATAGGCAAAAAGTGGGTTGTTTGGCACTGGTAAAATATCCAACCACACGTTAACTTGAGAATTTAATTTTTTCTACTCCTTGAAATTTTTGGATCATTAGGTCACTTGCATCCTCAACATGTTTATTGCATGCATAACCACCACACTTAAAACATGTTAGGATCAATTAGAAGTCTCTTTCTGATAAAATTCCACCAAGCTATTATTAGGGGGTTGTACTAGCGGAGTTTCCCAAACATGGATAACAAAAGTTCCGAGTTCATTTTTAGTTCGTGAAATTATTTTCTTCCCTTCCATTTATTATAGTTTTCAATTTTTGAACACATGAACTCTAAAATTTTCATTTTGTTGCGATCTCCTTGCCATATATCTTTTTTGTTTACGAGAAAAATGGGAGAGTGAAAACTCAAGTTTGGATCTGAAAAAAAATTTAAACATCCAAAAAGGAAATGCACAAATTCTGAGAGAGATAATTCCAAAAAGTATAAGTGATTTTTAAGGATAGGCAACAAGTGGGTTGTTTGGCTCTGGTAAAATATCCAACCACATGTTAACTTGGGAATTTAATTTTTTCTACTCCTTAAAATTTTTGGATCATTACGTCACCTGCATCCTCAATATGTTCGTGGCATACATATCCACCACACTTAAAACTAGTTAGGATAAGTTAGAAGTCTCTTTCCTATAAAATTCCACCAAGCTATTATTATTAGGCGGTTGTACTAGTGGAATTTCCCAAAAATGAATAACAAATCTTCCGAGTTCATTTTTAGTTTGTGAAATAATTTTCTTTACTTACATTTATTATAGTTTTCCAATTTTTTTGCACACATGAGCTCTAAAATTTTCATTTTGTCGCGTTCTATTTGCCTTATATCTTTTTTGTTTACGAGAAAAATGGGAGAGTGAATACTCAAGTTTGGATCTAAAAAAAAAATTGAACATCCAAAATAGAAATGCACAAATGTTGAGAGAGATAATTCCAAAAAGTATCTGGGATTTTTAAGGATAGGCAAAAAGTGGGTGGTTTGGCTCTGGTAAAATATCCAACCACATGTTAACTTGAGAATTTATTTTTTTCTACTCCTAGAAATTTTTAGATCATTAGGTCACTTGCATCCTCAACATGTTTGTGGCATGCATATCCACCACACTTAAAACATGTTAGGATCAGTTAGAAGTTTCTTTCCTATAAAATTCCACCATGCTATTATTAGGTGGTTGTACTAGTGGAATTTCCCAAACATGGATAACAAAACTTCCGAGTTCATTTTTAGTGCATGAAATAATTTTCTTCTCATACATTGATTATAGTTTTCAAATTTTTTAGGACAGATGAACTCTTAAATTTTCATTTTGTTGCGATCTATTTGCCTTATGTCTTTTTTGTTTACGAGAAAAATGGGAGAGTGAAAACTCAACTTTGGATCTGAAAAAAAGTTTGAACATCTAAAATGGAAATGCACAAATGCTGATAGTGATAATTCCAATAAGTATATGTGATTTTTAAGGATAGGCAACAAGTGGGTTGTTAGGCTCTGGTAAAATATCCAACCACACGTTAACTTGAGAATATAATTTTTTCTACTCCTTGAAATTTTTTTATCATTAGCTCACTTGCATACTCAACATGTTTGTGGCATGCATATCCACCACACTTAAAACATGTTAGGATCAGTTAAAAGTGTCTTTCCAATAAAATTCCACCAAGATATTATTCGGGGGTTGTACTAGTGGAATTTCCCAAACATGGATAACAAAACTTCCCAGTTCATTTTGAGTGTGTGAAATAATTTTCTTCACATACATATATTATAGTTTTCAAAATTTTTGCAAACATGAACTCTAAAATTTTCATTTTGTTTTGATCTCTTTGCCTTATATCTTTTTGTTTACGTGTAAAATGGGAAAGTGAAAACTCAAGTTTGGATCTGAAAAAAAAATTGAACATTCAAAATGAAAATGAACAAATGTTGAAAGAGAAAATTCCTAAAAGTATCAGTGATTTTTAAGGATAGGCAAAAAGTGGGTGGTTTGGCTCTTGTAAAATATCCAACCACACGTTAACCTAAGAATTTAATTTTTTCTTCTGCTTGAAATTTTTGGATCATTAAGTCACTTCCATCCTCAACATGTTTTTGGCATGCATTTCCACAACACTTAAAAAATTTTAGGTTCAGTTAGAAGTCTCTTTCCTATAAAATACCACCAAGCTATTTTTAGGGGGTTGAACTAGTGGATTTTTCCAAACATGGATAACAAAACTTCTGAGTTCATTTTGAGTGCTTGAAATAATTTTCATCACTTACATTTATTATAGTTTTCAAATTTTTTTGCACAGATGCACTCCTAAATTTTCATTTTGTTGCGATCTCTTTGCCTTATATCTTTTTTGTTTATGTGAAAAATGGGAGAGTGAAAACTCAAGTTTCGATTTGAAAAAAAATTTGAACATCCAAAATGGAAATGCAGAAATGCTCATAGAGATAATTAAAAAAAGTATCTGTGATTTTTAAGGATAGGGAAAAATTTGGTTGTTTGGCACTGGTCAAATATCCAACCACACGTTAACTTGAGAATTTAATTTTTTCTACTCCTTGAAATTTTTGGATAATTCGGTCACTTGCTTCCTCAACATGTTTTTGGCATGCATATCACCACACTTAAAACATGTTAGGATCAGTTAGAAGTCTCTTTCCTATAAAATTCTACCAAGCAATTATTAAGGGGTTGTCCGAGAGGAATTTCTAAAACATGGATAACAAAACTTCTGGGTTCATTTTTAGTGCATAAAATAATTTTCTACACTTACATTTATTATAGTTTTCAATTATTTTTGCACACATGAACTCTAAAATTTTCATTTTGTTGCGATCTATTTGCCTTATATATTTTTTGTCTACAAGAAAAATGGAAGAGTGAAAATTCAAGTTTGGATCTGAAAAAAAATTTGAACATCCAAAATGGAAATGCACAAATTCTGAGAGAGATAATTCCAAAAAGTATATGTGATTTTTAAGGATAGGCAAAAAGTGGGTTGTTTGGCACTGGTAAAATATCCAACCACAAGTTAACTTGAGAATTTAATTTTTTCTACTCTTTGAAATTTTTGGATAATTAGGTCACTTGCATCCTCAACATGTTTATTGCATGCATAACCACCACACTTAAAACATGTTAGGATCAATTAGAAGTCTCTTTTTGATAAACTTCCACCAAGCTATTATTAGGGGGTTGTCCTAGCGTAGTTTCCCAAACATGGATAACAAAAGTTCCGAGTTCATTTTTAGTTCGTGAAATTATTTTCCTCCCTTCCATTCATTAAAGTTTCCAATTTTTTTTGAACACATGAACTCTAAAATTTTCATTTTTTTGTGATCTCTTTGCCATATATCTTTTTTGTTTATGAGAAAAATGGGAGAGTGAAAACTCAAGTTTGGATCTCAAAAAAAATTTAAACATCCAAAATGGAAATGCACAAATTCTGAGAGAGATAATTCCAAAAAGTATATGTGATTTTTAAGGATAGGCAACAAGTGGGTTGTTTGGCTCTGGTAAATTATCCAACCACACGTTAACTTGAGAATTTAATTTTTTCTACTCCTTGAAATTTTTGGACCATTAGATCACCTGCATCCTCAACATGTTTGTGGCATGCATATCCACCATACTTAAAACATGTTAGGATAAGTTAGAAGTCTCTTTCCTATAAAATTCCACCAAGCTATTATTAAGGGTTGTACTAGTGGAATTTCCCAAACATGGATAACAAATCTTCCGAGTTAATTTTTAGTGCGTGAAATAATTTTCAACACTAATATTTATTATAGTTTTCAAATTTTTTTGCACAGATGCACTCTAAAATTTTCATTTTGTTGCGATCTATTTGCGTTATATCTTTTGTGTTTACGAGAAGAATGGGAGAGTGAAAACTCATGTTTGGATCTGAAAAAAAATTTGAACATCCAAAATGGAAATGCAGAAATGCTGAGAGAGATGATTCCAAAAAGTATCTGTGATTTTTAAGGATAGGGAAAAAGTGGGTTGTTTGACTCTAGTAAATTATCCAACCACATGTTAACTTGAGAATTTAATTTTATCTACTCCTTGAAATTTTTGGATAATTAGGTCACTTGCATCCTCAACATGTTTGTGGCATGCATATCCACCACACTTAAAACATTTCAGGATCAGTTAGAAGTTTCTTTCCTTTAAAATTCCACGAAGCTATTTTGAGGGGGTTGTACTAGTGGAATTTCCCAAACATGGATAACAAAACTTCCGAGTTCATTTTTAGTGCGTGAAATAATTTTCTTCTCATACATTGATTATAGTTTTTAAATTTTTTTGCACAGATGAAGTCTTAAATTTTCATTTTATTGCGATCTATTTGCCTTATATCTTTTTTGTTTACGAGAAAAAGGGAAGAGTGAAAACTCAACTTTGGATCTGAAAAAAAATTTGAACATCCAAAATGGAAATGCACAATAGCTGAGAGAGATAATTCCAAAAAGTATATGTGATTTTTAAGGATAGGCAACAAGTGGGTTGTTGGGCTCTGGTAAAATATCCAACCACACGTTAACTTGAGAATTTAATTTTTTCTACTCCTTGAAATTTTTGAATCATTAGGTCACTTGCATCCTCAACATGTTTGTGGCATGCATCTCCACCACACTTAAAACATTTTAGGATCAATTAGAAGTCTCTTTCCTATAAAATTCCACCAAGCTATTATTCGGGGTTGTACTAGTGGAATTTCCCAAACATGGATAACAAAACTTCCGAGTTCATTTTGAGTGTGTGAAATAATTTTCTTCACATACATTTATTATAGTTTTCAAATTTTTTTGCACACATGAACTCTAAAATTTTCATTTTCTTTTGATCTCTTTGCCTTAGATCTTTTTGTTTACGAGTAAAATGGGAGAGTGAAAACTCAAGTTTGGATCTGAAAAAAAAAATTGAACAATTAAAATGAAAATGAACAGATGTTGAGAGAGAAAATTCATAAAAGTACCTGTGATTTTTAAGGAAAGGCAAAAAGTGGGTAGTTTGGCTTTGGTAAAATATCTAACCACAAGTTAACTTAACAATTTAATTTTTTCTTCTGCTTGAAATGTTTGGATCATTAAATCACTTCCATCCTCAACATGTTTGTGGTATGCATTTCCATCACACTTAAAACATTTTAGGCTCAGTTAGAAGTCTCTTTCCTATAAAATTCCACCAAGCTATTTTTAGGGGTTTGAACTAGTGGATTTTCCCAAACATGGATAACAAAACTTTTGAGTTCATTTTGAGTGCTTGAAATAATTTTTTTCACTTACATTTATTATGGTTTTCAAATTTTTTTGCACAGATGCACTCCTAAATTTTCATTTTGTTGCGATCTATTTGCCTTATATCTTTTTTGTTAATGTGAAAAATCGGAGAGTGAAAAATCAAGTTTGGATCTGAAATAAATTTGAACATCCAAAATGGAAATGCAGAAATGCTCATAGAGATAATTCAAAAAGTATCTGTGATTTTTAAGGATAGGAAAAAAGTTGGTTGTTTGGCACTGGTCAAATATCCAACCACACGTTAACTTGAGAATTTAATTTTTTCTACTCGAAATTTTTGGATAACTCGGTCACTTGCTTCCTCAACATGTTTGTGGCATGCATATCACCACACTTAAAACATGTTCGTATCACTTAAAAGTCTCTTTCCTATAAAATTCCACCAAGCAATTATGAAGGGGTTGTCTGATTTGAATTTTCGAAACTTGGATAACAAAACTTCTGGGTTCATTTTTAGTGCATAAAATAATTTTCTACACTAACATTTCTTATAGTTTTCAAATTTTTTTGCACACATAAACTCTAAAATTTTCATTTTGTTGCGATCGATATGCCTTATATCTTTTTTCTTTACATGAAAAATGGGAGAGTGAAAGCTCAAGTTTGGATCTGAAAAAAAAATTGAACATCCAAAAGGGAAATGCACAAATGCTGAGAAAGATAATTCCAAAAAGTATCTGTGATTTTTAAGGATAGGAAAAATGTGGGTTGTTTGGCTCTGGTAAATTATCCAACCACATGTTAACTTGAGAATTTAATTTTATCTACTCCTAGAAATTTTTGGATAAATAGGTCACTTGTATCCTCAACATGTCTGTGGCATGCATATCCACCACACTTAAAACATTCCAGGATCAGTTAGAAGTCTCTTTCCTATAAAATTCCACCAAGCTATTATTCAGGGGTTGTCCTAGTGGAATTTCCAAACCTGGATATCTAAACTTCGGAGTTCATTTTTATTCCGTTAAATAATTTTCTTTACTTATATTTATTATAGTTTTCAATTTTTTTTTGCACACATGAACTCTAAAATTTTCATTTTTTTGCGAACTATTTGCCTTATATCTTTTTTGTTTACGAGAAAAATGGGAGAGTGAATACTCAAGTTTGGATCTGAAAAAAAAATTGAACATCCAAAATAGAAATGCACAAATGTTGAGAGAGATAATTCCAAAAAGTATCTGGGATTTTTAAGGATAGGCAAAAAGTGGGTTGTTTGGATCTGGTAAAATATCCAACCACATGTTAACTTGAGAATTTATTTTTTTCTACTCCTTCAAATCTTTGGATCATTAGGTCACTTGCATCCTCAACATGATTGTGGGATGTATATCCACCACACTTAAAACATGTTAGGATCAGTTAGAAGTTTCTTTCCTACAAATTTCCACCAAGCTATTATTAGGGGGTTGTACTAGTGGAATTTCCCAAACATGGATAACGAAACTTCCGAGTTCATTTTTAGTGTGTAAAATAAATTTCTTCTCATACATTGATTATAGTTTTCAAATTTTTTTGCACAAATGAACTCTTAAATTTTCATTGTGTTGCGAACTATTTGCCTTATATCTTTTTTGTTTACGAGAATAATGGGAGAGTGAAAACTCAAGTTTGGATCTGAAAAAAAATTTGAACATCCAAGATCGAAATGCACAATAGTTAAGGGAGATAATTCCAAAAAGTATATGTGATTTTTAAGGATAGGCAACAAGTGGGTTGTTTGGCTTTGGTAAAATATCCAACCACACGTTAACTTGAGAATTTAATTATTTCTACTCCTTGAAATTTTTGAATCATTAGGTCACTTGCATCCTCAACATGTTTGTGGCTTGCATATCCACCACACTTAAAACATGTTAGGATCAGTTAGAAGTCTCTTTCCTATAAAATTCCACCAAGCTATTATTCGGGGGTTGTACTAGTGGAATTTCCCAAACATGGATAACAAAACTTCCGAGTTCATTTTGAGTGTGTGAAATAATTTTCTTCACATATAATTATTATAGTTTTCAATTTTTTTTGCACACATGAACTCTAAAATTTTCATTTTGTTTTGATCTCTTTGCCTTATATGTTTTTGTTTACGAGTAAAATGGGAGAGTGAAAACTCAAGTTTGGATCTGAAAAAAAATTTGAACATTCAAAATGAAAATGAACTAATGTTGAGAGAGAAAATTCATAAAAGTATCTGTGATTTTTAAGGATTGCCAAAAAGTGGGTAGTTTGGCTCTGGTAAGATATCTAACCACACGTTAACTTGAGAATTTAATTTTTTCTTCTGCTTCAAATTTTTGGATCATTAAGTCACTTCCATCCTCAACATGTTTCTGACATGCATTTCCACCACACTTAAAACATTTTAGGTTCAGTTAGAAGTCTCTTTCCTATAAAATTCCACCAAGCTATTTTTAGGGGTTTGAACTGGTGGATTTTTCCAAACATGGATAACAAAACTTCCGAGTTCATTTTGAGTGCTTGAAATAATTTTCTTCACTTACATTTATTAAGGTTTTCAAATTTTTTTGCACAGATGCACTCCTAAATTTTCATTTTGTTGCGATCGATTTGCCTTATATCTTTTTTGTTTACGAGAAAAATGGGAGAGTGAAAACTCAAGTTTGGATCTGAAAAAAAATTTGAACATCCAAAATGGAAATGCAGAAATGCTCATAGAGATAATTCAAAAAAGTATATGTGATTTTTAAGGATAGGGAAAAAGTGGGTTGTTTGGCCTTAGTCAAATATCCAACCACACGTTAACTTGAGAATTTAATTTTTTCTACTGCTTGAAATTTTTGGATAATTCGGTCACTTGCTTCCTCAACATGTTTGTGGCATGCATTTCAACCACACTTAAAACACTTTAGGTTCAGTTAGAAGTCTCCTTCCTATAAAATTCCACCAAGCTATTTTTAGGGGGTTGAACTAGTGGATTTTCCCAATCATGGATAACAAAACTTCCGAGTTCATTTTTAGTTCATGGAATAATTTTCTTCACTTACATTTAGTATGGTTTTCAACTTTTTTTGCACAAATGAAACTAAATTTTTCATGTTGCAATCTATTTGCCTTATATCTTTTTTGTTTACAAGAAAAATAGGAAAGTGAAAACTCAAGTTTGCATCTGATAAAAAATTTGAACATCCAAAATGGAAATACAGAAATGCTCAGAGAGATAATTCCAAAAAGTATTTGTGATTTTAAGGATTGGGAAAAAGTGGGTTGTTTGGCTTTGGTAAAATATCCAACCACACGTTAACTTGAGAAAATAATTTTTTCCACTCCTTGAAATTTTAGAATAATTAGGTCACTTGCATCCTCAACATGTTTGTGGCTTGCATATCACCACACTTAAAACATGTTAGGATCAGCTAGAAGTCACTTTCCTATAAAATTCCACCAAGCTATTATGAACGGGTTGTCCTAGTGGAATTTTTCAAACATGAATAACAAAATTTCTGTGTTCATTTTTAGTGCGTAATATAATTTTCTAGACTTACATTTATTATAGTTTTCAAATTTTTTTGCATAGATGACTCTAAAATTTTCAGTTTTTTGCGATTTGTTCTCCTTATATCTTTTTTGTTTACGAGAAAACTGGGAGAGTGAAAACTCAAGTTTGGATCTGAAAAAAAATTTGAACAACCAAAATGGAAATACCCAAATGCTGAGAGAGATAATTCCAAAAAGTATCTGTGATTTTTAAGGATAGGCAAAAAGTGGGTTGTTTGGCTCTGGTAAAATATCCAACCACTCGTTAACTTTAGAATATAATTTTTTCTACTCCTTGAAATATTTGAATCATTAGGTCAATTGCATCCTCAACATGTTTGTGGCATGCATATCCACCACACTTAAAACATGTTAGGATCATTTAGAAGTCTCTTTCCTATAAAATCCCACCAAGCTATATTATAAGGGGGTTGTACTAGTGGAATTTCCCAAACATGGATAACAAAACCATGGATTTCATTTTTAGTGCGTCAAAAAATTTTCTTCGCTTACATTTATTGTAGTTTTCAATTTTTTTTGCACACATGAACTCTAAAATTTTCAATTTGTTGCGATCAATTTTCCTTATATCTTTTTTGCTTACGAGAAAAATGGGAGAGTGAAATCTCAAGTTTGCATCTGAAAAAAAATTTGAACACCCAAAATGGAAATGCACAAATTCTGAGAGAGATAATTCCAAAAAGTATCTGTGATTTTTAAGGATAGGAAAAAAGTGGGTTGTGGGGCTCTTGTAAAATATCCATTCACACGTTAACTTGAGAATTTAATTTTTTCTACTTCTTGAAATTTTTGGATCATTAGGTCACTTGCATCCTCAACATGTTTGTGGCATGCATATCCACCACACTTAAAACATGTTAGGATCAGTTAGAAGTCTCTTTCTTATAAAATTCCACCAAGCTACTAGTAGGGGGTTGTACTAGTGGAATTTCCCAAACATGGATAACAAAACTTCCGAGTTCATTTTGAGTGCATGAAATAATTTTCTTCACTTACATTTATTATAGTTTTCAAATTTTTTTGGACACATGAACTCTAAAATTTTCATTTTGTTGCGATCTATTTGCCTTATATCTTTTTTGTTTACGAGAAAAATGGGAGAGTCAAAACTCAAGTTTGGATTTGAAAAAAAATTTGAACATCCAAAATTGAAATGCACAAATGCTCAGAGTGATAATTCCAAAAAGTATCTGTGATTTTTAAGGATAGGAAAAATAAGGGTTGTTTGGCTCTGGTTAAATATCCAACCACATGTTAACTTGAGAATTTAATTTTTTCTACTCCTTCAAATTTTTGGATCATTAGGTCACTTGCATCCTCAACATGTTTGTGCCATGTATATCCACCACACTTAAAACATGTTAGCATGAGTTAGAAGTCTCTTTCCTATAAAATTCCACCAAACTATTATTAGGGGGTTGTACTAGTGGAATTTCCCAAACATGGATAACAAAACTTCTGAGTTCATTTTTAGTGCATGAAGTAATTTTCTTCACTTACATTTATTATAGTTTTCAAATTTTTTTGCACTGATGAACTCTAAAATTTTCATTTTGTCGCGACCTATTTGCTTTATATCTTTTTTGTTTACGAGCAAAATGGGAGAGTGAAAACTCAAGTTTGGATCTAAAAAAAAATTTGAACATCCAAAATGAAAATGCACAAATGCTGAGAGAGATAATTTCAAAAAGTATCTGTGATTTTTAAGGATAGGCAAAAAGTGGGTTGTTTGGCTCTCGTAAAATATCCAACCACACGTTAACTTGAGAATTTAATTTTTTCTTCTCCTTGAAATTTTTGGATAATTAGGTCACTTGCATCCTCAACATGTTTGTGGCATGCATATCCACCATACTTAAAACATGTTAGGATCAGTTAGAAGTCCTTTTTAGTGCATGAAATAATTTTCTTCACTTTCATTTATTATAGTTTTAAATTTTTTTTGCACAAATGAACTCTAAAATTTTCATTTTGTTGCGATCTATTTGCCTTATATATTTTTTGTTTACGAGAAAAATGGGAAAGTGAAAACTCAAGTTTGGATCTGAAAAAAAATTTGAACATGCAAAATGGAAATGCTGAAATGCTGAGAGAGATAATTAAAAAAAGTATCTGTGATTTTGAAGGAAAGGCAAAAAGAGGGTTGTTTGGCTCTCTTAAAATATCCTACCACAGGTTAACTTTAGAATTTAATTTTTTCTACTCCTTAAAATTCTTGGATCACTAGGTCGCTTTCATCCTCAACATGTTTGTGGCATGCATATCCACCACACTTAAAACATGTAAGGATAAGTTAGATGTCTCTTTCCTATAAAATTCCACCTAGCTATTATCAGGGGGTTCTACTAGTGGAATTTCCCAAACATGGATAACAAAACTTTGGAGTTCTTTTTTAGAGTGTGATATAATTTTCTTTACTTACATTAATTATAGATTTCAATTTTTTTTGCACACATGAACTGTAAAATTTTCATTTTGTTGCGATCTATTTGCCTTATATCTTTTTTGTTTACGAGAAAAATGGGAGAGTGAAAACTCAAGTTTGGATCTGAAAAAAAATTTGAACGTCCAAAATGGAAATGTACAAATTCTGAGAGAGATAATTCCACAAAGTTACTGTGATTTTGAAGGAAAGGCTAAAATTGGGTTGTTTGGCTCTCGTAAAATATCCAACCACAAGTTAACTACAGAATTTAATTTTTTCTACTCCTTGAAATTTTTGGTTCATTAGGTCACTTGCATCCTCAACATGTTTGTGGCATGCATATCCACCACCCTTAAAACATGTTAGGATCAGTTAGAAGTCTCTTTCCAATAAAATTCCACAAAGCTATATTATTAGAGGGTTGTACTAGTGGAATTTGCCAAACATGGACAACAAAACTTCCGAGTTCATTTTTAGTGCGTGAAATAATTTTCATCACTTACATTTATTATAGTTTTCAAATTTTTTTGCAAACATGAACTCTAAAATTTTCATTTTGTTGCAATCTATTTGCCTTTCATCTTTTTTGTTTACGAGAAAAATGGGAGAGTAAAAACTCAAGTTTGGCTCTGAAAAAAAAATTAAACACCCAAAATGGAAATGCACAAATGCTGAGAGAGATAATTCGAAAAAGTATCTGTGATTTTTAAGGGTAGGCAAAAAGTGGGTTTTTGGCTCTTGTAAAATATTCAACCACACGTTAACTTGAGAATTTAATTTTTTGTACTCCTTGAAATTTTTGATCATTAGGTCACTTGCATCCTCAACAAGTTTGTGTCATGCATATCCACCACACTTAAAACATGTTAGGATCAGTTAGAAGTTTTTTTCCTATAAAATTCTACCAAGCTATTATCAAGGGGTTCTACTAGTGGAATTTCCCAAACATGGATAGCAAAACTTCTGAGTTCTTTTTGTGTGTGAAATAATTTTCCTCACTTACTTTTATTATAGTTTTCAAATTTTTTTGCACATATGCACTCTAAAATTTTCATTTTGTTGCGATCTATTTGCTTTATTTCTCCTTTTTTTACGAGAAAAATGGGAGAGTGAAAACTCAAGTTTGGATCTAAAAAAAATTTGAACATCCAAAATGGAAATGCACAAATGTTGAGAGAGAAAATTCCAAAAAGTGTCTGTGATTTTTAAGGATAGGCAAAAAGTTGGTTGTTTTGCTCTGGTAAAATATCTAACCACACGTTAACTTGGGAATTTAATTTTTTCTACTCCTTGAAATTTTTGGATCATTAGGTCACTTGCATCCTCAACATGTTTGTGGCATGCATATCCACCATACTTAAAACATGTTAGGATCAGTTAGAAGTCTCTTTCCTATAAAATTCCAGCTAGCTATATTATTTGGGGGTTGTACTAGTGGAATTTCCCAAACATGGATAACAAAACTTCCGAATTCCTTTTTAGTGCGTGAAATAATTTTCTTCACTTACATTTATTATAGTTTTAAATTTTTTTTGCACACATGAACTCTAAAATTTTTATTTTGTTGCAATCGATTTACCTTATATCTTTTTTGTTTACGAGAAAAATGGGAGAGTGAAAACTCAAGTTTGGATCTGAAAAAAAAATTGTACATCCAAAATGGAAATGCACAAATGCTGAGAGAGATAATTCCAAAAAGTATTTGCGATTTTGAAGGATTGGCAAAAAGAGGGTTGTTTGGCTCTCGTAAAATATCCTGCCACACGTTAACTTGAGAATTTAAATTTTTCTACTACTTGAAATTTTTGGATCATGAGGTCACACTCATCCTCAACATGTTTGTGACATGCATATCCACCACACTTAAAACATGTTAGGATCAGTTAGAAGTCTCTTTCCTATAAAATTCCATAAAGCTATTATTAGGGGGTTGTACTAGTGGAATTTCCCAAACATGGATAAAAAAACATTGGAGTTCATTTTTAGTGCGTGAAATAATGTTCTTCACTTACATTTATTATAGATTTATAATTTTTTTCACACATGAACTCTAAAATTTTCATTTTGTTGCGATCTAATTGCCATATATCTTTTTTGTTTACGAGAAAATTGGGAGAGTGAAAACTCAAGTTTGGATCTGAAAAAAAATTTGAACATCCAAAATGGAAATGCAGAAATGCTGAGAGGGATAATTCCAAAAAGTATCTGTGATTTTTAAGGATAGGGAAAAAGTGGGTTGTTTGGCTCTGGTAAAATATCCAACCTCACGTTAACTTGAGAATTTAATTTTTTCTACTCCTTGAAATTTTTGGATCATTAGGTCACTTGCATCCTCAACATGTTTCTGGCATGTATATCCACCACACTTATAACAAGTTAGGATCAGTTAGAAGTCTCTTTCCTATAAAATTCCACCAAACTATTATTAGGGGGTTGTACTAGTGGAATTTCCCAAACATGGATAACCAAACTTCTGAGTTCATTTTTAGTGCATGAAAAAATTTTCTTCACTTACTTTTATTATAGTTTTCAATTTTTTTTGCACAGATTAACTCTAAAATTTTCATTTTGTTGCGATCTATTTGCCTTAAATCGTTTTTGTTTATGAGAAAAATAGGAGTGAAAACTCAAGTTTGGATCTAAAAAAAAATTTGAACATCCAAAATGGAAATGCACAAATGCTGAGAGAGATAATTCCAAAAAGTATTTGTGATTTTTAAGGATAGGCAAAAAGTGGGTTGTTTGGCTCTGGTAAAATATCCAACCACACGTTAACTTGAGAAAATAATTTTTTCTACTCCTTGAAATATTTGAATCATATGGTCACTTGGATCCTCAACATGTTTGTGGCATGCATATCCACCACACTTAAAACATGTTAGGATCATTTAGAAGTCTCATTCCTATAAAATCCGACTAAGCTATATTATAAGGGGGTTGTACTAGTGGAATTTCACAAACATGGATAACAAAACTTTGGATTTCATTTTTAGTGCATCAAATAATTTTCGTCGGTTAAATTTGTTATAGTTTTCAATTTTTTTTGCACACATGAACTCTAAAATTTCCATTTTGTTGTGATCAATTTGCCTCATATCTTTTTTGTTTACGAGAAAAATGGGAGAGTGAAATCTCAAGTTTGGATATGAAAAAATATTTGAACATCCAAAATGGAAATGCACAAATGCTGAGAGAGATAATTCCAAAAAGTATTTGTGATTTTTAAGGATAGACAAAAAGTGGGTTGTTTGGCTCTTGTAAAATATCCATTCACTGAGAATTTAAATTTTTTTACTCCTTGATAATTTTGGATCATTAGTTCACTTGCCTCGTCAATATTTTTGGGGCATGCATATCCACATCACTTAAAACATGTTAGGATCAGTTAGAAGCCTCTTTCCTATAAAATTCCACCAAGCTATTATTGGGGGGTTGTACTAGTGGAATTTCCCAAACATGGATAACAAAAGTTTGGAGTTCATTTTTAGTGGGAGAAAATATTTTCTTCCCTTCCATTTATATTAGATTTCAAATTTTTTTTGCACACATGAACTCTAAAATTTTCATTTTTTTGCGATCTATTTGCCTTATATCTTTTTTGTTTACAAGAAAAATGGGAGAGTGAAAACTCAAGTTTGGATCTGAAAAAAAATCTAAACATCCAAAATGGAAATGCAGAAATACTGGGATAGATAATTCCAAAACATATATGTGATTTTTAAGGATAGGCAACAAGTGGGTTGTTTGGCTCTGGTAAAATATCCAACCACACGTTAACTTGAGAATTTAATTTTTTCTACTCGACAATTTTGATTCTTTAGGTCACTTTCATCCTCAACATGTTTGTGGCATGCATATCCACGACACTTAAAACATGTTAGGATAAGTTCGAAGTCTCTTTCCTATAAAATTCCACCAAGCTATTATTAGGGGGTTGTACTAGTGGAAATTCCCAAACATGGATAACAAAACTTCCGAGTTCATTTTGAGTGCATGAAATAATTTTCTTCATTTACATTTATTATAGATTTCAAATTTTTTTCACACATGAACTCTAAAATTTTCATTTTGTTGCGATCTATTTGCCATATATCTTTTTTGTTTACGAGAAAAATGGGAGAGTGAAAACTCAAGTTTGGATCTGAAAAAAAATTTGGACATCCAAAATTGAAATGCACAAATGCTGAGAGTGATAATTTCAAAAAGTATCTGTGATTTTTAAGGATAGGCAAAATGTGGGTTGTTTGGCTATGGTAAAATATCCAACCACACGTTAACTTGAGAATTTAATTTTTTCTACTCGAAATTTTTGGATCATTAGATCACTTGCATCCTCAACATGTTTGTGGCATGCATATCCGCCACATTTAAAACAAGTAAGTTAGAAGTATCTTTCCAATAAAATTCCACCAAGCTATTTTAGGGGGTTGTACTAGTGGAATTTTCCAAACATGGTTAACAAAAGTTCCGAGTTCTTTTTTAGTGTGTGAAATAATTTTCTTCCATTCCTTTTATTATAGTATTCAATTTTTTTTGCACACAAGAACTGTAAAATTTCCATTTTGTTCGATCTCTTTGCCTTATATCTTTTTTCTTTAGGAGAAAAATGGGAGAGACATAACTCAAGTATGGATCTGAAAAAAAATTTAAACATCCAAAATGGAAATGCACAAATACTGAGAGAGATAATTCCAAAAAGTATCTGTGATTTTTAAGGATAGGCAACAAGTGGGTTGTTTGGCTCGTGTAAAATATCCAACCACATGTTAATTTCAGCATTTAATTTTTTCTACTCCTTGAAATTTTTGAATCATTAGGTCAATTGCATTTTCAACATGTTTGTGGCATGCATATCCACCACACTTAAAACATGTTAGGATCAGTTAGAAGTCTCTTTCCTATAACATTCCACCAAGCTTTTATTAGGGGGTTGTACTAGTGGAATTTTTCAAACATGGATAACAAAACTACCGAGTTCATTTTGAGTGTGTGAAATAATTCTCTTCACATACATTTATTATAGTTTTCAAATTGTTTTGCACACATGAACTCTAAAATTTTCATTTTGTTGCGATCAATTTGCCTTATATCTTTTTTGTTTACGATAAAAATGGAAGAGTGAAATCTCAAGTTTGGATCTGAAAAAAAATTTGAACATCCAAAATGGAAGTGCACAAATGCTGAGAGAGATAATTCCAAAAAGTATCTATGATTTTTAAGGATAGGCAAAGAGTGGGTTGTTAGGCTCTTGTAAAATATCCATTCACAAGTTAACTTGAGAATTTAATTTTTTCTACCCCTTGAAATTTTTGGATCAATAGGTCATTTGCATCGTCAACATGTTTGGGGTATGCATATCCACCACACTTAAAACATGTTAGGATCAGTTAGAAGTCTCTTTCCTATAAAATTCCACCAAGCTATTATTAGGGGGTTGTACGAGTGGAATTTCCCAAACATGGAAAACAAAAGTTCCGAGTTCATTTTTAGTGCGTGAAATAATTTTCTTCTCATACATTTATTATAGTTTTCAATTTTTTTTGCACACATGAACTCTAAGATTTTCATTTTGTTGCGATCTATTTGCCATACATCTTTTTTGTTTTGCGAGAAAAATGGGAGCATGAAAACTCAATTTTGGATCTGAAAAAAATTTGAATATCCAAAATGGAAATGAACAAATGCTGAGAAAGATAATTCCAAAAAGTATCTGTGATTTTTAAGGATAGGCAAAAAGTGGGTTGTTTGGCTCAGGTAAAATATCCAACCACACGTTAACTTGAGAATTTAATTTTTTCTACTCCTTGAAATTTTTGGATCATTAGGTCACTTGCATCATCAACATGTTTGTAAAACATGTTAGGATCAGTTAGAAGTCTCTTTCCTATAAAATTCCCCCAAGCTATTATTAGGGGGTTGTATTAGTGGAATTTCCCAAACATGGATAGCAAAACTTCTGAGTTCATTTTTAGTGCGTGAAATAATTTTCTTCACTTATATTTATTTTAGTTTTCATGTTTTTTTGCACATCTGAACTCTAATTTTTATTTTTGTTGCGATCTATTTGCCTTATATATTTTTTGTTTATGAGAAAAATGGGAGAGTGAAAACTCAAGATTGGATCTGAAAAAAAATTTGAACATCCAAAATGGAAATGCACAAATGCTGAGAGAGATAATTCCAAAAAGTATCTGTGATTTGTAAGGATAGGCAAAACGTGGGTTGTTTGGCTCTGGTAAAATATCCAACCACACATTAACTTGAGAATTTAATTTTTTCTACTCCGTGAAATTTTTGGATCATTAGGTCACTTGCATCCTCAACATGTTTGTGGCATGCATATCCACCACACTTAAAACATTTTAGGATCAGTTAGAAGTCTCTGTCCTATAAAATCCCACCAAGCTATTAATAGGGGGTTGTACTAGTGGAATTTCCCAAACATGGATAACAAAACTTCCGAGATCATTTTTAGTGCGTGAAATAATTTTCTTCACCTACATTTATTATAGTTTTCAAATGTTTTTGCACACATGAACTTCAAAATTTTCTTTTTGTTGCGATCTATTTGCCTTATATCTTTTTTGTTTACGAGAAAAATGCGAGAGCGAAAACAAAAGTTTGGATCTGAAAAAAAAAATTTGAACATCCATAATGGAAATGCACAAATGTTGACAGAGATAATTCCAAAACGTATCTCTGATTTTTTAGGAAAGGCAAAAAGTGGGTTGTTTGGCTCTGGTAAAATATCCAACCACACGTTGACTTGAGAATTTAATTTTTTCGACTCCTTGAAATTTTTGGATGTTTAGGTCACTTGCACCCTCAACATGTTTGTGGCATGCATATCCACCACACTTAAAACTTGTTAGGATCAGTTAGAGGTCCCTTTCCTATAAAATAATACCAAACTATTATTAGAGGGTTGTACTAGTGGAATTTCCCAAGAATGGATAACAAAACTTCTGAGTTCATTTTTAGTGCTTGAAATAATTTTCTTCGCTTACATTTATTATAGTTTTAAATTTTTTTGCACACATGAACTCTAAAATTTTTATTTTGTTGCGATCTATTTGCCTTATATCTTTTTTGTTTACGAGAAAAATGGGAGAGTGAAAACTGAAGTTTGGATATGAAAAAAAACTTGAGCATCCAAAATGCAAATGCACAAAAGCTGAGAGATATAATTCCAAAAAGTACATGTGATTTTTAAGGATAGTCAAAAAGTGGGTAGTTTGGCACTAGTAAAATATCCAACCACACGTTAACTTGAGAATTTAATTTTTTCTACTCCTTGAAATTTTTGGATCATTAGGTCACTTTCATCCTCAACATGTTTGTGGCATGCATATTCACCACAGTTAAAACATGTTAAGATCAGTTAGAAGTCTCATTCTTATAAAATTCCACCAAGCTATTATTAGGGGGTTGTACAAGCGGAATTTTCCAAACATGGATATCAAAAGCTCCGAGTTCATTTTTAGTGCATGAAATTATTTTCTTCCTTTCAATTTATTATAGTTTTCAATTTTTTTTGCACACATGAACTCTAAAATTTTCATTTTTTTGCGATCTTTTTGCCTTATATTTTTTTGTTTACGAGAAAAATGTGAGAGCGAAAACGAAAGTTTGGATCTGAAAAAAAAATTTGAACATCCAAAATGGAAATGAGAAATGCTGAGAGAGATAATTCCAAAAAGTACCTATAATTTTTATGAAATGGCAAAAAGTGGGTTGTTTGGCTCAGGTAAAATATCCAACCACACGTTGACTCTAGAATTTAATTTTTTCAACTCCTTGAAATTTTTGGATCGTTAGGTCACTTGCATCCTCAACATGTTTGTGGCATGCATATCCACCACACTTAAAACATGTTAGGATCAGTTAGAAGTCTCCTTCCTATAAAATTCCACCAAACTATTATTACGGTGTTGTACTAGTGGAATTTCCCAAGAAAGGATAACAAAACTTCCGAGTTCATTTTTAGAGCGTGAAATAATATTCTTCGCTTACATTAATTATAGTTTTCAAAATTTTTTGCACACAAGAACTCTAAAATTTTTATTTTGTTGCGATCTATTTGCCTTATATCTTTTTTGTTTACGAGAAAAATGGGAGAGTGAAAACTCAAGTTTGGATCTAAAAAAAAATTTGAACATCCAAAATGGAAATGCACAAATGCTGAGAGAGATCATGCCAAAAAGTATCTCTGATTTTTAAGGATAGGCAAAAAGTGGGTTGTTTGGCACTAGTGAAATATCCAACCACACGTTAACTTGAGAATTTAATTTTTTCTACTCCTTGAAATTTTTGGATCATTAGCTCCCTTGCATCCTCAACATGTTTATGGCATGCATAACCACCACACTTAAAACATGTTAGGATCAATTAGAGGTCTCTTTCTTATAAATTTCCACCAATCTATTATTTGGGGATTCTACTAGCGGAGTTTCCCAAACAAGGATAACAAAAGTTTTGAGTTCATTTTTAGTTCGTGAAATTATTTTCTTCCCTTCCATTTATTATAGTTTTCAATTTTTTTTGCACACTTGAACTCTAAAATTTTCATTTTGTTGTGATCTCTTTGCCTTATTTCTTTTTTGTTTACGAGAAAAATGGGAGAGCGAAAACTCAAGTTTGGATCTGAAAAAATATTTAAACATCCAAAATGGAAATGCACAAATGGTGAGAGAGATAATTCCAAAAAGTATCTGTGATTTTTAAGGATAGGCAACAAGTGGGTTGTTTGGCTCTGGTAAAATATCCAACCACACGTTAACTTGAGAATTTAATTTTTTCTACTCCTTGAAATTTTTGGATCATTAGGTCACTTGCATCCTCAACAAGTTTGTGGCATGCATATCCACCACACTTAAAAACATGTTAGGATCTGTTAGAAGTCTCTTTCTTATAAAATTCCACCAAGCTATTATTTGGGGGTTGCAGTAGTGGAATTTCCCAAACATGGATAACAAATCTTCCTAGTTCATTTTTAGTGCGTGAAATAATTTTATTCACTAATATTTATTATAGTTTTCAAATTTTTTTGCATAGATGAACTCTAAAATTTTCATTTTGTTGCGATCTTTATGCCTTATATCTTTTTTGTTTACGAGAAAAATGGGAGAGTGAAAACTCAAGTTTGGATCTGAAAACAAAGTTTAACATCCAAAATGGAAATGCACAAACGCTGAGAGAGATGATTCCAAAAAGTATCTGTGATTTATAAGGATAGGCAAAAAGGGGTTGTTTGGCTCTGGTAAAATATACAACCACATGTTAACTTGAGAATTTAATTTTATCTACTCCTTGAAAATTTTGGATAATTAGGTCACTTGCATGCTCAACAAGTTTGTGGTATGCATATCCACCACACTTAAAACATTTCAGGATCTGTTAGAAGTCTCTTTCCTATAAAATTCCACCAAGCTATTATTCAGGGGTTGTCCTAGTGGAATTTCCCAAACATGGATAACAAAACTTCCGAGTTCATTTTTAGTGCGTGAAATAATTTTCTTCTCTTAGATTTATTATAGTTTTCAATTTTTTTTGCACACATGAAATCAAAAATTTTCATTTTGTTGCGGTCTATTTGCCTTATATCTTTTTTGTTTACGAGAAAAATGGGAGAGTGAAAAGTCAAGTTTGGATCTAAAAAAAAATTGAACATCCAAAATGGAAATGCACAAATGTTGAGAGAGATAATTCAAAAAAGTATCTGGGATTTTTAAGGATAGGCAACAAGTGGGTTGTTTGGCTCTGGTAAAATATCCAACCACATGTTAACTTGAGAATTTTTTTTTTCTACAACTTGAAATTTTTGGATCATTTGGTCACTTGCATCCTCAACATGTTTGTGGCATGCATATCCACCACACTTAAAACATGTTAGGATCAGTTAGAAGTATCTTTCCAATAAAATTCCACCAAGCTATTATTAGGGGGTTGTACTAGTGGAATTTCCCAAACATGGCTAATAAAACCTTCGAGTTCATTTTTACTCCGTGACATAATTTTCTTCACATACATTTTTTATAATTTTTTATAATTTTTTTTTTTCCTATAAAATTCCACCTAGCTAGTATGAGGGGGTTGTACTAGTGGAATTTCCCAAACATGGATAACAAAACTTTGGAGTTCATTTTTAGTGAGTGAAATAATTTTCCTCGCTTAAAATTATTATAGATTTGAAATTTTTTTGCACTCATGAACTTTAAAGTTTTCATGTTGTTGGGATCATTTTGCCTTATATGTTTTTTGTTTTCGAGAAAATTGGGAGAGTGAAAATTCAAGTTTGGATCTGAAATCAAATTTGAACATCCAAAATTGAAATGCCCAAATTCTGAGAGAGATATTTCCAAAAAGTATCTATGTTTTTTAAGGATAGGCAAAAAGTGGGTTGTTTGGCTTTGGTAAAATGGATACCACATATTAACTTGAGAATTTAATTTTTTCTACTCCTTGAAATTTTTGGATCATTAGGTCACTTGCATCTTCAACATGTTTGTGGCATGCATATCCACCACACTTAAAACATGTTAGGATCAGTTAGAAGTCTCTTTCCTATAAAATTTCATCAAGCTATTATTAGGGGGTTGTACTAGTGGAATTGCCCAAACATGGATAACCAAACATTGGAGTTCATTTTTAGTGTGTGAAATAATTTTCTTCACTTATATTTATTATAGATTTATAATTTTTTTTCACACATGAACTCTAAAATTTTCATTTTGTTGCGATCTATTTGCCATATATCTTTTTTGTTTACGAGAAATTGGGAGACTGAAAACTCATGTTTGGATCTGAAAAAAAATTTGAACATCCAAAATGGAAATGCAGAAATGATGAGAGGGATAATTCCAAATAGTATCTGTGATTTTTAAGGATATGGAAAAAGTGGGTTGTTTGGGTCTGGTAAAATATCCAACCACACGTTAACTTGAGAATTTAATTTTTTCTGCTCCTTGAAATTTTTGGTTAATTTGGGCACTTGCATCCTCAACATGTTTGTGGGATGCATATCACCACACTTAAAACATGTTAGGATCAGTTAGAAGTCTCATTCCTATAAAATTCCACCAAGCTATTATTAAGGGGTTGTCGGAGTGGAATTTCCAAAACATGGATAACAAAACTTCTAGGTTCATGTTTAGTGCGTAAAATATTTTTCTACACTTACATTTATTATTGTTTTCAAATTTTTTTGCACACATGAACTCTAAAATTTTCATTTTATTGTGATCTATTTCCCTTATATCTTTTTTGTTTACGAGAAAAATGGGAGAGTGAAAACTCAAGTTTGGGTCTGAAAAAAAATTTGACCATCCAAAATGGAAATGCACAAATGCTGAGAGAGATAATTCCAAAAAGTATCTGTGATTTTTAAGGATTGGAAAAAAGTGGGTTGTTTGGCTCTGTTAAAATATCCAACCACATGTTAACTTGAGAATTTAATTTTTTCTAATCCTTGAAATTTTTGGATCATTAGGTCACTTGCATCCTCAACATGTTTGTGGCATGCTTATCCACCACACTTATAACATGTTAGGATCAGTTAGAAGTCTCTTTCCAATAAAATTCCACCAAACTATTATTAAGGGGTTGTACTAGTGGAATTTCTCAAATATGGATAACAAAACTTCTTAGTTCATTTTTAGTGCATGAAATAATTTTCTTCACTTTCATTTCTTATAGTTTTCAAATTTTATTGCACAGATGAACTCTAAAATTTTCATTTTGTTGCGATCTATTGTCCATATATCTTTTTTGTTTACGAGAAAAATGGGAGAGTGAAAACTCAACTTTGAATCTAAAAAAAAATTTGAACATCCAAAATGGAAATGCAGAAATGCTGAGAGAGATAATTCCAAAAAGTATCTGTGATTTTTAAGGATAGGCAAAAAGTGGGTTGTTTGGCTCTCGTAAAATATCCAAACACACGTTCACTTGAGAATTTAATTTTTTCTACTCCTTGAAATTTTTGAATCATTAGGTCACTTGCATCCTCAACATGTTTGTGGCATGCATATCCATCATACTTAAAACTTGTTAGGATATGTTAGAAGTCTCTTTCCTTTAAAATTCCACCAAGCTATATTATTAGGGGGTTATACTAGTGGAATTTCCCGACCATTCATTTTTATTGCGTGAAATAAATTTCTTCACTTACATTTAATATAGTTTTAAATTTTTTTGCAGAAATGAACTCTAAATTTTCATTTTGTTGCGATCTATTTGCCTTATATCTTTTTTGTTTACGAGAAAAATCGGAGAGTGAAAACTCAAGTTTGCATCAGAAAAAAAATTTGAACATCCAAAATGGAAATGCAAAAATGTTGAGATAGATAATTAAAAAAAGTATATGTGATTTTGAAGGATAGGCAAAATGAGGGTTGTTTGGCACTCGTAAAATATCCTACGACACGTTAACTTGAGAATTTAATTTTTTCTACTCCTTAAAATTTTTTGATCAATAGGTCACTTGCATCCTCAACATGTTTGCATGCATATATCCACCACACTTAAAACATGTTAGGATCAATTAGAAGTCTCTTTGCTTTAAAATTCCACCTAGCTATTATTAGGGGGTTGTACTAGTGGAATTTCCCAAACATGGATAACAAAACTTTGGAGTTCATTTTAAGTGCGTGATATAATTTTCTTCACTTACATTTATTGTAGATTTCAATTTTTTTTGCACACATGAACTGTAAAATTTTCATTTTTTTGCGATCTATTTGCCTTATATCTTTTTTTTTACGAGAAAAATGGAAGAGTGAAAACTCAAGTTTGGAACTAAAAAAAAATAAAAACATCCAAAATGAAAATGCAAAAATTCTGAGAGAGATAATTCCAAAAAGTAAATGTGATTTTGAAGGATAGGCTAAAAGTGGGTTGTTTGGCACTAGTAAAATATCCAACCACAAGTTAACTTGAGAATTTAATTTTTTCTACTCCTTGAAATTTTTGGTTCATTAGGTCACTTGCATCCTCAACATGTTTGTGTCATGCATATCCATCACATTTAAAACATGTTAGGATCAGTTAGAAGTCGCTTTCCTATAAAATTTCACCAAGCTATTATTAGGGGGTTGTACTAGTGGAATTTCCCAAACATGGATAACAAAACTTCCGAGTTCATTTTTACGGCGTGAAATAATTTTATTCACTTACTTTTTTTATTGTTTTCAAAATTTCAATGCACAAATGCTGAGAGAGATAATTCCAAAAAGTATCTGTGATTTTAAAGGATAGGCAAAAAGTGGGTTGTTTGGCTCTGGTAAAATATCCAACCACATGTTAACTTAAGAATTTAATTTTTTCTACTCCTTGAAATTTTTGGATCAAAAGGTCACTCGCATCCTCAACATGTTTGTGGCATGCATATCCACCATACTTAAAACATGTTAGGATCAGTTAGAAGTCTCTTTCCTATAAAATTCCACCAAGCTGTATTATTAGGGGGTTGTGCTAGTGGAATTTCCCAAACATGGATAAAAAAATTTTCGATTTGCCATACATCTTTTTTGTTCACGAGAAAAATGGGATAGTGAAAACTATCCAAAATGGGATAGTGAAAAATGGGATCTGAAAAAAAAATTGAACATCCAAAATGGAAATGCACAAATGCTGATAGAGATAATTACAAAAAGTATCTGTGATTTTTAAGGATAGACAAAAAGTGGGTTGTTTGGCTCTGGTAAAATATCCAACCACACGTTAACTTTGGAATTTAATTTTTTCTACTCCTTGAAATTTTTGGATCAATAGGTCACTAGCATCTTCAACATGTTTGTGGATTGCATAACCACCACACTTAAAACATGTTAGGATCTGTTAGAAGTCTTTGTCCTATAAAAATTCCACCAAGCTATATTATTAGGGGGTTGTACTAGTTGAATTTCGCAAACATGGATAACAAAACTTTGGAGTTCATTTTTAGTGCGTGAAATAATTTTATTCACTTACATTATTATAGTTTCAAATTTTTTTGCAAACATGAACTCTAAAATTTTTAATTAGTTGTGATCTATTTGCCTTATATCTTTTTTGTTTGCGAGAAAAGTGTGAGAGTGAGAACTCAAGTTTGGATCTGAAAAAAAATTAGAACATCCAAAATGGAAATGCACAAATGCTAAGAGAGAAAATTCCAAAAAATATCTGTGATTTTTAAGGATGGGCATAAAGTGGGTTGTTTGGCTCTAGTAAATATCCAACCACACGTTAATTTGAGAACTTAAACTTTTTCTACTGCTTGAAATTTTAGGATCATTAGGCCACTTGCATCCTCAACATGTTTGTGGCATGCATGGATACGACACTTAAAACATGTTAGTATAAGTTAGAAGTCTCTTTCCTAAAAAAATCCACCAAGCTATTATTTTGGGGTTGTACTATTGAAATTTCCCAAACATAGATAACAAAACTTTGGAGATCATTTTTAGTGTGCGAAAGAATTTTCTTCATATATATTTATTATAGTTTTCAAATATTTTTGCACACATGAACTCTAATATTTTCATTTTGTTGCCATCTAATTTGCTTTATATCTTTTTTGTTTACGAGAAAAATGGGAGAGTGAAATCTCAAGTTTGGTTCTGAAAAAAAATTGAACATCCAAAATGGAAATGCACAAATATTGAGAGAGATAATTCCAAAAAGTATCTGTGATTTTTAAGGATAGGCAAAGAGTGGGTTGTTTGGCTCTAGTAAATATCCAATCACACGTTAACTGGAGAATTTAATTTTTTCTATTCCTTGAAAATTTAGGACCATTAGGCTACTTGCATCCTCAACATGTTTGTGGCATGCATGGATACCACACTTAAAACATGTTAGGATCAGTTAGAAGTCTCTTTCATATAAAATTCCACCAAGATATTATTAGGGGGATGTACTAGTGGAATTTCCCAAACATGGATAACAAAACTTCCGAGATCATTTTTAGTGCGTGAAATAATTTTCTTCACTTACATTTATTATAGTTTTCAAATTTTTTTGCATACATGAACTCTAAAATTTTCAATTTGTTGATATCTATTTGCCTTATATCTTTTTTTTTTTTACGAGAAAAATGGGAGAGTGAAAACTTAAGTTTGGATCTGAAAAAAAATTTGAACATCCAAAATGGAAATGCAAAAATGCTGAGAGAGATAATTCCAAAAAGTATCTGTGATATTTAAGGGTAGGCAAAAAGTGGGTTCTTTAGCTCTGGTTAATTTCCTACGACACATTAACTTTAGAATTTAATTTTCCTCAACATGTTTGTGGCATGCATGGATACCACACTTAAAACATGTTAGGATCAGTTAGAAGTCTCTTTCCTATAAAATTTAACAACACTATTATTTGGGGGTTGTACTAGTGGAATTTCCCAAACATGGATAACAAAACATTGGAGTTCATTTTCAATGCGTGAAATAATTTTCTTCACTTACATTTATTTTAGTTTTCAAATTTTTTTGCACACATGAACTCTAAAATTTTCATTTTGTTGCGGTCTATTTGCCTTATATCTTTTTTTTTTTACGAGAAAAATGGGAGAGTGAAAACTCAAGTTTGCATTTGAAAAAAAATTTGAACATCCAAAATGGAAATGCAAAAATGCTGAAAGAGATAATTCCAAAAAGTATCTTTGATTTTTAAGGATAGGTAAAAAGTGGGTTCTTTTGCTCTGGTTAATATCCAACCACACGTTAACTTGAGAATTTAATTTTTTCTACTCCTTGAAAATTTTGGATCATTAGGCCACTTGCATCCTCAACATGTTTGTGGCATGCATGGATACCACACTTAAAACATGTTAGGATCAGATAGAAGTCTCTTTCCTATTAAATTCTACCAAGCTATTAGTAGGGGCTTGTACAAGTGGAATTTCCCAAACATTGATAACAAAAATTTTGAGTTCATTTTTAGTGCGTGAAATAATTTTCTTCAGTAACATTTATTATAGTTTTCAACTTTTTTTGCACACATGAACTCTAAAATTTTTACTTTGTTGCGATCTATTTGCCTTATATCTTTTATGTTTACGAGAAAAAAGGGAGAGTGGAAACTAAGGTTTGGATCAGAAAAAAAATTTGAACATCCAAAATGGAAATGCACGAATGCTGAGAGAGATAATTCCAAAAAGTCTCTGTGATTTTTAAGGATAGGTAAAAATTGGGTTGTTTGGCTCTGGTAAATTTCCAACCACACGTTAACTTGAGAATTTAATATTTTCAACTCCTGGAAATTTTTGGATCATTAGGCCACTTGAATCCTCAACATGTTTGTGGCATGCATGGATACCACACTTAAAACATGTTAGCATAAGTTAGAAGTCCCTTTCCTACAAAATTCCACCAAGATATTATTAGGGGGTTGTACTAGTGGAATTTGGAATTTCCCAAACATGGATAACAAAACTTCCGAGTTCATTTTTAGTGCATGAAATAATTTTCTTCACTTACATTTATTATAGTTTTAAAATTATTTTGCACACATGAACTCTAAAATTTTCATTTTGTTGCGTTCCATTTGCCTTATATCTTATTTGTTTACGAGAAAAATGGGAGAGTGAAAACTCAAGTTTGGATCGGAAAAAAAATTTGAACATGCAAAATCGAAATGGACAAAAGCAGAGTGAAATAATTTCAAAAAGTATCTGTGATTTTTAAGGATAGGCAAAAAGTGGGTTGTTTGGCTCTGGTAAATATCCAACCACGCATTAACTTGAGAATTTAATTTTTTCTACACTTGAAATTTTTTGATGACTAGGCCACTTGCATCCTCAACATGTTTGAGACATGCATATCCACCACACTTAAAACATGTTAGGATCAGTTAGAAGTCTCTTTCCTATAAAATGCAACCAAGCAATTAGCAGGGGGTTGTACAAGTGGAATTTCCCAAACATGGATAGCAAAACTTCCGAGTTCATTTTTAGTGCGTGAAATAATTTTTTTCACTTACATTTATTTTAGTTTTCAAATTTTTCTGCACACATGAACTCTAAAATTTTCATTTTGTTGCGATCTATTTGCCTTATATCTTTTTTGTTTACTGGAAAAATGGGAGAGTGAAAACTCAAGTTTGGATCTGAAAAAAAATTTGAACTTCCAAAATGGAAATGCACAAATGCTGAGAGAGATTATTCCAAAAAGTTTCTGTGATTTTAAAGGATAGGAAAAAATTGGGTTGTTTGGCTCTGGTAAATATTCAACCACACGTTAACTTGAGAATTTAATTTTATCTACTCCCCCTAATTTTTGGATCATTAGGCCAGTTGCATCCTCAACATGTTTGTGGCATGCATATCCACCACACTTAAAACATGTTATGATCAGTTAGAAGTCTCTTTCCTATAAAATTCCACCAAGCTATTATTAGGGGGTTGTGGTAGTGGAATTTCCCGAACATGGATTTTTGGGTTCATTTTTAATGTGTGGAATAATTTTATTTTTATTATAGTTTTCAAATTTTTTTGCACACATGAACTCAAAAAATTTCTTTTTGTTACGATCTATTTGCCTTATATCTTTTTTGTTTACGAGGAAAAATGGGAGAGAAAAAACTCAAGTTTGGATCTGAAAAAAAAAATTTGAACATCAAAAATGAAAATGTACAAATGGTGAGAGTGATAATTCCAAAAAGTATCTGTGATTTTTAAGGATAGGCAAAAAGTGGGTTGTTTGGCTCTAGTAAATATCCAACCACACGTTGACTTGAGAATTTAATTTTTTCTACTTCCCTTAATTTTTAGATCATTAGGCCACTTGCATCCTCAACATGTTTGTGGCATGCATATCCACCACACTTAAAACATGTTACGACCAATTAGAAGTCTCTTTCCAATAAAATTGTACCAAGCTCCTATTAAGGGGTTGTACTAGTGGATTTCCCAAACATGGATTTTGGAGTTCATTTTTAGGGCGTGAAATAATTTTTTATTTATTAAAGTTTTAATATTTTTTTGCACACTTGAACTCTAAAATTTTCATTTTGATGCGATCTATATGCCTTATATCTTTTTAGTTTACGTGAATAAATGGTAGAGCAAAAACTCAAGTTTGGATTTGAAAAACAAAATTTAACATAAAAAATGATCATGCACAAATGCTGATAGAGATAATTCCAAAAAGTATATGTGATTTTTAAGGATAGGCAAAAAGTGGGTTGTTTGGCTTTGGTTAATATCCAAGCACACATTAACTTCAGAATTTAATTTTTTCTACACCTTGAAATTTTTTGATCACTAGGCCACTTGCATCCTCAACATGTTTGAGGCATGCATGTCCACCACACTAAACATGTTAGGATCAGTTAGAAGTCTCTTTCCTATAAAATTCCACCAAACAATTAGCAGGGGGTTGTACAAGTGGAATTTCCCAAACATGGATAACAAAACTTCTGAGTTCATTTTTAGTGCGTGACAAAAAAATTTTCACTAACATTTATTTTATTTTTCAAATTTTTTTGCTCACATGAACGATAAAATTTTCATTTTGTTGCGATCTATTTGCATTATATCTTTTTTGTTTACGAGAAAAATGGGAGAGCGAAAACTCAAGTTTGGATCTGAAAAAAAATTTGAACATCCAAAATGGAAATGCACAAATGCTGAGAGAGATTATTCCAAAAAATTTCTGTGATTTTAAAGGATAGGAAAAAATTGGGTTGTTTGGCTCTGGTAAATATCCAACCACACGTTAACTTGAGAATTTAATTTTATCTACTCCCCCTAATTTTTGGATCATTAGGCCAGTTGCATCCTCAACATGTTTGTGGCATGCATATCAACCACACTTAAAACATGTTATGATCAGTTAGAAGTCTCTTTCCTATAAAATTCCACCAAGCTATTTTTAGGGGGTTGCAGTAGTGGAATTTCCCGAACATGGATTTTGGGGTTCATTTTTAATGCGTGAAATAATTTTCTATTTATTATAGTTTTCAAATTTTTTTGAACACATGAACTCAAAAATTTTAATTTTTTGCGATCTATTTGCCTCTTATCTTTTTTGTTTACGAGGAAAAATGGGAGGGTGAAAACTCAAGTTTGGCTCTGAAAAAAAAAATTTGAACATCAAAAATGAAAATGCACAAATGCTGAGAGTGATAATTCCAAAAATTATCTGTGATTTTTAAGGATAGGGAAAAAGTGGGTTGTTTGGCTCTGGTAAATATCCAACCACACGTTAACTTGAGAATTTAATTTTTTCTACTCCCCCTAATTTTTGGATCATTAGGCGACTTGCATCCTCAACATTGTTTGTGGCATGCATATCCACCACACTTAAAACATGTGAGGACCAGTTAGAAGTCTCTTTCCTATAAAATTCTACCAAGCTCCTATTAAGGGTTGTGCTAGTGGAATTTCCCAAACATGGATTTTGGAGTTCATTTTTACGGCGTGAAATTTTTTTTATTTATTAAAGTTTTAATATTTTTTTGCACACATTAACTCTAAAATTTTCATTTTGTTGCGATCTATATGCCTTATATCTTTATTATTTTACGAGGAAAAATGGTAGAGCGAAAACTCAAGTTTGGATCTGAAAACAAAAATTTTAACATAAAAAATGGAAATGCACAAATGCTGATAGAGATAATTCCAAAAAGTATCTGTGATTTTTAAGGATAGGCAAAAAGTGGGTTGTTTGGCTCTGGTAAATATTAAACCACACTTTAACTTGAGAACTTAATTTTTTTCTACTCCTTGAAAATTTTGGATCATTTGGCCACTTGCATCCTCAACTTGTTTGTGGCATGCATGGATACCACACTTAAAATATGTTAGGTTAGTTAGAAGTCTCTTTCCCATAAAATTCCACCAAGCTATTATTAAGGGGTTGTACTAGTGGAATTACCCAAACATGGATAACAAAACTTCTGAGTTCTTTTTTAGTGCGTGAAATAATGTTTTTTCACTTACATTTATTATAGTTTTCAAATTATTTTGCACACATGAACTCTAAAATTTTCATTTTGTTGCGATCTATTTACCTTATATCTTTTTTGTTTACGAGAAAAATGGGAGAGTGAAAACTCAAGTTTGGATCTGAAAAAAAATTTGAACATCCAAAATGGAAATGCACAAATGCTGAGAGAGATTATTCCAAAAAGTTTCTATGATTTTAAAGGATAGGCAAAAAGTGGGTTGTTTGGCTCTGGTAAATATCCAACCACAAGTTAACTTGAGAATTTAATTTTATCTACTCCCCCTAATTTTTGGATCATTAGGCCAGTTGTATCCTCAAAATGTTTGTGGCATGCATATCCACCACACTTAAAACATGTTATGATCAGTTAGAAGTCTCTTTCCTATAAAATTCCACCAAGCTATTTTTAAGGGGTTGTAGTAGTGAAATTTCCCCAACATGGATTTTGGAGTTGATTTTTAAGGCGTGAAATAATTTTCTATTTATTATAGTTTTCAAATTTTTTTGCACACATGAACTCTAAAATTTTCATTTTGTTGCGATCTATTTGCCTTATATCTTTTTTGTGTACGAGAAAAATGGGAGAGTGAAAACTCAAGTTTGGATCTGAAAAAAATTTGAACATCCAAAATGGAAATGCACAAATGCTGGGAGACAAATAATTCCAAAAAGTATATGTGATTTTTAAGGATAGGCAAAATGTGGATTGTTTGGCTCTAGTAAATAACCAACCACTCGTCAACTTGAGAATTTAATTTTTTCTTCTCCTTGAAATTTTTGGATCTTTAGGCCACTTGCCTCCTGAACATGTTTGCGGCATACATATCCACCACACTTAAAACATGTTAGGATCAGTGAGAAGTCTCTTTCCTATAAAATTCCAACAAGCTATTATTAGGAGGTTGTACAAATGAAATTTCCCAAACATGGATAACAAAACTTTGGAGTTCATTTTTAGTGCCTGAAACAATTTTCTTCACTTAATTTTATTATATTTTTCAAATTTCTTTGCACACATGAACTCTAAAATTTTCATTTTGTCGCGATCTTATTTGCCATATATCTTTTTTGTTTACTATAAAAAAAAAGGAGAGCGAAAACACAAGTTTGGATCTGAAAAAAAATTGGAACATCCAAAATAGTAGTGCACAAATATTGATAGATATAATTCCAAAAAGTATCTGTGATTTTTAAGGATGGGTAAAAAGTGGGTTGATTGGCTATGGTAAATATCAAACCACACGTTAACTTGAGAATTTAAATTTTTTCTACTTATAGAAATTTTAGGTTCATTAGGCCACTTTCATCCTCAACATGTTTGTGGCATGCATGGATACCACACTTAAAACATGATAGGATTAGTTAGAAGTCTCTTTCCTATAAAATTTCACCAAGCTATTATTAGGGGATTGTTCAAGTGAAATTTCCCAAACATGGATAACAAAATTTTGGAGTTCCTTTTTAGTGCGTGAAATAATTTTCTTCATTTAAATTTATTAAAGTTTTCAAATTTTTTTTCACACATGAACTCTAAAATTTTCATTTTTTTTGCGATCTATTTGCCTTATATCTTTTTTGTTTACGAGAAAAATGGGAGAGTGAAAACTCAAGTTTGGATCTGAAATAAAATTTGAACATCCAATATAGAAATTCACAAATGTTGAGAGAGATAATTCCAAAAAGAATCTGTGATTTTTTAGGATAGGAAAAAATTGAGCAGTTTGGCTCTAGTAAATATCAAACCTCACATTAACTTGAGAATTTAATTTTTTCCACTCCTTGAAATTTTTGGCTCATTAGGCCACTTGCATCCTTAACATATTTGTGGCATGCATGGATACCACACTTAAAACATGTTAGGATCAGTTAGAAATCTTTTTCCTATAAAATTCCACCAAGCTATTATTAGGGGGTTGTACTAGTGGAATTTCCCAAACATGGATGACAAAACTTTAGAGTTCATTTTTAGTGCGTGAAATAATTTTCTTCACTTGCATTTATTATAGTTTTCAAATTTTTTTGCACACATGAACTCTAAAATTTTTATTTTCTTGCGATCTATTTGCCTTATATCTTTTTTGTTTACGAGAAAAATGGGAGAGTGAAAACTCAAGTTTGGATCTGAAAAAAAATTGAACATCCAAAATGGAAATTCACAAATGCTGAGAGAGAGATAATTCCAAAAGGTATTTGTGATTTTTAAGGAGAGGCAAAAAGTGTATTGTTTGGCACTGGTAAATATCCAACCACTTGTCAACTTGAGAATTTAATTATTTCTTCTCCTTGAAATTTTTGGATCTTTAGGCCACTTGCCCCCTAAACATGTTTGTGGCATGCATATCCACCACACTTAAAACATGTTAGCATCAGTTAGAACTCTCTTTCCTATAAAATTCCAGCAGGCTATTATTCGGGGGTTGTACTAAAGGAATTTCCCAAACATGGATAATAAAACTTTGGAGTTCTTTTTTAGTGCCTGAAATAATTTTCTTCACTTACATTTATTATAGTTTCAAATTTTTTTGCACACATGAACTCTAAAATTTTCATTTTGTTGCGATCTAATTTGCCTGATATCTTTTTTATTTACGGTAAAAATAGGAGAGTGAAAACGCAAGTTTGGATCTGAAAAAAAATTTGAACATCAAAAATAGTAGTGCACAAATATTGATAGATATAATTCCAAAAAGTATCTAAGATTTTTAAGGAAAGGAAAGAAGTGGGTTGTTTGGCTCTGATAAATGTCCAACCACACGTTTACTTGAGAATTTAATTTTTTCTGCTCATAGAAATTTTAGGATCATTAGGCCACTTTCATCCTCAACATGTTTGTGGCATGCATGCATACCACACATAAACCATGATAGGATCAGTTAGAAGTCTCTTTCCTATAAAATTCCACCAAGCTACTATTAGGGGGTTGTACTAGTGGAATTTCCCAAACATGGATAACAAAACTTTGGAGTTCATTTTTAGTGCATGAAACAATTTTCTTCACTTACATTTATTATGGTTTTCAAATTTTTTTGCACACATGACCTCTAAACTTTTCATTTTGTTGCGATCTAATTTGCCTTATGTCTTTTTTGTTTACGAGAAAAATGGAAGAGTGAAAACTCAAGTTTGGATATGAAGAAAAATTTGAACATCCAAAATGGAAATACACAAATGCTGAGAGAGATAATTCCAAAAAGTATCTGTAATTTTTAAGGATAGGCAAAAAGTGGGTTGTTTGGCTCTGGTAAATATCCAACCACACGTTTACTTGAGAATTTAATTTTTTCTACTCCTTGAAATTTTTGGATCATTAGGCCACTTGCATTCTCAACATGTTTGTGGCATGCATGGATACTACACTTAAAACATGTTAGGATCAGTTAGAAGTCTATTTCCTATAAAATTCCACTAGGCTATTAATATGGGGTTGTACTAGTGGAATTTCCAAAACATGGATAACAAAACTTTGGAGTTCATTTTTAGTGCGTGAAATAAATTTCTTCATTTACATTTATTATAGTTTTCAATTTTTTATGCACACATGAACTCTAAAATTTTTATTTTGTTGCGATCTATTTGCCTTATATCTTTTTTGTTTACGAGAAAAATGGGAGAGCGAAAACTCAAGTTTGGGTCTGAAAAAAAATTTGAACATCCAAAAAGGAAATGCACAAATGGTGAGAGAGAGATAATTGAAAAAAATATCTGTGATTTTTAAGGATAGGCAAAAAGTGGATATTTTGGCTTTGGTAAATATCCAACCACTCGTTAACTTGAGAATTTAATTTTTTCTTCTCTTTGAAATTTTTGGATCATTAGGCCACTTGCCTCCTCAACATGTTTGTGGCACGCATATCCACCACACTTAAAACATGTTAGAATCAGTTAGAAGTCTATTTCCTATAAAATTCAACAAGCTATTATTAGGGGGTTGTACTACTATAATTTTCCAAACATGGATAACAAATTTTGGAGTTCATTTTTAGTGCGTGAAACACTTCACTTACATTTATTATAGTTTTCAAATTTTTTTGCATACATGAACTTTAAAATTTTCATTTTTTTGCAATCTAATTTGCCTTATATGTTTTTTATTTACGATAAAAATGGGAGAGTGAAAACTTAAATTTGGATCTGAAAAAAAATTTGAACATCCAAAATAGAAGTGCACAAATATTGATAGAGATAATTCCAAAAAGTATCTATGATTTTTAAGGATAGGCAAAAAGTGGCTTGTTTGGCTCTTGTAAAGATCCAACCACACGTTAACTTGAGAATTTAATTTTTTCTTCTCCTTATTTTTTTTGAATCATTAGGCCACTTGCATCCTCAACATGTTTGTGGCATGCATGGATACCTCACTTAAAACATGTTAGGATCAGTTAGAAGTCTCTTTCCTATAAAATTCCAAGTTATTATTAGGGGGTTGTACTAGTGGAATTTCCCAAACATTGATAACAAAACTTTGGAGTTCATTTTCAGTGAATGAATTAATTTTCTTCACTTACATTTATTATAGTTTTCAATTTTTTTGGCAGACATGAACTCTAAATTTTTCATTTTGTTGCGATCCATTTGTCTTATATCTTTTTTGTTTACGAGAAAAATGGGAGAGAGAAAACTCATGTTTGGATCTGAAAAAAAATTGAACATCCAAAATGGAAATACACAAATGCTGGGAGAGATAATTCCAAAAACTATCTGTGATTTTGAAGTATAGGCAAAAAGTGGGTTGTTTGGCTCTGGTAAATATCTAACCACACGTTATTTTGAGAATTTAATTTTTTCTACTCCTTGAAATTTTAGGATCATTAGGCCTCTTGCATCCTCAACATGTTTGTGGCATGCATGGATACCACACTTAAAACATGTTAGGATTAGTTAGAAGTCTCTTTCCTATAAAATTCAACCAAGCTTTTATTAGGGGGTTGTACTAGTGGAATTTCCCAAACATGGATAACAAAACTTTGGAGTTCATTTTTAGTGCGTGAAACAATTTTATTCACTTCCATTTATTATAGTTTTAGAGTTTTTTAGCACACATGAACTCTAAAATTTTAAATTTGTAGCGATCTAATTTGTGTTTTATCTTTTTTGTTTACGAGAAAAATGGGAGAGTGAAAACTCAAGTTTGGATCTTAAAAAATTTTGAACATCCAAAATGGAAATGCACAAATATTGAGAGAAATAATTCAAAAAAGTATCCGTGATTTTTAAGGAGAGGCAAAAAGTGGGTTGTTTGGCTCTGCTAAATATCCAATCACACGTTAACTTGAGAATTTAAGTTTTTCTACTCCTTGAAATTTTTGGATCATTAGGCCACTTGCATCCTCAACATGTTTGTGGCATGCATGGATACCACACTTAAAACATGTTAGGATCAGTTAGACGTCTCTTTCCTATAAAATTCCACCAAGCTATTATTAGGGGGTTGTACTAGTGGAATTTCCCAAACATGGATAACAAAACTTTGGAGTTCATTTTTAGTGCGTGAAATAATTTTCTTCACTTACATTTATTATAATTTTCAATCTTTTTTTCACACATGAACTCTGAAATTTTCATTTTGTTGCGATCTAATAAGCCTTATATCTTTTTTGTTTACGAGAAAAATTGGATAGTGAAAACTCAAGTTTGAAACTGAAAAAAAATTTGAACATCAAAATATGAAATGCACAAATGCTGAGAGACAGATAATTCCAAAAAGTATCTGTTATATTTTAGGTTAGGGAAAAAGTGGGTTGTTTGGCAGTGGTAAATATCCAACCACACGTTAACTTGAGAATTTAATTTTTTCTACTCATTGAAATTTTTGGATCACTAAGCCACTTTCATCCTCAACATGTTTGTGGCAAGCATGGATACCACACTTAAAACATGTTAGGATCAGTTAGAAGTGTCTTTCCTATAAAATTCCAAGAAGCAATTATTAAAGGGTTGTACTAGTCGAATTTCCCAAACACGGATAACAAAAATTTGGAGTTCATTTTTAGTGCGTGAAATAATTTTCTTCACTTATATTTATTATAGTTTTCAAATTTTTTTGCACACATGAACTCTAAAATCTTCATTTTATTGCGATCTATTTACTTTATATCTTTTTTCTTTTCGAGAAAAATGGGAGGGTGAAAATTCAAGTTTGGATCTAAAAAAAAATTTGAACATCAGAAATGGAAATGCACAAATGTGAGAGAGAGATAATTCAAAAAAGTATCTGTGATTTTTAAGGAGAGGCAAAAAGTGGGTTGTTTAGCTCTTGAAAATATCCCACCACACATTAACTTGAGAATTTGATTTTTTCTACTCCTTGAATTTTCAGGATCATTAGGCCACTTGCATCCTCAACATGTTTGTGGCATGCATGGATACCACACTTAAAACATGTTAGGATCAGTTAGAAGTGTCTTTCCTATAAAATTCCACCAAGCAATAATTAGGGTGTTGTACTAGAGATTTTTTCTAACAATGGATAACAAAACTTTGGAGTTCATTTTTTGAGCGTGAAATAATTTCTTCACTTACATTTATTATAGTTTTCAAATTTTTTTCCACACATGAACTCTTAAATTTTCATTTTGTTGTGATCTATTTGCATTATATCTTTTTTTTTACAAGAAAAAATGGGAGAGAGAAAACTCAAGCTTGGATCTGAAAAAAAAACTTAAACATCCAAATTGGAAATGCACAAATGCTGAGAGAGATAATTCGAAAAAGTATCTGTGATTTTTAAGGATTGGTAAAAAGTGGGTTGTTTGGCTCTGGTAAATATCCAACAACACGTTAACATGAGAATTTATTTTTTCTAATCCATGAAATATTTGGATCATTAGGCCCCTTGCATCCTCAACATGTTTGTGGCATGCATATCCACTACACTTTAAAACATGCTAGGATCAGTTAGAAGTCTCTTTCCTATAAAATTCCACCAAGCTATTATTAGGGGATTGTACTAGTGGAATTTCCAAAACATGAATAACAAAACTTTGGAGTTCATTTTTAGTGTGTGAAATAATTTTTTTCACTTACATTTATTAAAGTTTTCAAATTTTTTTTGCAGACATGAACTCCAAAATTTTCATTTTGTTGCGATCTATTTGCCTTATATCTTTTTTTTTACAAGAAAAATGGGTGAGTGAAAACTAATTCCTGGATCTGAAAAAAAAATTGAGCATCCAAAATGGAAATGCACAAATGCTACAGAGAGTTAATTCAGAATAGTATATGTGATTTTTAAGGATAGGCAAAAAGTGGGTTGTTTGGCTCTAGTAAATATCTAACCACACGTTACCTTGAGAATTTAATTTTTTCTACTCCTTGAAATTTTTGGATCATTAGGCCACTTGCGTCCTCAACATGTTTGTCGCATGCATAGATACACCACACTTAAAACATGTTAGGATCAGGTAGAAGTCTCTTTCCTATAAAATTCCATCAAGCTATTATTAGGGCGTTGTACTTCTGGAATTTCCCAAACATGGATAACAAAACTTTGGAGTTCATTTTTAGTTTGTGAAATAATTTTCTTCACTTAAATTTATTATAGTTTTCATTTTTTTTTCACACATGAACTCTAAAATTTTCAATTTCTTCCGATCTATTTGCCTTATATCTTTTTTGTTTACGAGAAAAATGGGATAGTGAAAACTCAAGTTTGGATCTAAAAAAAAATTTGAACATCCAAAATAGAAATGCACAAATGCTGAGAAAGATAATTCCAAAAAGTATCTGTGATTTTTAAGGATAGGCAAAAAGTGTGTTGTTTGGCTCTGGTATATATCCAACAACACGTTAACTAGAGAATTTAATTTTTTCTACTACTTGAAATTTTTGGATCGTTAGGCCACTTGACACCTCAACATGTTTGTGGGATGCATAACCATCACACTTAAAACATGTTAGGATCAGTTAGAAGTCTCTTTCCTATAAAATTCCACCAAGCTATTATTAGGTGGTTGTACTAGTGGAATTTCCCAAACATGGATAACAAAACTCTGCAGTTCATTATTAGTGCGTGAAATAATTTTCTTCAATTAAATTTATTATAGTTTTCAAATTTTTTTGCACACATGAACTCTAAAATTTTCATTCCTTGAGATCTATTTGCCTTTTATGTTTTTTGTTTACGGGAAAAATGGGAGAGTGAAAACTCAAGTTTGGATATGAAAAAAAATTTGAACATCCAAAATGGAAATGCACAAATGCTAAGAGAGATAATTCAGAAAAGTATCTGTGATTTTTAATGATAGGCAAATAGTGGGTTGTTTGGCTCAAGTAAATATCCAACCACACATAAACTTGAGAATTAAATTTTTTCTACTCCTTGAACTTTTTGGATCATTAGGCCACTTGTATCCTCAACATGTTTGGATCAGTTAGAAGTCTCTTTCCTATAAAATTCCCCCAATCTATTATTAGGGGGTTGTACAAGTCGAATTTCACAAAATTGGATAACAAAACTCTGGAGTTCATTTTTATTGCGTGAAATAATTTTCTTCTCTTACATTTATTATAGTTTTCAAAAATTTTTGCACACATGAACTCTAAAATTTTCATTTTGTTGCGATCTATTTGCCTTATATTTTTTTTGTTTACAAGAAAAATGGGAGAGTGAAAACTCAAGTTTGGATCAGAAAAAAAATTTTCAAGATCCAAAATGGAAATGGACAAATGTTGAGAGAGATAATTCCAAAGAGTATCAGTGATTTTTAAGGATAGAAAAAAAGTGGGTTGTTTGGCTGTGGTAAATATCCAACCACACGTTAGCTTGAGCATTTAAATTTTTCTACTCCTTGAAAATTTTGGAACATTAGGCCACTTGCATCCGCAACATGTTTGTGGCATGCATATCCACCACACTTAAAACATGTTAGGATCAGTTAGAAGTCTCTTTCCTATAAAATTCCCACCAAACTATTATTAGGGGGTCGTACTAGTGGAATTTCCCAAACATGGATTTTGGAGTTCAATTTTAGTGCGTGAAAAAATTTTCTTCACTTACATTTATAATAGTTTTCAACTTTTTTTGCACACATGAACTCTAAAATTAGCATTTTGTTGCGATCTATTTGCCTTTTATCTTTTTTGTTTACGAGAAAAATGGGAGAGTGAAAACTCAAGTTTGGATCTTAAAAAAATTATGAACATCCAAAATGGAAATGAACAAATGCTGAGAGAAATAATTCCAAAAAGTATCTGTGATTTTTACCGATAGGCAAAAACTGAGTTGTTTGGCTCTGGTAAATATCTAACCACACGTTAACTTGAGAATTTAATTTTTTCTACTCCTTGAAATTTTTGGATCATTAGGCCACTTGCATCCTCAACATGTTTGTGGCATGCATGGATACCACACTTAAAACATGTTAGGATCAGTTAGAAGTCTCTTTCCTACAAAATTCCACAACGCTAATATTAGGAGGTTGTACAAGTGGAATTTCCCAAACATGGATAACAAAACTTTGGAGTTCATTTTTAAGCGTGAAATAATTTTCTTCACTTACATCTATTATAGTTTTTGAATTTTTTTGCACACAGGAACTCTAAAATTTTAATTTTGTCATGATCTATTTACCTTATATCTTTTTTGTTAACTAGAAAAATGGGAGAATGGAAACTAAAGCTTGGATCTGAAAAAAAATTTTAACATCCAAAATGGAAATGCACAAATGCTGAGAGAGATAACTCCAAAAAGTATCAGTAAATTTTAAGGATAGGCTAAAAGTGGGTTGTTTGGCTCTGGTAAAAATCCAACCACACGTTAACTTGAGAATTTAATTTTTTCAACTCCATGAAATTTTTTGATCATTAGGCCACTTGCAGCCTCAACAAGTTTGAGGCAAGCATATCCACCACATTTAAAACATGTTAGGATCAGTTAGAAGTCTCCTTCCTATAAATATCCACCAAGCTATTATTAGGGGGTTGTCCTAGTGGAATTTCCCAAACATGGATAACAAAAATTTGGAGTTCATTTTTAGTGCGTCAAATAATTTTCTTCACTTACATTTATTATAGGTTTCAAATTGTTTTGCACACATGAACTCTAAAATAGTCATTTTGTTCGATCTATTTGCCTAAAATCTTTTTTGTTTATGAGAAAAATGGGAGAATGAAAACTCAAGTTTGGATCTGAAAAAAAATTTAAACATCCAAAATGGAAATGCACAGATGCTGAGAGAGATAATTCAAAAAAGTATCTGTGATTTTGAAGGATAGGCAAAAAGCGGGTTGTTTGGCTCTAGAAAAAAACCAACCACACGTTAACTTGAGAAATTAATTTTTTCTACTCCTTCAAATTTTTGGATCACTGGGCCACTTGCATTCTCAACTTTTTTGTGGCATGCATGGATACCACACTTAAAACATGTTATGATCAGTTAGAAGTCTCTTTCCTGTAAAATTCCGCCAAGCTAATATCAGGGGGTTGTACAAGTGGAATTTCCCAAACATGGATAACAAAACTTTGGAGTTCATTTTTAGTGTGAGAAATAAATTTCTTCACTTACATTTATTATTGTTTTCAAATTTTTTTGCACACATGAACTCTAAAATTTTAATTTTGTCGCGATCTATTTGCCTTATATCTTTTTAGTTAACGAGAAAAATGGGAGAGCGAAAACTAAAGCTTGGATCTGAAAAAAAAAATTTGAACATCGAAAATTGAAATGCACAAATGCTGAGAGAGATAACTCCAAAAAGTATCTGTGAATTTTAAGGATAGGCAAAAACTGGGTTGTTTGGCTCTGGTAAAAATCCAACCACACGTTAACTTGAGAATTTAATTCTTTCTACTCCTTGAAATTTTTGGATCATTACGCCACTTGCATCCTCAACATGTTTGTGGCATGGACATCCACCACACTTAAAATATGTTAGGATCAGTTAGAAGTCTCTTTCCTATAAAATTCCACATAGCTATTATTAGCGGGTTATACTACTCGAATTTCCCAAAGATGGATAACAAAACTTTGGAGTTCATTTTTAGTACGTGAAATAATTTTCTTCACTTACATTTATTATAGTTTTCTAATTTTTTTGCACACATGAACTCTAAAATTTTCATTTTGTTGCTATCTATTTGCCTTATATCTTTTTTTTTTTACGAGAAAAATGGGAGAGTGAAAACTCAAGTTTGGATCTGAAAAAAAATTTGAACATCCAAAATGAAAATGCACAATTGCTGAGAGAGATAATTCCAAAAAGTATCTGTGATTTTTAAAGATAGGCAAAAAATAGGTTGTTTGGCTCTGGGTAAAATCCAACCACACGTTAACTTAAGAAATTAGTTTTTTCTACTCCTTGAAATTTTTGGATGATTAGGCCAGTTGCATCCTCAACATGTTTGTGGCATGCATGGATACCATACTTTAAACATGTTAGGATAAGTTAGAAGTCTCTTTCCTATAAAATTCCACCAAGTTATTATTAGGGGGTTGTACGAGTGGAATTTCACAAACATGGATAACAAAACTAAGGAGTTCATTTTTAGTGTGTGAATGAATTTTCTTCACTTACATTTATTATAGGTTTCAAATTTTTTTGCACACATTAACTCCAAAATATTCATTTTGTTGCAATCTATTTGCCTTATATATTTTTTGTTTATGAGAAAAGTGGGAGAATGAAACTCAAGTTTGGATCTGAAAAAAAATTTGAACATCCAAAATGGAAATGCACAGATGTTGAGAGAGATAATTCCAAAAAGTATCTGTGATTTTTAAGGATAGGCAAAAAGTGGGTGGTTTGGCTCTGGTAAAAATCCAACCACACGTTAACTTGGGAAATTTTTTTTTTTCTACTCCATGAAATTTTGGATCATTGGGGCACTTGCATCCTCAGCATGTTTGTGGCATGCATGGATACCACACTTAAAACATGTTAGGATCAGTTAGAAGATTGTTTCCTATAAAATTCCACCAAGCTATTGTGAGGGGGTTGTACTAGTGGAATTTCCCAAACATGGATTTTGGAGTTCATTTTTAGTGCGTTAAATAATTTTCTTCACTTACATTTATTATATTTTCAAATTTTTTTGCACACATGAACTCTAAAATTTTCATTTTGTTGCGATCTATTTGCCTTATATCCTTTTGGTTTATGAGAAAAATGGGAAAGAGAAAACTCAAGCTTGGATCTGAAAAAAAAGTTGAATATCCAAAATCGAAATGCACAAATGTTGAGAGAGATAATTCGAAAAAGTATATGTGATTTATAAGGATAGGCAAAAAGTGGGTAGTTTGGCTATGGTAAATATCCAACCACACATTAACTTAAGAATTTATTTTTTTCTACTCCTTGAAATTTTTGGATCATTAGGCCACTTGCATCCTCAACATGTTTATGGCATGCATATCCACCACACTTAAAACATGTTAGGATCAGTTAGAAGTCTCCTTCCTATAAAATTCCTCCAACCTATTATTTGGGGGTTGTACTAGTGGAATTTCCCAAACAAAGATAACAAAACTTTGGAGTTCATTTTACCTATTATTTGGGGGTTGTACTAGTGGAATTTCCCAAACAAAGATAACAAAACTTTGGAGTTCATTTTAAGTGCGTGAAATAATTTTCTTCACTTACTTTTATTATAGTTTTCAAATTTTTTTGCACACCTGAACTCTAAAATTTTCTTTTTGTTGCGATCTATTTGCCTTATATCTTTTTTGTTTAGGAGAAAAATGGGAGAGTGAAAACTCAAGTTTGGATCTGAAAAAGTATTTGAACATCCAAAATGTAAATGCACAAATGCTGAGAGAGATAATTCCAAAAAGTATCACTAATTTTAAAGGATAGGCAAAACGTCGCTTGTTTGGCTCTACTAAAAATCCAACCACACATTAACTTGAGAATTTAATTTTTTTCTTCTTCATGAAATATTTGGATCATTAGGCAACTTGCATCCTCAACATGTTTGTGGCATGCATATCCACCACACTTAAAACATGTTAGGATCAGTTAGAAGTTTGTTTCCTATAAAATTCCACCGAGCTATTGTTAGGAGGTTGTACTAGTGGAATTTCCCAAACATGGATAACAAAACTTTGGAGTTCATTTTTAGTGTGTGAAATAATTTTCTTCACTTCCCTTTATTATCGTTTTCAAATTTTTTTGCACACATGAACTCTAAAATTTTCTTTTTGTTGCGATCTATTTGCCTTATATCTTTTTTGTTTAGGAGAAAAATGGGAGAGTGAAAACTCAAGTTTGGATCTGAAAAAAAATTTGAACATCCAAAATGTAAATGCACAAATGATCAGAGAGATAATTCCAAAAAGTGTCACTGATTTTTAAGGATAGGCAAAACGTCGGTTGTTTGGCTTTGCAAAAAATCAAACCACACATAAACTTGAGAATTTAATTTTTTCTACTCAAAATTTTTGGATCACTAGGCCACTTGAATCCTCAACATGTTTGTGGCATGCATATCCACCAAACTTAAAACATGTTAGGAACAGTTAGAAGTCTCTTTCCTATAAAATTCCACCAAGCTATTATTCGGGGGTTGTACTAGTGGAATTTCCCAAACATGGATAACAAAACTTTGGAGTTCATTTTTATTGCGTGAAATAATTTTCTTCACTTCCATTTATTATCGTTTTCAAAAATTTTTGCACACATGAACTCTAAAATTTTCATTTTATTGAGATCTATTTGCGTGATATCTTTTTTGTTTACAAGAAAAATGCGAGAGTGAAAACTCAAGCTTGGCTCAGAAATAAAATTTTGAACATCCAAAATAGTAATGCACAAATGCTGAGAGATATAATTCCAAAAAGTATCTGTGATTTTTAAGGATAGGCAAAAACTTGGTGGCTAGGCTCTGGTAAATATCCAACCACACGTTAACTTGAGAATTTAATTTTTTCTACTCCTTGAAATTTTTTGATCATTAAGCCAATAGCATCCTCAACATGTTTGTGGCATGCATATCCACCACACTTAAAACATGTTAGGATCAGTTAGAAGCCTCTTTCATATAAAATTCGACTAAGCTATTATTAGGGGGTTGTACTAGTGGAATTTCCTAAACATGGATTTTGGAGATCATTTTTAGTGTGTGAAATAATTTTCTTCACTTACATTTATTATAGATTTCAAATTTTTTTGCACAAATGAACTCTAAAATTTTCATTTTGTTGCGATCTATTTGCCTTATATCTTTTTTGTTAACGAGAAAAATGGTAGAGTGAAAGCTAGTGTTTGGATCTTAAAAAAAGTTCGAACATCCAAAATGGAAATGTACAAATGCTGAGAGAGATAATTCCAAAAAGTATCAGTGATTTTTAAGGATAGGAAAAAAGTGGGTTGTTTGGATCTGGTAATTATCCAACCACAAGGTAACTTGAGAATTTAAATTTTTCTACCCCTTGAAAATTTTGGATCATTAGGCCACTTGCATCCGCAACATGTTTGTGACATGCATATCCACCACACTTAAAACATGTTAGGATCAGTTAGAAGTCTCTTCCGTATAAAATTCCACCAAGTTATTAATAGGGGGTTGTATTAGTGGAATTTCCCAAACATGGATTTTGGAGTTCATTTTTAGTGCGATAAATAATTTTCTTCACTTACAATTATTATATCGTTTTCAAATTTATTTGCACACATGAACTCTAAAATTTTCATTTTGTTGCGATCTATTCGCTTTATATCTTTTTTGTTTACGAGAAAAATTGGCGAGTGAAAACTCAAGTTTGGATCTGAAAAAAAATTTGAACATCCAAAATGGAAATGCACAAATGCTGAGAGAGATAATTCCAAAAAGTATCTCTGATTTTTAAGGATAGGCAAAAAGTCAGTTGTTTGGCTCTGCTAAAAATCCAACCACACCTTAACTTGAGAATTTAATTTTTTTCTACTCCATGAAATTTTTGGATCATTAGGCCACTTGCATCCTCAACATGTGTGTGGCATGCATATCCACAACACTTAAAACATGTTAGGATCAGTTAGAAGTTTGTTTCCTATAAAATTCTACCAAGCTATTGTTAGGGGGTTGTACTAGTGGAATTTCCCAAACATGGATTTTGGAGTTTATTTTTAGTGTGTTAAATAATTTTCTTCACTTACATTTATTATATTTTTCAAATTTTTTTGCACACATGAACTCTAAAATTTTCATTTTGTTGCGATCTATTTTCCTTATATCGTTTTTGGTTACGAGAAAAATTGGAGAGTGAAAACTCAAGTTTGAATCTGAAAAAAAATTTTAACATCCAAAATGGAAATGCACAAACGCTGTGAGAGATAATTCCAAAAAGTATCTGTGATTTTTAAAGATAGGCAAAAAGTGGGTTGTTTGGCTCTGGTAAATATGCAACCACACGTTAACTTGAGAATTTAAATTTTTCTACTCCTTGAAATTTTTAGATCATTAGGCCACTAGCATCCTCAACATGTTTGTGGCATGCATATCCACCACACTTGAAACATTTTAGGATCAATTAGAAGTCTCTTTCCTATAAAATTCCACCAAGCATGGATTAGGGGGTTGTAGTAGTGGAATTTCCCAAACATGGATTTTGAAGATCATTTTTAGTGCGTGAAATAATTTTCTTCACTTACAGTTATTATAGTTTTCAATTTTTTTTGCACTCATGAACTCTAAAATTTTAATTTTGTTCAGATCTATTTGCCTTATATCTTTTTCGTTTACGAGAAAAATGGGAGAATGAAAACTCATGTTTGGATCTAAAAAAATATTTGAACATTAAAAATGGAAATGCACAAATGCTGAGAGAGATAATTCCAAAAAGTATATGTGATGTTTAAGGATAGGGAAAAAGTGGGTAGTTTTGCTCTGGTAAATATCCAACCACATGTTAACTTGAGAATTGAATTTTTTCTTCTCTTTGAAATTTTTGGATCATTAGGCCACTTGCATCCTCAACATGTTTGTGGCATGCATATACACCACACTTAAAACATGTTAGGATCAGTTAGAAGTCTCTTTCTTATAAAATTCCACAAAGATATTATTAGGGGGTTGTACTAGTGGAATTTCCCAAACATGGATTCTAGAGATCATTTTTAGTGCGTGAAATAATTTTCTTTACTTCCATTAATTATAGATTTCAACTTTTTTTGCACGCATGAACTCTAAAATTTTAATTTTGTTGCGATCTATTTGCCTTATATCTTTTTAGTTTAGGAGAAAAATGGGAGAGTGAAAGCTCAAGTTTGGATCTGAAAAAAAAATTTCAACATCCAAAATGGAAATGGACAAATGTTGAGAGAGATAATTCCAAAAAGTATCAGTGATTTTTAAGGATAGGCAAAAAGTGGGTTATTTGGCTCTGGTAAATATCCAACCACACGTTAGCTAGAGAATTTCAATTTTTCTACTCCTTGAAAATTTTGGATCGTTAGGCCACTTGCATCCGCAACATGTTTGTGGCATGCATATCCACCACACTTAAAACATGTTAGGATCAGTTAGAAGTCTCTGTCCTATAAAATTCCCACCAAGCTATTATTAGGGGGTCGTACTAGTGGAATTTTCCAAACATGGATTTTGGAGTTCATTTTTAGTGCATGAAAAATTTTTCTTCACTTACATTTATTATAGTTTTCAAAATTTTTTGCACACATGAACACTTAAATTTTCATTTTGTTGCGATCTATTTGCCTTATATCTTTTTTGTTTACAAGAAAAATGGGAGAGTGAAAACTCAAGTTTGGATCTGAAAAAAATTTGAACGTCCAAAAATGGAAATGCACAAATGCTAAGAGAGATAATTCCAAAAAGTAACTGTGATTTTTAAGGATAGGAAAAAAGTGGGTAATTTGGTTCTGGTAAATATCCAATCACTCGTTAACTTGAGAATTTAATTTTTTCTACTCCTTGAAATTTTTGGATCATTAGGCCACTTGCATCGTCAACATGTTTGTGGGATGAATATCCACCACACTTAAAACATGTTAGGATAAGTTAGAAGTCTCTTTCCTCTAAAATTCCACCAAGCTATTATTAGGGGGTTGTACTAGTGGAATTTCCCAAACATGGATTTTTGAGTTCATTTTTAGTGCGATAAATAATTTTCTTCACTTACATTTACTATATAGTTTTCAAATTTTTTTGCACACATGAACTCTAAAATTTTCATTTTGTTCCGATCTATTTGCCTTATATCTTTTTTTTTTAGGAGACAAATGGGAGAGTGAAAACTCAAGTTTGGATCTGAAAAAAAATTTGAACATCCAAAATGGAAATGCACAAATGCTGAGAGAGATATTTCAAAAAACTATCTGTGATATTTAAGGATAGGCAAAAAGTGTGTTGTTTGGCTTTTGTAAATATCCAACCACACGTTAACTTGAGAATTTAATTTTTTCTACTCCTTGAAATTTTGGATCAATAGGCCACTTGCATCCTCATCTTGTTTGTGGCATGCATATCCACCACACTAAAAACAAGTTAGGATCAGTTTGAAGTCTCTTTCCTATAAAATTCCACCAAGCTAATATTAAGGGGTTGTACTAGTGGAATTTCCCAAACATGGATAACAAAAATTTGGAGTTCATTTTTAGAGCATGAAATAATTTTCTTCACTTACATTTATTAAAGTTTTCAATTTTTTTTGCACATATGAACTCTACAATTTTCATTTTATTGCGATCTATTTGCCGTATATCTTTTTTGTTTACGAGAAAAATGGGAGAGTGAAAACTCAAGTTTGGATCTGAAAAAAAATTTGAACTTCCAAAAAGGAAATGCACAAATGCTGAGACAAATAATTCCAAAAAGTATCTGTGATTTTTTAGGATAGGCAAAAAGTGGGTTGTTTGGCTCTGGTAAATATCCAACCACACGTTAATTTGAGAATTTAATTTTTTCTACTCCATGAAATTTTTTGATCATTAGGCTAAATGCATCGTCAACATGTTTGTGGCAAGCATATCCACCACACTTAAAACATGTTAGGATTAGTTAGAAGTCTCTTTCCTATAAAATTCCAACAAGCTATTATCAGGGGGTTGTACTAGTGGAATTTCCCAAACATGGATAACAAAACTTTGGGGTTCATTTTTAGTGAGTGATATAATTTTCTTAAATCACATTAATTATAGTTTTTAATTTTTTTTGTACACATGAACTCTACTATTTTTATTTTGTTCCGATCTATTTGCCTTATATCTTTTTTGATTACGAGAAAAATGGGAGAGTGAAAGCTCAAGTTTGGATCTGAAAAAAAATTTGAACATCCAGAATGGAAATGCACAAATGCTGAGAGAGATAATTCCAAAAAGTATCATTGATTTTTAAGGATAGGCAAAAAATGGGTTGTTTGGCTCTGGTAAATATCCAACCACACCAACACTTGAGAATTTAAATTTTTCTACTCCTTGAAAATTTTGGATCATTAGGCCAATTGCATCCGCAACATGTTTGTGGCATGCATATCCACCACACTTAAAACATGTTAGGATCAGTTAGATGTCTCTTTCCTATAAAATTCCACCAAGCTATTATTTGGTAGTTGCACTAGAGGAATTTCCCAAACATGGATTTTGGAGTTCATTTTTAGTGCGTGAAATAATTTTCTTCACTTACATTTATTATATCGTTTTCAAATGTTTTTGCACACATGAACTCTAAAATTTTCATTTTGTTGTGATCTATTTGCCTTATATCTTTTTTGTTTACAAGAAAAATTGGAGAGTGAAAACTCAAGTTTGGATCTGAAAAAAAATTTGAATTTGCAAAATTGAAATGAACAAATGCTGAGAGAGATAATTCCAAAAAGTATCTCTGATTTTTAAGGATAAGCAAAAAGTAGGTTGTTTGGCTCTGCTAAATATCCAACCACACTTTAACTTGAGAATTTAATTTTTTCTACTCCATGAAATTTTTGGATAATTAGGCCACTTGCATCCTCAACATGTTTCTTGCATGCATATCCACCACACTTAAAACATGTTAGGATCAGTTAGAAGGTTGCTTCCTATAAAATTCCACCAAGCTATTATTTGGGGGTTGTACTAGTGGAATTTCCCAAACATGAATTTTGGAGTTCATTTTTAGGGCGTTAAATAATTTTCTTCACTTACATTTATTTTATTTTTAAAATTTTTTGCACACATGAACTCTTAAATTTTCATTTTGTTGCGATCTATTTGCCTTATATCTTTTTTGTTTACGAGAAAATTTCAAGAGTGAAAACTCAAGTTTGGATCTGAAAAGAAATTTGAACATCCAAAATGGAAATGCACAAACGCTGAGAGAGATAATTCCAAAAGGTTTCTGTGAATATCCACCCACACGTTAACTTGAGAATTTAATTTTTTCTACTCCTTGAAATTTTTGGATCATTAGGCAACTTGCATCCTCAACATGTTTGTGGCATGCATATCCACCACACTTGAAACATGTTAGGATCAGTTAGAAGTCTCTTTCCTATAAAATTCCACCAAGCATGGATTAGGGGGTTGTAGTAGTGGAATTTCCCAAAAGAAGGATTTAGGAGATCATTTTTAGTGCATAAAATAATTTTCTTCACTTAAATTTATTATAGTTTTCAAATTTTTTTCCACACATGAACTCTGAAATTTTCATTTTGTTGCAATCTATTTGCTTTATATCTTTTTCGTTTACGAGAAAAGTGGGAGAGTGAAAACTCAAGTTTGGATCTGAAAAAAAATTTGAACATCCAAAATGGAAATGCAAAAATGCTGAGAGAGATAATTCCAAAAAGTATCTGTGATTTTTAATGATAGCCAAAAAGTGGGTTGTTTGGCTCTCGTAAATATCCAACCTCACAATAACTTGAGAATTTAATTTTTTCTACTCCTTGAAATTTTTGGATCATTAGCCCACTTGCATCCTCAACATGTTTGTGGCATGCATATCCACCACACTTAAAACATGTTTGGATCTGTTAGAAGTTTGTTTCCTATAAAATTCCACCAAGCTATTATTAAGGGGTTGTACTATTGGAATTTCCTAAACATGGATTTTGGAGTTCATTTTTAGTCTGTGAAATAATTTTCTTCACTTAAATTTATTATAGTTTTCAAATTTTTTTCCACGCATGAACTCTAAAATTTTTATTTTGTTCCAATCTATTTGCTTTATATCTTTTTTTTACGAGAAAAATGGGAGAGTGAAAACTCAAGTTTGGATCTGAAAACAAATTTGAACATCCAAAATGGAAATGCACAAATGCAGAGAGGGATAATTCCAAAAAGTATCTGTGATTTTTAAGGAATTTGAACATCCAAAATGGAAATGCAAAAAGTGAGTTTTTTGGCTCTAGTAAATTTCCAACCACCCGTTAACTTGAGAATTTAATTTTTTCTACTCCTTGAAATTTTTGGATCATTTGGCCACTTGCATCCTCAACATGTTTGTGGCATGCATATCCACCACACTTAAAACAAGTTAGGATCAATTAGAAACCTCTTTCCTATAAAATTCCACCAAGTTTGGATTAAGGGGTTGTACTTGTGGAATTTCCCAAACATTGATTTTGGAGTTCATTTTTTTTCGTGAAATAATTTTATTCACTTACATTTATTATTGTTTTCAATTTTTTTTGCACAGATGAACTCCAAAATTTTCGTTATGTTGCGATCTATTTGCCTTATATCTTTTTTGTTTATGAGAAAAGTGGGAGAGTGAAAACTCAAGTTTGGATCAGAAAAAAAAATTTTAACATCCAAAATGGAAATGTACAAATGCTGAGAAAGATAATTCCAAAAAGTAACTGTGATTTTTAAGGATAGGTAAAAAGTGGGTAATTTGGTTCTAGTAAATATCCAATCACTCGTTAACTTGAGAATTTAATTTTTCCTACTCCTTGAAATTTTTGGATCATTAGGCCACTTGCTTCCTCAACATGTTTGTGGCATGCATATCCACCACACTTAAAACATGTTAGGATCAGTTAGAAGTCTCTTTCCTATAAAATTCCACCAAGCATGGATTAAGGGGTTGTACTTGTGGAATTTCCCAAACAAGGATTTTGGAGTTCATTTTTAGTGCGTGAAATAATTTTCTTCACTTACATTTAATATAGTTTTCAAAAATGTTTTGCACACATAAACTCTAAAAATTTCAATTTGTTGTGATCTATTTACCTTATGTCTTTTTTGTTTACGACAAAAATGGGAGAGTGAAAACTCAAGTTTGGAACTGAAAAAAAATTTGAACATCCAAAATGGAAATGCACAAATGCTGAGAGAAATAATTCCAAAAAGTATCTGTGATTTTTAAGGATAGGTAAAAAGTGGGTAATTTGGCTCTGGTAAATATCCAACCACACACGTTAACTTTAGAATTTAATTTTTTCTACTCCTTGAAATTTTGAGATCATTAGGCCACTTGCTTCCTCAACTTGTTTGTTGGATGCATATCCACCACACTAAAAACATGTTAGCATCAATTAGAAGTCTCTTTCCTATAAAATTTCACCAAGCTATTAATAGGGGGTTGTACTAGTGGCATTTCCCAAACATGGATTTTGGAGTTCATTTTTATTACGTGAAATAATTTTCCTCGCTTGCATTTTTTATAGTTTTCAAATTTTTTGCACACATGAACTCTAAAATTTTGATTTTGTGGCGATCTATTTGCCTTATATCTTTTTTGTTTAGGAGAAAAATGGGAGAGTGAAAGCTCAAGTTTGGATCTGAAAAAAAATTTGAACATCCAAAATGGAAAGGCTAAAATGTTGAGAGAGATAATTCCAAAAAGTATCTGTGATTTTTATGGATAACCAAAAAGTGGGTTGTTTGGCTCTGGTAAGAAACCAACCACAGGTGAACATGACAATTTAATTTTTTCTACTCCTCAAAATTTTTTAATCATTAGGCCACTTGCATCCTCAACATATTTGTGGCATGCATATCCAACACACTTAAAACATCTTAAGATCAGTTAGAAGTCTCTTTCCTATACAATTCCACCAAGCTATTATTAGGGGGTTGTACTAGTGGAATTTCCAAAACAAGGATTTTGGAGTTCATTTTTAGTGTGTGAAATAATTTTCTTCACTTACAGTTATTATAGTTTTCAAATTTTTTTGCACATATGAACTCTAAAATTTTCATTTTGTTGCGATCTATTTGCCTTATATCTTTTTTGTTTACGACAAAAATGGGAGAGAGAAAGCTGAAGTTTGGATATGAAAAAAATTTGAACATCCAAAATGGAAATGCACAAATGCTGAGAGAGATAATTCCAAAAAGTATCTTTGATTTTTAAGGATAGGCAAAAAGTGGGTAGTTTGGCTCTGGTAAATAACCAACCACACGTTAACTTTAGAATCTAATTTTTTCTTCTCCTCGAAATTTTTGGATCATTAGGCCACTTGCATCCTCAACATGTTTGTGACATGCATATCAACCACACTTAAAACATGTTAGGATCCATTAGATGTCTCTTTCCTAAAGAATTCCACCAAGCTATTTTTAGGGGGATGTACTAGTGGAATTTCCCAAACATGGATTTTGGAGTTCATTTTTAGTGCGTGAAATAATTTTCTTCACTTACATTTATTATAGTTTTAAAATTTTTTTGCACACATGAACTCTAAAATTTTCATTTTCTTTCGATCTATTTGCCTAATATCTTTTATGTTTACGAGAAAAATGGGAGAGTGAGAACTCAAGTTTGGATCTGAAAAAAAATTTGAACTTCTGAAATGGAAATGCACAAATGTTGAGAGAGATAATTACAAAAAGTATCTGTGATTTTTAAGGGTAGGCAAAAAGTGGGTTGTTTGGCTCTGATAAATATTCAACCACACGTTAACTTGAGAATTTAATTTTTTCAACAGCTCAAAATATTTTGATCATTAGGCCACTTGCATCCTCAACATGTTTGTGGCATGCATATCCACCACACTTAAAACATATTAGGATCAGTTAGAAGTCTCTTTCCTATAAAATTCCACCAAACTATTTTTAGGGGGTTGTACGAGTGGAATTTCCCAAACATGGATTTTGGGGTTCATTTTTAGTGCATGAAATGATTTTCTTCACTTACATTTATTATAGTTTTCAAATTTTTTTGAACGCATGAACTCTAAAATTTTCATTTTTTTGCGATCTATTTACCGTATATCTTTTTTGTTTACAATAAAAATGGGAGAGTGAATACTCAAGTTTGGATCTGATAAAAAATTTGAACATCCAAAATGGAAATGCACAAATGCTGAGAGAGATAATTCCAAAAAGTAACTGTGATTTTTAAGGATAGGCAAAAAGTGGGTTGTTTAACTCTGGTAAATATCCAAGCACACGTTAACTTGAGAATTTAATTTTTTCAATAGCTCAAAATTTTTGGATCATTCGGCCACTTGCATCCTCAACATGTTTGTGGCATGCATATCCACCACACTTAAAACATGTTTGGATCAGTTAGAAGTCACTTTCCTTTAAAATTGCACCAAGCTATTTTTAGGGGGTTGTACTAGTGGAATTTCCCAACCATGGATTTTGGAGTCATTTTTTAGAGCTTGAAATAATTTTCTTCACTTAAATTTATTTGAGTTTTCATGTTTTTTTGCACACTTGAACTCTAAAATTTTTATTTTTTTGAGATGTATTTGCCTTACATCTTTTTTGTTTACGAGAAAAATGGGAGAGTGAAAACTCAAGTTTGGATCTGAAAAAAAATTTTGAACATCCGAAATGGAAATGCACAAATACTGAGAGAGATAATTCCAAAAAGTATCTGTGATTTTTAGAGATAGGCAAAAAGTGGGTTGTTTGGCTCTTGTAAATATCCAACCACACGTTAACTTGAGAATTTAATTTTTTCTACTCGAAATTTTTGGAAAATTAGGCCACTTGCATCCTCAACATGTTTGAAGTTAAAACATGTCAGGAATATCTACCACACGTAAAACATGTTTGAAGTGTGGCATGCATATCTACCACACTTAAAACATGTCAGGAATAGTTAGAAGTCTCTTTCCGATAAAATTCCACCAAGCTATTATTAGGGGGTTGTTCTAGTTGAATTTCCCAAACATGGATTTTGGAGTTCATTTTTATTGCGTGAAATAATTCTCTTCACTTACATTTTTAATAGTTTTCAAATTTTTTTTGCACACATGAACTATAAAAATTTCATTTTGTTGCGATCTATAAGCCTTATATCCTTTTTGTTTACGAGAAAAATGGGAGAGTGAAAGCTCAAGTTTGGATCTGAAAAAAAATACTAACATCCAAAATTGGAAGGTACAAATGCTGAGAGAGATAATTCCAAAAAGTATCTGTGATTTTTAGGGATAGGCAAAAAATTTGTTGTTTGGCTCTGGTAAATAACCAACCACAGGTTAACTTGAGAATTTAATTTTTTCTACTCCTCGAAATTTTTGGATCCTTAGGCCACTTGCATCCTTAACATGTTTGTGGAATGCATATCAACCACACTTAAAACATGTTAGGATCAGTTAGAAGTCTCTTCCCTATAAAATTCCACCAAGCTATTATTAGGGGGTTGTACTAGTGGAATTTCCCAAACAAGGATTTTGGAGTTCATTTTTAGTTCGTGAAATAATTTTCTTCACTTACATTTATTATTGATTTAAAATTTTTTTGCACACATGAACTCTAAAATTTTCATTTTGTTGCGATCTATTTGCCTTATATCTTTTTTGTTTACGAGAAAAATGGGAGAGTGAAAGTTCAAGTTTGGATCTGATAAAAAATTTGAACATCCAAAATGGAAATGCACAAATGCTGAGAGAGATAATTCCAAAAAGTATCTGTGATTTGTAAAGAAAGGCAAAAAGTGGGTTGTTTGGCTCTGGTAAATAACCAACACCACGTTAACTTGAGAATTTAATTTTTTCTACTCCTCGAAATTTTTTGACCATTAAGCCACTTGTATCTTCAACATGTTTGTGACATGCAAATCCACCACACTTAAAACATGTTAGGATCCGTTTGAAGTCTCTTTCGTATAAAATTGCACCAAGCGATTATTAGGGGGTTGAACTAGTGGAATTTCCCAAACATGGGTTTTGGAGTTTATTTTTAGTGCATGAAATAATTTTCTTCACTTACATCTATTATATTTTTCAAATTTTTTTTCACACAAGATCTCTAAAATTTTCATTTTGTTGTGATATATTTGCCTTATATCTTTTTTGTTTACGACAAAAATGGGAGAGTGAAAACTCAAGTTTGGATCTAAAAAAAAATTTGAACATACAAAATGGAAATGCACAAATGCTGAGAGAGATAATTCCAAAAAGTATCTGTGATTTTTAAGCATAGGTAAAAAGTCGATTGTTTGGCTCTGGTAAATATTCAACCACACGTTAACTTGAGAATTTAATTTTTTCTACACCTCGAAATTTTTGGATCATTAGGCCACTTGCATCGTCAACATGTTTGTGGCGTGCTTATCCACCACACTTAAAAAATGTTAGGATCAGTTAGCAGTCTCTTTCCTATAAAATTCCACCAAGCTATTATAAGGGGGTTGTACTAGTGGAATTTCCCAAACATGGATTTTGGAGTTCATTTTTTGTTCTTGAAATAATTTTCTTCACTTACATTTATTATAGTTTTCAAATTCTTTTGCACGCATGAACTCTAAAATTTTCTTTTTGTTGCGATCTATTTGCCAAATATCTTTTTTGTTTACGAGAAAAATGGGAGAGTGGAAACTCAAGTTTGGATCTGAAAAAAAATTTTAACATGCAAAATGGAAATGCCCAAATACTGAGAGAGATAATTCCAAAAAGTATATGTGATTTTTAAGGACAGGCAAAAAGTGGGTTGTTTAAGTCTGGTAAATATCCAAGCACAAGTTGACCTGAGAATTTAATTTTTTCTACCCCTCGAAATTTTATGATCATTCGGCCACTTGCATCCTCAACATGTTTGTGGCATGCACAACCCCCACACTTAAAACATGTTAGGATCAGTTCGAAGTCTCTTTCCTATAAAACTCCACCTAGCTATTATTAGGGGGTTGTACTACTGGAATTTCCCAAACGTGGATTTTGGAGTTCATTTTTAAGTGCATGAAATAATTTTCTTCACTTAATTTTATTATATAGTATTCAAATTTTTTTGCACACATGAACTCTAAAATTTTCATTTTGTTGCGATCTATTTTCCTTATATCTTTTTTGTTTACAAGAGAAATGGGAGAGTGAAAACTCAAGTTTGGATCTGAAAACAAATTTGAACATCCAAAATGGAAATGCACAAATGCTCAGAGAGATAATTCCAAAAAGTATCTATTTTTTTTTAAGGATAGGCAGAAAGTGGGTGGTTTGGCTCTGGTAAATATCCAACCACACATTAACTTGAGAATTTAATTTTTTCTACTCCTCGAAATTTTTGGAGCTTTAGCCCACTTGCATCCTCAACATCTTTGTGCCCTGCATATCCGCCACACTTAAAACATGTTAGGATCAGTTTGAAGTCTCTTTCCTGTAAAATTCCACTCAGCTGTTATTAGGGGGTTGTACTAGTGGAATTTCCCAAACATTGATTTTGGAGTTCAGTTATAAGTGTGTGAAATAATTTTCTTCAATTACAGTTATTTTAATGTTTTCAAATTTGTTTGTACACATGAACTCTAAAATTTTCATTTTGTTGCGATCTATTTACCTAATATCTTTTCATTTACGAGTAAAATGGGAGAGTGAAAACTCAAGTTTGAATCTGAAAAAAAAAATTGAACATCCAAAATGGAAATGCACAAATGCTGAGAGAGATAATTCCAAAAAGAATCTATTATTTTTAAGGATAGGCAAAAAGTGGGTTGTTTGGCTCTGGTAAATATCCAAGCACAAGTTAACTTGAGAATTTAATTTTTTCTACCCCTCGAAATTTGATGATCATTCGGCCACTTGCATCCTCAACATGTTTGTGGCATGCACAACCCCCACACTTAAAACATGTTAGGATCAGTTAGAAGTCTCTTTCCTATAAAATTCCACCTAGTTATGATTTGGGGGTTGTACTACTGGAATTTCCCAAACATGGATTTTGGAGTTCATTTTTAAGTGTGTGAAATAATTTTGTTCACCTACATTTATTATATAGTTTTCAAATTATTTTCAGACATGAACTCTAAAATTTTCATTTTGTTGCAATCCATTTGCCTTATTTCTTTTTTGTTTACAAGAAAAATGGGAGAGTGAAAACTCAACTTTGGTTCTGAAAACAAATTTGAACATCCAAAATGGGAATGCACAAATGCTGAGAGAGATAATTCCAAAAAGTATCTGTGATTTTTAAGCATAGGTAAAAAGTCGGTTGTTTGGCTCTGGTAAATATTCAACCACACGTTAACTTGAGAATTTAATTTTTTCTACACCTCGAAATTTTTGGATCATTAGGCCACTTGCATCGTCAACATGTTTGTGGTGTGCTTATCCACCACACTTAAAAAATGTTAGGATCAGTTAGCAGTCTCTTTCCTATAAAATTCCACCAAGCTATTATAAGGGGATTGTAACATGGATTTTGGAGTTCATTTTTTGTTCTTGAAATAATTTTCTTCACTTACATTTATTATAGTTTTCAAATTCGTTTGCACGCATGAACTCTAAAATTTTCATTTTGTTGCGATCTATTTGCCAAATATCTTTTTTGTTTACGAGAAAAATGGGAGAGTGGAAACTCAAGTTTGGATCTGAAAAAAAATTTTAACATGCAAAATGGAAATGCCCAAATACTGAGAGAGATAATTCCAAAAAGTATATGTGATTTTTAAGGATAGGCAAAAAGTGGGTTGTTTGAGTCTGATAAATATCCAAGCACAAGTTGACCTGAGAATTTAATTTTTTCTACCCCTCGAAATTTTATGATCATTCGGCCACTTGCATCCTCAACATGTTTGTGGCATGCACAACCCCCACACTTAAAACATGTTAGGATCAGTTAGAAGTCTCTTTCCTATAAAACTCCACCTAGCTATTATTAGGGGGTTGTACTACTGGAATTTCCCAAACGTGGATTTTGGAGTTCATTTTTAAGTGCATGAAATAATTTTCTTCACTTAATTTTATTATATAGTTTTCAAATTTTTTTGCACACATGAACTCTAAAATTTTCATTTTGTTGCGATCTATTTTCCTTATATCTTTTTTGTTTACAAGAGAAATGGGAGAGTGAAAACTCAAGTTTGGATTTGAAAACAAATTTGAACATCCAAAATGGAAATGCACAAATGCTCAGAGAGATAATTCCAAAAAGTATCTATTTTTTTTTAAGGATAGGCAGAAAGTGGGTGGTTTGGCTGTGGTAAATATCCAACCACACATTAACTTGAGAATTTAATTTTTTCTACTCCTCGAAATTTTTGGAGCTTTAGCCCACTTGCATCCTCAACATCTTTGTGGCCTGCATATCCCCCACACTTAAAACATGTTACGATCAGTTTGAAGTCTCTTTCCTGTAAAATTCCACTCAGCTGTTATTAGGGGGTTGTACTAGTGGAATTTCCCAAACATTGATTTTGGAGTTCAGTTATAAGTGTGTGAAATAATTTTCTTCAATTACAGTTATTTTAATGTTTTCAAATTTTTTTGTACACATGAACTCTAAAATTTTCATTTTGTTGCGATCTATTTACCTAATATCTTTTTCATTTACGAGTAAAATGGGAGAGTGAAAACTCAAGTTTGAATCTGAAAAAAAAAATTGAACATCCAAAATGGAAATGCACAAATGCTGAGAGAGATAATTCCAAAAAGAATCTATTATTTTTAAGGATAGGCAAAAAGTGGGCTGTTTGGCTCTGGTAAATATCCAAGCACAAGTTAACTTGAGAATTTAATTTTTTCTACCCCTCGAAATTTGATGATCATTCGGCCACTTGCATCCTCAACATGTTTGTGGCATGCACAACCCCCACACTTAAAACATGTTAGGATCAGTTAGAAGTCTCTTTCCTATAAAATTCCACCTAGTTATTATTTGGGGGTTGTACTACTGGAATTTCCCAAACATGGATTTTGGAGTTCATTTTTAAGTGTGTGAAATAATTTTCTTCACCAACATTTATTATATAGTTTTCAAATTATTTTCAGACATGAACTCTAAAATTTTCATTTTGTTGCAATCCATTTGCCTTATTTCTTTTTTGTTTACAAGAAAAATGGGAGAGTGAAAACTCAACTTTGGTTCTGAAAACAAATTTGAACATCCAAAATGGGATTGCACAAATGCTCAGAGAGATAATTCCAAAAAGTACCTGTGATTTTTAAGCATAGGTAAAAAGTCGGTTGTTTGGCTCTGGTAAATATTCAACCACACGTTAACTTGAGAATTTAATTTTTTCTACACCTCGAAATTTTTGGATCATTAGGCCACTTGCATCGTCAACATGTTTGTGGCGTGCTTATCCACCACACTTAAAAAATGTTAGGATTAGTTAGCAGTCTCTTTCCTATAAAATTCCACCAAGCTATTATAAGGGGGTTGTACTAGTGGAATTTCCCAAACATGGATTTTGGAGTTCATTTTTTTTTCTTGAAATAATTTTCTTCACTTACATTTATTAAAGTTTTCAAATTCTTTTGCACGCATGAACTCTAAAATTTTCATTTTGTTGCGATCTATTTGCCAAATATCTTTTTTGTTTACGAGAAAAATGGGAGAGTGGAAACTCAAGTTTGGATCTGAAAAAAAATTTCAACATGCAAAATGGAAATGCCCAAATACTGAGAGAGATAATTCCAAAAAGTATATGTGATTTTTAAGGATAGGCAAAAAGTGGGTTGTTTGAGTCTGGTAAATATCCAAGCACAAGTTGACCTGAGAATTTAATTTTTTCTACCCCTCGAAATTTTATGATCATTCGGCCACTTGCATCCTCAACATGTTTGTGGCATGCACAACCCCCACACTTAAAACATGTTAGGATCAGTTAGAAGTCTCTTTCCTATAAAACTCCGCCTAGCTATTATTAGGGGGTTGTACTACTGGAATTTCCCAAACGTGGATTTTGGAGTTCATTTTTAAGTGCATGAAATAATTTTCTTCACTTAATTTTATTATATAGTTTTTAAATTTTTTTGCACACATGAACTCTAAAATTTTTATTTTGTTGCGATCTATTTTCCTTATATCTTTTTTGTTTACAAGAGAAATGGGAGAGTGAAAACTCAAGTTTGGATCTGAAAACAAATTTGAACATCCAAAATGGAAATGCACAAATGCTCAGAGAGATAATTCCAAAAAGTATCTATTTTTTTTTAAGGATAGGCAGAAAGTGGGTGGTTTGGCTCTGGTAAATATCCAACCACACATTAACTTGAGAATTTAATTTTTTCTACTCCTCGAAATTTTTGGAGCTTTAGCCCACTTGCATCCTCAACATCTTTGTGGCCTGCATATCCGCCACACTTAAAACATGTTAGGATCAGTTTGAAGTCTCTTTCCTGTAAAATTCCACTCAGCTGTTATTAGGGGGTTGTACTAGTGGAATTTCCCAAACATTGATTTTGGAGTTCAGTTATAAGTGTGTGAAATAATTTTCTTCAATTACAGTTATTTTAATGTTTTCAAATTTGTTTGTACACATGAACTCTAAAATTTTCATTTTGTTGCGATCTATTTACCTAATATCTATTTCATTTACGAGTAAAATGGGAGAGTGAAAACTCAAGTTTGAATCTGAAAAAAAAAATTGAACATCCAAAATGGAAATGCACAAATGCTGAGAGAGATAATTCCAAAAAGAATCTATTATTTTTAAGGATAGGCAAAAAGTGGGTTGTTTGGCTCTGGTAAATATCCAAGCACAAGTTAACTTGAGAATTTAATTTTTTCTACCCCTCGAAATTTGATGATCATTCGGCCACTTGCATCCTCAACATGTTTGTGGCATGCACAACCCCCACACTTAAAACATGTTAGGATCAGTTAGAAGTCTCTTTCCTATAAAATTCCACCTAGTTATTATTTGGGGGTTGTACTACTGGAATTTCCCAAACATGGATTTTGGAGTTCATTTTTAAGTGTGTGAAATAATTTTCTTCACCTACATTTATTATATAGTTTTCAAATTATTTTCAGACATGAACTCTAAAATTTTCATTTTGTTGCAATCCATTTGCCTTATTTCTTTTTTGTTTACAAGAAAAACGGGAGAGTGAAAACTCAACTTTGGTTCTGAAAACAAATTTGAACATCCAAAATGGGAATGCACAAATGCTCAGAGAGATAATTCCAAAAAATATCTATTTTTTTTAAGGATAGGCAAAAAGTGGGTGGCTCTGGTAAATATCCAACCACACGTAAACTTGAGAATTTAATTTTTTCTACCCCTCGAAATTTGATGATCATTCGGCCACTTGCATCCTCAACATGTTTGTGGCATGCACAACCCCCACACTTAAAACATGTTAGGATCAGTTAGAAGTCTCTTTCCTATAAAATTCCACCTAGCTATTATTTGGGGGTTGTACTACTGGAATTTCCCAAACATGGATTTTGGAGTTCATTTTTAAGTGTGTGAAATAATTTTCTTCACCTACATTTATTATATAGTTTTCAAATTATTTTGCAAACATGAACTCTAAAATTTTCATTTTGTTGCGATCCATTTGCCTTATTTCTTTTTTGTTTACAAGAAAAATGGGAGAGTGAAAACTCAACTTTGGTTCTGAAAACAAATTTGAACTTCCAAAATGGGAATGCACAAATGCTCAGAGAGATAATTCCAAAAAGTATCTATTTTTTTTAAGGATAGGCAAAAATTGGGTTGTTTGGCTCTGGTAAATATCAAACCACACGTAAACTTGAGAATTTAATTTTTTCTACTGCTCGAAATTTTTAGATCATTAGCCCACTTGCATCCTCAACATCTTTGTGGCATGCATATCATCCACACTTAAAACATGTTAGGATCAGTTAGAAGTCTCTTTCCTGTAAAATTCCACCCTGCTGTTATTAGGGGGTTGTACTGTGGAATTTCCCAAACATTGATTTTGGAGTTCATTTATAAGTGTGTGAAATAATTTTCTTCAATTATAGTTATTTTAAAGTTTTCAAATTTTTTTGTACACATGAACTCTAAACTTTCATTTTGTTGCGATCTATATCTTTTTCGTTTACGAGGAAAATGGGAGAGTGAAAACTCAAGTTTGGATGTGAAAACAAATTTGAACATCCAAAATGGAAATGCACAAATCTGAGAGAGATAATTACAAAAAGTATCTGTGATTTTTAAGGATAGGCAAAAAGTGGGTTGTTTGGCTCTGGTAAAGATCAAACCACACATAAATTTGAGGATTTAACTTTTTCTACTCCGAGAAATTATTGGATCATTAGGCCACTTGCATCCTGAATATTTTTTTGGCATGCATATCCACCACACTTAAAACATGTTAGGATCAGTTAGAAGTCTCTTTCCTATAAAATTCCTCCAAGCTATTATTAGGGGGTTGTACTAGTGGAATTTTCCAAACATGGATTTTGGAGTTCATTATTAAATGCGCGAAATAATTTTCTACCCTTACATTTATTATATAGTTTTCAAATTTTTTTGCCCACATGAACTCTAAAATTTTCATTTTGTTGCGATCCATTTGCCTTATATCTTTTTTGTTTACGAGAAAAATGGGAGAGTGAAAACTCAAGTTTGGATCAGAAAAAAAATTTGAACATCCAAAATGGAACTGCGCAAATGCAGAGAGAGATATTTCCAAAAAGTATCTGTGATTTTTAAGGATTGGCAAAAATTGTGATTTTGGCTCTAGTAACCATACGTTAACTAGAGAATTTAATTTTTTTAACTCTTGAATTTTTTGGATCATTAAGCCACTTGCATCGTCAACATGTTGGTGGCTTGCATATCCACCACACTTAAATCATGTTAGGATCAGTTTGAAGTCTCTTTCCTATAAAATTCCACCCAGCTATTATTAGGGAGTTGTACTGGTGGAATTTCCCAAAAATGGATTTTGGAGTTCATTTTTAAGTGTGTGAAATAATTTTCTTCACTTACATTTATTTATAGTTTTCAAATTTTTTTGCATACATGAACTCTAAAATTTTCCTTTTGTTGCTATCTATAAGCCTTATATCTTTTTTGTTTACGAGTAAAATGGGAGAGTGAAAACTCAAGTTTGGATCTGAAAAATAAATTTGAACATCCAAAATGGAAATGCACAAAAGCTGGGAGAGATAATTCCAAAAAGAATCTATTACTTTCAAGGATAGGCAAAAAGTGGGTTGTTTGGCTTTGGTAAATATCCAACCACGCGTTAACTTGAGAATTTAATTTTTCTACTCCTAGAAATTTTTGGATCATTAGGCCACTTGCATCCTCAACATGTTTGTGGCATGCATATCCAACACACTTAAAACATGTTAGGATCAGTTAGAAGTCTCTTTCCTATAAAATTCCACCAAGCTATTATTTGGAGGTTGTACTAGTGGAATTTCCAAAACATGGATTTTCGAGTGCATTTTTAATTGCGTGAAATAATTTTCTTCACTTACATTTGTTATATAGTTTTCAAATTTTTTTGCACACATGAACTCTAAAATTTTATCTTGTTGAGATCTATTTGCCTCATATCATCTTTGTTGACGAGAAAAATGGGAGAGTGGAAACTCAAGTTTGGATCTGAAAAAAAAATTGAACATCCAAAATGGAAATGCACAAATGCTGAGTGAAATAACTCCAAAAAGTATCGGTTATTTCTAAGGATAGGCAAAAAGTGGGTTGTTTGGCTCTAGTAAATATCCAACCACACGTTAACTTGAGAATTTAATTTTTTCTACTCCTTGAAAATTTTGGATCATTAGGCCACTTGCATCCTCAACAGGTTTGTGGCAAGCATAACCACCACACTTAAAACATTTTAGGATGAGTTAGAAGTCCCTTTCCTATAAAATTCCACCAAGCTATTATTAGGGGGATGTACTAGTGGAATTTCCTAAACATGGATTTTTGAGATCATTTTTAAGTGCGTGAAATAATTTTTGTCACTTACATTTTTTATATAGCTTTCAAATTTTTTTGCACACATGAACTCTAAAATTTTTATTTTGTTGTGATCAATTTGACTTATATCTTTTTTGTTGACGAGAAAAATGGGAGAGTGAAAACTCAAGTTTGGATATGAAAAAAAATTTGAACATACAAAATGGAAATACACAAATGCTGAGAGTGATAACTCAAAAAAGTATCTGTGATTTTTAAGGATAGGACAAAAGTGGGTTGTTTGGTTCTGGTAAATATCCAACCACATGTTAACTTGAGAATTTAATTTTTTCTACTCGAAATTTTTGGATCATTAGGCCACTTGCATCCTCAAAATGTTTGTGGCATGCATATCCACCACACATAAAACATGTTTGGATAAGGTAGAAGTCCGTTTCCTATAAAATTCCACCTAGCATGGATTAAGGGGTTGTACTAGTGGAATTTCCCAAACATTGATTTTGGAGTTCATTTTTAGTGCGTGAAATAATTTTCTTCAGTTACAATTATTATAGTTTTAAAATTTTTTTGCACACATGAACTCGAAAGTTTTCATTTTTTTGTGACCTATTTGTCTTATGTCTTTTTTGATTATGAGAAAAATGGGAGAATGAAATTTCAAATTTGGATCTGAAAAAAATTTTGAACATCCAAAATGGAAAGGCACAAATGCTGAGAGAGATGATTCCAAAAAGTATCTGTGATTTTTAAGGATAGGAAAAAAGTTCGTTGTTTGGCCCTGGTAAATAACCTACCACACGTTAACTTGAGAATTTATTTTTTTCTACTCCTCTAAATTTTTGGATCATTAGGCCACTTGCATCCTCAACATGTTTGTAGCATGCATATCCACCACACTTATAACATGCTAGGATCTGTTAAAAGTCTCTTTCCTATAAATTCCACCAAGCTATTATTAGGGGGTTGTACTAGTCGAATTTACCAAACAAGGATTTTGGAGTTCATTTTTAATGCGTTAAATAATTTTTTTTACTTACATTTATTATAGTTTTCAATTTTTTTTGCAGACATGAACTCTAAAATTTTCATTTTATTGCGATCTATTTGCCTTATATCTTTTTTGTTTACGAGAAAAATGAGAGAGTGAAAGCTCAAGTTTGGATCTAAAAAAAAATTGGAACATCCAAAATGGAAATGCACAAATGCTGAGAGAGATAATTCCAAAAAGTATCTTTGATTTTTAAGGATAGGCAAAAAGTGGGTAGTTTGGCTCTGGTAAATAACAACCCACACGTTAACTTGAGAATTTAATTTTTTCTACTCCTCGAAAATTTTGGATCATTGGGCCACTTCCATCCTCAACATGTTTGTCGCATGCATATCCACCACACTTAAAGCATGTTAGGATCAGTTAGAAGTCTCTTTCCTATAAATTCCACCAAGCTATTATTAGGGGGTTGTACTAGTGGCATTTCCAAACAAGGATTTTGGAGTTCATTTTTAGTGCATGAAATTATTTTTTTCACTTACATTTATTATTGTTTTCAAATTTTTTTGTAGACTTGAACTCTAAAATTTTCATTTTGTTGCGATCTATTTGCCTTACATCTTTTTTGTTTACAAGAAAAATGGGAGAGTGAAAGCTCAAGTTTGGATCTGAAAAAAATTTGACCATCCAAAATGGGAATGCACAAATGCTAAGAGAGATAATTCCAAAAAGTATCTGTGATTTTTAAGGATAGGCAAAAATTGCGTTGTTTGGCTCTGGTAAATATTCAACCACACGTTAACTTGAGAATTTAATTTTTTCAACTACTCGAAATTTTTGGATCATTAGGCCACTTGCATCCTCAACATGTTTGTGGCATCCATACTCACCACACTTTAAACATGTGAGGATCAGTGAGAAGTCCCTTTCCTATAAAATTTTACCAAGCTATTATTAGGGGGTTGTACTAGTGGAATTTCTCAAACATGGATTTTGGAGTTCATTTTTAGTGCATGAAATAATTTTATATTTATTATAATTTTAAATTTTTTTGCACTCATGACTCTAAAATTTTAATTTTTTTTGCAATCTATTTGCCTTATATATTTTTTGTTTATGAGTAAAATGGAAGAGTGAAAACTCAAGTTTGGATTTGAAAAAAAAAATTGAACGGCCAAAATGGAAATGCACAAATGCTGAGAGACATAATTCCAAAAAGTATTTGTGATTTTTAGTGCGTGAAGTAATTTTCTATTTATTATGGTGTTCAAATTTTTTTGCACACATGAACTCTAAAATTTTCATTTTGTTTCAATCTCTTTGCCTTATATCTTTTTAGATTACGAGAAAAATGGGAGAGTGAAAACTCATGTTTGGATCTGAAAAAAAACTTGAACATCCAAAATGGAAATATACAAATGCTAAAAGAGATAATTCTAGAAAGTGTCTGTGATTTTTAAGGATAGGAAAAAAGTACCCTTGTTTGGCTCTGGTAAATATCCAACCACACGTTAAATTGAGAATTTAAATTTTTCTACTCCTTGAAATTTTTGGATCAATAGGCCACTTGCATCGTCAACATGTTTGTGGCATGCATATCCACCACACTTAAACCATGTTAGGATCAGTTAGAAGTCTCTTTCCTATAAAATTCCACCAAGCTATTATTAGGGGGTTGTACTTGTGGAATTTCCCAAATATGGATTTTGGAGTTCATTTTCACTGCGTGAAATAATTTTCTAATTATTACAGTTTTCAAATTTTTTTGCACACAAGAACTATAAAATTTTCATTTTGTTGCGATCTATTTGCCTTACATCTTTTTTGTTTACGAGGAAAAATGGGAGAGAGAAAACTCAAGTTTGGATCTGAAAAAAAAAAATTTGAACATCCAAAATGGAAATGCACAAATGCTGAGAGAGATAATCCCAAAAAGTATTTGTGATTTTTAAGGATAGGCAAAAAGTGGGTTGTTTGGCTTTGCTAAATATCCAACCACTCGTTAACTTGAGAATTTACTTTTTTCTACTCCTTGAAATTTTTGGATCAATAGGCCACTTGCATCCTCAACATGTTTGTGGCATGCATATCCGCCACACTTAAAATTTGTTAGGATCAGTTAGAAGTTTCTTTCCTATAAAATTCCACCAAGCTATTATTAGGGTGTTGTACTAGTGGAATTTTCCAAACATCGATTTTTGAGTTTATTTATAGCGCTTGAAATAATTTTCTATTTATTATAGTTTTCAATTTTTTTTGCACATGCACACTAAAATTTTCATTTTGTTGCGATCTATTTGCCTTATATCTTTTTTGTTTACGAGAAAAATGGGAGACTGAAAACTCAAGTTTCCATCTAAAAAAAATAATTGAACATCCAAAATGGAAATGCACAAATGCTGAGAGAGATGATTCCAAAAAGTGTCTGTGATTTTTAAGGATAGGCAAAAAGTGGGTTGTTTGGCTCTGGTAAATATCCAACCACTCGTTAACTTGTGAATTTAATTCTTTCTACTCCTTGAAATTTTTGGATCATTAGGCCACTTGCATCCTCAACATGTTTGTGGCATGCATATCCACCGCACTTAAAACATGTTAGGATCAGTTAGAAGTCTCTTTCCTATAAAGTTCCACCAATCTATTATTAGGGGGTTGTACTAGTGGAATTTCCCAAACATGGATTTTGGAGTTCATTTTTAGTGCGTGAAATAATTTTCTATTTATTATAGTTTTCAAATTTTTTTGCACACATGAACTCTAAAATTTTCATTTTGTTGCGATCTATTTGCCTTATATCTTTTTTGTTTACGAGAAAAATGGGAGAGTGAAAACTCAAGTTTTGATCTGAAAAGAAAATATGAAAATCCAAAATGGAAATGCACAAATGCTAAGAGAGATAATTCCAAAAATATCTGTGATTTTTAAGGGTAGGTAATAAGTGGGTTGTTTGGCTCTGGTAAATATCCATCCATATGTTAACTTGAGAATTTAATTTTTTCTACTCCTTGAATTTTTAGGATCGTTAGGCCACTTGCATCCTCAACATGTATGTAACATGCATATCCACCACACTTAAAATATGTTAGGATCAGTTAGAAGTCTCTTTCCTATAAAATCCACCAAGCTATTATTAGGGGGGTTGTACTAGTGGAATTTCCCAAACATGGATTTTGGATTTCATTTGAAGTGCGTGAAATAATTTTCTATTTATTAGAGTTATCAAATTTTTTTTCACACATGAACTCTTTAATTTTCATTTTGTAGCGATCTATATGCCTTATATCTTTTTTGTTTACGAGAAGAATGGGAGATTGAATACACAAGTTTGGATGTGAAAAAAAATTTGAACATCCAAAATGAAAATGCACAAATACTGAGAGTGATAATTCCAAAAAGTATCTGTGATTTTTAAGGATAGGCAAAAACTGGGTTATTTGGCTCTAGTAAATATCAAACCACACGTTAACTTGAGAATTTTATTTTTTCCACTCCTTGAAATTTTGGGATGATTAGGCCACTTGCATCCTCAACATGTTTGTGGCATGCATATTCACCACACTTAAAAACATGTTAGGATCAGTTAGATGTCTCAGTCTTATAAAATTCTACCAAGCTATTATTAGGGGGTTGTACTAGTGGAATTTCCCAAACATGGATTTTGGAGTTCGTTTTTAGTGCGTGAAATAATTTTCTATTTATTAAAGTTTTCAAATTTTTTTGCACACATGAACTCTAAAATTTTCATTTTGTTCCGATCTATTTGCCTTATATCTTTTTTGTTTACGAGAAAAATGGTAGAGTGAAAACTCAAGTTCTGATCTAAAAAAAAAAATTGAACATCCAAAATGGAAATGCGCAAATGCTGAGAGAGATAATTCCAAAGAGTATCTGTGATATTTAAGGATTGGCAAAAGATGGGTTGTTTGGCTCTGGTAAATATCTTACCACTCATTAACTTGAGAATTTAATTTTTTCTACTCCTTGAAATTTTTGGGTCTTTAGGCCACTTGCATTCTCAACATGTTTGTGGCTTGCATCCACCACACTTAAAACATGTTAGGATCAGTTAGAAGTCTTTTTCCTATAAAATTCCACCAAGATATTATTAGGGGCTTGTACAAGTGGAATTTTCCAAACATTGATTTTGGAGTTCATTTTTACTGCGTGAAATAATTTTCTATTAGTTATAGTTTTCTAAGTTTTTTTGCACAGAAGAACTCTAAAATTTTCATTTTGTTGCGATCTATTTGCACTATATCTTTTTTGTTTATGAGGAAAAATGGGAGAGGGAAAACTCAAGTTTGGATCTGAAAAATAATTTGAACATCCAAAATGGAAATGCACAAATGCTGAGAGAGATAATTCCAAAAAGTATCAGTGATTTTTAAGGATAGGCAAAAAGTACCCTTGTTTGGCTTTGTTAAATATCCAACCACACGTTAACTTGAGAATTTAATTTTTTCTACTCCTTGAATTTTTTGGATCATTAGGCCACTTGCATCCTCAACATGTTTGTGGCAGGCATATCCACCACACTTAAAACATGTTAGGATCAGTTAGAAGTCTCTTTCCTATAAAATTCCACCAAGCTAATATTAGGCGGTTGTACTAGTCGAATTTCCCAAACATGGATTTTGGAGTTCATTTTTAGTGAGTGAAATAATTATCTATTAATTATAGTTGTCAAATTTTTTTGCACACATGAACTCTAAAATTTTCATTTTGTTGGAATCTATTTGCCTTATATCTTTTTTGTTTACGAGGAAAAATGGGAGAGCAAAAACTCAAGTCTGGATTTGAAAAAAACATTTGAACATCCTAAATGGAAATGCACAAATGTTGAGAGAGATAATTCAAAAAAGTATATGTGATTTTTAAGGATAGGAAAAAGTGGGTTGTTTGGCTCTAGAAAATATCCAACCACACGTTAACTTGTAAATTTAATTTTTTCTACTCCTTGAAATTTTTGGATCATTAGGCCACTTGCATCCTCAACATGTTTGTGGCATGCATATCCACCACACTTAAAACATGTTTGGATCAGTTAGTAGTCTCTTTTCTATAAAATTCCACCAAGCTACTATTAGGGGGTTGTACTAGTGGAATTTCCCAAAATGGATTTTGGAGTTCATTTTTAGTGCGTGAAATAATTTTCAATTTATTATAGTTTTCAAATTTTTTTGCACACATGAACTCTAAAATTTTCATTTTATTGCGTTCTATTTTCCTTAAACCTTTTTGTTTACAAGAAAAATGGGAGAGTGAAAACTCAAGTTTGGATCTGAAAAAAAAACATGAGCATCCAAAATGAAAATGCACAAATTCTGAGAGAGATAATTCCAAAAAGTATCTGTGATTTTTAAGGATAGGAAAAAAGCGGGTTGTTTGGCTCTGGTAAATATCCAACCACACGTTAACTTTAGAATTTAAATTTTTCTACTTCTTGAAATTTTTGGATCATTAGGCCACTTTCATCCTCAACATGTTTGTGGTATGGATATCCACCACACTTAAAACATGTTAGGATCAATTAGAAGTCTCTTTCCTATGAAATTCCGCCAAGCTATTAATAGGGGGTTGTACTAGTGGAATTTCCCAAACATTAATTTTGGAGTTCATTTTTAGTGCGTGAAATAATTTTCTATTTATTATAGTTTTCTATTTTTTTGGCACACATGAAATCTTAAATTTTCATTTTGTTGCGATCTATTTAGCTTATATCTTTTTTGTTTACGAGAAAAATGGGAGAGTGAAAACTCAAGTTTGGATCTGAAAAAAAAAATTGAACATCCAAAATCGAAATGCACAAATGCTGAGAGAGATAATTCCAAAAATCATCTGTGATTTTTAGGGATAGCCAAAAAGTACCCTTGTTTGGCTCCGGTAAATATCCAACCCAATGTTAACTTGAGAATTTAATTTTTTCTACTCCTTGAAATTTTTGGATCATTAGGCCACTTGCATCCTCAACATGTTTGAGGCATACATATCCACGACACTTAAAACATGTTAGGATCAGTTAGAAGTCTTTTTCCCATAAAATTCCACCACGCTATTATAAGGGGGTTGTACTATTGGAATCTCCCAAACATGAATTTTGGAGTTCATTTTTAGAGCGTGAAATAATTTTCTATTTATTATACTTTTCAAATTTTTTTGCACACATGAACTCTAAAATTTTCATTTTGTTGCGATCTATTTGCCTTATATCTTTTTTGTTTACGAGACAAAAGGGAGAGGGAAAACTCAAGTTTGGATCTGAAAAAAAAATTTGAATATCCAAAAAGGAAATGCACAAATGCTGAGAGTGTTAATTCCAAAAAGTATCTGTGATTTTTAAGGATAGGAAAAAAGTACCCTTGTTTGGCTCTTTTAAATATCCAACCACAAGTTAACTTGAAAATTAAATTTTTTCCACTCGAAATTTTTGGATCATTAGGCCACTTGCATCCTCAACATATTTGTGGCATGCATATCTACCACACTTAAAACATGTTAGGATCAGTTAGAAGTTGCTTTCTTTTAAAATTCCACCAAGCTATTATTAGGGGGTTGTACTAGAGGAATTTTCCAAACATGGATTTTGAAGTTTATTTTTAGTGCGTGAAATAATTTTCTATTTATTATAGTTTTCAAACTTTTTTGCACACATGAAATCTTAAAATTTTCATTTTGTTGCGATCTATTTGCCTTATCTTTTTTGTTTACGAGAAAAATGGGAGAGTGAAAACTCAAGTTTGGATATGAAAAAAAAATTTAAACATCCAAAATGAAAATGCACAAATGCTGAGATAGATAATTCCAAAAAGTATCTGTGATTTTTAAGGATAGGTAAACAGTAACCCAGTTTGGCTCATGTTAATATCCAACCACACGTTAACTTGAGAATTTAATTTTTTCTACTCTTTGAAATTTTTGGATCATTAGGCCACTTGCATCCTCAACATGTTTGTGGCATGCATATCTACCACACTTAAAACATGTTAGGATCAGTTAGGAGTCTCTTTCATATAAAATTACACCAAGCTATTATTAGGGGGTTGTAATAGTGGAATTTCCTAAACATGGATTTTGGAGTTCATTTTTAGTGCGTGAAATAATTTTCTATTTATTATTGTTTTCAAACTTCTTTGCACGCATGAACTCTAAAATTTTTTTGCGATCTATTTGCCTGATATCTTTTTTGTTACGAGAAAAATGGGAGAGTGAAAACTTAAGTTTGGATCTGAAAAATAAATTTGAACATCCAAAATGAAAATGCAAGAATGCTGAGAGAGATAATTCCAAAAGTATCTATGATTTTTAAGGATAGGCAAAAAGTAACCTTGTTTAGCTCTTGAAAATATCCAACCACACGTTAACTTGAGAATTTAATTTTTTCTACTCCTTGAAATTTTTGGAACTTTAGGCCACTTACATCCTCAACATGTTTGTGGCATGCATATCCACCACACTTAAAACATATTAGGATCAGTTAGAAGTCTCATTCCAATGAAATTCCACCAAGCTATTTTTAGGGGGTTGTATAAGTGGAATTTCCCAAACATGGATTTTGGACTTCATTTTTAGTGCGTAAAATAGTTTTCTATTTATTATAGTTTTCAAATTTTTTTGCACACATGAACTCTAAAATTTTCATTTTGTTCCGACCTATTTTCGTTAGACCTTTTTGATTACGAGGAAAAATGGGAGAGTGAAAACTCAAGTTTGGATCTGAAAAAAAAATTTGAACATCATAAATGGAAATGCACAAATGTTGAGAGAGATAATTCCAAAAAGTATCTGTGATTTTTTAGGACAGGCAAAAAGTGGGTTTTTTGGCTCTGGTAAATATCCAACCACACGTTAACTTGAGAATTTAATTTTTTGTACTCCTTTAAATTTTTGGATCATTAGGCCACTTGCATCCTCAACATGTTTGTGGCATGCACATCCACCTCACTTAAAACATGTTAGGATCAGTTAGAAGTCTCTTTCCTATAAAATTCCATTAAGCTGTTATTAGGGGGTTGTACTTGTCGAATTTCCCAAGCAAGGATTTTGGAGTTCATTTTTAGTGCGTGAAATAATTTTCTATTTATTATAGTTTTCAAACTTTTTTGCACACATGAAATTTAAAAAATTTACATTTTTTTGCGATCTATTTGCCATATATCTTTTTTGTTTACGAGAAAAATGGGAGAGTGAAAAGTCAAGTTTGGATCTAAAAAAAAAATTTAAACATTCAAAATGATAATGCACAAATGCAGAGATAGATAATTCCAAAAAGTATCTGTGATTTTTAAGGATAGGTAAAAAGTAACCTAGTTGGGCTCTGGTTAATATCCAACCACACGTTAACTTGAGAATTTAATTTTTTCTACTCCTTGAAATTTTTTGATCATTAGGCCACTTGCATCCTCAACATGTTTGTGGCATGCATATCCACCACACTTAAAACATCTTAGGATCAGTTAGGAGTCTCTTTCCTATGAAATTTCACCAAGCTATTATTAGAGGGTTGTAATAGTGGAATTTCCCAAACATGGATTTTGGAGTTCATTTTTGGTGCGTGAAATAATTTTCTATTTATTATTGTTTTCGAACTTCCTTGCACGCATGAACTCTAAAAATTTTATTTTTTTGCGATCTATTTGCCTGATATCTTTTTTGTGACGAGAAAAATGGGAGAGTGAAAACTCAAGTTTGGATCTGAAAAAAAAATTTCAACATCCAAAATGAAAATGCACAAATGCTGAGAGTGATAATTCCAAAAAGTATCTGTGATTTTTAAGGGTAGGCAAAAAGTAACCTTGCTTGGCTCTGGTAAATATCCAACCACACGTTAACTTGAGAATTTAATTTTTTCTACTCCTTGAAATTTTTGTAACTTTAGGCCACTTGCATCCTCAACATGTTTGTGGCATTCATATCCACCACACTTAAAACATGTTATGATCAGTTAGAAGTCTCTTTCCAATGAAATTCCACCAAGCTATTATTAGGGGTTTGTACTAGTGGAATTTCCGAAACATGGATTTTGGAATTCATTTTTAGTGCGTGAAATAATTTTGTATTTATTATTGTTTTCAAACTTCTTTGCACGCATGAACTCTAAAATTTTTGTTTTTTTGCGATCTGTTTGCCTGATATCTTTTTTGTTACGAGAAAAATGGGAGAGTGAAAACTCAAGTTTGGATCTGAAAAAAAATTTCAACATCCAAAAGGAAAATGAACAAATGCTGAGAGTGATAATTCCAAAATGTATCTGTGATTTTTTAGGATAGGCAAAAAGTAACCTTGTTTGGCTTTGGTAAATATCCAACCACATGTTAACTTGAGAATTTCATTTTTTCTACTACTTGATATTTTTGGAACTTTAGGCCACTTGCATCCTCAACATGTTTGTGGCATTCATATCCACCACACTTAAAACATGTTAGGATCAGTTAGAAGTCTCTTTCCAATGAAATTTCACCAAGCTATTATTAGGGGGTTGTACTAGTGGAATTTCCCAAACATGGATTTTTGAGTTCATTTTTAGTGCGTGAAATAATTTTCTATTTATTATAGTTTTCAATTTTTTTTGCACACATGAAATCTAAAATTTTCATTTTGTTGCGATGTATTTGCCTTATATCTTTTTTGTTTACGAGAAAAATGGGAGAGTGAAAACTCAAGTTTGGATCTGAAAAACAAATTTAAACATCCAAAATGAAAATGCACAAATGCTGAGATAGATAATTCAAAAAAGTATCTGTGATTTTTAAGGATAGGTAAAAAGTAACCTAGTTTCGCTCTGGTTAATATCCAACCACACGTTAACTTGAGAATTTAATTTTTTCTACTCCTTGAAATTTTTGGAACATTAGGCCACTTGCATCCTCAACATGTTTGTGGCATTCATATCCACCACACTTAAAACATGTTAGGATTAGTTAGAAGTCTCTCTCCAATGAAATTCCACCAAGCTATTGTTAGGGGGTTGTACTAGTGGAATTTCCCAAACATGGATTTTGGAGTTCATTTTTAGTGCATGAAATAATTTTCTATCTATTATAGTTTTCAAATTTTTTTGCACACATGAACTCTAAAATTTTCATTTTGTTGCGATCTATTTTCATTGGACTTTTTTGATTAGGAGGAAAAATGGGAGAGGGAAAACTCAAGTTTGGATATGAAAAAAAAATTTGAACATCCAAAATGGAAATGCACAAATGTTGAGAGAGATAATTCCAAAAAGTATCTGTGATTTTTAAGGATAGGAAAAAAGTGGGTTGTTTGGCTCTGGTAAATATCCAACCACACGTGAACTTGATAATTTAATTTTTTCTACTCCTTGAAATTTTTGGATCATTAGGCCACTTGCATCCGCAACATGTTTGTGGCATGCATATCCACCACACTTAAAACATGTTTGGATCAGTTAGTAGTCGCTTTTCTATAAAATTCCTCCAATCTACTATTGGGGGGTTGTACTAGTGGAATTTCCCAAAATGGATTTTGGAGTTCATTTTTAGTGCGTGAAATAATTTTCAATTTATTACAGTTTTCAAATTTTTTTGCACACATGAACTCTAAAATTTTCATTTTGTTGCGATCTATTTTTCTTAAACCTTTTTGTTTACTAGGAAAAATGGGAGACTGAAAACTCAAGTTTGGATCTAAAAAAAAAATTTGAACGTCCAAAATGGACATGCACAAATGCTGAGTGAGATTATTCCAAAAAGTATCTATGCTTTTTAAGGATAGGCAAAATGTGGGTTGTTTGGCCCTGGTAAATATCCAACCACACGTTAACTTTGGAATTTAATTTTTTCCACTTCTTGAAATTTTCTGATCATTAGGCCACTTGCATCCTCAACATCTTTGTCGCATGCATATCCACCTCACTTTAAACATGTTAGGATCAGTTCGAAGTCTCTTTCCTATAAAATTCCACCAAGCTATTATTAGAGGGTTGTAGTAGTGGAATTTCCCAAGCATGGATTTTGGAGTTCATTTTTAGTGCGTGAAATAATTTTCTATTTATTATAGTTTACAAATTTTTTTGCACACATGAACTCTAAAATTTTCATTTTGTTGCGATCTATTTGGCTTATATTTTTATTTTTTACGAGAAAAAATGGGAGAGTGAAAACTCAAGTTTGGATCTGAAAAAAAAATTAGAACATCCAAAATGGAAATGCACAAATGCTGACAGAGATAATTCCAAAAAGTATCTGTGATTTTTTAGGATAGGCAAAAAGTGGGTTGTTTGGCTCTGGTAAATTTCCCACCACACGTTAACTTGAGAATTTAATTTTTACTACTTGAAATTTTTGGATTATTAGGCCACTTCCATCCTCAACATGTTTGTGGTGTGCATATCCACCACCCTTAAAACATGTTAGGATCAGTTAGAAGTCTATTTCCTATAAAATTCCATCAAGCTATTATTAGGGGGTTGTAATAGTGGAATTTCCCAAACATGGATTTTGGAGTTTATTTTTGGTGCGTGAAATAATTTCCTATTTATTATAGTTTTACAATTTTTTCGCACACATGAACTCTAAAATTTTCTTTTTGTTGCGATCTATTTGACAATTATCTTTTTTGTTTACAAGGAAAAATGGAAAAGTGAAAACTCAAGCTTGGATCTGGAAAAAAAATTGAATTTCCAAAATGGAAATGCAAAAATGCTGAGAGAGAAAATTCCAGAAAGTATCTGTGATTTTTAATGATAGGCAAAAATGGGGTTGTTTGGCTCTGGTAAATATCCAACCACACTTTAACTTGAGAGTTCAATTTTTTCGACTCCTTGATAATTTTGGATTATTAGGCCACTTGCATCCTCAACATGTTTGTGGCATGCATATCCACCACACTTAAAACATGTTAGGATCAGTTAGAAGTCTCTTTCCTGTAAAATTCCACCAAGCTATTATTAGGGGCTTGTACTAGTGGAATTTCCCAAACATGGATTTTGGAGTTCACTTTTAGTGCGTGAAATAATTTCCTATTTATTATAGTTTTCAAATTTTTTTGCACACATGAACTGTAAAATTTTCATTTTGTTGCGATCTATTTGCCTTATATCTTTTTTGTTTACGAGGAAAAATAGGAATGTGAAAACTCAAGTTTGGACCTAAAAAAAATTAGAACATCCAAAATGGAAATGCACAAATGCTGAGAGAGATAATTTCAAAAAGTATATGTGATTTTTAAGGATAGGATAAAAGTGGGTTGTTTGGCTCTGGTACACGTTACCTTGAGAATTTAATTTTTTCTTCTCCTTGAAATTTTTGGATCATTAGGCCACTTGCATCCTCAACATGTTTGTGGCATGCATATCCACCACACTTAAAACAAGTTAGGATCAGTTAGGAGTCTCTTTCCTTTAAAATTCCACCAAGCTATTATTTGGCGGTTGGACTAGTGGAATATCCAAAATATGGATTTTGGAATTCTTTTTTAGTGCGTGAAATAATTTACTATTTAAAATAGTTTTCAAATTTTTGCACACATGATCTCTAAAATTTTCATTTTATTGCGATCAATTTGCCTATTATCCTTTTTTTTTTCAAGCAAAAATGGGAGAGCGAAAACTCAAGTTTGAATCTGAAAAAAAAAATTTGAACATCCAAAATGGAAATGCACAAATGCAGAAAGAGATAATTCCAAAAAGTATCTGTGATTTTTAAGGATAGGCAAAAAGTGGGTTGTTTGGCTCTGGTAAATATCCAACCACAAGTTAACCTATTGCTACTCCTTGAAATTTTTGGATTATTAGGTCACTTGCCTGCTCAACATGTTTGTGGCATGCATATCCACCACAATTAATACATGTTAGGATCAGTTAGAAGTCTCTTTCCTATAAAATTCTACCAAGCTATTATTTGGGGGTTGTACTAGTTGAATTTCCCAAACATGAATTTTTGAGTTCATTTTAAGTGAGTGAAATAATTTTCTATTTATTATATTTTTCAAATTTTTTGCAAACATAAACTCTAAAATTTTCATTTTGTTGGGATCTATTTGCCTTATATCTTTTTTGTTTACGAGGAAAAATGGGAGAGCAAAAACTCAAGTTTGGATCTGAAAAAAACATTTGAACATCCAAAATGGAAATGCACAAATGGTGAGAGAGATAATTCCAAAAAGTATTTGTGATTTTTAAGGATAGGCAAAAAGTAGGTTTTTTTGGCTCTGGTAGATATACAACCACACGTTAACTTGAGAATTTAATTTTTTCTACTCCTTGAAATTTTTGGATCATTAGGCCACCTGTGTCCTCATCATGTTTGTGGCATGCATATCCACCACACTTAAAACATGTTAGGATCAGCTAGAAATCTCTCTCCTATAAAATTCCACAAAGCTATTATAAGGGGGTTGTACTAGTGGAATTTCCCAAACATGGATTTTGAAGTTGAATTTAGGTGAGAGAAATAATTTCCTATTTATTATAATTTTCAAATTTTTTTGCACACTTGATTTCGAAAATTTTCATTTTGTTGCGATCTATTTGCCTATTATTTTTTTTTTGTATGAGGAAAAATGGGTGCGCGAAAACTCAAGTTTGGATCTAAAAAAAAAATTTGAACATCCAAAATGGAAATGCACTAATGCAGAGACAGATAATTCCAAAAAGTATCTGTGATTTTTAAGGATAGGGAAAAGTGGGTTGTTTGGCTCTCGTAAATTTCCAACCACATGTTAACCTGAGAATTTAACTTTTTCTACTCCTTGAAATTTTTGGATCATTAGGACACTTGCATCCTCAACATGTTTGTGGCATGCATATCCACCACACTTAAAACATGTTAGGATCAGTTAGAAGTCTCTTTCCTATAAAATTTCACCAAGCAATTATTAGGAGGTTGTACTAGTGGAATTTCCCAAACATGGATTTGGGAGTTCATTTTTAGTGCGTGAAATAATTTCCTTTTTATTATAGTTTTCCAATTTTTTAGCACACATGAACTCTAAAATTTTGATTTCGTTGCGATGTATTTGCCTTATATCTATTTTGTTTACGAGGAAAGCTGGGAGAGCAAAAACTCAAGTTTGGATCTGAAAAAAACATTTGAATATCCAAAATGGAAATGCACAAATGTTGAGAGAGATAATTCCAAAAAGTATCTGTGATTTTTAATGATAGGCAAAAAGTCGGTTGTTTTGCACTAGTAAATATCCAACCACAAGTTAACTTGAGAATTTAATTTTTTCTACTCCTTGAAATTTTTGGATCATTATGCCACTTGCATCCGCAAATTGTTTGTGGCATGCATATCCACGACACTTATAACATGTTAGGATCAGTTAGAAGTCTCTTTCCTATAAAATTCTAACCAAGCTATTATTAGGAGGTTGTACTAGTGGAATTTCCCAAACATGGATTTTGGAGTTCAATTTTAGTGCGTGAAATAAATTCCTTTTTATTATAGTTTTCCAATTTTTTAGCACACGTGAACTCTTAAATTTTCATTTCGTTGTGATCTATTTGCCTTATATCTATTTTGTTTACGAGAAAAGCTGGGAGAGCAAAAACTCAAGTTTGGATCTGAAAAAAAATTTGAACATCCAAAATGGAAATGCACAAATGCTGAGAGAGATAATTCCAAAAAGTATCTGTGATTTTTAATGATAGGCAAAAAGTGGGATGTTTTGCACTGGTAAATATCCAACCACAAGTTAACTTGAGAATTTAATTTTTTCTACTCCTTGAAAATTTTGGATCATTAGGCCACTTGCATCCTCAACATGTTTGTGGCATGCACATCCACCACACACTTAAAACATGTTAGGATCAGTTAGAAGTCTCTTTCCTATAAAATTCTAAAAAAACTATTATTAGGGGGTTGTACTAGTTTTTGAGTTCATTTTAGTGCGTGAGATAATTTTCTAATTATTATAGTTTCCAAATTGTTTTGTGCATGAACTCTTAAATTTTCATTTCGTTGCGATCTGTTTGCCTTTTTTTTTTTACGAGGAAAAATGGGAGAGCGAAAACTCATGTTTGGATCTGAAAAAAACATTTGTACATCCAAAATGGAAATGGACAAATGCTGAGAGGGATAATTCCAAAAAATATATGTGATTTTTAAGGATAGGCAAAAAAAGGGTTGTTTGGCTTTCGTAAATATCCAACCACAAGTTAACTTGAGAATTTAATTTTTTCTACTCCTTCAAATTTTTGGATCATTAGGCAACTTGCATCCTCAACATGTTTGTGGCATGCTTATCCACCACACTTAAAACATGTTTGGATCAGTTAGCAGTCTCTTTTCTATAAAATTCCACCAAGCTATTATTTAGGGGGTTATACTAGTGGAATTTCCCAAACATGGATTTTGGAGTTCATTTTTAGTGCATAAAATAATTTCCTATTTATTATAGTTTTCATATTTTTTTGCACACATTAACTCTGAAATTTTTATTTTGTTGAGATCTATTTGCCTAATATATTTTTTGTTTACGAGGAAAAATGGGAGAGCAAAAACTCAAGTTTGGATGTGAAAAAAATATTTGAACGTCCAAAATGGAAATACACAAATGCTAAGAGAGATAATTCCAAAAAGTATCTGTGACTTTTAAGAATAGGCCAAAAGTGGGTTGTTTGGGTCTGGTAAAAATCCAACCACACGTTAACTTGAGAATTTCCTCAACATGTTTCTGGCATGCATATCCACCACTCTTAAAACATGTTAGGATCAGTTAGGGGTCTCTTTCCTATAAAATTCCACCAAGCTATTATTAGGGGATTGTACTAGTCGAATTTCCCAAACATGGATTTTGGAGTTCATTTATAGTGCATGAAATAATTTTCTATTTATTATAGTTTTCAATTTTTTTTTTGCACACATGAACTTAAAATTTTCATTTTGTTGTGATCTATTTGCCTTATATCTTTTTTCTTTACGGGGAAAAATGGGAGAGCGAAAAATCAAGTTTGGATCGGAAAAAAACATTTGAACATCCAAAATAGAAATGCACAAATGCTGAGAGAGATAATTCCAAAAAGTATCTGTGATTTTTAAGGATAGCCAAAAAGTAGGTTGTTTGGCTCTAGTAAATATCCACCCACTCGTTAACTTGATAATTTGATTTTTTCTACTCCTGGAAAATTTTGGATCATTAGGCCATTTGCATCCTCAACATGTTTGTGACAGGCATATCCACCACACTTAAAACATGTTAGGATCAGTTAGATGTCTCTTTCCTATAAAATTCCACCAAGCTATTATTAGGGGGTTGTACTAGTGGAATTTCCAAAACATGGATTTTGGAGTTCATTTTTGGTGCGTGAAATAATTTTCTATTTATTATAGTTTTCAAATTTTTTGGCTCACATGAACTCTAAAATTTTCATTTTGTTGGGATCTATTTGCCTTATATCTTATTTGTTTACGAGGAAAAATGGGAGAGTGAAAACTCAAGTTTGGATCTAAAAAAAATATTTGACCATCCAAAATGGAAATGCAAAAATGCTGAGAGAGATAATTCCAAAAAGTATCTGTGATTTTAAGGATAGGCAAAAATTGGGTTGTTATGCTCTGGTAAATATCCAACCACAAGTTAACTTGAGAATTTCATTTTTTCTACTCCTTGAAATTTTTGGATCATTAGGCCATTTGCATCCTCTGCATGTTTGTGGCATTCATATCCACCACACTTAAAACAAGTTAGGATAAGTTAGAAGTCTCTTTCCTTTAAAATTCCACCAAGCTATTATTAGGGGGTTGTACTAGTGGAATTTCCCAAACATGGATTTTGGAGTTCATTTTTAGTGCGTGAAATAATTATCTATTGATTATAGTTTTCAAAATTTTTTGCACACATCAACTCAAAAATGTTCATTTTGTTGCGATCTATTTGCCTTATTTCTTTTTTGTTTTCGAGGAAAAATGGGAGAGCGAAAACTCAAGTTTGGATCAGAAAAAAAAATTGAACATCCAAAATGGAAATGCCGAAATGCTGACAGAGATAATTCCAAAAAGTATCTGTGATTTTTAAAGATTGGCAAAAAGTGGGTTGTTTGGCTCTGGTAATAGCCAACCACACGTTAATTTGAGAATTTAATTTTTTCTACTCCCCCTAATTTTTGGATCATTAGGCCACTTGCATTCTCAACATGCTTGTGGCATGCATATCCACCACACTTAAAGCATGGTAGGATCAGTTAGAAGTCTCTTTCCTATAAAATTTCACCAAGCTATTATTAGGGGGTTGTACTAGTGGAATTTCCCAAACATGGATTTTGGAGTTCATTTTTAGTGCGTGAAATAATTTTGTATTTATTATTGTTTTCAAACTTCTTTGCTCACATGAACTCTAAAATTTACATTTTGTTGCGATCTTATATCATTTTTGTTTACGAGGAATAAAGAGAGAGTGAAAACTCAAGTTTGGATCTGAAAAAAAGAAAATTGAACATCCAAAATGGAAATGCACAAATGTTGAGAGAGATAATTCAAAAAAGTATCTGTGATTTTTAAGGATAGGCAAAAAGTGCGTTGTTTGGCTCTGGTAAATATCCAACCACCTCAGAATTTAATTTTTTCTACTCCCACTAATTTTTGGATCATTAGGCCACTTGCATCCTCAACATGATTGTGGCAGGCATATCCACCACACTTAAAGCATGTTAGGATCAGTTAGAAGTCTCTTTCCTATCAAATTCCACCAAGCTATTATTAGGGGGTTGTACTAGTGGAATTTCCCAAACATGGATTTTGGAGTTCATTTTTAGTGCGTGAAATAATTTTCTATTGATTATAGTTTTCAAATTTTTTTGCACACATCAACTCAAAAATGTTCATTTTGTTGCGATCTATTTGCCTTATTTCTTTTTTGTTTTCGAGGAAAAATGGGAGAGCGAAAACTCAAGTTTGGATCAGAAAAAAAAATTGAACAATCAAAATGGAAATGCCGAAATGCTGACAGAGATAATTCCAAAAAGTATCTGTGATTTTTAAGGATTGGCAAAAAGTGGGTTGTTTGGCTCTGGTAAATATCCAACCACACGTTAACTTGAGAATTTAATTTTTTCTACTCCAAATTTTTGGATCATTAGGCCACTTGCATCCTCAACATGTTTGTGGCATGCATTTCCACCACACTTAAAACATGTTAGGATCAGTTCGAAGTCTCTTTCCTATATAATTCCACCTAGCTATTATTAGGAGGTTGTACTAGTGGAATTTCCCAAACATGGATTTTGGAGTTCATTTTTAGTGCGTGAAATAATTTTCTACTTATTATAGTTTTCAAATTTTTATTCAAAAATGAACTCTAAAATTTTCATTTTGTTATGATCTATTTGCCTTATATTCTTTTTTTTTTTGGAGGAAAAATGGGAGAGCGAAAACTCAAGTTTGGATCTGAAAAAAAAAATTAAACATCCAAAATGGAAATTCACAAATGCAGAGAGAGATAATTCAAAAAGTATCTGTGATTTTTATGGGTGGGTTGTTAGGCTCTGGTAAATATCAAACCATGTTAACTTGAGAATTTAATGTTTTCTTCTCCTTGAAATATTTGGATCATTAGGCCGCTTGCATCCTCAACATGTTTGTGGCATGCATATCCACCACACTTAAAAAATGTTAGGATCAGTTAGAAGTCTCTTTCCAAAAAAATTCCACCAAGTTGTTATTAAGGGGTTGTACTAGTGGAAATTCCCAAACATGGATTTTGGAGTTCATTTTTAGTGCGTGAAATAATTTTCTATTTATTATATTTTTCAATTTTTTTTTCAAAAATGAACTCTAAAATTTTCATTTTGTTATGATCTATTTGCCTTATATCTTTTTTTTTTTGGAGGAAAAATGGGAGAGCGAAAACTCAAGTTTGGAACTGAAAAAAAAATTTGAACATCTAAAATGGAAATGCACAAATGCTGAGAGAGATAATTCCAAAAAGTATCTGTGATTTTTAAAGAGAGGCAAAAAGTGGGTTGTTTGGCTCTGGTAAATATCCAACCACTTGAGAATTTAATTTTTTCTATTCGCCCGAATTTTTGGATCACTAGGCCACTTGCATCCTCAACATGCTTGTGGCATGCACATCCACCACACTTAAAGCATGTTGGGATCAGTTAGAAGTCTCTTTCCTATAAAATTGCACCAAGCTATTATTAGGGGGTTGTACTAGTGGAATTTCTCAAACATGGATTTTGGGTTTCATTTTTAGTGCCTGAAATAATATTCTATTTATTATAGTTTTCAAATTTTTTTTGCACACATTAACTCTAAAATTTTCATTATGTTGCGATCTTATATCTTTTTTGTTTACGAGGAAAAATGGGAGAGTGAAAACTCAAGTTTGGATCTAAAAAAAAAAATTGAACATCCAAAATGGAAATCCACAAATGTTGAGAGAGATAATTCCAAGAAGTATCTGTGATTTTTAAGGATAGGCAAAAAGTGGGTTGTTTGGCTCTGGTAAATATCCAACCACTTGAGAATTTAATTTTTTCTACTCCCCCTAATTTTTGGATCACTAGGCCACTTGCATCCTCAACATGCTTGTGGCATGCACAACCACCACACTTAAAGCATGTTGGGATCAGTTAGAAGTCTCTTTCCTATAAAATTCCACCATGCTATTATTAGGGGGTTGTACTAGTGGAATTTCCCAAACATGGATTTTGGGGTTCATTTTTAGTGCGTGAAATAATTTTCTATTTATATAGTTTTCAAATTTTTTTTGCACACATGAACTCTAAAATTTTCATTTTGTTGCGATCTTATTTCCTTTTTGTTTACGAGGAAAAATGGGAGATCGAAAACTCAAGTTTGGATCTGAAAAAAACATTTGAACATCCAAAATGGAAACGCAAAAATGCTGAGAGAGATAATTCCAAAAAGTATCGATGATTTTTAAGGATAGGCAAAAATTGGGTTGTTTGGCTCTAGTAAATATCCAACCACACGTTAACTTGAAAATTTCATTTTTTCTACTCCTTGAAATTTTTGGATCATTAGGCCATTTGCATCCTCAACATGTTTGTGGCATTCATATCCACCACACTTAAAACAAGTTAGGATCAGTTAGAAGGCTCTTTCCTATTAAATTCCACCAAGCTACTATTAGGGGGTTGTGCTAGTGGAATTTCCCAAACATGGATTTTGGAGTTCATTTTTAGTGCGTGAAATAATTTTCTATTGATTATAGTTTTCAAATTTTTTTACACACATGAACTCAAAAATTTTCATTTTGTTGCGATCTATTTGCCTTATTACTTTTTTGTATTCGAGGAAAAATAGGAGAGCGAAAACTCAAGTTTGGATCTAAAAAAATAAAAATTGAACATACAAAATGGAAATGCAGAAATGCTGACAGAGATAATTCCAAAAGGTATCTGTGATTTTTATGGATTGGCACAAAGTGGGTTGTTTGGATCTGGTAAATATCCAACCACGTTAGCTTGAGAATTTAATTTTTTCTATTCCTTGAAATTTTTGGATCATTAGGTCGCATGCATCCTCAACATGTTTGTGGCATGCATATCTACTACACTTAAAACATGTTAGGATCAGTTAGAAGTCTCTTTCCTATAAAATTCCACCAAGCTTTTATTAAGGGGTTGTAGTAGTGGAATTTCCCAAACATGGATTTTGGAGTTTCTTTTTAGTGCGTGAAATAATTTTCTATTTATTATAGTTTTCTATTTTTTTTGCACACATGAACTCAAAAATTTTCATTTTGTTGCGATCTATTTGCCTTATATCTTTTTTCTTTACGAGGAAAAATGGGAGAGCGAAAACTCAAGTTTGGATCTGAAAAAAACAATTGAACATCCAAAATAGAAATGCACAAATTCTGAGAGAGATAATTCCAAAAAGTATCTGTGATTTTTAAGGATAGCCAAAAAGTTGGTTGTTTGACTCTAGTAAATATCCACCCATTCGTTAACTTGAGAATTTGATTTTTTCTACTGCTTGAAATTTTTTTATCATTAGGCCACTTGCATCCTCAACATATTTGTGGCATGCATATCCACCACACTTAAAACATGTTAGGATCAGTTAGATGTCTCTTTCCTATAAAATTCCACCAAGCTATTATTAGGGGGTTGTAGTGGAATTTCCCAAACATGGATTTCTGAGCTCATTTTTAGTGCGTGAAATAGTTTTCTATGTATTTTAGTTTTCAAATTTTTTTGCTCACATGAACTCTAAAATTTTCATTTTGTTGGGATAGATTTGCCTTATATCTTCTTCGTTTATGAGAAAAATTGGGAGAGTGAAAGTTCAAGTTTGGATATGAAAAAAAAATTGAACATCCAAAATGGAAATGCACAAATGCTTAGAGAGATAATTCCAAAAAGTATCTGTGATTTTTAAGGATAGGCAAAAATTGGGTTGTTTGGCTCTAGTAAATATCCAACCACACGTTAACTTGAGAATTTAATTTTTTCTACTCCTTAAAATTTTTGGATCATTAGGCCACTTGCAACCTCAACATGTTTGTGGCATTCATATCCACCACACTTAAAACAAGTTAGGATCAGTTAGAAGGCTCTTTCATTTAAAATTCCACCAAGCTATTATTAGGGGGTTGTACTAGTGGAATTTCCCAAACTTGGATTTTGGAGTTCATTTTTAGTGCGTGAAATAATTTTCTATTGATTATAGTTTTTTAATTTTTTAGCACACATGAACTCAAAAACTTTCATTTAGTTGCGATCTACTTGCCTTATATTTTTTTGTTTTCGAGTAAAAAAGGGAGAGCGAAAACTCAAGTTTGGATCTGAAAAAAAACATTTGAACATCCAAAATGGAAATGCACAAATGCTGAGAGAGATAATTCCAAAAAGTATATGTGATTTTTAAGGATAGGCAAAAATTGGGTTGTTTGGCTCTGGTAAATATCCAACCACACGTTAACTTGAGAATAAAATTTTTTCTACTCCTTGAATTTTTCGGATCATTAGGCCACTTGCATCCTCAACATGTTCGTGACATTCATATCCACCACACTTAAAACATGTTAGGATCAGTTAGAAGGCTCTTTCCAATAAAATTCCACCAAGTTATTATTTGGGGGTTGCACTGGTGGAATTTCCCAAACATGGATTTTGGAGTTCATTTTTAGTGCGTGAAATAATTTTCTATTGATTATAGTTTTCAAATTTTTTTGCACACATGAACTCAAAAATTTTCATTTTGTTGTGATCTATTTGACTTATATCTTTTTTTTTACACGGAAAAATGGGAGAGCGAAAACTCAAGTTTGGATAAGAAAAAAAACATTTTAACATCCAGAATGGAAATGCAAAAATGCTGAGAGAGATAATTCCAAAAAGTATCTGTGATTTTTAAGGATAGGCAAAAATTGGGTTGTTTGGCTCTAGTAAATATCCAACCACACGTTAACTTGAGAATTTAATTTTTTCTACTCCTTGAAATTTTTGGATCATTAGGCCACTTGCATCCTCAACATGTTTGTGGCATCCATATCCACCACACTTAAAACATGTTAGGATCAGTTAGAAGGCTCTTTACTATAAAATTCCACCAAGCTATTATTAGGGGGTTGTACTAGTGGAATTTCCTAAACAAGGATTTTGGAGTTCATTTTTAGTACGTGAAATAATTTTCTATTGATTATAGTTTTCAAATTTCTTTGCACACATGAACTCTAAAATTTTCTTTTTTTTGCGATCTGATATCTGTTCTGTTTACGAGGAAAAAAGGGAGAGTGAAAACTCAAGCTTGGATTTGAAAGAAAAATTTGAACAACCAAAATGGAAATGCACAAATGCTGACAGTGGTAATTCCAAAAAGTATCTGTGATTTTTAAGGATTGAAAAAAAGTGGGTTGTTTTGCTCTCGTAAATATCCAACCACACGTTAACTTGAGAATTTAATTTTTTCTACTCCATGAAATTTTTGGATCATTAGGCCACTTGCATCCTCAACATGTTTGTGGCATGCACATCCACCTCACTTAAAACATGTTAGGATCAGTTAGAAGTCTCTTTCCTATAAAATTCCATCAAGCTGTTATTAGGGGGTTGTACTTGTGGAATTTCCAAAACATGGATTTTGGAGTTCATTTTTGGTGCGTGAAATAATTTTCTATTTATTATAGTTTTCAAACTTTTTTGCACACATGAAATCTAAAATTTTCATTTTGTTGCGATCTATTTGCCTTATATCTTTTTTGTTTACGAGAAAAATGGGAGAGTGAAAACTCAAGTTTGGATCTGAAAAAAAAATTTAAACATCCAAAATGAAAATGCACAAATGCTGAGATAGATAATTCCAAAAAGTATCTGTGATTTTTAAGGATAGGTAAAAAGTAACCTAGTTTGGGTCTGGTTAATATCCAACCACACGTTAACCTGAGAATTTAATTTTTTCTACTCCTTGAAAATTTTTGATCATTAGGCCACTTGAATCCTCAACATGTTTGTGGCATGCATATCCACCACACTTAAAACATGTTAGGATCAGTTAGAAGTCTCTTTCCTATAAAACTCCACCAAGCTATTATTAGTAGGTTGTACTAGTGGAATTTCCCAAACATGGATTTTGCAATTCATTTTTAGTGCGTGAAATAATTTTTTATTCATTATAGTTTTCAAATTTTTTTGCACACATGAACTCAAAAATTTTCATTTGTTGCGATCTATTTCCCTTATATCTTTTTTGTTTCCAAGGAAAAATGGGAGGGCAAAAACTCAAGTTTGGATCTGAAAAAAAAAATTGAAGATCCAAAATGGAAATGCAGAAATGCCGACAGAGATAATTCCAAAAAGTATCTGTGATTTTTAAGGATTGGCAAAAAGTGGGTTGTTTGGCTTTGGTAAATATCCAACCACACATTAACATGAGAATTTAATTTTTTCTACTCCTTGAAATTTTAGGATCATTAGGCCACTTGCAACCTCAACATGTTTGTGGCATGCGTATCCACCACACTTAAAACTTGTTAGGATCAGTTAGAAGTCTCTTTCCTATAAAATTCCACCAAGCTATTATTAGGGGTTTGTACTAGTGGAATTTCCCAAACTTGGATTTTGGAGTTCATTTTTAGTGTGTGAAATAATTTTCTATTGATTATAGTTTTCAAATTTATTTGCACACATGAACTCAAAAATTTTTTTTTTTTTTGCGATCTATTTGCCTTATGTCTTTTTTTTTTTACGAGGAAAAATGGTAGAGTGAAAACTCAAGTTTGGATCTGAAAAAAACATTTGAACATCCAAAATGGAATTGCACAAATGCTGATAGAGATAATTCCAAAAAGTATCTGCGATTTTTAAGGATTGGCAAAAAGTGGGTTGTTTGGCTCTGGTAAATATCCAACCACACGTTAACTTGAGAATATATTTTTTTCTACTCCTTGAACTTTTTGGATCATTAGGCCACTTGCATCCTCAACATGTTTGTGGCATGCATATCCACCACACTTAAAACATGTTAGGATCAATTAGAAGTCTCTTTCCTATAAAATTCCACCAAGCTATTATTAGGGGGTTGTACTAGTGGAATTTACCAAACATGGATTTTGGAGTTCATTTTTAGTGCGTGAAATAATTTTCTATTGATTATAGTTTTCAAATTTTTTTGCACACATGAACTCAATAAATTTCATGTTGTTGCGTTCTATTTGCCTTATATCATTTTTGTTTACGAGGAAATATGGGAGAGCGAAAACTCAAATTTGGATCTGAAAAAAAAAATATAACATCCAAAATGGAATTGCCCAAATGCAGAGAGAGATAATTCAAAAAGTATCTGTGATTTTTATGGATTTGCAAAAAGTGGGTTGTTTGGCTCTTGTAAATATCAAACCACGTTAACTTGAGAATTCAATTTTTTCTACTCCTTGAAATTTTTGGATCATTAGGCCGCTTGCATCCTCAACATGTTTGTGGCATGCATATCCACCACACTTAAAACATATTAGGATCAGTTAGAAGTTTCTTCCCTATAAAATTCCACCAAGTTGTTATTAAGGGGTTCTACTAGTGGAATTTCCCGAACATGGATTTTGGTGTTCATTTTTAGTGCGTGAAATAATTTTCTTTTTATTGTAGTTTTCAATTTTTTTTGCACACATGAACTCTAAAATTTTCATTTTGTTATGATCTATTTGCCTTATATCTTTTTTGTTTTCGAGGAAAAATGGGAGAGTGAAATCTCAAGTTTGGATGTGAAAAAATAATTTGAACATCCAAAATGGAAATGCACAAATGCTGAGAGAGATAATTCCAAAAAGTATCTGTTATTTTTAAGGAGTGGCAAAAAGTGGGTTGTTTGGCTCTAGTAAATATCCAACCACACGTTAACTTGAGAATTTAATTTTTCTACTCCTTGAAATTTTGGGATCATTAGGCCACTTGAATCCTCAACATGTTTGTGGCATAGATATCCACCACACTTAAAATTATTATGATCAGTTAGAAGTCTCTTTCCTATAAAATTCCAGTAAGCTAGTATTAGGGGGTTGTACTAGTAAAATTTCCCAAACATGGATTTTGGAGTTCATTTTTAGTGCGTGAAATAATTTTCTATCTATTGTAGTTTTCAAAATTTTTAGCACACATGAACTCTAAAATTTTCATTTTGTTGCGATCTATTTGCCTTATATCTTTTTTGTTTACGAGGAAAAAAGGGAGAGTGAAAACTCAAGTTTGGTTCTGAAAAAAAAAAAATTTTGAACATTCAAAATGGAGATGCACAAATGCTGAGAGAGATAATTCCAAAAAGTATCTTTGATTTTTAAGGATAGGCAAAAAGTGGGTTGTTTGGCTCTGGTAAATATGAAACCACACGTTAACTTGAGAATTTAATTTTTTCTACTCCTTGAAAATTTTGGATCATTAGGCCACTTGCATCCTCAACATGTTTGTGGCATGCATATCCACCACACTTAAAACATGTTAGGATAAGTTAGAAGTCTCTTTCCTATAAAATTCCCCCAAGCTATTATTAGGAGGTTGTACTAGTGGACTTTCCCAAACATGGATTTTGGAGTTCATTTTTAGTGCGGGAAATAATTTCGTTTTTATTATAGTTTTCAAATTTTTTTGCACACATGAACTCTAAAGTTTTCATTTCGTTGCAATCTATTTGCCTTATATCTTTTTTGTTTACGAGGAAAGCTGGGAGAGCGAAAACTCAATTTTGGATTTGAAAAAAATATTTGAACATCCAAAATGGAAATGCAGAAATGCTGAGAGAGATAATTCCAAAAAGTACCTGTGATTTTTAGTGATAGGCAAAAAGTGTGTTCTTTTGCGCTGTATTTATCTAACCACAAGTTAACTTGAGAATTTAATTTTTTCTACTCCTTGAAATTTTTGGATCATTAGGCCACTTGCATCCTCAACATGTTTGTGGCATGCATATCCACCACACTTAAAACATGTTTGGATCAGTTAGAAGTCTCTTTCCCATAAAATTCCACCAAGCTATTATTAGGGAGTGGTACTAGTGAAATTTCCCAAAAATGGATTTTGGAGTTTATTTTTAGTGCGTGAAATAATTTTCTAATTATTATAGTTTCCAAAATTTTTTTTCCCTCATGAACTCTAAAATTTTCATTTCATTGTGATCTTTTTGCCTTATATCTTTTTTTTTTTCGCGGAAAAATGGGAGAGCAAAAACTCAAGTTTGGATATGAAAAAAACATTTGTACATCCAAAATGGAAATGCACAAATGCTGAGAGAGATAATTCCAAAAAGTATATGTGATTTTTAAGGATAGGCAAAAAGTAGGTTGTTTGGCTCTGGTAAATGTCCAACCACAAGTTAACTTGAGAATTTAATTTTTTCTAGTCCTTGAAATATTTGGATCATTAGGCAACTATCATCCTCAACATGTTTTGTGGCATGCATTTCCACTACACTTAAAACATGTAAGGATCACTTAAATTCCACCAAGCTATTATTAGGGGGTTGTACTAGTGGAATTTCCCAAACATGGATTTTGGAGTTCATTTTTAGTGCGCAAAATAATTTCCTAATTATAATAGTTTTCATATTTTTTTGCACACATGAACTCTAAAATGTTGATTTCTTTGCGATCTATTTGCCTTATATCTTTTTTGTTTTCGAGGAAAAATAGGAGAGCGAAAACTCAAGTTTGGATATAAAAAAAAAATTGAAAATCCAAAATGGAAATACAGAAATGCTGACAGAGATAATTCCAAAAAGTATCTTTGATTTTTATGGATTGGAAAAAAGTGGGTTGTTTGGCTCCTGAAAATATCCAACCACACGTTGACTTGAGAATTTAATTTTTTCTTCTCCTTGAAATTTTTGGATCATTAGGCCACTTGCATCCTCAACATGTTAGTGGCATGCATATTCTCCACACTTAAAACATATTAGGATACGTTAGAAGTCTCTTTCCTATAAAATTTCACCAAGCTATAATTAGGGGGTTGTACTCGTGGAATTTCCCAAACATGGATTTTGGAGTTCATTTTTAGTGCGTGAAATAATTTTCTATTGATTATAGTTTTCAAATTTATTTGCACACATGAACTCAAAATTTTTCATTTTGTTGCGATCTACATTCCTTATATCTTTTTTTTTACGAGGAAAAATGGGAGAGCGAAAACTCAAGTTTGGATCTGAAAAAAAAATTGAACATCCAAAATGGAAATGCACAAATGCAGAGAGAGATAATTCAAAAAGTAACTCTGATTTTGGTGGATTGGCAAAAAGTGGGTTGTTTGGCTCAGGTAAATATCCAACCACGTAAACTTGAGAATTTAATTTTTTCTACTCCTTGAAATTTTTGGATTATTAGGCTGCTTGCATCCTGAACATGTTTGTGGCATGCATATCCACCACACTTAAAACATGTTAGGATCAGTTAGAAGTCTGTTTTCTAAAAAATTCCACCAAGCTGTTATTAAGGGGTTGTTCTCGTCGAATTTCCCAAACATGGATTTTGGAGTTCATTTTTAGTGCGTGAAATAATTTTCTATTTATTATAGTTTTCAATTTTTTGTGCACACATGAACTTTAAAATTTTGATTTTGTTGCGATCTATTTGCCTTATATCATTTTTGTTTATGAGGAAAAATGGGAGATCGAAAACTCAAGTTTGGATCTGAAAAAATTATTTGAACATCCAAAATAGAAATGCACAAATGCTGAGATAGATAATTCCAAAAAGTATCTGTGATTTTTAGGGATAGCCAAAAAGTTGGTTGTTTGGCTCTAGTTAATATCCACCCACTCGTTAACTTGAGATTTTGATTTTTTCAACTCCTTGAAAATTTTGGATCATTAGGCCACTTGCATCCTGAACATGTTTGTGGCATGCATAGCCACCGCCCTTAAAACATGTTAGGATCAGTTAGATGTCTCTTTCCTATAAAATTCCACCAAGCTATAATTAGGGGGTTGTACTAGTGGAATTTCCCAAACATGGATTTCGGAGTTCATTTTTAGTGCGTGAAAGAGTTTTCAAATTTTTTTGCTCACATGAACTTTGAAAATTTTCATTTTGTTGGGATCTAATTGCCTCATATCTTTTTTGTTTACGAGGAAAAATGGGAGAGTTAAAACTCAAGTTTGGATCTGAAAAAAACATTTGAACATCCAAAATGGAAATGCACAAATGCTGAGAGAGATAATTCCAAAAAGTATCTGTGATTTTTAAGGATAGGCAAAAATTGGGTTGTTTGGCTCTGGTAAATATCCAACCAGACGTTAACTTGATAATTTAATTTTTTCTACTCCATGAAATTTTTGGATCATTAGGCCACTTGCATCCTCAACATGTTTGTGGCATTCATATCCACCACCCTTCAAACTTGTTAGGATCAGTTAGAAGGCACTTTCCTTTAAAATTCCACCAAGCTATTATTAGGTGGTTGTACTAAAGGAATTTCCCAAACATGGATTTTGGAGTTCATTTTTAGTATGTGAAATAATTTTCTATTTATTATAGTTTTCAAATTTTTTTGCACACATGAACTCAAAAATTTTCATTTTGTTGCAATCTATTTGCCTTATATCGTTTTTGTTTTTCGAGGAAAAATGGGAGAGCGAAAACTAAAGTTTGGATAAAAAAAAAAATTTGCACATCCAAAAAGGAAATGCAGAAATGCTGACAGAGATAATTCCAAAAAGTATCTGTGATTTTTAAGGATATGCAAAAAGTGGGTTGTTTGGCCCTGGTAAATATACAACCACACATTAATTTGAGAATTTAATTTTTTCTACTCGAAATTTTTGGATCATTAGGCCACTTGCATCCTCAACATGTTTGTGGCATGCATGTCCACCACACTTAAAACATGTTAGGATCAGTTAGAAGTCTCATTCCTATAAAATTCCTCCAAGTTATTATTAGGGAGTTGTACTAGTGGAATTTCCCAAACATGGATTTTGGAGTTCGTTTTTAGTGCGTGAAATAATTTTCTATTGATTATTGTTTTCAAATTTATTTGCACACATGAACTCAAAATTTTCATTTTGTTGCGATCTATTTGCCTTATATCTCTTTTGTTTATGAGGAAAAATGGGAGAGTGAAAACTCAAGTTTGGATCTGAAAAAAAAAATTGAACATCCAAAATGGATATGCACAAATCCAGAGAAAGATAATTCCGAAAGTATCTGTGATTTTTAAGGATTGGCAAAAAGTGGGTTGTTTGGCTCTGGTAAATATCACACCACATTAACTTGAGAATTTAATTTTTTCTACTCCTTGAAATTTTTGGATCATTAGGCCGCTTGCATCCTCAACATGTTTGTGGCATGCATATCCACCACACTTAAAACATGATAGGATCAGTTAGAAGTCTGTTTCCTATAAAATTCCACCAAGCTGTTATGAAGGGGTTGAACTAGTGGAATTTCTCAAACATGGATTTTGGAGTTCTTTTTTAGTGTGTGAAATAATTTTCTATTTATTATAGTTTTCAATTTTTTTTGCACACATGAACTCGAAAATTTTAATTTTGTTGCGATCTATTTGCCTTATAGCTTTTTTGTTTTCGAGGAAAAATGGGAGAACAAAAACTCAAGTTTGGATCTGAAAAAAAAATTTGAACATCCAAAATGGAAATGCACAAATGCTGAGAGAGATAATGCCAAAAAGTATCCGTTATTTTTAAGGAGTGGCAAAAAGTGGGTTGTTTGGCTCTAGTAAATATCCAACCACATGTTAACTTGAGAATTTAAGTTTTCTACTCCTTGAAATTTTTGGATCATTAGGCCACTTGCATCCTCAACATGTTTGTGGCACGCATATCCACCACACTTAAAACATGTTTGGAATAGGTAGAAGTCTCTTTCCGATAAAAATTCCAGCAAGCTATTATTTGGGTCTTGTACTTGTGAAATTTCCGAAACATGGATTTGGGAGTTCATTTTTACTGCGTGAAATAATTTTCTATTTATTATAGTTTTCAAATTTTTTTGCGCACATGAACTCAAAATTTTTCATTTTGTTGCAATCTATTTGCCTTATATCTTTTTTGTTTACGAGGAAAAATGGGAGAGTGAAAACTCAAGTTTGGATCTGAAAAAGAAAAAAATTGAACATCGAAAATGGAAATGCACAAATGCTGAGTGTGGTAATTCCAAAAAGTATCTGTGATTTTTAAGAATAGGAAAAAATTGGGTTGTTTGGCTCTGGTAAATATCTAACCACACGTTAACTTGAGAATTTAATTTTTTCTACTCCTTGAATTTTTTGGATCATTTGGCCACTTGCATCCTCAACATGTTTGTAGCATGCATATCCACCACACTTAAAACATGTTAGGATCAGTTAGAAGTCTCTTCCCTATAAAATTCTACCAAGCTTTTATAATGGGGTCGTACTAGTGGAATTTCCCAAACATGGATTTTGGTGTTCATTTTTAGTGCGTGAAATAATTTTCTATCTATTGGAGTTTTAAAATTTTTTAGCACACATGAACTCTAAAATTTTTATTTTGTTGCGATCTATTTGCCTTATTTCTTTTCTGTTTACTAGAAAAAATGGAAGAGTGAAAACTCAAGTTTGGATTTGAAAAAAAAAATTTGAACATCCGAAATGGAAATGCACAAATGCTGAGAGAGATAATTCCAAAAAGATTCATTGATTTTTAAGGATAGGGAAAAAGTGGGTTTTTTTGCTCTGGTAAATATCAAAGCACACGTTAACTTGAGAATTTAATTTTTTCTACTCATTGAAATTTTTCCGATCATTAGGCCACTTGCATCCTCAACATGTTTGTGGCATGCATATCCACCACACTTAAAACATGTTAGGATCAGTTAGATGTCTCTTTCCTATAAAATTCCACCAAGCTATTATTAGGGGTTGTACTAGTGGAATTTCCCAAACATGGATTATGGAGTTCATTTTTAGTGCGTTAAATAATTTTCTATTTACTATAGTTTTCAATTTTTTTTGTACACATGAACTCTAAAATTTTCATTTTGGTGCGATCTATATGCCTTATATCTTTTTTGTTTACGAGGAAAAATGGGAGAGTGTAAACTCAAGTTTGGATCTGAGAAAAAAAATTGGAACATCCAAAATGGAAATGCCCAAATGCAGAGAGAGATAATTCCAAAAAGTATCTGTGATTTTTAAGGATAGGCGAAAAGTGGGTATTTTGGCTCCGAAAAATATCCAACTACAAGTTAACTTGAGAATTTAATTTTTTCTACTCCTAGAAATTTTTGGATCATTCGGCCACTTGCATCCTCAACATGTTTGTGACATGCATATCCACCACACTTCAAACATGTTAGGATCAGTTAGAAATCTCTTTCCTATAAAATTCCACCAAGCTAGTATTAGCGGGTTGTACTAGTAGAATTTCCCAAACATGGATTTTGGAGTTCATTTTTAGTGCATGAAATAATTTTCTATTTATTATAGCTTTCAATTTTTTTTGCACACATGAACTCTTAAATGTATATTTCGTTGCGATCTATTTGCCTTATATCTTTTTTGTTTTCGAGGAAAAATAGGAGAGGGAAAACTCAATTTTGGATCTGAAAAAAAAAATTGAACATCCAAAATGGAAATGCACAAATGCTGAGAGTGATAATTCCAAAAAGTATCTGTGATTTTTAAGGATAGGCAAAAAGTGGGTTGTTTGGCTCTGGTAAATATCCAACCACTAGTTAACTTGGGAATTTAATTTTTTTTACTCCAAATTTTTGTATCATTAGGACACTTTCATCCTCAACATGTTTGTGGCATGCATATCCACCACACTTTAATCATGTTAGGATCAGTTAGAAGTCCCTTTCCTATAAAATTTCACCAAGCTATTATTAGGGGGTTGTACTAGTGGATTTTCCCAAACATGGATTTTGGAGTTCATTTTTAGTGCATCAAATAATTTTCTCATTATTATAGTTTTCAAATATTTTTGCACACACGAACTCTAAAATTTTCATTTAGTTGCGATCGATTTGCCTTATATTTTTTTTTTTGTTTACGAGGAAAAATGGGAGAGTGGAAACACAAGTTTAGATCAGAAAAAAAAAAATTTGTACATCCAAAATAGATTTGCACAAACGCTGAGAGAGATATTTCCAAAAACTATCTGTGATTTTTTAGGGTAGGCAAAAAGTGGGTATTTTGGCTCTGGTAAATATCCAACCACACATTAAATTGAGAATTTAATTTTTTCTACTCGAAATTTTGGATCATTAGGCCATTTGCATCCTCAACAAGTTTGTTGCACACATATCCACCTCACTTAAAACATGTTAGGATCAGTTAGAAGTCTCTTTCCTATAAAATTCCACCAAGCTATTATTAGGGTGTTGTACTAGTGGAATTTCCCAAACATGGATTTTGGAGTTCATTTTGAGTGCGTGAAATAATTTTCCATCTATTGTAGTTTTTGAATTTTTTAGCACACATGAACTCTACAATTTTCATTTTGTTGCGATCTATTTGCCTTATAACTTTTTTGTTTAAGAGGAAAAATGGGAGAGTGAAAACTCAAGTTTGGATCTGAAAAAAAAAAATTGAACATCCAAAATGGAAATACACAAATGCTGACAGAGATAATTCCTAAAAGAATTTGTGATTTTTAAGGACCGACAAAAAGTGGGTTGTTTGGCTCTGGTAAATATTGAACCACACGTTAACTTGAGAATGAAAATTTTTCTTCTCCTTGAAATTTTTGTATCATTAGGCCACTAGCATCCTCAACATGTTTGTGGCATGCATATCCACCACACTTAAAACATGTTAGGATCAATTAGAAATCTCTTTCCTATAAAATTCCACCAAGCGATTATTAGGGGGTTGTACTTGTGGAATTTCCTAAACATGGATTTTGGAGTTCATTTTTAGTGCGTGAAATAATTTTCTATTTATTGTAGTTTTCAAATTTTTTTGCACACATGAACTCTAAAATTTTCATTTTGTTGCGATCTATTTGCCTATTACCTTTTTTGTTTACAAGGAAAAATGGGAGAGTGAAAACTCAAGTTTGAATCTGAAAAAAAAAAATTGAACATCCAAAATGGTAATGCACAAATGCTGAGAGAGATAATTCCAAAAAGTATCTGTGATTTTTAAGGATAGGCAAAAAGAAGGTTGTTTGGCTCGGGTAAATTTCCAACCACACATTAACTTGAGAATTCAATTTTTACTACTCGAAATTTTTGGATTATTAGGCCACTTCCATCCTCAACATGTTTGTGGCATGCATACCCACCACACTTAAAAACTTGATAGGATCTGTTAGAAGTCCCTTTCCTATAAAATTCCACTAAGCTATTATTAGGGGGTTGTACTAGTGGAATTTCCCAAACATGGATTTTGGAGTTCATTTTTAGTGCGTGAAATAATTTCTTATTTATTATAGTTTTCAAATTTTTTAGCACACATGAACTCAAAAATTTTCACTTTGTTGCGATCTATTTGCCTTATATCTTTTTTGTTTACGAGGAAAAATGGGAGAGTGAATACACAAGTTTGGACCTAAAAAACAAAAATGAACATCCAAAATGGAAATGCACAAATGCTGAGAGAGTTAATTCCAAAAAGTATCTGTGATTCTTAAGGATAGGACAAAAGTGGGTTGTTTGGCTCTAGTAAATATCCAACCACACGTTACCTTGAGAATTTAATTTTTTCTTCTCTTTGAAATTTTTGGATCATTAGGCCACTTGCATCCTCAACATGTTTGTGACATGCATATCCACCACACTTAAAACATGTTAGGATCAGTTAGAAGTCACTTTCCTATAAAATTCCACCAAGCTCTTATTAGGGGGTTGTACTAGAGGAATTTTCGAAATATGGATTTTGGAGTTGTTTTTTATTGAGTGAAATAATTTTCTATTTATTAAAGTTTTCAAATTTCTTCGCACACATGAAATAAAAAAATTTTATTTTTTTGCTATCTATTTGCCTTATATCTTTTTTGTTTACGAGGAAAAATAGGAGAGCGAAAACTCAAATTTGGATCTAAAAAAAACATTTGAACATCCAAAATGGAAATGCACAAATGCTAAGAGAGATAATTAAAAAAAGTATCTATGATTTTTAAGGATAGGCAAAAAGTGGGTTGTTTCGCTCTGGTAAATATCCAACCACACGTTAACTTGAGAATTTAATTTTTTCTACTCCTTGAAATTTTTGGATCATTAGGCCACTTGCATCCTCAACAAGTTTGTGGCATGCATATCCACCGCACTTAAAACATGATAGGATCAGTTAGAAGTCTCTTTCCTATAAAATTTCACCAAGCTATTACTAGGGGGTTGTACTAGTGGAATTTCCCAAACTTGAATTTTGGAGTTCATTTTTAGTGCGTGAAATAATTTTCAATTTATTATAGTTTTTAAATTGTTTTGCACACATGAACTCTAAAATTTTCATTTTGTTGCGATCTATTTGCCTTATATCTTTTTTGTTTACGAGGAAAAATTGGAGAGCGAAAACTCAAGTTTGGATCCGAAAAAAACATTTGAACATCCAAAATGGAAATGCACAAATGCTGAGAGAGATAATGCAAAAAAGTATCTGTGATTTTTAAGGATAGGCAAAAAGTGGGTTGTTTGGCTCTGGTAAATATCACACCACATTAACTTGAGAATTTAATTTTTTCTACTCCTTGAAATTTTTGGATCATTAGGCCGCTTGCATCCTCAAAAGGTTTGTGGCATGCATATCCACCACACTTAAAACATGATAGGATCAGTTAGAAGTCTCTTTCCTATAAAATTCCACAAGCTATTACTAGGGGGTTGTACTAGTGCAATTTCCCAAACATGAATTTTGGAGTTCATTTTTAGTGCGTGAAATAATTTTCAATTTATTATAGTTTTCATATTGTTATGAACACATGAACTCTAAAATTTTCATTTTGTTGCGATCTATTTGCCTTATATCTTTTTTGTTTACGAGGAAAAATGGGAGAGGAAAAACTCAAGTTTGGATCTGAAAAAAAAATTTGAACATTCAAAATGGAAATGCACAAATGTAGAGAGAGATAATTCCAAAAAGTATCTATGATTTTTATGGATAGGCAAAATGTGGGTTGTCTGGCTCTGGTAAATATCCAACTTTACGTTAACTTGAGAATTTAAGGTTTTTTTACGCCTTGTAATATTTGGATCATTAGGCAACTTGCATCCTCAACATGTTTTTTGCATGCATATCCACGACACTGAAAAAATGTTAGGATCAGTTAGAAGTCTCTTTCCTATAAAATTCCACCAAGCTATTATTATGGGGTTGTACTAGTGGAATTTCCCAGACATGAATTTTGAAGTTCATTTTTTGGATGAGAAATAATTTTCTATTTATTATAGTTTTCAAATTTTTTTGCACTAATGGACTCAAAATTTTCATTTTGTTGCAATCTATTTGCCTTATATCTTTTTTTTTTTACGAGGAAAAATGGGAGAGTGAAAACTCAAGTTTGGATCGGAAAAAAAAATTTGAACATCCAAAATGGAAATGCACAAATGCTGAGAGAGATAATTCAAAAAAGTATCTATGATTTTTAAGCATAGGCAAAAAATGGGTTGTTTGGCTTTGGTAAAATATCCAACCACAAGTTAACTTGAGAATTTAATTTTTCTACTCCTTGAAATTTTTGGATCATTAGGCCACTTGCGTCCTCAACATGTTTGTGGCATACATATCCACCACACTTAAAACATGTCTGGAACAATTAGAAGTCTCTTTCAGATAAAATTCTAGCAAGCTATTATTAGGGGCTTTCACTTGTGGTATTTCCCGAACATGGATTTTGGAGTTCATTTTTACTGCTTGAAATAATTTTCAATTTATTATAGTTTTCAAATTTTTTTGCACACATGAACTCAAAAATTTTCATTTTGTTGCAATCGATTTGCCTTATATCATTTTTTGTTTACGAGGAAAAATGGGAGAGTGGAAAATCAAGTTTGGATCTGAAAAAAAAAATTTGTACATCCAAAATGGAAATGCACAAATGCTGAGAGAGATAATTCAAAAAAGTATCTGTGATTTTTAGGCATAGGCAAAAAATGGGTTGTTTGGCTTTGGTAAAATATCCAACCACAAGTTAACTTGAGAATTTAATTTTTCTACTCCTTGAAATTTTTGGATCAATAGGCCACTTGCATCCTCAACATGTTTGTGGCATGCATATCCACCACACTTAAAACATGTTTGCAACAGTTAGAAGTCTCTTTCATATAAAATTCTAGCAAGCTATTATTAGGGACTTTCACTTGTGGAATTTCCCAAACATGGATTTTGGAGTTCATTTTTACTGCGTGAAACAATTTTCTATTTATTATAGTTTTCGAATTTTTTTGCACACATGAACTCAAAAATTTTCATTTTATTGTGATCTATTTGCCTGATATCTTTTTTGTTTACAAGGAAAAATGGGAGAGCGAAAAGTCAAGTTTAGATCTGAATAAAAATATTTGAACATCCAAAATGGAAATGCCCAAATGCAGAGAGAGATAATTCCAAAAAGTATCTGTGATTTTTAAGGATAGGCAAAAAGTGGGTTGTTTGACTCTGGTAAATATCCAACCACACGTTAACTTGAGAATTTAATTTTTTCTATACCATGAAATTTTTGGATCATTAGGCTACTTGCTTCCTCAACATGTTTTTGGCACGGATATCCACCTCACTTAAAACATTTTAGGATCAGTTAGAAGTCTCTTTCCAATAAAATTCCACCAAGCTAGTATTAGGGGGTTGTACTAGTGGAATTTCCCAAACATAGATTTAGGAGTTCATTTTTAGTGCGTTAAATAATTTTCTATTTATTATATTTTGAAATTTTTTTGCACACTTGAACTCGAAAATGTTCATTTCGTTGCGATCTATTTGCCTTATATCTTTTTTTTTTTTACGAGGAAAAGAAGGAGAGGGAAAACTCAAGTTTGGATCTCAAAAAAAAAAAAATTTGAACATTCAAAATGGAAATTAACAAATGCTGAGAGAGATAATTCCAAAAAGTATCGGTGATTTTTAAGGATAAGCAAAAAGTGGGTTGTCTGGCTCTGGTAAATATCCAACCGCACGTAAACTTGAGAATTTATTTTTTTCTTCTCTTTGAAATTTTTGGAACATTAGGCCACTTGCATGCTCAACATGTTTGTGGCATGCATATCCGGCACACTTAAAACATCTTAGGATCAGTTAGAAGTCTCTTTCCTATAAAATTCCACCAAGCTATTATTAGGGGGTTGTACTAGTGGAATTTCCCAAACATGGATTTTGGAGTTCATTTTTACTGCCTGAAATTATTTTCAATTTATTATAGTTTTCAAATTTTTTTGCACACATGAACAATAAAATTTTCATTTTGTTGCAATCTATTTGACTTATTTCTTTTTTGTTTACGAGGAAAAATGGGAGAGCGAAAACTCAAGTTTGGATCTGAAAAAAAAAATTGTACTTACAAAATGGAAATTCACAAGTGCTGAGAAAGATTATTCCAAAAAGTATCTGTGATTTTTAAGGATAGGCAAAAAGTGGGTTGTTTGGCTCTGGTAAATATACAACAAGACGTTAACTTGAGAATTTAATTTTTTCTACTCCTTGAAATTTTTTGATGAATAGGCCACTTGCATCATCAACATGTTTGTGGCGTGCATATCCACAACACTTAAAACATGTTAGGATCAATTAGAAGTCTCTTTCCTATAAAATTCCACCAAACTATTGTTAGGGGGTTTTACTAGTGGAATTTCCCATACATGGATTTTGGAGTTCATTTTTAGTGCGTGAATTAATTTTCTATTTATTATAGTTTTCAAATTTTTTTGCACACACGAACTCTAAAATTTTCATTTTGTTGTGATCTTTTTGCCTTTTATCTTTTTTGTTTACGAGGAAAAATGGGAGAGCAAAAACTCAAATTTGGATCTGAAAAAACATTTGAACATCCAAAATGGAAATGCAGAAATGCTGAGAGAGATAATTCCAAAAAGTATCTGTGATTTTTAAGGATTGGCAAAAAGTGGGTTGTTTGGGTCTTGTAAATATCCAACCACACGTTAACTTGAGAATTTAATTTTTTCTACTCCTTGAAAATTTTGGATCATTAGGCCACTTGCATCCTCAACATGTTTGTGGCATGCATATCTGGCACACTTAAAACGTGTTAGGATCAGTTAGAAGTCTCTTTCCTATAAAATTCCACCAAGCTATATTATTAGGGGGTTGTACTAGTGGAATTTCCCAAACATGGATTTTGGAGTTCATTTTTACTGCCTGAAATTATTTTCTATTTATTATAGTTTTCAAATTTTTTTCCACACATGAACAATAAAATTTTCATTTTGTTGCAATCTATTTGACCTATATCTTTTTTGTTTACGAGGAAAAATGGAAGAGCGAAAACTCAAGTTTGGATCTGAAAAAAAAAATTGTACTTACAAAATGGAAATTCACAAATGCTGAGAAAGATAATTCCAAAAAGTATCTGTGATTTTCAAGGATAGGCAAAAAGTGGGTTGTTTGGCTCTGGTAAATATCCAACCAGACGTTAACTTGAGAATTTACTTTTTTCTACTCCTTGAAATTTTTGGATGAATAGGCCACTTGCATCATCAACATGTTTGTGGCGTGCATATCCACAACACTTAAAACATTTTAGGATCAATTAGAAATCTCTTTCCTATAAAATTCCACCAAACTATTGTTAGGGGGTTTTACTAGTGGAATTTCCCATACATGGATTTTCGAGTTCATTTTTAGTGCGTGAATTAATTTTCTATTTATTAGAGTTTTCAATTTTTTTTGCACACACGAACTCTAAAATTTTCATTTTGTTGCGATCTTTTTGCCATTTATCTTTTTTGTTTACGAGGAAAAATGGGAGAGCGAAAACTCAAGTTTGGATCTTAAAAAAACATTTGAACATCCAAAATGGAATTGCACAAATGCTGATAGAGATAATTCCAAAAAGTATCTGTGATTTTTAAGGATTGGCAAAAAGTGGGTTGTTTGGCTCTTGTAAATATCCAACCACACGTTAACTTGAGAATTTAATTTTTTCTACTCCTTGAAAATTTTGGATCATTAGGCCACTTGCATCCTCAACATGTTTGTGGCATGCATATCTGGCACACTTAAAACGTGTTAGGATCAGTTAGAAGTCTCTTTCCTATAAAATTCCACCAAGCTATATTATTAGGGGGTTGTACTAGTGGAATTTCCCAAACATGGATTTTGGAGTTCATTTTTACTGCCTGAAATTATTTTCTATTTATTATAGTTTTCAAATTTTTTTCCACACATGAACAATAAAATTTTCATTTTGTTGCAATCTATTTGACCTATATCTTTTTTGTTTACGAGGAAAAATGGAAGAGCGAAAACTCAAGTTTGGATCTGAAAAAAAAAATTGTACTTACAAAATGGAAATTCACAAATGCTGAGAAAGATAATTCCAAAAAGTATCTGTGATTTTCAAGGATAGGCAAAAAGTGGGTTGTTTGGCTCTGGTAAATATCCAACCAGACGTTAACTTGAGAATTTACTTTTTTCTACTCCTTGAAATTTTTGGATGAATAGGCCACTTGCATCATCAACATGTTTGGGGCGTGCATATCCACAACACTTAAAACATTTTAGGATCAATTAGAAATCTCTTTCCTATAAAATTCCACCAAACTATTGTTAGGGGGTTTTACTAGTGGAATTTCCCATACATGGATTTTCGAGTTCATTTTTAGTGCGTGAATTAATTTTCTATTTATTAGAGTTTTCAAATTTTTTTGCACACACGAACTCTAAAATTTTCATTTTGTTGCGATCTTTTTGCCATTTATCTTTTTTGTTTACGAGGAAAAATGGGAGAGCGAAAACTCAAGTTTGGATCTTAAAAAAACATTTGAACATCCAAAATGGAAATGCAGAAATGCTGAGACAGATAATTCCAAAAAGTATCTGTGATTTTTAAGGATTGGCAAAAAGTGGGTTGTTTGGCTCTTGTAAATATCCAACCACACGTTAACTTGAGAATTTAATTTTTTCTACTCTTTGAAAGGTTTGGATCATTTGGCCACTTGCATCCTCAACATGTTTGTGGCATGCATATCCACCACACTTAAAACATGTTAGGATCAGTTAGAAGTCTCTTTTCTATAAAATTGTACCAAGCTATTATTAGGGGGTTGTACTAGTGGAATTTCCTAAACATGGATTTTGGAGTTCATTTTTAGTGCGTGAAATAATTTTCTATTTATTATCGTTTTCAACTTTTTTTGCACACATGAACACTAAAATTTTATTTTTGTTGCGATTTTTTTGCCTTATAAGTTTTTTGTTTACGAGGAAAAATGGCAGAGCGAAAATACTTGTTTGGGTTTGAAAAAAAAATTTGAACATCCAAAATGGAAATCTACAAATGCTGAAAGAAATAATTCCAAAAAGTATCTGTGAATTTTAAGGATAGGCAAAAATTGGGTTGTTTGGCTCTGGTAAATGTCCAACCTCACGTTAACATGAGAATTTAATTTTTTCTACTCAAAATTTTTGGATCATTACACCACTTGCATCCTCAACATGTTTGTGGCATACATATCCACCACACTTAAAACATGTTAGGATCAGTTAGATGTCTCTTTCCTATAAAATGCCACCAAGCTATTATTAGGGGATTGTACTTGTGGAATTTCCCAAACATGGCTTTAGGAGTTTCTTTTTAGCGCGTGAAATAATTTTCTATTTATTTCAGTTTTCAAATTTTTTTGCACACATGAAGTCTAAAATTTTTGTTTTGTTGTGATCTATTTGCCTTATATGTTTTTTGTTTAGGAGGAAAAATAGGAGAGTGAAAACTTAAGTTTGGATCTGAAAAAAAAAACACTTGAACAACCAAAATGGAAATGCACAAATGCTGAGAGAGATAATTCTAAAAAGTATCTGTGATTTTTAAGGATAGACAAAAAGTGTGTTGTTTGGCTCTGGTAAATATCCAACCACACGTTCACTTGAGAATTTAATTTTTTTCTACTCCTTGAAATTTTTTGATCATTAGGCCACTTGCATCCTCAACATGTTTGTGGCATGCATATCCACCACACTTAAAACATCTTAGGATAAGTTAGAAGTCTCTTTCCTATAAAATTCCACCAAGCCATTATTAGGGGGTTGTACTAGTGGAATTTCCCAAACATGGATTTTAGAGTTCATTTTTAGTGCGTGAAATAATTTTCTATTGATTAGAGTTTTCAAATTTTTTTGCACACATGAACTCTAAAATTTTCATTTTGTTGCGATCTATTTGCTTTATATCTTTTTTGTTTACGAGCAAAAATGGGAGAGCGAAAACTCAAGTTTGGACCTGAAAAAAAAAATTGAACATCCAAAATGGAAATACAAAAATGCTGAGAGAGATAATTCCAATAAGTAGCTGTGATTTTTAAGGATTGGCAAAAAGTTGGTTGTTTGGCTCTGTTAAATATCCAACAACGTTAACTTGAGAATTTAATTTTTTCTACTCCATGAAATTTTTGGATCATTAGGCCACTTGCATCCTCAACATGTTTGCGGCATGCTTATCCACCACACTTAAAACATGTGAAGATAAGTTAGAAGTCCCTTTTCTATAAAATTCCACCAAATTATTATTAGGGGGTTGTATAAGTGGAATTTTCCAAACATGGATTTTGGAGTTCTTTTTTAGTGCGTGAAATAATTTTCTATTTATTATAGTTTTCAAATTTTTTTGCACATATCAACTCTAAAATTTTCATTTTGTTGCGATCTGTTTGCCTTATATCTTTTTTGTTTACGACGAAAAATAGGAGAGTGAAAACTCAAGTTTGGATCTGAAAAAAAAATTTGAACATCCAAAATGGAAATGCACAAATGCTGAGAGAGATAATTAAGAAAAGTATCTGTATTTTTAAGGAGAGGCAAAAAGTGGGTTGTTTGGCTCTGGTAAATATCCAACCACACGTTAACTTGAGAATTTCATTTTTTCTACTCCTTGAAATTTTTGGATTATTAGGCCACTTGCATCCTCAACATGTTTGTGGCTTGCATATCCACCACACTTAAAACATGTTAGGATCAGTTAGAAGTCTCAGTCCTATAAAATGCCACCAAGCTATTATAAGGGGGTTGTAGTAGTGGAATTTCCAAAACATGGATTTTGGAGTTCATTTTTAGTCCGTGAAATAATTTTCTATTTATTGTAGTTTTCAATTTTTTTTGCACACCTAAACCCTAAAATTTTCATTTTGTTGCGATCTATTTGCCTTATATCTTTTTTGTTTACGAGGAAAAATGGGAGAGGGAAAACTCAAGTTTGGATATGAAAAAAAAAATTTGAACATCCAAAATTGAAATGCACAAATGCAGAGAGAGAATTCAAAAAAGTAGCTGTGATTTTTAAAGATAGGCAAAAATTGGGTTCTTTGGCTCTGGTAAAATATACTATCATACGTTAACTTGAGAATTTAATTTTTTCAACTCCCCCTAATTTTTGGATGATTAGGCCACTTGTATCCTAAACATGTTTGTGGTATGCATATCCACCACACTTAAAACATGTTAGGATCAGTTAAAAGTCTCTTTCCTATAAAATTCCACCAAGCTATTACTAGGGGGTTGTACTAGTGGAATTTCCCAAACATGGATTACGGAGTTCATTTTTAGTGCGTGAAATAATTTTTTATTTATTTTAGTTTTCGATTTTTTTTGCATACATGAACTCTTAAATTTTCATTTTGTTGCAATCTATTTGCCTTATATCTTTTTTTTTACGAGGAAAAAAGTGAGGGCGAAAATTCAAGTTTGGATTTGAAAAATAAAATTGAACATCCAAAATTGAAATGCACAAATGCTGAGAGAGATAATTCCAAAAAGTATCTATGATTTTTAAGGATTGGCAAAATATGGGTTGTTTGGCTCTGGTTAATATCCAACCACACGTTAACTTAAGAATTTAATTTTTTCTACTCCTCGAAATTTTTGGATAATTAGGCCACTTGCATCCTCAACATGTTTGTGGCTTGCATCTCCACCACACTTAAAACATGTTAGGATCAGTTAGAAGTCTCTTTCCTATAAAATTCCACCAAGCTATTATTAGGGGGTTGTACTAGTGGAATTTCCCAAACATGGATTACGGAGTTCATTTTTAGTGCGTGAAATAATTTTCTTCTTATTATAGTTTTCAATTTTTTTTCACACATGTTCTCTAAAATTTTCATTTTGTTGCGATCTATTTGGCTTATATCTTTTTCGTTTACGAGGAAAAATGGGAGAGTGAAAACTCAAGTTATGATCAGAAAAAAAAAAACTTGAACTTCCAAAATTGAAATCCACAAATGCTGAGTGAGATAATTCCTAAAAGTATATGTGATTTTAAAGGATAGGCAAAAAGTGGGTTGTTTGGCTCTGGTAAATATCCAACCACACGTTACCTTGAGAATTTAATTTTTTCTACTCCTTGAAATTTTTGGATCAGTAGGCCACTTGCATCACCATGTTTTTGGCATGCATATCCACCGCACTTAAAACATGTTAGCATCAGTTAGAAATCTCTTTCCTATAAAACTCCACCAAGCTATTATTAGGGGGTTGTACTAGTGGAATTTCCCAACCATTGATTTTGGAGTTCATTTTTAGTGCGTGAAATAATTTTCTATTTATAATAGTTTTCAAATTTTTTTGCACCCATGAATTCTAAAATTTTCACTTTGTTACTATCTATTTGCCTTATATCTTTTTGTTTACAAAGAAAAATGGGAGAGTGAAATCGCAAGTTATGATCAGAAAAAAAAAATTGGAACTTCCAAAATTGAAATCCACAAATGCTGAGAGAGATAATTCCAAAAAGTATTTGTGATTTTTAAGGATAGGCAAAAAGTGGGTTGTTTGGCTCTGGTAAATATCACCCCAACACGTTAACTTGAGAATTTAATTTTTTCAACTCCTTGAAATTTTTGGATCATTAGGCCACTTGCACCCTCAACATGTTTGTGGCATGCATATCAGCCACGCTTAAAACATGTTAGGATCAATTAGAAGTCTCTTTCCTATAAAATTCATCCAAGCTATTATTAGGGGGTTGTGCTAGTGGAATTTCCCAAACATGGATTTTGGAGTTCATTTTTAGTGTGTGAAATAAATTTCTATTTATTATAGTTTCAAATTTTTTTGCACACATGAACTATATAATTTTCATTTTGTTGCGATCTATTTGCCTTATATCTTTTTTTTTACGAGGAAAAAGGGGAGAGGGAAAACTTAAGTTTGGATATGAACAAAAAAAAATTAGAAATTACAAAATGGAAATGCACAAATATTGAGAGAGATAATTTCAAAAAGTATCTGTGATTTTTAAGAATAGGCAAGTTGTTCGGCTTTGGTAAATATCCAACCACACGTTAACTTGAGAATTTAATTTTTTCTACTCCTTGAAAATTTTGGATCATTAGGCCACTTGCATCCTCAACATGTTTGTGCCATGCATATCCACCACACTTAAAACAATTTAGAATCAGTTACAAGTCTCTTTCCTATAAAATTCCACGAAGTTATTATTAGGGGGTTGTATTAGTGGAATTTCCCGAACATGGATTTTGAAGTTCATTTCTAGTGCGTGAAATAATTTTCTATTTATTATAGTTTTCAAATTTTGTCGCACACATGAACTCTAAAATTTTCATTTTGTTACGATATATTTGCCTTATATCTTTTTTGTTTACGAGGAAAAATGGGAGAGTGAAAACTCAAGTTTGGATCTGAAATAAAAAATTTGAACATCCAAAATGGAAATGCACAACTGCTGAGAGAGATAATTCCAAAAAGTATCTGTGATTTTTAAGGATAGGCAAAAACGGGGTTGTTTGGCTCTGGTAAATATCCAACCACATGTTAACTTGAGAATTAAATTTTTTCTACTCCTTGAAATTTTTGGATCATTAGGCCACTTGCATCCTCAACATGTTTGTGGCATGCATATCCACCACACTTAAAACATGTTAGGATCAGTTAGAAGTCTCTTTCCTATAAAACTCCACTAAGCTATTATTAGGGGATTGTACTAGTGGAATTTCCCAAACATGGATTTTCGAGTTCATTTTTAGTGCGTGAAATAATTTTCTATTCATTACAGATTACAAATTGTTTTGCACACATGAACTCTAAAATTTTCATTTTGTTGCAATCTATTTGCCTTATATCTGTTTTGTTTTCGAGGAAAAATAGGAGAGTGAAATCTCAAGTTGGATCTGACAGAAAATTTTAAACATCCAAAATGTAAATGCACAAATGCTGACAGAGATAATTCCAAAAACTATTTGTGATTTTTAAGGTTAGGCAAAAAGTGGTTTGTTTGGCTCTTGTAAATATCCTACCACACATTAACTTGAGAATTTAATTTTTTCTACTCCGTTAAAGTTTTGGATCATTAGGCCACTTGCATCCTCAACATGTTTGTGGCACGCATATCCACCACACTTAAAACATGTTAGGATCAGTTAGAAGTCTCTTTCTTTAAAATTGCACCAAGCTATTATTAGGGGGTTGTACTAGTGGAATTTCCTAAACATGGATTTTAGAGTTCATTTTTAGTGCGTGAAATAATTTTTTATTTATTATAGTTTTCAAATTTTTTTGCACACATGAACACTAAAATTTTCATTTTGTTGCGATCTTTTTGCCTTATATATGTTTTGTTTACGAGGAAAAATGGTTGTGCGAAAACTCATGTTTGGGTCAGAAAAAAAATTTGAACATCCAAAATGGAAATCCACAAATGCTGAGAGAGATAATTCCAAAAAGTATCTATGATTTTTAAGGATAGGCAAAATGTGGGTTGTTTGGCTCTGGTAAATATCCAACCACACGTTAACATGAGAATTTAATTTTTTCTACTCCTTGAAATTTTTGGATCATTAGGCCAAATGCATCCTCAACATGTTTGTGGCATACATATCCACCACACCTAAAACATGTTAGGATCAGTTAGAAATCTCTTTCCCATAAAATTCCATCAAGATATTATTAGGGGATTATACTAGTGGAATTTCCCAAACATTGATTTTGGAGTTCATTTTTAACGCGTGAAATAATTTTCTTTTTATTTCAGTTTTCAAATTTTTTTGCCCACATGAAGTCAAAAATTTTCATTTTCTTGTGATCTATCTTTTTTGTTTACGAGGAAAAGAAGGGGAGTGAAAACTCAAGTTTGGATCTGAAAAAAAAACACTTGAACATCCAAAATGGAAATGCACAAATGCTGAGAGAGATAATTCTAAAAAGTATCTTTCATTTTTAAGGATAGACAAAAAGTGGGTAATTTGGCTCTGGTAAATATCCAACCACACGTTCACTTTAGAATTTAATTTTTTCTACTCCTTGAAATTTTTGGATCATTAGGCCACTTGCATCCTCAACATGTTTGTGGCAAGCATATCCACCACACTTAAAACATGTTAGGATAAGTTAGAAGTCTCTTTCCTATAAAATTCCTCCAAGCTATTATTAGGGGGTTGTACTAGTGGAATTTCCCGATCATGGATTTTGGAGTTCATTTTTAGTGCGTGAAATAATTTTCTATTGATTATAGTTTTCAATTTTTTTTGCACACATGAACTCAAAAATTTTCATTTTGATGCGATCTATTTGCGTAATAAATTTTTTATTTTCGAGGAAAAATGGGAGAGCAAAAACTAAAGTTTGGATCTGAAAAAAAAAATTGAACATCCAAAATGGAAATGCACAAATTCTGAGAGTGATAATTCCAAAAAGTATCTGAGATTTTTAAGGATTGGCAAAAAGTGGGTTGTTTGGCTCTGGTACATATCCAACCACACGTTAACTTGAGAATTTAATTTTTTCTACTCCTTGAAAATTTTGGATCATTAGGCTACTTGCATCCTCAATATATTTGTGGCATTCATATCCACCACACGTAAAACATATTAGGATCAGTTAGAAGTCTCTTTCCTATAAAATTCCACCAAGCTATTATTAGGGGGTTGCACTAGTAGAATTTCCCAAACATGGATTTTGGAGTTCATTTTTAGTGTGCGAAATAGCGAAATAATTTTCTATTTATTATAGTTTTCAAATTTTTTTGAACACATGAGCTCTAAAATTTTCATTTTGTTGCGATCTATTTGCCTTATATTTTTTTTTACGAGGAAAAATGGGAGAACGAAAACTCAAGTTTGGATCTAAAAAAAAAATTTGAACATCCAAAATGGAAATGCACAAATGCTGAAAGAGATAATTCAAAAAACTATCTGTGATTTTTAAGGAGTGGCAAAAAGTAGGTTTCTTGGCTCTGGTAAATATCCAACCACACGTTAACTTCAGCATTTAATTTTTCTACTCCTTGATATATTTGGATTATTATGCCACTTGCATCCACAACATGTTTGTGGCATGCATATCCACCACACTTAAAACATGTTTGGAACAGTTAGAAGTCTCTGTCCTATAAAATTCCACCAAGCTATTATTAGGGGGTTGTAGTAGTGGAATTTCCCAAACATGGATTTTGGAGTTCATTTTTACTGCGTGAAATAATTTTCTATTTATTATAGTTTTCAAAAAATTTTACACACATGAACACTAAAATTTTCATTTTGTTGCGATCTATTTGCCTTATATCTTTTTTGTTTACGTGGAAAAATGGGAAAGTGAAAACTCAAGTTTGGAATTGAAAAAAAAAATTTGAACATCCAAAATGGAATTCCACAAAAGCTGAGAGAGATAATTCCAAAAAGTATCCCTGAATTTTAAGGATAGGCAAAAAGTGGGTTGTTTGGCTCAGATAAATATCCAACCACACGTTAAGTTGTGAATTTAATTTTTTCAACTCCTTGAAATTTTTTGATCATTAGGCGACTTACAGCCTCAACTTGTTTGTGGCATACATATCCACCACACTTAAAATATGTTAGGATCAGTTAGAAGTCTCTGTCCTATAAAATTCCACCAAGCTATTATTAAGGGATTGTACTAGTGCAATTTCCCAAACATGGATTTTGGAGTTCATTTTTAGCGCATGAAATAATTTTCTATTTATTTCAGTTTTCAAATTTTTTGGCACACTTGAAGTCTAAAATTTTCATTTTGATGTGATCTATTTGCCTTATATCTTTTTTGTTTACGAGGAAAAATTGGAGAGTGAAAACTCAAGTTTGGATCTGAAAAAAAAAATTGAACATCCAAAATGGAAATGCACAAATGCTAAGAGTGATAATTCTAAAACGTATCTGTGATTTTTAAGGAAAAGGTAAAAAGTGGGTTGTTTGGCTCTAGTAAATATCCAACCACACGTTAACTTGAGAATTTAATCTTTTCTACTCCTTGAAAATTTTGGATCATTACACCACTTCCATCCTCAACATGTTTGTGGCATGCATATCCACCACACTTAAAACATTTAGGATCAATTAGAAGTCTCTTTCCTATAAAATTCCACCAAACTATTATTAGGAGGTTGGACAAGTGGCAATTCCCAAACATGGATTTCAGAGTTTATTTTTAGTGCGTGAAAATATTTTCAATTTATTATAGTTTTCAAATTTTTTTATACACATGAACTCTAAAATTTTCATTTGTTGCGATCTATTTGCCTTATATCTTTTTTGTTTACGAGGAAAAATAGGAGAGGGAAAACTCAAGTTTGGATCTAAAAAAAAAAATTGAACATCCAAAATGAAAATGCACAAATGCTGAGAGAGATAATTCAGAAAAGTATCTGTGATTTGTAAGGATAGCCAAAAAGTGGGTTGTTTGGCTCTGGTAAATATCCAACCACACGTTAACTTGAGAATTTAATTTTTTCTAATCCTTGAAATTTTTGGATTATTAGGCCACCTGCATCCACAACAAGTTTGTGGCATGCATATCCACCAGACTTAAAACATGTTAGGATCGGTTAGAAGTCTCTTTCCTATAAAATTCCACCCAGCTATTATTAGGGGGTTGTACTAGTGGAATTTTCCAAACATGGATTTTGGAGTTCATTTTTAGTGCGTGAAATAATTTTCTATTTGTTATCGTTTTCAATTTTTTTTGCACACTTGAACCCTAAAATTTTCATCTTGTTGCGATCTATTTGCTTTATATCTTTTTTGTTTACGAGGAAGAAAGGGAGAGGGAAAACTCAAGTTTGGATATGAAAAAAAAAATTTGAACATCTAAATTGGAAATGCACAAATGCTGAGAGAGATAATTCCAAAAAGTATCTGTGATTTTTAAGGATACGTAAAAAGTGGGTTGTTTGGCTCTGCTAAATATCCCACCACACCTTAACTTGAGAATTTAATTTTTTCTACCCCTTGAAATTTTTGGATCATTAGGCCACTTGCATCCTCAACATGTTGGTGGCATTCATATCCACCACTCTTAAAACATGTTAGGATCAGTTAGAAGTCCTTTTCCTATAAAACTCCACCAAGCGATTATTAGGGTGGTGTACTTGTGGAATTTCCCATACATGGCTTATGGAGTTCATTTTTAGTGCGTCAAATAATTTTATATTTATTATAGCTTTTAAATTTTTTGCACACAAGAACTCTAATTTTTTCTACTCCCCCTAATTTTTGGATCATTAGGCCACTTGCATCCTCAACATGCTTGTGGCATGCATATCCACCACACTTAAAACATGTTAGGATCAATTAGAAGTCTCTTTCCTTTAAAATTCCACCAAGCTATCATTAGGGAGTTGTACTCGTGGAATTTCCTAACATGGATTTTGGAGTTCATTTTTAGTCCGTGAAATAATTTTCTATTTAGTATAGTTTTCAAATGCTTTGGCACACATGAACTCTAAAATTTTCATTTTGTTGCGATCTTATATGTTTTTTTTTGAAGAGGAAAAATGGGAGAGAGAAAACTCAAGTTTGAATCTGAAAAAAATAATTTGAACATCCAAAATGGAAATTCACAAATGCCGAGAGAGATAATTCCAAAAAGTATCTTTGATTTTTAAGGATAGGCAAAAAGTGGGTTGTTTGGCTCTGGTAAATAACCAACCACACGTTAACTTGAGAATTTAATTTTTTCTACTCCAAATTTTTAGATCATTAGGCCACTTGCATCCTCAACATGTTTGTGGCATGCATATCCACCACACTTAAAACATGTTAGAATCTGTTAGAAGTCTCTTTCGTATAAAATTCCACCTAGCTATTATTAGGGGGTTGTACTAGTGGAATTTCCAAAACATGGATTTTGGAGTTCATTTTTAATGCGTGAAATTATTTTCTTTTTATTATAGTTTTCAAATGTTTTTGCACACATGAACTCTAAAATTTTCAATTTGTTGCGAACTTTTTGCCTTATATCTTTTTCGCTTACGAGGAAAAATGGCAAAGCAAAAACTCAAGTTTGGATCAGAAAAAAAAATTGAACATCCAAAATTCAAATCCACAAATGCTAAGAGAGATAATTCTAAAAAGTGTCTATGATTTTTAAGGATAGACAAAAATTGGTTTGTTTGGCTCTGGTAAATATCCAACCACACGTTAACATGAGAATTTAATTTTTTCTACTCCTTGAAATTTTTGGATCATTAAGCCACATGCATCCTCAACATGTTTATGGCATTCATATCCACCACACTTAAAACTTGTTAGGATCAGTTAGACGTCTCTTACCTATAAAATTCCACCAAGCTATAATTAAGGGGTTGTACTAGTGGAATTACCCAAACATGATTTTGGAGTTCATTTTTTGTGTGTGAAATAATTTTCTATTCATTATAGTTTTCAAGTTTTTTTGCGCACATGAATGCAAAAAATTTCATTTTGTTGCGATCTATTTGCCTTATAAATTTTTTAATTTCGAGGAAAAATGGGAAAGCAAAAACTCGAGTTTGGATCTGAAAAAAAAAATTGAACATCCAAACTGAAAATGCACAAATGCAGAGAGAGATAATTCCAAAAAGTATCAGTGATTTTTAAGGATTGGCAAAAGGTGGGTTGTTTGGCTCTGGTAAATATCCAACCACACGTTAACTTGAGAATTTAATTTTTTCTACTCCTGGAAATTTTACTTGCATCCTCAACATGTTTGTGGCATGCATATCCACCACACTTAAAACATGTTAGGATAAGTTAGAAGTTTCTTTCCTATAAAATTCCACCAAGCTATTTTTAGGGGGTTGTACTAGTGGAATTTCCCAAACATGGATTTTGGAGTTCAGTTTTAGTGCGGGAAATAATTTTCTACTGATTATAGTTTTCTTATTTTTTTGCACATATGAACTCAAAAAATTTTCATTTTGTTGCGATCTATTTGCCTTATATATTTTTTGTTTACGAGGAAAAATGGGAGAGCGAAAAACTCAAGTTTGGATCTGAAAAAAAAAATTGAACATCCAAAATGCCATTGCACAAATGCTGAAAGAGAAATTCCAAAAAGTATCTGTGATTTTTGTGGATTGGCAAAAAGTGGGTTGTTTGGCTCTAGTAAATATCCAACCAAGTTAACTTGAAAATTTAATTTTTTCTACTCCTTGAAATTTTTGGATCATTAGGCCACTTGCATCCTCAACATGTTTGTGGCATGCATATCCACCACACTTAAAACATCTTAGGATCAGTTAGAAGTCTCTTTCCTATAAAATTCGACCAAGTTATTATTAGGGGGTTGCACAAGTGGAATTTCACAAACATGGATTTTTGAGTTCATTTTTAGTGTGCGAAATAATTTTCTATTTATTATAGTTTTCAAATTTTTTTGAACACATGAACTCTAAAATTTTCGTTTCGTTCCGATCTCTTTGCCTTATATCTTTTTTGTTTACGAGAAAAAATGGGAGACCGAAAACTCAAGTTTGGATCTGAAAAAAAAAAATTGAAGATCCAAAATGAAAATGCACAAATGCTGAGAGAGATATTTCAAAAAAGTATCTGTGATTTTTAAGGAGTGGCAAAAAGTGGGTTGTTTGGCTCTGGTAAATATCCAACCACACGTTAACTTGAGCATTTAATTTTTCTACTCCTTGATATTTTTGGATCATTTTGCCACTTGCATCCTCAACATGTTTGTGGCATGCATATCCACCACACTTAAAACATGTTTGGAACAGTTAGAAGTCTCTTTCCTATAAAATTCGACCAAGCTATTATTAGGGGGTTGTACTAGTGGACTTTCCCAAACTTGGCTGTTTGAGTTCATTTTTACAGCGTGAAATAATTTTCTAATTATTATAGTTTTCAAATTTTTTTGCACACATGAACAATAAAATTTTCATTTTGTTGCGATCTATCTGCCTTATATCTTTTTTGTGTACGTGGAAAAATGGGAGAGTGAAAACTCAAGTTTGGATCTGAAAAAAAAATTTTGAACATCCAAAATGGAATTCCACAAAATCTGAGAGAGATAATCCAAAAAAGTATCCGTGAATTTTAAGGATAGGCAAAAAGTGGGTTGTTTGGCTCTGGTAAATATCCTCCCACACGTTAACTTGAGAATTTAATTTTTTTTACTCCTTGAAATTTTATCATCATTAGGCAACTTGCATCCTCAACATGTTTGTGGCATACATATCCACCACACTTAAAATATGTTAGGATCAGTTAGAAGTCTCTTTCCTATAAAATTCCACCAAGCTATTATTAGGGGGTTGTACTAGTGGAATTTCCAAGACATGGATTTTGGAGTTCATTTTTAGTGCGTGAAATAATTTTCTATTTATTATAGTTATCAATTTTTTTTTGCACACATGAACTCTAAAATTTTCATTTTGTTGCGATCTATTTGCCTTATATCTTTTTTAATTACGAGGAAAAATGGGAGTGTGAAAACTCAAGTTTGGATCAGAAAAAGAAAATTTGAACATCCAAAATGGAATTACACAAAATCTGAGAGATATAATTCAAAAAAGTATCCGTGATTTTTAAGGATAGGCAAAAATTGGGTTGTTTGGCTCTGGTAAATATCCAACCACACGTTAACTTGAGAATTTAATTTTTTCTACTCCTTGAATTTTTTGGATCATTAGGCCACTTGCATCCTCAACATGTTTGTAGCATGCATATCCACCACACTTAAAACATGTTAGGATCAGTTAGAAGTCTCTTCCCTAAAAAATACTACCAATCTTTATTATGGGGTTGTACTAGTGGAATTTCCCAAACATGGATTTTGGTGTTCATTTATAGTGCGTGAAATAATTTTCTATCTATTGTAGTTTTCAAATTTTTTAGCACACATGAACTCTAAAATTTTCATTTGTTGCGATCTATTTGCCTTATATCTTTTTTGTTTACTAGAAAAAATGGAAGAGTGAAAACTCAAGTTTGGATCTGAAAAAAAAAATTTGAACATCATAAATGGAAATGCACAAATGCTGAGAGAGATAATTCCAGAAAGATTCATTGATTTTTAAGGATAGGCAATAAGTGGGTTTTTTGGCTCTGGTAAATATCAAACCACATGTTAACTTGAAAATTTAATTTTTTGTACTCTTTGAAATTTTTGGATCATTAGGCCACTTGCATCCTCAACATGTTTGTGGCACTCATATCCACGACACTTAAAAACATGTTAGGATCAGTTAGATGTCTCTTTCCTATAAAATTCCACCAAGCTATTATGAGGGCTTGTACTATTGGAATAATTTTCCCAAACATGGATTTTGGAGTTCATTTTCAGTGCGTGAAATAATTTTCTATTTACAATAGTTTTCTATTTTTTTTGCACACATGAACTCTAAAATTTTCTTTTTGGGGCGATCTATATGCCTTATATCTATTTTTTTACGAGGAAAAATGGGAGAGTGAAAACTCATGTTTGGATCTGAAAAAAATAATTTGAACATCCAAAATGGAAATGCCCAAATCCTGAGAGAGATAATTCCAAAATGTATCTGTGATTTTTAAGGATAGGCAAAAAGTGGGTTGTTTGGCTCCTGAAATATCCAACCACAAGTTAACTTGAGAATTTAATTTCTTCTACTCCTTGAAATTTTTGGATAATTAGGCCACTTGCATCCTTAACATGTTTGTGGCATGCATATCCACCACACTTCATACATGTTAGGATCAGTTAGAAGTCTCTTTCCTATAAAATTCCACCAAGCTAGTATTAGGGGGTTGTACTAGTAGAATTTCCCAAACATGGATTTTGGAGTTCATTTTTAGTGCGTGAAATAATTTTCTATTTATTATAGTTTTCAAAAATTTTTGCACGCATGAACTCTTAAATGTAGATTTTGTTGCGATCTATGTGCCTTATATCTTTTTTGTTTACGAGGAAATATAGGAGAGGGAAAACTCAAGTTTGGATCAGAAAAAAAAAATTTAACATAAAAAATGGAAATGCACAAATGCTGAGAGTGATAATTCCAAAAAGTATCTGTGATTTTTAAGGATAGGCAAAAAGTGGGTTCTTTGGCTCTGGTAAATATCCAAGCACTAGTTAACTTGAGAATTTAATTTTTTCTGCTCCAAATTTTTGTATCATGAGGACACTTTCATCCTCAACATGTTTGTGGCATGCATATCCACCACACTTTAATCATGTTAGGATCAGTTAGAAGTCCCTTTCCTATAAAATTTCACCATGCTATTATTAGGGGGATGTACTAGTGGATTTTCCCAAACATGGATTTGGGAGTTCGTTTTTAGTGCGTGAAATAATTTTCTAATTATTATAGTTTTCAAATGTTTTTGCACACATGAACTCTAAAATTTTGATTTTGTTGCGATCGATTTGCCATATATCTTTTTTGTTTACGAGGAAAAATGGGAGAGTGAAAACTTTAGTTTGGATCTGAAAAAAAAAATTTGAACATCCATAATGGAAATGCACAAATGCTGAGAGAGATAATTCCAAAAAGTATCTGTGATTTTTAAGGATAGGCAAAAAGTAGGTTGTTTGGCTCTGGTAAATATCCCACCACACGTTAACTTGAGAATTCAATTTTTCCTACTCCTTGAACATTTTGGATTATTAGGCCACCTCCATCCTCAACATGTTTGTGGTATGCATATCTACCACACTAAAAACGTGTTAGGATTAGTTAGAAGTCTCTTTCCTATCAAATTCGACCAAGCTATTATTAGGGGGTTGTACTAGTGGAATTTCCCAAACTTGGATTTTGGAGTTCATTTTTAGTGCGTGAAATAATTTTCTATCTATTGTAGTTTTCAAATTTTTTAGCACACATGACCTCTAAAATTTTCATTTTTTTGCGATCTATTTGCCTTATATCTTTTTTGTTTACGAGGAAAAATGGGAGAGCGAAAACTCAAGTTTGGTTTTGAAAAGAAAAAAATTTGAACATCCAAAATGGACATGCACAAATATTGAGAGAGATAATTCCAAAAAGTATGTTTGATTTTTAAGGATTGGCAAAAAGTGGGTTGTTTGACTCGGGTAATTCTCAAACCACTCGTTAACTTGAGAATTTAATTATTTCTACTCCTTGAAATTTTTGGATCATTAGGCCACTTGAATCCTCAACATGTTTGTGGCAAGCATATCCACCACACTTAAAACATGTTTGGATCAGTTAGAAGTCTCTTTCCTATAAAATTCCAGCCAGCTATTATTAGGGGATTGCACTAGTGGAATTTCCCAAACATGGATTTTCGAGTTTATTTTTAGTGCGTGAAATAATTTTCTATTTATTATAGTTTTCAAATTTTTTTGCACACATGAACTCTAAAATTTTCTTTTTTTAAGATCTATTTGCCTTATTTCTTTTTTGTTTAGGAGGAAAAATGGGAGAGTGAAAACTCAAGTTTGTATCTGAAAAAAAAAAATTGAACATCCAAAATGAAAATGCCCAATTGCTGAGAGAGATAATTCCAAAAAGTATTTGTGATTTTTAAGGATAGGCAAAAAGTGGGTTGTTTGGCTTTGGTAAATATCCAACCACAAGTTAACTTGAGAATTTAATTTTTTCTACTCGAAATTTTTGGTTCATTAGGCCACTTGCATCCACAACATGTTTGTGGCATGCATATCCACCACACTTAAAACATGTTAGGATCAGTTAGAAGTCTCTTTACTATAAAATTCCACCAAGCTAGTATTAGGGGGTTGTACTAGTGGAATTTCTCAAACATGGATTTTGGAGTTCATTTTTTGTGCGTGAAATAATTTTCTACTTATTACAGTTTTCAAATTTTTTTGCACAAATGAACTCTAAAATGTTCATTTCGTTGCTATCTATTTGCCTTATATCTTTTTTGTTTACGAGGAAAAATAGGATAGGGAAAACTCAAGTTTGGATCTGAAAAAAAAATTTTGAACATCCAAAATGGAAATGCACAAATGCTGAGAGAGATAATTCCAAAAAGTATCTGTGATTTTTTAGGATAGGCAAAAAGTGGGTTGTTTGGCTCTAGTAAATATCCAACCACTAGTTAATTTGAGAATTTAATTTTTTCTACTCCAAATTTTTGTATCATTAGGACACTTGCAACCTCAACATGTTCGTGGCATGCATATCCACCACACTTTAAACATGTGAGGATCAGTGAGAAGTCCCTTTCCTATAAAATTTCACCAAGCTATTATTAGAGGGTTGTACTACTGGAATTTCCCAAACATGGATTTTGGAGTTCATTTTTAGTGCGTGAAATAATTTTCTATTTATTATAGTTTTCAAAATTTTTTGTACACATGAACTCTAAAATTTTCATTTTGTTGCTATCTATTTGCCTTATATCTTTTTTGTTTTCGAGGAAAAATGGGAGAGTGGAAACTCAAGTTTGGATCTGGAAAAAAAAATTTTACATCCAAAATGGAAATGCACAAATGCTGAAAGAGATAATTAAAAAAAGTATCTGTGATTTTTAAGGATAGGCAAAAAGTGGGTTGTTTGGCTCTGGTAAATATCCAACCACAAGTTAACTTGAGAATTTAATTTTTCTACTCCTTGAAATTTTTGGATCATTAGGCCACTTGCATCCTCAACATGTTTGTGGCATGCATATCCACCACACTTAAAACATGTTTGGAACAGTTAGAAGTCTCTTTCTTATAAAATTCTAGCAAGCTATTATTAGGGGCTTGCACTTGTGGAATTTCCCAAACATGGATTTTGGGGTTCATTTTTACTGTATGAAATAATTTTCTATTTATTATAGTTTTCAAATTTTTTTGCACACATGAACTCAAAAATTTTCATTTTGTTGCGATCTATTTTCCTTATATCTTTTTTTATTTACGAGGAAAAATGGGAGAGTGGAAACTCAAGTTTGGATCTGAAAAAAAAATTTGTGCAACCAAAATGGAAATGCACAAATGTTGAGAGAGATAATTCAAAAAAGTATCTGTAATTTTTAAGGATAGGCAAAAAATGGGTTGTTTGGATCTGGTAAATATCCAACCACAAGTTAACTTGAGAATTTAATTTTTCTACTCCTTGAAAATTTTGGATTATTAGGCCACTTGCATCCTCAACATGTTTTTGGCATGCATTTCCACCACACTTAAAACATGTTTGGAACAATTAGAAGTCTCTTTCAGGTAAAATTCTAGCAAGCTATTATTAGGGGCTTGCACTTGTGGAATTTCCCAAACATGGATTTTGGAGTTCATTTTTACTGCGTGAAATAATTTTCTATTTATTATAGTTTTCAAATTTTTTTGCACACATGAACTCAAAAAATTTCATTTTGTTGCGATCTTTTTGCCTGATATCTTTTTTGTTTACGAGGAAAAATGGGAGAGCATAAACTCAAGTTTGGATATGAAAAAAAAAATTTGAACATCCAAATTGGAAATGCCCAAATACAGAGAGAGATAATTCCAAAAAGTATCTGTGATTTTTAAGGATAGGCAAAAAGTGTGTTGTTTGGCTCTGGTAAATATCCAACCACACGTTCACTTGAGAATTTAATTTTTTCTACACCTTGAAATTTTAGGATCATTAGGCCACTTGCTTCCTCAACATGTTTTTGGCACGGATATCCACCTCACTTAAAACATGTTAGGATCAGTTAGAAGTCTCTTTCCTATAAAATTCCACCAAGCTAGTATTAGGGGGTTGTACTAGAGGAATTTCCCAAACATAGATTTAGGAGTTCATTTTCAGTGCGTGAAATAATTTTCTATTTATTATAGTTTTCAAATTTTTTTGCACACATGAACTCTAAAATGTTAATTTCGTTGCGATCTATTTGCCTTATATCTTTTTTGTTTACGAGGAAAAAAAGGAGAGGGAAAACTCAAGTTTGCATCTCAAAAAAAAAAAATTTGAACATCCAAAATGGAAATGCACAAATGCTGAGAGAGATAATTCCAAAAAGTATCTGTGATTTTTAAGGATAGTCAAAAAGTGGGTTGTCTGGCTCTGGTAAATATCCAACAACTAGTTAACTTGAGAATTTAATTTTTTCTACTCGAAATTTTTGTGTCATTAGGACACTTGTATCCACAACATGTTTGTGGCATGCATATCCACCACACTTGAAACATGTTTGGATCAGTTAGAAATCCCTTTCCTATACAATTTCACGAAGCTGTTATTAGGGGGTGGTAATAGTGGAATTTCCTTAACATGGATTTCGGAGTTCATTTTTAGTTCGTAAAATAATTTTCTATTTATTATAGTTTTCAAATTTGTTTGCACACATGAACACTAAAATTTTCATTTTGTTGCGATCTTATATCTTTTTTGTTTACGAGGAAAAATGTGCGAGTGGAAACTCAAGTTTGGATCAGTAAAAAAGAATTTGAGCATCCAAAATGGAAATGCACCAATGCTGAGAGAGATAATTCCAAAAAGTATTTGTGATTTTTAAGGATAGGCAAAAAGTGGGTTGTTTGGCTCTGGTAAATATCCAACCACACGTAAACTTGAGAATTTATTTTTTTCTTCTTCTTAAAATTTTTGGATCATTAGGCTACTTGCACGCTCAACATGTTTGTGGCATGCATATCCGGCACACTTAAAACATGTTAGGATCAGTTAGAAGTCTCTTTCGTATAAAATTCCACCAAGCTATTATTAGGGGGTTGTACTAGTGGAATTTCCCAAACATGGAATTTGGAGTTCATTTTTATTGCCTGAAATTATTTCCTATTTATTATAGTTTTCAATTTTTTTTGCACACATGAACAATAAAATTTTCATTTTGTGGCAATATTTGACATATGTCTTTTTTGATTACGAGGAAAAATGGGAGAGCGAAAACTCAAGTTTGGATCTGAAAAAAAAAAATTGTACTTCCAAAATGGAAATGCACAAATTATGAGAGACATAATTCCAAAATGTATCTGTGATTTTTAAGGATAGGTAAAAAGTGGGTTGTTTGGCTCTGGTAAATATCCAACCACACGTTAACTTGAGAAATTAATTTTTTCTACTCCTTGAAATTTTTGGATCATTAGGCCACGTGCATCCTCAACATGTTTGTGGAATGCATATCAGCCACACTTAAAACATGTTAGGATCAGTTAGAAGCCTCTTTCCTATATAATTCCACCAAGCTATTATTAGGGGTTTGTACTAGTGGAATTTCCCAAACATGGATTACGGAGTTCAATTTTAGTGCGTGAAATAATTTTCTATTAATTATTGTTTTCAATTTTTTTTTCACACATGAACTCTAAAAATTTCATTTTGTTGCGATCTATTTGCCTTATATATTTTTTGTTTCCGAGGAAAAATGCGAGAGGGAAAACTAAAGTTTGGATCTGAAAAAAAAAATTTGAAGATCCAAAATGGAATTGCACAAATGCTGAGTGAGATAATTCCAAAAAGTATCTGTGATTTTTAAGGATAGGCAAAAAGTGGGTTGTTTGGCTCTGGTAAATATCCAACCACACGTTAACTTGAGAATTTAATTTTTTCTATTCCTTGAAATTTTTGGATGAATAGGCCACTTGCATGATCAACATGTTTGTGGCGTGCATATCCACAACACTTAAAACATGTTAGGATCAATTAGAAGTCTCTTTCCTTTAAAATTCCACCAAACTATTGTTAGGGGGTTTTACTAGTGGAATTTCCCATACATGGATTTTGGAGTTCATTTTTAGTGCGTGAAATAATTTTCTATTTATTATAGTTTTCAAATTTTTTTGCACACACGAACTCTAAAATTTTTATTTTTTTGCGATCTTTTTGCCTTTTATCTTTTTTGTTTACGAGGAAAAATTGGACAGCGAAAACTCAAGTTTGGATCTGAAAAAAAACATTTGAACATCCAAAATGGAAATGCAGAACTGCTGAGAGAGATAATTCCAAAAAGTATCTGTGATTTTTAAGGATTGGCAAAAAGTGGGTTGTTAGGCTCTTGTAAATATCCAACCACACGTTAACTTGAGAATTTAATTTTTTCCACTCCTTGAAAGTTTTGGATCATTAGGCCACTTGCATCCTCAACATGTTTGTGGCATGCATATCCACCACACTTAAAACATGTTAAGATCACTTAGAAGTCTTTTTCCTATAAAATTGCACCAAGCTATTATTAGGGGGTTGTACTAGTGGAATTTCCTAAACATGGATTTTCGAGTTCATTTTTAGTGCGTGAAATAATTTTCTATTTATTATCGTTTTCAAATTTTTTTTCACACATGAACACTAAAATTTTCATTTTGTTTCGATCTTTTTGCCTTATATCTTTTTTGTTTACGAGGAAAAATGGCAGAGCGAAAACACATGTTTGGGTCAGAAAAAAAATTTTGAACATCCAAAATTGAAATACACAAATGCTAAGAGAAATAATTCCATAAAGTATCTGTGAATTTAAGGATAGGCAAAAATTGGGTTGTTTGGCTCTGGTAAATGTCCAACCACACGTTAACATGAAAATTTAATTTTTTCTACTCGAAATTTTTGGATCATTAGGCCACTTGCATCCTCAAAATGTTTGTGGCATACATATCCACCACACTTAAAACATGTTAGGATCAGTTAGAAGTCTCTTTCCTATAAAATTCCACCAAGCTATTATTAGGGGATTGTACTAGTGGAATTTCCCAAACATGGCTTTTGGAGTTCATTTTTATCGCGTGAAATAATTTTCTATTTATTTCAGTTTTCAAATTTTTTTGCACACATGAAGTCTAAAATTTTCGTTTTGTTGTGATCTATTTGCCTTATATCTTTTTTGTTTAGGAGGAAAAATAGGAGAGTGAAAACTTAAGTTTGGATCTGAAAAAAAAAAACACTTGAACATCCAAAATGGAAATGCACAAATGCTGAGCGAGATAATTTTAAAAAGTACCTGTGATTTTTAAGGATAGACAAAAAATGTGTTGTTTGGCTCTGGTAAATATCCAACCACACGATCACTTGAGAATTTAATTTTTTCTACTCCTTGAAATTTTTGGATCATTAGGCCACTTGCACCCTCAATATGTTTGTGGCATGCATATGCACCACACTTAAAACATGTTAGGATCCGTTAGAAGTCTGATTCCTATAAAATTCCACCAAGGTATTATTAGGGGGTTGTACTAGTGGAATTTCCCAAACATGGATTTTAGAGTTCATTTTTAGTGCGTGAAATAATTTTATATTGATTAGAGTTTTCAAAATTTTTTGCACACATGAACTCTAAAATTTTCATTTTGTTGCAATCTATTTGCTTTATATCTTTTTTGTTTACGAGGAAAAAAATGAGAGCGAAAACTCAAGTTTGGATCTGAAAAAAAAAAATTGAACATCCAAAATGAAAATGCACAAATGCTGAGAGAGATAATTCCAAAAAGTAGCTGTGATTTTTAAGGATTGGCAAAAAGTGGGTTGTCTGGCTCTGGTAAATATCCAACCACACGTTAACTTGAGAATTTAATTTTTTCTACTCCTTGAAATTTTTGGATCATTAGGCCACTTGGATCCTCAACATGTTTGTGGCATGCATATCCACCACACTTAAAACATGTTAGGATCAGTTAGAAGTCCCTTTCCTATAAAATTCCACCAAGCTATTATTAGGGGGTTTTACTAGTGGAATTTCCCAAACATGGATTTTGGAGTTCATTTTTAGTGCGTGAAATAATTTTCTATTTATTATAGTTTTCAAATTTTTTTGCACACATTAATTCTAAGATTTTCATTTTGTTGTGATCTATTTGTCGTATATCTTTATTGTTTGCGAGGAAAAATCGGAGAGTGAAAACTCCAGTTTGGATATGAAAAAAAAAATTTTAACATCCAAAATGGGAATCCACAATTGCTGAGAGAGATAATTCCAAAAAGTATCTGTGATTTTTAAGCATAAGGAAAAAGTGGGTTGTTTGGCTCTGGTAAATATCCAACAACACGTTAACTTGAAAATTTACTTTTTTCTACTCCTTGAAATTTTTGGATCATTAGGCCACTTGGATCCTCAACTTGTTTGTGGCATGCATATCCACCACACTTAAAACATGTTAGGATCAGTTAGAAGTCTCTTTCCTATAAAATTCCACCAAGCTATTATTAGGGGGTTGTACTAGTGGAATTTTCCAATCATGGATTTTGGACTTCATTTTTAGTGCATGAAATAATTTTATATTTATTATATTTTTCTAATTTTTTTGCACACAAGTACTCTGAAATTTTCTTTATGTTGCGATCTATTTGCCTTATATTTTTTTTGTTTACGAGGAAAAATGAGAGAGAAAAACTCAAGCTTGTATCTGAAAAAAAAAATTTGAACATCCAAAATGGAAATACACAAAAGTTGAGAGAGATAAATCCAAAAAGTATGTGTGATTTTAAGGATAGGCAAAAAGTGGGTTGTTTGGGTCTGGTAAATAACCAACCACCTGTAACTTCAGAATTTAATTTTTTCTACTCCTTGAAATTTTTGGATCATTAGGCCACTTGCATCCTCAACATGTTTGTGGCATGCATATCCACCACACCTAAAACATGTTAGCATCAGTCAGAAGTCTCTTTCCTACAAAATTCGACCAAGCTATTATTAGGGGGTTGTACTAGTGAAATTTCCCAAACATGGATTTTGGAGTTCATTTTTAGTGCGTGAAATAATTTTCTATTTATTATAGTTTTCAATTTTTTTTGCACCCATTAATTCTAAAATTTTTATTTTGTTGCGATCTATTTGCCATATATCTTTATTGTTTACGAGGAAAAATTGGAGAGTGAAAATTCAAGTTTGGATCTAAAAAAAATAAAATTTAACATCCAAAATGGAAATGCACAATTTCGGAGGGACATAACTCCAAAAAGTAACTGTGATTTTTAAGCATAAGGAAAAAGTGGGTTGTTTGGTTCTGGTAAATATCCAACAACACGTTAACTTGAGAATTTATTTTTTTCTACTCCTTGAAATTTTAGGATCATTAGGCCACTTGCATCCTCAACATGTCAGTGGCATGCATATCTGCCACACTTAAAACCATGTTAGGATCAATTAGAAGTCTCTTTCCTATAAATTTCCACCAATCTATTATTAGTAGGTTGTACTAGTGGAATTTCCCAAACATGGATTTTGGAGTTCATTTTTAGTGCGTGAAATAATTTTCAATTTAGTATAGTTTTCAAATTTTTTTGCACACATGAACTCTAAAATTTTGATTTTGTTGCGATCTATTTGCCGTAAATCTTTTTTGTTTACGTAGAAAAATGGGACAGAGAAAACTCAAGTTTGGATCTAAAAAAAAAAAATTTGTACACCCAAAATGGCAATGCATAAAAGCTGAGAGAGATAATTCCAAGAAGTATCTGCGATTTTTAAGGATAGGTAAAAAGTGGGTTGTTTGACTCTGGTAATTATCCAACCACACGTTAACTTGAGAATTTAATTTTTTCTACTCCTTGAAATTTTTGGATCATTAGGCCACTTGCAACCTCAACATGTTTGTGGCATGCATATCCACCACACTTAACACATGTTCGGATCAGTTAGAAGTCTCTTTCCTATAAAATTCCACCAACCTATTATTAGGGGGTTATATTTGAGGAATTTCCCAAACATGGATTTTGGAGTTCATTTTTACTGCGTGAAATAATTTTCTATTTATTATAGTTTTCAAAATTTTTTTGCACACATGAACTCTAAAATTTTCATTCTGTTGCGATCTATTTGCCTTATATATTTTTGGTTTACGAGGAAAAATGGGAGAGTTAAAACTCAAGTTTGGATCTGAAAAGAAAAAATTTGAACATCCAAAATGGAAATGCACAAATGCTGAAAGAGATAATTCCAAAAAGTATCAGTGATTTTTAAGGATAGGGAAAAAGTAGGTTGTTTGGCTCTGGTAAATATCCAACCACACGTAACCTTGAGAATTTAATTTTTTCTACTCCTTGAAATTTTTGGATCATAAGGCCACTTGCAACCTCAACATGTTTGCGGCATGCATATCCACCACACTTAAAACATGTTCGGATCAATTAGAAGTCTCTTTCCAATAAAATTCCACCAAGCTATTATTAGGGGGTTGTACTAATGGAATTTCCTAAACATGGATTTTGGAGTTCATTTTTAGTGCTTGAAATAATTTTCTATTTAGTTTTCAAATATTTTTGCACACAAGAACTCTAAAATCTTCATCTTGTTGGATATTTACCATAGCCAAACAAAATTTTTTCTACTCCCTCTAAAGTTAAATTCTCAAGTGGTTGGATATTTACCAGAGCCAAACAACCCACTTTTTGCCTATCCTTAAAAATCACATATACTTTTTGGAATTGTCTCTCTCAGCATTTGTGCATTTCCATTTTGGATGTTCAATTTTTATTTTTTTTCAGATCCAAACTTGAGTTTTCACTCTCCCATTTTTCCACGTAAACAAAAAAGATATAAGATCACAACAAAATGAAAATTTTAGAGTTCATCAGTGCAAAATTTTATGAAAACTACAATAAATTGAAAATTATTTCACGCAATAAAAATGAACTCAAAAATCCATGTTTGGGAAATTCCACAAGTACAACCCTCTAATAATAGCTTGGTGGAATTTTATAGGAAAGAGATTTCTAACTGATCCTAACATATTTTAAGTTTAGTGGATATGCATGCCACAAGCATGTTCAGGATGCAAGTGGCCTAACGATAAAAAAATTAGAGGGAGTAGAAAAAATTAAATTCTCAAATTAACGTGTGGTTGGATATTTACGAGAGCCAAACAACCCACTTTTTGCCTATCCTTAAAAATCACAGATACTTTTTGGAATTATCTCTCTCAACATTTGTGCATTTCGATTTTGGATGTTAAAATTTTTTTTTTCAGATCCAAACTTGAGTTTTCACTATCCCATTTTTCCACGTAAACAAAAAAGATATAAGATCGCAACAAAATGAAAATTTTAGAGTTCATGTGTGCATAAAAATTTGAAAACTACAATAAATAGAAAATTATTTCACGCACTAAAAATGAACTCAAAAATCCATGTTTGGGAAATTCCACAAGTACAACCCCCTAATAATAGCTTGGTGGAATTTTATAGGAAAGAGACTTCTAACTGATCCTAACATGTTTTAAGTGTGGTGGGTATGCAAGCCACAAGCATGTTGAGTATGCAAGTGGCCTAATGTTCCAAAAATTAGGGGGAGGAGAAAAAATTAAATTCTCAAGTTAACGAGTGGTTGGATATTTACCAGAGCCAAAAAACACTCTTTTTTCCTATCCTTGAAAATCACAGATACTTTTTGGAATTATCTCTCTCAGCATTTGTGCATTTCCATTTTGGATGTTCAAATTTTTCTTTTTCATATCCAAACTTGAGTTTTCACTCTCCGATTTTTCCACGTTAACAAAAAAGATATAAGATCACAACAAAATGAAAATTTTAGAGTTCTTGTGTGCAAAAAAAATTGAAAACTATAATAAATAGAAAATTATTTCACGCACTAAAAATGAACTCCAAAATCCATGTTTGGGAAATTCCACTAATACCACCCCCTAATAATAGCTAGGTGGAACTTTATAGGAAAGAGACTTCTAACTTATCCTAACATGTTTTAAGTGTGGTGGATATGCATGCCACAAGCATGTTGAGGATGCAAGTGGCCTAATGATCCAAAAATTAGGGGGAGTAGGAAAAAATTAAATTCACAAGTTAACGTGTGGTTGGATATTTACCAGAGCCAAACAACCCACTTTTTTCCTATCCTTAAAAAACACAGATACTTTTTGGAATTATTTCTCTTAGCATTTATGCATTTACATTTTGGCTGTTCAAATTTTTTTTTTCCAGATCCAAACTTGAGTTTCCTCTCTCCCTTTTTTCCTTGTAAACAAAAACAATATAAGATCGCAACAAAATTAAAATTTTAGAGTTCAATTGAGCAAAAAAATTCTAAAAGTATTATAAAAATAAAATTATTTCACGCACTAAAAATGAACTCCAAAATCCATGTTTGGGAAATTCCACTAGTACAAGCCCCTAATAATAGCTTGGTGGAATTTTGTAGGAAAGAGACTTCTAACTGATCCTAACATGTTTTAAGTGTGGTGGATATGCATGCCACAAGCATGTTGAGGATGCAAGCGGCCTAATGATACAAAAATTAGGGGGAGTTGAAAAAATTAAATTCTCAAGTTAACGTGTGGTTGGATATTTACCAGAGCCAAACAACCCACTTTTTGCCTATCCTTTAAAATCACAGATACTTTTGGGATTTATCTCTTTCAGCATTTGTGCATTTCCAATTTGGATGTTCAGATTATTTTTTTTTCAGATCCAAACCTGAGTTTTCACTCTCCCATTTTTCCTCGTAAACAAAAAAGATAGAAGATCGTAACAAAATGAAAATTTTAGAGTTCATGTGTGATAATAAATTTGAAAACTATAATAAATAGAAAATTTTATCACGTACTAAAAATAAACTCCAAATTCCATGTTGGGGAAATTCCACTAGTGCAACCCCCAAATAACAGCTTGGTGGAATTTTATGGGGAAAAGACTTCTAACTGATCCTAACATGTTTTAAGTATGGTGGATATGTTGACGATGCAAGTGGCCTAATGATCCAAAAATTAGGGGGAGTAGAAAAAATTAAATTCTCAAGTTAACGCGTGGTTGGATATTTACCAGAGACTAACAACCCACTTTTTGCCTATCCTTAAAAATCACAGATACTTTTTGGAATTATCTCTCTCGGCATTTGTGCATTTCGATTTTGGATGTTCAAATTTTTTTTTCAGATCCAAACTTGAGCTTTCACTCTCCCTTTTTTCCTCGTAAACAAAAAAGATATAAGATCGCAACAAAATGAAAATTTTAGAGTTCATGTGTGCAAAAAAATTTGAAAACTACAATAAATAGAAAATTATTTCACGCACTAAAAATGAACTCCAAAATCCATGTTTGGGAAATTCTACAAGTACAACCCCCTAATAATAGCTTGGTGGAATTTTATACGAAAGAGACTTCTAACTGATCCTAACATGTTTTAAGTGTGGTGGATATGCATGCCACAAGCATGTTGAGGATGCAACTGGCCTAATGGTCCAAAAATTAGGGGGAGTAGACAAAATTAAATTCTCAAGTTAACGTGTGGTTGGATATTTACCAGAGCCAAACAAACTACTTTTTGCCTATCCTTAAAAATCACAGATACTTTTTGGAATTATTTCTCTCAGCATTTGTGCATTTACATTTTGGCTGTTCAAATATTTTTTTTTTCAGATCCAAACTTGAGTTTCCTCTCTCCCTTTTTTCCTCGTAAAAAAAAAGAAATACGATCGTACCAAAATGAAAATTTTAGAGATCATGAGTGCAAAAAAATTGAAAACTATAATAAAAAGAAAATTATTTCACGCACTAAAAATGAACTCCAAAATCCATGTTTTGGAAATTCCACTAGTACAACCCCCTAAAAATAGCTTGGTGGAATTTTAGAGGAAAGAGACTTCTAACTGATCCTAACATGTTTTAAGTGTGGTGGATATGCATGCCACAAGCATGTTGAGGATGCAAGTGGTTTAATGATCCAAAAATTAGGGGGAGTAGAAAAAATTAAATTCTCAAGTTAACGTGTGGTTGGATATTTACCAAAGCCATGCCTATCCTTAAAAATCACAGATACTTTTTGGAATTATCTCTCTCAACATTTGTGCATTTTCATTTCGAAAGTTCAAAATTTTTTTTTTCAGATCCAAAATTGAGTTTTCACTCTCCCATTTTTCCTCGTAAACAAAAAAGATATAAAATCGCAACAAAATGAAAATTTTAGAGTTCATGTGTGCAAAAAAATTTGAAAACTATAAGAAATATAAAATTATTTGAAACACTAAAAATAAACTCCAAAATTCTTGTTTGGGAAATTCCACTAGTACAACCCCCTAATAATAGCTTGGTGGAATTTTATAGGAAAGAGACTTCTAACTGATCCTAACATGGTTTAAGTGCTGTGGATATGCATGCCACATGCATGTTGAGGATGCCAGTGGCCTAATGATCCAAAAATTAGGGGGAGTAGAAAAAATTAAATTCTCAAGTTAATGTGTGGTTGGATATTTACCAGAGCCAAACAACACACTTTTTGCCTATCCTTAAAAATCACAGATACTTTTTGGAATTATCTCTCTCACAATTTGTGCATTTCCATTTTGGATGTTCAAATTTTTTTTTTCAGATCCAAACTTGAGTTTCAACTCTCCCATTTTTCCTCGTAAACAAAAAACTATAAGATCGCAACAAAATTAAAATTTTAGAGTTCATGTGTGCAAAAAAATTTGAAAACTACAATAAATAGTAAATTATTTCACGCACTAAAAATGAACTCCAAAATCCATGTTTGGGAAATTCCAATAGTAACACCCCCTAATAATAGCTTGGTGGAATTTTATAGGAAAGAGACTTGTAACTAATCCTAACATGTTTTGGGTGTAGTGGATTTGCTTGCCAAAAGCAGGTTAAGGATGAAAATGGCCTAATGATCCAAAAATTTGGGGGAGTAGAAAAAAATTAAATTCTCAAGTTAACGAGTGGTTGGATATTTACCAGAGCCAAAACAACTACTTTTTTCCTATCCTTAAAAGTCACAGATACGTTTTGGAATTATCTCTCTCGGCATTTGTGCATTTCCATTTTGGACGTTCAAATTTTTTTTTTTTAGATGTTAACTTTAGTTTTCACTCTCCCATTTTTCCTCGTAAACAAAAAAGATATAAGATCGCAACAAAATGAAAATTTTAGAGTTCATGTGTGCAAAAAAGTTTGAAACCTACAATAAAAAGAAAATAATTTCATGCACTAAAAATGAACTCCAAAATTCATGTTTGGGAAATTCCACTAGTACAACCCCCTAATAATAGCTTGGTGTAATTTTATAGGAAAAAGACTTCTAACTGATCCTAACATGTTTTAAGTGTGGTGGATATGCATGCCACAAGCCTGTTGAGGATTGAAGTGGCCTAATGATCCAAAAATTAGGGGGAGTAGAAAAAATTAAATTCTCAAGTTAACTGTGATTGGATATTTACCAAAGCCAAACAACCCAATTTTTGCCTATCCTTTAAAATCAAAGATACTTTTTGGAATTATCTCTCTCAGCATTTGTGCATTTCGATTTTGGATGTTCAAATTTTTTTTTTTAGATCGAAACATGAGTTTTCACTTTCCCATTTTTCTTCGTAAACAAAAAAGATATAAGATCGCAAAAAAATGAAAATTTTAGAGTTCATGTGCGCAAAAAAAATTGAAAACTACAATAAATAGAAAATTATTTCACGTACTAAAAATGAACTCAAAAATCGAAGTTTGGGAAATTGTACAAGTACAACCCCCTAATAATAGCTTGGTGGAATTTTATAGGAAAGAGACTTCTTACTGATCCTAACATGTTTTAAGTGTGGTGGATGTGCATGCCACAAGCATGTTGAGGATGCAAGGGGCCTAATGATCCAAAAATTAGGGGGAGTAGAAAAAATTAAATTCTCAAGTTAACGAGTGGTTGGATATTTACCAGAGCTAACCAACCCACTTATTTCCTATCCTTGAAAATCACAGATACTTTTTAGAATTATCTCACTCAGCATTTGTGCATTTCCATTTTGGATGTTCAATTATTTTTTTTCAGATCCAAACTTGAGTTTTCACTCTCCCATTTTTCCACGTAAACAAAAAAGATATAACATCACTACAGAATGAAAATTTTGGAGTTCATGTGTGCAAAAAAAAAATTGAAAACTATAATAAATAGAAAATTATTTCACGCAGTAAAAATGAACTCCAAAATCGATGTTTGGGAAATTCCACTAATACCACCCCCTAATAATAGCTTGGTGGAATTTTATAGGAAAGAGACTTCTAACTTATCCTAACATGTTTTAAGTGTGGTGGATATGCATGCCACAAGCATGTTGAGGATGCAAATGGCCTACTGATCCAAAAATTAGGGGGAGTAGGAAAAAATTAAATTCACAAGTTAACGTGTGGTTGGATATTTACCAGAGCTAAACAACCCACTTTTTGCCTATCCATAAAAATCACAGATACAGTTTGGAATTATTTATCTCAGCTTTTGTGCTTTTACATTTTGGCTGTTCAAATTTTTTTTTTTTCAGATCCAAACATGAGTTTCCTCTCCCTTTTTTCCTCGTAAACAAAAAAGAAATATGATCGTAACAAAATGAAAATTTTAGAGATCATGTGTGCAAAAAAAATTAAAAACTATAATAAAAAGAAAATTATTTCACGCACTAAAAATGAACTCAAATATCCATGTTTTGGAAATTGCACTAGTACAACCCCCTAATAATAGCTTGGTGGAATTTTATAGGAAAGAGACTTCTAACTGATCTTTACATGTTTTAAGTGTGGTGGATATGCATGCCACAAGCATGTTGAGGATGCAAGTCGCCTAATGATCCAAAAATATCAAGGAGTAGAAAAAATTAAATTCTAAAGTTAACGTGTGGTTGGATATTTACCAAAGCCATGCCTATCCTAAAAAATCACAGATACTTTTTGGAATTATCTCTCTAAGCATTTGGGCATTTCCATTTTGGAAGTTCAAAATTTTTTTTTTCAGATCCAAACTTGTGTTTTCACTCTCTCATTTTTCCTCGTAAACAAAAAAGATATAAAATAGCAACAAAATGAAAATTTTAGACTTCATGTGTGCAAAGAAATTTTAAAACTATAATAAATAGAAAATTATTTCACGCACTAAAAATAAACTCGAAAATTCATGTTTGGGAAATTCCACTAGTACAAACCCCTAATAATAGCTTGGTGGAATTTTATAGGAAAAGAGACTTCTAGCTAATCCTAACATGTTTTTAGTGTGGTGGATATGCATGCCACAAGCATGTTGAGGATGCAAGTGGCCTAATGATCCAAAAATTACGGGGAGTAGAAAAAATTAAATTCTCAAGTTACCGTGTAGTTGGATATTTAACAGAGCCAAACAACCCACTTTTTGCCTATCCTTAAAAATCATAGATATTTTTTGGAATTATCTCTCTCACAATTTGTACATTTCCATTTTGGATGTTCAAATTTTTTTTTTCAGATCCAAACTTGAGTTTTCACTCTCCCATTTTTTCTCGAAAATAAAAAAATTTAAGATCGCAACAAAATGAAAATTTTAGAGTTCATGTGTGCAAAAAAATTTGAAAACTACAATAAATAGTAAATTATTTCACGCACTAAAAATGAACTCTAAAATCCATGTTTGGGAAATTCCACTAGTACAAACCCCAAATAATAGCTTGGTGGAGTTTTATAGGAAAGAGACTTCTAACTGATCCTAACATGTTTTAAGTGTGGTGGATATGCATGCCACAAGCATGTTGAGGATGCAAGTGGCCTAATGATCCAAAAATTAGGGGGAGTGGAAAAAATTAAATTCTCAAGTTAACGTGTGGTTGGATATTTACCAGAGCCAAACAACCCACTTTTTTCCTAGCCTTAAAAGTCACAGATACTTTTTGAAATTATATCTCTCTGCATTTGTGCATTTCCATTTTGGATGTTAAATTTTTTTTTTTTTTTCAGATCCAAACTTCAGTTTTCACTCTCCAATTTTTCCTCGTAAACAAAAAAGATATAAGATCTCAACAAAATGAAAATTTTAGAGTTCATGTGTGCAAAAAAATTTGAAAACTATAATAAATAGAAAATTATCTCACGTACTAAAAATGAACTCCAAAATCCATGTTTGGGAAATTCCAGTAGTACAACCCCCTAATAATAGCTTGGTGGAATTTTATAGGAAAGAGACTTCTAACTTATCCTAAGATGTTTTAAGTGTGGTGGATATGCATACCACAAGCATGTTGAGGATGCAAGTGGCCTAACGATAAACAAATAAGGGGGAGTAGAAAAAATTAATTTCTCAAGTTAACGTGTGGTTTGATATTTACTAGAGCCAAACAACCTACTTTTTGCCTATCCTTAAAAATCACAAATACTTTTTGGAATTATTTCTCTCAGCATTTGTGCATTTTTATTTTGGCAGTTCAATTTTTTTTTCAGATCCAAACTTGAGTTTTCACTCTCCCATTTTTCCTCGTAAACAAAAATGATATAAGATCGGAACAAAAATTAAATTTTAGAGATCATGTGTGCAAAAAAAATTGAAAACTATAATAAATAGAAAATTATTTCATGCACTAAAAATGAACTCAAAATTCCATGTTTGGGAAATTCCACTTGTACAACCCCCTAGTAATAGCTTGGTGGAATTTAATAGGAAAGAGACTTTGAACTGATCCTAACATGTTTTAAGTGTGGTGGATATGCATGCCACAATCGTGTTATGGATGCAAGTGGCGTAATGATCCAAAAATTAGGGGGAGTAGAAAAAATTAAATTCTCAAGTTAAAGTGTGGTTGGATATTTACCAAAGCCATGCCTATCCTTAAAAATCACAGTTACTTTTTGGAATTATCTCTCTCAGCATTTGTGCATTTCCATTTTGGAAGTTCAAAATTTTTTTTTTTCAGATCCAAACTTGAGTTTTCACTCTCCCGTTTTTCCTTGTAAACAAAAAATATATTAAATCGCAACAAAATGAAAATTTTAGAGTTCATGTGTGCAAAAAAATTTGAAAACTATAGTAAATAGAAAATTATTTCATGCACTAAAAATGAACTCCAAAATTCATGTTTGGGAAATTCCACTAGTACAACCCCCTAATAATAGCTTGGTGGAATTTTATTGGAAAGAGACTTCTAACTGATCATAACATGTTTTAAGTGTGGTGGATATGCATGCCACAAGCATGATGAGGATGCAAGTGGCCTAATGATCCAAAAATTAGGGGGATTATAAAAAATTAAATTTTCAAGTTAACGTGTGGTAGGATATTTACCGGAGCCAAACAAACCACTTTTTCCCTATCCTTAAAAATCACAAATACTTTTTGGAATTATCTCTCTCAGCATTTGTGCATTTCCATTTTGGATGTTCATTTTTTTTTTTTTCAGATCCAAACTTGAGTTTTCACTCTCCCATTTTTCCTCGTAAACAAAAAAGATATAAGATCGCAACAAAATGAAAATTTTAGAATTCATATGTGCAAAAAAATTTGAAAAGTATAATAAATAGGAAATTATATCACACACTAAAAATAAACTCCAATATCCATGTTTGGGAACTTCCGATAGTACAACCCCCTAATAATAGCATGGTGGAATTTTATTGGAAAGAGACTTCTAACTTATCCTAACATGTTTTAAGTGTGGTGGATATGCATGCCACAAGCATGTTGAGGATGCAAGTGGCCTAATGATCCAAAAATTAGGGGGAGTAGAAAAAATTAAATTGTCAAGTTAACGTGTGGTTAGATATTTACAAGAGCCAAGCAACCCACTTTTTTTTTATCCTTAAGAATCACAGATACTTTTTGGAATTATCTCTCTCAACATTTGAGCATTTCCATTTTGGATGTTCAAATTTTTTTTTCAGATCCAAACTTGAGTTTTTACTCTCCCATTTTTCCTCATAAACTAAAATGATATAAGATCGCAACAAAATGAAAATTTTAGAGTTCATGTGTGCAAAAAAATTTGAAAACTATAATAAATAGAAACTTATTTCACGCACTAAAAAAAACGCCAAAATCCATGTTTGGGAAATTGCACTAGTACAACCACGTAATAATAGCTCTTTGGAATTTTATAGGAAAGAGACATCTAACTGATCCTATTATGTTTTTAGTGTGGTGGATATGCATGCCAGAAGCATGTTGAGGATGCAAGAGGCCTAAAGATCCAAAAATTAAGGGGAGTAGAAAAAATTAAATTCTATAGTTAACGTGTGGTTCGATATTTACCAGAGCCCAACAACCCACTTTTTGCCTTTCCTTAAAAATCACAGAAACTTTTTGGAATTATCTCTCTCTGCATTTGTGCATTTCCATTTTGGATGTTCAATTTTTTTTTTTCAGATCCAAACTTCACTTTTTACTCTCCCATTTTTCCTCGTAAACTAAAATGATATAAGATCGCAAAAAAATGAAAATTTAAGAGTTCATGTGTGCAAAAAAATTTGCAACTACAATAAATAGAAAATTGTTTCACGCACTTAAAATGAACTCCAAAATCCCTGTTTGGGAAATTCCACTAGTACAACCCCCTCATAATAGCTTGGGGGAATTTTATAGGAAATAGACTTCTAACTGATCCTATTATGTTTTAAGTGTGGTGGATATGCATGCCACAAGCATGTTGAGGATGCAAGTGGCCTAATGATCCAAAAATTTGGGGGAGTAGAAAAAATTAAATTCTCAACGTGTGGTTGGATATTTACATGAGCCAAACAACTCACTTTTTTTCTATCCTTAAGAATCACAGATACTTTTTGGAATTATCTCTCTCAGCATTTGAGCATTTCCAATTTGGATGATAAAAATTTTTTTTCAGATCCAAACTTGAGTTTTCACCATCCCATTTTTCCTCGTAAAAGATCGCAACAAAATTAAAATTTTGGAGTTCATGTGTGCAAAAAAAATTGACAACTATAATTAATAGAAAATTATTTCACGTACTAAAAACAAACTCTAAAATCCATCTTTGGGAAATTCCACTTGTACAACACCCTAATAATAGCTTGGTGGAATTTTATAGGAAAGAGACTTCTAACTGATCCTAACATGTTTTAAGTGTGGTGGATATGCATGCCACATGGATGTTGAGGATGCAAGTGGCCTAGTGATCCAAAAATTACGGGGAGTAGAAAAAATTAAATTCTCAAGTTGTTGGATAATTACAAGAGCCAAACAACGCACTTTTTGCCTATCCTTAAAAATCACAGATACATTTTGGAATTATCTCTCTCAGCATTTGTGCATTTCCATTTTGGATATTCAAATTTTTTTTTTCAGTTCCAAACTTGAGTTTTCACTCTCCCATTTTTTATCGTAAACAAAAAAGATATAAGATCGCAACAAAATGAAAATTTTAGAGTTCATGTGTGCAAAAATATTTGAAAACTATAATAAATTCACAACTAAAAAAGAACTCCATATTCCATGTTTGGGAAATTGCAGTAGTGCAACCCCCTAATAATAGTTTGTTGGAATTTTATAGGAAAGAGACTTCTAACTGATCCTATTATGTTTTAAGTGTGGTGGATATGCATGCCAGAAGCATGTTGAGGATGCAAGTAGCCTAAGGATCCAAAAATTAAGGGGAGTAGAAAAAAATAAATTCTATAGTTAACGTGTGGTTCGATATTTACCAGAGCCAAACAACTGAATTTTTGCCTATCCTTAACAATCACAGATTCTTTTTGGAATTATCTCTCTCTACATTTGTGTATTTCCATTTTGGATGTTCAAATTTTTTTTTTAAGATCCAAACTTGAGTTTTTACTCTCCTATTTTTCCTCGTAAACAAAAAAGATATAAGATCGCAACAAAATGAAAATTTTAGAGTTCATGTGTGCAAAAAAATTTGCCACTACAATAAATAGAAAATTATTTCACGCACTAAAAATGAACTCCAAAATTCATGTTTGGGAAGTTCCACTTGTACAATCCCCTAATAATAACTTGGTGGATTTTTATATGAAAAAGACTTCTAACTGATCCTAACATGTTTTAAGTGTGGTGGATATGCATGCCACAAGCATGTTGAGGATGCAAGTGGCCAAATGATCAAAAAATTTGGGGGAGTAGAAAAAATTAAATTCTCAAGTTAACGTGTGGTTGGATATTTAACAGAGCCAAAGAACCCACATTTTGCCTATCCTAAAAAATCACAGATACTTTTTAGAATTATCTCTCCCAGCAATTGTGTATTTCCAATATGGATGTTCAAATTCTTTTTTTTCAGATCCAAACTTGAGTTTTCACTCTCCCATTTTTCCTTGTAAACAAAAAATATATAAGATCGCAACAAAATGAAAAGTTTAGAGTCCATGTGTGCAAAAAAATTTGAAAACTATAATAAATAGAAAATTATTCCACGCACTAAAAATGAACTCCAAAATCCATGTTTGGGAAATTCCACTAGTACAACCCCCTAATAATAGCTAGGTGGAATTTTATAGGAAAGTGACTTCTAACTGATCCTAACATGTTTTAAGTGAGGTGGATATGCATGCCACAAGCATGTTGAGGATGCAAGTGGCCTCATGATCCAAAAAATAGGGGGAGTAGAAAAAATTTAATTCTCAAGTTAACGTGTGGTTGGATATTTACCAGAGCCAAACAACCCACTTTGCCTATACTTAAAAATCACAGATACTTTTTGAAATTATCTCTCTTAGCATTTGTGCATTTCCATTTTGGATGTTCAAATTTTTTTTTTTAGATCCAAACTTGAGTTTTCACTCTCCCATTTTTCCTCCTAAACCAAAAAGATATAAGATCGCAACAAAATGAAAATTTTAGAGTTCAAGTGTGCAAAAAAATTTGAAAACTATAATAAATAGAAAATTTTTCCACGCACTAAAAATCAACTCCAAAATCCATGTTCGGCAAATTCCACTAGTACAACCCCCTTTTAATAGCTTGGTCAAATTTTATAGGAAAGAGACTTCTAACTGATCCCAACATGCATGCCACAAGCTTGTTGAGGATGCAAGTGGCCTAGTGATCCAAAAATTAGGGGAAGTTGAAAAAATTAAATTCTCAAGTTAACGTGTGGTTGGATATTTACCAGAGCCAAACAACCCACTTTTTGCCTATCCTTCAAAATCACAGATACTTTTTGGAATTATCTCTCTCAGCATTTGTGCATTTCCATTTTGGATATTCAAAATTTTTTTTTTTCAGATCCAAACTTGAGTTTTCACTCTCCCATTTTTCCTCGTAAACAAAAAAGATATAAGATCGCAACAAAATTAAAATTTTAGAGTTCATATGAGCAAAAAAATTTGAAAACTATAATAAATCGAAAATTATTTCACGCACTAAAAAAGAACACCAAAATCCATGTTTGGGAAATTGCACTAGTACAACCACCTAATAATAGCTTGATGGAATTTTACAGGAAAGAGACTTCTAAATGATCCTATTATGTTTTAAGTGTGGTGGATATGGATGCCAGAAGCATGTTGAGGATGCAAGTGTCCTAATGATCCAAAAATTAAGGGGAGTAGAAAAAATTAAATTCTATAGTTAACATCTGGTTCGATATTTACCAGAGCCAAACAACCCGCTTTTTGCCTATCCATAAGAATCACATAGACTTTTTGGAATTATCTCTCTATGCATTTGTGCATTTCCATTTTGGATGTTCAGACTTTTTTTTTCAAATCCAAACTTAAGTTTTTACTCTCCCATTTTTCCTCGTAAACAAAAAAGATATAAGATCGCATCAAAATGAAAATTTTAGAGTTCATGTGTGCAAAAAAATTTGCCACTACAATAAATAGAAAATTATTTCACGCACTAAAAATGAACTCCAAAATTTAAGTTTGCAAAATTCCACTTGTACAGCCCCTTAATAATAGCTTGGTGGAATTTTATAGCAAAGAGACTTCTAACTGATCCTAACATGTTGTAAGTGTGGTGGATATGCATGCCAAAATAATGATGAGGATGCAAGTGGCCTAATGATCCAAAAATTTGGGCGAGTAGAAAAAATTAAATTCTCAAGTTAACGTGTGGTTGGATATTTACCAAAGCCAAAGAACCCACATTTTGCCTATCCTTAAAAACCACAGATACTTTTTGGAATTATCACTCTCAGCATTTGTGCATTTCCATTATGGATGTTCAAATTTTTTTTTTCAGATCCAAACTTAAGTTTTCACTCTCCAATTTTTCCTCGTAAACAAAAAATATATAAGATCGCAACAAAATTAAAATTTTAGAGTTCACGTGTGCAAAAAAAATTGAAAACTATAATAAATAGAAAATTATTCCACGCACTAAAAATGAACTCCAAAATCCTATTTGGGAAATTCCACTAGTACAACCCCCTAATAATATCTTGGTGGAATTTTATAGGAAAGAGACTTCTAACTGATCCTAACATGTTTTAAGTGTGGTGGATATGCATGCCACAAGCATGTTGAGGATGCAAGTGGCCTAATGATCCAAAAAATAGGGGGAGTAGAAAAAATTAAATTCTCAAGTTAACGTGTGGTTGGATATTTAGAAGAGCCAAACAACCCACTTTTTGCCTGTACTTAAAAATCACAGATACTTTTTGGAATTATCTCTCTCAACATTTGTGCATTACCATTATGGATGTTCAATTTTTTTTTTTAGATCCAAACTTGAGTTTTCACTCTCCCATTTTTCCTCGTAAACATAAAAGATAAAAGATCGCAACAAAATGATAATTTTAGAGTTCAAGTGTGCAAAAAAATTTGTAAACTATAATATATAGAAAATTATTCCATGCACTAAAAATGAACTCCAAAATCCATGTTTGGGAAATTCCACTAGTACAACCCCCTAATAATAGCTTGGTGGAATTTTATAGGAAAGAGACTTCTAACGGATCCCAACATGTTTTTAAGTGTGGTGGATATGCATGCCACAAGCATGTTGAGGATGCAAGTGGCCTAATGATCCAAAAATTAGGGGGAGTACAAAAAATTAAATTCTCAAGTTAACGTGTGGTTGGATATTTACGGGAGCCAAACAACCCACTTTTTCCCTATCCTTAAAAATCACAGATACTTTTTGGAATTATCTCTCTCAGCATTTGTGAATTTCCATTCTGGGTGTTCAATTTTTTTTTTCAGATCCAAACTTGAGTTTTCACTCTCCCATTTTTCCTCGTAAACAAAAAAGATATAAGATCGCAACAAAATGAAAATTTTTGAGTTCATGTGTGCAAAAAAAATTGAAAACTATAATAAATAGAAAATTATTTCACGCACTAAAAATGAACTCCAAAATCCATATTTGGGAAATTCCATTAGTACAACCCCCTAATAATAGCTTGGTGGAATTTTACAGGAAAGAGACTTCTAACTTATCCTAACATGTTTTAAGTGTGATGGATATGCATGCCACAAGCTTGTTGAGGAAGCAAGTGGCCTAATGATCCAAAAATTAGGGGGAGTAAACAAAGTTAAATTCTCAACTTAACGTGTGGTTGGATATTTACCGGAGCCAAAAAACCCATTTTTTGCCTATCCTTAAAAAGCACAGATACTTTTTGGAATTATCTCTCTCAGCATTTGTGTATTTCCATTTTGGCTATTCAAATTTTTTTTTTCAGATCCAAACTTGAGCTTTCACTCACCCATTTTTCCTCGTATACATAAAAGATAAAAGATCGCAACAAAATGAAAATTTTAGAGTTCATGTGTGATAAAAAATTTCAAAACTATAATAAATAGAAAATTATATCACGCAGTAAAAATGAACTCCAAAATCCATGTTTGGGAAATTCCACTAGTACAACCCCCTAATAAAAGCTTGGTGGAATGTTATAGGAAAAAGACTTCTAACTAATCCTATTATGTTTTAAGTGTGGTGGATATGCATATGCCAGAAGCATGTTGACGATGCAAGTGGCCTAATGATTCAAAAATTAAGGGGAGTAGAAAAAATTAAATTCTCAAGTTAACGTGTGGTTCGATATTTACCAGAGCCAAACAACCCACTTTTTGCCTATCCTTAACAATCACAAATACTTTTTCGAATTATCTCTCTCGGCATTTGTGCAATTCCATTTTGGATGTTCAAATTTTTTTTTTTCAGATCCAAACTTGAGTTTTCTCTCTCCCGTTTTTCCTCGTAAACAAAAAAGATATAAGGCAAATAGATCGCAACAAAATGAAAATTTTAGAGTTCATGTGTGCAAAAAAATTTGAAAACTATAATAAATAGAAAATTATTTCATGCACTAAAAATGAACTCCAAAATCCATGTTTGGGAAATTCCACTAGTACAAGGCCCTATTAATAGCTTGGTGGAATTTTATAGGAAAGAGACTTCTAACTGATCCTAACATGTTTTAAGTGTGGTGGATATGCATGCCACAAACATGTTGAGGATGCAAGTGGCCTAATGATCCCAAAATTAATGGGAGTTGAAAAAATTAAATTCCCAACTTAACATGTGGTTGGATATTTACTAGAGCCAGACAACCCACTTTTTGCCTATCCTTAAACATCACAGGTACTTTTTGGAATTGTCTCTCTCAGCATTTGTCCTTTTCCATTCTGGATGTTGAAATTTTTTTTTCAGATCCAAACTTGAGTTTTCACTCTCCCATTTTTCCTCGTAAACAAAAAAGATAAAAGATCGCAATAAAATGAAAATTTTAGAGTTCATGTGTGCAAAAAAATTTGAAAACTATAATAAATGGAAAATTATTTAACGCACTAAAAATGAACTCCGAAATCCATGTTTGGGAAATTCCACTAGTACAACCCCCTAATAATAGCTTGGTGGAATTTTATAAGAAAAAGACTTCTAACTGATCCTAACATGTTTTACGTGTGGTGATATGCCAACCACAATCATGTTGAGGATGCAAGTGGAATTTCCTATAAAATTCCACCAAGCTTTTATTAGGGGGTTGTACTTGTGGAATTTCACAAACATGGATTTTGGAGTTCATATTTAGTGCGTGAAATAATTTTCTTTTTATTATAGTTTTCAAATTTTATTGCACAAATGAACTTTAAAATTTTCATTTTGTTGCAATCTTATATCTTTTTTTGATTACGTGGAAAAATGGGAGAGTGAAAACTCAAGTTTGGATCTGAAAAAAGAAATTTGAATATCCAAAATGGAAATGCACAAATGCTGAGAGAGATAATTGAAAAAAGTATTTGTGATTTTTAAGGATAGGCAAAAAGTGGGTTTTTTGGCTCTGGTAAATATCCAACCACACGTTAACTTGAGAATTTAATTTTTTCTACTCCCCCTAATTTTTGGATCATTAGGCCACTTGCATCCTGAACATGCATGCATAACCACCACAGTTAAAACATCTTAGGACCAGTTAGAAGTCTCTTTCCTATAAAATTCCACCAAGCTATTATTAAGGGGTTGTACTAGTGGAATTTCCCAAACATGGATTTTGGAGTTCGTTTTTTCTGCGTGAAATAATTTTCTATTTATTATAGTTTTCAGATTTTTTTGCACACATGAACTCTAAAATTTTCATTTTGTTGCGATCTTATATCATTTTTGTTTACGAGGAAAAATGCGAGAGAAAACTCAAGTTTGGATGTGAAAAAAAAATTTTGAACATCCAAAATGGAAATGCGCAAATGCTGAGCGAGGTAATTCCAAAAAGTATCTGTGATTTTTAAGGACAGGCAAATAGTGGGTTGTTTGGCTCTGGTAAATATCCAACCACACGTTAACTTGAGAATTTAATTTTTTCTACTCACCCTAATTTTTGGATCATTCCACCACTTGCATCCTCACAATGCTTGTGGCATGCATATCCACCACACTTAAAACATGATAGGATCAGTTAGAAGTCTCTTTCCTATAAGATTCCACCAAGCTATTATTAGGGGGTTGTACTAGTGGAATTTCCCAAACATGGATCTTGGAGTTCAATTTTAGTGCGTGAAATAATTTTCTATTTATTATAGTTTTCAAATTTTTTTTGCACACATGAACTCTAAAATTTTCATTTTGTTGCAGTCTTATATCATTTTTGTTTACGAGGTAAAATGGGAGAGTGAAAACTCAAGTTTGGATCTGAAAAAAAAATTTGAACATCCAAAATGGAAATGCTCAAATGCTAAGAGAGATAATTCCAAAAAGTAACTGTGATTTTTAAGGATAGGCAACAAGTGGGATGTTTGGCTCTGGTAAATATCCAACCACACGTTAACTTGAGAATTTAATTTTTTCTACTCCCCCTAATTTTTGGATCATTAAGCCACTTGCATCCTTAACATGCTCGTCGCATGGATATCCACCATACATAAAACTTGTTAGGATCAATTAGAAGTCTCTTTCCTATAAAATTCCACCATGCTATTATTAGGGGGTTGTACTAGTGGAATTTCCCAAACATGGATTTTGGAGTTCATTTTTAGTGCCTGAACTAATTTTCTATTTACTATAGTTTTCAATTTTTTTTGCACCCATGAACTCTAAAATTTTTATTTTCTTGTGATCTTATATCTTTTTTGGTTACTTGGAAAAATGGGAGAGTGAAAACTCAAGTTTGGATCTGAAAAAGAAAAATTTGAACATCCAAAATGGAAATGCACAAATGCTGAGAGAGATAATTCCAAAAAGTATCTATGATTTTTAAGGATAGGCAAAACATGGGTTGTTTTGCTCTGGTAAATATCCAACCACATGTTAACTTGAGAATTTAATTTTTTCTAATCCCCCTAATTTTTGGATCATTAGGCCACTTGCATCCTCAACATGCATGTGGCATGCATATCCACCACAATTAAAACATGTTAGGATCAGTTAGGAGTCTCTTTCCTACAAAATTCGACCAAGCTATTATTAGAGGGTTGTACTAGTGGAATTTCCCAAACATGGATTTTGGTGTTCATTTTTAGTGCGTGAAATAATTATCTATTTATTATAGTTTTCAAATTTTTTTTGCACACATAAACTCTAAACTTATCATTTTGTTGCGATCTAATATCTTTTTATTTTACGAGAAAAAAATGGAAGAGCAAAAACTCAAGTTTGGATCTGAAAAAAAAAAAAATTGCACATCCAAAATGGAAATGCACAAATGCTGAGAGAGATAATTCCAAAAAGTATATGTGATTTTTAAGGATAGGCAAAAAGTGGGTTGTTTGGCTTTGGTAAATATCCAACCACACGTTAACTTGAAAATTTATTTTTTTCTACTCACCCTAATTATTGGATCATTCGGCCACTTGCATCCTCAACATGCTTGTGTCATGCATATCCACCAAACTTAAAACATGTTAGGATCAGTTAGAAGTCTCTTTCCTAAAAAATTCCACCAAGCTATTATTAGGGGGTTGTACTAGTGGAATTTCCCAAACATGGATTTTGGAGTTCATTTTTAATGCGTGAAATAATTTCGGAGTTCTACTTATTATAGTTTTCAAATTTTTTTGCACACTTGAACTCTTAAATTTTTAATTTGTAGCGATCATATATCTTTTTCGTTTTCGAGGAAAAACGGGAGGGTGAAAACTCATGTTTGGATCTGAAAAAAAAATTTGAACATCCAAAAAGGAAATGCACAAATGCTGAGAGAGAAAATTCCAAAAAGTATATATGACTTTTAAGGATAGGCAAAAAGTGGGTTGTTTGGCTCTGGTAAATATCCAACCACACGTTAACTTGAGAATTTAATTTTTTCTACACACCCTAATTTTTAGATAATTCGGCCACTTGCATCCTCAACATGCTTGTGGCATGCATATCCACCACACTTAAAACATGTTAGGATCACTTAGAAATCTCTTTCCTATAAAATTCCACCAAGCTATTATTTGGAGGTTGTACTAGTGGAATTTCCCAACCATCGATTTTGGAGTTCATTTTTAGGCGTGAAATAATTTTTTATTTGTTATAGTTTTCAAATATTTTTGCACATATGAATTCTAAAATTTTCATTTTGTTGCGATCTTATATCTTTTTTGTTTACGAGGAAAAATTGGAGAGTGAAATCTCATGTTTGGATCTGAAAAAAATCTGAACATCCAAAATGGAAATGGGCAAATGCTGAGAGAGATAATTCCAAAAAGTATATGTGATTTTTAAGGATAGGCAAATAGTGGGTTCTTTGGCTCTGGTAAATATCCAACCACACGTTAACTTGAAAATTTAATTTTTCCTACTCACCCTAATTTTTGGATCATTCGGCCACTTGCATCCTCAACATGCTTGTGGCATGCATATCCACCACACTTAAAACATGTTAGGATCAATTAGAAGTCTCTTTCATATAAAATTCCACCAAGCTATTATTAGGGGGTTGTACTAGTGGAATTTCCCAAACATGGATTTTGGAGTTCATTTTTAGTGCGTGAAATAATTTTCTATTTATTATAGTTTTTAACTTTTTTTGCACACATGAACTCTAAAATTTTCATTTTGTTACGATCTTATATCTTTTTTGTTTACGAGGAAAAATGGGAGAGTTAAAACTCAAGTTTGGATCTGAAAAAAAAAAATTTGAACATCCAAAATGGAAATGCACAAATGCTGAGAGAGATATTTCCAAAAAGTATCTGTGATTTTTAAAGTTAGGCAACAAGTGGGTTGTTTGCCTCTGGTAAATATCCAACCACACGTTAACTTGAGAATTTAATTTTTTCCACTCCCCCTAATTTTTGGATCATTAGGCCACTTGCATCCTCAACATGCTTGTGGCCTGCACATCCACCTCACTTAAAACATGTTAGGATCAGTTAGAAGTCCCTTTCCTATAAAATTCTACACAGCTATTATTAGGGGGTTGTACTAGTGGAATTTCCCAAACATGGATTTTGGAGTTCATTTTTAGCGGGTGAAATAATTTTCTATATATTATTGTTTTCAATTTTTTTTGCACACATGAACAATAAAATTTTTATTTTGTTTCGATCTTATATCTTTTTTGTTTACGAGGAAAAATGGGAGAGTGAAAACTCAAGTTTGGATCTGAAAAAAAAATTTGTACATCCAAAACGGAAATGCACAAATGCTGAGAAAGATAATTCTGAAAGGTATCTGTGATTTTTAAGGATAGGCAAAAAGTGGGTTTTTTGGCTCTAGTAAATATCCATCCACACATTAACTTGAGAATTTAATTTTTTCTACCCACCCTAATTTTTTGATCATTCGGCCACTTGCATACTCAACATGCTTGTGGCATGGATATCCACCACACTTAAAACATGTTAGGATCAGTTAGAAGTCTGTTTCCTATAAAATTCCACCAAGCTATTATTAGGGGGTTGTACTAGTGAAATTTCGCAAACATGGATTTTGGAGTTGATTTTTAGTGCGTGAAATAATTTTCTATTTATTATAGTTTTCAAATTTTTTTGCACACATGAACCCTAAAACTTTCATTTTGTTGCGATCTTATATCTTTTTTGTTTACGAGGAAAAATGGGAGAGTTAAAACTCAAGTTTGGATCTGAAAAAAAAACTTTGAACATCCAAAATGGTAAAGCACAAATGCTGAGAGAGACAATTCCAGAAAGTATCAGTGATTTTTAAGCATAGGCAAAAAGTGGGTTGTTTGGCTCTGGTAAATATCCAACCACACGTTAACTTGAGAATTTAATTTTTTATACTCCTCCTAATTTTTGGATCATTAGGCCACTTGAATCCTCAACATGCTTGTGGTATACATATCCACCTGACTTAAAACATGTTAGGAACAGTTAGAAATTTATTTCCTATAAAATTCAACCAAGTTATTATTAGGGGGTTGTACTAGTGGAATTTCCCAAACATGGATTCAGTTTTAGTGCTTGAAATAATTTTCAATTATTATAGTTTTCAAATTTTTTTACACACATGAACTCTAAAATTTTCATTTTGTTGCGATCTTATATCGTTTTTTGTTTACGAGGAAAAATTGGAGAGTGAAAACTCAAGTTTGGATCTGAAAAAAAAAAAATTTGAACATCCAAAATGGTAAAGCACAAATGCTGAGTGAGATAATTCCAAAAACTATCTGTGATTTTTAAGGGTAGGCAACAAGTGGGTTTGTTTGGCTCTGGTAAATATCCAACCACACATTAACTTGAGAATTTAATTTTTTCTACTCCCCCAAATTTTTGGATCATTAGGCCACTTGCATCCTGAACATGCTTGTGGCATGCTAATCTACAACACTTAGAACATGTTAGGATCAGTTAGAAGTCTCTTTCTTATAAAATTCCACCAAGCAATTATTAGGGGGTTGTACTAGTGGAATTACCCAAACATGGATTTTGGAGTTCATTTATAATGAGAGAAATAATTTTCTATTTGTTATAGTTTTCAAATATTTTTGCACATATGAACTCTAAAATTTTCATTTTGTTGCGATCTTATATCTTTTTTTTACGAGGAAAAATGGGAGACTGAAAACTCAAGTTTGGATATGAAAAAAAAATTTGAACATCCAAAAATGGAAATGCGCAAATGCTGAGTGAGATAATTCCAAAAAGTTTCTGTGATTTTTAAGGATAGGCAAATAGTGGGTTCTTTGGCTCTAGTAAATATCCAACCACACGTTAACTTCAAAATTTAATTTTTTCTACTCACCCTAATTTTTGGATCATTCGGCCACTTATATCCTCAACATGCTTGTGGCATGCATATCCACCACACTTAAAACATGTTAGGATCAGTTAGAAGTCTCTTTCCTATAAAATTCCACCTAGCTATTATTAGGGGGTTGTACTAGTGGAATTTCCCAAACATGGATTTTGGAGTTTATTTTTAGTGAGTGAAATAATTTTCTATTTATTATAGTTTTCAAATTTTTTTGCACACATGGACTCTAAAATTTTCATTTTGTTATGATCTTATATCCTTTTCGTTTACGAGGAAAAATGGGAGAGTGAAAACTCAAGTTTGGATCTGAAAAAAAAAAATTTGAACATCCAAAATGGAAATGCACAAATTCTGGGAGAGATATTTCCAAAAAGTATCTGTGATTTTTAAGGTTAGGCAACAAGTGGGTTGTTTGCCTCTGGTAAATATCCAACCACACGTTAACTTGAGAATTTAATTTTTTCTACTCCCCCTAATTTTTGGATCATTAGGCCACTTGTATCCTCAACATGCTTGTGGCCTGCATATCCACCTCACTTAAAACATGTTTGGATCAGTTAGAAGTCTCTTTCCTATAAAATTCTACACAACTATTATTAGGGGGTTGTACTAGTGGAATTTCCCAAACATGGACTTTAGAGTTCATTTTTAGCACGTGAAATAATTTTCTATAAATTATTGTTTTCAGTTTTTTTTGCAAACATGAACTATAAAATTTTTATTTTGTTTCGATCTTATATCTTTTTTGTTTACGAGGAAAAATGGGAGGATGAAAACTCAAGTTTGGATCTGAAAAAAAAATATTTGAATATAGAAAATGGAAATGCACAAATGCTGAGTGAGATAATTCCTAAAAGTAAATGTGATTTTTAAGGATAGGCAAAAAGTTGGTTGTTTGGCTCGGGTAAATATCCAACCACACGTTAACTTGAGAACTTAATTTTTTCTACTCCCCATAATTTTTGGATCATTAGGCCACTTGCATGCTCAGCATGCTTGTGGCATGCATATCCACCACACTGTAAACATTTTAGGATCAGTTAGAAGTCGCTTTCCTATAAAATTCCAGCAAGCTATTATAAGGGGGCTGTACTAGTGGAATTTTCCAAACTTTGATTTTGGAGTTCATTTTTAGTACGTTAAATAATTTTTTATTTATTGTACTTTTCGATTTTTTTTCCACAGATGAACTCTAAAATTTTCCTTTTGTTGCGATCTTATATCTTTTTTGTTTACGAGGAAATATGGGAGAGTGAAAACACAGGTTTGGATCGGAAAAAAAAAAATTTCAACATCCAAAATGGAAATGCACAAATGCTGAGAGAGATAATTTCAAAAGTATCTGTGATTTTTAAGGATAGGCAAAAAGTGGGTTGTTTGGCTCTGGTAAATATCCAACCACACGTTAACTTGCGAATTTAATTTTTTCTACTCCCCCTAATTTTTCATGTGGCCACTTGTGTCCTTAACATGGCATGCATATCCACCATACTTAAAACATTTTAGTATCAGTTAGAAGTCTCTTCCCTATAAAATTCCACCAAGCTATTATTAGGGGGTTGTACTAGTGGAATTTCCCAAACATGGATTTTGGAGTTCATTTTTAGTGCCTGAAATAATTTTCTATTTATTATAGATTTCAAACTTTTTTGCACACATGAACTCTAATATTTTCATTTTGTTGCGATCTTATATCTTTTTTGTTTACGATGAAAAATGGGAGAGTGAAAACTCAAGTTTGGATCTGAAAAAAAAAAAAACTTGAACATCCAAAATGGAAATGCACAAATGCTGAGAGAGATAATTCCAAAATGTATTGTGATATTTAAGGAAAAGCAAAAAGTAGGTTGTTTGGCTCTGGTAATTATCCAACCACGCGTTAACTTGAGAATTTAAATTTTTCTACTCACCCTATTTTTTGGATCATTAGGCCAGTTGCATCCTCAACATGTTTGTGGCAGGCATATCCACCACACTTAAAACATGTTAGGATCAGTTAGAAGTCCCTTCCCTATAAAATTCCACCAAGCTATTATTAGGGGGTTGTACTAGTGGAAGTCTCTAAACACGGATTTTGGAGTTCATTTTTAGTGCGTGAAATAATTATTCATTTACTATAGTTTTCAAAAATTTTTGCACACATGAACTCTAAAATTTTCATTTTGTTGCGATCTTATATCTTTTTTGTTTACAAGGAAAAATGGGAGAGTGAAAACTCAAGTTTGGGTCTGAAAAAAAAAATTTGAACATCCAAAATGAAAATGCACACATGCTGAGAGAATAATTCCAAAAAGTATCTGCGATTTTTAAGGATAGGCAAAAAGTCGGTTGTTTGGCTCTGGTAAATATCCAACCACACGTTAACTTGAGAATTTAATTTTTTCTACTCCCCGTAATAGTTCATTAGGCCACTTGCATCCTCAACATGCTTGTGGCATGCATATCCACCACACTTAAAACATGATAGGATCAGTAAGAAGTCTCTTTCCTACAAAATTCCACCTAGCTATTATTAGGGGGTTGTACTAGTGGAATTTCCCAAACATGGATTTTTGAGTTCATTTTTTGTGCGTGAAATAATTTTTTATTTATTATAGTTTTCAAATTTTTTTTCACACAAGAGCTCTAAAATTTTCATTTTGTTGCGATCTTATATCTTTTTTTTTTACGAGGAAAAATGGGAGAGTGAAAACTCAAGTTTGGATCGGAAAAAAAAATTTGAACATCCAAAATGGAAATGCACAAATGCTGAGAGAGATAATTCCAAAAAGTATTAGTGATTTTTAAGGATAGGCAAAAAGTGGGTTGTTTGGCTCAGGTAAATATCCAACCACACGTTAACTTGAGAATTTAATTTTTTCTACTCCTCATAATTTTTGGATCATTAGGCCACATGCATCCTCAACATGCTTGTGGCATGCATATCCACCATACTTCAAACATGTTAGGATCAGTTAGAAGTTTCTTTCCTGTAAAGTTCCACTCAGCTGTTATTTGGGGGTTGTACTAGTGGCATTTCCCAAATATGGATTTTGGAGTTCATTTTTAGTGCGTCAAATAATTTTCTATTTATTATAGTTTTCAAATTTTTTTGCACACATGAACTCTAAAATTTTCAATTTGTTGCGATCTTATATCTTTTTGGTTTACAAGGAAAAAAGGGAGACTAAAAACTCGAGTTTGGATCTGAAAAAAAAAATTTGAACATCAAAAAAGGAAAAGCACAAATGCTGAGAGAGATAAATCCAAAAAGTACCTGTGATTTTTAAGGATAGGCAAAAGGTCGGTTGTTTGGTTCTGGTATATATCCAACCCCACGTTAACTTCAGAATTTATTTTTTTCTACTCCCCCAAATTTTTGGTTCATTAGTTCACTTGCATCCTCAACATGCTTGTGGCACGCATATCCACCATAGTTAAAACTTGTTAGGATCAATTAGAAGCCTCTTTCCTATAAAATTCCACCAAGCTATTATTAGGGGGTTGTACTAGTGGAATTTCCCAAACATGGATTTTGGAGTTCATTTTTAGTGAGTGCAATAATTTTTTATTTATTATATTTTTCAAATTTTTTTTCACACATGAACTCTAATATTTTCATTTTGTGGTGATCTTATATCGTTTTTGTTTACGAGGAAAAATTGGAGAGTGAAAACTCAAGTTTGGATCTGAAAAAAAAAATTGAACGTCCAAAATGCAAATGCACATTTGCTGAGAGAGATAATTCCAAAAAGTATGTGTGATTTTTAAGGATAGGCAAAAAGTGGGTTGTTTGGCTCTGGTATATATCCCACCACACCTTAACTTGAGAAATTAATTTTTTCTACTCTGCCTAATTTTTGGATCATTGGGCACTTGCACCCTCAACATGCTTATGGCATGCATATCCACCACACTTAAAACATGATAGGATCAGTTAGAAGTCTCTTTCCTATAAAATTCCACCAAGCTATTAATAGGGGATTGTACGAGTGGAATTTCCCAAACATGGATTTTGGAGTTCATTTTTAGTGCGTGAAATAATTTTCTATTTATTATAGTGTTCAATTTTTTTTTTGCACACATGAACTCTAAAATTTTCATTTTGTTGCGATCTTATATCTTTTTAGTTTACGAGGAAAAATGCTAAAGTAAAAACTCAAGTTTGGATCTGAAAAAAAAAAATTTGAACATCCAAAATGGAAATGCAGAAATGCGGAGACAGATAATTCCAAAAAGTATCTGTGATTTTTAAGGATAGGCAAAAATTGGGTTGTTTGGCTCTAGTAAATATCCAACCACACTACTTGAGAATTTAAAGTTTTCTACTCTACCTAATTTTTGGATCATTAGGCACTTCCATCCTCAACATGCTTGTGGCATGCATATCCACCACACTTAAAACATGATAGGATCAGTTAGAAGTCTGTTTCCTATAAAATTTCACCAAGCTATTAATAGGGGCTTGTACGAGTGGAATTTCCCAAACATGGATTTTGGAGTTCATTGTTAGTGCGTGAAATAATTTTCTATTTATTATAGTTTTCAATTTTTTTTTGCACACATGAACTCTAAAATTTTCATTTTGTTGCGATCTTATATCTTTTTTGTTTACAAGGAAAAATGGGAGAGTGAAAACTCAAGTTTGGGTCTGAAAAAAAAAATTTGAACATCCAAAATGAAAATGCACACATGCTGAGAGAATAATTCCAAAAAGTATCTGCGATTTTTAAGGATAGGCAAAAAGTCGGTTGTTTGGCTCTGGTAAATATCCAACCACACGTTAACTTGAGAATTTAATTTTTTCTACTCCCCGTAATTTTAGTTCATTAGGCCACTTGCATCCTCAACATGCTTGTGGCATGCATATCCACCACACTTAAAACATGTTAGGATCAGTAAGAAGTCTCTTTCCTACAAAATTCCACCTAGCTATTATTAGGGGGTTGTACTAGTGGAATTTCCCAAACATGGATTTTTGAGTTCATTTTTTGTGCGTGAAATAATTTTTTATTTATTATAGTTTTCAAATTTTTTTTCACACATGAGCTCTAAAATTTTCATTTTGTTGCGATCTTATATCTTTTTTTTTTTTACGAGGAAAAATGGGAGAGTGAAAACTCAAGTTTGGATCGGAAAAAAAAATTTGAACATCCAAAATGGAAATGCACAAATGCTGAGAGAGATAATTCCAAAAAGTATTAGTGATTTTTAAGGATAGGCAAAAAGTGGGTTGTTTGGCTCAGGTAAATATCCAACCACACGTTAACTTGAGAATTTAATTTTTTCTACTCCGCATAATTTTTGGATCATTAGGCCACATGCATCCTCAACATGCTTGTGGCATGCATATCCACCATACTTCAAACATGTTAGGATCAATTAGAAGTTTCTTTCCTGTAAAGTTCCACTCAGCTGTTATTTGGGGGTTGTACTAGTGGCATTTCCCAAATATGGATTTTGGAGTTCATTTTTAGTGCGTCAAATAATTTTCTATTTATTATAGTTTTCAAATTTTTTTGCACACATGAACTCTAAAATTTTCAATTTGTTGCGATCTTATATCTTTTTGGTTTACAAGGAAAAAAGGGAGACTAAAATCTCGAGTTTGGATCTGAAAAAAAAATTTGAACATCAAAAAAGGAAAAGCACAAATGCTGAGAGAGATAAATCCAAAAAGTATCTGTGATTTTTAAGGATAGGCAAAAGGTCGGTTGTTTGGTTCTGGTATATATCCAACCCCACGTTAACTTCAGAATTTATTTTTTTCTACTCCCCCAAATTTTTGGTTCATTAGTTCACTTGCATCCTCAACATGCTTGTGGCACGCATATCCACCATAGTTAAAACTTGTTAGGATCAATTAGAAGCCTCTTTCCTATAAAATTCCACCAAGCTATTATTAGGGGGTTGTACTAGTGGAATTTCCCAAACATGGATTTTCGAGTTCATTTTTAGTGAGTGCAATAATTTTTTATTTATTATATTTTTCAAATTTTTTTTCACACATGAACTCTAATATTTTCATTTTGTGGTAATCTTATATCGTTTTTGTTTACAAGGAAAATTGGAGAGTGAAAACTCAAGTTTGGATCTGAAAAAAAAAAAATTGAACGTCCAAAATGCAAATGCACATTTGCTGAGAGAGATAATTCCAAAAAGTATGTGTGATTTTTAAGGATAGGCAAAAAGTGGGTTGTTTGGCTCTGGTATATATCCCACCACACCTTAACTTGAGAAATTAATTTTTTCTACTCTGCCTAATTTTTGGATCATTGGGCACTTGCACCCTCAACATGCTTATGGCATGCATATCCACCACACTTAAAACATGATAGGATCAGTTAGAAGTCTCTTTCCTATAAAATTCCACCAAGCTATTAATAGGGGATTGTACGAGTGGAATTTCCCAAACATGGATTTTGGAGTTCATTGTTAGTGCGTGAAATAATTTTCTATTTATTATAGTTTTCAATTTTTTTTTGCACACATGAACCCTAAAATTTTCATTTTGTTGCGATCTGATATCTTTTTAGTTTACGAGGAAAAATGGGAGAATTAAAACTCAATTTTGGATCTGAAAAAAAAAAATTGAACATCCAAAATGGAAATGCACAAATGATGAGAGAGATAATTCCAAAAAGTATCTGTGATTTCTAAGGATAGGCAAAAAGTGGGTTGTTTGGCTCTGGAAAATTTCCAACCACACGTTAACTTGTGAATTTAATTTTTTCTACTCCCCCAAATTTTGGATCGTTAGGCCACTTGCATCCACAACATGGCATGCTTATCCACAACAGTTAAAACATGTTAGGAACAGATAGAAGTCTCTTCCGTATAAAATTCCACCAAGGTATTATTAGGGGGTTGTACTAGTGAAATTTCCGAAACAAGGATTTTGAAGTTCATTTTTAGGGCGTGAAATAATTTTCTATTTATTATAGATTTAAATTTTTTTTGCATGCATGAACTCTAATATTTTCATTTTGTTGCAATCTTATATCATTTTTGTTTACGAGGAAAAAAGGGAGTGTGAAAACTCAAGTTTGGATCTAAAAATAAAAAATTTGAACATCCAAAATGGAAATGCACAAATGCTGAGAGAGATAATTCCAAAAAGTATCTGTGACTTTTAAGGATAGGCAAATAGTGGGTTCTTTGGCTATGGTATGTCCAACCATACGTTAACTTGAGAATTTAATTTTTTCTACTCCCCCTAATTTTTGGATCTTTAGGCCACTTGCATCGTCGACATGCTTGTGGCTTGCATATCCACGACACTTAAAACATGTTAGGATCAGTTAGAAGTCTCTTTCCTATAAAATTCCACCAAGCTATTATTAGGTGGTTGTACTAGTGGAATTTCCCAAACATGGATTTTGGAGTTCATTTTTAGTGCGTGAAGTAATTTTCTATTTATTATACCTTTCAAATTTTTTTCCACACATGAAATCTAAAATTTTCATTTTGTTGCGATCTTATATCTTTTTTGTTTACGAGGAAAAATGGGAGAGTGAAAACTCATGTTTGGATTTGAAAAAAAAAATTTGAACATCCAAAATGGAAATGCACAAATGCTGAGAGAGATAATTCCATAAAATATCTGTGATTTTTAAGGATAGGCAAAAAGTGGGTTGTTTGGCTTTGGTATATCCAACCCCACGTTAACTTGAGAATTTTATTTTTTCTACTCCCCCTAATTTTTGGATCAATAGGCCACTTGCATCCTCAACATACTTGTGGCATGCATATCCACCACACTTAAAACATGTTAGGATCAGTTAGAAGTCTCTTTCCTATAAAATTCCACCAAGCTATTATTAGGGGGTTGTACTAGTGGAATTTACCAAACATGGATTTTGGAGTTCATTTTTAGTGCATGAAATAATTATCTATTTATTATGGTTTTCAAATTTTTTTGCACACATGAACTCTAATATTTTCATTTTGTGGCGATCTTATATATTTTTTGTTTACGAGGAAAAATTGGATAGTGAAAACTCAAGTTTGGATTTGAAAAAAAAAATTTGAACATCCAAAATGGAAATGCACAAATGCTGAGAGAGGTAATTCCATAAAATATCTGTGATTTTTAAGGATAGGCAAAAAGTGGGTTGTTTGGCTCTGGTATATCCAACCACACGTTAACATGAGAATTTTATTTTTTCTACTCCCCCTAATTTATTGATCAATAGGCCACTTGCATTCTCAACATGCTTGTGGCATGCATATCCACCACACTTAAAACATGTTAGGATCAATTAGAAGTCTTTTTCCTTTAAAATTCCACCAAGCTATTATTAGGGGGTTGTACTCGTGAAATTTCCTAACATGGATTTTGGAGTTCATTTTTAGTGCGTGAAATAATTTTCTATTTATTATAGTTTTCAAATTTTTTTGCACATGAACTCTAAAATTTTATTTTGTTGTGATTTTATATCTTTTTTGTTTACGAGGAAAAATGGGAGAGTGAAAACTCAATTTCTGATTTGAAAAAAAAAATTTGAAGATCAAAAATGGAAATTCACAAATGCTGAGAGAGATATTTCCAAAAAGTACCTATAATTTTTAAGGATAGACAAAAAGTGTGTTGTTTGCCTCTGCTAAATAATATCCAACAAGACGTTAACTTGAGATTCTAATTTTTTGTACTCCCCCAAATTTTTGGATCATTAGGCCACTTGCATCCTCAACATGCTTGCGGCATGCATATCCACCACACTTCAAACATGTTAGGTTCACTTAGAAGTCTCTTTCCTATAAAATTCCACCAAGCTATTATTAGGGGGTTGTACTAGTGGAATTTCCCAAACATGGATTTTAGATTTCATTTTTAGTGTGTGAAATAATTTTCTATAATTATAGATTTCAAATTTCTTTGCACACTTCAACTCTAAAATTTTCATTTTGCGGCGATCTTATATCTTTTTTGTTTACGTGGAAAAATGGGAGAGTGAAAACTCAAGTTTGGATCTGAAAAAAATATTTGAACATTAAATATGGAAATCCACAAATGCTGAGAGAGATAATACCAAAAAGTATCTGTAATTTTTTAGGATAGGCAAAAAGTGGGTTGTTTGGCTCTGGTAAATATCCGACCACAAGTTAACTTGGGAATTTAATTAATTCTACTCCCCCTAATTTTTGGATCATTGGGCCACTGGCATGCTCAACATGTTTGTGGCATACATATTCACCACACTTAAAATATTTTAGGATCAATTAGAAGTCTCTTCCCTTTAAAATTCCACCAAGCTATTATTAGGGGGTTGTACTCGTGGAATTTCCCAAACATGGATTTTGGAGTTCATTTTTAGTGCGTGAAATAATTTTCTATTTATTATAGTTTTCAAATTTTTTTGCACACATGGACTCTAAATTTTTCAATTTGTTGCCATCTTATATCTTTTTTGTTTACGAGGAAAAAAGGGAGAGTAAAAACTCGAGTTTGGATCTGAAAAAAAAAAATTTGAACATCAAAAATGGAAATGCACAAATGCTGAGAGAGATAAATCAAAAAAGTATCTGTGACTTTTAAGGATCGGCAAAAGGTCGGTTGTTTGGCTCTGGTAAATATCCAACCCCACGTTATCTTGAGAATTTATTTTTTTCTGGTCCCCCTACTTTTTGGTTCATTAGGCCACTTGCATCCTCAACATGCTTGTGGCACGCATATCCATCACAGTTAAAACATGTTAGGAACAGTTAGAAGTCTCTTTCCTATAAAATTCCACCAAGCTATTATTAGGGGGTTGTACTAGTGGAATTTCCCAAACATGGATTTTGGAGTTCATTTTTAGTGCATGAAATAATTTTCTATTTATTATAGTTTTCAAATTTTTTTGCAGACATGAACTCTAATATTTTCATTTTATGGGGATCTTATATCTTTTTTGTTTACGAGGAAAAATTGCAGAGTGAAAACTCAAGTTTGGATCTGAAAAAAAAAATTTGAACGTCCAAAATAGAAATGCACAAATGCTGAGACAGATAATTCTAAAAAGTATCAGTGAGTTTTAAGGATAGGCAAAAAGTGGGTTGTTTGGCTCTGGTATAAATCCAACCACACCATAACTTGTGAATTTAAATTTTTCTACTCCCCCTAATTTTTTTATCATTAGGCCACTTGCATCCTCAACATGCTTGTGGCATGCATATCCACCACACTTAAAACATGTTAGGATCAGTTAGAAGTCCCTTTCTTATAAAATTCCACCAAGCTATTTTTAGGGGGTTGTACTAGTGGAATTTCCCAAACATGGATTTTGGAGTCCATTTTTAGTGCGTGAAATAATTTTCTATTTATTATATTTTTCAAATTTTTTTGCACACATGAACTCTAAAATTTTCATTTTGTTGCTATATTATATCTTTTTTGATCACGAGGAAAAATGGGAGAGTGAAAACTCAAGTTTGGATCTGAAAAAAAAAAATTTGAACATCCAAAATGGAAAATGCACAAATGTGGAGACAGATAATTCCAAAAAGTATATGTGATTTTTAAGGATATGCAAAAAGTCGGTTAGTTGGCTCTGGTAAATATCCAACCACACTACTTGAGAATTTAAATTTTTCTACTCTGCCTAATTTTTGGAACATTAGGCACTTGCATCCTCAACATGCTTGTGGCATGCATATCCACCACACTTAAAACATGATAGGATCAGTTAGAAGTCTCTTTCCTATAAAATTTCACCAACCTATTAATAAGGGTTTGTACGAGTGGAATTTCCCAAACATGGATTTTGGAAATCATTTTTAGTGCGTGAAATAATTTTCTATTTATTATAGTTTTCAATTTTTTTTGCACACATGAACTCTAAAATTTTCATTTTGTTGCGATCTTATATTTTTTTTATTTATGAGGAAAAATGGGAGAGTTAAAACTCAAGTTTGAATCTGAAAAAAAAAATTTGAACATCCAAAATGGAAATGCACAAATGCTGAGAGAGATAATTCCAAAAAGTATCTGTGATTTTTACGGATAGGCAAAAAGTGGGTTGTTTGGCTCTTGTAAATATCCAACCACACGTTAACTTGTGAATATAATTTTTTCTACTCCCCATAATTTTGGATCATTAGGCCACTTGCATCCTCAACATGGCATGCATATCCACCACACTTAAAACATGTTAGGATCAGGTAGAAGTCTCTTCCCTATCAAATTCCACTAAGCTATTATTAGGGGGTTGTAGTGGTGGAATTTCCTAAACAAGGATTTTGGAGTTCATTTTGAGTGCGTGAAATAATTTTCTATTTATTATAGATTTAAATTTTTTTTGCACGCATGAACTCAAATATTTTCATTTTGTTGCGATCTTATATCTTTTTTGTTTACGAGGAAAAAACGGCGTGTGAAAACTCAAGTTTGGATCTGAAAAAAAAAAATTTAACATCCAAAATGGAAATGCAAAAATGCTGAGAGAGATAATTCAGAAAAGTATCTGTGATTTTTAAGGATAGGCAAAAAGTGGGTTGTTTGGCTCTAGTAAATATCCAACCACACGTTAACTTGGGAATTTCATTTTTTCTACTCCCCCTAATTTTTGGAACATTAGGCCACTTGCATCCTTAACATGCTTGTGGCATGCATATCTACCACACTTAAAACATGTTAGGATCAGTTAGAAGTCTCTTTCCTATAAAATTCCACCAAGCTATTATTAGGGGGTTGTACTAGTGGAATTTTCCAAACATGGATTTTGGTGTTCATTTTTAGGGTGTGAAATAATTTTCTAATTATTATAGTTTTCAAATTTTTTTGCACACATGGACTCTAAAATTTTCATTTTGTTGCGATCATATATCTTTTTTGTTTACGAGGAAAAATGGGAGAGTGAAAACTTGAGTTTGGATCTGAAAAAGAAAATTTGAACATCCAAAATGGAAATGCACAATTGCTGAGAGAGATAATTCCAAAAAGTATTTGTGATTTTTAATTATAGGCAAAAAGTGGGTTGTTTGGCTTTGGTAAATATCCAACCACACGTTAACTTGAGAATTTAATTTTTTCTACTCCCCCTATTTTTTGGATCATTAGGCCAGTTGCATCCTCGACATGCTTTTGGCATGCATATCCTCCACACTTAAAAAATGTTAGGATTTGTTAAAAGTCCTATAAAATTCCACCAAGCTATTATTAGGGGGTTGTACAACTGGAATTTCCTAAACAAGGATTTTGGAGTTCATTTTTAGTGCGTGAAATAATTTTCTATTTATTATAGTTTTCAAATTTTTTTGCACACATGAAATCTAAAATTTTCATTTTGTTGCGACTTTTATCTTTATTGTTTACGAGGAAAAATGGGAGAGTGAACACTCAAGTTTAGATCTGAAAATGAAAATTTGAACATCCAAAATGGAATTGCACAAATGCTGAGAGAGATAATTCCAAAAAGTATCTGTGATTTTTAAGCATAGGCAAAAAGTGGGTTGTTTGGCTCTGGTAAATATCCAACCACACGTTAACTTGAGAATTTAATTTTTCTAATCCCCTTAATTTTTGGATCATTCGGCCACTTGCATCCTCAACATGCTTGTGGCATGCATATCCACCACACTTAAAACATGTTAGGATCAGTTAGAAGTCTCTTTCCTATAAAATTCCACCAAGCTATTATTAGGGGGTTGTACGAGTGGAATTTCCCAAACATGGATTTTGGAGTTCATTTTTAGTGCGTGAAATAATTTTCTATTTATTATAGTTTTCAAATTTTTTTTCACACATGAACTCTAAAATTTTCATTTTGTTGCGATTCTATATCTTTTTTGTTTACGAGGAAAAATGGGAGAGTGAAAACTTAAGTTTGGATCTGAAAAAAAAATTTGAACATCCAAAATGGAAATGCACATATGCTGAGAGAGATAATTCCAAAAAGTATCTGTGATTTTTAAGGATAGGCAAAAAGTGGGTTGTTTGGCTCTGGTGAATATCCAACCACACGTTAACTTGAGAATTTAATTTTTTCTACTCCCCCTAATTTTTGGATCATTAGGCCACACTCATCCTCAATATGCTTGTGGCATGCGTATCAACCAGACTTCAAACATGTTAGGATCAGTTAGAAATCTCTTTCCTTTTAAATGCTACCAAGCTATTATTAGAAAGTTGTACTAGTGGAATTTCCCAAACATTGATTTTGGAGTTCATTTTTAGTGCGTATAATAATTTTCTATTTATTATACTTTTTAAATTTTTTTGCACACAAGAAATCTAAAATTTTCATTTAGTTGCGATCTTTTATCTTTATTGTTTACGAGGAAAAATGGGAGAGTGAAAACTCAAGTTTGGATCTGAAAATAAAAATTTGAACATCCAAAATGGAAATGCACAAATGCTAAGAGAGATAATTCCAAAAAGTATATGTGATTTTTAAGGATAGGCAAAAAGTGGGTTGTTTGGCTCTTGTAAATATCCAACCACACGTTAACTTGAGAATTTAATTTTTTCTACTCCCCCTAATTTTTTAATCATTCGGCCACTAGCATCCTCAACATGCTTGTGGCATGCATATCCACCACACTTAAAATATGTTAGGATCAGCTAGAAGTCTCTTTCCTATAAAATTCCACCAAGCAATTATTAGGGGGTTGTACGAGTGGAATTTCCCAAACATGGATTTTGGAGTTCATTTTTAGTGCGTGAAATTATTTTTCATTTATTAGAATTTTCAAATTTTTTTGCACAAACGAACTCTAAAATTTTCATTTTGTTGGGATCTTGTGTCTTTTTTGTTTACGAGGAAAAATGGGAGAGTGAAAATTCAAGTATGGATCTGAAAAAAAATTTGAATATCGACAATGAAAATGCACAAATGCTGAAAGAGATAATTCCAAAAAGTATTTGTGAATTTTAAGGAAAGGCAAAAAGTGGGTTGTTCGGCTCTGGTAAATATCCAACCACATGTTAACTTGAGAATTTAAGTTTTTCTACTCCTTGAAATATTTCGATCAAAAGGCCACTTGCATCCTGAACATGTTTGTGGCATGCATATCCACCGTACTTCAAACATGTTAGGATCAGTTAGAAGTCTCTTTCCTATAAAATGCGACCAAGCTATTATTAGGGGGTTGTACTAGTGGAATTTCCCAAACATGGATTTCGGAGTTCATTTTTAGTGCGTGAAATAATTTTCTATTAATTATAGTTTTCAAATTTCTTTGCACACATGAACTCTAAAATTTTCATTTTTTCGCGATCTTATATCTTTTTTTTTTACGAGGAAAAATGGGAGAGTGAAAACTCAATTTTGGATCTGACAAAAAAAATTTGAACATCCAAAATGGAAATGCACAAATGCTGAGAGAGATAATTCCAAAAAGTATCTGTGTTTTTAAGGATAGGCAAAAAGCGGGTTGTTTGGCTCAGGTAAATATTCAACCACACGTTAACTTGAGAATTTAATTTTTTCAACTCCCCCAAATTTTTGGATCATTAGGCCACTTGCATCCTCGACATGCTTGTGGCATGCATATCCTCCACACTTAAAAAATGTTAAGATCAGTTAGAAGTCTCTTTCCTATAAAATTCCACCAAGCTATTATTAGGGGGTTGTACTACTAGAATTTCCTATACAAAGATTTTGGAGTCAATTTTTTGTGCGTGAAATAATTTTCTATTTATTATAGTTTTCAAATTTTTTTGCACACATGAACTCTAAAATTTTCATTTTGTTGCGCTCTTATATCTTGCTTGTTTACGAGGAAAGTTGGGAGAGTGAAAACTCAAGTTTGGATCTGAAAAAAAAAATTTGAACATCCAAAATGGAAATGCACAAATGCTGAGAGAGATTATTCCAAAAAGTATCTGTGATTTTTATGGATAGGCAAAAAGTGGGTTGTTTGGCTCTGGTAAATATCCAACCACACGTTAACTTGAGAATTTAATTTTTTCTAATCCCCCTTATTTTTGGATCCTTAGGTCTCTTGCATCCTCAACATGCTTGTGGCATGCATATCCACCACACTTCAAACATGTTAGGATCAGTAAGAAGTCTCTTTCCTTTAAAATTCCACCAAGCTATTATTAGGGGGTTGTACTAGTGGAATTTCCCAAACGTTGTTTTTGGAGTTCATTATTAGTGCCTGAAAAAATTTTCTATTTATTGTAGTTTCAAATTTTTTTGCACACATGAACTCTTAAATTTTCATTTTGTAGCGATTCTATATCTTTCTTGTTTACGTGGAAAAATGGGAGAGGGAAAACTCAAGTTTGGATGTAAAAAAAAAAATTTGAACATCCAAAATGGAAATGCACAAATGCTGAGAGAGATAATTCCAAAAAGTATCTGTGACTTTTAAGGATAGGCAAAAACTGGGTTATTTGGCTCTGGTAAATATCCCACCACACATTAACTTGAGAATTTAATTTTTTCTACTCCCCTAATTTTTGGATGATTAGGCCACTTGCATCCTCAACGTGATTGTAGCATGCATATCCACCACACTTAAAACCTGTTAGGATCAGTTACAAATCTCTTTCCTATAAAATTCCACCAAGCTATTAATAGGGGGTTGTACTAATGGAATTTCCCTAACATGGATTTTGCAGTTCATTTTTAGTGCGTGTAATAATTTTCTATTTATTGTAGTTTTCAAATTTTTTTGCCCACATGTACTCTTAAATTTTCATTTTGTTGCGATCTTATATCTTTTTTGTTTACGAGGAAAAATGGGAGAGTGGAAACTCAAGTTTAGATCTAAAAAAAAATTTGAACATCAAAAATGGAAATGCACAAATGCTGAGAGAGATAATTCCAAAAAGTATCTGTGATTTTTAAGGATACGCAAAAAGTGGGTTGTTTGGCTCTGGTAAATATACAACCACACGTTAACTTGAGAATTTAATTTTTTCTACTCCCAGTAATTTCGGGATCATTAGGCCACTTGCATCCTCAACGTGCTTGTGGCATGCATATCCACCACACTTAAAACATGTTAGGATCAGTTAGAAGTCTCTTTCCTATAAAATTCCACCAAGCTATTATTAGGGGGTTGTACTAGTGGAATTTCCCAAACATGAATTTTGGAGTTCATTTTTAGTGCGTGAAATAATTTTCTATTCATTATAGTTTTCAAATTTTTTTGCACACATGAACTCTAAAATTTTCATTTTGTTGCGATTCTATATCTTTTTTGTTTACGAGGAAAAATAGGAGAGTGAAAACTTAAGTTTGGATCTGAAAAAAAAATTTGAGCATCCAAAATGGAAATGCACATATGCTGAGAGACATAATTCCAAAAAGTATCTGTGATTTTGAAGGATAGGAGAAAAGTGGGTTGTTTGGCTCTGGTAAATATCCAACCACATGTTAACTTGAGAATTTAATTTTTTCTACTCCCCCTAATTTTTGGATCATTAGGCCACTTGCATCCTCAACATGCTTGTGGCATGCGTATCCACCAGACTTAAAACATGTTAGGATCAGATAGAAATCTCTTTCCTTTAAAATTCCACAAAGCTATTATTAGAAGGTTGTACTAGTGGAATTTCCCAAACATGGATTTTGGAGTTCATTTTTAGTGCGTGAAATAATTTTCTATTTATTATACTTTTCAATTTTTTTTGCACACATGAAATTTAAAATTTTCATTTGGTTGCGATCTTTTATCTTTATTGTTTACGAGCAAAAATGGGAGAGTGAAAACTCAAGTTTGGATTTGAAAATAAACATTTGAACATCCAAAATGGAATTGCACAAATGCTGAGCGAGATAATTCCAAAAAGTATCTGTGATTTTTAAGGATAGGCAAAAAGTGGGTTGTTTGGCTCTGGTATATATCCAACCACATGATAACTTGAGAATTGAATTTTTTCTACTCCCCCTAATTTGTGGATCATTAGGCCACTTGCATCCTAAACATGCTTGAGGCATGCATATCCACCACACTTAAAACATGTTATGATCAGTTATAAGTCTCTCTCCTACAAAATTCCACCAAGCTATTATTAAGGGGTTGTACAAGTGGAATTTCCCAAACATGGATTTTGGAGTTCATTTTTAGTGCAGGAAATAATTTTCTATTTATTAATGTTTTCAAATTTTTTTGCACACATGAACTCTAAAATTTTCATTTTGTTGTGATCTTATATGTTTTTTTGTTTACGAGGAAAAATGGGAGAGTGAAAACTCAAGTTTGGATGTGAACAAAAAAAATAGAACATCCAAAATGGAAATGCACAAATGCCAAGAGAGATAATTCCATAAAGTATCTGTGATTTTTAAGGATAGGCAAAAAGTGGTTTGTTTGGCTCTAGTAAATATGCAACCACACATTAAGTTGAGAATTTAATTTTTTCTACTCTTCCTAATTTTTGGATCTTTAGTCCACTTGCATCCTCAACATGCTTGTGGCATGCATATCCACCACATTTAAAACATTTTAGGATCAGTAATAAGTCTATTTCCAATAAAATTTCACCAAGCTATTATTAAGGGGTTGTACTTGTGGAATTTCCCACACATGGATTTTGGAATTCATTTTTAGTGCATGAAATAATTTTATATTTATTATAGTTTTCAAATTTTTTTGCACACATGAACTCTAAAATCTTCATTTTGTTGCGATCTTATATCTCTTTTTTCACGAGGAAAAATGGGAGAGTGAAAACTCAAGTTTGGATCTGAAAAAACAAATTTGCACATCCAAAATGGAAATGCACAAATGATGAGAGAGATAATTCCAAAAAGTATCTGTGATTTTTAAGGATAGGCAAAAAGTAAGTTGTTTGGCTCTCGTAAATATTCAACCACACATTAACTTGTGAATTTAATTTTTCTACTCCCCCTAATTTTTGGATCATTAGGCCACTTGCATCCTCAACATGTTTGTGGCATAGATATCCACCACACTTAAAACATGTTAGGATCAGTTAGAAGTCTCTTTCCTATAAAATTCCACCAAGTTATTATTAGGAATTTGTACTAGTGGAGTTTCCCAAACATTGATTTCGGAGTTCATTTTTAGTGCGTGAAATAATTTTCTAATTATTATAGTTTTCAAATTTTTTTGCACACATGAACTCTAAAATTTTAAATTTGTTGTGATCTTATATCTTTTTTGTTTACGAACAAAAATGGGAGAGTCCAACTCAAGTTTGGATCTAAAAAAAAAAAAAATTGAACATCCAAAATGGAAATGCACAATGCTGAGTGAGATAATTCCAAAAAGTATCTGTGATTTTTAAAGATAGGCAAAAAGTGGGTTGTTTGGCTCTGGTAAATATCCAACCACACGTTAACTAGAAAATTTAATTTTTTCTACTCCCCCTAATTTTTGGATCTTTAGGCCACTTACATCCTCAACATCTTTTTGGTATGCTTTCCACCACACTTAAAACATGTTAGGATCAGTTAGAAGTTTCTTTCCTATAAAATTCCACCAAGCTATTATTAGGGGGTTGTACTAGTGGAGTTTCCCAAACATGGATTTTGGAGTTCATTTTTAGTGCGTGAAATAATTTTCTATTTATTATAGTTTTCAAATTTTTTGCACACATGAATTCTAAAATTTTAATTTGTTGCGATCTTATATCTTTTTTTTTTTACGAGGAAAAATTGGAGAGTAAAAACTCAAGTTTGGATCTGAAAAAAAAAATTTGAACATCCAAAATTGAAATGCACAAATACTGAGAGAGATAATTCCAAAAAGTATCTACGATTTTTAAGCATAGACAAAAAGTGGTTTGTTTGGCTCTGGTAAATATCCAACCACATGTTAACTTCAGAATTTAATTTTTTCTTCTCCCCCTAATTTTTGGATCATTAGGCCGGTTGCATCCTCAACATGCTTGTGGCATGCATATCCACCACACTTAAAACAGGTTAGGATTAGTTAGAAGTCTTTTTCCTATAAAATTCCACCAAGCTTTTATTAGGGGGTTGTTCTAGTGGAGTTTCCCAAACATGGATTTTGGAGTTCATTTTTAGTGCGTGAAATAATTTTCTATTTATTATAGTTTTCAAATTTTTGTGACACATGAACTCTAAAATTTTCATTTTGATGCGATCTTATATCTCTGTTATTTACGTGGAAAAATGGGAGAGTGAAAACTCAAGTTTGGTTCTGAAAAAAAAAATTTGAACATCCAAAATGGAAATGCACAAATGCTGAGAGAGATAATTCCAAAAAGTATCTGTGATTTTTAAGGATAGGAAAAAGTGGGTTGTTTCGCTCTTGTAAATATCTAGCCACATGTTAACTTGAGAATTTAATTTTCTCTACTCCCCCTAATTTTTTTATCATTAGGCGACTTGCATCCTCAACATATTTGTAGCATGCATATCCACCACACTTAAAACATGTTAGTATCAGTTAGAAGTCTCATTCCTATAAAATTCCACCAAACTATTATTAGGGTGTTGTACCAGTGGAGTTTCCCAAACATGGATTTTGGAGTTCATTTTTAGTGCGTGAAATAATTTACTATTTATTATAGTTTTCCAATTTTTTGGCACACATGTGCTCTAAAATTTTCATTTTGTTGCGATCTTATATCTTTTTTGTTTACGAGGAAAAATGGGAGAGTAAAAACTCAAGTTTTGACCTGAAAAAAAAATTTGAACATCCAAAATGGAAATGCACAAATGCTGAGAGAGATAATTCCAAATAGTATAAGTGATTTTTAGGGATAAGCAAATAGTGGGTTGTTTGGCTCTAATAAATATCCAACCACACGTTAACTTGAGAATTTAATTTTTTCTACTCCCCTTAATTTTTAGATCATTAGGCCTCTTGCATCCTCAACAAGACTGTGGCTTGCATATCCACCAAACTTCAAACATGTTAGGATCAATTAGAAGTCTGTTTCCTATAAAATTCCACTAAGCTATTATTAGGGTGTTGTACTTGTGGAGTTTCCCAAACATGGATTTTGGAGTTCATTTTTGGTGCGTGAAATAATTTTATTTTTATTATTGTATTCAAATTTTTTTGCACACATGAACTTTAAATTTTTAATTTTGTTGCGATCTTATATCTTTTTTGTTTACGAGGAAAAATGGGATAGTGAAAACTCAAGTTTGGATCTGAAAAAAAAATCTGACCATCCAAAATGGAAATGCACAAATGCTGAGAGTGATAATTCAAAAAAGTATCTGTGATTTTTAAAGATAGGCAAAAAGTGGGTTGTTTGGCTTTGGTAAATATCCAACCACACGTTAACTTGAGAATTTAATTTTTTCTACTCCCCCTAATTTTTGGATCATTAGGCCACTTGCATCCTCAACATATTTGTGGCATGCATATCCACCACACTTAAAACATGTTAGGATCAGTTAGAAGTCTCTTTCCTATAAAATTCCACCAAGTTATTATTAGGAATTTGTACTAGTGGAGTTTCCCAAACATTGATTTCGGAGTTCATTTTTAGTGCGTGAAATAATTTTCTAATTATTATAGTTTTCAAATTTTTTTGCACACATGAACTCTACAATTTTAAATTTGTTGTGATCTTATATCTTTTTTGTTTACGAACAAAAATGGGAGAGTCCAACTCAAGTTTGGATCTAAAAAAAAAAAAAATTGAACATCCAAAATGGAAATGCACAATGCTGAGTGAGATAATTCCAAAAAGTATCTGTGATTTTTAAAGATAGGCAAAAAGTGGGTTGTTTGGCTCTGGTAAATATCCAACCACACGTTAACTAGAAAATTTAATTTTTTCTACTCCCCCTAATTTTTGGATCTTTAGGCCACTTACATCCTCAACATCTTTTTGGTATGCTTTCCACCACACTTAAAACATGTTAGGTTCAGTTAGAAGTTTCTTTCCTATAAAATTCCACCAAGCTATTATTAGGGGGTTGTACTAGTGGAGTTTCCCAAACATGGATTTTGGAGTTCATTTTTAGTGCGTGAAATAATTTTCTATTTATTATAGTTTTCAAATTTTTTGCACACATGAATTCTAAAATTTTAATTTGTTGCGATCTTATATCTTTTTTTTTTTACGAGGAAAAATTGGAGAGTAAAAACTCAAGTTTGGATCTGAAAAAAAAAATTTGAACATCCAAAATTGAAATGCACAAATACTGAGAGAGATAATTCCAAAAAGTATCTACGATTTTTAAGCATAGACAAAAAGTGGTTTGTTTGGCTCTGGTAAATATCCAACCACATGTTAACTTCAGAATTTAATTTTTTCTTCTCCCCCTAATTTTTGGATCATTAGGCCGGTTGCATCCTCAACATGCTTGTGGCATGCATATCCACCACACTTAAAACAGGTTAGGATTAGTTAGAAGTCTTTTTCCTATAAAATTCCACCAAGCTTTTATTAGGGGGTTGTTCTAGTGGAGTTTCCCAAACATGGATTTTGGAGTTCATTTTTAGTGCGTGAAATAATTTTCTATTTATTATAGTTTTCAAATTTTTGTGCACACATGAACTCTAAAATTTTCATTTTGATGCGATCTTATATCTCTGTTATTTACGTGGAAAAATGGGAGAGTGAAAACTCAAGTTTGGTTCTGAAAAAAAAAATTTGAACATCCAAAATGGAAATGCACAAATGCTGAGAGAGATAATTCCAAAAAGTATCTGTGATTTTTAAGGATAGGAAAAAGTGGGTTGTTTCGCTCTTGTAAATATCTAGCCACATGTTAACTTGAGAATTTAATTTTCTCTACTCCCCCTAATTTTTTTATCATTAGGCGACTTGCATCCTCAACATGTTTGTAGCATGCATATCCACCACACTTAAAACATGTTAGTATCAGTTAGAAGTCTCATTCCTATAAAATTCCACCAAACTATTATTAGGGTGTTGTACCAGTGGAGTTTCCCAAACATGGATTTTGGAGTTCATTTTTAGTGCGTGAAATAATTTACTATTTATTATAGTTTTCCAATTTTTTGGCACACATGTGCTCTAAAATTTTCATTTTGTTGCGATCTTATATCTTTTTTGTTTACGAGGAAAAATGGGAGAGTAAAAACTCAAGTTTTGACCTGAAAAAAAAATTTGAACATCCAAAATGGAAATGCACAAATGCTGAGAGAGATAATTCCAAATAGTATAAGTGATTTTTAGGGATAAGCAAATAGTGGGTTGTTTGGCTCTAATAAATATCCAACCACACGTTAACTTGAGAATTTAATTTTTTCTACTCCCCTTAATTTTTAGATCATTAGGCCTCTTGCATCCTCAACAAGACTGTGGCTTGCATATCCACCAAACTTCAAACATGTTAGGATCAATTAGAAGTCTGTTTCCTATAAAATTCCACTAAGCTATTATTAGGGTGTTGTACTTGTGGAGTTTCCCAAACATGGATTTTGGAGTTCATTTTTGGTGCGTGAAATAATTTTATTTTTATTATTGTATTCAAATTTTTTTGCACACATGAACTTTAAATTTTTAATTTTGTTGCGATCTTATATCTTTTTTGTTTACGAGGAAAAATGGGATAGTGAAAACTCAAGTTTGGATCTGAAAAAAAAATCTGACCATCCAAAATGGAAATGCACAAATGCTGAGAGTGATAATTCAAAAAAGTATCTGTGATTTTTAAAGATAGGCAAAAAGTGGGTTGTTTGGCTTTGGTAAATATCCAACCACACGTTAACTTGAGAATTTAATTTTTTCTACTCCCCCTAATTTTTGGATCATTAGGCCACTTGCATCCTCAACATATTTGTGGCATGCATATCCACCACACTTAAAACATGTTACGATCAGTTAGAAGTCTCTTTCCTACAAAATTGCACCAAGCTTTTATTAGGGGTTTGTACTTGTGGAGTTTCCCAAACATGGATTTTGGAGTTCATTTTTAGTGCGTGAAATAATTTTCTATTTATTTTAGTTTTCAAATATTTTTGCACACATGAACTCTAAATTTTTCATTTTGTTACGATCTTATATCTTTTTTGTTAACGAGGAAAAATGGGAGAGTGAAAACTCAAGTTAGGATCTAAAAGAAAAAAAGTGAACATCCAAAATGGAAATGCACAAATGCTGAGAGAGATAATTCCAAAAAGTATCTGTGATTTTTAACGGATAGGCAAAAAATGGGTTGTTTGGCTCTTGCAAATATCCAACCACACGTTAACTTGAGAATTTAATTTTTTCTACCCCCCTTAAGTTTTGGATCATTAGGCCACTTACAACCTCAACATGTTTGTGGCATGGATATCCACCACACTTAAAACATGTTAGGATATTTTAGAAGTCTCTTTCCTATAAAATTCCACCAATCTATTAATAGGGGGTGGTACTAGTGGAGTTTCCCACACATGGATTTTAGAGTTCATTTTTAGTGGGTGAAATAATTTTCTATTTATTATAGTTTTCATTTTTTTTTGCACACATGAACAAAAAATTTTCATTTTGTTGCTATCTTATATTTTTTTTGTTTACGAGGAAAAATGGGAGAGTGAAAACTCAAGTTTGGATCTGAAAAAAAAAAAATTTGAACATCCAAAACGGAAATGCAAAAATGCTGAGAGAGATATTCCAAAAAGTATATGTGATTTTTAAGGATAGGCAAAAAGTGGGTTGTTTGGCTCTCGTAAATATCCAACCACACGTTAACTTGAGAATTTAATTTTTTCTACTCCCCAGATTTTTGGATCATTAGGCCACTTGCATCCTCAACATGTTTGTGGCTTGCATATCCACCACACTTAAAACATGTTAGGATCAGTTCGAAGTCTGTTTCCTATAAAATTCCACCAAGCTATTATTAGGGTGTTGTACTAGTGGAGTTTCCCAAACATGGATTTTGGAGTTCATTTTTGGTGCGTTAAATAATTTTCTATTTATTATTGTTTTCAAATTTTTTTGCCCACATGAACTCTAAAAGTTTCATTTTGTTGCGATCTTATATCTTTTTTTTTTCGAGGAAAAATGGGAGACTGAAACCTCAAGTTTGTTTCTGAAAGAAAAAATTTTGAACATCCAAAATGGAAATGCACAATTGCTGAGAGAGATAATACCAAAAACTATCTATGATTTTTAAGGATAGGCAAAAAGTGGGTTGTTTGGGTCTTATAAATATTCAACAACACGTTAACTTGAGCATTAAATTTTATCTATTGCCCCTAATTTTTGGATCATTAGGCCACTTGCATCCTTAACATGTTTGTTGCATGCATATCCACCACATTTAAAACATGTTAGGATCCGTTAGAAGTTTGTTTCCTATAAAATTCCACCAAGCTATCATGAGGGGGTTGTACCAGTGGAGTTTCCCAAACATGGATTTTGGAGTTAATTTTTATTACGTGAAATAATTTTCTATATATTATAGTTTTTCAATTTTTTTTCCACACATGAACTCTAAAATTTTCATTTTGTTGCGATCTTATCTCTTTTTTGTTTACGAGGAAAAATGGGAGAGTGAAAACTCAAGTTCGAATCTAAAAAAAAAAAATTTGAACATCCAAAATGGAAATGCATAAACACTTAGAGAGATAATTCCAAAAAGTATTTGTGATTTTTAAGGCTAGGCAAAAAGTTGGCCGTTTGGCTCTAGCAAATATCAAACCACACGTTAACTTGAGAATTTAATTTTTACAACTCCCCCTAATTTTTGGATCCTTAGGCAGCTTGCATCCTCAACATGCTTGTGGCATGCGCATCCACCAGACTTAAAACATGTTAGGATCAGTTAGAAATCACCTTCCTTTAAAATTCCACCAAGCTATTATTATAAGGTTGTACTAGTGGAATTTCCCAAACATGGATTTTGGAGTTCATTTTTAGTGCGTGAAATATTTTTCTATTTATTTTACTTATCAAAATTTTTTGCACACATGAACTCTAAAATTTTCATTTTTTTGCGATCTTTAATCTTTATTGTTTACGAGGAAAAAAGGGAGAGTGAAAACTTCAGTTTGGATCTGAAAAAAAAAATTGAACATCCAAAATGGAAATACACAAATGCTGAGAGAGATAATTCAAAAAAGTACCTGTGATTTTTAAGGACTGGCAAAGAGTGGGTTGTTTGGTTCTGATAAATATCCAACCACACGTTAACTTGAGAATTTAATTTTTTCTACTCCTTCTAATTTTTGAAGTATTAGGCCACTTGCATCATCAACAAGTTTGTGGCATGCATATCCACCACACTTAAAACATGTTAGGATCAGTGAGAAGTCTCTTTCCTATAAATTTCCGCCAAGCTATTATTAGGGGTTTGTACCATTGGAGTTTCCCAAACATGGATTTTGGAGTTCATTTTTAGTGCGTGAAATAATTTACTATTTATTATAGTTTTAAAATTTTTTGGCACACAGGAACTAAAAAATATTCATTTTGTTGCAATCTTATATCTTTTTTGTTTACGTGCAAAAATGGGAGTGTGAAAACTCAAATTTGGATCTGAAAAAAAAAATTTGAACATCCAAAATTGAAATGCACAAATGCTGAGAGAGATAATTCCAAAAAGGATCTGTGATTTTTAAGGATAGGCAAAAATTTGGTTGTTTGGGTCTGGTAAATATACATCCACACGTTAACTTGGGAATTTAATTTTTTCTACTCCCCCTAATTTTTGGATCATTAGGTCACTGACATCCTTAACATGCTTGTGGCATGCATATCTACAACACTTAAAACATGTTAGGATCAGTTAGAAGTCTCTTTCCTATAAAATTCCACCAAGCTATTATTAGGGGGTTGTATTAGTGGAATTTCCTAAACAAAGATTTTGGAGTTCATTTTTAGTGTGTGAAATAACTTTCTATTTATTATAGTTTTCAAATTTCTTTGCACACATGAAATTTAAAATTTTCATTTTGTTGCGATCTTTTATCTTTATTGTTTACGAGGAAAAATAGGAGAGTGAAAACTCAAGTTTGGATCTGAAAAGAAAATTTTGAACATCCAAAATGGAAATGCACAAATGCTGAGAGAGATAATTCCAAAAAGTATATGTGATTTTTAAGGATAGGCAAAAAGTGGGTTGTTTGGCTCTGGTAAATATCCAACCACACGTAAACTTGAGAATTTAATTTTTTCTACTCCCCCAAAGTTTTGGATCATTAGGCCACTTGCATCCTCAACATGTTTGTGGCTTGCATATCCACCTCACTTAAAACATGCTAGGATCAGTTAGAAGTTTGTTTCCTATAAAATTCCACCAAGCTATTATTAGGGTGTTGTACTAGTGGAGTTTCCCAAATATGGATTTTGGAGTTCATTTTTGGTACATGAAATAATTTTCTATTTATTATTGTTTTCAAATTTTTTTGCCCACATGAACTCTAAAATTTTCATTTTTTTACGATCTTATATCTTTTTTTTTTACGAGGAAAAATGGAAGACTAAAACCTCAAGTTTGCATCTGAAAGAAAAAATTTTGAACATCCAAACTGGAAATGCACAATTTCTGAGAGAGATAATACCAAAAAGTATCTATGATTTTTAAGGATAGGCAAAAAGTGGGTTGTTTGGCTCTTGTAAATATCCATCCAAATGTTAACTTGAGAAATTAATTTTTTTTACTCCCCCTAATTTTAGGATCATTAGGCCACTTGTATCCTCAACATGTTTTTGGCATGCATATCCACCACACTTAAAACATGTTAGGATCAGTTAGAAGTCTCATTCCTATAAAATACCACGAAGCTATTATTAGGGGGTTGTACTAGTGGAGTTTCCCAAACATTGATTTTGGAGTTCGTTTTTAGTGCGTGAAATAATTTTCTATTTATTAAAATTTTCAAATTTTTTTGCACACATGAACTCTAAAATTTTCATTTTGTTGCGATTTTATATCTTTTTTGTTTACGAGGAAAAAAGGGAGAGTGAAAACTCAAGTTTGGATCTGAAAAAAAAATTGAACATCCAAAAAGGAATGCACAAATGCTGTGAGAGATAATTCTAAAAAGTATTTGTGATTTTTAAGGATAGGCAAAAAGTGGGTTGTTTGGTTCTTGTAAATATCCAACCACACATTAACTTGAGAATTTATTTTTTTCTACTCCCCCAAATTTTTGGATCATTAGGCCACTTGCATCCCCAACATGTTTGTGGCATGCATATCCACCACACTTAAAACATGTTAGGATCAGTTAGAAGTCTTTTTCCTATAAAATTCCACCAAGCTATTATTAGGGGGTTGTACTAGTGGAGTTTCCCTAACAAGGATTTTGGAGTTCATTTTTAGTGCGTGAAAAAATTTTCTATTTATTATAGTTTTCAAATTTTTTGCACACATGAACTCTAAAATTTTCATTTTGTTGCAATCTTATATCTTTTATGTTTACGAGGAAAAATGGGAGAGTCAAAACTCAAGTTTGGATCTGAAAAAAAAAAAATTGAGCATCCAAAATGGAAATGCACAAATGCTGAGAGAGATAATTCCAAAAAGTATTTGTGATTTTTAAGGATAGGCAAAAAGTGGGTTGCTTGGCTCTGGTAAATATCCAACCACACGTTAACTTGAGAATTTAACTTTTTTCTACTCCCCCTAACTTTTGGATCATTAGGCCAATTGCATCCTCAACATGTTTGTCGCATGCATATCCACTACACATAAAACATGCTAGGATCAGTTAGAAGTCACTTTCCTATAAAATTCCTCCAACCTTTTATTAGGGCGTTGTAATAGTGGAGTTTCCCAAACATGGATTTTGGAGTTCATTTTTAGTGCGTGAAATAATTTTCTATTTATTATAGTTTTCAAATTTTTTTGCACACGTGAACTATAAAATTTTCATTTTGTTGCGATCTTATATCTTTTTTGTTTACAAGGAAAAATGGGAGAGTGAAAACTCAAGTTTTGATCTGAAAAAAAAAATTTGAACATCCAAAATGGAAATGCACAAATGCTGAGAGAGATAATTCATAAAAGTATCTGTGATTTTTAAGGATAGGCAAAAAGTGGGTTGTTTGGGTCTGGTAAATATCCAACCACACGTTAACTTGAGAAATTATTTTTTTTACTCCCCCTAATTTTTGGATCATTAGGCCACTTGTATCCTCAACATATTTGTGGCATGCATATCCACCACACTTAAAACATGTTAGGATCAGTTAGAAGTTTCATTCCTATAAAATTCCACGAAGCTATTATTAGGGGGTTGTACTAGTGGAGTTTCCCAAACATTGATTTTGGAGTTCGTTTTTAGTGCGTGAAATAATTTTCTATTTATTAAATTTTTCAAATTTTTTTGCACACATCAACTCTAAAATTTTCATTTTGTTGCGATTTTATATCTTTATTGTTTACGAGGAAAAATGGGAGAGTGAAAACTCAAGTTTGGATCTGAAAAAAAAAATTTGAACATCCAAAATGGAAATGCACAAATGCTGAGAGAGATAATTCCAAAAAGTATCTGTGATTTTTAAGGATAGGCAAAAAATGGGTTGTTTGGCTTTGGTAAATATCGAACCTCACGTTCAGTTGAGAATTTAAGTTTTTTCCACTCCCCCTAACTTTTGGATCATTACGCCAATTGCATCCTCAACATGTTTGTCGCATGCATAACCACTACACTTAAAACATGTTAGGATCATTTAGAAATCACTTTGCTATAAAATTCCACCAAGCTTTTATTAGGGCGTTGTACTAGTAGAGTATCCCAAACATGGATTTTGGAGTTCCTTTTTAGTGCGTGAAATAATTTTCTTTTTATTATAGTTTTCAAATTTTTTTGGACACATGAACTATAAAATTTTCATTTTGTTGCAATCTTATATCTTTATTTTTTACGAGGAAAAATGGGAGAGTGAAAACTCAAGATTGGATCTGAAAAAAAAATTTGAACATCCAAAATGGAAATGCAATAATGCTGAGAGAGATAATTCCAAAAAGTATCTGTGATTTTTAAGGCTAGGCAAAAAGTGGGTTGTTTGGGTCTTGTAAATATTCAACCACACCTTAACTTGAGAATTTAATTTTATCTACTGCCCCTAATTTTTGGATCATTAGGCAACTTGCATCCTCAACATGTTTGTTGCATGCATATCCACCACACTTAAAACATGTTAGGATCCTTTAGAAGTTTGTTTCCTATAAAATTGCACCAAGCTATCATGAGGGGGTTGTACCAGTGGAGTTTCCCAAACATGGATTTTGGAGTTCATTTTTAGTGCGTGAAATAATTTTCTATTTATTATAGTTTTTCAATTTTTTTTCCACACATGAACTCTAAAATTTTCATTTTGTTGCGATTTTATATCTTTTTTGTTTACGAGGAAAAATGGGAGTGTGAAAACTCAAGTTTGGATCTGAAAAAAAAAATTTGAACATCCAAAATTGAAATGCATAAATGCTGAGAGAGATAATTCCAAAAAGTATTTGTGATTTTTAAGGATAGGAAAAAAGTTTGCTGTTTGGCTCTAGTAAATATCCAACCACACATTAACTTGAGAATTTAATTTTTACTACTCCCCCTAATTTTTGGATCATTAGGCCACTTGCATCCTCAACATGTTTGTGGCATGCAAATCCACCACACTTAAAACATGTTAGAATCAGTTAGAAGTTTCTTTCCTATAAAATTCCACCAAGCTATTATTAGGGGGTTGTACTAGTGAAATTTCCAAAACATGAATTTTGTAGTTCATTTTATGTGCGTTAAATAAATTTCTATTTATTATAGTTTTCAATTTTTTTTGCACAAATCAACTCTAAAATTTTAATTTTGTTGTGATGTTATATCTTTTTTGTTTACGAGGAAAATGAGAGAATGAAAACTCAAGTTTGGATCTGAAAATAAAAATTTGAACATCCAAAATGAAAATGCACAAATGCTGAGAGAGATAATTCCAAAAAGTATCTGTGAATTTTAAGGAAAGGCAAAAAGTGGGATATTTGGCTTTGGTAAATATCCAACCACATGTTAACTTGAGAATTTAATTTTTTCTTCTCCTTGAAAATTTTCGATCAAAAGGCCACTTGCATCCTCAACATGTTTGTGGCATGCATATGCACCATACTTAAAACATGTTAGGATCAGTTAGAAGTCTCTTTCCTATAAAATTCCACCTAGCTATTATTAGGGGGTTGTACTAGTGGAATTTCCTCAACATGGATTTTGGAGTTCATTTTTATTGCGTGAAATAATTTTCTATTGATTATAGTTTTCAAATTTCATTGCACACATGAACACTAAAATTTTCATTTTGTTGTGATCTTATATCTTTTTATGTTTACGAGGAAAAATGGGAGATTGAAAACTCAAGTTTGGATCTGAAAAAGAAAATTTGAATATCCAAAATGGAAATGCACTAATGCTGAGAGAGATAATTCCAAAAAGTATCTGTAATTTTTAAGGATAGGCAAAAAGTGGGTTGTTTGGCTCTGGTAAATATCCAACCACACGTTAACTTGAGAATTTAATGTTTTCTACTCCCCGTAATTTTTGGATCATTAGGCCACTTGCATCCTCGACATGCTTGTGGCATGCATATCCACCACACTTAAAAAATGTTAGGATCAGTTAGAAGTCTCTTTCCTATCAAATTCCACCAAGCTATTATTAGGGGGTTGTACTAGTGGAATTTCCTCAACAAGGATTTTGGAGTTCATTTTTTCTGCGTGAAATAATTTTCTATTGATTATAGTTTTCAAATTTCTATGCACACATGAACTCTAAAATTTTCATTTTGTTGCGATCTTATATCTTTTTTGTTTACGAGGAAAAATGGGATGAGAAAACTCAAGTTTGGATCTGAAAAAAAAAATTTGATCATCCAAAAAGGAAATGCACAAATGCTGAGAGAGATAATTCCAAAATGTATCTGTGATTTTTAAGGATGGGCAAAAAGTGGGTTGTTTGGCTTTGGTAAATATCCAACCACACGTTAACTTGAGAATTTAATTTTTTCTACTCCCCCTAATTTTTGGATCATTAGGCCACATGCATCCTCGACATGTTTGTGGCATGCATATCCACCATACTTAAAACATGTTATGATCAGATAGAAGTCTCTTTCCTATAAAATTCCACCAAGCTATTATTAGGGGGTTGTACTAGTGGAATTTCCCAAACATGGATTTTGGAGTTCATTTTTAGTGTGTGAAATAATTTTCTATTTATTATAGTTTTCAAATTTTTTTGCACACATGAATTCTAAAATTTTCATTTTGTTGCGATCTTATATCTTTTTTGTTTACGAGGAAAAATGGGAGAGTGAAAACTCAAGTTTGGATCTGAATAAAAAAATTTGAACATCCAAAAAGGAAATGCACAAATGCTAAGAGAGATAATTCAAAAAAGTATCTGTGATTTTTAAGGACAGGCAAAGAGTGGGTTGTTTGGCTCTGGTAAATATCCAACCACACGTTAACTTGAGAATTTAATTTTCTCTACGCCATCTAATTTTTGAATTATTTGGCCACTTGCATCATCAACATGTTTGTGGCATGCATATCCACCACACTTAAAACATGTTAGGATCAGTTAGAAGTCTCTTTCCTATAAAATTCCAGCAAGCTATTATTAGGGGTTTGTACCGTTGGAGTTTCCCAAACATGGATTTTGGAGTTCATTTTTATAGTTTTCAAATTTTATGGCACACATGAACTAAAAAATTTTCATTTTGTTGCAATCTTATATCTTTTTTGTTTACGAACAAAAATGGGAGTGTGAAAACTCATGTTTGGATCTGAAAAAAAAAAATTTGAACATCCAAAATGGAAATGCACAAATTCTGAGAAATATAATTCCAAAAAGTATCTTTGATTTTTAAGGATAGGCAAAAAGTGGGTTGTTTGGCTCTGGTAAATATACAACCACATGTTAACTTGGGAATTTAATTTTTTCTACTCCCCCTAATTTTTGGATAATTAGGCCACTTGCATCCTTAACATGCTTGTGGCATGCATATCTACCACACTTAAAACATGTTAGGATCAGTTAGAAGACTCTTTCCTATAAAATTCCACCAAGCTATTATTAGGGGGTTGTACTAGTGGAATTTCCCAAACATGGATTTTGGAGTTCATTTTTAGTGCATGAAATAATTTTCTATTGATTGTAGTTTTCAAATTTTTTTGCACACATGAACTCTAAAATTTTCATTTTGTTGCGATCTTATATCTTTTTTGTTTACGAAGAAAAATGGGAGAGTGAAAACTCAAGTTTTGATCTGAAAAAAAAAATTTGAACATCCAAAATGGAAATGCACAAATGCTGAGAGAGATAATTCATAAAAGTATCTATGATTTTTAAGGATAGGCAAAAAGTGGGTTGTTTGGGTCAGGTAAATATCCAACCACACGTTAACTTGAGAATTTAATTTTTTCTACTCCCCCTATTTTTTGGATCATTAGGCCACTTGCATCCTCGACATGCTTGTGGCATGCATATCCACCACACTTAAAAAATGTTAGGATGAGTTAGAAGTCTCTTTCCTATAAATTTCCACCATGCTATTATTAGGGGGTTGTACTAGTGGAATATCCTAAACAAGGATTTTGGAGTTCATTTTTAGTGCGTGAAATAATTTTCAATTTATTATAGTTTTCAAATTTTTTTGTCACATGAAATCTAAAATTTTCATTTTGTTGCGATCTTTTATATTTATTGTTTACGAGGAAAAATTGGAGAGTGAAAACTCAAGTTTGGATCTGAAAATAAAAATTTGAACTTTCAAAATGGAAATGCACAAAGGCTAAGAGTCATAATTCCTAAAAGTATCTATGATTTTAAGGATAGGCAAAAAGTGGGTTGTTTGGCTCTGGTAAATATCCAACCACACGTTTACTTGAGAATTTAATTTTTTCTACTTCCCCTAATTTTTGGATCATTCGGCCACTATCATCCTCAACATCATTGTGGCATGCATATGCAACACACTTAAAACATGTTAGGATCAGTTAGAAGTCTCTTTCTTATAAAATTCCACAAAGCTATTATTAGGGGGTTGTACTTGTGGAATTTCCTAAACAAGGATTTTGGAGTTCATTTTTTGTGCGTGAAATAATTTTCTGTTGATTATAGTTTTCAAATTTCTATGCACACATGAACTCTAAAATATACATTTTGTTGCGATCTTATATCTTTTTTGTTTACGAGGAAAAATGGGAGAGTGAAAACTCAAATTTGGATCTGAAAAAAAAAATTTGAGTATCCACAATGAAAATGCACAAATGCTGAGAGAGATAATTCCAAAAAGTATCTGTGAATTTTAAGGATAGGTAAAAATTGGGTTGTTTGGCTTTGGTAAATATCCAACCACATGTTAACTTGAGAATTTAATTTCATCAACTCCTTGAAATTTTTCGATCAAAAGGCAATTTGCATCCTCAACATGTTTGTGGCATGCATATCCACCATAATTAAAACATGTTAGGATCAGTAAGAAGTCTCTTTCCTATAAAATTTCACCAAGCTATTATTAGGCGGTTGTACTAGTGGAATTTCCCAAAAATGAATTTTGGAGTTCATTTTTAGTGCGTGAAATAATTTTTTATTGATTATTGTTTTCAAATTTCTTTGCACACATGAACTCTAAAATTTTCATTTTGTTGCGATCTTATATCTTTTTTGTTCACGAAGAAAAATGGGAGAGTGAAAACTCAAGTTTGGATTTGAAAAAACAAATTTGAACATCCAAAATCGAAATGCACAAATGCTGTGAGAGATAATTCATAAAAGTATCTGTGATTTTTAAGGATAGGCAAAAAGTGGGTTGTTTGGCTCTGGTAAATATCCAACCCCACATTAACTTGAGAATTTAATTTTTTCTACGCCAACTAATTTTTGCATCATTAGGCCACTTGCATCGTCGACATGCTTGTGGCATGCATATCCACCACACTTAAAAAATGGTAGGATCAGTTACAAGTCCCTTTCCTATAAAATTCCACCAAGCTATTATTAGGGGGCTGTACTAGTGGAATTTCCCAAACTTGGATTTTGGAGTTCATTTTTAGTGCATCAAATAATTTTCTATTTATTATAGTTTTCAAATTTTTTTGCACACATGAACTCTAAAATTTTCATTTTGTTGCGATCTTATATCTTTTTTGTTTACGAGGAAAAATGGGTGAGTGAAAACTCAAGTTTGGATCTGAAAAAAAAATTGAACATCCAAAATGGAAATGCACTAATGCTGAGAAAGATAATTCCATAAAATATCTGTGATTTTTAAGGATAGGCAAAAAGTGGGTTGTTTGGCTCGGGTAAATATCCAACCACACGTTAACTTGAGAATTTAATTTTTTCTACTCCCCCAAATATTTGAATCATTAGGCCACTTGCATCCTCAACATGCTTGTGGCATGCATATCCTCCACACTTAAAACATGTTAGGATCAATTAGAATTCTCTTTCCTTTAAAATTCCACCAAGCTATTATTAGGGGGTTGTACTCGTGGAATTTCCTAACATGGATTTTGGAGTTCACTTTTAGTGCTTGAAATAATTTTCTATTTATTATAGTTTTCAAATTTTTTTGCACACATGAAAACTAAAATTTTCATTTTGTTGTGATTTTATATCTTTTTTGTTCACGAGGAAAAATAGGAGAGTGAAAACTCAAGTTTGGATCTGAAAATAAAAAATTGAATATCCAAAATCGAAATTCGCAAATGCTGGGAGAGATATTTCTAAAAAGTATCTGTGATTTTTAAGGATAGGCAAAAAGTGTGTTGTTTGGCTCCTGTAAATAATATCCAACCACACGTTAACTTGAGATTCTAATTTTTTGTACTCTCCCTAATTTTTGGATCTTTAGGCCACTTGCATCCTCAACATGCTTGTGACATGCATATCCACCACACTTAAAACATGTTAGGATCAGTTAGAAGTCTCTTTCCTATAAAATTTCAGCAAGCTATTATTAGGGGTTTGTACTAGTGGAATTCCCCAAACATGGATTTTGGAGTTCATTTTTAGTGCGTGAAATAATTTTCTATTGATTATAGTTTTCAAATTTCTTTGCACAAATGAAGTCTAAAATTTTCATTTTGTTGCCATCTTATATCTTTTTTGTTTACGAGAAAAAATGGGAGAGTGAAAACTCAAGTTTGGATCTGAAAAAGAAAAATTTAATATCCAAAATGGAAATGAACAAATGTTGAGAGAGATAATACCAAAAAGTATCTGTGATTTTTAAGGATAGGCAAAAAGTGGGTTGTTTGTCTCCAGTAAATATCCAACCACACGTTAACTTGGGAATTTAATTTTTTCTACTCCAGCTAAGTTTTGGATCATTAGGCCACTTGCATGATTAACATGTTTGTGGCTACATATTCACCACACTTAAAACATGCTAGGATCAATTAGAAGTCTCTTTCCTTTAAAATTCCATCAAGCTAATAGTAGGGGGTTGTACTCGTGGAATTTCCTAACATGGATTTTGGAGTTCATTTTTAGAGCATGTAATAATTTTCTATTTATTATTATTTTCAAATTTTTTTGCTCACATGAACTCTAAAATTTTCATTTTGTTGCGATCTTATATCTTTTTTGTTTACGAGGAAAAATGGGAGAGTGAAAACTCAAGTTTGGATCTGAAAAAAAAATTTGAACAACCAAAATGGAAATGCACAAATGATGAGAGAGATAATTCAAAAAAGTATCTGTGATTTTTAAGGATAGGCAAAAAGTGGGTTGTTTGGCTCTGGTAAATAATATCCAACCACATTTAACTTGAGAATTTAATTTTTTTCTACTCCCCCTAATTTTGGGATCATTAGGCCACTTGCATCCTCAACATGCTTGTGGCATGCATATCCACCACACTTAAAACATGTTAGGCTCAGTTAGAAGTCTCTTTCCTATAAAATTCCACCAAGCTATTATTAGGGGGTTGTACTAGTGGCATTTCCCAAAAATGGATTTTGGAGTTTATTTTTAGTCCGTGAAATAATTTTCATTTGATTATAGTTTAAATTCTTTTTGCACACATTAACTCTGAAATTTTTATTTTCTTGGGATCTAATATTTTTTTTGTTTATGAGGAAAAATGGGAGAGTGAAAACTCAAGTTTGGATCTGAAAATAAAAATTTGAACATCCAAAATGGAAATGCACAAATGCTGAGAGAGATAATACCAAAAAGTGGGTTGTTTGGCTCTTTCAAATATCCAACCACATTTAACTTGAGAATTTAATTTTTTCTACTCCCCCTAATTTTTAGATCATTAGGCCACTTGCATCCTACACATGCTTGTGGCATGCATATCCACCACACTTAGAACATGTTATGATCAGTTAGAAGTCTCTGTCCTATAAAATACCACCAAGCTATTATTAGGGGGTTGTACTAGTGGAATTTCCCAAACATGGATTTTGGAGTTCGTTTTTAATGCACAAATAATTTTCTATTGATTATAGTTTTCAAATTTCTTTGCACACATGAACTCTAAAATTTTCATTTTGTTGCGATCTTATATCTTTTTTGTTTACGAGGAAAAATGGGAGAGTGAAAACTCAAGTTTGGATCTGAAAAAAAAACTTAATATCCAAAATGGAAATGCACAAATGCTGAGAGAGATAATGCCAAAAAGTATCTGTGATTTTTAAGGATTGGCAAAAAGTGGGTTATTTGTCTCTAGTAAATATCCAACCACACGTTAACTTGGGAATTTAATTTTTTCTACTCCCCCAAAGTTTTGGATCATTAGGCCACTTGCATGCTCAACATGTTTGTGGCGTACATATTCACCACACTTAAAACATGTTAGGATGAATTAGAAGTCTCTTTCCTTTAAAATTCCATCAAGCTAATAGTAGGGGGTTGTATTCGTGGAATTTCCTAACATGGATTTTGGAGTTCATTTTTAGTGCGTGTAATAATTTTCTATTTATTATTATTTTCAAATTTTTTTGCACACATGAACTCTAAAGTTTTCATTTTGTTGCGATCTAATATCTTTTTTGTTTATGAGAAAAAATGGGAGAGTGAAAACTCAAGTTTGGATCTGAAAAAAAAAATTTGAACAACCAAAATGGAAATGCACAAATGATGAGAGAGATAATTCAAAAAAGTATCTGTGATTTTTAAGGATAGGCAAAAAGTGGGTTGTTTGGCTCTGGTAAATAATATCCAACCACATTTAACTTGAGAATTTAATTTTTTCTACTCCCCCTAATTTTGGGATCATTAGGACACTTGCATCCTCAACATCCTTGTGGCATGCATATCCACCACACTTAAAACATGTTAGGGTCAATTAGAAGTCTCCTTCCTATAAAATTCCACCAAGCTATTATTAGGGGTTTGTACTAGTGGAATTTCCCAAAAATGGATTTTGGAGTTCATGTTTTTGTCCGTGAAATAATTTTCTTTTGATTATAGTTTTAATTTTTTTGGCACACATTAACTCTAAAGTTTTTATTTTGTTGGGATCTTATATCTTTTTTGTTTACGAGGAAAAATGGGAGAGTGAAAACTCAAGTTTGGATCTGAAAATAAAAATTTGAACATCCAAAATGGAAATGCACAAATGCTGAGAGAGATAATACCAAAAAGTGGGTTCTTTGGCTCTTTCAAATATCCAACCACATTTAACTTGAGAATTTAATTTTTTCTACTCCCCCTAATTTTAGGATCATTAGGCCATTAGCATCCTCAACGTGCTTGTGGCATGCATATCCACCACACTTGGAACATTTTATGATCAGTTAGATGTCTCTTTCCAATAAAATTCCACCAAGCTATTATTAGGGGGTTGTACTAGTGGAATTTCCCAAACATGGATTTTGGAGTTCATTTTTAGTGCGTGAAATAATTTTGTATTGATTATAGTTTTAAAATTTCTTTGCAGACATGAATTCTAAAAATTTCATTTTATTGCGATATTATATCTTTTTTGTTTACGAGGAAAAATGGGAGAGTGAAAACTCAAGTTTGGATGTGATGAAAAAAATTTGAACATCCAAAATGGAAATGCACAAATGCCAAGAGAGATAATTCCATAAAGTATCTATGATTTTTAAGGATAGGAAAAAAGTGGGTTGTTTGGCTGTGGTAAACATCCAACCACACGTTAACTTGAGAATTTAATTTTTTCTACTCCTCCTAATTTTTGGATCATTAGGCCACTTGCATCCTCAACAGGCTTGTGGCATGCATATCCACCACACTTAAAACAAGTTAGGATTAGTTAGAAGTCTATTTCCTATAAAATTCCACCAAGTTATTATTAGGGGGTTGAACTAGTCGAATTTCCCAAACATGGATTTTGGAATTCATTTTTAGTGCGTGAAATAATTTTCTATTTATTATTATTTTCAAATTTTTTTGCACACATGAACTCTAAAATTTTCATTTTGTTGCGATCTTATATCTTTTTTGTTTACGAGGAAAAATGGGAGAGTGAAAACTCAAGTTTGGATCTGAAAAAAAAAAATTTGAACAACCAAAATGGAAATGCACAAGTGATGAGAGAGATAATTCAAAGAAGTATCTGTGATTTTTAAGGATAGGCAAAAAGTGGGTTGTTTGGCTCTGGTAAATAATATCCAACCACATTTAACTTGAGAATTTAATTTTTTCTACTCCCCCTAATTTTGGGATCATTAGGCCACTTGCATTCTCAACATGCTTGTGGCATACATATCCACCACACTTAAAAGATGTTAGGATCAGTTAGAAGTCTCTTTCCTATAAAATTCCACCAAGCTATTAGTAGGGGGTTGTACAAGTGGAATTTTCCAAACATGGATTTTTGAGTTCATTTTTAGTGCGTGAAATAATTTTCTATTGATTATAGTTTTCAAATTTCCTTGCACACATGAACTTTAAAATTTTCATTTTGTTGCGATCTTCTATCTTTTTTGCTTACGAGAAAAAATGAGAGAGTGAAAACTCATGTTTGGATTTGAAAAAAAAAATTTTAATATCCAAAATGGAAATGGACAAATGCTGAGAGAGATAATACCAAAAAGTATCTGTGATTTTTAAGGATAGGCAAAAAGTGGGTTGTTTGTCTCTAGTAAATATCCAACCACACGTTAACTTTGGAATTTAATTTTTTTCTACTCCCCCTAAGTTTTGGATCATTAGGCCACTTGCATCCTCAACATGCTTGTGGCATGCATATCCACCACACTTAAAACATGTTAGGATTAGTTAGAAGTCTATTATTTCCAATAGGAAAGCTATTATTAATTTTTTGGCACACATGAACTCTAAAATTTTCATTTTGTGGCGATCTTATATCTTTTTTGTTTACGAGGTAAAATGGGAGAGTGAAAACTCAAGTTTGGATCTGAAAAAAATAAATTAACAACCAAAATGGAAATGCACAAATGATGAGAGAGATAATTCAAAAAAGTATCTGTAATTTTTAAGGATAGGCAAAAAGTGGGTTGTTTGGCTCTGGTAAATAATATCCAACCACATTTAACTTGAGAATTTAATTTTTTCTACTCCCCCTAATTTTGGGATCATTAGGCCACTTGCATCCTCAACATGCTTGTGGCATGCATATCCACCACACTTAGAACTTGATATGATCAGTTAGAAGTCTCTTTCCGATAAAATTCCACCAAGCTATTATTAGGGGGTTCTACTAGTGGAATTTCCGAAACATGAATTTTGGAGTTCATTTTTAGTGTGTGAAATAATTTTCAATTTATTATAGTTTTCAAATGTTTTTGCACACATGAACTCTAAAATTTTCATTTTGTTGCGATCTTGTATCTTTTTTTTTTACGAGGAAAAATGGGAGAGTGAAAACTCAAGTTTGGATCTGAAAAAAAAAATTTGTACATCCAAAATGGAAATGCACAAATGCTGAGAGAGATAATTCCAAAAAGTATCTGTGATTTTTAAGGATAGGCAAAAGTGGGTTGTTTGGCTCTAGTAATTATCCAACCACACGTTAACTTGAGAATTTAATTTTTTCTTGTCCCCCTAATTTTTGGATCATTAGGCCACTTGCATCCTCAACATGCTTGTGGCAAGCATATCCACCACAATTAAAACATGTTAGCATCAGTTAGAAGTCTCTTTCCTTTAAAATTCCAACAAGCTATTATTAGGGGGTTGTACTAGTGGAATTTCCCAAACGTGGATTTAGGAGTTCATTTTTAGTGCGTGAAATAATTTTCTATTTATGATAGTTTTCAATTTTTTTTGCACACATGAACTCTAAAATTTTCATTTTGTTGTGATCTTATATCTTTTTTGTTTACAGGGAAAAATGGGAGAGTGAAAACTCAAGTTTGGATCTGAAAAAAAAATTTGAACATCCAAAATGGAAATGCACAAATGCTGAGAGAGATAATTCCAAAAAGTATCTGTGATTTTTGAGGATGGGCAAAAAGTGGGTTGTTTGGCTCTGGTAAATATCGAACCACACGTTAACTGGAGAATTTTATTTTTTCTACACCCCCTAATTTTTGGATCATTAGGCCACTTGCATCCTCAACGTGCTTGTGGCATGCATATCCAGCACACTTAAAACATGTTAGGATCAGTTAGAAGTCTCTTTCCTCTCAAATCCCACCAACCTATTATTAGGGGGTTCTACTAGTGGAATTTCCCAAACATGGATTTTGGAGTTTATTTTTAGTGCGTGAAATAATTTTCTATTTATTGTAGTTTTAAAATATTTTTTGCACACATGAACTCTAAAATTTTCATTTTGTTGCGATCTTATGTCTTTTTTGCTTACGAGGAAAATTGGGTGAGAGAAAACTTAAGTTTGGATGTGAAAAAAAAATTTTGAACATCCAAAATGGAAATGCACAAATGCTGAGAGAGATAATTCAAAAAAGGATCTGTGAATTTTAAGGGCAGGCAAAGAGTGGGTTGTTTGGCTCTGGTAAATATCCAACCACACGTTAACTTGAGAATTTAATTTTTTCTACTCCACCTAATTTTCTAATTATTAGGCCACTTGCATCATCAACATGTTTGTGGCATGCATATCCACCACACTTAAAACATGTGAGGATAAGTTAGAAGCCTCTTTCCTATAAAATTCCACCAAGCTATTATTAGGGTTTTGTACCATTGGAGTTTCCCAAACTTGGATTTTGGAGTTCATTTTTAGTGCGTGAAATAATTTACTCTTTATTATTTTTTTCAAATTTTTTAGCACACATGAACTAAAAAATTTTCATTTTGATGGGATCTTATATCTTTTTTGTTTACGAGGAAAAATAGGAGTGTGAAAACTGAAGTTTGGATCTGAAAAAAAAAATTTAACATCCAAAATGGAAATGCACAAATGCTGAGAGAGATAATTCCAAAAAGTATCTGAGATTTTTAAGGATAGGCGAAAAGTGGGTTGTTTGGCTCTGGCAAATATCCAACCACACCTTAACTTGAGCATTTAATTTTTTCTACTCCCCCTAATTTTTGGATCATTACGCGACTTGCTTCCTCAACATGCTTGTGGCATGCATATCCACCACACTTAAAACATGTTAGTATCACTTAGAAGTCTCTTTCCTATAAAATTCCACTAAGCTATGATTAGGGGTTTGTACTAGTGCAATTTCCCAAACATGGATTTTGGAGTTCATTTTTAGTGCGCGAAATAATTTTCTATTTATTATAGTTTTCAAATTTCTTTGCACACATCAAATCTAAAATTTTCATTTTGTTGCGATCTTTTATCTTTATTGTTTACGAGGAAAAATGGGAGAGTGAAAACTCAAGTTTGGATCTGAAAATTAAAATTTGAACATCCAAAATGGAAATGCACAAATGCAGAGAGAGATAATTCCAAAAAGTGTCTGTGATTTTTAAGGATAGGCAAAAAGTGGGTTGTATGGCTCTGGTAAATATCCAACCACACGTTAACTTGAGAATTTCATTTTTTCTACTCCCCCTAATTTTTGGATCATTCGGCCACTTGCATCCTCAACATGCTTGTGGCATTCATATCCACCACACTTAAAACATGCTAGGATCTGTTAGAAGTCTCTTTCCTATAAAATTCCACCAAGCTATTATCAGGGGGTTGTACGAGTGGAATTTCCCAAACATGGATTTTGGAGTTCATTTTTAGTGCATGAAATAATTTTCTATTTATTATAGTTTTCAAATTTTTTTTGAACACTTGAACTCTAAAATATTCATTTTGTTTTAATCTTATATCTTTTTTGTTTACGAGGAAAAATGGGAGCGTGAAAACTCAAGTTTTGATCTAAAAAAAAAATTTTGAATATCCACAATGAAAATGCACAAATGCTGAGAGAGATAATTCCAAAAAGTATCTGTGAATTTTATGGAAAGGCAAAGAGTGGGTTGTTTGGCTCTGGTAAATATCCAACCACATGTTAACTTGAGAATTTAATTTTATCTACTCCTTGAAATTTTTCGATCAAAAGGCCACTTGCATCGTCAACATGTTTGTGGCATGATTATCCACCATACTTAAAACATGTTAGGATCAGTTAGAAGTCTCTTTCCTATAAAATTCCACGAAGCTATTATTAGGTGGTTGTACTAGTGGAATTTCCCAAACATGGACTTTGGAGTTCATTTTTAGTGCGTGAAATAATTTTCTATTGATTATAGTTTTCAAATTTCTTTGCACACATGAACTCTAAAATTTTCATTTTGTTGCGGTCCCATATCTTTTTTGTTTTCAAGGAAAAATGGGAGAGTGAAAACTCAAGTTTGGATCTGAAAAAAAAAAATTTGAACATCCAAAATGGAAATGCACAAATGCTGAGAGAGATAATTCCAAAAAGTTATGGAGAGGAAAAAAGTGGGTTGTTTGGCTCAGGTAAATATCCAACCACACGTTAACTTTAGAATTTAATTTTTTCTAGTCCCCCTAATTTTTGGATCAGTCGGCCACTTGCATCCTCAACATGCTTGTGGCATGCATATCCACCACACTTAAAACATGTTAGGAACTGTTAGAAGTCTCTTTCCTATAAAATTCCACCAAGCTATTATCAGGGGGTTGTACAAGTGGAATTTCCCAAACATGGATTTTGGAGTTCATTTTTAGTGCGTGAAATAATTTTCTATTCATTATCGTTTTCAAATTTTTTTTGAACACATGAACTCTAAAATATTCATTTTTTTGCAATCTTATATCTTTTTTGTTTACGAGGAAAAATGGGAGCGTGAAAACTCAAGTTTGGATCTGAAAAAAAAATTTGAATATCCACAATGAAAATGCACAAATGCTGAGAGAGATAATTCTAAAAAGAATCTGTGAATTTTAAGGAAAGGCAAATAGTGGGTGGTTTGGCTCTGGTAAATATCCAACCACATGTTAACTTGAGAATTTAATTTTTTCTACTCCTTGAAATTTTTCAATCAAAAGGCCACTGGCATCCTCAACATGTTTGTGGCATGCATATCCACCATACTTAAAACATGTTAGGATCAGTTAGAAGTCTCTTTCCTATAAAATTCCACGAAACTATTATTAGGGGGTAGTACTAGTGGAATTTCCCAAACATGGATTTTGGAGTTCATTTTTAGTTCGCAAAATAATTTTCTATTGATTATAGTTTTCAAATTTCTTTGCACACATGAACTCTAAAATTTTCATTTTCTTGCGGTCCCATATCTTTTTTGTTTACGAGGAAAAATGGGAGACTGAAAACTCAAGTTTGGATCTGAAAAAAAAAATTTGAATATCCAAAATGGAAATGCACAAATGCTGAGATAGATAATTCCAAAAAGTATCTGTGATTTTCATGGAGAGGCAAAAAGTGGGTTGTTTGGCTCTGGTAAATAACCAACCACACGTTAACCTGAGAATTGAATTTTTTCTAGTCCCCCTAATTTTTGTATCATTAGGCCACTTGCATCCTCGACATGCTTGTGGCATGCTTATCCACCACACTTAAAAAATGTTAGGATCAGTTAGAAGTCTCTTTCCTATAAAATTCCACCAAGCTATTATTAGGGGGTTCTACTAGTGGAATTTCCTAAACATGCATTTTGGAGTTCACTTTTAGTGCGTGAAATAAGTTTCTAATGATTATAGTTTTCAAATTTCTTTGCACACATGAACTCTAAAATTTTCATTTTGTTGCGATCTTATATCTTTTTTGTTTATGAGGAAAAAAGGGAGAGTGAAAACTCAAGTTTGGATCTGAAAAAAAAAATTTGAACAACCAAAATGGAAATGCCCAAATGCTGAGAGAGATAATTCAAAAAAGTATCTATGATTTTTAAGGATAGGCAAAAAGTGGGTTGTTTGGCTCTGGTAAATAATATCCAACCACATTGAACTTGAGAATTTAATTTTTTCTACACCCCCTAATTTTGGGATTATTAGGCCACTTGCATCCTCAACATGCTTGTGGCATGCATATCCACCACACTTAAAACATGTTAAGATCAGTTGGAAGTCTCTTTCCTATAAAATTCCACCAAGCTATTATTAGGGGGTTGTACTAGTGGAATTTCCCAAAAACTGATTTTAGAGTTCATTTTTAGTCCGTGAAATAATTTTCTTTTGATTATAGTTTTAATTTTTTTTGCACACATTAACTCTAAAATTTTTATTTTGTTGGCATCTTATATCTTTTTTGTTTATGAGGAAAAATGGGATAGTGAAAACTCAAGTTTGGATCTGAAAATAAAAATTTGAACATCCATAATGTAAATGAACAAATGCTGAGAGAGATAATACCAAAAAGTGGGTTGTTTGGCTCTTGCAAATATCTAACCGCATTTAACTTGAGAATTTAATTTTTTCTACTCCCCCTAATTTTAGGATCATTAGGCCCCTTGCATCCTCAACATGCTTGTGGCTTGCATATCCACCACACTTAGAACTTGTTATAATCAGTTAGAAGTCTCTTTCCTATAAAATTCCACCGTGCTTTTATTAGGGGGTTGTACTAGTGGAATTTTCCAAACATGGATTTTGGAGTTCATTTTTAGTGCGTGAAATAATTTTCAATTTATTATAGTTTTCAAATGTTTTTGCACATATGAACTCTAAAATTTTCATTTTTTTACGATCTTATATCTTTTTTGTTTACGAGGAAAAATGGGTGAGAGAAAACTCATGTTTGGATCTGAAAAAAAAAAATTGAACATCCAAAATGGAAATGCACAAATGCTGAGAGAGATAATTCAAAAAAGTATCTATGATTTTTAAGGATAGGCAAAAAGTGGGTTGTTTGGCTCTAGTAAATATCCAACCACACGTTAACTTGAGAATTTAATTTTTTCTTCTCCCCCTAATTTTTGGATCATTAGGCCACTTGCCTCCTGAACATGCTTGTGGCAAGCATATCCACCACACTTAAAACATGTTAGCATCAGTCAGAAGTCTCTTTCCTTTAAAATTCCAAAGAGCTATTATTAGGGGGTTGTACTAGTGGAATTTCCAAAACAAGGATTTAGGAGTTCATTTTTATTGTGTAAAATAATTTTCTATTTATTATAGTTTTCAAATTTTTTTGCACACATGAACTCTAAAATTTTCATTTTGTTGCGATCTTATATCTTTTTTGTTTACAGGGAAAAATGGGAGAGTGAAAACTCAAGTTTGGATCTGAAAAAAAAATTTGAACATCCAAAATGGAAATGAACAAATGCTGAGAGAGATAATTCCAAAAAGTATCTGTGATTTTTTAGGATAGGGAAAAAGTGGGTTGTTTGGCTCTAGTAAATATCCAACCACATGTTAACCGGAGAATTTAATTTTTTCTAGTCCCCCTAATTTTTGGATCATTAGGCCACTTGCATCCTCGACATGCTTGTGGCATGCTTATCCACCACACTTAAAAAATGTTAGGATCAATTAGAAGTCTCTTTCTTCTAAAATTCCACCAAGCTATTATTAGGGAGTTCTACTAGTGGAATTTCCTAAACATGGATTTTGGAGTTCATTTTTAGTGCGTGAAATAGTTTTCTATTGATTATAGTTTTCAAATTTCTTTGCATACATAAACTCTAAAATTTTCATTTTGTTGCGATCTTATATCTTTTTTGTTTACGAGGGAAAAAGGGAGAGTGAAAACACAAGTTTGGATCTGAAAAAAAAAATTTGAACAACCAAAATGGAAATGCACAAATGCTGAGAGAGAGATAATTCAAAAAAGTATCTTTGATTTTTAAGGATAGGAAAAAAGTGGGTTGTTTGGCTCTGGTAAATAATATCCAACCACATTTAACTTGAGAATTTAATTTTTTCTACACCCCCTAATTTTGGGATCATTAGGCCACTTGCATCCTCAACATGCTTGTGGCATGCATATCCACCACACTTAAAACATGTTAAGATCAGTTGGAAGTCTCTTTCCTATAAAATTCCACCAAGTTATTATTAGGGGGTTGTACTAGTGGAATTTCCCAAAAACTGATTTTGGAGTTCATTTTTAGTCCGTGAAATAATTTTCTTTTGATTATAGTTTTAATTTTTTTTTGTAGACATTAACTCTAAAATTTTTATTTTGTTGGCATCTTATATCTTTTTTGTTTATGAGCAAAAATGGGAGAGTGAAAACTCAAGTTTGGATCTGAAAATAAAAATTTGAACATCCATAATGTAAATGCACAAATGCTGAGAGAGATAAGACCAAAAAGTGGGTTGTTTGGCTCTAGTAAATATCCAACCACACGTTAACTTGAGAATTTAATTTTTTCTACTCCCCCTAATTTTAGGATCATTAGGCCACTTGCATCCTCAACATGCTTGTGGCATGCATATCCACCACACTTAGAACTTGTTATGATCAGTTAGAAGTCTCTTTCCTATAAAATTCTACCATGCTATTATTAGGGGGTTGTACTAGTGGAATTTCCCAAACAAGGATTTTGGAGTTCATTTTTAGTGCGTGAAATAATTTCCAATTTATTATAGTTTTCAAATGTTTTTGCACACATGAACTCTAAAATTTTCATTTTGTTGTGATCTTATATCTTTTTTGTTTACGAGGAAAAATGGGAGAGAGAAAACTCAAGTTTGGATGCGAAAAAAAAAATTTGAACATCCAAAATGGAAATGCACAAATGCTGAGAGAGATAATTCAAAAAGTATCTGTGAATTTTAAGGACAGGCAAAGAGTGGGTTGTTTGGCTCTAGTTAATATCCAACCACACGTTAACTTGAGAATTTAATTTTTTCTACTCCACCTAATTTTTGAATTATTAGGCCACTTGCATCATCAACATGTTTGTGGCATGCATATCAACCACACTTAAAACATGTTAGGATCAGTAAGAAGCCTCTTTCCTATATAATTCCACCAAGCTATTATTAGGGTTTTGTACCATTGGAGTTTCCCAAACATGGATTTTGGTGTTCATTTTTAGTGCGTGAAATAATTTACTATTTATTATTGTTTTCAATTTTTTTCGCACACATGAACTAAAAAATTTTCATTTTGTTGCGATCTTATATCTTTTTTGTTTACGAGGAAAAATGGGAGTGTGAAAACTCAAGTTTGGATCTGAAAAAAAAAATTTCAACATCCAAAATGGAAATGCACAAATGCTGAAAGAGATATTTCCAAAAAGTATCTGTGATTTTTAAGGATAGGCAAAAAGTGGGTTGTTTGGCTCTGGTAAATATCCAACCACACGTTAACTTGAGCATTTAATTTTTCCTACACCCCCTAATTTTTGGATCATTAGGCCACTTGCTTCGTCAACATGCTTGTGGCATGCATATCCACCACACTTAAAACATGTTAGTATCACTTAGAAGTCTCTTTCCTATAAAATTCCACCAAGCTATGATTAGGGGGTTGTACTAGTGCAATTTCCCAGACATGGATTTTGGAGTTCATTTTTAGTGCGTGAAATAATTTTCCATTTATTATAGTTTTCAAAATTTTTTTGAACACATGAACTCTAAAATATTCGTTTTGTTGCCATCCTAAATCTATTTTGTTTACGAGGAAAAATGGGAGCGTGAAAACTCAAGTTTGGATCTGAAAAAAAAAATTTGAATATCCACAATGAAAATGCACAAATGCTGAGAGAGATAATTCCAAAAAGTAACTGTAAATTTTAAGGAAAGGGAAAAAGTGGGTTCTTTGGCTCTAGTAAATATCCAATCACATGTTAACTTGAAAATTTAATTTTTTCTACACCTTGAAATTTTTCAATCAAAAGGCCACTTGCATCCTCAACATGTTTGTGGCATGCATATCCGCCATACTTAAAACATGTTAGGATCAGTTAGAAGTCTCTTTCCTATAAAATTCCACGAAGCTATTATTAGGGGGTTGAACTAGTGGAATTTCCCAAACATGGATTTTGGAGTTCATTTTTAGAGCGTGAAATAATTTTCTATTGATTATAGTTTTCAAATTTCTTTGCACACATGAACTCAAAAATTTTCATTTTGTTGCGGACCTATATCTTTTTTGTGTACGAGGAAAAATTGGGAGAGTGAAAACTCAAGTTAGGATCTGAAAAAAAAAAATTTGAACATCCAAAATGGAAATGCACAAATGCTGAGAGAGATAATTCCAAAAAGTATCTTTGATTTTTATGGAGAGGCTAAAAGTGGGTTGTTTGGCTCTGGTAAATATCCAACCACACGTTAACTTGAGAATTTAATTTTTTCTAGTCCCCCAAATTTTTGGATCATTAGGGCACTTGCATCTTCGACATGCTTGTGGCTTGCTTATCCACCACACTTAAAAAATGTTAGGATTAGTTAGAAGTCTCTTTCCTATAAAATTCCACCAAGCTATTATTAGGGGGTTGTACTAGTGGAATTTCCTAAACAAGGATTTTGGAGTTCATTTTTAGTACGTGAAATAATTTTCTATTGATTATAGTTTTCAAATTTCTTTGCACACATGAACACTAAAATTTTCTTTTTTTTGCAATCTGATATCTTTTTTGTTTACGAGGAAAAAAGGGAGAGTGAAAACTCAAGTTTGGATTTGAAAAAAAAAATTTGAACAACCAAAATGGAAATGCACAATGCAGAGAGAGATAATTCAAAAAAGTATCTGTGATTTTTAAGGATAGGCAAAAAGTGGGTTGTTTGGCTCTGGTAAATAATATCAAACCACATTTAACTTGAGAATTTAATTTTTTCTACTCCCCCTAATTTTGGGATCATTAGGCCAATTGCATCCTCAACATGCTTGTGGCATGCATATCCACCACAATTAAAACATGTTCGGATCAGTTAGAAGTCTCTTTCCTATAAAATTCCACCAAGCTATTATTAGGGGGTTGTTCTAGTGGAATTTCCCAAAAATGGATTTTGGAGTTCATTTTTAGTCCGTGAAATAATTTTCTTTTGATTATAGTTTGAATTTTTTTTGCACACATTAACTCTGAAATTTTTATTTTGTTGCAATCTTATATCTTTTTTATTTATGAGGAAAAATGGGAGAGTGAAAACTCATGTTTGGATCTGAAAAAAAAAATTTGAACATCCAAAATGGAAATGCTCAAATGCTGAGAGAGATAATTCCAAAAAGTATCTGTGATTTTTAAGGATAGGCGAAAAGTGGGTTGTTTGGATCTAGTAAATATCCAACCACACGTTAACTTGAGAATTTAATTTTTTCTTCTCCCCCTAATTTTTGGATCATTAGGCCACTTGCATCCTGAACATGCTTGTGGCAAGCATGTCCACCACATTTAAAACATGTTAGCATCAGTTAGAAGTCTCTTTCCTTTAAAATTCCAAAAAGCTATTATTAGGGGGTTGTACTAGTGGAATTTCCAAAACATGGATTTAGGAGTTCATTTTTAGTGCGTGAAATAATTTTCTATTTATTATAGTTTTCAAATTTTTGTGCACACATGAACTCTAAAATTTTCATTTTGTTGTGATCTTATATCTTTTTTGTTTGCATGGAAAAATGGGAGAGTGAAAACTCAAGTTTGGATCTGAAAAAAAAATTTGAACATCCAAAATGGAAATGCACAAATGCTGAGAGAGATAATTCCAAAAAGTATCTGTGATTTTTTAGGATAGGCAAAAAGTGGGTTGTTTGGCTCTGGTAAAAATCCAACCTCACGTTAACTTGAGAATTTAGTTTTTTCTACACCCCCTATTTTTTGGATCATTAGGCCACTTGCATCCTCAACATGCTTGTGGCATGCATATCCGCCACACTTAAAACATATTAGGATCAGTTAGAAGTCTCTTTGCTATAAAATCCCACCAACCTATTATTAGGGGGTTCTACTAGTGGAATTTCCCAAACATGGATTTTGGAGTTCATTTTTAGTGCGTGAAATAATTTTCTATTTATTGTAGTTTTCAAATATTTTTGCACACAAGAACTCTAAAATATTCATTTTGTTGGGATCTTATATCTTTTTTGTTTACGAGGAAAAATAGGAGAGTAAAAACTGAAGTTTGGATTTGAAAAAAAAAATTTGAACATCCAATATGGAAATGCACAAATGCTGAGAGAGATAATTCCAAAAAGTATCTGTGATTTTTAAGGATAGGCAAAAAGTGGGTTGTTTGGCTCTGGTAGATATCCAACCACACGTTAACTTGAGCATTTAATTTTTTCTACTCCCCCTAATTTTTGGATCATTAGGCCACTTGCATACTTAACATGGTTGTGGCATGCATATCCACCACACTTAAAACATGTTAGTATCACTTAGAAGTCTCTTTACTATAAAATTCCACCAAGATATGATTAGGGGGTTGTACTAGTGCAATTTCCCAAACATGGATTTTGGAGTTCATTTTTAGTGCGTGAAAAAATTTTCTATTTATTTTAGTTTACAAATTTTTTTGCACACATGAAATCTAAAATTTTCATTTTGTTGCGACCTTTTATCTTTATTGTTTGAGGAAAAATGGGAGAGTGAAATCTCAAGTTTGGATCTGAAAATAAAAATTTGAACATCCAAAATGGAAATGCACAAATGCTGAGAGAGATAATTCCAAAAAGTATCTGTGATTTTTAAGGTTAGGCAAAAAGTGGGTTGTTTCGCTCTTGTAAATATCTAGCCACATGTTAACTTGAGAATTTAATTTTCTCTACTCCCCCTAATTTTTTTATCATTAGGCGACTTGCATCCTCAACATGTTTGTAGCATGCATATCCACCACACTTAAAACATGTTAGTATCAGTTAGAAGTCTCATTCCTATAAAATTCCACCAAGCTATTATCAGGGGGTTGTACGAGTGGAATTTCCCAAACATGGATTTTGGAGTTCATTTTTAGTGCGTGAAATTATTTTCTATTTGTTATAGTTTTCAAATTTTTTTTGAACGCATGAACTCTAAAATATTCATTTTGTTGCAATCTTATATCTTTTTTGTTTACGAGGAAAAATGGGAGCTTGAAAACACAAGTTTCGATCTGAAAAAAGAAATTGAATATCCACAATGAAAATGCACAAATGCTGAGAGATATAATTCCAAAAAGTATCTGTGAATTTTAAGGAAAGGCAAAAAGTGGGTTGTTTGGCTCTAGTAAATATCCAACCACATGTTAACTTGAGAATTTAATTTTTTCTACTCCTTGAAATTTTTCGATCAAAAGGCCACTTGCATCCTCAACATGTTTGTGGCATGCATATCCACCATACTTAAAACATGTTAGGATCAGTTAGAAGTCTCTTTCCTATAAAATTCCACCAAGCTATTATTAGGGGGATGTACTAGTGGAATTTTCCAAACATGGATTTTGGAGTTCATTTTTAGTGCGTGAAATAATTTTCTATTGAATATAGTTTTCAAATTTCTTTGCACACATGAACTCTAAAATTTTCTTTTTGTTGCGATCTTTTATCTTTATTGTTTACGAGGAAAAATGGGAGAGTGAAAACTCAAGTTTGGATCTAAAAATAAAAATTTGAACATCCAAAATGGAAATGGACAAATGCTAAGAGAGATAATTCCGAAAAGTACCTGTGATTTTTAAGGATAGGAAAAAAGTGGGTTGTTTGGCTCTGGTAAATATCCAACCACATGTTAACTTGAGAATTTAATTTTTTCTACTCCCCCTAATTTTTGGATCATTCGGCCACTTGCATCCTCAACATTCTTGTGGCATCCATATCCACCACACTTAAAACATGTTAGGATCTGTTAGAAGTCTCTTTCCTATAAAATTCCACCAAGCTATTATCAGGGGGTTGTACGAGTGGAATTTCCCAAACATGGATTTTGGAGTTCATTTTTAGTACGTGAAATAATTTTCTATTTGTTATAGTTTTCAAATTTTTTTTTGAACACATGAAGTCTAAAATATTCATTTTGTTGCAATCTTATATCTTTTTTGTTTACGAGGAAAAATGGGAGTGTGAAAACTCAAGTTTGGATCTGAAAAAAAAAATTTGAATATCCACAATGAAAATGCACAAATGCTGAGAGAGATAATTGCAAAAAGTATCTGATAATTTTAAGGAAAGGCAAAAAGTGGGTTGTGTGGCTCTGGTAAATATCCAGCCACATGTTAACTTGACAATTTAATTTTTTCTACTCCCTGATTTTTTTCGATCAAATGGCCACTTGCATCCTCAACATGTTTGTGGCATGCATATCCACCATACTTAAAACATGTTTGGATCAGTTAGAAGTCTCTTTCCTATAAAATTCCACCAAGCTATTATTTGGGGGTTGTACTAGTGGAATTTCCCAAAAATTGATTTTGGAGTTCATTTTTAGTGGGTGAAATAATTTTCTATTGATTATAGTTTTCAAATTTCTTTGCACACATGAACTCTAAAATTTTCATTTTTTTGCGGTCCTATATCTTTTTTGTTTATGAGGGAAAATGGGAGAGTGAAAACACAAGCTTGGATCTGAATAAAAATATTTGAACATCCAAAATGGAAACGCACAAATGCTGAGGGAGATAATTCCAAAAAGTATCTATGATTCTTATGCAGAGGCAAAGAGTGGGTTGTTTGGCTCTGGTAAATATCCAACCACACGTTAACTTGAGAATTTAATTTTTTCTAGACCCCTAATTTTTGGATCATTAAGCCACTTGCATCCTCGACATGCTTGTGGCATGCTTATCCACCACACTTAAAAAATGTTAGGATCAGTTAGATGTCTCTTTCCTATAAAATTCCACCAAGCTATTATTAGGGGGTTGTACTAGTGGAATTTCCTAAACAAGGATTTTGGAGTTCATTTTTAGTGCGTGAAATAATTTTCTATTAGTTATAGTTTTCAAAGTTCTTTGCACACATGAACTCTAAAATTTTCATTTTGTTGCGATCTTATATCTTTTTTATTTACGAGGAAAAATGAAAGAGTGAAAACTCAAGTTTGGATCTGAAAAAAGAAATTTGAACATCCAAAATGGAAATGCACAAATGCTGAGAGAGATAATTCCAAAAAGTATCTGTGATTTTTAAGGATAGGCAAAAAGTGGGTTGTTTGGCTCTGGTAAATATCCTACCACACCTTAACTTGAGAATTTAATTGTTTCTACTCCCCCTAATTTTTGGATCATTAGGCCACATGCATCGTCGACATGCTTGTGGCATGTATATCCACCACACTTAAAAAATGTTAGGATCAGTTAGAAGTCTCTTTCCTATAAAATTCCACCAAGCTATTATTAGGGGGTTGTACAAGTGGAATTTCCAAAACAAGGATTTTGGAGTTCATATTTAGTGCATGAAATAATTTTCTATTTATTATAGTTTTCAAATTTTTTTGCACACATGAACTCTAAAATTTTCATTTTGTTGCGATCTTATATCCTTTTTGTTTACGAGGAAAAATGGGAGAGAGAAAACTCAAGTTTGGATATGAAAAAAAAAATTGAACATCCAAAATGCAAATGCACTAATGCTAAGAGTGATAATTCCATAAAATATCTGTGATTTTGAAGGATAGGCAAAAAGTGGGTTGTTTGGCTCTGGTAAATATCCAACCACGCGTTAACTTGAGAATTTAATTTTTTCTACTCCCCCTAATATTTGGATCATTAGGCCAGTTGCATCCTCAACATGCTTTTGGCATGCATATCCACCACACTTAAAACATGTTAGGATCAATTAGAAGTCTCTTTCCTTTAAAATTCCACTAAGCTATTATTAGGGGGTTGTACTCGTGGAATTTCCTAACATGGATTTATGAGTTCACTTTTAGTGCGTGAAATAATTTTCTATTTATTACAGTTTTCAAATTTTTTTGCACACATGAAATCTAAAATTTTTATTTTGTTGTGATTTTATATCTTTTTTGTTTACGAGGAAAAATGGGAGAGTGAAAACTCAAGTTTGGATCTGAAAAAAAAATTTTAATATCCAAAATAGAAATTCACAAATGCTTAGAGAGATAATTCATAAAAGTATCTGTGATTTTTAAGGATAGGCAAAAAGTGCGTTGTTTGGCTCTTGTAAATAATATCCAACCACACGTTAACTTTAGATTCTAATATTTTGTACTCCCCCTAATTTGTGGATCATTAGGCCACTTGCATCCTCAACATGCTTGTGGCATGGATAGCCACCACACTTAAAACATGTTAGGAACAGTTAGAAGTCTCTTTCCTATAAAATTCCACCAAGCTATTATTAGGGAGTTGTACTAGTGGAATTTCCCAAACATGGATTTTGGAGTTCATTTTTTTGTGCGTCAAATAATTTTCTATTGATTATAGTTTTCAAATTTCTTTGCACACATGAAATCTAAAATTTTCATTTTGTTGTGATTTTATCTCTTTTTTGTTTACGAGGAAAAACAGCAGAGAGAAAACTCAAGTTTGGATCTGAAAAAAAAAAATTTAATGTCCAAAATCAAAATTCACAAATGCTAAGAGAGATATTTCATAAAAGTATCTGTGATTTTTAAGGATAGGCAAAAAGTGTGTTGTTTAGCTCTTGTAAATAATATCCAACCACACGTTAACTTTAGATTCTAATTTTTTGTACTCCCCCTAATTTTTGGATCATTAGGCCACTTGCATCCTCAACATGCTTGTAGCATGCATATCCTCCACACTTAAAACATGTTAGGATCAGTTAGAAGTCTCCTTCCTTTAAAATTCCATCAAGCTAATAGTAGGGGGTTGTACTCGTGGAATTTCCTAACGTGGATTTTGGATTTCATTTTTAGTGCGTGAAATAATTTTCTATTTGTTGTAGTTTTCAAAAAAAATTTCCCACATGAACTCTTAAATTTTCATTTTGTTGCAATCTTATATCTTTTTCGTTTACGAGGAAAAACGGGAGAGTGGAAACTCAAGTTTGGATCTAAAAAAAATTTGAACATCCAAAATGGAAATGCACAAATGCTGAGAGAGATAATTCCAAAAAGTATCTGTGATTTTTAAGGATAGGCAAAAAGTGGGTTGTTTGGCTCAGGTAAATATCCAACCACACGTTAACTTGAGAATTCAATTTTTTCTACTCCCCCTAAGTTTTGGATCATTAGGCCACTTGCATCCTCAACATGCTTGTGGCAAGCGTATCCACCAGACTTAAAACATGTTTGGATCAGTTAGAAATCTATTTCCTTTAATATTCCACCAAGGTATTATTAGAAGGTTGTACTAGTGGAATTTCCCAAACATGGATTTTGGAGTTCAATTTTAGTGTGTGAAATAATTTTCTATTTATTATACTTTTCAAAATTTTTTGCACACATGAACTCTAAAATTTTAATTTTGTTGCGATCTTATATCATTTTTGTTTACGAGGAAAAATGGGAGAGTCAGAACACAAGTTTGGATCTGAAAAAAAAAATTTGAACATCCAAAATGGAAATGCACAAATGCTCAGAGAGATAATTCCAAAAAGTATCTGTGATTTTTAAGGGTAGGCAAAAAGTGGGTTGTTTGGCTCTGGTAAATATCCAACCATACGTGAACATGATAATTTAATTTTTTCTACTCCCCCTAATATGTGGATCATTAGGCCACTTGCATCCTCAACATGCTTGTGGCATGCATATCCACCACACTTAAAACATGTTATGATCAATTGGATGTCTCTCTCCTAGAAAATTCCACCAAGCTATTATTAAGGGTTGTGCTAGTGGAAGTTCCCAAACATGGATTTTGGAGTTCATTTTTAGTGCGGGAAATAATTTTCTATTTATTATAGTTTTCAAATTTTTTGTACACATGAACTCTAAAATTTTCATTTTGTCGCAATCTTATATCTATTTTGTTTATGTGGAAAAATGGGAGGGTGAAAACTCAATTTTGGATTTGAAAAGAAAAATTTCAACATCCAAAATGGAAAAGCACAAATGCTCAGAGTGATAATTCCTAAAAGTATCTGTGAGTTTTAAGGATAGGCAAAACGTGGGTTGTTTGGCTCTTGTAAATATCCAACAACACGTTAACTTGAAAATTTACTTTTTTCTACTCCCCCAAATTTTTGGATCATTAGGCCACTTGCATCCTCAACATGCTTGTGGCATGCATATCCACCACTCTTAAAACATGTTAGGATCAGTTAGAAGTCTCTTTCCTACAAAATTTCACCAAGCTATTATTAGGGGGTTGTAGTAGTGGAATTTCCCAAACAGGGATTTTGGAGTTCATTTTTAGTGCGTGAAATAATTTTCTATTTATTGTAGTTTTCAAACTTTTTTGCACACATGAACTCTAAAATTTTCATTTTGTTGGGATCTTATATCTTTTTTGTTTACGAGGAAAAATGGGAGAGTGAAAACTCAAGTTTGGAACTGAAAAAAAAAAATTTGAACATCCAAAATGGAAATGCACAAATGCTGAGAGAGACAATACCAAAAAGTGGGTTGTTTGGCTCTTGCAAATATCCAACCACATTTAACTTGAGAATTTAATTTTTTCTACTCCCCGTAATTTTGGGATCATTAGGCCACTTGCATCCTCAACATGCTTGTGGCATGCATATCTACCACAGTTAGAAGTCTCTTTCCTATAAAATTCCACCAAGCTATTATTAGGGGGTTGTACTAGTGGAATTTCCCAAACATGGATTTTGGAGTTCATTTTTAGTGCGTGAAATAATTTTCTATTTATTATAGTTTTAAATGTTTTTGCACACATGAACTCTAAAATTTTCATTTTGTTGGGATCTTCTATCTTTTTTGTTTACGAGGAAAAATGGGAGAGTGAAAACTCAAGTTTGGATCTGAAAAAAAATATTTGAACATCCAAAATGGAAATGCACAAATGTTGAGAGAGATAATTCCAAAAAAGTATCTTTGATTTTTAAGGATAGGCAAAAAGAGGGTTGTTTGGCTCTAGTAAATATCCAACCACACATTAACTTGAGAATTTAATGTCTTCTTCTCCCCTAATTTTAGGATCATTAGGCCACTTGCATCCTGAACATGCTTGTGGCAAGCATATCCACCACACGTAAAACATGTTAGCATCTGTTAGAAGTCTCTTTCCTTTAAAATTCCAACAAGCTATTAGTAGGGGGTTGTACTAGTGGAATTTCCCAAACATGGATTTAGGAGTTCATTTTTAGTGCGTGAAAAAATTTTCTATTTATTATAGTTTTCAATTTTTTTTGCACACATGAACTCTAAAATTTTCATTTTGTTGCGATCTTATACCTTTTTTTTTATGAGGAAAAATGGGAGAGAGAAAACTCAAGTTTGGATGTGAAAAAAAAAATTTGAACATCCAAAATGGAAATGCACAAATGCTGAGAGAGATAGTTCCAAAAAGTATCTGTGATTTTGAGGGATAGGCAAAATGTGGGTTATTTGGCTCTGGTAATTGTCCAACCACTCGTTAACTTGAGAATTTAATTTTTTGTTCTCCCCCTAATTTCTGGATCATTAGGCCACTTGCATCCTCAAGATGTTTTTGGCATGCATATCCACCACACTTAAAACATGTTAGGTTCAGTTTGAAGTCTCCTTCCTTTAAAATTCCATCAAGCTAATAGTAGGGGGTTGTACTCGTGGAATTTCCTAACATGGATTTTGGAGTTCATTTTTAGTACGTGTAATAATTTTCTATTTATTATTATTTTCAAATTTTTTTGCTCACATGAACTCTAAAATTTTCATTTTGTTGCCATCTTATATCTTTTTTGTTTACGAGGAAAAATGGGATAGTGAAGGTTAAAGTTTGGATCTGAAAAAAAAAATTTTGAACAACCAAAATGGAAATGCACAAATGCTGCGAGAGATAATTCAAAAATTTATCTGTGATTTTTAAGGATAGGCAAAAAGTGGGTTGTTTGGCTCTGGTAAATAATATCCAACCACATTTAACTTGAGAATTTAATTTTTTCTACTCCCCCTAATTTTGGGATCATTAGGCCACTTGCATCCTCAACATGCTTGTTGCATGCATACCCATCCCACTTAAAACATGTTAGGATCAGTTAGAAGTCTCTTTCCTATAAAATTCCTCCAAGCTATTAATAGAGGGGTTGTACTAGTGGAATTTCCCTAACATGGATTTTGGAGTTCATTTTTAGTGCCTAAAATAAATTTCTATTTGTTGTAGTTTTCAAATTTTTTTGCACACATGTACTCTTAAATTTTCATTTTGTTGCGATCTTATATCGTTTTTGTTTACCAGGAAAAATGGGAGAGTGAAAACTCAAGTTTGGATCTAAAAAAAAAATTTGAAGATCCAAAATGGAAATGCACAAATGCTGAGAGACATAATACCAAAAAGTATCTATGATTTTTTGAGGATAGGCAAAAAGTGGGCTGTTTGGCTCTGGTAAATATCGAACCACATGTTAACTTGGGAATTTAAGTTTTTCTACTCCCCCTAATTTTTGGATCATTAGGCCACTTGCATGCTCAACATGTTTGTGGCATACATATTCACCACACTTAAAACATGATAGGATCAATTAGAAGTCTCTTTCCTTTAAAATTCCATCAAGCTAATATTAGGGGGTTGTACTCGTGGAATTTCCTAACATGGATGTTGGAGTTCATTTTTAGTGCGTGTTATAATTTTCTATTTATTATTATTTTCAAATTTTTTTCCACACATGAACTCTAAAGTTTTCATTTTGTTGTGATCTTATTAGATCTTTTTTGTTTACGAGGAAAAATGGGAGAGTGAAAACTCAAGTTTGGATCTGAAAAAAAAAAATTTGAACAAACAAAAAGGAAATGCCCAAATGCTGAGAGAGATAATTCAAAAAAGTATCTGTAATTTTTAAGGATAGGCAAAAAGTGGCTTGTTTGGCTCTAATAAATAATATCCAACCACATTTAACTTGAGAATTTAATTTTTCCTACTCCCCCTAATTTTGGGATCATTAGGCCACTTGCATCCTCAACATGCTTGTGGCATGCATATCCACCACACTCAAAACATGTTATGATCAGTTAGAAGTCTCTTTCCTATAAAATTCCAACAAGCTATTACTAGGGGGTTGTACTAGTGGAATTTCCCAAACAAGGATTTTGGAGTTCATTTTTAGTGCATGAAATAATTTTGTATTTATCATAGTTTTCAAATGTTTTTGCACGCATGAACTCTAAAATTTTCATTTTGTTGCGATCTTATATGTTTTTTGTTTACAAGGAAAACTGGGAGAGTGAAAACTCAAGTTTGGATCTGAAAAAAAAATTTGAACATCCAAAATGGAAATGCACAAATGCTGAGGGAGATAATTCCAAAGAGTTTCTGTGATTTTTAAGGATAGGCAAAAAGTGGGTTGTGTGGCTCTAGTAAATATCCAACCACACGTTAACTTGAGAATTTAACTTTTTCTTCTCCCCCTAAATTTTGGATCATTAGGCCACTTGCATCTTGAACATGCTTGTGGCAAGCATATCCACCACACTTAAAACATGTTAGCATCAGTTAGAAGTCTCTTTCCTTTAAAATTCCAACAAGCTATTGTTAGGGGGTTGTACTAGTGGAATTTCCCAAACATGGATTTAGGAGTTCATTTTTAGTGCGTGAAATAATTTTATATTTATTATAGTTTTCAAATTTTTTTCCACACATGAATTCTAAAATTTTCATTTTGTTGCGATTTTATATCTTTTTTGTGTATGAGGAAAAATGGGAGAGTGAAAACTCAAGTTTGGATCTAAAAAAAAAATTTGAAGATCCAAAATGGAAATGCACAAATGCTGAGAGAGATAATTCCAAAAAGTATCTGTGATTTTTAAAGATAGGCAAAAAGTGGGTTTTTTGGCTCTGCTAAATATCCAACCACACGTTAACTTGAGAATTTAATTTTTTCTACTCCCCTATTTTTTGGATGATTAGGTCAGTTACATCCTCAACATGCTTGTAGCATACATATCCACCACACTTAAAACATGTTAGGATCTGTTAAAAGTCTCTTTCCTATAAAATTCCACCAAGCTATTAATAGGGGGTTGTACTAGTGGAATTTCCCTAACATGGATTTTGGATTTCATTTTTAGTGCCTAAAATAATTTTCTATTTATTGTAGTTTTCAAATTTTTTTGCCCACATGAACTCTTAAATTTTCATTTTGTTGCGATCTTATATCTTTTTTGTTTAGGAGGAAAATCAGGAGAGTAGAAACTCAATTTTGGGTCTAAAAAAAAAATTGAACATCCAAAATGGAAATGCACAAATGCTGAGAGAGATAATTCCAAAAAGTATATGTGATTTTTAAGGATACGCAAAAAGTGGGTTGTTTGGCTCTGGTAAATATCCAACCACACGTTAACTTAAGAATTCAATATTTTCTACTCCCCCTAATTTTTGGATCATTAGGCCACTTGCATCCTCAACATGCTTGTGGCATGCGTATCCACCTGACTTAAAACATGTTAGGATCAGTTAGAAATCTCTTTCCTTTAAAATTCTACCAAGCTATTATTAGAAGGTTGTACTAGTGGAATTTCCTAAGCATGGATTTTGGAGTTCAATTTTAGTGTGTGAAATAATTTTCTATTTATTATACTTTTCAAAAATTTTTGCACACATGAACTCTAAAATTTTAATTTTGTTGCGATCTTATGTCTTTTTTGTTTACGAGAAAAAATGGGAGAGTGAGAACATAAGTTTGAATCTGAAAAAAAAAATTTGAACATCCAAAATGGAAATGCACAAATGCTGAGAGAGATAATTCCAAAAAGTATCTGTGATTTTTAAGGAAAGGCAAAAGGTGGGTTGTTTGGCTCTGGTAAATATCCAACCACACGTGAACATGAGAATTTAATTTTTTCTATTCCCCCTAATTTTTGGATCATTAGGCCACTTGCATCCTCAACATGCTTGTGGCATGCATATCCACCTCACTTAAAACATGTTATGATCAGTTAGAAGTCTCTCTTCTAGAAAATTCCACCAAGCTATTATTAAGGGGTTGTACTAGTGGAATTTCCCAAACATGGATTTTGGAGTTCATTTTTTGTGCGGGAAATAATTTTCTATTTATTATAGTTTTCAATTTTTTTTGCGCACATGAACTCTAAAATTTTCATTTTGTCGCGATCTTATATCTATTTTGTTTACGAGGAAAAATGGGTGGGTGAAAACTCAAGTTTGGATCTGAAAAAAAAAATTTGAACATCCATAATGGAAAAACACAAATGCTAAGAGAGAAAATTCCTAAAAGTATCTGTGATTTTTAAGGATAGGCAAAACTTGGGTTGTTTGGCTCCTGTTAATATCAAACCACACGTTAACTTGAGAATTTAATTTTTTCTACTCGCCTTAATTTTTGGATCATTAGGCCACTTGCATCCTCAACATGCTTGTGGCATGCATATCCACCACTCTCAAAACATGTTAGGATCAGTTAGAAGTCTCTTTCCTACAAAATTCCACCAAGCTATTATTAGGGGGTTGTAGTAGTAGAATTTCCCAGACATGGATTTTGGAGTTCATTTTTAGTGCGTGAAATAATTTTCTATTTATTGTAGTTTACCAATTTTTTTGCACACATGAACTCTAAAATTTTCATTTTGTTGCGATCTTATATGTTTTTTTTTTATGAGCAAAAATGGGAAAGTGAAAACTCAAGTTTGGATGTGAACAAAAAATTTGAACATCAGAATTGGAAATGCACAAATGCCGAGAGAGATAATTCCATAAAGTATCTGTGATTTTTAAGGATAAGCAAAAAGCGGGCCGTTTGGCTCTGGTAAATATCCAACCACACGTTTAAGTTGAGAATTTAATTTTTTCTAGTCTTCCTAATTTTTGGATCATTAGGCCACTTGCATCCTCAACAAGCTTGTGGCAAGCATATCCACCACACTTAAAACATGTTAGGATTAGTTACAAGTCTATTTCCTATAAAATTCCACCAAGCTATTTTGAGGGGGTTGTACTAGTGAAATTTCCCAAACATGGATTTTGGAGTTCATTTTTAGTGCGTGAAATAATTTTCAATTTATTATAGTTTTCAAATTTTTTTGCACACATGAACTCTAAAATTTTCATTTTGTAGCGATCTTATAACTTTTTTGTTTACGAGGAAAAATGGGAGAGGGAAAACTCAAGTTTGGATCTGAAAAAAAAATTTGAACATCCAAAATGGAAATGCACAAATGTTGAGAGAGATAATTCCAAAAAGTATCTGGGATTTTTTAGGATAGGCAAAAAGTGGGTTGTTTGGCTATAGTAAATATCCAACCACACGTTAACTTGAGAATTTAATTTTTTCTACACCCCCTAATTTTTGGATCATTAGGCCACTTGCATCCTCAACATGCTTGTGGCATGCATATCCATCACACTTAAAACATGTTAGGATCAGTTAGAAGTCTCGCTCCTCTAAAATCCCACCAACCTATTATTAGGGGGTTCTACTAGGGGAATTCCCCAAACATGGATTTTGGAGTTCATTTTTAGTGCGTGAAATAATTTTCTATTTATAGTAGTTTTCAAATATTTTTGTACACAAGAACTCTAAAATTTTCATTTTGTTGGGATCTTATGTCTTTTTTATTTACGAGGAAAAATTGGAGTGTGAAAACTGAAGTGTGGATCTGAAAAAAAAATTTGAACATCCAAAATGGAAATGCACAAATGCTGAGAGAGATAATTCCAAAAAGTATCTGTGATTTTTAAGGATAGGCAAAAAGTGGGTTGTTTGGCTCTAGTAAATATCCAACCACACGTTAACTTGAGCATTTAATTTTTTCTACTCCCCCTAATTTTTGGATCATTAGGCCACTTGCATCCTCAACATGCTTGTGGCATGCATATCCACCACACTTAAAACATGTTAATATCACTTAGAAAACTCTTTCCTATAAAATTCCACCAAGCTATGATTAGGGGGTTGTACTAGTGCAATTTCCCAAACATGGATGTTGGAGTTGATTTTTAGTGCGTGAAATAATTTTCTATTTATTATAGTTTTCAAAATTTTTTTCACACATTAAATCTAAAATTTTCATTTTGTTGCGATCTTTTATATTTATTGTTTACGAGGAAAAATGGGAGAGTGAAAACTCAAGTTTGGATCTGAAAATAAAAATTTGAACATCCAAAATGGAAATGCACAAATTCTGAGAGAGATAATTCCAAAAAGTATCCGTGATTTTTAAGGATAGGCCAAAAGTGGGTTGTTTGGCTCTGGTAAATATCCAACCACACGTTAAGTTGAGAATTTTCTTTTTTCTACTCCCCTTAATTTTTCGATCATTCGGCCACTTGCATCCTCAACATGCTTGTGGCATGCATATCCACCACACTTAAAACATGTTAGGATCCGTAAGAAGTCTCTTTCCTATAAAATTCCACCAAGCTATTATCAGCGGGGTTGTACGAGTGGAATTTCCCAAACATGGATTTTGGAGTTCATTTTTAGTGCGTAAAATAATTTTCTATTTGTTATAGTTTTCAAAATTTTTTTGAACACATGATGTCTAAAATATTCATTTTGTTGCAATCTTATATCTTTTTTGTTTACAAGGAAAAATGGGAGCGAGAAAACTTAAGTTTGGATCTGAAAAAAAAAATTTCAACATCCAAAATGGAAATGGACAAATGCTGAGAGAGATAATTCCAAAAAGTATCTGTGAATTTTAAGGAAAGGCAAAAACTGGGTTGTTTTGCTCTGGTAAATATCCAACCACATGTTAACTTGACAATTTAATTTTTTCTACTCCTTGAAATTTTTCGATCAAAAGGCCACTTGCATCTTCAACATGTTTGTGGCATGCATATCCACCATACTTAAAACATGTTAGGATCAGTTAGAAGTCTCTTTCCTATAAAATTCCACGAAGCTATTATTAGGGGGTTGTACTAGTGGAATTTCCCAAACATGGATTTTGGAGTTCATTTTTAGTGCATGAAATAATTTTCTATTGATTATAGTTTTCAAATTTCTTTGAACACATGAACTCTAAAATTTTCATTTTGTTGCGATCTTATATCTTTTTTGTTTACGAGGAAAAATGGGAGAGTGAAAACTCAACTTTGGATCTGAAAAAAAAAAAATTTGAACATCCAAAATGGAAATGCACAAATGATGAGAGAGATAATTCCAAAAAGTATCTGTGATTTTTAAGGATAGGCAAAAAGTGGGTTGTTTGGCTCTTGTAAATATCCTTCCTCACGTTAACTTGACAATTTAATTTTTTCTACTCCCCCTAATTTTTGGATCATTAGGCCACTTGCATCATCGACATGCTTGTGGCATGCATATCCACCACACTTAAAAAATGTTAGGATCAGTTAGAAGTCTCTTTCCTATAAAATTCCACCAAACTATTATTAGGGGGTTGTACTAGTGGAATTTCCCAAACATGGATTTTGGAGTTCATTTTTAGTGCATGAAATAATTTTCTATTTATTATAGGTTTCAAATTTTTTTGGACACATGAACTCTAAAATTTTCATTTTGTTGCGATCTTATATCTTTTTTGTTTACGAGGAAAAATGGGAGAGTGAAAACTCAAGTTTGGATCTGAAAAAAAAAATTGAACATCCAAAATGGAAATGCACTACTGCTAAGAGAGATAATTCCATAAAATATCTGTGATTTTTAAGGATAGGCAAAAAGTGGGTTGTTTGGGTCTGGTAAATATCCAACCACACGTTAACTTGAGAATTTAATTTTTTCTACTCCCTCTAATATTTGGATCATTAGGCCACTTGCATCCTCAACATGCTTTTGGCATGCATATCCACCACACTTAAAACATGTTAGGATCAATTAGAAGTCTCTTTCCATTAAAATTCCACTAAGCTATTATTAGGGGGTTGTACTCGTGGAATTTCCTAATATGGATTTATGAGTTAACTTTTAGTGTGTGAAATAATTTTCTATTTATTATAGTTTTCAAATTTTTTTGCACACATGAAATCTAAAATTTTCATTTTGTTGTGATTTTATATCTTTTTTGTTTACGAGGAAAAATGGGAGAGTGAAAACTCATATTATGATCTGAAAAAAAAACTTTTCATATCCAAAATGGAAATTCACAAATGCTGAGAGAGATATTTCCAAAAAGTATCTGTGATTTTTAAGGATAGGCAAAAAGTGTGTTGTTTGGCTCTTGTAAATAATATCCAACCACACGTTAACTTTAGATTCTAATTTTTTTTACACCCCCTAATTTTTGGATCATTAGGCCACTTGCATCCTCAACATGCTTGTGGCATGCATATCCACCACACTTAAAACATGTTAGGATCAGTTAGAAGTCTCTTTCCTATAAAATTCCACCAAGCTATTATTAGGGGGTTGTACTAGTGGAATTTCGCAAACAAGGATTTTGGAGTTCATTTTTAGTGCGTCAAATAATTTTCTATTGATTATAGTTTTCAAATTTCTTTGCACACATGAAATCTAAAATTTTCTTTTTGTTCTGATTTTATCTCTTTTTTGTTTACGAGGAAAAACGAGTGAGTGAAAACTCAAGTTTGGATCTGAAAAAAAAACTTTTAATATCCAAAACGGAAATTCACAAATGCTTAGAGAGATATTTCATAAAAGTATCTGTGATTTTTAAGGATAGGCAAAAAGTGTGTTGTTTGGCTCTTGTAAATAATATCCAACCACACGTTAACTTTAGATTCTAATTTGTTTTACTCCCCCTAATTTTTGGATCATTAGGCCATTTGCATCCTCAACATGCTTGTGGCATGCATATCTACCACACTTAAAACATGTTAGGATCAGTTAGAATTCTCTTTCCTATAATATTCCACGAAGCTATTATTAGGGGGTTGTACTAGTGGAATTTCCCAAACATGGATTTTGGAGTTCATTTTTAGTGCGTCAAATAATTTTCTATTGATTATAGTTTTCAAATTTCTTTACACACATGAAATCTGAAATTTTCATTTTGATGTGATTTTATCTCTTTTTTGTTTACGAGGAAAAATGGGAGAGTGAAAACTCAAGTTTGGATATGAAAAAAAAAATTTTAATATGCAAAATAGAAATTCACAAATGCCAAGAGAGATATTTCATAAAAGTATCTGTGATTTTTTAGGATAGGAAAAAAGTGTGTTGTTTAGCTTTTGTAAATAATATCCAACCACACGTTAACTTTAGATTCAAATTTTTTGTACTTTCCCTAATTTTTGGATCATTAGGCCACTTGCATCCTCAACATGCTTGTGGCATGCATATCCACCACACTTAAAACATGTTAGGATCAGTTAGAAGTCTCCTTCCTTTAAAATTCCATCAAGCTAATAGTAGGGGGTTGTACTCGTGGAATTTCCTAACATGGATTTTGGATTTCATTTTTAGTGCGTAAAATAATTTTCTATTTATTGTAGTTTTCAATTTTTTTCCCACATGAACTCTTAAATTTTCATTTTGTTGCGATCTTATATGTTTTTCATTTACGAGGAAAAACGGGAGAGTGGAAACTCAAGTTTGGATCTAAAAAAAAATTTGAACATCCAAAATGGAAATGCACAAATGCTGAGAGAGATAATTCCAAAAAGTATCTGTGATTTTTAAGGATAGGCAAAAAGTGGGTTGTTTGGCTCATGTAAATATCCAACCACACGTTAACATGAGAATTCAATTTTTTCTACTCCCCCTAATTTTTGGATCATTAGGCCACTTGCATCCTCAACATGCTTGTGGCATGCGTATCCACCATACTTAAAACATGTTAGGATCAGTTACAAATCTATTTCCTTTAAAATTCCACCAAGGTATTATTAGAAGGTTGTACTAGAGGAATTTCCCAAACATGGATTTTGGAGTTCAATTTTAGTGCGTGAAATAATTTTCTATTTATTACAGTTTTTAAATGTTTTTCCACACATGAACTCTAAAATTTTCATTTTGTTGCGATCTTATATCTTTTTTGTTGACGAGGAAAAATGGGAGAGTGAGAACACAAGTTTGGATCTGAAAAAAAAATTTGAACATCCAAAATGGAAATGCACAAATGCTGAGAGAGTTAATTCCAAAAAGTATCTATGATTTTTAAGGATAGGCAAAAAGTGGATTGTTTGGCTCTGGTAAATATCCAACCATACGTTAACTTGAGAATTTAATTTTTTCTACTCCCCCTAATTTTTTTATCATTAGGCCACTTGCATCCTCGACATGCTTGTGGCATGCATATCCACCACACTTAAAAAATGTTAGGATCAGTTAGAAGTCTATTTCCTATAAAATTGCACCAAGCTATTATTAGGGGGTTGTACTAGTGGAATTTCCTAAACAAGGATTTTGGAGTTCATTTTTAGTGCGTGAAATAATTTTCTATTTATTACATGTTTTCAAATTTTTTTTTCAAATATGAAATCTAAAATTTTCATTTTGTTGCGATCTTTTATCTTTATTGTTTACGTGGAAAAATAGGTGAGTGAAAACTCAAGTTTGGATCTGAAAATAAAAATTTGAACATCAAAAATGGAAATGCACAAATGCTGAGAGAGATAATTCCAAAAAGTATCTGTGATTTTTAAGGATAGGCAAAAAGTGGGTTGTTTGGCTCTGGTAAATATCCAACCACACGTTAACTTGAGAATTTAATTTTTTCTAGTTCCCCTAATTTTTGGATCATTCGGCCACTTGCATCCTCAACATGCTTGTGGCATGCATATGCACCACACTTGGAACATGTTAGGATCTGTTAGAAGTCTCTTTCGTATTAAATTCCACCCAGCTATTATTAGGGGGTTGTACGAGTGGAATTTCTCAAACATTGATTTTGGAGTTCAATTTTAGTGCATGAAATTATTTTCTATTTATTATAGTTTTCAAATTTTTTTGCACACATGAACTCTAAAATTTTCATTTTGTTGCGATCTTATATCTTTTTTGTTTACGAGGAAAAATGGGAGAGAGACAACTCAAGTTTGGATCTGAAAAAAAAATTTGAATATCCACAATGAAAATGCACAAATGCTGAGAGAGATAATTCCGAAAAGTACTGTGAATTTTAAGGATAGGCAAAAATTGGGGTGTTAAGCTCTGGTAAATATCCAACCACATGTTAACTTGAGAATTTAATTTCTTCTACACCTTGAAATTTTTCGATCAAAAGGCGACTTGCATCCTCAACATGTTTGTGGCATGCATATCCACCATACTTGAAACATGTTAGGATCAGTAAAAAGTCTCTTTCCTATAAAATTCCACCAAGCTATTATTAGGGGTGTGTACTAGTGGAATTTCCCAAACATGGATTTTGGAGTTCATTTTTAGTGCGTGAAATAATTTTCTATTGATTATTGTTTTCAAATTTCTTTGCACACATGAAATTTTCATTTTGTTGTGATCTTATATCTTTTTTGTTCACGAGGAAAAATGGGAGAGTGAAAACTCAAGTTTGGATCTGAAAAACAAAATTTGAACATCCAAAATGGAAATGCACAATTGCTGAGAGAGATAATTCAAAAAAGTATTTGTGATTTTTAAGGATAGGCAAAAAGTGCGTTGTTTGGCTCTGGTAAATATCCAACCACACGTTAACTTGAGAATTTAATTTTTTCTACTCCCCCTAATTTTTGGATCATTAGGCCACTTGCATTGTCGACATGCTTGTGGCATGCATATCCACCACACTTAAATAATGTTGGGATCAGTTAGAAGTCTCTTTCCAATAAAATTCCACCAAGCAATTATTATGGGGTTGTACTAGTGGAATTTCCCAAACATGGATTTTGGAGTTCATTTATAGTGCATGAAATAATTTTCTATTTATTATAGTTTTCAAATTTTATTGCACACATGAACTCTGAAATTTTCATTTTTTTGTGATCTTATATCTTTTTTGTTTACGAGGAAAAATGGGAGAGTGAAAACTCAAGTTTGGATCTGAAAAAAAAAATTTAACATCCAAAATGGAAATGCACTAATGCTGAGAGAGATAATTCCATAAAATATCTGTAATTTTTAAGGATAGGCAAAAAGTGGGTGTTTGGCTCTGGTAAATATCCAACCACACGTTAACTTGAAAATTTAATTTTTTCTACTCCCCCTAATATTCCGATGATTAGGCCACTTGCATCCTCAACATGCTTGTGGCATGCATATCCACCACACTTAAAACATGTTAGGATCAATTAGAAGTCTCTTTCCTTTAAAATTCTACCAAGTTATTATTAGGGGGTTGTACTCGTGGAATTTCCTAACATGGATTTTGGAGTTCACTTTTAGAGCGTGAAATAATTTTCTATTTATTATAGTTTTCAAATTTTTTTCCACACATGAAAACTAAAATTTTCATTTCGTTGTGATTTTATATCTTTTTGTTTACGAGGAAAAATGGGAGAGTGAAAACTCAAGTTTGGATCTGAAAAAAAAATTGAATTTCCAAAATGGAAATTCACTAATGCTGAGAGAGATATTTCATAAAAGTATCTGTGATTTTTAAGGATAGGCAATAAGCGTGTTGTTTGGCTCTTGTAAATAATATCCAACCACACGTTAACTTCAGATTCTAATTTTTTGTACTCCCCCTAATTTTTCGATCTTTAGGCCACTTGCATCCTCAACATGCTTGTGGCATGCATATCCAGCACACTTAAAACATGTTAGGATCAGTTAGAAGTCTCTTTCCTTTAAAATTCCACCAAGCTAATAGTAGGGGGTTGTACTCTTGGAATTTCCTAACATGAATTTTGGAGTTCATTTTTAGTGCGTGTAATAATTTTCTATTTATTCTTATTTTCAAAATTTTTTGCACACTTGAACTCTAAATATTTCATTTTGTTGCGATCTTATATCTTTTTTGTTTACGAGGAAAAAAGGGAGAGTGAAAACTCAAGTTTGGATCTGAAAAAAAAAATTTGAACAACCAAAATGGAAATGCACAAATGCTGAGAGAGATAATTCAAAAAAGTATCTGTGAGTTTTAAGGATTGGCAAAAAGTGGGTTGTTTGGCTCTGGTAAATAATATCCAACCACATTTAACTTGAGAATTTAATTTTTTGTACTCCCCCTAATTTTGGGATCATTAAGCCACTTGCATCCTCAACATGCTTGTGGCATGCATATCAACCACACTTAAAACATGTTAGGATCAGTTAGAAGTCTCTTTCCTATAAAATTCCGCCAAGCTATAATTAGGGGGTTGTACTGGTGGAATTTCCAAAAAATGGATTTTGGAGTTCATTTTTAGACCATGAAATAATTTTCTTTTGATTATAGTTTTAATTTTTTTTGCACACATTAACTCTAATTTTTTTATTTTGTTGGGATCTTATATCTTTTTTGTTTACGACGAAAAATGGGAAAGTGAAAACTCAGGTTTGGATCTTAAAATAAAAAGTTGAACATCCAAAATGGAAATGCACAAATGCTGAGAGAGATAATACCAAAAATTGGGTTGTTTGGCTCTTGCAAATATCCAACAACATTTAACTTGAGAATTTAATTTTTTCTACTCCCCCTAATTTAAGGATCATTAGGCCACTTGCATCCTCAACATGCTTGTGGCATGCATATCCACCACAATTAGAACATGTTATGATCAGTTAGAAGTCTCTTTCCCATAAAATTCCTCCAAGCTATTATTAGGGGGTAGTACTAGTGGAATTTCCCAAACATGGATTTTCGAGTTCATTTTTAGTGCATGAAATAATTTTCAATTTATTATAGTTTTCAAATGTTTTTGCACTCATGAACTCTAAAATTTTTATTTTGTTGCGATCTTATATCTTTTTTGTTTACGAGGAAAAATGGGAGAGAGAAAACTTAAGTTTGGATTTGAAAAAAAAAATTTGAACATCCAAAATGGAAATACACAAATGCTGAGAGAGATAATTCCAAAAAGTATCTGCGATTTTTAAGGATAGGCAAAAAGTGGGTTGTTTGGCTCTAGTAAATATCCAACAACACGTTAACTTGAGAATTTAATTTTTTCTTGTCCCCCTAATTTTTGGATCATTAGGCCACTTGCATCCTGAACATGCTTGTGGCAAGCATATCCACCACACATAAAACATGTTAGCATCAGTTAGACGTGTCTTTCCTTTAAAATTCCAACAAGCTATTATTAGGGGGTTGTACTAGTGGAATTTCCCAAACATGGATTTAGGAGTTCATTTTTAGTGCGTTAAATAATTTTCTATTGATTGTAGTTTTCAAATTTCTTTGCACACATGAACTCTAAAATTTTCATTTTGTTGCGGTCCTATATCTTATTTGTTTACGTGGAAAAATAGGAGAGTGAAAACTCAAGTTAGGATCTAAAAAAAATAATTTAATATCCAAAATGGAAATTCACAAATGCTTAGGGAGATATTTCATAAAAGTATCTGTGATTTTTAAGGATAGGCAAAAAGTGTGTTGTTTGGCTCTTGTAAATAATATCCAACCACAGATTAACTTTAGATTCTAATTTTTTGTACTCCCCCTAATTTTTGGAACATTAGGCCACTTGCATCCTCAACATGCTGGTGGCATGCATATCCACCACACTTAAAACATGTTAGGATCAGTTGCAAGTCTCTTTCCTATAAAATTCCACCAAGCTATTATTAGGGGGTTGTACTTGTGGAATTTCCCAAACATGGATTTTGGAGTTCATTTTTAATGCGTGAAATAATTTTCTATTGATTATAGTTTTCAAATTTCTTTGCACACATGAAATCTAAAATTTTCAATTTTTTGAAATTTTATATCTTTTTTGTTTACGAGAAAAAATGGGAGACTGAAAACTCAAGTTTGGATCTGAAAAAAAAAATTAATATCCAAAAAGTAAATTCACAAATGCTAAGAGAAATATTTCATAAATGATCTGTGATTTTTAAGGATAGGCAAAAAGTGTGTTGTTTGGCTCTTGTAAATAATATCCAACCACAGGTTAACTTTAGATTCTAATTTTTGGACTCCCCCTAATTTTTGGATCATTAGGCCACTTGCATCCTCAACATGCTTGTGGCATGCATATCCACCACACTTAAAACATGTTAGGATCAGTTAGAAGTCTCCTTCCTTTAAAATTCCATCGAACTAATAGTAGGGGGTTGTACTCGTGGAATTTCCTAACATGGATTTTGGATTTCATTTTTAGTGCGTGAAATAATTTTCTATTTATAGTAGTTCTCAAAAAATTTTTCCCACATGAACTCTTAAATTTTCATTTTGTTGCGATCTTATATCTTTTTCGTTTACGAGGAAATACGGAAGAGTGGAAACTCAAATTTGAATCTAAAAAAAAAATTTGAACATCCAAAATGGAAATGCACAAATGCTGAGAGAGATAATTCCAAAAAGTATCTGTGATTTTTAAGGATAGGCAAAAAGTGGGTTGTTTGGCTCTGGTAAATATCCAACCACACGTTAACTTGAGAATTCAATTTTTTCTACTCCCCCTAATTTTTGAATCATTAGGCCACTGGCATCCTCAACATGCTTGTGGCATGCGCATCCACCAGACTTAAATCATGTTAGGATCAGTTAGAAATCTATTTCCTTTAAAATTCCACCAAGGTATTATTAGAAGGTTGTACTAGTGGAATTTCCCAAACATGGATTTTGGAGTTCAATTTTAGTGCGTGAAATAATTTTCTTTTTATTATACTTTTCAAAAAATTTTGCACACATGAACTCTAAATTTTTAATTTTGTTGCAATCTTATATCATTTTTATTTACGAGGAAAAATGGGAGAGTGGGAACACAAGTTTGGATCTGAGAAAAAAAATTAGAACATCCAAAATGGAAATGCACAAATGCAGAAAGAGATAATTCCAAAAATTGTCTGTGATTTTTAAGGATAGGCAAAAAGTGGGTTGTTTGCTTCTGGTAAATATCCACCCACACGTGAACATGAGAATTTAATTTTTTCTACTCCCCCTAATATGTGGATCATTAGGCCACTTGGATCCTCAACATGCTTGTGGCAAGCATATCCACCACACTTAAAACATGTTATGATCAGTTGGATGTCTCTCTCCTAGAAAATTCCACCAAGCTATTATTAAGGGGTTGTGCTAGTGGAAGTTCCCAAACATGGATTTTGGAGTTCATTTTTAGTGTAGGAAATAATTTTCTATTTATTATAGTTTTCAATTTTTTTTTGCACACAAGAACTCTAAAATTTTCATTTTATCGCAATCTTATATCTATTTTGTTTACGTGGAAAAATGGGAGGGTGAAAACTCAAGTTTGGATCTGAAAAAAAAAATTTTAACATCCAAAATGGAAAAGCACAAATGCTAAGAGAGATAATTCCTAAAAGTATCTGTGATTTTTAAGGATAAGCAAAATGTGGGTTGTTTGGCTCCTGTAAATATCCAACAACACGTTAACTTGAGAATTTAATTTTTTCTACTCCCCCAAATTTTTGGATCATTAGGCCACTTGCATCCTCAACATGCTTGTGGCATGCATATCCACCACTCTTAAAACATGTTAGGATTAGTTAGAAATCTCTTTCCTACAAAATTCCACCAAGCTATTGTTAGGGGGTTGTAGTAGTGGAATTTCCCAAACATGGATTTTGGAGTTCATTTTTAGTGCATGAAATAATTTTCTATTTATTGTAGTTTTCAAACTTTTTTGCACACATGAACTCTAAAATTTTCATTTTGTTGCCATCTTATATCTTTTTTGTTTACGAGGAAAAATGGGAGAGTGAAAGTTAAAGTTTGGATCTGAAAAAAATAATTCAAACAACCAAAATGGAAATGCACAAATGCTGAGAGAGATAATTCAAAAAAGTATCTGTGATTTTTAAGGATAGGAAAAAAGTGGGTCTCTGGTAAATATTATCCAACCACATTTAACTTGAGAATTTAATTTTTTCTACTCCCCATAATTTTGGGATCATTTGGCCACTTGCATCCTCAACATGCTTGTTGCATGCATATCCATCACACTTAAAACATGTTATGATCAGTTAGAAGTCTCTTTCCTATAAAATTCCACCAAGCTATTATTAGGGGGTTGTACTAGCTGAATTTCCCTAACATGGATTTTGGAGTTCATTTTTAGTGCCTAAAATAGTTTTCTATTTATTGTTGTTTTCAAATTTTTTTGCACACATGAACTCTTAAATTTTCATATTGTTGCAATCTTATATCGTTTTTGTTTACGAGGAAAAATGGGAGAGTGAAAACTCAAGTTTGGATCTAAAAAAATAAATTTGAACATTCAAAATGGAAACGCACAAATGCTGAGAGAGATAATTTCAAAAAGTATCTGTGATTTTTAAGGATAGGCAAAAAGTGGGTTGTTTGGTTCTGGTAAATATCCATCAACATGTTAACTTGAGAATTTAATTTTTTCTACTCCCCTATTTTTGGATGATTAGACCACTTGCATCCTCAACATGCTTGTAGCATGCATATCCACCACACTTTAAACATGTTAGGATCAGTTAGAAGTCTCTTTCCTATAAAAGTCCACCAAGCTATTAATAGGGGTTTGTACTAGTGGAATTTCCCTAACAATGATTTTAAATTTCATTTTTAGTGCGTGAAATAATTTTGTATTTATAGTAGTTCTCAAAAAAATTTTCCCACATGAACTCTTAAATTTTCATTTTGTTGTGATCTTATATTTTTTCATTTACGAGGAAAAACGGGTGAGTGGAAACTCAAGTTTGGATCTAAAAAAAAATTTGAACATCCAAAATGGAAATGCACAAATGCTGAGAGAGATAATTCCAAATAGTATCTGTGATTTTTAAGGATGGGAATAAAGTGGGTTGTTTAGCTCTGGTAAATATCCAACCACACGTTAACTTGAGAATTCAATTTTTTCTACTCCCCCTACTTTTTGGATCATTAGGCCACTAGCATCCTCAACATGCCAGTGGCAAGCGTATCCACCAGACTTAAAACATGTTAGGATCAGTTAGAAATCTATTCCCTTTAAAATTCCACCAAGGTATTATTAGAAGGTTGTACTAGTGGAATTTCCCAAACATAGATTTTGGAGTTCAATTTTAGTGCGTGAAATAATTATCTATTTACTATACTTTTCAAAAAATTTTGCACACATGAACTCTAAAATTTTAATTTTGTTGCGATCTTATATCATTTTTTTTACGAGGAAAAATGGGAGAGTCAGAACACAAGTTTGGATCTGAAAAAAAAATTTGAACATCCAAAATGGAAATGCACAAATGCTGAGAGAGATAATTCCAAAAAGTATCTGTGATTTGTAAGGATAGGCGAAAAGTGGGTTGTTTGGGTTTGGTAAATATCCAACCACACGTGAACATGAGAGTTTAATTTTTTCTACTCCCCCTAATTTGTGGATCATTAGGCCACTTGCATCCTCAACATGCTTGGGGCATGCATATCCACCACTCTTAAAACATGTTATGATCAGTTAGAAGTCGCTGTCCTAGAAAATTCCACCAAGCTATTATTAAGGGGTTGTACTAGTGGAAGTTCCCAAACATGGATTTTGGAGTTCATTTTTAGTGCGGGAAATAATTTTGTATTTATTATAGTTTTCAAATTTTTTTGTACACATGAACTCTAAAATTTTCATTTTGTCGCGATTTTATATCTATTTTGTATACGAGGAAAAATGGGAGGGTGAAAACTCAAGTTTGGATCTGAAAAGAAAAATTTGAACATCCAAAATGGAAAAGCACAAATGCTAAGAGAGATAATTCCTAAAAGTATCTGTGATTTTTAAGGATAGGCAAAACGTGGGTTGTTTGTCTCTTGAAAATATCCAACCACACGTTAACTTGAGAATTTAATTTTTTCTACTCCCCCTAATTTTTGGATCATTAGGCCACTTGCATCCTCAACATGCTTGTGGCATGCATATCCACCACTCTTAAAACATGTTAGGATCAGTTAGAAGTCTCTTTCCTTCAAAATTCCACCAAGCTATTACTAGGGGGTTGTACTAGTGGAATTTCCCAAACATGGATTTTGGAGTTCATTTTTAGTGCGTGAAATAATTTTCTATTTATTGTAGTTTTTAAATTTTTTTGCACACATGAACTCAAAAATTTTCATTTTGGTACGATCTTATATCTTTTTTGTTTACGAGGAAAAATGGGAGAGTGAAAGCTCAAGCTTGGATGTGAACAAAAAAATTTGAACATCCAAAATGGAAATGCACAAATTCCAAGAGAGATAATTCCATAAAGTATCTGTGATTTTTAAGGATAGGAAAAAAGTGGGTTGTTTGGCTATGGTAAATATCCAACCACACGTTAACTTGAGAATTTAATATTTTCTACTCTTCCTAATTTTTGTATCATTAGGCCACTTCTATCCTCAACTTGCTTGTGGCATGCATATCCCCCCCACTAAAAACATGTTAGGATTAGTTAGAAGTCTATTCCCTATAAAATTCCACCAAGCTATTATTAGGGGATTGTACTAGTGGAATTTCCCAAACATGGATTTTGGAATTCATATTTAGTGCGTGAAATAATTTTCTATTTATTATAGTTTTCAGATTTTTTTGGACACACGAACTCTAAAATCTTCATTTTGTTGCGATCTTATATCTTTTTTTTTTACGAGCAAAAATGGGAGAATGAAAACTCAAGTTTGGATCTGAAAAAAAATTTGAACATCCAAAATGGAAATGCACAAATGCTGAGAGTGATAATTCCAAAAAGTATCTGTGATTTTTAAGGATAGGCAAAAAGTGGGTTGTTTGGGTCTCGTAAATATCCAACCACACGAAAACTTGAGAATTTAATTTTTTCTACTCCCCCTAATTTTTGGATCATTAGGCCACTTGCATCCTCAACATGTTTGTGGCATGGATATCCACCACACTTAAAACATGTTAGGATCATTTAGAAGTCTCTTTCCTATAAAATTCCACCAAGGTATTATTAGGGGGTTGCATTAGTGGAGTTTCCCAAACATTGATTTCGGAGTTCATTTTTAGGGCGTGAAATAATTTTCTATTTATATTAGGTTTCAATTTTTTTTGCACACATGAACTCTAAAATTTTTAATTTGTTGCGATCTTATATCTTTTTTTTTTACGAGCAAAAATGGGAGGGTGAAAACTCAAGTTTGGATCTGAAAAGAAAATTTTGAACATCCAAAATGGAAAAGCACAAATGCTAAGAGAGATAATTCCTAAAAGTATCTGTTATTTTTAAGGATAGGCAAAACGTGGGTGGTTTGGCTCCTGAAAATATCCAACCACACGTTAACTTGAGAATTTAATTTTTTCTACTCCCCCTAATTTTTGGATCATTAGGCCACTCTTAAAACATGTTAGGATCAGTTAGAAGTCTCTTTCCTAAAAAATTCCACCAAGCTATTATTAGGGGGTTGTACTAGTGCAATTTCCCAAACATGGACTTTGGAGTTCATTTTAGTGCGTGAAATAATTTTCTATTTATTGTAGTTTTCAAATTTTTTTGCACACATGAACTCTAAAATTTTCATTTTGTTACGATCATATATCTTTTTTGTTTACGAGGAAAAATGGGAGAGTAAAATCTCAAGTTTGGATGTGATGAAAAAAATTTCAACATCCAAAATGGAGATGCACAAATGACGAGAGAGATAATTCCATAAAGTATATGTGACTTTTAACGATAGGAAAAAAGTGGGTTGTTTGGCTGTGGTAAACATCCAACCACACGTTAACTTGAGAATTTAATTTTTTCTACTCTTCCTAATTTTTTGATCATTAGGCCACTTGCATCCTCAACATGCTTGTGGCATGCATATCCACCACACTTAAAACATGTTAGGATTAGTTAGAAGTCTATTTCCTATAAAATTCCACCAAGCTATTATTAGGGGATTGTACTAGTGGAATTTCCCAAACATGGATTTTGGAATTCATTTTTAGTGCGTGAAATAATTTTCTATTTATTATAGTTTTCAGATTTTTTTGCACACATGAACTCTAAAATCTTCATTTTGTTGCGATCTTATATCTTTTTTTTTACGAGCAAAAATGGGAGAATGAAAACTCAAGTTTGGACCTGAAAAAAAAAATTTGAACATCCAAAATGGAAATGCACAAATGCTGAGAGTGATAATTCCGAAAACTATCTGTGATTTTTAAGAATTGGCAAAAAGTGGGTTGTTTGGCTCTCGTAAATATCCAACCACACGTAAACTTGAGAATTTAATTTTTTCTACTCCCCTTAATTTTTGGATCATTAGGCAACTTGCATCCTCAACATGTTTGTGGCATGGATATCCACCACACTTAAAATATGTTAGGATAAGTTAGAAGTCTCTTTCGTATAAAATTCCACCAAGGTATTATTAGGGGGTTGTAGTAGTGGAATTTCCCAAACATTGATTTCGGAGTTCATTTTTAGTGCGTGAAATAATTTTCTATGTATTATAGGTTTAAATTTTTTTTGCACACATGAACTCTAAAATTTTCAATTTGTTGCGATCTTATATCTTTGTTGTTTACGAGCAAAAATGGGAGAGTGAAAACTCAAGTTTGGATCTGAAAAAAAAAAAATTTCAACATCCAAAATATAAATGCACAAATGCTAAGAGAGATAATTCCAAAAAGTATCTGTGATTTCTAAGGATAGGGAAAAAGTGGGTTGTTTGGCTCTGGTAAATATCCAACCACACGTTAACTTGCGAATTTAATTTTTTCTACTCCCCCTAATTTTTGGATCATTAGGCCACTTGCATCCTCGTCATGCTTGTGGCATGCATATCCACCACACTTAAAAAATGTTAGGATCAGTTAGAAGTCGCTTTCCTATAAAATTCCACCTAGCTATTATTAGGGGGTTGTACAAGTGGAATTTTTCAAACATGGATTTTGGAGTTCATTTTTAGTGCATGAAATAATGTTCTATTTATTATAGTTTTCAAATTTTTTTGCACACATGAACTCTACAATTTTCATTTTGTTGCGATCTTATATCTTTTTTGTTTACGAGGAAAAATGAGACAGTGAAAACTCAAGTTTGGATCTGAAAAAAAATTTCAACATCCAAAATATAAATGCACAAATGCTAAGAGAGATAATTCCAAAAAGTATCTGTGATTTCTAAGGATAGGGAAAAAGTGGGTTGTTTGGCTCTGGTAAATATCCAACCACACGTTAACTTGAGAATTTAATTTTTTCTACTCCCCCTAATTTTTGGATCATTAGGCCACTTGCATCTTCAACATGCTTGTGGCATGCATATCCACCACACTTAAAACATGTTAGTATCAGTTAGAAGTCTCTCTCCTATAAACTATTATTTGGGGGTTCTACTAGTGGAATTTCCCAAAGATTGATTTTGGAGTTCATTTTTAGTGTGTGAAATAATTTTCTATTGATTATAGTTTTCAAATTTCTTTGCACACATGAACTCTAAAATTTTCATTTTGTTGCGATCTTATATCTTTTTTGTTTACGAGGAAAAATGGGAGAGTGAAAAATAAAGTTTGGATCTGAAAAAAAAAAATTAATATCCAAAACTGAAATGCACAAATGCTAAGAGAGATAATACCAAAAAGTATCTATGATTTTTAAGGATAGGGAAAAAGTGGGTTGTTTGGCTCTGGTAAATATCGAACCACATGTTAACTTGGGAATTCAATTTTTTCTACTCCCCCTAATTTTGGGACCATTAGGCCACTTGCATGCTCAACATGTTTGTGGCATACATATTCACCACACTTAAAACATGTTAGGATCAATTAGAAGTCTCTTTCCTTTAAAATTCCATCAAGCTAATATTAGGGGGTTGTACTCACGGAATTTCCTAACATGAATTTTGGAGTTCATTTTTAGTGCGTGTAATAATTTTCTATTTATTATTATTTTTAAATTTTTTTGCACACATGAACTCTAAAGTTTTCATTTTGTTGCGATCTTATTAGATCTTTTTTGTTTACGAGGAAAAATAGGAGAGTGAAAACTCAAGTTTGGATCCGAAAAAAAAAATTTGAACATCCAAAATGGAAATGCACAAATGCTGAGGGAGATAATTCACAAAAGTTTCTGTGATTTTTAAGGATAGGCAAAAAGTGGGTTGTTTAGCCCTAGTAAATATCCAACCACACGTTAACTTGAGAATTTAATTTTTTCTTCTCCCCCTAATTTTTGGATCACTAGGCTACTTGCATCCTGAACATGCTTGTGGCAAGCACATGCACCACACTTAAAACATGTCAGCATCAGTTAGAAGTCTCTTTCCTTTAAAATTCTAACAAGCTATTATAAGGGGGTTTTACTAGTGGAATTTCCCAAACATGGATTTAGGAGTTCATTTTTAGTGCGTGAAATAAATTTCTATTGATTATAGTTTTCAAATTTCTTTGCACACATGAACTCTAAAATTTTCATTTTGTTGCGATCTTATATCTTTTTTGTTTACGAGGAAAAATGGGAGAGTGAAAACTCAAGTTTGGATCTAAAAAAAAAAATTTGAACATCCAAAATGGAAATGCACAAATGCTGATAGAGATAATTCCAAAAAGTATCTGTGATTTTTAAGGTTATGCAAAAAGTGGGTTTTTTTGGCTCTGGTAAATATCCAACCACACGTTAACTTGCGAATTTAATTTTTTCTACTCCCCCATTTTTTGGACGATTTGGCCACTTGCATCCTCAACAAGCTTGTAGCATGCATATCCACCACACTTAAAACATGTTAGGATAAGTTAGAAGTCTCTTTCCTATAAAATTCCACCAAGCTATTAATAGAGGGGTTGTACTAGTGGAATTTCCCTAACATGGATTTTGGAGTTCATTTTTAGTGCCTAAAATAATTTTCTATTTATTGTAGTTTTCAAATTTTTTTCACACATGTACTCTTAAATTTTCATTTTTTTGCGGTCTTATATCGTTTTTGTTTGCGAGGAAAAATGGGAGAGTGAAAACTCAAGTTTGGATCTGAAAAAAAAAATTTGAACAACCAAAATGGAAATGCACAAATGCTGAGAGAGATAATTCAAAAAAGTATCTGTGATTTTTAAGGATAAGCAAAAAGTGGCTTCTTTGGTTCTAGTAAATAATATCCAACCACATTTAACTTGAGAATTTAATTTTTTCTACTCCCCCTAATTTTGGGATCATTAGGCCACTTGCATCCTCAACATGCTTGTGGCATGCATATCCACCACACTTAAAACATGTTATGATCAGTTAGAAGTCTCTTTCCTATAAAATTCCACCAAGCTATTATTAGGGGGTTGCACTAGTGGAATTTCCCAAACATGGATTTTCGAGTTCATTTTTAGTGCATGAAATAATTTTCTATTTATAATAGTTTTCAAATGTTTTTGCACACATGAACTCTAAAATTTTCATTTTGTTGCGATCTTATATGTTTTTTGTTTCCGAGGAAAAATGGGAGAGTGAAACTCAAGTTTGGATCTGAAAAAAAAAATTTGAACATCCAAAATGGAAATGCACAAATGCTGAGGGTGATAATTCACAAAACTTTCTGTGATTTTTAAAGATAGGCAAAAAGTGGGTTGTTTGGCTCTAGTAAATATCCAACCACATGCTAACTTGAGAATTTAATTTTTTCTTCTCCCCCTAATTTTTGGATCACTAGGCTACTTGCATCCTGAACATGCTTGTGGCAAGCACATGCACCACACTTAAAACATGTTAGCATCAGTTAGAAGTCACTTTCATTTTAAATTCTAACAAGCTATTATTAGGGGGTTGTACTAGTGGAATTTCCCAAACATAGATTTAGGAGTTCATTTTTAGTGCGTGAAATAATTTTCTATTTATTATAGTTTTCAAATTTTTTTGCACACATGAACTCTAAAATTTTCATTTTGTTGCGATCTTATATCTTTTTTGTATACGAGGAAAAATGGGAGAGTGAAAACTCAAGTTTGGATCTAAAAAAAAAAATTTGAACATCTAAAATGGAAATGCACAAATGCTGAGAGAGATAATTCCAAAAAGTATCTGTGATTTTTAAGGTTATGCAAAAAGTGGTTTTTTTGGCTCTGGTTAATATCCAACCACACGTAAACTTGAGAATTTAATTTTTTCTACTCCCCCATTTTGTGGACGATTTGGCCACTTGCATCCTCAACATGCTTGTAGCATGCATATCCACCAAACTTAAAACATGTTAATGTTAGGATCAGTTAGAAGTCTCTTTCCTATAAAATTACACCAAGCTATTAATAGAGGGGTTGTACTAGTGGATTTTCCCTAACATGGATTTTGGAGTTCATTTTTAGTGCCTAAAATAATTTTCTATTTATTGTAGTTTTCAAATTTTTTTGCACACATGTACTCTTAAATTTTCATTTTGTTGCGGTCTTTTATCGTTTTTGTTTACGAGGAAAAATGGGAGAGTGAAAACACAAGTATGGATCTAAAAAAAAAAATTTGAACATCCAAAATGGAAATGCACAAATGCTGAGAGAGATAATTCCAAAAAGTATCTGTGATTTTTAAAGATAGGCAAAAAGTGGGTTTTTTGGCTCTGGTAAATATCCAACCACACGTTAACTGGAGAATTTAATTTTTTCTATTCCCCAATTTTTTGGTTGATTAGGCCAGTTGCATCCTCAACATGCTTGTAGCACACATATCCACCACACTTAAAACATGTTAGGATCTGTTAGAAGTCTCTTTCCTATAAAATTCCACCAAGCTATTAATAGGGGGCTGTACTAGTGGAATTTCCCTAACATGGATTTTGGATTTCATTTTTAGTGCCTGAAATAATTTTCTATTTATTGTAGTTTTCAAATTTTTTTGCCCACATGAACTCTTAAATTTTCATTTTGTTGCGAACTTATATCGTTTTTGTTTACGTGGAAAAACGGGAGAGTAGAAACTAAAATTTGGATCTAAAAAAAAAATTGAACATCCAAAATGGAAATGCGCAAATGGTGAGAGAGATAATTCAAAAAAGTATCTGTGATTTTTAAGGATAGGCAAAAAGTGGGTTGTTTGGCTCTAGTAAATATCCAACCACATGTTAACTTCAGAATTCAATTTTTTCTACTCCCCCTAATTTTTGGATCATTAGGCCACTTGCATCCTCAACATGCTTGTGGCATGCGTATCCACCAGACTTAAAACATGTTAGGATCAGTTAGAAATCTCTTTCCTTTAAAATTCCACCAAGCTATTATTAGAAGGTTGTACTAGTGGAATTTCCTAAACATGGATTTTGGAGTTCAATTTTAGTGTGTGAAATAATTTTCTATTTATTATACTTTTCTAAAATTTTTGCACACATGAACTCTAAAATTTTAATTTTGTTACGATCTTATGTCTTTTTAATTTACGAGGAAAAATGGGAGAGTGAGAACACAAGTTTGGATCTGAAAAAAAAAATTTGAACATCCAAAATGGAAATGCACAAATGCTGAGAGAGATAATTCCAAAAAGTATCTGTGATTTTTAAGGATAGGCAAAAAGTGGGTTGTTTGGCTCTGGTAAATATCCAACCAGACGTGAACATGAGAATTTAATTTTTTCTACTCCCCCTAATTTTTGGATCATTAGGCCACTTGCATCCTCAACATGCTTGTGGCATGCATATCCACCACACTTAAAACATGTTATGATCAGTTAGAATTCTCTCTCCTAGAAAATTCCACCAAGCTATTATTAGGGGGTTATTCTAGTGGAATTTCCCAAACATGGATTTTGGACTTCATTTTAGTGCGTGAAATAATTTTCTATTTATTGTAGTTTTCAATTTTTTTTGCACACATGAACTCTAAAATTTTCATTTTGTTACGATCTTATATATTTTTTATTTACGAGGAAAAATGGGAGAGTGAAAACTCAAGTTTGGATGTGATGAACAAAATTTGAAGATCCAAAATGGAAAAGCACAAATGCCGAGAGAGATAATTCCATAAAGTATCTGTGATTTTTAAGGATAGGAAAAAAGTGGGTTGTTTGGTTGTGGTAAACATCCAACCACACGTTAACTTGAGAATTTAATTTTTTCTACTCTTCCTAATTTTTGGATCATTAGGCCACTTGCATCCTTAACATTCTTGTGGCATGCATATCCACCACACTTAAAACATGTTAGGATTAGTTAGAAGTCTATTTCCTATAAAATTCCACCAAGCTATTATTAGGGGGTTGTATTAGTGGAATTTCCCAAACATGGATTTTGGAATTCATTTTTAGTGCGTGAAATAATTTTCTATTTATTATAGTTTTCAGATTTTTTTGCACACATGAACTCTAAAATCTTCATTTTGTTCCGATCTTATATCTTTTTTTTTACGAGCAAAAATGGGAGAGTGAAAACTCAAGTTCGGATCTGGAAAAAAAAAATTTGAACATTCAAAATGGAAATGCACAAATGCTGAGAGTGATAATTCCGAAAAGTATCTGTGATTTTTAAGAATAGGCAAAAAGTTGGTTGTTTGGCTCTCGTAAAAATCCAACCACACGTAAACTTGAGAATTTAATTTTTTCTACTCCCCCTAATTTTTGGATCATTAGGCAACTTGCATCCTCAACATGTTTGTGGCATGGATATCCACCACACATAAAACATGTTAGGATAAGTTAGAAGTCTCTTTCCTATAAAATTCCACCAAGCTATTATTAGGGGTTGTAGTAGTGGAGTTTCCCAAACATTGATTTCGGAGTTCATTTTTAGTGCGAGAAATAATTTTCTATTTATTATAGGTTTCAAATTTTTTTTGCGCACATGAGCTCTAAAATTTTTAATTTGTTACGATCTTATGTCTTTTTTTTTTTACGAGCAAAAATGGGAGAGTGAAAACTCAAGTTTTGATCTGACAAAAAAAAAATTTCAACATCCAAAATATAAATGCACAAATGCTAAGAGAGATAATTCCAAAAAGTATCTGTGCTTTCTAAGGATAGGGAAAAAGTGGGTTATTTGGCTCTGGTAAATGTCCAACTACACGTTAACTTGAGAATTTAATTTTTTCTACTCCCCCTAATTTTTGGATCATTAAGCCACTTGCATCCTCGACATGCTTGTGGCATGCATATCCACCACATTTAAAAAATGTTAGGATCAGTTAGAAGTCTCTTTCTTATAAAATTCCACCAAGCTATTATTAGGGGGTTGTACAAGTGGAATTTCCCAAACATGAATAGTGGAGTTCATTTTTAGTGCATGTAATAATTTTCTATTTATTATAGTTTTCAAATATTTTTGCACACATGAACTCTAAAATTTTCATTTTGTTGCGATCTTATATCTTTTTTGTTTACAAGGAAAAATGGGAGAGTGAAAACTCAAGTTTAGATCAGAAAAAAAATTTGAACAACCAAAATGGAAATGCACAAATGCTGAGAGAGATAATTCCATAAAATATCCGTGATTTTTAAGGATAGGCAAAAAGTGGGTTGTTTGGCTCTGGTAAAAATCTAACCACACGTTAACTTGAGAATTTAATTTTTTCTACTCCCCCTAATTTTTGGATCATTAGGCCACTTTCATCCTCAACATGCTTGTGGCATGCATATCCACCACACTTAAAACATGTTAGGATCAATTAGAAGTCTCTTTCCTTTAAAATTCGACCGAGCTATTATAAGGGGGTTGTACTCGTGGAATTTCCTAACATGGATTTTGGAGTTCATTTTTAGTGCGTTAAATAATTTTCTATTTATTATAGTTTTCAAAATTTTTTGCACACATGTACTCTTAAATTTTCATTTTGTTGTGATTTTATATCTTTTTTGGTTACGAGGAAAAATGGGAGAATGAAAACCCAAGTTTAGATCTGAAAAAAAAATTTGAAGATCCAAAATGGAAATTCACAAATACTGAGAGAGATATTTCCAAAAAGTATCTGTGATTTTTAAGGATAGGCAAAAAGTGTGTTGACTTGAGATTCTAATTTTTTGTACTCCCCCTAATTTTTGGATCATTTGGCCACTTGCATCGTCAACATGCTTGTGGCATGCATATCCACCACACTAAAAACATGTTAGGAACAGTTAGAAGTCTCTTTCCTATAAAATTCCACCAAACTATTATTAGGGGGTTGTACTAGTGGAATTTCCCAAACATTGATTTTGGAGTTCATTTTTAGTGCGTGAAATAATTTTCTATTGATTATAGTTTTCAAATTTCTTTGCACACATGAACGCTATAATTTTCATTTAGTTGCGATCTTATATCTTTTTTGTTTATGAGGAAAAATGGGAGAGTGAAAAATCAAGTTTGGAGCTGAAAAAAAAATATAATATCCAAAATGGAAATGCACAAATGCTGAGAGAGATAATACCAAAAAGTGTCTATGATTTTTAAGGATAGGCCAAAAGTGGGTTGTTTGGCTCTTGTAAATATCCAACCACACGTTAACTTGGGAATTTAATTTTTTCTACTCCCCCTAATTTTTGGATCATTAGGCCACTTGCATGCTCAACATGTTTGTGGCAACATATTCACCACACTCCAAACATGTTAGGATCAATTAGAAGTCTCTTTCCTTTAAAATTCTACCAAGCTATTATTAGGGGGTTGTACTCGTGGAATTTCCTAACATGGATTTTGGAGTTCATTTTTAGTGCACGAAATAATTTTCTATTTTTTATAGTTTTCAAATTTTTTTGCACACATGAACTCTAAAATTTTCATTTTGTTATGATTTTATATCTTTTTTGTTTACGAGGAAAAATGGGAGAGTGAAAACTCAAGTTTGGATCTGAAAATAAAAATTTGAACATCCAAAATGGAAATTCACAAATGTTGAGAGAGATATTTCCAAAAAGTATCTGTGATTTTTAAGGATAGGCAAAAAGTGTGTTGTTGGGCTCTGGTAAATAATATCCAACCACACGTTAACTTGAGATTCTAATTTTTTGTACTCCCCCTAATTTTTGGATCATTAGGCCACTTGCATCCTCAACATGCTTGTGGCATGCATATCCACCACACTTAAAACATGTTAGGATCAGTTAGAAGTCTCTTTCCTATAAACTATTATTTGGGGGTTGTACAAGTGGAATTTCCCAAACATTGATTTTGAAGTTCATTTTTAGTGCGGGAAATAATTTTCTATTGATTATAGTTTTCAAATTTCTGTGCACACATGAACTCTGAAATTTTCATTTTGTTGTGATCTTATATCTTTTTTGTTTACAAGGAAAAATGGGAGACTGAAAAATCAAGTTTGGATCTGAAAAAAAAAATTTAATATCCAAAATGGAAGTGCAAAAATGCTGAGAGAGATAATACCAAAATGTATCTATGATTTTTAAGGATAGGCAAAAAGTGGATTGTTTGGCTCTGGTAAATATCCAACCACATGTTAACTTGGGAATTTAATTTTTTCTACTCCTCCTAATTTTTGGATCATTAGGCCACTTGCATGCTCAACATGTTTGTGGCATACATATTCACCACACTTAAAACATGTTAGGATCAAGTCTCTTTCCTTTAAAATTCCATCAAGCTAATATTAGGGGGTTGAACTCATGGAATTTCCTAACATAGATTTTGGAGTTCATTTTTAGTGCGTGTAATAATTTTCTATTTATTATTATTTTCAAATTTTTTTGCACACATGAACTCTAAAATTTTCATTTTGTTGCGATCTTATTAGATCTTTTTTGTTTACGAGCAAAAATGGGAGAGTGAAAACTCAAGTTTGGATCTGAAAAAAAAATTTTGAACATCCAAAATGGAAATTCACAAATGCTGAGGGAGATAATTCCAAAAAGTATCTGTGATTTTTAAGGATAGGCAAAAAGTGGGTTGTTTGGCTCTAGTAAATATCCAACCACACGTTAACTTGAGAATTTAATTTTTTCTTCTGCCCCTAATTTTTGGATCATTAGGCCACTTGCACCTGAACATGCTTGTGGCAAGCATATCCACGGCACTTAAAACATGTTAGCATCAGTTAGAAGTCTCTTTCCTTTAAAATTCCAACCAGCTATTATTAGGGGGTTGTACTAGTGGAATTTCCCAAACATGGATTTAGGAGTTCATTTTTAGTGCGTGAAATAAATAGTTTTCAATTTTTTTTGCACACATGAACTCTAAAATTTTTATTTTGTTGCGATCTTATATCTTTTTTGTGTACGATGAAAAATGGGAGAGTGAAAACTCAAGTTTGGATCTAAAAAAAAAATTTGAACATCCAAAATGGAAATGCACAAATGTGAGAGAGATAATTCCAAAAAGTATCTGTGATTTTTAAGGTTAATCAAAAAGTGGGTTGTTTGGCTCTGGTAAATATCCAACCACACGTTAACTTGAGAATTTAATTTTTTCTACTCCCCCATTTTTTGGACGATTAGGCCACTTGCATCCTCAACATGCTTCTAGCATGCATATCCACCACACTTAAAACATGTTAGGATCAGCTAGAAGTCGCTTTCCTATAAAATTCCACCAAGCTACTAATAGAGGGTTGTACTAATGGAATTTCCCTAACATGGATTTTGGAGTTCATTTTTAGTGCCTAAAAAAATTTTCTATTTATTTTAGTTTTCAATTTTTTTTTCACACATGTACTCTTAAATTTTCATTTTGTTGCGATCTTATATCGTTTTAGTTTACGAGGAAAAATGGGAGAGTGAAAACTCAAGTTTGGATCTAAAAAAAAAATTTGAACATCCAAAATGGAAATGCACAAATGGTGAGAGAGAAAATTCCAAAAAGTCTCTGTGATTTTTAAGGATAGGCAAAAAGTGGGTTTTTTGGCTCTGGTAAATATCCAACCACACGTTAACATGCGAATTTAATTTTTTCTACTCCCCTATTTTTTGGATGATTAGGCCAGTTGCATCCTCAACATGCTTGCAGTATACATATCCACCACACCTAAAACATGTTAGGATCAGTTAGAAGTCTCTTTCCTATAAAATTCCACCAAGCTATTAATAGGGGGTTCTACTAGTGGAATTTCCCTAACATGGATTTTGGATGTCATTTTTAGTGCGTGAAATAATTTTCTATTTATTGTAGTTTTCAAATTTTTTTGCCCACATGAACTCTTAAATTTTCATTTTGTTGCGATCTTATATCTTTTTTGTTTGCGAGGAAAAATGGGAGAGTGGAAACTCAAGTTTGGATCTAAAAAAAAATTTAAACATCCAAAATGGAAATGCACAAATGTTGAGAGAGATAATTCCAAAAAGTATCTGTGATTTTTAAGGATAGGCAAAATGTGGGTTGTTTGGCTCTGGCAAATATCCAACCACACGTTAACTTGAGAATTTAATTTTTTCTACTCCCCCATTTTTTGGACGATTAGGCCACTTGCATCCTCAACATGCTTCTAGCATGCATATCCACCACACATAAAACATGTTAGGATCAGCTAGAAGTCTCTTTCCTATAAAATTCCACCAAGTATTAATAGAGGGTTGTACTTGTGGAATTTCCCTAACATGGATTTTGGAGTTCATTTTTAGTGCCTAAAATAATTTTCTATTTATTGTAGTTTTCAAATTTTTTTGCACACATGTACTCTTAAATTTTCATTTTGTTGCGATCTTATATCGTTTTTGTTTACGAGGAAAAATGGGAGAGTGAAAACTCAAGTTTGGATCTAAAAAAAAATTTGAACATCCAAAATGCAAATGCACAAATGCTGAGAGAGATAATTCCAAAAATTATCTGTGATTTTTAAGGATAGGCAAAAAGTGGGTTTTTTGGCTCTTGCAAATATCCAACCACACGTTAACTTGAGAATTTAATTTTTTCTACTCCCCTATTTTTTGGATGATTAGGCCAGTTGCATCCTCAACATTCTTGTAGCATACATATCCACCACACTTAAAACATGTAAGGATCAGTTAGAAGTCTCTTTCCTATAAAATTCCACCAAGCTATTAATAGGGGGTTGTACTAGTAGAATTTCCCTAACATGGATTTTGGATTTCATTTTTAGTGCGTGAAATAATTTTCTATTCATTGTAGTTTTCAAATTTTTTTTCCCAAATGAACTCTTAAATTTTCATTTTGTTGCGATCTTAGATCTTTTTTGTTTACGAGGAAAAATGGGAGAGTGAAAACTCAAGTTTGGATCTAAAAAAAAATTTGAACATCCAAAATGCAAATGCACAAATGCTGAGAGAGATAATTCCAAAAATTATCTGTGATTTTTAAGGATAGGCAAAAAGTGGGTTTTTTGGCTCTTGCAAATATCCAACCACACGTTAACTTGAGAATTTAATTTTTTCTACTCCCCTATTTTTTGGATGATTAGGCCAGTTGCATCCTCAACATTCTTGTAGCATACATATCCACCACACTTAAAACATGTAAGGATCAGTTAGAAGTCTCTTTCCTATAAAATTCCACCAAGCTATTAATAGGGGGTTGTACTAGTAGAATTTCCCTAACATGGATTTTGGATTTCATTTTTAGTGCGTGAAATAATTTTCTATTCATTGTAGTTTTCAAATTTTTTTTCCCAAATGAACTCTTAAATTTTCATTTTGTTGCGATCTTAGATCTTTTTTGTTTACGAGGAAAAATGGGAGAGTGGAAACTCAAGTTTGGATCTAAAAAAAAAATTGAACATCCAAAATGGAAATGCACAAATGCTGAGAGAGATAATTCCAAAAAATATCTGTGATTTTTAAGGACAAGCAAAAAGTGGGTTGTTTGGCTCTGGTAAATATCCAACCACACGTTAACTTGAGAATTCAATTTTTTCTACTCCCCCTAATTTTTGGATCATTAGGCCACTTGCATCCTCAACATGCTTGTGGCATTCGTATCCACCAGACTTAAAACTTGTTAGGATCAGTTAGAAATCTCTTTCCTTTAAAATTCCACCAAGCTATTATTAGAAGGTTGTACTAGTGGAATTTCCTAAACATGGATTTTGGAGTTCAATTTTAGTGTGTGAAATAATTTTCTATTTATTATACTTTTCAAAATATTTTGCACACATGAACTCTAAAATTTTAACTTTGTTGCGATCTTATAACTTTTTTGTTTACGAGGAAAAATGGGAGAGTGAGAACACAAGTTTGGATCTGAAAAAAAAAATTTGAACATCCAAAATGGAAATGCAAAAATGCTGAGAGAGATAATTCCAAAAAGTATCTGTGATTTTTAAGGATAGGCAAAAAGTGGGTTGTTTGGCTCTGCTAAATATCCAACCACACGTGAACATGAGAATTTAATTTTTTCTACTCCCCCTAATTTGTGGATCATTAGGCCATGCATATCCACCTGCATCCTCAACATGCTTGTGGCATGCATATCCACCACACTTAAAACATGTTATGATCAGTTAGAAGTCTCTCTCCTAGAAAATTCCACCAAGCTATTATTATGGAGTTGTACTAGTGGAATTTCCTAAACATGGATTTTGGAGTTCATTTTTTGTGCAAAAAATAATTTTCTATTTATTATAGTTTTCAAATTTTTTTGCACACATAAACTCTAAAATTTTCATTTTGTCGCGATCTTATATCTATTTTGTTTACGAGGAAAAATGGGAGGGTGAAAACTCAAGTATGGATCTGAAAAAAAAAATTTGAACATCCAAAATGGAAAAGCACAAATGCTAAGAGTGATAATTCCTAAAAGTATCTGTGATTTTTGAGGATAGGCAAAAAGTGGGTGGTTTGGCTCTTGTAAATATCCAACCACATGGTAACTTGAGAATTTAATTTTTTCTACACCCCCTAATTTTTGGATCATTAGGCCACTTGCATCCTCAACATGCTTGTGGCATGCATATCCTCCACACTTAAAACATGTTAGGATCAGTTACAAGTCTCTTTCCTCTAAAATCCCACCAACCTATTATTAGGGGGTTGTACAAGTGGAATTTCCCACACCTGGATTTTGGAGTTCATTTTTAGTGCATGAAATAATTTTCTATTTATTGTAGTTTTCAAATATTTTTGCACACATGAACTCTAAAATTTTCTTTTTGTTGCGATCTTATATCTTTTTTGTTTACGAGGAAAAATGGGAGAGAGAAAAGTCAAGTTTGGATGTGAAAAAACAATTTGGACATCCAAAATGGAAATGCACAAATGCTGAGAGAGATAATTCCAAAAAGTATCTGTGATTATGTGGGATAGGCAAAATGTTGGTTATTTGGGTCATGTAAATATTCAACCACACGTTAACTTGAGAATTTAATTTTTTCTACTCCCCCTAATTTTTGAATGATTAGGCCACTTGCATCCTCAAGATGTTTGTGGCATGCATATCCACCATACTAAAAACATGTTAGGATCAGTTAGAAGTCCCTTTCCTGTAAAATTCCACCAAGCTATTATTAGGGGGTTGTACAAGTGGTGTTTCCCATACATGGATTTGGCGTTCATTTTTTGTGCGTGAAATAATTTTCTGTTTATTACACTTTTATAATTTTTCTGCACACATGAACTCAAAAATTTTCAATTTGTTGCGATCATATATCTTTTTTGTCTACGTGGAAAAATGGGAGAGTGAAAACTCAAGTTTGGATCTAAAAAAAAAAATTTGAACATCCAAAATGGAAATGCACAAATGATGTGAGAGATAATTCCAAAAAGTATCTGTGATTTTTAAGGATAGGCAAAAAGTGGGTTGTTTGGCTCTGGTAAATATCCAACCACGTTAACTTGAGAATTTTATTTTTTTTACTCCCCTATTTTTAGGATGAGTAGGCCACTTGCATCCTCAACATGTTTGTAGCATGCATATCCACCACACTTAAAACATGTTAGGATCACTTAGAAGTCTCTTTCCTATAAAATTCCACCAAGCTATTAATAGGGGGTTGTACTAGTGGAATTTCCCTAACATGGATTTTGGAGTTCATTTTTAGTGCCTGAAAAAAGTTTCTATTTTTTGTAGTTTTCAAATTTTTTTGCACACATGAACTCTAAAATTTTCATTTTGTTGCGATGTTATATTTTTTTTGTTTACAAGGAAAAATGGGAGAGTGAAAACTCGAGTTTGGATCTAAAAAAAAAATTTTGAACATCCAAAATGGAAATGCACAAATGCTGAGAGAGATAATTCCAAAAAGTATCTATGGTTTTTAAGGATAGGCAAAAAGTGGGTTGTTTGGCTCTGGTAAATATCCAACCACACGTTATCTTGAGAATTTAATTTTTTCTACTCCCCTATTTTTTGGATGATTAGGCCTCTTCCATCCTCAACATGCTTGTAGCATGCATATCCACCAAACTTAAAACATGTTAGGATCAGTTAGAAGTCTCTTTCCTATAAAATTCCACCAAGCTATTAATAGGGGGTTGTACTAGTGGAATTTCCCTAACATGGATTTTGGATTTCATTTTTAGTGCGTGAAATAATTTATATTTATTGCAGTTTTCAAATTTTTTTGCCCACATGAACTCAAAAAATTTTCATTTTATTGCGATCTTATATTTTTTTGTTTACGAGGAAAAATGGAAGAGTGGAAACTCAAGTTTGGAACTAAAAAAAAATTTGAACATCGAAAATGGAAATGCACAAATGCTGAGAGAGATAATTCCAAAAAGTATTTGTGATTTTTAAGGATAGGCAAAAAGTGGGTTTTTTGGCTCTCGTAAATATCCAACCACACGTTAACTTGAGAATTCAATTTTTTCTACTCCCCTAATTTTTGGATCATTAGGCCACTTGCATCCTCAACATGCTTGTGGCATGCGTATCCACCAGATTTAAAACATGTTAGGATCACTTAGAAATCTCTTTCCTTTAAAATTCCACCAAGCTATTATTAGAAGGTTGTACTAGTGGAATTTCCCAAACATGGATTTTGGAGTTCAATTTTAGTGCATGAAATAATTTTCTATTTATTATACTTTTCAAATTTTTTTGCACACATGAACTCTAAAATTTTAATTTTGTTGCGATCTTATATCTTTTTTGTTTATGACGAAAAATGGGAGAGTGAGAACACAAGTTTGGATCTGAAAAAATAAAATTTGAACATCCAAAATGGAAATGCACAAATGATGAGAGAGATAATTCGAAAAAGTATCTGTGATTTTTAAGGATGGGCAAAAAGTTGGTTGTTTGGCTCTGGTAATTATCAGACCACACGAGAACATGTGAATTTAATTTTTTCTACTCCCCCTAATTTGTGGATCATTAGGCCCCTTGCATTCTCAACATGCTTGTGACATGCATATCCACCACACTTAAAACATGTTGTGATCAGTTAGAAGTCTCTCTCCTAGAAAATTCCACCAAGCTATTATTAAGGGGTTGTACTAGTGGAATTTCCCAAACAAGGATTTTGGAGTTCATTTTTAGGGCGGGAAATAATTTTCTATTTATTATAGTTTTCAAATTTTTTGGCACACATGAACTCTAAAATTTTCATTTTGTCGCGATCCTACTTCTATTTTGTTTACGAGGAAAAATGAGAGGGTGAAAACTCAAGTTTGGATCTGAAAAAAAAAATTTGAACATCCAAAATGGAAAAGCACAAATGCTCAGAAAGATAATTCCTAAAAGTAGCTGTGATTTTTAAGGATAGGCAAAACGTGGGTTGTTTGGCTCCTGTAAATATCCAACCACACGTTAACTTGAGAATTTAATTTTTTCTACTCCACCTAATTTTTGGATCATTAGGCCACTTGCATCCTCAACATGCTTGTGGCATGCATATCCACCACTATTAAAACATGTTAGGATCAGTTAGAAGTCTCTTTCCTACAAAATTCCACCAAGCTATTATTAGGGGGTTGTACTAGTGGAATTTCCCAAACATGGATTTTGGAGTTCATTTTTAGTGCGTGAAATAATTTTCTATTTATTGTAGTTTTCAAATTTTTTTGCACACATGAACTCTAAAATTTTCATTTTTTTGCAATCTTATATCTTTTTTGTTTACGAGGAAAAAATAGGAGAGTGAAAACTCAAATTTGGATGTGAACAAAAAAATTTGAACATCCAAAATGGAAATGCACAAATGCCAAGAGAGATAATTCCATAAAGTATCTGTGATTTTTAAGGATAGGCAAAAAGTGGGTTGTTTGGCTCTTGTAAATATCCAACCACACGTTAACTTGAGAATTTAATTTTTTCTACTCCCCCAAATTTTTGGATCATTCGAAAACTTGCATCCTCGACATGCTTGTGGCATGCATAACCACAGCACTTAAAAAATGTTAGGATCAGTTAAAAGTCACTTTCCTACAAAATTCCACCAAGCTATTATTAGGGGGTTGTACTAGTGGAATTTCCCAAACATGGATTTTGGAGTTCATTTTTAGTGCTTGAAATAATATTCTATTTATTATACTTTCAAAAATTTTTTCGCACATGAACTCTATAATTTTCATTATGATGCGATCTTATATCTTTTTTGTTTACGAGGAGAAATGGGAGAGAGAAAACTCAAGTTTTGATCGGAAAAAAAATTTGAACATCCAAAATTGAAATGCACAAATGCTGAGAGAGATAATTCCATAAAATATCTGTGATTTTAATGATTAGGCAAAAAGTGGGGTGTTTGTCTCTGGTAAATATCTAACCACACATTAACTTGAGAATTTATTTTTTTCTACTCCCCCTAGTTTTTGGATCATTAGGCCACTTGCATCCTCAACATGCTTGTGGCATGCATATCCACCACACTTAAAACATGTTAGGATCAATTAGAAGTCTCTTTCCTTTAAAATTCCACCAAGCTATCATTAGGGAGTTGTACTCGTGGAATTTCCTAACATGGATTTTGGAGTTCATTTTTAGTCCGTGAAATAATTTTCTATTTAGTATAGTTTTCAAATGCTTTGGCACACATGAACTCTAAAATTTTCATTTTGTTGCGAACTTATATGTTTTTTGTTGAAGAGGAAGAATGGGAGAGTGAAAACTCAAGTTTGGATCTGAAAAAAAAAATTTGAACATCCAAAATGGAAAAGCACAAATGCTGAGAGAGATAATTCCAAAAAGTATCTGTGATTTTTAAGGATAGGCAAAAAGTGGGTTGTTTGGCTCTAGTAAATATCCAACCACACGTTAACTTGAGAATTTAATTTTTTCTACTCCCCTATTTTTTGGATAATTAGGCCGCTTGCATCCTCAACATGCTTGTAGCATGCATGTCCACCACACTTAAAACATGTTAGGATCAATTAGAAGTCTCTTTCCTATAAAATTCCACCAAGCTATTAATAGTGGGTTGTACTAGTGGAATTTCCCAAACATGGATTTTGGAGTTCATTTTTAGTGCGTGAATTAATTTTCTATTTATTGTAGTTTTCAAATATTTTTGCACACATGAACTCTAAAATCTTCATTTTGTTGCAATCTTATGTCATTTTTTTTACGAGGAAAAATGGGAGAGTGAAAACTCAAGTTTCGATCTGAAAAAAAAATTTGAACAACCAAAATGGAAATACACAAATGCTGAGAGAGATAATTCCAAAAAGTATCTGTGATTTTGAGGGATAGGCAAAATGTGGGTTATTTGGCTCTGGTAAATATCCAACCACACGTTAACTTGAGAATTTAGTTTTTTCTACTCCCCCTAATTTTTGGATCATTAGGCCACTTGCTTCCTCAACATGTTTGTGGCATGAATATTCACCACACTTAAAACATGTTAGGATCAGTTAAAAGTCACTTTCCTACAAAATTCCACCAAGCTATTATTAGGGGGTTGTACTAGTGGAATTTCCCAAACATGGATTTTGGAGTTCATTTTTAGTGCTTGAAATAATATTCTATTTATTGTAGTTTCAAATTTTTTTTTGCACATGAACTCTATAATTTTCATTATGATGCGATTTTATATCTTTTTTGTTTACGAGGAGAAATGGGAGAGTGAAAACTCAAGTTTTGATCTGAAAAAAAATTTGAACATCCAAAACGGAAAAGCACAAATGCTGAGAGAGATAATTCCAAAAAGTATCTGAGATTTTTAAGGACAGGCAAAAAGTGGGTTGTTTGGCTCTGGTAAATATCCAACTTCACGTTAACTTGAGAATTTAATTTTTTCTACTCCCCCAAATTTTTGGATCATTCGGCCACTTGCATCCTCGACATGCTTGTGGCATGCATATCCACCACACTTAAAAAATGTTAGGATCAGTTAAAAGTCACTTTCCTACAAAAATCCACCTAGCTATTATTAGGGGGTTGTACTAGTGGAATTTCCCAAACATGGATTTTGGAGTTCATTTTTAGTGCTTGAAATAATATTCTATTTATTATAGTTTCAAATTTTTTTTCGCACATGAACTCTAAAATTTTCATTATGTTGCGATCTTATTTCTTTTTTGTTTACGAGGAGAAATGGGAGAGTGAAAACTCAAGTTTTGATCTGAAAAAAAATTTGAACATCCAAAATTTAAATGCACAAATGCTGAGGGAGATAATTCCATAAAATAACTATGATTTTAAAGAATAGGCAAAAAGTGGGGTGTTTGGCTCTGGTAAATATCTAACCACACATTAACTTGAGAATTTAATTTTTTCTACTCCCCCTAATTTTTGGATCATTAGGCCACTTGCATCCTCAACATGCTTGTGGTATGCATATCCACCACACTTAAAACATGTTAGGATCAATTAGAAGTCTCATTCCTTTAAAATTCCACCAAGCTATTATTAGGGAGTTGTACTCGTGGAATTTCCTAACATGGATTTTGGAGTTCATTTTTAGTGCGTGAAATAATTTTCTATTTATTATAGTTTTCAAATGTTTTGGCACACATGAACGCTAAAATTTTCATTTTGTTGTGATCTTATATGGTTTTTGTTGAAGAGGAAGAATGGGAGAGTGAAAGCTCAAGTTTGGATCTGAAAAAAAATTTTGAACATCCAAAATGGAAAACCACAAATGCTGAGAGAGAAAATTCCAAAAAGTATCTGTGATTTTTAAGAATGGGCAAAAAGTGGGTTGTTTGGCTCTATTAACTATCCAACCACACATTAACTTGAGAATTTAATTTTTTCTACTCCCCTATTTTTTGGATGATTAGGCCACTTGCATCCTCAACATGCTTGTAGCATGCATGTCCACCACAGTTAAAACATGTTAGGATCAGTTAGAAGTCTCTTTCCTATAAAATTCCATCAAGATATTAATAGGGGGTTGTACTAGTGGAATTTCCCAAACATGGATTTTGGAGTTCATTTTTAGTGCGTGAATTAATTTTCTATTTATTGTAGTTTTCAAATATTTTTGCACACATGAACTCTAAATCTTCATTTTGTTGCAATCTTATGTCATTTTTTTACGAGGAAAAATGGGAGAGTGAAAACTCAAGTTTCGATCTAAAAACAAAATTGAACATCCAAAATGGAAATACACAAATGCTGAGAGAGATAATTCCAAAAAGTATCTGTGATTTTGAGGGATAGGCAAAATGTGGGTTATTTGGCTCTGGTAAATATCCAACCACACGTTAACATGAGAATTTAGTTTTTTCTACTCCCCCTAATTTTCGGATCATTAGGCCACTCGCTTCCTCAACATGTTTGTGGCATGAATATCCACCACACATAAAACATGTTAGGATAAGTTAGAAGTCTCTTTTGTATAAAATTCCACCAAGCTATTATTAGGGGGTTGTACTAGCGGAGTTTCCCAAACATTGATTTCGGAGTTCATTTTTAGTGCGTGAAATAATTTTCTCTTTATTATAGTTTTCAAATTTTTTTTCACAGATGAACTCTAAAATTTTCAATTTGTTGCGATCTTATATCATTTTTGTTTACGAGCAAAAATGGGAGAGTGAAAACTCAAGTTTGGATCTGAAAAAAAAACATTTGAACATCCAAAATGGAAAAGCAGAAATGCTGAGAGAGATAATTCCAAAAAGTATCTGTGATTTTTAAGGATAGGCAAAAAGTGGGTTGTTCGGCTCTAGTAACTATCCAACCACACGTTAACTTGAGAATTTAATTTTTTCTACTCCCCTATTTTTTGGATGATTAGGCCACTTGCATCCTCAACATGCTTGTAGCATGCATGTCCACCACACTTAAAACATGTTAGGATCAGTTAGAAGTCTCTTTCCTATAAAATTCCATCAAGCTATTAATAGGGGGTTGTACTAGTGGAATTTCCCAAACATGGATTTTGGAGTTCATTTTTAGTGCGTGAATTAATTTTCTATTTATTGTAGTTTTCAAATATTTTTGCACACATGAACTCTAAAATCTTCATTTTGTTGCGATCTTATGTCATTTTTTTACGAGGAAAAATGGGAGAGTGAAAACTCAAGTTTCAATCTAAAAAAAAAATTGAACATCCAAAATGGAAATACACAAATGCTGAGAGAGATAATTCCAAAAAGTATCTGTGATTTTGAGGGATAGGCAAAATGTGGGTTATTTGGCTCTAGTAAATATCCAACCACACGTTAACATGAGAATTTAGTTTTTTCTACTCCCCCTAATTTTCGGATCATTAGGCCACTCGCTTCCTCAACATGTTTGTGGCATGAATATCCACCACACATAAAACATGTTGGGATAAGTTAGAAGTCTCTTTCGTATAAAATTCCACCAAGCTATTATTAGGGGGTTGTACTAGCGGAGTTTCCCAAACATTGATTTCGGAGTTCATTTTTAGTGCGTGAAATAATTTTCTCTTTATTATAGTTTTCAAATTTTTTTTCACAGATGAACTCTAAAATTTTCAATTTGTTGTGATCTTATATCATTTTTGTTTACGAGCAAAAATGGGAGAGTGAAAACTCAAGTTTGGATCTGAAAAAAAAACATTTGAACATCCAAAATGGAAAAGCAGAAATGCTGAGAGAGATAATTCCAAAAAGTATCTGTGATTTTTAAGGATAGGCAAAAAGTGGGTTGTTCGGCTCTAGTAACTATCCAACCACACGTTAACTTGAGAATTTAATTTTTTCTACTCCCCTATTTTTTGGATGATTAGGCCACTTGCATCCTCAACATGCTTGTAGCATGCATGTCCACCACACTTAAAACATGTTAGGATCAGTTAGAAGTCTCTTTCCTATAAAATTCCATCAAGCTATTAATAGGGGGTTGTACTAGTGGAATTTCCCAAACATGGATTTTGGAGTTCATTTTTAGTGCGTGAATTAATTTTCTATTTATTGTAGTTTTCAAATATTTTTGCACACATGAACTCTAAAATCTTCATTTTGTTGCGATCTTATTTCTTTTTTTTTACGAGGAAAAATGGGAGAGTGAAAACTCAAGTTTCGATCTGAAAAAAAAATTTGAACATCCAAAATGGAAATGCACAAATGCTGACAGAGATAATTCCAAAAAGTATCTGTGATTTTGAGGGATAGGCAAAATGTGGGTTATTTGGCTGTGGTAAATATCCAACCACACGTTAACTTGAGAATTTAGTTTTTTCTACTCCCCCTAATTTTTGGATCATTAGGCCACTTGCTTCCTCAACATGTTTGTGGCATGAATATCCACCACAGTTAAAACATGTTAGGATAAGTTAGAAGTCTCTTTCGTATAAAATTTCACCAAGCTATTATTAGGGGGTTGTACTAGCAGAGTTTCCCAAACATTGATTTCGGCTTTAATTTTTAGTGCGTTAAATAATTTTCTCTTTATTATAGTTTTCAAATTTTTTTTCACAAATGAACTCTAAAATTTTCAATTTGTTGCGATCGTATATCTTTTTTGTTTACGAGCAAAAATGGGAGAGTGAAAACTCAAGTTTGGATCTGAAAAAAAAAAATTTGAACATCCAAAATGGAAATGCATAAATGTTGAGAGAGATAATTCCAAAAAATATCTGAGATTTTAAGGACAGGCAAAAACTGGGTTGTTTGGCTCTGGTAAATATCCAACCACACGTTAACTTGAGAATTTAGTTTTTTCTACTCCCCCAAATTTTTGGATCATTAGGCCACTTGCTTCCTCAACATGTTTGTGGCATGAATATCCACCACAGTTAAAACATGTTAGGATAAGTTAGAAGTCTCTTTCGTATAAAATTCCACCAAGCTATTATTAGGGGGTTGTACTAGCAGAGTTTTCCAAACATTGATTTCGGCTTTAATTTTTAGTGCGTTAAATAATTTTCTCTTTATTATAGTTTTCAAATTTTTTTTCACAAATGAACTCTAAAATTTTCAATTTGTTGCGATCGTATATCTTTTTTGTTTACGAGCAAAAATGGGAGAGTGAAAACTCAAGTTTGGATCTGAAAAAAAAAAATTTGAACATCCAAAATGGAAATGCATAAATGTTGAGAGAGATAATTCCAAAAAATATCTGAGATTTTAAGGACAGGCAAAAAGTGGGTTGTTTGGCTCTGGTAAATATCCAACCACACGTTAACTTGAGAATTTAATTTTTTCTACTCCCCCAAATTTTTGGATCATTCGGCCACTTGCATCCTCGACATGCTTGTGGCATGCATATCCACCACACTTAAAAAATGTTAGGATCAGTTAAAAGTCACTTTCCTACAAAATTCCACCAAGCTATTCTTAGGGGGTTGTACTAGTGGAATTTCCCAAACATGGATTTTGGAGTTCATTTTTAGTGCATGAAATAATATTCTATTTATTATAGTTTCAAATTTTTTTTCGCACATGAACTCTAAAATTTTCATTATGTTGCGATCTTATATCTTTTTTGTTTACGAGGAGAAATGGGAGAGTGAAAACTCAAGTTTTGATCTGAAAAAAAATTTGAACATCCAAAATTGAAATGCACAAATGCTGAGAGAGATAATTCCAAAAAGTATCTGTGATTTTGAGGGATAGGCAAAATGTGGGTTATTTGGCTGTGGTAAATATCCAACCACACGTTAACTTGAGAATTTAGTTTTTTCTACTCCCCCTAATTTTTCGATAATGAGGCCACTTGCATCCTCAAGATGTTTGTGGCATGTATATCCACCACACTTAAAACATGTTAGGATCAGTTAGAAGTTTCTTTCCTACAAAATTCCACCATGCTATTATTAGGGGGTTGTACGAGTGGTGTTTCCCAAACATGAATTTTGGAGTTCATTCTTAGTGCGTGAAATACTTTTCTATTTATTATAGCTTTCAAATTTTTTGCACACATGAACTCTAAAATTTTAATTTCTTGCGATCTTATATCTTTTTTGTTTACGAGGAAAAATTGGAGAGTAAAAACTCAACTTTGAATCTGAAAAAAAAAATTTGAACATCCAAAATGGAAATGCACAAATGCTGAGAGAGATAATTCCAAAAAGTATCTGCGATTTTTAAGGATAGGCAAAAAGTGGTTTGTTTTGCTCTGGTAAATATCCAACCACATGTTAACTTGAGAATTTAATTTTTTCTACTCCCCCTAATTTTTGGATCATTAGGCCACTTGCATCCTCAACAGGCTTGGGGCATGCATATCCACCACACTTAAAACATGTTAGGATCAGTTGGAAGTCTCTTTCCTATAAAATTCCACCAAGCTATTATTAGGGCGTTGTTCTAGTGGAGTTTCCCAAACATGGATTTTGGAGTTCATTTTTAGTGCGTGAAATAATTTTCTATTTATTATAGTTTTCAATTTTTTTTGCACACATGAACACTAAAATTTTCATTTTGATGCGATCTTATATCTTTTTTTTTTACGTGAAAAAATGGGAGAGTAAAAACTCAAGTTTGGATCTGAAAAAAAATTTTGAACATCCAAAATGGAAATACACAAATTCTGAGAGAGAGAATTCCAAAAAGTATTTGTGATTTTTCACAGGAAAGGGAAAAAGTGGGTTGTTCGGCTGTTGTAAATATCTGGCCACATGTTAACTTGAGAATTTAATTTTGTCTACTCCCCCTAATTTTTTGATCATTCGGCGACTTGCATCCTCAACATGTTTGTGGCATGCATATCGACCACACTTAAAACATGTTTGGATAAGTTAGAAGTCTCTTTCCTATAAAATTCCACCAAACTATTATTAGGGGGTTGTACTAGTGGAGTTTCCCAAACATGGATTTTGGAGTTCATTTTTAGTGCGTGAAATAATTTACTATTTATTATAGTTTTCAATTTTTTTGGCACACATGAACTCTAAAATTTTCATTTTGTTGCGATCTTATATCTTTTTTGTTTACGAGGAAAAATGGGAGTGTGAAAACTCAAGTTTGCATCTGAAAAAATATTTTTGAACATCCAAAATGGAAATGCACAAATGCTGAGAGAGATAATTCCAAAAAGTATATGTGATTTTTAAGAATAGGAAAAAAGTGGGTTGATGGGCTCTAACAAATATCCAACCACATGTTAACTTGAAAATTTAATTTTTTCTACTCCCCCTAATTTTTGGATCATTAGGCCACTTGCGTCCTCAACATGATTGTGGCTTGCATATCCACCACACTTCAAACATGTTAGGATCAATTACAAGTTTGTTTCCTATAAAATTCCACTAAGCTATTATTAGGGTGTTGTACTAGTGGAGTTTCCCAAACATGGATTTTGGAGTTCATTTTTGGTGCGTGAAATAATTTTATTTTTATTAATGTATTCAAAATTTTTTTGCGCACATGAACTCTATAATTTTCATTTTGTTGCGAACTTATATCTTTTTTGTTTACGAGGAAAAATGGGAGACTGAAAACTCAAGTTTGGACCTGAAAAAAAAATCTGACCATCCAAAATGGAAATGCACAAATGCTGAGAGTGATAATTCCAAAAAGTATCTGTGATTTTTAAGGTTAGGCAAAAAGTGGGTTGTTTGGCTCTTGTAAATATCCAACCACATGTTAACTTGAGAATTTAATTTTTTCTACTACCCCTAACTTTTGGATCATTAGGCCACTTGCATCCTCAACATGTTTGTGGCATGCATATCCACCACACTTAAAACATGTTAGGATCAGTTAGAAGTCTCTTTCCTAATAAATTCCTCCAAGCTATTATTAGGGGTTTGTACTAGTGGAGTTTCCCACACATGGATTTTAGAGTTCAATTTTAGTGGGAGAAATAATTTCCTATTTATTATAGTTTTCAAATTTTTTTGCCCACATGAACTCTAAAATTTTCATTTTGTTGCGATCTTATATCTTTTTTTTTTAGGGGAAAAATGGGAGACTGAAAACTCAATTTTGTATCTGAAAGAAAAAAATTTGAACATCCAAAATGGAAATGCACAAATGCTGAGAGAGATAATTCCAAAAATTATCTATGATTTTTAAGGATAGGCATAAAGTGGGTTGTTTGGCTCTTGTAAATATCCATCCACACGTTAACTTGAGAAATTAATTTTTGGGTCATTAGGCCACTTGTATCCTCAACAAGTTTGTGGCATGCATATCCACCACACTTAAAACATATTAGGATCAGTTAGAAGTCTCTTTCCTATAAAATTCCACGAAGCTATTATTAGGGTCTCGTACCCAAACATGGATTTTGGAGTTCATTTTTAGTGTGTGAAATAATTTTCTATTTATTATAGTTTTCAAATTTTTTTGCACACATGAACTCTAAAATTTTCATTTTGTTGCGATTTTAAATCTTTTTTGTTTACGAGCAAAAATGGGAGAGCGAAAACTCAAGTTTGGATCTGAAAAAAAAAATTTGAACATCCAAAATGGAAATGCACAAATGCTGAGAGAGATAATTCCAAAAAGTATCTATGATTTTTAAGGATAGGCAAAAAGTGGGTTGTTTGGCTCTGGTAAATATCAAACCACACGTTAACTTGAGAATTTAATTTTTTTTCTAGTCCCCCTAATTTTGGGATCATTAGGCCACTTGCATCCTCAACATGTTTGTGGCATGCTTTTGCACCACACTTAAAACATGTTAGGATCAGTTAAAGTCTCTCTCCTATAAAATTCCACCAAGCTATTATTAGGGGGTTGTACTAGTGGAGTTTCCCAAACATGGATTTTGGAGTTCATTTTTAGTGCGTGAACAATTTTTCTATTTATTATAGTTTTCAAATCTTTTTGCACACATGAACTCTAAAATTTTCATTTTGTTGCGATCTTATATCTTTTTTGTTTACAAGGAAAAATGGATGAGTGAAAACTCAAGTATGGATCTGAAAAAAAAAAATTTGAACATCGAAAATGGAAATGCACAAATGCTGAGAGAGATAATTCCAAAAAGTATCTGTGATTTTTGAGGATAGGCAAAATGTGGGTTGTTTGGCTCCTGTAAATATCTAACCACACATTAACTTGAGAATTTAATTTTTTCTACTCCCCCTAATTTGTTGATCATTAGGCTACTTGCATCCTCAACATGTTTGTGACTTGGATATCCACCACACTTAAAACATGTTTGGATCAGATAGTAGTCTCTTTTGTATAAAATTCCACCAAGCTATTATTAGGGGGTTGTACTAGTCGAAGTTTCCCAAACATTGATTTTGGAGTTCATTTTTAGTGCGTGAAAAAATTTTCTATTTATTATAGTTTTCAATTTTTTTTGCACACATGAACTCTAAAATTTTCATTTTGTTGCGATCATATATCTTTTTTGTTTACGAGGAAAAATAAGAGAGAGAAAACTCAAGTTTGGATCTGAAAAAAAAAATTGAATATCCAAAATGGAATTGCACAAATGCTGAGAGAGATAATTCCCAAAAGTATCTGTGATTTTTAAGGATAGGCAAAAAGTGGGTTGTTTGGCTGTGGTAAATATCCAACCACACGTTAACTTGAGAATTTAATTTTTTTCTACTCCCCCTAACTTTTGGATCATTAGGCCAATTGCATCCTCAACATGTTTGTTGCATGCATATCCACTACACTTAAAACATGTTAGGATCAGTTAGAAGTCACTTTCCTATAAAATTCCACCAAGCTTTTATTAGGGCGTTGTACTAGTGGAGTTTCCCAAACATGGATTTTGGAGATCATTTTTAGTGCGTGAAATAATTTTCTATTTATTATAGTTATCAAAATTTTTTGTACACATGAACTCTAAAATTTTCATTTTGTTGCGATCTTATATCTTTTTTGTTTTTGAGGAAAAATGGAAGAGTGAAAACTCAAGTTTGGATCTGAAAAAAAGAATTTGAACATCAAAAATGGAAATGCACAAATGCTGAGAGAGATAATTCCAAAAAGTATCTGTGATTTTTAAGTATAGGAAAAAACTGGGTTGTTTGGCTCTTGTAAATATCCAACCACACTTTAAATTTAGAATTAGTTTTTTCTACTCCCCCTAATTTTTTGATCATTAGGCCACTTGCATCCTCAACATGTTTGTGGCATGCATATCACCACACTTAAAACATGTTAGGATAAGTTAGAAGTCTCTTTCCTACAAAATTCCACCAGGCTATTATTAGGGGTTTGTACCAGTGGAGTTTCCCAAACACGGATTTTGGAGTTCATTTTTAGTGCGTGAAATAATTTACTATTTATTATAGTTTTCAAATTTTTTGGCACACATGAACTCAAAAATTTTCATTTTGTTGCAATCTTATATCTTTTTTGTTTACGAGGAAAAATGGGAGTGTGAGAACTCTATTTTGGATCTGAAAAATAAATTTGAACATCCAAAATGGAAATGCAGAAATGCTGGGAGAGATAATTCCAAAAAGTATATGTGATTTTTAAGGATAGGTAAAAACTGGGTTGTTTGGCTCAGGTAAATATCCAACCACACGTTAACTTGAGAATTTAATTTTTGCTACTCCCCCAAATTTTTGGATCATTAGGCCCCTTGCATCCTCAACATGTTTGTGGCTTGCATATCCACCACACTTAAAATATGTTAGGATCAGTTAGAAGTATGTTTCCTACAAAAATCCACCAAGCTATTATTATTAAGGTGTTGTACTTGTGGAGTTTCCCAAACATGGATTTTGGAGTTCATTTTTCGTGCGTGAAATAATTTTCTATTTATTATTATTTTCAAATTTTTTTGCACCGATGAACTCTAAAATTTTCATTTTGTTGCGATCTTATATCTTTTTTGTTAACGAAGAAAAATGGGAGAGTGAAAACTCAAGTTTGGATCTGAAAAAAAAAATGAACATCCAAAATGGTTTTGTGAGAGATAATTCCAAAAAGTATATGTGATTTTTAAGGATAGGCAAAAAGTGGGTTGTTTGGCTCTTGTAAATATCCAACCACACATTAACTCTAGAATTTAATTTTTTATGTTCCCCCTAATTTTTGGATCATTAGTCCACTTGCATAGGATCAGCTAGAAGTCACTTTCGTATAAAATTCCACCAAGCTATTATTAGGGGGTTGTAGTAGTGGAGTTTCCCAAACTAGGATTTTGGAGTTCATTTTTAGTGCATGAAATAATTCTCTATTTATTATGCTTTTCAAAAATTTTTGCACACATGAACTCTAAAATTTTAATTTTGTTGTGAACTTATATCATTTTAGTTTATGAGGAAAAATGGGAGAGTGAGAACACTAGTTTTGACCTGGAAAAAAAAAAATTTGAACATCCAAAATGGAAATGCACAAATGGTGAGAGAGATAATTCCAAAAAGTATCTGTGATTTTTAAGGATAGGCAAAAAGTGGGTTGCTTGGCTCTAGTAAATATCCAACCACACGTTAACTTGAGAATTTAATTTTTTTCTACTCCCCCTAACTTTTGGATCATTAGGCCAATTGCATCCTCAACATGCTTGTCGCATGCATATCCACTACACTTAAAACATGTTAGGATCAGTTAGAAGTCACTTTCCTATAAAATTCCACCAAGGTTTTATTAGGGCGTTGTACTAGTAGATTTTCCCAAACATGGATTTTGGAGTTCATTTTTAGTGCGTGAAATAATTTTCTATTTATTATAGTTTTCAAAATTTTCTGCATACATGAACTCTTAAATTTTCATTTTGTTGCAATTTTATATCTTTTTTGTCTACGAGGAAAAATGGGAGAGTGTAAACTCAAGATTGGATCAAAAAAAAAAAATTTGAACATCTAAAATGGAAATGCACAAATGATGAGAGAGATAATTCCAAAAAATATCGGTGATTTTTAAGGATAGGCAAAAAGTGGTTGTTTGGCTCTTGTAAATATTCAACCACACGTTAACTTGAGAATTTAATTTTATCTACTGCCCCTAATTTTTGCATCATTAGGCCACTTGCATCCTCAACATGTTTGTGGCACGCATATCCACCACACTTAAAACATGTTAGGATCAGTTAGAAGTTTGTTTCCTATAAAATTCCACCAAGCTATCATGAGGGGGTTGTACTAGTGGAGTTTCCCAAACATGGATTTTGGAGTTCATTTTTAGTGTGTGAAATAATTTTCTATTTATTATAGTTTTTTTTTTTTTTTTTTTGCACACATGAACTCTAAAATTTTCTTTTTGTTGCGATCTTAACTCTTTTTTGTTTACGAGGAAAAATGGGAGAGTAAAAACTGAAGTTCAGATCTAAAAAAAAATTTGAACATCCAAAATAGAAATGCACAAATGCTGAGAGAGATAATTGCAAAAAGTATTTGTGATTTTTAAGGATAGGCAAAAAGTTGGCTGTTTGGCATTGGTAAATATCCAACCACACGTTAACTTGAGAATTTAATTTTTACTACACCTAATTTTTGGATCATTAGGCCACTTGCATCCACAAAATCTTTGTGGCATGCAAATCCACCACACTTAAAACATGTTAGGATTAGTTAGAAGTCTCTTTCCTATAAAATTCCGCCAAGCTATTATTAGGGGGTTGTACTAGTGGAATTTCCAAAACATGAATTTTGGGGTTCATTTTATTATCGTGAAATAATTTTTTGTTTATTATAGTTTTCAATTTTTTTTACGTACATGAACTCTAAAATTTTAATTTTTTTGCGATCTTATATTTTTTTGTTTACGAGGAAAAATGGGAGAGTGAAAACTCAAGTTTTGATCTGAAAATAAATATTTGAACATCCAAAACGGAAATCCACAAATGCTGAGAGAGATAATTCCAAAAAGTATTTGTGATTTTTAAGGATAAGCAAAAAGTGGGTTGTTTGGCTCTGGTAAATATCCAACCACACGTTAATTTCAGAATTTTTTTATTTCTACTCCACCTAATTTTTGAATCATTAGGCCACTTTCATCCTCAACATGTTTGTGGCATGCATATCCACCACACTTAAAACATTTTAGGATCAGTTAGCACTCTCTTTCCTATAAAATTCCACCAAGCAATTATAAGGGGGTTGTACTAGTGGAATTTCCCACACAAGGATTTTGGAGTTCATTTTATGTGCGTAAAATAATTTTCTATTTATTAGAGTTTTCAATTTTTTTTGCACACATGAACTCTAAAATTTTCATTTTGTTGCGATCTTAATTCTTTTTTGTTTACGTGGAAAAAAGGGATAGTGAAAACTCAAGTTTGGATCTCAAGAAAAAAATTTGAACATCCAAAATGGAAATGCACAAATGTTGAGAGAGATAATTCACAAAAGTATCTCTGATTTTTAAGGAAGGGCAAAAAGTGGGTTGTTTGGCTCTGGTAAATATCCAACCACACATTAACTTGAGAATCTAATTTTTTCTACTCCACCGAATTTTTGAATCATTAGGCCACTTGCATCATCAACATGTTTGTGGTATGCGTATCCACCACACTTAAAACATGTTAGGATCAGTTAGATGTTTCTTTCCTATAAAATTCCACCAAGCTATTATTAGGAGGTCTTACTAGTGGAGTTTCCCAAACATGGATTTTGGAGTTCATTTTTAGTGCGTGAAATAATTTTCTATTTATTATAATTTTCAAATTTTTTTTTCACACATGAACTCTGAAATTTTCATTTTGTGGCGATCTTATATCTTTGAGGTATACGAGGAAAAATGGAAGAGTGAAAACTCAAGTTTGGATTTGAAAAAAAAATTTGGACATCCAAAATGGAAATGCACAAATGCTGAGAGAGATAATTCCAAAAAGTATCTGTGATTTTTAAGGGTAGGCAAAAAGTTGGGTATTTGGCTTTGGTAAATATCCAACCACATGTTAACTGGAGTATTTAATTTTTTCTGCTTCCCCTATTTTTTGGATCATTAGGCCACTTGCATTCTCAACATGTTTGTGCCATGCATATCCACCACGCTTAAAACATGTTTGGATCAGTTAGAAATCTCTTTCATGTAAAATTCCACCAAGCTATTATTAGGGGGTCGGACTAGTTGAATTTCCCAAACATGAATTTTCGCGTAAATTTTTGGTGCGTGAAATAATTTTCTATCTATTATAGTTTTCAATTTTTTTTGCACACATGAACTCTCAAATTTTAATTTTGTTGCGATCTTATAGCTCATTTGTTTACGATGAAAAATGCGAGAGTGAAAACTCAAGTTTGGATCTAGAAAAAAAATTTTGAACATCCGAAATGGAAGTGCACAAAGGCTGAGAGAGATAAATCCAAAAAGTATCAGTGATTTTTAAGGATTTGCAAAAAGTGGGCAGTATGGCTCTGGAAAATATCCAACCACACATTAAGTTGAGAATTTAATTTTTTCTACTCCCCCTAATTTTAGGATCATTAGGCCACTTGCATCCTCAACATGTTTGTGGCATGCATATCCACCACATTTAACACATGTTAGGATCAGTTAGAAGTCTCTTTCCTATAAAATTCCACCAAGCTATTATTAGGGGGTCGTACAAGTGGAATTTCCCAAGCATGGATTTTGGAGTTCATTTTTACAGCGTGAAATAATTTTCTATTTATTATAGTTTTCAAATTTTTTTGCACACATGAATTCTAAAATTTTCATTTTGTTGCGATCTTATATCTTTTTTGTTTATGAGGAAAAATGGGAGACTGAAAATTCAAGTTTGGATCTGAAAAAAAAAAATTGAAATGCACAAATGCTGAGAGAGATAATTCCAAAAATTATCGGTGATTTTTAAGGATAGGCAAAAAGTGGGTTGTTTGGCTCTAGTAAATATCCAACCACACATTAACTTGAGAATTTAATTTTTTTTACTCCACCTAATTTTTGGATAATTAGGCCACTTGTATCCTCAACATGTTTGTGGCATACATATCCACCCCACTTAAAACATGTTAGGATAAGTTAGAAGTCTCTTTCCTATAAAATTCCACCAAGCTATTATTAGGGGGTGGCACTAGTGGAATTTCCCAAACATGGATTTTGGAGTTCATTTTTAGTGAGTGAAATAATTTTCTATTTATTATTGTTTTCAAATTTTTTTGCACACATGAACACTAAAATTTTAATTTTGTTGCGATCTTATATCTTTTTTGTTTACAAGGAAAATGGGAGAGTGAAAACTCATGTTTGGATCTGAAAAAAAAAATTTGAACATCCAAAATGGAAATGCACAAATGCTGAGAGAGATAATTCCAAAAAGTATCTGTGATTTTTAAGGAAAGGCTAAAAGTGGGTTGTTTGGCTCTGGTAAATATCCAACCACACGTTAACTTGAGAATATAATTTTTTCTACTCCTGGAAATTTTTGGATCATTTGGCCACTTGTATCCTCAACATGTTTGTGGCATGCATATCCACCACACTTAAAACATGTTAGGATCTGTTAGAAGCCTCTTTCCTATAAAATTCCACCAAGCTATTATTAGGGGGTTGTACTAGTGGAATTTCCCAAACATGGATTTTGGAGTTCATTTTTAGTGGGTGAAATAATTTTCTATTTATTATAGTTTTCAAATTTTTTTGCACACATGAACTCTAAAATTTTCATTTTGTTGCGATTTTATATCTTTTGGGTTTACGAGGAAAAATGGGAGAGTGAAAACTCAAGTTTGAATCTTAAACAAAAAAAATTGAATATCCAAAATGGAAATGCACAAATGCTGAGAGAGGTAATTGGAAAAATTATCGGTGATTTTTAAGGATAGGCTAAAAGTGGGTTGTTTGGCTCTAGTAAATATCAAACCACACGTTAACTTGAGAATTTAATTTTTTCTACTCCCCCTAATTTAAGGATCATTAGGCCACTTGCATCCTCAACATGTTTGTGGCATGCATTTCCACCACACTTAAAACATTTTAGGATCTGTTAGAAGCCTCTTTCCTATAAAATTCCACCAAACTATTATTAGGGAGTCGTACTAGTGGAATTTCCAAAACATGGATTTTGGAGTTAATTTTTAGTGCGTGAAATAATTTTCTATTTATTATAGTTTTCAAATTTTTTTGCACACATGAACTGTAAAATTTTTATTTTGTTGCAATCTTATATCTTTTTTGTTTACGAGGAAAAATAGGAGAGTGAAAACTCAAGTTTGAATCTTAAAAAAAAAAAAATCATCCAAAATGGAAATCAACAAATGCTGAGAGAGATAATTCTAAAAAGTATCTATGATTTTTAAGGATAGGGAAAAAGTGGGTTGTTTGGCTCTGGTAAATATCCAACCACACGTTAACTTGAGAATTTAATTTTTCCTACTCCCCTAATTTTAGGATCATTAGGCCACTTGCATCCTCAACATGTTTGTGGCTTGCATATGCACCACACTTCAAACATGTTAGGATCCATTAGAAGTCTCTTTCCTATAAAATTCCACCAAGCTATTATTAGGGGGTTGTACTAGTAGAATTTACCAAACATGGATTTGGGAGTTCATTTTTAGTGCGTGAAATAGTTTTCTATTTAATATAGTTTTCAATTTTTTTTGCACACATGAACTCTAAAATTTTCATTTTGTTGTGATCTATTCGCCTTTTATCGTTTTTGTTTACGAGAAAAATGAGAGAGCGAAAACTCAAGTTTGGATTTGAAAAAAAAATTTGAACATCCAAAATGGAAATGCACAAATGCTGAGAGAGATAATTCCAAAAAGTATCTGTGATGTTTAAGGATTGGCCAAAAGTACACTTGTTTGACGCTCGTAAATATCCAACTACACGTTAACTTGAGAATTAAATTTTTTCTTCTCCTTGAAATTTTTGGATCATTAGGCCACTTGCATCCTACACATGTTTGTAGCATGCATATCCACCACACTTAAGACATGTTAGCATCAGTTAGAAGTCTCTTTCCTATAAAATTCCACCAAGCTATTATTAGGGGGTTGTACTAGTGGAATTTCCCAAACATGGATTTTAGAGTTCATTTTTCGTGCATGAAATAATTTTCTATTTATTACCGTTTTCAAATTTTTTTGCACACATGAACACTAAAATTTTTATTTTGTTTCAATCCATTTTCCTTATATCTTTTTTGTTTAAGAGAAAAATGGGAGAGTGAAAACTAAAGTTTGGATCTAAAAAAAAATTTGAACATCAAAAACGGAAATGCACAAAAGCTGAGAGAGATAATTCCTAAAAGTATATGTGATTTTAAAGGATAGGCAAAATGTACCCTTGTTGGGCTCTGGTAAATATCCAACCACACGTTAACTTGAGAATTTAATTTTTTCTACTCCTTGAAAGTTTTGGATCATTAGGCCACTTGCATCCTCAACATGTTTGTGGCTTGCATTTCCACCACACTTAAAACATTTTAGGATCTGTTACAAGCCTCTTTCCTATAAAATTCCACCAAACTATTATTAGGGGGTCGTACTAGTGGAATTTCCCAAACATAGATTTTGGAGTTAATTTTTAGTGTGGGAAATAATTTTCTATTTATTATAGTTTTCAAATTTTTTTGCACACAGGAACTCTAAAATTTTCATTTTGTTGCAATCTTATATCTTTTTTGTTTACGAGGAAAAATGGGAGTGTGAAAACTCAAGTTTGAATCTTAAAAAAAAAAAATCATCCAAAATGGAAATCAACAAATGCTGAGAGAGATAATTCCAAAAACTATCTGTGATTTTTAAGGATAGGCAAAAAGTGGGTTGTTTGGCTCTGGTAAATATCCAGCCACACGTTAACTTGAGAATTTAATTTTTCCTACTCCCCCTAATTTTAGGATCATTAGGCCACTTGCATCCTCAACATGTTTGTGGCTTGCATATCAACCACACTTAAAACATGTTAGGATCAGTTAGACGTCTCTTTCCTATAAAATTCCACCAATCTATTATTAGGCGGTGGTACTAGTGGAATTTCCCAAACATGGATTTTGGAGTTCATTTTTTGTGCGTGAAATAATTTTCTATTTATTATAATTTTTAAATTTTTTTTCTCACATGAACTCTCAAATTTTCAGTTTGTTACGATCTAATATCTTTTAAGTTTACGAGGAAAAATCGTAGAGTGAAAACTCAAGTTTCGATCTGAAAAAAAAAATTTGAACAGCCAAAATGGATATGCACAAATGCTGAGAGAGATAATTCCAAAAAGTATCTGTAATTTTTAAGGATAGGCAAAACGTGGGTTGTTTTGCTCTTGTAATTATCCAAGCACACGTTAACATGAGAATTTAATTTTTTCTACTCCCCCTAATTTTTGGATCATTAGGCCACTTGCATCCTCAACATGTTTGTGGCATGCATATCCACCACACTTTAAACATGTTAAGATCAGTTAGAAGTCTCTTTCCTATAAAATTCCACTAAGCTATTATTAGGGGGTTGTACTAGTGGAATTTCCCAAACATGGATTTTGGAGTAAAATTTTAGTGTGTGAAATAATTTTCTATTTATTATAGTTTTCATATTTTTTTGCACACATGAACTCTAAAATTTTCATTTTGTGTCGATCTTATATCTTTTTTGTATACGAGGAAAAATGGGAGAGTGAAAACTAGGGTTTGGATCTGAAAAAAAAAATTGAATATCCAAAACGAAATGCACAAATGCTGAGAGAGATAATTTCAAAAACTATCTGTGAGTTTTAAGGATAGGCAAAAAGTGGGTTGTTTGGCTCTGGTAAATATCCAACCACACGTTAACCTGAGAACTAAATTTTTTCTACTCCCCCTAATTTTTGGATCATTAGGCCACTTGCATCCTCAACATGTTTGTGGCATGCATATCCACCACACTTAAAACATGTTTGGATCTGTAAGATGTCTCTTTCCTATAAAATTCCACCAAGCTATTGTTAGGGGTTTGTACTAGTGGAATTTCCAAAACATGGATTTGGGAGTTCATTTTTAGTGCGTGAAATTATTTTCTTTTTGTTATAGTTTCCAAATTTTTTTGCACACAAGGACTGTAAAGTTTTCATTTTGTTGCTATCTATTTGCCTTATATCTTTTTTGTTTATGAGAAAAATGGGAGAGTGAAAACTCAATTTTGGATCTGAAAAAAAATTTGAACAGCCAAAATGGAAATGCACAAATGCTGAGAGAGATAATTCCAAAAAGTATCTGTAATTTTTAAGGATAGGCAAAACGTGGGTTACTTGGCTCTGGTAATTATCCAAGCACACGTTTACATGAGAATTTAATTTTTTCTACTCCCCCTAATTTTTGGATCATTAGACAACTTGCGTCCTCAACATGTGTGTGGCATGCATATCCACCACACTTAAAACATGTTAGGATCAGTTAGAAGTCTCTTTCCTATAAAATTCCACTAAGCTATTATTAGGGGGTCGTACTAGTGGAATTTCCAAAACATGGATTTTGGAGTACATTTTTAGTGTGTGAAATAATTTTCTATTTATTATAGTTTTCATATTTTTTTGCACACATGAACTCTAAAATTTTCATTTTGTTGCGATCTTATATCTTTTTTGTATACGAGGAAAAATGGGAGAGTCAAAGCTCAAGTTTGGTCTGAAAAAAAAAATTGAATATCCAAAACGAAATGCACAAATGCTAAGAGAGATAATTTCAAAAACTATCTGTGATTTTTAAGGATAGGTAAAAAGTGGGTTGTCTGGCTCTGGTAAATATCCAACCACACGTTAACTTGAGAATTTAATTTTTTCTACTCCCCCAAATTTTTCGATCATTAGGCCACTTGCATCCTCCACATGTTTGTGGCATGCATATCCACGACACTTAAAACATGTTAGGATCAATTAGAAGTCTCTTTCCTAAAAAATTCCACCAAGCTATTATTAGGGGGTGGTACTAGTGGAATTTCCCAAACAAGGATTTTGGAGTTCATTTTTAGTGCGTGAAATAATTTTCTATTTATTATAGTTTTCAATTTTTTTTGCACAGAAGAACTCTAAAGTTTTCATTTTGTTGCAATCTATTTGCCTTATATCTTTTTTGTTTATGAGAAAAATGTGAGAGTGAAAACTCAAGTTTGAATCTGAAAAAAAAAAATTGAACATCCAAAATGAAAATGCACAAATGCTGAGAGAGATAATTCCAAAAAGTATCTATGATTTTTAAGGATAGGCAAAAAGTTGGTTGTTTGGCTCTGGTAAATATCCCACCACACGTTAACTTGTGTACTTAATTTTTTTCTACTCCTTGAAATTTTTGGATCATTAGGCCACTTGCATCGTCAACATGCTTGTGGCATGCGTATCCACCACACTTAAAACATGTTAGGATCAGTTAGAAGTCTCTTTCCGATGGAATTCCACCAAGCTATTATTAGGGGGTTGTACTAGTGGAATTTCCCAAACGTGGATTTTCAAGTTCATTTTTAGTGCGTGAAATAATTATCAATTTATTGTAGTTTCAAATCTTTTTGCGCACATGAACTCTAAAATTTTCATTTTGTTGCGATCTATTTGTCTTATATCTTTTTTTTTATGAGAAAAATTGGGGAGTGAAAACTCAAGTTTGGATCTGAAAAAAAAATTGAACATCCAAAATGGAAATGCACAAATGCGGAGAGAGATAATTCCTAAAAGTATTTGTGATTTTTAAGGAAAGGCAAAAAGTTGGTTGTTTAGCTCTGGTAAATCTCCAACCATACGTTAACTAGAGAATTTAAATTTTTCTACTCCTTGAAATTTTTGGATCATTAGGCCACTTGCATCCTTAGCATGTTAGTGGCATGCATACCACCACACTTAAAACATGTTAGGATCAATTAGAAGTCTCTTTCCTATAAAATTCCACCAAGCTATTATTAGGTGGTTGTACTAGCAGAATTTCGCAAACATGGATTTTGGAGTTCATTTTAGTGCGTGAAATAATTTTCTATTTATTATAGTTTTCTAATTTTTTTGCACACATGAACTCTAAAATTTTCATTTTGTTGCGATCTATTTGCCTTATATATTTTTTTATTACGAGAAAAATGGGAGAGTGAAAACTCAAGTTTGGATCTAAAAAAAAAATTTGAACATCCAAAATGGAAATGCACAAATGCTGTGAGAGATAATTCCAAAAAGTATCTATGATTTTTAAGGATTGGCTAAAAGTGGGTTTTTTGGCTTTGGTAAATATCCAATGACACGTTAACTTGAGAATTAATTTTTTCTACACCTTGAAATTTTTGGATCATTAGGCCACTTGCGTCCTCAACATGTTTGTCACATGCATATCAACCACATTTAAAATATGTTAGGATCAGTTAGAAGTCTCTTTCCTATAAAATTCCACCAAGCTATTATTCGGGGGTTGTACTAGTGGAATTTCCCAAACATGGATTTTGGAGTTCATTTTTAGTGCGTGAAATAATTTTCTATTTAATATAGTTTTCAAATTTTGTTGTACATATGAACTCTAAAATTTTCATTTTGTTGCAATCTATTTGCCTTATATCGTTTTTGTTTACGAGAAAAATAGGAGAGTGAAAACTCAAGTTTGGATCTGAAAAAAATTTGAACATCCAAAATGGAAATGCACAAATGCTATGGAACATAATTCAGAAAGGTATCTATGATTTTTAAGGAAAGGCAAAAAGTACCCTTGTTTGGCTCTGGTAAAAATCCAACCACACGTTAACTCTAAAATTTAATTTTCACTACTCCCCCTAATTTTTGCATCATTAGGCCACTTGCATCCTCAACATGGATTTTTTGCCGTTTTTTTTACGAGAAAAACGGGAGAGTGAAAGCACAAGTTTGGGTCTAGAAAAAAAAATTTGAACATCCAAAATGGCATTACACAAATGCTGAGAGAGATAATTCCAAAATGAATCTGTGATTTTTAAGGATAAGCAAAAAGTACCCTTGTTTGGTTCTAGTAAATATCCAACCACACGTTAACTTGAGAATTTAATTTTTTCTACTCCTTGAAATTTTTAAATCATTAGGCGACTTTCATCCTCAACATTTTTGTGCCATGCATATCCACCACACTTAAAACATGTTAGGATCCGTTAGAAGTTTCTTTCCTATAAAATTCCACCAAGCTATTATTAGGGGATTGTACTAGTGAAATTTCCCAAACATGGATTTTGGAGTTCATTTTTTGTGCATGAAATAATTTTCTACTTATTATAGTTTTCAAACTATTTTGCATACAAGAACTCTACAATTTTCATTTTGTTGCGATCTATTTGCCTTATATCTTTTTTTTTTTACGAGAAAAATGGGAGAGTGAAAACTCAAGTTTGGATCTGAAAAAAAAATTTGAACATCCAAAATGGAAATGCACAAATGCTGAGAGAGATAATTCCAAAAAGTATCTGTGATTTTAAGGATAGGCAAAAAGTACCCTTGTTTGGCTTTGGTAAATATCCAACCACACGTTTACTTGAGAATTTAATTTTTTCTACTCCTTGAAATTTTTGGATCATTAGGCCACTTGCATCCTCAACATGTTTGTGGCATGCATTTCCACCACACTTAAAACATGTTAGGATCCGTTAGAAATCTCTTTCCTATAAAATTCCACCAAGCTATTATTAGGGGGTTGTACTAGTGGAATTTCCCAAACATGGATTTTGGAGTACATTTTAGTGCGTGAAATAATTTTCTATTTATTATAGTTTTCAAAATTTTTTGCACATATGAACTCTAAAATTTTCATTTTTTTGCGATCTATTTGCCTTATATTTTTTTCTTTACGAGAAAAATGGGAGGGTGGAAAACTCAAGTTTGGATCTGAAAATAAAATTTGAACATCCAAAATGGATATGTACAAATGCTAAGAGAGATAATTTCAAAAAGTATCTGTGATTTTTAAGCATAGGCAAAAAGTGGGTTGTTTGGCTCTGGCAAATATCAAACCACACATTAACTTGGGAATTTAATTTTTTCTACTTCTTGAAATTTTTGGATCATTTGGCCACTTGCATCCTCAACATGTTTGTGGCATACATATCCACCGCACTTAAAACATGTTAGGATCAATTAGAAGTCTGTTTCCTATAAAATTCCCCCAAGCTATTATTAGGGGGTTGTACTAGTGGAATTTCCCAAACATGGATTTTGGAGTTCATTTTTAGTGCGTGAAATAATTTTCTACTTATTATAGTTTTCAAATTATTTTGCCCACATGAGTCTAAAATTTTTATTTTGTTGCGACCTATTTGCCTTATATCTTTTTTCGTTACGAGAAAAATGGGAGACTGAAAACTCAAGTTTGGATCTAAAAAAAAAAATTTGAACGTCCAAAATGGAAATGCACAAATGCTGAGAGAGATAATTCCAAAAAGTATCTGTGATTTTTAAGGATAGGCAAAAAGTACCTTGTTTGGCTCTGGTAAATATCCAACCACACGTTAACTTGAGAATTTAAATTTTTCTACTCCTTGAAATTTTTGGATCATTAGGCCACTTGCATCCCCAATGTGTTTGTGGCATGCATATCCACCACACTTAAAACATGTTAGGATCAGTTATAAGTCTCTTTCCTATAAAAATCCACCAAACTTTTATTATGGGATTGTACTAGTGGAATTTCCCAAACATGGATTTTGGAATTCATTTTTAGTGCGTGAAGTAATTTTCTATTTATTACAGTTTTCAAATTTATTTGCACACATGAACACTAAAATTTTCTTTTTGTTGCGATCTATTTGCCTTATATCTTTTTTGTTTACGAGAAAAATGGGAGAGTGAAAGCTCAAGTTTGGATCTAAAAAAAAAATTTGAACATCCAAAATGGAAATGCAAAAATGCTGAGAGAGATAATTCCAAAAAGTATCTGTGATTTTTAAGGATAGGAAAAAAGTGGGTTGTTTGGCTCTGGTAAATATCCAACCACACCTTAACTTCAGAATTTAATTTTTTCTACTCCTTGAAGTTTTTGGATCATTAGGCCACTTGAATCCTCAACATGTTTATCCACCACACTCAAAACATGTTAGGATCAGTTAGAAGACTCTTTCCTATAAAATTCAACTAAACTATTATTAGGGGGTTGTACTTGTGGAATTTCCAAACATGGATTTTGGAGTTCATTTTTAGTGCGTGAAATAATTTTCTATTTATTATGGTTTTCAAATTTTTTTGCACACATGAACTCTAAAATATTCATTTTGTTGTGATCTATTTGCCTGATATCTTTTTAGTTTACGAGAAAAATGGGAGAGTGAAAACTCAAGTTTGGATCTGAAAAAAAAATTTTGAACATCCAAATTGGAAATGCACAAATGCTAAAAGAGATAATTCGAAAAAGTGTCTGTGATTATTCAGGATAGGCAATATCTACCCTTGTTTGGCTCTGGTAAATATCCAACCACACGTTAACATGAGAATTTAATTTTTTCTACTCCTTGAAATTTTTGGATCATTAGGCCACTTGCATCCTCAACTTAAACCTTGTTAGGATCCGTTAGAAGTCTCTTTCCTATAAAATTCCACTAAGCTATTATTATGAGGTCGTACTAGTGGAATTTCCACTAAGCATATCCACCAAACTTAAACCTTGTTAGGATCCGTTAGAAGTCTCTTTCCTATAAAATTCCACTAAGCTATTATTATGAGGTCGTACTAGTGGAATTTCCCAAACATATATTTTGGAGTTCATCTTTAGTGCGTGAAATAATTTTCTATTTATTATAGTTTTCAAATTTTTTGCACACATGAACTCTAAAATATTCATTTTGTTGCAATCTATTTGCCTTATATCTTTTTTGTTTACAAGAAAAATGGGAGAGTGAAAAGTTAAGTTTGGATCTGAAAAAAAAAATTGAACATCCAAAATGGAAATGCACAAATTCTGAGAGAGAAAATTCCAAAAAGTATCTATGATTTTTAAGGATAGGAAAAAATTACCCTTGTTTGGCTTTGGTAAATATCCAACCACACGTTAACATGAGAATTTAATTTTTTCTACTCTTGAAAATTTTGGATCATTAGGCCACTTGCGTCCTCAACATGTTTGTGGCATGCATATCCACCAAACTTAAACCTTGTTAGGATCAGTTAGAAGTCTCTTTCCTATAAAATTCCACCAAGCTATTATTAGGGCGTCGTACTAGTGGAATTTGCCAAACATGGATTTTGGAGTTCATTTTTAGTGAATGAAATAATTTTTAATTTATTATAGTTTTCAAATTTTTTTGCACACATTACCTCTAAAATTTTCATTTTGATGCGATCTATTTGCCTTATATTATTTTTGTTTACGAGAAAAATGGGAGAGTTAAAACGCAAGTTTGGATCTGCAAAAAAAATTTGAATATCCAAAATGGAAATGCACAAATGCTGAGAGAGATAATTCCAAAAAGGATATTTGATTTTTAAGGATAGGCAAAAAGTACCCTTGTTTGGCTCGGGTAAATATCCAACCGCATGTTAACTTGAGAATTTTATTTTTTCTATTCCTTGATATTTTTGGATCATTAGGCCACTTGCAACCTCAACATGTTTGTGGCAAGCATATCCACCACACTTAAAACATGTTAGGATCCGTTAGAAGTCTCTTTCCTATAAAATTCCACCAAGCTATTATTAGGTGGTTGTACTAGTGGAATTTCCCTGACAGGATTTCGGAGTTCATTTTTAGTGCGTGAAATAATTTTCAATTTATTATAGTTTTCAATTTTTTTTGCACACATGAACTCTTAAAATTTTCATTTTGTTGCGATCTATTTGCCTCATTTCATTTTTGTTTACGCGAAAAATGAGAGTGTGAAAACTCAAGTTTGGATCTGAAAAAAAAATTTGAACATCCAAAATGGAAATGCACATATGCTGAGAGAGATAATTCTAAAAAGTATCAATGATTTTTAAGGATAGGCAAAAAGTACATTGGTTTGGCTCTGGTAAGAAGTATCCAACCACACGTTAACTTGAGAATTTAATTTTTTCCACTCCTTGAAATTTTTGGATCATTAGGCCACTTGCATCCTCAACATGTTTGTGGCATGCATATCCACGACACTTAAAACTTGTTAGCATCAGTTAGAAGTCCCTTTCCTATAAAATTCCAACAAGCTATTATTAGGGGGTTGTACTAGTGGAATTTCCCAAACATGGATTTTGGAGTTCATTTTTAGTGCGTGAAATAATTTTCTAATTGTTATAGTTTTCAAATTTTTTTGCACACATGAACTCTAAAATTTTCTTTCTGTTCCGATCTATTTGCCTTATATCTTTCTTGTTTACGAGAAAAATGGGAGAGTGAAAACTAAAGTTTGGATCTAAAAAAAAAAATTGAACATCAAAAACGGAAAGGCACAAAAGCTGAGAGAGATAATTCCAAAAAGTATCTGTGATTTTAAAGTTCAGGCAAAATGTACCCTTATTTGGTTCTGGTAAATATCCAACCACACGTTAACTTGAGAATTTAATTTTTTCTACTCCTTGAATGTTTTGGATCATTAGGCCACTTGCATCCTCAACAGGTTTGTGGCATGCATATCCACCACACTTAAAACATGTTTTGTTTTGTAAGATGTCTCTTTCCTATAAAAATCCACCAAAGTTTTATTAGGGGGTTGTACCTGTGGAATTTCCCAAACATGGATTTTGGAGTTCATTTTTAGTGTGTGAAACAATTTGCTATTTATTATAGTTATCAAATTTATTTGCACACATCAACACTAAAATTTTCATTCTGTTGCGATCTATTTCCCTTATATCTTTTTTGTTTACGACAAAAATGGGAGAGTGAAAACTCAAGTTTGGATCTGAAAAAAAAATTTGAACATCCAAAATGAAAATGCACAAATGCTGAGAGAGATAATTCCAAAAAGTATCTGTGATTTTTAACCATAGGAAAAAAGTGGGTTGTTTGGCTCTGGTAAATATCCAACTACACTTTAACTTGAGAATTTAATTTTTTCTACTTCTTGAAATTTTTGCATCATTAGGCCACTTGCATCATCAACATGTTTGTGGCATGAATATCCACCAAACTCAAAACATGTTAGGATCAGTTAGAAGTCTCTTTCCTATAAAATTCAACTAAGCTATTATTAGGGGGTTGTACTTGTGGAATTTCCATACATGGATTTTGGAGTTCATTTTTAGTGCGTGAAATAATTTTCTATTTATTATGGTTTTCAAATTTTTTTTCACACATGAACTCTAAAATATTCATTTTGTTGCGATCTATTTGCCTTATATCTTTTTAGTTGACGAGAAAAATGGGAGAGTGAAAACTCAAGTTTGGATCTGAAAAAATAATTTGAACATCCAAATTGGAAATGCACAAATGCTAAAAGAGATAATTCGAAAAAGTGTCTGTGATTTTTAAGGAGAGGCAAAAAGTACCCTTGTTTGGCTCTGGTAAATATTCAACCACACGTCAACATGAGAATTCAATTTTTTCTACTCCTTGAATGTTTTTGATCATTAGGCCACTTGCATCCTCAACATGTTTGTGGCATGCACATCCACCACACTTAAAACGTGTTAGGATCCGTTAGAAGTATCTTTCCTAGAAAATTCCACCAAGCTGTTATTATGGGGTTGTACTAGTGGAATTTCGCAAACATATATTTTGGAGTTCATTTTTAGTACGTGAAATAATTTTCTATTTGTTATAGTTTTCAAATTTTTTTGCACACATGAACTCTAAAATTTTCATTTTGTTGCAATCTATTTGCCTTATATCTTTTTTGTCTACGAGAAAAATGGGAGAGTGAAAAATCAAGTTTGGATCTGATAAAAAAAATTGAACATCCAAAATGGAAATGCACAAATGCTGAGAGAGATAATTCAGAAAAGTATCTATGATTTTTCAGGATAGACAAAAAGTACCCTTGTTTGGCTTTGGTAAATATCCAACTACTCGTTAACATGAGAATTTAATTTTTTCTACTCGAAATTTTTGGATTATTAGGCCACTTGCATCCTCAACATGTTTGTGGCATGCATATCCACCACATTTAAACCTTGTTAGGATCCTTTAGAAGTCTCTTTCCTATAAAATTCCACCAAGCTATTATTAGGGGGCTGTACTAGTGGAATTTCCCAAATAAGGATTTTGGAGTTCATTTTTTGTGCGTGAAAAAATTTTCTATTTATTACTGTTTTCAAATTTTTTTGCACACATTAACTATAAAATTTTCATTTTGGTGCGATCTATTTGCCTTATATCATTTTTGTTTACGAGAAAAAAGGGAGAGTTAAAACGCAAGTTTGGATCTGAAAAACAATTTTAATATCCAAAATGGAAATGCACAAATGCTGAGAGAGATAATTCCAAAAAGTATCTGTGATTTTTAAGGATAAACAAAAAGTACCCTGGTTTGGCACGGGTAAATATCCAACCACACGTTACCTTGATAATTTAATTTTTTTCTACTCCTTGATAATTTTGGATCGTTAGGCCACTTGCATCCTCAACATGTTTTTGGCATGCATATCCACCACACTTAAAACATGTTAGGATCCGTTAGAAGTCTCTTTCCTATAAAATTCCACCAAGCTATTATTAGGGGGTTGTACTAGTGGAATTTCCCTAACATGGATTTGGGAGTTCATTTTTAGTGCGTGAAATAATTTTCTATTTATTATAGTTTTCAAATTTTTTTTGGACACATGAACTCAAAAATTTTCATTTTGTTGCGATCTATTTGCCTCATTTCATTTTTGTTTACGAGAAAAATGGGAGAGAGAAAACTCAAGTTTGGATCTGAAAAAAAAACTTTGAACATCCAAAATGGAATTGCACAAATGCTGAGAGAGATAATTCCAAAAAGTATCTATGATTTTTAAGGATAGGCAAAAACTAAACTTGTTTGGCTCTGGTAAGTATCCAACCACACTTTAACTTGAGAATTTAATTTTTTCTACTCCTTGAAATTTTTGGATCATTACGCCACTTGCATCCTCAACATGCTTGTGGCATGCATATCCATGATGCTTAAAACATGTTAGCATCAGTTGGAAGTCTCTTTCCTATAAAATTCCACCAAGCTATTATTAGGGGGTTGTACTGGTGGAATTTCCCAAACATGGATTTTGGAGTTCATTTTTAGTGCATGAAATAATTTTCTAATTATTATAGTTTTCAAATTTTTTGCCACACCTGAACTCTAAAATTTTCATTTTGTTGCGATCTATTTGCCTTATATCTTTTTTGTTTACGAGAAAAATGGGAGCGTGAAAACTAAAGTTTGGATCTAAAAAAAAATTTGAACATTAAAAACGCAAATGCACAAAAGCTGTGAGAGATAATTCCAAAAAGTATCTGCGATTTTAAAGGATAGGCAAAAAGTACCCTTGTTTGGCTCTGGTAAATATCCAACCACACGTTTACTTGAGAATTTAATTTTTTCTACTCCTTGAAAGTTTTGGATCATTAGGCCACTTGCATCCTCACCATGTTTGTGGCATGCATATCCACCACACTTAAAACATGTTAGGATCCGTTAGAAGTCTCTTTCCTATCAAATTCCACCAAGCTATTATTAGGGAGTTGTACTAGTGGAATTTCCCAAACATGGATTTGGGAGTTCATTTTTAGTGCATGAAATAATTTTCTTTTTATTATAGTATTCAAATTTTTGGCACACATGAAGTCTTAAATTTTCATTTTATTGCGATCTATTTCCCTTATATCTTTCTTGTTTACAAGAAAAATGGGAGAGTGAAAACTCTAGTTTTGTTTTGAAAAAAAAATTATAACATCCAAAATGGAAATGCACAAAGTTTGAGAGAGATAATTCCAAAAAAGTATATGTGATTTTTTAGGATTGGCAAAAAGTTGCCATGTTTGGCTGTGGTAAATATCCAACCAAACGTTAATTTGAGAATTTAAGTTTTTCTAATCCTTGAAATTTTTGGATTACTAGGCCACTTGCATCCTCAACATGTTTTAGGCATGCATATCCACCACACTTAAAGCATGTTAGGATCTGTTAAAAGTCTCTTCCCTATAAAATTTCACCAAGCAATTATTAGGGGATTGTACTAGTGGAATTTCCCAAACATGGACTTTGGAGTTCATTTTTTGTACGTGTAATTATTTTCTTTTTCTTATAGTTTTCTAATTTTTTTTCACACAAGAACTCTAAAGTTTTCATTTTGTTGCAATCTATTTGCCTTATATCTTTTTTGATTACGAGAAACATGGGAGAGTGAAAACTAAATTTTGGATCTGAAAAAAAAATTTGAACATCCAAAATGGAAATGCACAAATGCTGAGAGAGATAATTCCAAAAAGTATCTTTGAATTTTAAGGATGGGCAAAAAGTACCCTTGTTTGGCTCTGGTAAATATCCAACCACTCGTTGACATGAGAATTTAATTTTTTCTACTCCTTGAAATTTTTGGATTATTAGGCCACTTGCATCCTCAACATGTTTGTGGCATGCATATCCACCACACTTAAACCTTGTTAGGATCCTTTAGAAGTCTCTTTCCTATAAAATTCCACCAAGCTATTATTTGGGGGCTGTACTAGTGGAATTTCCCAAACAAGGATTTTGGAGTGCAATTTTTGTGCATGAAAAAACTTTCTATTGATTACTGTTTTCAAATTTTTTTGCACACATTAACTCTAAAATTTTCATTTTGGTGCGATCTATTTGCCTTATATCATTTTTGTTTACGAGAAAAAGGGAGAGTTAAAACGCAAGTTTGTATTTGAAAAAAATTTTAATACCCAAAATGGAAATGCACAAATGCTGAGAGAGATAATTCCAAAAAGTATCTGTGATTTTTAAGGATAGGCAAAAAGTACCCTGGTTTGGCTCGGGTAAATATCCAACCACACGTTACCTTGATAATTTAATTTTTTCTTCTCCTTGATAATTTTGGATCATTAGGCCACTTGCATCATCAACATGTTTTTGGCATGCATATCCACCACACTTAAAACATGTTAGGATCCGTTAGAAGTCTCTTTCCTATAAAATTCCACCAAGCTATTATTAGGGGGTTGTACTAGTGGAATTTCCCTAACATGGATTTGGGAGTTCATTTTTAGTGCGTGAAATAATTTTCTATTTATTATAGTTTTCAAAATTTTTTTGGACACATGAACTCAAAAATTTTCATTTTGTTGCAATCTATTTGCTTCATTTCATTTTTGTTTACGAGAAAAATGGGAGAGAGAAAACTCAAGTTTGGATCTGAAAAAAAACTTTGAACATCCAAAATGGAAATGCACAAATGCTGAGAGAGATAATTCCAAAAAGTATCTATGATTTTTAAGGATAGGCAAAAAGTACACTTGTTTGGCTCTGGTAAGTATCCAACCACACTTTAACTTGAGAATTTAATTTTTTCTGCTCCTTGAAATTTTTGGATCATTACGCCACTTGCATCATCAACATGCTTGTGGCATGCATATCCATGACGTTTAAAACATGTTAGCATCAGTTTGAAGTCTCTTTCCTATAAAATTCCACCAAGCTATTATTAGGGGGTTGTACTAGTGGAATTTCCCAAACATGGATTTTGGAGTTCATTTTTAGTGCATGAAATAATTTTCTAATTATTATAGTTTTCAAATATTTTTGCACACCTGAACTCTGAAATTTTCATTTTATTGCGATCTATTTGCCTTATATCTTTTTTGTTTACGAGAAAAATGGGAGCGTGAAAACTAAAGTTTGGATCTAAAAAAAAATTTGAACATTAAAAATGCAAATGCACAAAAGCTGTGAGAGATAATTCCAAAAAGTATCTGTGATTTTAAAGGATAGGCAAAATGTACCCTTGTTTGGCTCTGTTAAATATCTAACAACACGTTAACTTGAGAATTTAATTTTTTTTACTCCTTGAAATATTTGGATCATTAGGCCACTTGCATCCTCACCATGTTTGTGGCATGCATGTCCACCACACTTAAAACATGTTAGGATCCGTTAGAAGTCTCTTTCCTATCAAATTCCAATAAGCTACTATTAGGGAGTTGTACTAGTGGAATTTCCCAAACATGGATTTGGGAGTTCATTTTTAGTGCATGAAATAATTTTCTATTTATTATAGTATTAAAATTTTTGGCACACATGAAGTCTTAAATTTTCATTTTATTGCGATCTATTTCCCTTATATCTTTCTTATTTCCGAGAAAAATGGGAGAGTGAAAACTCTTGTTTGGATTTGAAAAAAAAATTAGAACATCAAAAATGGAAATGCACAAAGTTAGAGAGAGATAATTCCAAAAAAGTATCGGTGATTTTTTAGGATTGGCAAAAAGTTGCCATGTTTGGCTCTGGTAAATATCCAACCAGACGTTAATTTGAGAATTTAATTTTTTCTAATCCTAGAAATATTTGGATTATTAGGCCACTTGCATCCTCAACATGTTTTAGGCATGCATATCCACCACACTTAAAACATGTTAGGATCTGTTAGAAGTCTCTTTCGTATAAAATTCCACCAAGCTATTATTAGGGGATTGTACTAGTGGAATTTCCCAAACATGGACATTGGAGTTCATTTTTTGTTCGTGAAATTATTTTCTTTTTCTTATAGTTTTCTAATTTTTTTGCACACAAGAACTCTAAAGTTTTCATTTTGTTGCAATCTATTTGCCTTATATCTTTTTTGATTACAAGAAACATGGGAGAGTGAAACCTAAATTTTGGATCTGAAAAAAAAATTTGAACATCCAAAATGGTAATGCACAAATGCTGAGAGAGATAATTCCAAAAAGTATCTTTGAATTTTAAGGATGGGCAAAAAGTACCTTGTTTGGCTCTGGTAAATATCCAACCACTCGTTAACATGAGAATTTAATTTTTTCTACTCCTTGAAATTTTTGGATTATTAGGCCACTTGCATCCTCAACATGTTTGTGGCATGCATATCCAGCACACTTAAACCTTGTTAGGATCCTTTAGAAGTCTCTTTCCTATAAAATTCCACCAAGCTATTATTAGGGGGCTGTACTAGTGGAATTTCCCAAACAAGGATGTTGGAGTTCATTTTTTGTGAGTGAAAAAATTTTATATTTATTACTGTTTTCAAATTTTTTTGCACACATTAACTCTAAAATTTTCATTTTGGTGTGATCCATTTGCCTTATATCATTTTTGTTTACGAGAAAAAATGGAGAGTTAAAATGCAAGTTTGGATCTGAAAAAAAATTTTAATATCCAAAATGGAAATGCACAAATGCTGAGAGAGATAATTCCAAAAAGTATCTGTGATTTTTAAGGATAGGCAAAAAGGACCCTGGTTTGGCTCGGGTAAATATCCAACCACACGTTACCTTGAGAATTTAATTTTTTCTTCTCCTAGATAATTTTGGATCATTAGGCCACTTGCATCCTCAACATGTTTTTGGCATGCATATCCACCACACTTAAAACATGTTAGGATCCGTTAGAAGTCTCTTTCCTGTAATATTCCAGCAAGCTATTATTAGGGGGTTGTACTAGTGGAATTTCCCAAACACGGATTTGGGAGTTCATTTTTAGTGCGTGAAATAATTTTCTATTTATTATAGTTTTCAAATTTTTTTTGGGCACATGAACTCAAAAATTTTCATTTTGTTGCGATCTATTTGCCTCATTTCATTTTTGTTTACGAGAAAAATGGGAGAGAGAAAACTCAAGTTTGGATCTGAAAAAAAAACTTTGAACATCCAAAATGGAAATGCACAAATGCTGAGAGAGATAATTCCAAAAAGTATCTATGATTTTTAAGGATAGGCAAAAAGTACACTTGTTTGGCTCTGGTAAGTATCCAACCACACTTTAACTTGAGAATTTAATTTTTTCTACTCCTTGAAATTTTTGGATCATTACGCCACTTGCATCCTCAACATGCTTGTGGCATGCATATCCATGACGCTTAAAACATGTTAGCATCAGTTTGAAGTCTCTTTCCTATAAAATTCCACCAAGCTATTATTAGGGGGTTGTACTAGTGGAATTTCCCAAACATGGATATTGGAGTTCCTTTTTAGTGCATGAAATAATTTTCTAATTATTATAGTTTTCAAATTTTTTTGCACACCTGAACTCTAAAATTTTCATTTTATTGCGATCTATTTGCCTTATATCTTTTTTGTTTATGAGAAAAGTGGGAGTGTGAAAACTAAAGTTTGGATCTAAAAAAAAAATTTGAACATTAAAAATGCAAATGCACAAAAGCTGTGTGAGATAATTCCAAAAAGTATCTTTGATTTTAAAGGATAGGCAAAATGTACCCTTGTTTGGCTCTGGTAAATATCCAACCACACGTAAACTTGAGAATTTAATTTTTTCTACTCCTTGAAAGTTTTGGATCATTAGGCCACTTGCATCCTCACCATGTTTGTGGCATGCATATCCACCACACTTAAAACATGTTAGGATCCGTTAGAAGTCTCTTTCCTATCAAATTCCACTAAGCTATTATTAGGGAGTTGTACTAGTGGAATTTCCCAAACATGGATTTGGGAGTTCATTTTTAGTGCATGAAATAATTTTCTATTTATTATAGTATTAAAATTTTTGGCACACATGAAGTCTTAAATTTTCATTTTATTGCGATCTATTTCCCTTATATCTTTCTTGTTTACGATAAAAATGGGAGAGTGAAAACTCTAGTTTGGATTTGAAAAAAAAATTAGAACATGCAAAATGGAAATGCACAAAGTTTGAGAGAGATAATTCCAAAAAAGAATCTGTGATTTTTTAGGATTGGCAAAAAGTTGCCATGTTTGGCTCTGTTAAATATCCAACCAGACGTTAATTTGAGAATTTAATTTTTTCTAATCCTAGAAATTTAAGGATTATTAGGCCACTTGCATCCTCAACATGTTTTTGGCATGCATATCCACCACACTTAAAACATGTTAGGATCTATTAGAAGTCTCTTTCCCATAAAATTCCACCAAGCTATTATTAGGGGCTTGTACTAGTGGAATTTCCCAAACATGGACTTTGGAGTTCATTTCTTGTACGTGAAATTATTTTCTTTTTCTTATAGTTTTCTAATTTTTTTGCACACAAGAACTCTAAAGTTTTCATTTTGTTGCAATCTATTTGCCTTATATCTTTTTTGATTACGAGAAACATGGGAGAGTGAAAACCCAATTTTGGATCTGAAAAAAAAATTTGAACATCCAAAATGGAAATGCACAAATGCTGAGAGAGATAATTCCAAAAAGTATCTTTGAATTTGAAGGATTGGCAAAAAGTATCCTTGTTTGGCTCTGGTAAATGTCCAACCACACGTTAACTTGAGAATTTATTTTTTTCTGCTCTTTGAAATTTTTGGATCATTAGGCCACTTGCATGCTCAACATGTTTGTGGCATTCAATTCCACCACACTTCAAACATGTTAGAATCCATTAGAAGTCTCTTTCCAATAAAATTCCACCAAGCTATTATTAGGGGGTTGTACTAGTAGAATTTCCCAAACATGGATTTGGGAGTTCATTTTTAGTGCGTGAAATAATTTTCTATTTAATATAGTGTTCAATTTTTTTTGCACACATGAACTCTAAAATTTTCATTTTGTTGTGATCTATTTGCCTTTTATCATTTTTGTTTACGAGAAAAATGAGAGAGTGAAAACTCAAGTTTGGATTTGAAAAAAAAAATTGAACATCCAAAATGGAAATGCACAAATGCTGAGAGAGATAATTCCAAAAAGTATCTGTGATTTTTAAGGATAGGCCAAAAGTACACTTGTTTTACTCTGGTAAATATCCAACCACACGTTAACTTGAAAATTAAATTTTTTCTTCTCCTTGAAATTTTTGGATCATTAGGCCACTTGCATCCTACACATGTTTGTGGCATGCATATCCACCACACTTAAGACATGTTAGCATCAGTTAGAATTCTCTTTCCTATAAAATTCCACCAAGCTATTATTAGGGGGTTGTACTAGTGGAATTTCCCAAACATGGATTTTAGTGTTCATTTTTGTGCATGAAATAATTTTCTATTGATTAAAGTTTTCAAATTTTTTTGCACACATGAATACTAAAATTTTCATTTTGTTTCAATCCAATTTCCTTATATATTTTTTGTTTAAGAGAAAAATGGGAGAGTGAAAACTAACGTTTGGATGTAAAAAAAAAAATTGAACATAAAAAACGGAAATGCACAAAAGCTGAGAGAGATAATTCCTAAAAGTATCTGAGATTTTAAAGGATAGGCAAAATGTACCCTTGTTGGGCTCTGGTAAATATCCAACCACACGTTAACTTGAGAATTTAATTTTTTCTACTCCTTGAAAGTTTTGGATCATTAGGCCGCTTGCATCCTCAACATGTTTGTGGCATGCATATCCACCACACTTAAAACATGTTAGGATCCGTTAAAAGTCTCTTTCATATAAAAATCCACCAAAGTTTTATTAGGGGGTTGTACTTGTGGAATTTTCCAAACGTGGATTTTGGAGTTGATTTTTAGTGCGTGAAATAATTTTCTATTTATTACAGTTTTCAAATTTATTTGCACACATGAACACTAAAATTTTCATTTTGTTGCGATCTATTTGCCTTATATCTTTTTTGTTTACGAGAAAAATGGGAGACTGAAAAATCAAGTTTGGATCTGAAAAAAAAATTTGAACATCCAAAATGGAAATGCACAAATACTGAGAGAGAAAATTCCAAAAAGTATATGTGATTTTTAAGGATAGGAAAAAAGTTGGTTTTTTGGCTCTGGTAAATATCCAATCACACGTTAACTTGAGAATTTAATTTTTTCTACTCCTTGAAATTTTTGGATCATTAGGCCACTTGCATCCTCAACATGTTTGTGGTATGAATAACCACCACACTCAAAACATGTTAGGATCAGTTAGAAGTCTCTTTCCTATAAAATTCAACTAAGCTATTATTAGGGGGTTGTATTTGTGGAATTTCCAAACATGGATTTTGGTGTTCATATTTAGTGCGTGAAATAATTTTCTATTTATTATGGTTTTCAAATTTTTTTGCACACATGAACTCTAAAATATTCATTTTGTTGCGATCTATTTGCCTTATATCTTTTTAGTTTACGAGAAAAATTGGAGAGTGAAAACTCAAGTTTGGATCTGAAAAAAAAATTTGAACATCCAAATTTGAAATGCACAAATGCTAAAAGAGATAATTTAAAAAAGTGTCTGTGATTTTTAAGGATAGGAAAAAATTACCCTTATTTGGCTCTGGTAAATGTGCAACCACACGTCAACTTGAAAATTTAATTTTCTCAACTCCTTGAAAATTTTGGATCATTAGGTCACTTCCATCCTCAACATGTTTGTGGCATGCAGATCCACCACACTTAAAACATGTCAGGATCCGTTAGAAGTCTCTTTCCTATAAAATTCCACTAAGCTAATATTATGGGGTTGTACTAGTGGAATTTCCCAAACATATATTTTGGAGTTCATTTTTAGTGCGTGAAATAATTTTCTATTTATTATAGTTTTCAAATTTTTTTTCACACATGAACTCTAAAATTTTCATTTTGTTGCAATCTATTTGCTTTATATCTTTTTTGTTTATGAGAAAAATGGGAGAGTGAAAACTCAAGAATGGATCTGAAAAAAAAATTGACCATCGAAAAAGGAAATGCACAAATGCTTAGAGAGATAATTTCAAAAAGTGTCTATGATTATTAAGGATAGGCAAAAAGTACCCTTGTTTGGCTTTGGTAAATATCCAACCACACGTTAACTTGAGAATTTAATTTTTTCTACTCCTTGAAATTTTTGGATCATTAGGCCACTTGCATCCACATCATGTTTGTGGCATTCATATCCACCACACTTAAAACATGTTAGGATCCGTTAGAAGTCTCTTTCCTATAAAATTCCACTAAGCAATTATTATAGGGTTGTACTAGTGGAATTTCCCTAACATGGATTTGGGAGTACATTTTTAGTGCCTGAAATAATTTTGTATTTATTATAGTTTTCAATTTTTTTTGGACACATGAACTCAAAAATTTTCATTTTGTTGCGATCTATTTGCCTCAATTCGGTTTTGTTTACGAGAAAAATGTGAGGGAGAAAACTCAAGTTTGGATCTGAAAAAAAAAATTGAACATCCAAAATGGAAATGCACAAATGCTGAGAGAGATAATTCAGAAAAGTATCTATGATTTTTAAGGATAGGCAAAAAGTACACTTGTTTGGCTATGGTAAGTATCCAACCACACGTTAACTTGAGAATTTAATTTTTTCTACTCGAAATTTTTGGATCATTAGGCCACTTGTATCCTCAACATGTTTGTGGCATGCATATCCACGACACTTAAAACATGTTAGCATCAATTTGAAGTATCTTTCCTATAAAATTCCACCAAGCTATTATTAGGGGTTGTACTAGGGGAATTTCCCAAACATGGATTTTGGAGTTCATTTTTAGTGCGAGAAATAATTTTCTAATTATTATAGTTTTCAAATTTTTTTTGCTCACTTGAACTCTAAAATTTTCATTTTGTTGCGATCTATTTGCCTTATATCTTTTTGTTTACGAGAAAAATGGGAGAGTGAAAACTAAAGTTTGGATCTAAAAAAAAATTTGAACATCAAAAATGGAAATGCACAAAAGCTGAGAGAGATAATTCCGAAAAGTATCTGTGATTTTAAAGGATAGGCAAAATGTGCCCTTGTTTGGCTCTGGTAAATATCCAACCACACGTTAACTTGAGAATTTAATTTTTTCTAATCCTTGAAATTTTTTGATTATTAGGCCATTTGCATCCTCAACATGTTTGTGGCATGAATATCCACCACACTCAAAATATCTTAGGATCAGTTAGAAGTCTCTTTCCTATAAAATTAAACTATGCTATTATTAGGGGGTTGTACTTGTAGAATTTCCAAACATGGATTTTGGAGTTCATTTTTAGTGCGGGAAATAATTTTCTATTTATTATGGTTTTCAAATTTTTTTGCAGAGATGAACTTTAAAATATTAATTTTTTTGCGATCTATTTTCCTTATATCTTTTTAGTTTATGAGAAAAATGGGAGAGTGAAAACTCAAGTTTGGATCTGAAAAGAAAATTTGAACATCCAAATTGGAAATGCACAAATGCTAAAAGAGATAATTCGAAAAAGTGTCTGTGATTTTTAAGGATAAGCAAAAAGTACCCTTGTTTGGCTCTGGTAAATATCCAACCACACGTCAACATGAGAATTTAATTTTTTCTACTCCTTGAAAGTTTTTGATCATTAGGCCACTTGCATCCTCAACATGTTTGTGGCATGCACATCCACCAAACTTAAAACATGTTAGGATCCATTAGAAGTCTCTTTCCTATAAAATTCCACTAAGCTATTATTATGGGGTTGTACTAGTGGAATTTCACAAACATATATTTTGGAGTTCATTTTTAGTGCGTGACATAATTTTCTATTTATTATAGTTTTCAAATTTTTTTGCACACAAGAACTCTAAAATTTTCATTTTTTTGGAATCTATTTGCCTTTTATCTTTTTTGTTTTTTAGAAAAATGGGAGAGTGAAAGCCCAAGTTTGGATCTGAAAAAAAAATTTAACATCCAAAATGGAAATGTACAAATGCTGAAAGAGATAATTCCAAAAAGTATCTATGAGTTTTAAGGATAGGCAAAAAGTACCCTTGTTTGGCTTTGGTAAATATCCAACCACACGTTAACATGAGAATGTAATTTTTTCTACTCCTTGAAATTTTTGGATCATTAGGCCACTTGCATCCTCAACATGTTTGTGGCATGCATATCCACCACACTTAAACCTTGTTATGATCCGTTAGAAGTCACTTTCCTATAAAATTCCACCAAGTTATTATTAGGGATTTGTACTAGTGGAATTTCCCAAACATGGATTTGGGAGTTCAATTTTAGTGCGTGAAATAATTTTCTATTTATTATAGTTTTCAAATTTTTTTACACACATTAACTCTAAAATTTTCATTTTGTTGCGATCTATTTGCCTTATATCATTTTTGTTTACGAGAAAAATGGGAGAGTTTAAACGCAAGTTTGGATCTCAAAAAAAAATTAGAATATCCAAAATGGAAATGCAGAAATGCTAAGAGAAATAATTCAAAAAAGTATCTGTGACTTTTAAGGATAGGCAAAAAGTTCCCTTGTTTGGCTTGGGTAAATATCCAACCACACGTTAACTTGAGAATTTTATTTTTTCTACACCTTGATATTTTTGGATCATTAGGCCACTTGCATCCTCAACATATTTGTGACAAGCATATCCACGACACTTAAAACATGTTAGCATCAGTTAGAAGTCTCTTTCCTATAAAATTCCACCAGGCTATTATTAGGGGGTTGTACTAGTGGAATTTCCCAAACATGGATTTTGGAGTTCATTTTTAGTGCGAGAAATAATTTTCTAATTATTATATTTTTCAAATTTTTTTGCACACTTGAACTCTAAAATTTTCATTTTGTTGCGATCTATTTGCCTTATATCTTTTTTGTTTACGAGAAAAATGGGAGAGTGAAAACTCAGGTTTGGATTTGGAAAAAAGATTAGAACGTCCAAAATGGAAATGCACAAATGCTGAGAGAGATAATTCCAAAAAGTATCTGTGATTTTTTTGGATAGGTAAAAAGTACCCTTGTTTGCCTCTGGTAAATATCCAACCACACGTTAACTTGAGAATTTAATTTTTTCTAATCCTTAAAATTTTTGGATTATTAGGCCACATGCATCCTCAACATGTTTGTGGCATGCATATCCACCACACTTAAAACATGTTAGGATCTGTTAGAAGTCTCTTTCCTATAAAATTCCACCAAGCTATTATTAGGGGGTTGTACTAGTGGAATTTCCCGAACATGGATTTTGTAGTTCATTTTTTGTACATGAAATTATTTTCTATTTATTATAGTTTTCAAATTTTTTTGCACATAAGAACTCTGAAGTATTCATTTTGTTCTAATCTATTTGCCTTATATCTTTTTTGTTTACAAGAAACATGGGAGAGTGAAAATTCAATTTTGGATCTGAAAAAGAAATTTGAACATCCAAAATGGAAATGCACAAATGCTGAGAGAGATAATTCCAAAAAGTATCTGTGAATTTTAAGGATGGGCAAAAAGTACCCTTGTTTGGCTCTGGTAAATGTCCAACCACACGTTAACGTGAGAATTTAATTTTTTCTACTCCTTGAAATTTTTGGATCATTAGGCCACTTGCATCCTCAACATGTTTGTGGCATTCATATCCACCACACTTCAAACATGTTAGGATCCGTTAGAAGTCTCTTTGCTATAAAATTCCACCAAGCTATTATTAGGGGGTTGTACTAGTGGAATTTCCCAAACATGGATTTTGGAGTTCATTTTTAGTGCGTGAAATTATTTTCTATTTATTATAGTTTTCAAATTTTTTTGCACACAAGAACCCTAAAGTTTTTATTTTGTTGCAATCTATTTGCCTTATATCTTTTTTGTTTACGAGAAAAATGGGAGAGTTAAAACTCAATTTTTGATATGAAAAAAAATTTTGAACATCCAAAATGGAAATGCACAAATGCTGAGAAAGATAATTCCAAAAAGTACCTGTGAATTTTTAGGATGGGCAAAATGTACGCTTGTTTGGCTCTGGTAAATGTCCAACCACACGTTAATTTGAGAATTTAATTTTTTCTACTCCTTGAAATTTTTGGATCATTAGGCCACTTGCATCCTCAACATGTTTGTGGCATTCATATCCACCACACTTCATACATGTTAGGATCCATTAGAAGTCTCTTTCCTATAAAATTCCACCAAGCTATTATTAGGGGGTTGTACTTGTGGAATTTCCCAAACATGGATTTGGGAGTTCATTTTTAGTGCGTGAAATAATTTTCTATTTATTATTGTATAAAAAATTTTCTGCACACATGAACTCTAAAATTTTCATTTTATTGCGATCTATTTTCTTTAAATCCTTTTTCTTATGAGAAAAATGGCAGAGTGAAAACTCAAGTTTGGATTTGAAAAAAAAATTAGAACATCCAAAATGGAATTGCACAAATGGTGAGAGAGATAATTCCAAAAAGTATCTGTGATTTTTTAGGATAGGGAAAAAGTACCCTTGCTTGGCTCTGGTAAATATCCAACTACACGTTAACTTGAGAATTTTATTTTTTCTACTCAAAATTTTGAGATCATTAGGCCACTTGCATCCTCAACATGTTTCTGGCGTGCATATCCACCGTACTTAAAACATGTTAGGATCCGTTAGAAGTCTCTGTCCTATAAAATTCCACCAAGATATTATTAGGGGGTTGTAATAGTGGAATTTCCCAAACTTGGATTTATGCGTTCATTTTTAGTGCGTGAAATAATTTTCTATTTATTATGGATTTCAAATTTTTTGCAACACGTGAACTCTAAAATTTTCATTTTGTTGTGATCTATTTTCCTTATATCTTCTTTGATTACGAGAAAAATGGGGGAGTGAAAACTAAAGTTTGGATCTGAAAAAAATTTTGAACATCCAAAATGGAAATGCACAAATGCAGAGAGAGATAATTCCAAAAAGTATCTGTGATTTTAAGGATAGCCAAAAAGTGGGTTGATTTGCTGTGGTAAATATCCAAAAAGTATCTGTGAATTTTAAAGATGGGCAAAAGTACCCTTGTTTTGATATGGTAAAAATCACACCACATGTTAACTTGAGAATTTAATTTTTTATACTTCTTGAAATTTTGGGATCATTAGGCCACTTGCATCCTCAACATGTTTGTGGCATGCATATCCACCACAGTTAAAACAAGTTAGGATCTGTTAGAAGTCTCTTTCCTATAAAATTCCACCAAGATTATTAGGGGGTTGTACTAGTGGAATTTCCCAAACATGGATTTTGGAGTTCATTTTTAGTGCGTGAAATAAATTTTTATTTATTATAGTTTTCAATTTTTTTTGCACACATGAACTCTATAATTTTCATTTTGTAGTGATCTATTTGCCTTATATCTTTTTTTGTTTACAAGAAAAAAGGGAGAGTGAAAACTCAAGTTTCGATCTGAAAAAAAAATTTGAACATCAAAAATGGAAATGCACAAATGTAGAGAGAGATAATTTAAAAAAGTCTCTGTGATTTTTAAGGATAGGCAAAAAGTACCCTTGTTTGGCGCTGGTAAATATCCAACCACATGTCAATGTGAGAATTTAATTTTTTCTACTCCTTGAAAGTTTTTGATGATTAGGCCACTTGCATCCTCAACATGTTTGTGGCATGCACATCCACCACACCTAAAACATGTTAGGATCCGTTAGAAGTCTATTTCCTATAAAATTTCACTAAGCTATTATTATGGGGTTGTACAAGTGGAATTTCGCAAACATATATTTTGGAGTTCATTTTTAGTGCGTGAAATAATTTTCTATTTATTGTAGTTTTCAAAATTTTTTGCACACATGAACTTTGAAATTTTCATTTTCTAGCGATCTATTTGCCTAATATTTTTTTTGTTTATGAGAAAAAAGGGAGAGTGAAAACTCAAGTTTGGATCTGAAAAAAAAATTGAACATCCAAAATGGAAATGAACAAATGCTAAGAGAGATAATTCCAAAAAGTATCTATGATTTTTATGAATAGGCTGGAAGTACCCTTGTTTGGCTTTGGTAAATATCCAACCACACGTTAACTTGAGAATTTAATTTTTTCAACTCCTTGAAATTTTTCTATTATTAGGCCACTTACATCCACAACATGTTTGTGGCAAGCATATCCACCACACTTAAAGCATGTTGGGATCAGTTAGAAGTCTCTTTCCTATAAAATTCCACGAAGCTATTATTAGGGGGTTGTACTAGTTGAATTTCCCAAACATGGATTTTGGGCTTCATTTTTTGTGCTTGAAATTACTTTCTATTTATTATAGTTTTCAAATTTTTTTGCACACATGAACTCTAAAGTTTTCTTTTGTTGCAATCTATTTGCCTTATACCTTTTTTGTTTACGAGACAAATGGGAGAGTGAAAACTCAATTTTGGATCTGAAAAAAAATTTGAACAACCAAAATCGAAATACAAAAATGTTGAGAGAGATAATTCCAATAAGTATCTATGAATTTTAAGGATGGGCAAAAAGTACCCTTGTTTGGATATGGTAAATATCACACCACATGTTAACTTGAGAATTTAATTTTTTCTACTTCTTGAAATTTTTGGATCATTAGGCCACTTGCATCCTCAACATGTTTGTGGCATGCATATCCACCACACTTAAAACATGTTAGGATCCATTAGAAGTCGCTTTCCTATAAAATTCCACCAAGCTTATTAGGGGGTTGTACTAGTGGAATTTCCCAAACATGGATTTTGGAGTTCATTTTTAGTGCCTGAAATAATTTTTTATTTATTATAGTTTTCAATTTTTTTTGCGCACATGAACTCTAAAATTTTCATTTTGTTGCGAGCTATTTGCCTTATATCTTTTTTTGTTTACAATAAAAACGGGAGAGTAAAAACTCACGTTTGGATCTGAAAAAAAAATTTGAACATCCAAAATGGAATTGCACAAAGGCAGAGGGTCATAATACAAAAAAGTATCAACGATTTTTAAGGATAGGCAAAAAGTGGGTTGTTTGGCTCTGGTAAATATCAGACCTCACTTTAACTTGAGAATTTAATTTTTTCTACCCGTTGAAATTTTTGGATCATTAGGCCACTTGCATCGTCAACATTTTTGTGGCATGCATATCCACCACACTTAAAACATATAAGGATCAATTAGAAATCTCTTTCCAATATAATTCCACCAAGCTATTTTTAAGAGGTTGTACAAGTGGAATTTCCCAAACATGGATTTTGGAGTTCATTTTTAGTGCGTGAAATAATTTTCTATTTATTATAGTTTTCAAATTATTTTGCACACATGAACTTTAAAATTTTCATTTTGTTGCGATCTATTTGCCTTATATCGTTTTTGTTTATGAGAAAAATAGGAGAGTGAAAACGCAAGTTTGGATCCGAAAAAAAAAAATTTGAACATGCAAAATGGAAATGCACAAATGCTGTGGGAGATAATTCCAAAAGGTATCTATGATTTTTAAGGAAAGGCAAAAAGTACCCTTGTTTGGCTCTTGTAAATATCCAACCACACGTGAACTTGAAAATTTAATTTTGGCTACTCCCCCTTATTTTTGGATGATTAGGCCACTTGCATCTTGTACATGCTTGTGGCATGCATATCCACCACACTTAAAACATGTTAGGATCCGTTAGAAGTTTCTTTCCTATAAAATTGCACCAAGCTAATATTAGGGGGTTGTACTAGAGGAATTTTCCAAACATGGATTTTGGAGTTCATTTTTAGTGCATGAAATAATTTTCTATTTATTATAGTTTTCCAATTTTTTTGCACACATGAACTCTAAAATTTTGATTTTGTTGTGATCTATTTGCCTTATATCTTTTTTGTTTACGAGAAAAATGGGAGAGTGAAAACTCAAGTTTGGATCTAAAAAAAAAATTTAACATCCAAAATGGAAATGCACAAATGCTGAGAGAGATAATTCCAAAAAGTATCTGTGATTTTAAAGGCAATGAAAAACGTACCCTGGTTTGGCTCTGGTAAGTATCCAACCACACGTTAACTAGAGAATTTAATTTTTTCTACTCCTTGAAATTTTTGGATCATTAGGCCACTTGCATCCTTGACAAGTTTGTGGCATGCATATCCACCACACTTAAAACATGTTAGGATCCGTTACAAGTCTCTTTCCTATAAAATTCTACCAAGGTATTATTAGGGGGTTGTACTAGTGGAATTTCCCAAACAAGGATTTGGGAGTTCATTTATAGTGCGTGAAATAATTTTCTATTTATAGTTTTAAATTTTTTTTGCACACATGAACTCTAAAATTTTCATTTTATTGCGATCTATTTGCCTTATATCTTTTTTGCTTACGTGAAAAATGAGAGAGTGAAAACTCAAGTTTGGATCTGAAAAAAAAATTTGAACATCAAAAATGGAATTGCACAAAGGCAGAGGGTTATAATAGCAAAAAGTATCTGTGATTTTTAAGGATAGGCAAAAAGTGGGTTGTTTGGCTCTGGTAAATATTAGACTTTACTTTAACTTGAGAATTTAATTTTTTCTACCCCTTGAAATTTTTGGATCATTAGGCCACTTGCATCGTCAACATTTTTGTGGCATGCATATCCACCACACTTAAAACATATAAGGATCAATTAGAAATCTCTTTCCAATAAAATTCTACCAAGCTATTTTTAAGGTGTTGTACAAGTGGAATTTCCCAAACATGGATTTTGGAGTTCATTTTTAGTGTGTGAAATAATTTTTTATTTATTATAGTTTTCAAATTATTTTGCACACATGAACTCTAAAATTTTCATTTTGTTGCGATCTATTTGCCTTATATCGTTTTTATTTACGAGAAAAATAGGAGAGTGAAAACTCAAGTTTGGATCTGAAAAAAAAATTTGAACATGCAAAATGGAAATGCACAAATGTTGTGGGAGATAATTCCAAAATGTATCTATGATTTTTAAGGAAAGGCAAAAAGTACCCTTGTTTGGCTCTGGTAAATATCCAACCACACGTGAACTTGAAAATTTAATTTTTGCTACTCCCCCTTATTTTTGGATGATTAGGCCACTTGCATCCTATACATGCTTGTGGCATGCTTATCCACCACACTTAAAACATGTTAGGATCCGTTAGAAGTTTCTTTCCTATAAAATTGCACCAAGCTAATATTAGGGGGTTGTACTAGAGGAATTTTCCAAACATGGATTTTGGAGTTCATTTTTAGTGCGTGAAATAATTTTCCATTTATTGTAGTTTTCCATTTTTTTTGCACACATGAAGTCTAAAATTTTCATTTTGTTGCATCAATTTGCTTTATATCTTTTTTGTTTACGAGGAAAATGGGAGAGTGAAAACTCAAGTTTGGTTCTAAAAAAAAAAATTGAACATCAAAAAATGGAAAGGCACAAATGCTGAGAGAGATAATTCCAAAAAGTATCTGTGATTTTAAATGCAAGGAAAAAACTACCATGGTTTTGCTCTGGTAAGTATCCCACCACACGTTAACTTGAGAATTTAATTTTTTCTACTCCTTGAAATTTTTGGATCATTAGGCCACTTGCACCCTCAACATGTTTGTGGCATGCATATCCACCATACTTAAAACATGTTAGGATCCGTTAGAAGTCTATTTCCTATAAAATTCCACCAAGCTAATATTAGGGGGTTGTAATAGTGGAATTTCCCAAACTTGGATTTATAAGTTCATTTTTACTGCGTGAAATAATTTTCTATTTATTTTAGATTTGAAATTTTTAGCACACGTGAACTCTAAAATTTTCATTTTTTGCTATCTATTTGCATTATATCTTTTTTGTTTACGAGAAAAAAGGGTGAGTGAAAACTCAAGTTTGGATCTGAAAAAAAATTTGAACATCCAAAATGGAAATGCAAAAATTCTGAGAGAGATAATTCAAAAAAGTATCTATGATTTTTAAGGATAGGCAAGAAGTACCCTAGTTTGGCTTTGGTAAAAACCCAACCACACGTTAACTTGAGAATTTAATTTTTTCTACTCCTTGAAATTTTTGGATTATTAGGCCACTTGCATCCTCAACATGTTTGTGGTATGCATATCCACCACACTTAAAACATGTTACGATCTGTTAGAAGTCTCTTTCCTTTAAAATTCCACCAAGCTATTATTAGGTGGTTGTACTAGTGGAATTTCCCAAACATGAATTTTGGAGTTCATTTTTTGTGCGTGAAATTATTTTCTATTTATTATAGTTTTCAATTTTTTTTGCACACATGAACTCTAAAGTTTTCATTTTGTTGCAATCTATAACTTTTTTGTTTACGAGAAAAATGGGAGACTGAAAACACAATTTTGGATATGAAAAAAAAATTTGAACATCCAAAATGGAAATGCACAAATGCTGAGAGAGATAATTCAAAAAAGTATCTGTGAATTTTAAGGATAGGCAAAAAATACCCTTGTTTGGCTCTGGTAAATATCCAACCACTCGTTAACTTGAGAATTTAATTTTTCCTACTTCTTGAAATTTATAAATAATTAGGCCACTTGCATCCTCAACATGTTTGTGCCATGCATAACCACCACACATAAAACAAGTTAGGATCCATTAGAAGTCGCTTTCCTATAAAATTCCACCTAGCCTATTAGGGGGTTGTTCTAGTGGAATTTCCCAAACATGGATTTTGGAGTTCATTTTTAGTGCGTGAAATAATTTTCTATTTATTATAGTTTTCAATTTTTTTTGCACACATAAACTCTAAAAATTTCATTTTGTTGCGATCTATTTGCCTTATATCTTTTTTGTTTACAAGAAAAATGGGAGAGTGAAAACTCAAGTTTGGATCTGAAGAAAACATTTGAAAATCAAAAATGGAAATGCACAAATGCAAAGAGAGATAATTCCAAAAAGTATCTGTGATTTTTAAGGATAGGGAAAAAGTACCCTTGTTTGGCTCGGGTAAATATCCAACCTCACGTTAACTTGAGAATTTAAGTTTTTCTACTCCTTGAAATTTTTGAATCATTAGGCCACTTGCATCCTCAACATGTTTGTGGCATGCGTATCCACCACACTTAAAACATGTTAGGGTCCATTAGAAGTCTCTTTCCTTTAAAATTCCACCAAGCTATTATTAGGGGGTTGTACTAGTGGAATTTCCCAAACATGGATTTGGCAGTTCATTTTTGGTGGGTGAAATAATTTTCTATTTATTATAGTTTTAATTTTTTTTTTCACACATGAACTCTGAAATTTTCTTTTTGTTGCGATCTATTTGCCTTATATCTTTTTTGTTTACGAGAAAAATGGAAATGCACAAATGCTGAGGGAGATAATTCCAAAAAGTATCTTTGATTTTTAAGGATAGGCAAAAAGTGGGTTGTTTGGCTTTGGTAAATATCCAACCACACGTTAACTTGAGAATTTAATTTTTTCTACTCTGTGAAATTTTTGGATCATTAGGCCACTTGCATCCTCAACATGTTCATGGCATGCATATCCAGCACACTTAAAACATGCTAGGATCAGTTAGAAATCACTTTCCTATAAAATTCTACAAAACTATTTTTAAGGGGTACTACAAGTGGAAATTCCCAAAGATGGATTTTGGAGTTCATTTTTAGTGCGTGAAATAATTTTTTATTTATTATAGATTTCAAATTATTTTGCACACATGAACTCTAAAATTTTCAATTTGTTGCGCTCTATTTGCCTTATATCGTTTTTGTTTATGAGAAAAATAGGAGAGCGAAAACTCAAGTTTGGATCTGAAAAAAAAATTTGAACATCCAAAATGGAAATGCACAAATGCTGTGGGAGATAATTCCAAAAGGTATCTGTGATTTTTAAGCAAAGGCAAAAAGTACCCTTGTTTGCCTCTGGTAAATATACAACCACACGTTAACTTGAGAATTTAATTTTTTCTACTCTTTGAAAATTTTGGATCATTACGCCACTTGCATCCTCAACATGTTTGTGGCATGCATATCCACCACACTTAAAACATGTTAGGATCCGTTAGAAGTCTCTTTCCTATAAAATTCCTGCAAGCTATTATTAGGGGGTTGTACTAGTGGAATTTCACGAACTTGGATTTTGGAGTTCATTTAAAGTGCGTGAAATAATTTTCTATATATTATAGTTTTCAAATTTTTTTTCACACATGAGCTATAAAATTTTAATTTTGTTGCAATTTGTTTGCCTTATATCTTTTTTGTTTAAAAGAAAAGTGGGAGAGTAAAAACTCAAGACTGGATATGAAAAAAAAATTTGAATATCCAAAATGGAAATGCACAAATGCTGAGAGAGATAATTCCAAAAAGTATCTGAGATTTTTAAGGATAGGCAAAATGTACCCTTGTTTGGCTCTGTTAAATATCTAACAACACGTTAACTTGAGAATTTAATTTTTTTTACTCCTTGAAATATTTGGATTATTAGGCCACTTGCATCCTCAACATGTTTGTGGCATGCATATCCACCACACTTAAAACATGTTAGGATCCATTAGTAGTCTCTTTCCTATAAAATTCCACCAAGCTATTATTAGGGGGTTATACTAGTGGAATTTCCTTAACATGGATTTGGGAGTTCATTTTTAGTGCGTGAAATAATTTTCTAAATATTATAGTTTTCAATTTTTTTGAACACATGAACTCAAAAATTTTCATTTTGTTGCGATCTATTTGCCTTATATCTTTTTTGTTTACGAGAAAAATGGGAGAGTGAAAACTCAAGTTTGGATCTGAAAAAAAATTTGAACATCCAAAATGGAAATGCACAAATGCTGAGGGAAATAATTCGAAAAAGTATCTGTGATTTTTAATGATAGGCAAAAAGTGGGTTGTTTGGCTCTGGTAAATATACAACCACACGTTAACTTGAGAATTTAACTTTTTCTACTCCGTGAAATTGTTGGATCATTAGGCCAATTGCATCCTCAACATGTTTGTGGCATGCATATCCACCACACTTAAAGCATGTTAGGATCCGTTAGAAGTTTCTTCCCTATAAAATTCTACGAAGCTTTTATTAGGGGATTCTACTAGAGGAATTTCCCAAACAAGGATTTTGGAGTTCGTTTTTTGTGCGTGAAATAATTTTCTATTTATTAAAGTTTTCAATTTTTTTTGCACACATGAACTCTAAAAATTTTATTTTGTTGCGATCTATTTGCCTTATATATTTTTTGTTTACGAGAAAAATGAAAGAGTGAAAACTCAAGTTTGGATCTGAAAAAAAATTTGAACATCCAAAATGGAAATGGACAAATGCTGAGGGAGATAATTCCATAAAGTATCTGTGATTTTTAAGGATAGGCAAAAAGTGGGTTGTTTGGCTCTGGTAAATATCCAACCACACGTTAACTTGAGAATTTAATTTTTTCTACTCCGTGAAATTTTTGGATCATTAGGCCAATTGCATCCTCAACATTTTTGTGGCATGCATATCCAGCACACTTAAAACATGTTAGGATCAGTTAGAAGTCTCTTACCTATAAAATTGCACCAAGATATTATTAGGGGGTTGTACTAGTGGTATTTCCAAAACATGGATTTTGGAGTTCATTTTTAGTGCGCGAAATAACTTTCTACTTATTATAGTTTTCAAATCTTTTTGCACACATGAACTTTAAAATTTTAATTTTGTTGCGATCTATTTGCCATCTATCTTTTTTGTTTACGAGAAAAATGGGAGAGTGAAAACTCAAGTTTGGATCTGAAAAAAAAATTTGAATATCCAAAATGGAAATGCAGAAATGCTGAGGGAGATAATTCCAAAAAGTATCTGTGAATTTTAAGGATAGGCAAAAAGTGGGTTGTTTGGCTCTGGTAAATATCCAACCACACGTTAACTTGAGAATTTAATTTTTTCTACTCCTTGAAATTTTTGGATTATTAGGCCACTTGCATCCTCAACAATTATGTGGCAAGCATATCCACCACACTTAAAACATGTTAGGATCAGTTAGAAATCTCTTTCCAATAAAATTCCACCAAGCTATTTTTAAGGGGTTGTACAAGTGGAATTTCCCAAACATGGATTTTGGAGTTGATTTTTAGTGCGTGAAATAATTTTCTATTTATTATAGTTTTCAAATTATTTTGCACACTTGAACTCTAAAATTTTTATTTTGTTGCGATCTATTTGCCTTATATCATTTTTGTTTACGAGAAAAATAGGAGAGTGAAAACTCAAGTTTGGATCTGAAAAAAAAATTTGAACATCCAAAATAGAAATGCACAAATGCTGTGGGAGATAATTCCAAAAGGTATCAGTGAGTTTTATGGAAAGGCAAAAAGTACCCTTGTTTGGCCTTGGTAAATATCCAACCACACGTTAACTTGAGAATTTAATTTTTTCTACTCCGTGAAATTTTTGGATCATTAGGCCACTTGCATGCGCAACATGTTTGTGGCATGCAGATCCTCCGCACTTAAAACATGTTAGGATCAGTTAGAAATCTCTTTCCTATAAAATTCCACCAAGCTATTTTTAAGGGGTTGTACAAGTGGAAATTCCCAAACATGGATTTTGGAGTTCATTTTTAATGCATGAAATAATTTTCTATTTATTGTAATTTTCAAATTATTTGTACACATGAACTCTAAAATTTTCTTTTTGTTGCGATATGTTTGCCTTATATCTTTTTTGTTTACAAGAAAAATGGGAGAGTGAAAACACAAATTTGGATCTGATAAAAAAATTTGAACATCCAAAATGGAAATACACAAATTCTGAGAGAGATAATTCCAAAAAGTATCTGTGATTTTTAAGGATAGGCAAAAAGTACTCTTGTTTGGCTCTGGTAAATATCCAACCACACATTAACTTGAGAATTTAATTTTTTCTACTCCTTGAAATTTTTGGATCATTAGGCCACTTGCATCCTCAACATGTTTGTAGCATGCATATCCAGCACACTTAAAACATGTTAGGATCAGTTAGAAGTCTCTTTCCTATAAAATTCAACCAAGCTATTATTAGGGGGTTGTACTGGTGGAATTTCCCAAACATGGATTTTGGACTTCATTTTTAGTGCGAGAAATAATTTTCTATTTATTATAGTTTTCAAAATTTTTTCCACACATGAACTCTAAAATTTTCATTTTGTTGCGATTTATTTGCCTTCTAACTTTTTTGTTTACGAGAAAAATGGGAGAGTGAAAACTCAAGTTTGGATCTGAAAAAAAAAATTTGAACATCCAAAATGGAAATGCACAAATGCTAAGGGAGATAATTCCAAAAAGTATCTGTGATTTTTAAGGATAGGCAAAAAGTGGGTTGTTTGGCTCTGGTAAATATCCAATCACACGTTAACTTGAGAATTTGATTTTTTCTAGTCTTTGAAATTTTTGGATCATTAGGCCAATTGAATCGTCAACATGTTTGTGGGAAGCATATCCACCACACAGAAAACATGTTAGGATCAGTTAGAAATCACTTTCCTATAAAATTCCACCAAACTATTTTTAAGGGGTTGTACAAGTGGAATTTCCCAGACATGGATTTTGGAGTTCATTTTTAGTGCGTCAAATAATTTTCTATTTATTATAGTTTTCAAATTATTTTGCACACATGAACTATAAAATTTTCATTTTGTTGCGATCTATTTGCCTTATATCATTTTTGTTTACGAAAAAATAGGAGCCTGAAAACTCAAGTTTGGATCTAAAAGAAAATTTGAACATCCAAAATGGAAATGCACAAATACTGTGGGAGATAATTCCAAACGGTATCTGTGATTTTTAAGGAAAGGCAAAAAGTACCCTTGTTTGGCTCTGGTAAATATCCAACCACACGGTAACTTGAGAATATAATTATTTCTACTCTTTGAAATTTTTGGATCATTAGGCCACTTGCATCCTCAACATGTTTGTGGCATGCATATCCGCCACACTTAAAACATGTTAGGATCCGTTAGAAGTCTCTTTCCTATAAAATTCCAACAAGCTATTATTAGGGGGTTGTACTAGTTGAATTTCCCAAACATGGATTTTGGACTTCATTTTATGTGCGTGAAAAAATTTTCTATTTATTATAGTTTTCAAATTTTTTTGCTCACATGAACTCAAAAATTTTCATTTTGTTGCGATCTGTTAGCCTTATATCTTTTTTGTTTACGAGAAAAATTGGAGAGTGAAAACTTTAAGTTTGGATCAGAAAAAAAAATTTGAACATCCAAAATGGAAATGCACAAATGCTGAGAGAGATAATTCCAAAAAGTATCTGTGATTTTTAAGGATAGGCAAGAAGTACCCCTGATTGGCTTTGGTGAATATCCAACCACACGTTTACTTGAGAATTTTATTTTTTATACTCCTTGAAATTTTTGGATCATTAGGCCACTTGCATCCTCAACATATTTGTGGCATGCTTATCCACCACACTTAAAACATGTTAGGATCATTTAGAAATCTCTTTCCTATAAAATTCCACCAAGCTATTTTTATGGGCATGTCCAAGTGGAGTTTCCCAAACATGTATTTCTGAGTTCATTTTTAGTGCGTGAAATAATATTCTATTTATTATAGTTTTCAAATTAATTTGCACACATGGACTCTAAAATTTTCATTTTGTTGCGATCTATTTTCGTTATACGTTTTTGTTTACGAGAAAAAAAGGAGAGAGAAAACTCAAGTTTGGATCTGAAAAAAAATTTGAACATCCAAAATGGAAATGCACAAATGCTTAGAGAGATAATTCCAAAAATTATCTGTTATTTTTAAGGTTAGGCAAATAGTGATTTGTTTTACTCTGGTAAATATCCAACCACATATTAACTTGAGATTTTAAATTTTTCTACTCCCCCTAATTTTTGGATCATTAGGCCACTTGCATCCTCAACATGTTTGTGGCATGCATATCCACCAGACTTAAAACATGTTAGGATCAGTTAGAAGTCGCTTTCCAATAAAATCCACCAATTAGGGGGTTGTACTAGTGGAATTTCCCAAACATGGATTTTGGAGTTAATTTTTAGTGCATGATATAATTTTCTATTTAAAGTTTTTTTCAATTTTTTTTGCACAAATGAACTCTATAATTTCCATTTTGTTGCGATCTAATCGCCTTATTTCTTTTTTATTTACGAGAAAAATGGGAGAGTGAAAACTCAAGTTTGGATCTGAAAAAAAAATTTGTACATCCAAATTGGAAATGCACAAATGCTGAGAGAGATAATTCCAAAACATATCTGTGATTTTTAAGGATAGGCAAAAAGTACACTTGTTGGGCTCTGGTAAATATCCAACTACACGTTAACTTGAGAATTTAATTTTTTCTATTTCTTAAATTTTTTCTATGATTAGGCCACTTGCATCCTCAATATGTTTGTAGCATGCATATCCAGCACACTTAAAACTAGTTAGGATCCGTTAGAAGTCTCTTTCCTATAAAATTCCACCAAGCAATTATTAGAGGCTTGTACTAGTGGAATTTCCCAAACAAGGATTTTGGAGTTCATTTTTAGTGCGTGAAATAATTTTCTATTTATTATAGTTTTTAAATTTTTTTGCACACATGAACTCTAAAATTTTCATTTTGTTGCGAACTGTTTGCCTTATATCTTTTTTGTTTATGAGAAAAATGGGAGAGTGAAAACTCAAGTTTGGATCTGAAAAAAAAAATTTGAACTTCCAAAATTGAAATGAAAAAATTCTAAGAGAGATAAGTCCAAAATGTATCTATGATTTTTAAGGATAGGAAAAAATTGGATTGTTTGGCTCAGGTAAATATCCAACCACACGTTAACTTGAGAATTTAATTTTTTCTACTCCTTGAAAATTTTGGATCATTAGGCCACTTGCATCCTCAAAATGTTTGTGGCATGGAATTCACCACACTTAAAACATGTTCGGATCAGTTAGAAGCATCTTTCGTATAAAATTCCACCAAGCTATTATTAGGGGGTTGTACTAGTGGAATTTCCCAAACATGGATTTTGGAGTTCATTTTTAGTGCGTTAAATAATTTTCTATTTATTATAGTTTTCAATTTTTTTTGCACACATGAACTCTAAAATTTTCATTTTGTGCCATCCATTTGCCTTATATCTTTTTTGTTTACGGGAAAAATGGGAGTGTGAAAATTCAAGTTTGGATCTGAAAAAGAATTTTGAACATCCAAAATGGAAATCCACAAATGCTGAGAGAGATAATTCAAAAAAGTATCTGTGATTTTTAAGGATAGGCAGAAAGTGGGTTGTGTGGCTCTGGTAAATATCCAACCACACGTTAACTTGAGAATTTAATTTTTTCTACTCCTTGAAATTTTTGGCTCATTAGGCCACTTGCATCTTCAACATGCTTGTGGCATGCTTATCCACCACACTTAAAACATGTTAGGATCAGTTAGAAGTCTCTTTCCTATAAAATTCCACCAAGCTATTTTTTGGGGGTGTACTAGTGGAATTTCCCAAACATGGATTTTGGAGTTCATTTTTAGTGTGAGAAATAAAATTCTATTTATTATAGTTTTCAATTTTATTTGCACATATGAACTCTAAAATTTTCTTTTTTGGGCGATCTATTTGCCTTATATCTTTTTTGTTTACGAGAAAAATGGGAGTGTGAAAAGTCAAGTTTGTATCTGAAAATAAATTTGAACATCCAAAATGGAAATGCACAAATGGTGAGAAAGATAATTCCAAAAAGTATCTGTGATATTTAAGGATAGGGAAAAAGTCACCTTGTTTGGCACTAGTAAATATCCAACCACACGTTAACTTGAAAATATTATTTTTTCTACTTCTTGAAATTTTTGGATCACTAGGCCATGTGCATCCTCAACATGTTTGTGGCACGCAAATCCATCACACTTAAAACATGTTAGGATCAGTTAGAAGTCTCTTTCCTATAAAATTCCACCAAGCTATTATTAGGGAGTTGAACTAGTGGAATTTACCAAACATGGATTTTGGAGTTCATTTTTAGTGCGTGAAATAATTTTCTATTTATTATAGTTTTCAATTGTTTTTCACACATTAACTCTAAAATTTTCATTTTCTTGCGATCTATTTGCCTTATATCTTTTTTGTTTACGAGAAAAAGGGGAGAGCGAAAACTCAAGTTTGGATCTGAAAAAAAAATTTGAACATCCAAAATGAAATGCACAATTGCTGAGAGAGATAATTCCAAAATGTATGTATGATTTTTAACGATAGGCAAAAAGTGGGTTGTTTGGCTCTGGTAAATATCCAACCACTCGTTAACTTGAGAATTTAATTTTTTCTACTCGAAATTTTTGGATCATTAGGCCACTTGCATCCTCAAAATGTTTGAGGCATGCATATCCACCACACTTAAAATATTTTAGGATCAGTTAGAAGTCACTTTGCTATAAAATTCCTCCGAGCTATTATTAGGGGGTTGTACTAGTGGAATTTACCAAACATGGATTTTGGAGTTCATTTTTAGTGCGTGAAATAATTTTCTATTTATTATAGTTTTCAATTGTTTTTCACACATTAACTCTAAAATTTTCATTTTCTTGCGATCTATTTGCCTTATATCTTTCTTGTTTACGAGAAAAAGGGGAGAGCGAAAACTCAAGTTTGGATCTGAAAAAAAAATTTGAACATCCAAAATGAAATGCACAATTGCTGAGAGAGATAATTCCAAAATGTATGTATGATTTTTAACGATAGGCAAAAAGTGGGTTGTTTGGCTCTGGTAAATATCCAACCACTCGTTAACTTGAGAATTTAATTTTTTCTACTCGAAATTTTTGGATCACTAGGCCATGTGCATCCTCAACATGTTTGTGGCACGCAAATCCATCACACTTAAAACATGTTAGGATCAGTTAGAAGTCTCTTTCCTATAAAATTCCACCAAGCTATTATTAGGGAGTTGAACTAGTGGAATTTACCAAACATGGATTTTGGAGTTCATTTTTAGTGCGTGAAATAATTTTCTATTTATTATAGTTTTCAATTGTTTTTCACACATTAACTCTAAAATTTTCATTTTCTTGCGATCTATTTGTCTTATATCTTTTTTGTTTACGAGAAAAATGGGAGAGTTAAAACTCAAGTTTGGATTTGAAAAAAAAATTTGAACATCCAAAATGGAAATGCACAAATGTTGAGAGAGATAATTCCAAAAAGTATCTATGAATTTTAAGGATAGCCAAGAAGTGGGTTGTTTGGCTCTGGTAAATATCCAATTACACGTTAACTTTAGAATTTAATTTTTTCTTCTCCTTGAAATTTTTGGATCATTAGGACACTTGCATCCTCAACATATTTGTGGTATTGCATCCACCACACTTAAAACATGTTAGGATCAGTTAGAAGTCTCTTTGCTATAAAATTCCACCAAGCTATTATAAGGGGGTTCTACTAGTGGAATTTCACAAACATGAATTTTTGAGTTCATTTTTAGTGCGTGAAATAATTTTCTATTTATTTTAGTTTTCAATTTTTTTGCACACATGAACTCTAAAATTTTCATTTTGTTGCGATCTATTTGCCTATTATCTTTTTTGTTTATGAGAAAAATGGGAGAGTGAAAACTCAAGTTTGGATCTGAAAAAAAAAAATTTAACATCTAAATCGGAAATGCACAAATGCTGAGAGACATAATTCCAAAAAGTATCTGTGATTTTTAGGGAAAGGCAAAAAGTACCCTTGTTTGGGTCTGGTAAATATCCAACCAAACGTTAACTTGATAAATTAATTTTTTCTACTTGAAATTTTTGGATCATTAGGCCACCTGCATCCTCAACATGTTTGTGGCATGCATATCCACCACACTAAAAACAAGTTAAGATCAGTTAAAAGTCTGTTTCCTATAAAATTCCACCAAGCTACTGTTAGGGGGTTGTTCTAGTGGATTCTTCCAAACATGGATTTCGGAGTTCATTTTTAGTGCGTGAAATAATTTTCTATTTATGATAGTTTTCAAATTTTTTTGCACACATTAACTCTAAAATTTTCATTTTGTTGCGATCTATTTGCGTTATATCTTTTTTGTTTATGAGAAAAATGGGAGAGTGAAAACTCAAGTATGGATCTAAAAAAAAATTTGAACATCTAAAATGGAAATGCACAAATGCTGAGAGAGATAATTCCAAAAATTTTCTGTGGTTTTTTAGGATAGGCAAAAAGTACTCTTGTTTGGCTTTGGTAAATATCCGACCACACGTTAACTTGAGAATTTTATTTTTTCTACTCCTTAAAATTTTTGGATCATTAGGCCACTTGCGTCCTCAACATGTTTTTGGCATGCATATCCACCTCACAAAAAACATGTTAGGATCAGTTAGAAGTCTATTTCCTATAAAATTCCACCAAGCTATTATTAGGGGTTTGTACTAGTGGAATTTTCCAAACATGGATTTAGGAGTTCATTTTTAGTGCGTGAAGTAATTTTCTATTTATTATAGTATTCAAATTTTTTTGCACACAAGCACTCTTAAATTTTCATTTTGTTTCGATCTGCTTGCTTTATATATTTTTTGTTTACGAGAAAAATGGGAGAGTGAAAACTCAAGTTTGGATCTAAAAAAAAAATTTGAACATCCAAAATGGAAATGCACAAATGCTGAGAGAGATAATTCCAAAAATTATGTGTAATTTTTAGGGATAGGCAAAAAGTACCCTTGTTTGGCTCTGGTAAATATCCAACCACGCGTTAACTTGAGAATTTATGTTTTTCTACTTATTGAATTTTTTGGATCATTAGGCCACTTGTAGCCTCAACATGTTTGTGGCTTGCACATGCACCACACTTAAAACATGTTAGGATCAGTTAGAAGTCTCTTTTCTATAAAATTCCACCAAGCTATTATGCGGGGGTTGTACTTGTGGAATTTCCAAAACATGGATTTTGGAGTTCATTTTTAGTGCGTGAAATAATTTTCTATTTATGATAGTTTTCAAATTTTTTTGCTCACATGAACTCTAAAATTTTCATTTTGTTGCGATCTATTTGCCTTATATCTTTTTTGTTTACGAGAAAAATGGGAGAGTGAAAACTCAACTTTGGAACTGAAAAAAAAATTTGAACATCCAAAATGGAAATGCACAAATGCTAAGAGAGATAATTCAAAAAAGTCTCTATGATTTTTAAGGATTGGCAAAAAGTGGGTTGTTTAGCTCTAGTAAATATCCAACCACATGTTAACTTGAGAATTTAATTTTTTCTACTCCTTCAAATTTTAGAATCATTAGGCCACTTGCATCCTCAAATTGTTTGTGCCATGCATATCCACCACACATAAAACATGTTAGGATCAGTTTGAAGCCTCTTTAGTATAAAATTCCACCAAGCGATTATTAGGGGGTTGTACTAGTGGAATTTCCGAAACATGGATTTTGAAGTTCATTTTTAGTGCGTGAAATAATTTTCTATTTATTATAGTTTTCCAATTATTTTAGAACACATGCACTCTAAAATTTTCATTTTGTTGCAATCTACTTGTCTTATATCTTTTTTGTTTACGAGAAAAAAGGGAGAGTGAAAACTAAAGTTTGGATCTGAAAAAAAATTTTGAAAATCCAAAATTGAAAAGCACAAAAGTTGAGAGAGATAATTCCCAAAAGTATCTGTGATTTTTAAAGATTGGCAAAAAGTACCCTTGTTAGCTCTTGTAAATATCTCACCAAACGTTAACTTGAGAATTTAAGTTTTTCTACGCAATGAAATTTTTGGATTATTTGGCCACTTGCATCCTCAACATGTTTGTGGCTTGCATATTCACCACACTTCAAACATGTTAAGATCAGTTAGAAGTCTTTTTCCTCTAAAATTCCACCAAGCTATTATTAGGGGGTTGTACTAGGGGAATTTCCCAAACATGGATTTTGGAGTTCATTTTAGTGCGTGAAATAATTTTCTATTTATTATATTTTTAAAAGTTTTTTGCACACATGAACTCTAAAATTTTCTTTTTGTTGCAATCTATTTGCCTTATGTCTTTTTTATTTACGAGAAAATGGGAGAGTGAAAACTCAAGTTTGGATCTGAAAAAAAAAATTTGAACATCCAAAATGGAAATGAAAAAATGTTGAGAGAGATAACTCCAAAAAGTATCTGTGAATTTTAAGGATAGGCAAAAAGTGGGTAGTTTAGCTCAGGTAAATATCCAACCACACGTTAACTTGAGAATTTAATTTTTTCTACTCATTGAAATTTTTGAATCATTAGGCCACTTGCATCCTCAACATGTTGGTGCCTTGCATATCCACCACACTTAAAACATGTTAGGATCAATTAGAAGTTTCTTTCGTATAAAATTCCACGAAGCTATTATTAGGGGGTTGTACCAGTGAAATTTCCCAAACATGGATTTTGGACTTAATTTTTAGTGCGTGAAATAATTTTCTATTTATTATAGTTTTCAAATTTTTTTGCACACATGAACTCTAAAATTTTCATTATGTTGCGATCTATTTGCCTTATATCTTTTCTATTTACGAGAAAAATGGGAGAGTGAAAACTCAAGTTTGGATCTGAAAAAAGAAACTTGAACATGAAAAACGGAAATGGACAAATGCTGAGAGAGATAATTCCAAAAAGTATCTGTGATTTTTAAGGATAGGCAAAAAGTACCCTTGTTTGGCTCTTGTACATATCCCACCAAATGTTAACTTGAGAATTTATTTTTTTCTACTCATTGAAATTTTTCGATTATTAGGCCACTTGCATCCTCAACATGTTTGTGGCATGCATATCCACCACACTTAAAACATGTTAAGATCAATTAGACATCTCTTTCCTATAAAATTCGACCAAACTATTATAAGGGGTTTGTACTAGTGGAATTTCCCAAACATGGATTTTGGAGTTCATTTTTTGTGCATGAAATTATTTTTTATTTATTATAGTTTTCAAATTTTTTTGCACACATGAACTCTAAAATTTTTATTTTGGTGCTATCTAATTGCCTTATATCTTTTTTGTTTACGAGAAAAATGGGAGAGTGAAAACTCAAGTTTGGATCCAAAAAAAAATTTGAACATCCAAAATGGAAATGCACAAATGATGAGAGAGATAATTCCAAAATGTATCGGTGGTTTTTAAGGATCGGCAAAAGTACTCTTGTTTGGCTCTAGTAAATATCCAACCACACGTTAACTTGAGAATTTTATTTTTTCTACTCAAAATTTTTGGATCAGTAGGCCACTTGCGTCCCCAACATGTTTGTGGTATGCATATCCACCACACAAAAAACATGGTAGGATCAGTTACAAGTCTCTTTCCTATAAAATTCCACCAAGCTATTATTAGGGGGTTGTACTAGTGGAATTTTCCAAACATGGATTTAGGAGTTCATTTTGAGTGCGTGAAATAATTTTCTATTTATTATAGTTTTCAATTTTTTTTGCACACAAGCACTCTTAAATTTTCATTTTGTTGCGATCTACTTGCTTTATATATTTTTTGTTTACGAGAAAAATGGGAGAGTGAAAACTCAAGTTTGGATCTAAAAAAAAAATTTGAACATCCAAAATGGAAATGCACAAATGCTGAGAGAGATAATTCCAAAAATTATCTGTGATTTTTAAGGATAGGCAAAAAGTACCCTTGTTTGGCTCTAGTAAATATCGAACCACGCGTTAACTTGAGAAGTTAAGTTTTTCTACTCATTGAATTTTTTGGATCATTAGGCCACTTGCATCCTCAACATGGTTGTGGCATGCACATGCACGACACGTAAAACATATTAGGATCAGTTAGAAGTCTTTTTTCTATAAAATTCCACCAAGCTATTATTAGGGGTTGTACTAGTGGAATTTCCAAAACATGGGTTTTGGAGTTTATTTTTAGTGCGCGAAATAGTTTTCAATTTATTATAGTTTTAATTTTTTTTTCTCACATGAACTCTAAAATTTTCATTTTGTTGCGATCTATTTGCCTTATATCTATTTTTTTTGCGAGAAAAATGGGAGAGTGAAAACTCAAGTTTGGATCTGAAAAAAAAAATTAACATCCAAAATGGAAATGCACAAATGCTGAGAAAGATAATTCCAAAAAGTATCTGTGATTTTTAAGGATAGGCAAAAAGTGGGTTGTTTGGCTCAGGTAAATATCCAACCACATGTTAACTTGAGAATTTAATTTTTTCTACTCCCCCTAATTTTTGGATTATTTGGAAACATGCATCCTCAACATGTATGTGACATGCATATCCACCACACTTAAAACATGTTAAAATCATTTAGAAGTCTCTTTCCTATAAAATTCCACCAAGCTATTATTAGGGGGTTGTACTAGTGGAATTTCCCAAACATGGATTTTGGAGTTCATTTTTAGTGCGTGAAATAATTTTCTATTTAGTATAGTTTTCAAAATTTTTTGCACAAATGAAATCTAAAATTTTCTTTTTGTTGCGATCTATTTGCCTTATATCTTTTTTGTTTACGAGAAAAATGGGAGAGTGAAAACTCAAGTTTGGATCTGAAAAAAAATTTGAACATCCAAAATGGAAATGCATTAATGCTGAGAGAGATAATTCCAAAAAGTATCTGTGATTTTTAAGGATAGGCAAAAAGTACCCTTGTTTGGTTCCTGTAAATATCCAAACAAACTTTTACTTGAGAATTTAATTTTTTCCACTCCTTGAAATTTTAGGCCACTTGCATCCTCAACATGTTTATGGCATGCATATCCACCACACATAAAACATGTGAGGATCAGTTAGAAGTCTCTTTCCTATAAAATTTCACCAAGCTATTATAAGGGGGATGTACTAGTGGAATTTCCCAAACATGGATTCTGGAGTTCATTTTTAGTGCGTGAAATAATTTTCTTTTTATTATAGTTTTCAAATTTTTTTGCACAGACGAACTCTAAAATTTTCATTTTGGTGCGATCTAATTGCCTTATATCTTTTTTGTTTACAAGAAAAATGGGAGAGTGAAAACTCAAGTTTGGATCTGAAAAAAAATTTTGAACATCCAAAATGGAACTGCACAAATGCTGAGAGAGATAATTCCAAAAAGTATTTGTGATTTTTATGGATAGACAAAAAGTACACTAGTTTTGGTCTGGCAAATATCACCCCACACGTTAACTTGAGAATTTAATTTTTTATACTCCTTAAATTTTTTGGATCATTAGGCCACTTGCATCCTCAACATGTTTGTGGCATGACTATCTACCACACAAAAAAAATTTTAGGATCTGTTAGAAGTCTCTTTCCTATAAAATTCCACCACGCTATAATGAGGGGGTTGCACTAGTGGAATTTCCCAAACATGGATTTTGGAGTTCTTTTTTAATGCGTGAAACAAGTTTCTATTTATTATTGTTTTCAAATTTTTTTGCACACGTGAACTCAAAAATTTTCATTTTGTTACGATCTATTTGCCTTATATCCTCTTTGTTTACAAGAAAAATGGGAGAGTGAAAACTGAAATTTGGATCTAAAAAAAAATTTTAACATCCAAAATGGAAATGCAGAAATGCTGAGAGAGATAATTCCAAAAAGTATCTGTGATTTTTAAGGATAGGCAAAAAGTACCCTTGCTTTGCTCTGGTTAATATCCAACATCACGGTAAAACTTGAGAATTTAATTTTTTCTACTCCTTGAATTTTTTGGATCTTAAGGCCACTTGCATCCTCAACATGTTGTGTTATGCATATCCACCACACTTAAAACATGTTAGGACCAGTTAGAAGTCTCTTTCCTATAAAATTCCACCAAGCTTTTATTAGGGGGTTGTACTAATGAAATTTCCCGAACATGGATTTTGGAGTTCATTGTTAGAGCGTGAAATAATTTTCTATTTATTATAGTTTTCAAATTTTTTTGCACACATGAACACTAAAATTTTTATTTTCATGCGATCTATTTGCTTGATATCTTTTTTGTTTACGAGAAAAATGGGAGAGAGAAAACTCAAGTTTGGATCTGAAAAAAAAATTTGAACATCCAAAATGAAATGCACAAATGTTGTGAGAGATAATTCCAACAAGTATCTATGATTTTTAAAGATAGGCAAAAAGTGGGTTGTTTGGCTCTGGTAAATATCCAACCACATGTTAACTTGAGAATTTAATTTTTTCTACTCCATGAAATTTTTGGATCATTAGGCAATCTGCATCCTCAACATGTTTATGGCATGCATCACCACACTTAAAACATGTTAGGATCAGTTAGAAGTCTCTTTACTATAAAATTCCACCAAGCTATTATTAGGGGGTTGTACTAGTGGAATTTCCCAAATATGGATTTTGGAGTTCATTTTTAGTGCATGAAATAATTTTCTATTTATTATAGTTTTCAAATTTTTTTGCACACATGAACACTAAAATTTTTATTTTGATGTGATCTATTTGCCTGATATCTTTTTTGTTTACGAGAAAAATGGGAGAGAGAAAACTCAAGTTTGGATCTGAAAAAAAAATTTGAACATCCAAAATGAAATGCACAAATGTTGTGAGAGATAATTCTAACAAGTATCTATGATTTTTAAAGATAGGCAAAAAGTGGGTTGTTTGGCTCTGGTAAATATCCAACCACACGTTAACTTGAGAATTTAATTTTTTCTACTCCTTGAAATTTTTGGATCATTAGGCAATCTGCATCCTCAACATGTTTGTGGCATGCATCACCACACTTAAAACATGTTAGGATCAGTTAGAAGTCTCTTTGCTATAAAATTCCACCAAGCTATTATTAGGGGGTTGTACAAGTGAAATTTCCCAAATATGGATTTTGGAGTTCATTTTTAGTGCATGAAATAATTTTCTATTTATTATAGTTTTCAAATTATTTAGCACACATGAACTCTAAAATTTTTATTTTGTTGTGAACTATTTGCCTTATATCATTTTTTTTTACGAGAAAAACCGGAGAGTGAAAAGTCAAGTTAGGATCTGAAAAAAAAAATTGAACATCCAATATGGAAATGCTGAGAGAGATAATTCCAAAAAGTTTCTGTAATTTTTAAGGATAGGCAAAAAGTGGGTTGTTTGGGTCTGGTAAATATTCAACCACACGTTAACTTGAGAATTTAATTTTTTCTACTCCTTGAAATTTTTGGATCCTTAGCCCACTTGCATCCTCAACATGTTTGTGGCATGCATATCCACCACATTTAAAACATGTTGGGATCAGTTAGAAGTCTCTTTCCTATAAAATTCCACCAAGCTATTATTAGGGGGTTGTACTAGTGGAATTTCCCAAACATGGATTTTGGAGTTCATTTTTAATGCGTGAAATAATATTCAATTTATTATAGTTTTCAAATTGTTTTTCTCACATGAACTCGAAAATTTTTATTTTGTTGCGATCTAATTGCCTTATATCTTTTTTGTTTACGAAAAAAATGGGAGAGTGAAAACTCAAATTTGGATCTGGAAAAAATGTTGAACATCCAAAAGGAAATGCACAAATGCTAAGAGTGATAATTCCAAAAACTATATGTGATTTTTAAGGATAGGCAAAAAGTACCCTTGTTTTTCTCTGATAAATATTAAACCTCACGTTAGCTTGAGAATTTAATTTTTTCTACTCGAAAATTTTGGATCAATTGGCCACTTGTATCCTCAACATGTTTGTGACATGCGTATCCACCTCACTTAAAACACATTTGGATCAGTTAGAATTCTCCTTCCTATAAAATTCCACCAATATATTAATAGGGGGTTGTACTAGTGGAATTTCCCAAACATGGATTTTGGTGTTCATTTTTAGTGCATGAAATAATTTTCTATTTATTATAGTTTTCATATTTTTTTGCACACATGAACTCTAAAATTTTCATTTTGTTGTGATCTATTTGCCATATATCTTTTTTGTTAACGAGGAAATTGGGAGAGTGAAAACTCAAGTTTGGATCTGAAAAGAAATTTGAACATCCAAAATGGAAATGGACAAATGCTGAGATAGATAATTCCAAAAAGTATATGTGATTTTTAAGGATATGCAAAAAGTGGGTTGTTTGGCTCTGGTAATATCCAACCACTCGTTAACTTGAGAATTTAATTTTTTTACTCCTTGAAATTTTTGGATCATTAGGCAACTTGCATCCTCAACATGTTTGTGGCTTGAATATCCACCACACTTAAAACATGTTAGGATCTGTTAGAAGTCTCTTTCCTATAAAATTTCACCATGCTATTATTAGGGGGTTGTACTAGTGGAATTTCCCAAACTTGGATTTTGTAGTTCATTTTTAGTGCGTGAAATAATTTTCTATTTATTATAGTTTTCAAATTTTTTTGCACACATGAACTGTAAAATTTTCATTTCGTTGCAATCTATTTGCTTTTTATCTTTTTTGTTTAAGAGGAAAAATGGGTGAGCAAAAACTCAAGTTTGGATACGAAAAAAACATTTGAACATCCAAAATGGAAATGCACAAATGCTGAGAGAGATAATTCCAAAAAGTATCTGTGATTTTTAATGTTAGGCAAAAAGTGGCTTGTTTGGCTTTGGTAAATATCCAACCACACGTTAACTTGAAAATTTAATTTTTTCTACTCGTTGAAATTTTTGGATTATTAGGCCTCTTCCATCCTCAACATGTTTGTGGCATGCATATCCACCACACTTAAAACATGTTAGAACCAGTTAGAAGTCTCTTTCCTTTAAAATTCCACCAAGCTATTATTAGGGGGTTGTATTAGTGGAATTTCCCAAACATAGATTTTGGAGTTCATTTTTAGTGCGTGAAATAATTTTATATTTCTTATAGTTTTCAAATTTTTTTGCACACATGAACTCTAAAATTTTCATTTTGTTGCAATCTATTCGCTTTATATCGTTTTTTTTACGAGGAAAAATGGGAGAGTGAAAACTCAAGTTTGGATCTGGAAAAAAACTTTCAACATCCAAAATGGAAATGCACAAATGCTGAGAGAGATAATTCCGAAAAGTATCTGCTATTTTTAAGGAGAGGCAAAAAGAGGGTTGTTTGACTCTGCTAAACATGCCCTACGTTAACTTGAGAATTTAATTTTTTCTACTCTTTGAAATTTTTGGATCATTTGGCCACTTGCATCCTTAAAATGTTTGTGGCATGAACATACACCACACTTAAAACATGTTAGGATCAGTTAGAAGTCTCTTTCCTATAAAATTCCACCTAGCTATTATTAGGGGGTTGTACTAGAGGAATTTTCGAAACATGGATTTCAGTGTTCATTTTTAGTGCGTGAAATAATTTTCTATTTCTTACTATTTTCAAATTTTTTTGCGCAGATGAACTCTAAAATTTTCATTTTGTTGCGATCTTATATCTTTTTTGTTAACGAAGAAAAATGGGAGAGTGAAAACTCAAGTTTGGATCTAAAAAAAAAATTTGAACAACCAAAATGGAAATGAACAAATGCTGAGAGAGATAATTCCAAAAAGTATCGATGATTTTTTAGGATAGGCAAAAAGTGGGTTGTTTGGCTCCTGTAAATATCCAACCACTTGAGAATCTAATTTTTTCTACTCCCTCTAATTTTTGGGTCATTAGACCAGTTGCATCCTCAACATGCTTGTGGCATGCATATCTACCACACTTAAAGCCTGTTGGGAGCAATTAGAAGTCTCTTTCCTATAAAATTGCACCAAGCTACTATTAGGGGGTTGTACTAGAGGAATATCCCAAACATGGATTTTGGGGTTCATTTTTAGTGCGTGAAATAATTATCAATTTAGTAGTTTTCAAATTTTTTTGCATACATGAACAATTTTCATTTTGTTGCGATCTATTTTCCTTAACATTTTTTGTTTACGAGGAAAAATGGGAGAGGTAACACTCAAGTTTGGATCTCAAAAAAAAAAATTGAACATCCAATATGGAAATGCACAAATGTTGTGAGAGATAATTTCAAAAAGTATCTATGATTTTTAAGCACAGGCAAAAAGTGGGTTGTTTGGCTCTGGTAAATATCCCACCACACGTTAACTTCAGAATTTAAATATTTCTACTCCTTGAAATTTTTGGATTATTAGGCCACTTCCATCCTCAACATGTTTGTGGCATGCATATCCACCACACTTAAAACATGTAAGGACCAGTTAGAAGTCTCTTTCCTATAAAATTCCACCAAGCTGTTATTAGGGGGTTGTACTAGTGGAATTTCCCAAACATGGATTTTGGAGTTCATTTTTAGTGCGTGAAATAATTATCAATTTAGTATAGTTATCAAATTTTTTTACACACATGAACTCTAAAATTTTCATTTTGTTGCGATCTATTTTCCTTAAACCTTTTTGTTTACGAGGAAAAATGAGAGAGTGAAAACTCAAGTTTGGATCTGAAAAAAAAATTTGAACATCCAAAATGGAAATTCACAAATGCTGAGAGAGATAATTCCAAAAAGTATCTTTGATTTTTAAGGATAGGCAAAATGTGAGTTGTTTGGCTCTGGTAAATATCCTACCACACGTTAACTTGAGAATTTTATTTTTTCTACTCCATGAAATTTTTGGATCATTAGGCCACTTGCATCCTCAACATGTTTGTGGCATTCATATCCACCACACTTATAACATGTTAGGATCAGTTAGAAGTCTCTTTCCTATAAAATTCCACCAAGCTATTATTACGGGGTTGTACTAGTGGAATTTCCCAAACATGGATTTTGGAGTTCATTTTTAGTGCGAGAAATAATTTTCTATTTGTTATTGTTTTCAAATTTTTTTGCACAATGAACTCTTAAATTTTCATTTTGTTGGTATCAATTTGCCTAAAATCTTTTTTGTTGACGAGGAAAAATTGGAGATTGAAAATTCAAGTTTGGTTCTGAAAAATAAAATTGAACATCCAAAATGGAAATGCACAAATGCTGAGAGAGATAATTCCAAAAAGTATCTGTGATTTTGAAGAATAGGCAAAAAGTGGGTTGTTTTGTTCTGGTAAATATCCAACCACACGTTAACTTGAGAATTTAATTTTTTCCACTCCTTGAAATTTTTGGATCATTAGACCACTTGCATCCTCAACATGTTTGTGGCATGCATATCCACCACACTTCAAACATGTTAGGATCAGTTAGAAGTCTCTTTCCTTTAAAATTCCACCAAGCTATTATTATGGGGTTGTATTAGTGGAATTTCCCAAACATGGATTTTGGAGTTCATTTTTAGTGCGTGAAATAATTTTATATTTATTATAGTTTTCAATTTTTTTTGCATACCTGAACTCTATAATTTTCATTTTGGTGCGATCTATTTGACATAAATTTTTTTTGTTTACGAGGAAAAATGGGAGACTGAAAAATTCAAGTTTGGATCAGAAAAAAGAAATTGAACATCCAAAATCGAAATGTACAAATGTTGAGAGAGATAATTCCAAAAAGTATCTCTGATTTTTAAGGACAACCAAAAAGTGGGATGTTTGGCTCAGGTAAATATGCAACCACACGTTAACTTGAGAATTTTATTTTTTCTACTCCTTGAAATTTTGGGATCATTAGGCCACTTGCATCCTCAACATGTTTGTGGCATGCATATCCACCACACTTAAAACATGTTTGGATCAGTTAGAAGTCACTTTCTTATAAAATTCCACCAAGCGATTATTACGGGGTTGTACTAGAGGAATTTCCCAAACATGAATTTTGGAGTTCATTTTTAGTGCGTGAAATAATTTTCTATTTATTATAGTTTTCAAATTTTTTTGCACACATGAACTCTAAAGTTTTCATTTTGTTGCGATCTATTTGCCTATTATCTTTTTTGTTTATAAGGAAAAATGGGAGAGTGAAAACTCATGTTTGGATCTGAAAAAAAAATTTGAACATCCAAAATGGAAATGCACAAATGCTGAGAGAGATAATTCCAAAAAGTACCAGTGATTTTTAAGGATAGGCAAAAAGTGGTTTGTTTGGCTCTGGTAAATATGCCACCACACGTTAACTTGAGAATTTAATTTTTTCTACACCTTGAAATTTTTGGATCATTAGGCCACTTCCACCCTCAACATGTTTGTGGCATGCATATCCACCACACTTAAAACATGTTAGGACCAGTTAGAAGTCTCTTTCCTATAAAATTCTACCAAGCTGTTATTAGGGGGTTGTACTAGTGAAATTTCCCAAACATGGATTTGGAGTTAATTTTTAGTGCGTGAAATAATTATCAATTTAGTATAGTTTTCAAATTTTTTTGCACACATGAACTCTAAAATTTTCATCTTGTTGCGATCCATTTTCCCTAAACCTTTTTGTTGACAAGGAAAAATGGGAGAGTGAAAACTCAAGTTTGGATCTGAAAAAAAATTTGAGCATCCAAAATGGAAATTCACAAATGCTGAGAGAGATAATTCCAAAAAGTATCTTTGATTTTTAAGGATAGGCAAAATGTGAGTTGTTTGGCTCTGGTAAATATCCTACCACACGTTAACTTGAGAATTTTATTTTTTCTACTCCTTGAAATTTTTGGATCATGAGGCCACTTGCATCCTCAACATGTTTGTGGCATTCATATCCACCACACTTATAACATGTTAGGATCAGTTAGAAGTCTCTTTCCTTTAAAATTCCACCAAGCTATTATTACGGGGTTGTACTAGTGGAATTTCCCAAACAAGGATTTTGGAGTTCATTTTTAGTGCGTGAAATAATTTTCTATTTATTATAGTTTTCAAATTTTTTTGCACACATGAACTCTAAAAATTTTATTTTGTTGCGATCTATTTACCTATTATATTTTTTGTTTAATAGGAAAAATGGGAGAGTGAAAACTCAAGTCTGGATCTAAAAAAAAAAATTGTACAACCAAAATGGAAATGCACAAATGCTGAGAGAGAATTCCAAAAAGTATCTGTGATTTTTAAGGATAGTCAAAAAGTGGGTTGTTTGGCTCCTGTAAATATTCAACCACTTGAGAATCTAATTTTTTCTACTCCCCCTAATTTTTGTGTCATTAGGCCTATTGCATCCTCAACATGCTTGTGGCATGCACATCAACCACACTTCAAGCATGTTGGGATCAATTAGAAGTCTCTTTCCTATAAAATTCCACCAAGCTATTATTAGGGCGTTGTACTTGTGGAATATCCCAAACATGGATTTTGGGGTTCATTTTTAGTGAGTGAAATAATTATCAATTAAGTATAGTTTTCAATTTTTTTTGCACACAAGAACTCTAAAATTTTCATTTTGTTGCGATCTATTTTCCTTAAAAGTTTTTGTTTACAAGGAAAAATGGGAGAGGTAACACTCAAGTTTGGATCTGAAAAAAAAAATTTGAACATCCAAAATTGAAATGCACAAATGCTAAGAGAGATAATTCCAAAAAGTATCTATGATTTTTAAGAATAGGCAAAATGTGGGTTGTTTGCCTCTGATAAATATCCAACTACACGTTAACTTGAGAATTTAATTTTTTCTACTCCTTATAAATTTTGGGATCATTAGGCCACTTGCATCCTCAACATGTTTGTGGCATGCATATCCACCACACTTAAAACATGTTTGGATCAGTTAGAAGTCTCTTTCTTATAAAATTCCACCAAGCGATTATTAGGGGATTGTACTAGAGGAATTTCCCAAACATGAATTTTGGAGTTCATATTTAGTGCGTGAAATAATTTTCTATTTAATATAGTTTTCAATTTTTTTTTGCACACATGAACTCTAAAATTTTCATTTTGTTGCGATCTATTTGCCTATTATCATTTTTGTTTATAAAGAAAAATGGGAGAGTGAAAACTCATGTTTGGATCTGAAAAAAAAATTTGAACATCCAAAATGGAAATGCACAAATGTTGAGAGAGATAATTCCAAAAAGTACCTGCGATTTTTAAGGATAGGCAAAAAGTGGGTTGTTTGGCTCTGGTAAATATCCCACCACACGTTAACTTGAGAATTTAATTTTTTCTAATCGAAATTTTTAGATAATTAGGCCACTTCCATCCTCAACATGTTTGTGGCATGCATATCCACCACACTTAAAACATGTTAGGACTAGTTAGAAGTCTCTTTCCTATAAAATTCCACCAAGCTGATATTAGGGGGTTGTACTAGTGGAATTTCCCAAACATGGATTTTGGAGTTCATTTTTAGTGCGTGAAATAATTATCAATTTAGTATAGTTTTAAAATTTTTTTGCACACATGAACTCTAAAATTTTCATTTTGTTGCGGTCTATTTTCCTTAAACCTTTTTGTTTACGAGGAAAAACAGGAGAGTGAAAACTCAAGTTTGGCTCAGAAAAAAAAATTTGAACATCCAAAATGGAAATTCACAAATGCTGAGACAGATAATTCCATAAAGTATCTTTTATTTTTAAGGATAGGCAAAATGTGGGTTGTTTGGCTCTGGTAAATATCCAACCACACGTTAACTTGAGAATTTTGTTTTTTCTACTCCTTGAAATTTTTGGATCATTAGGCCACTTGCATCCTCAACATGTTTGTGGCATTCATATCCACCACACTTATAACATGTTAGGATCAGTTAGAAGTCTCTTTCCTACAAAATTCCACCACGCTATTATTACAAGGTTGTACTAGTGGAATTTCCCAAACATGAATTTTGGAGTTCATTTTTGGTGCGTGAAATAATTTTCTATTGATTATAGTTTTCAAGTTTTTTTGCACAAATGAACTCTAAAATTTTTATTTTGTTGCGATCCATTTACCTATTATATTTTTTGTTTACAAGGAAAAATGGGAGAGTGAAAACTCAAGTATGGATCTGAAAAAAAAATTTGTACGACCAAAATGGAAATGCACAAATGCTGAGAGAGATAATTCCAAAAAGTATCTATGATTTTTAAGGATAGGCAAAAAGTGGGTTGTTTGGCTCCTGTAAATATCCAAACACTTGAGAATCTAATTTTTTCTACTCCCCCTATTTTTTGGGTCATTAGGCCAGTTGCATCCTCAACATGCTTGTGGCATGCTTATCTACCACACTTAAAGCATGTTGGGATCAATTAGAAGTCTCTTTCCTATAAAATTCCACCAAACTATTATTAGGGGGTTGTACTAGTGGAATATCCCAAACATGGATTTTGGGGTTCATTTTTAGTGCGTGAAATAATTATCAATTCAGTATAGTTTTCAAATTTTTTTGCACACATGAACTCTAAAATTTTCATTTTCTTGCGATCAATTTTCCTTAATTTTTTTTGTTTACGAGGCAAAATGGGAGAGGTAACACTCAAGTTTGGATCTGAAAAAAAAAAATTGAACCTCCAAAATGGAAATGCACAAATGCTGCGAGAGATAATTCCAAAAAGTATCTATGATTTTTAAGAATAGGCAAAATGTGGGTTTTTTGGCTCTGGTAAATATCCAAGCACACGTTAACTTGAGAATTTAATCTTTTCTACTCCATGAAATTTTTGGATCATTAGGCCACTTGCATCCTCAACATGTTTGTGGCATGCACATCCACCACACTTAAAAGATGTTAGGATCAGTTAGAAGTCTCCTTCCTCTAAAATTCCACCAAGCTATTTTTAGGGGGTTGTACTTGTGGAATTTCCCAAATATGGATTTTGGAGTTCATAATTAGTGCGTGAAATCATTTTCTATTTGTTATAGTTTTTAATTTTTTTTGCGCACATGAACTCTTAAATTTTCATTTTGTTGCAATCTATTTGCCTTATATGTTTTTTGTTTACGAGGAAAAATGGGAGAGTGAAAACTCAAGTTTGGATCGGAAAAAAAATTTTCAACATCCAAAATGGAAATGCACAAATGCTGAAAGAGATAATTCCAAAATGTATCTGTGATTTTTAAGGATAGGCAAAAAGTGGCTTGATTGGCTCTGGTAAGTATCCAACCACAAGTTAACTTGAGAATTTAATTTTTTCTACTACTTGAAATTTTGGGATCATTAGGCCACTTGCATCCTCAACATGTTTGTGGCATGCATATCCACCACACTTAAAACATGTTTGGATCAGTTAGAAGTCTCTTTCCTATAAAATTCCGCCAAGCGAATATTAAGGGGTTGTATTGGAAGAATTTCCAAAACATGAATTTTGGAGTACATTTTTAGTGCGTGAAATAATTTTCTATTTATTATAGTTTTCAAAATTTTTTGCACACATGAACTCTAAAATTTTCATTTTGTTGCGATCTATTTGCCTATTATCTTTTTTGTTTGGAAGGAAAAATGGGAGAGTGAAAACTCATGTTTGGATCTGAAAAAAAATTTGAACATCCAAAATGGAAATGCACAAATGCTGAGAGAGATAATTCCAAAAAGTACCTGTGATTTTTAAGGATAGGGAAAAAGTGGGCAGTTTGGCTCTGGTAAATATCCCGCCACACGTTAACTTGAGAATTTAAATTTTTCTACTCCTTGAAAGTTTTGGACTATTAGGCCACTACCATCCTCAACATGTTTGTCGCATGCATATCCACCACACTTAAAACATGTTAGGACCAGTTAGAAGTCTCTTTCCTATAAAATTCCACAAAGCTGTTATTAGGGGGTTGTACTAGTGAAATTTCCCAAACATGGATTTTGGAGTTCATTTTTAGTGCGTGAAATAATTATCAATTTAGTATAGTTATCAAATTTTTTTACACACATGAACTCTAAAATTTTCATTTTGTTGCGATCTATTTTCCTTAAACCTTTTTGTTTACGAGGAAAAATGAGAGAGTGAAAACTCAAGTTTGGATCTGAAAAAAAAATTTGAACATCCAAAATGGAAATTCACAAATGCTGAGAGAGATAATTCCAAAAAGTATCTTTGATTTTTAAGGATAGGCAAAATGTGAGTTGTTTGGCTCTGGTAAATATCCTACCACACGTTAACTTGAGAATTTTATTTTTTCTACTCCATGAAATTTTTGGATCATTAGGCCACTTGCATCCTCAACATGTTTGTGGCATTCATATCCACCACACTTATAACATGTTAGGATCAGTTAGAAGTCTCTTTCCTATAAAATTCCACCAAGCTATTATTACGGGGTTGTACTAGTGGAATTTCCCAAACATGGATTTTGGAGTTCATTTTTAGTGCGAGAAATAATTTTCTATTTGTTATTGTTTTCAAATTTTTTTGCACAATGAACTCTTAAATTTTCATTTTGTTGCGTTCTATTTGCCTTATATCTTTTTTGTTTTCGAGGAAAAATGGGAGAGTGAAAACTCAAGTTTGGATCTCAAAAAAAAAATTGAACATCCAATATGGAAATGCACAAATGTTGTGAGAGATAATTTGAAAAAGTATCTATGATTTTTAAGCACAGGCAAAAAGTGGGTTGTTTGGCTCTTGTAAATATCCCCCCACACGTTAACTTCAGAATTTAAATTTTTCTACTCCTTGAAATTTTTGGATTGTTAGGCCACTTCCATCCTCAACATGTTTGTGGCATTCATATCCACCACACTTAAAACATGTTAGGATCAGTTAGAACTCTCTTTCCTATAATATTCCACCAAGCGATTATTAGGGGGTTGTACTAGTGGAATTTCCCAAACATGGATTTTGGAGTTCATTTTTAGTGCGTGAAATAATTTTCTATTTATTATTGTTTTCAAATTTTTTTGCACACATGAACTCTAAAATTTTCATTTTGTTGCGACCTTTTTGCCTATTATATTTTTTGTTTACAAGGAAAAATGGGAGAGTGAAAACTCAAGTTTGGATCTGAAAAAAAAAATTTAACAACCAAAATGGAAATGTACAAATGCTGAGAGAGATAATTCATAAAAGTACTTGTGATTTTTAAGGATAGGCAAAAAGTGGGTTGTTTGGCTCTGATAAATATCCCACCACCCGTTAACTTCAGAAATCAATTTTTACTACTCGAAATTTTTGGATTATTCGGCAACTTCCATCCTCAACATGTTTGTGGCATGCATATCCACCACACTTAAAACATGTTAGGATCAGTTAGAAGTCTATTTCAAATAAAATTCCACCATGCGATTATTAGGGGGTTCTACTTGTTGATTTTCCCAAACATGGATTTTGGATTTCATTTTCAGTGCGTGAAATAATTTTCTATTTATTATAGTTTTCAAATTTTTTTGCACACATGAACTCTAAAATTTTCATTTTGTTGCGTTCTATTTTCCTTATATCTTTTTTGTTTTCGAGGAAAAATGGGAGAGTGAAAACTCATATTTGGATCTCAAAAAAAAAATTGAACATCCAATATGGAAATGCACAAATGTTGTGAGAGATAATTTCAAAAAGTATCTATGATTTTTAAGCACAGGCAAAGAGTAGGTTGTTTGGCTCTGGTAAATATCCCACCACACGTTAACTTGAGAATTAAAATTTTTCTACTCCTTGAAATTTTTGGATTATTAGGCCACTTTCATCCTCAACTTGTTTGTGGCATGCATATCCACCACACTTAAAACATGTTAGAACCAGTTAGAAGTCTCTTTCCTATAAAATTCCACCAAGCTGTTATTAGGGGGTTGTACAAGTGGAATTTCCCAAACATGGATTTTGGAGTTCATTTTTAGTGCGTGAAATAATTATCAATTTAGTATAGTTTCCAAATGTTTTTGCACACATGAACTCTAAAATTTTCATTTTGTTGCGATCTATTTTCCTTAAACCTTTTTGTTTACGAGGAAAAATGAGAGAGTGAAAACTCAAGTTTGGATCTGAAAAAAAAATTTGAACATCCAAAATGGAAATTCACAAATGCTGAGAGAGATAATTCCAAAAAGGATCTTTGATTTTTAAGGATAGGCAAAATGTGGGTTGTTTGGCTCTGGTAAATATCAGACCACACGTTAACTTGAGAATTTAATTTTTTCTACTCCTTGAAATTTTTGGATCATTAGGCCACTTGCATCCTCAACATGTTTGTGGCGTGCTTATCCACCACACTTAAAGCATGTTAGGATCAATTAGAAGTCTCTTTCCTATAAAATTCCACCAAGCTATTCTTAGGGGGTTGTACTAGTGGAATTTCCCAAGCATGGATTTTGGATTTCATTTTTCGTGCGCGAAATAATTTTCTATTTATTATAGTTTTCAAATTTTTTTGCACACATGAACTCTAAAATTTTCATTTTGTTGCGTTCTATTTGCCTTATATCTTTTTTGTTTTCGAGGAAAAATGGGAGAGTGAAAACTCAAGTTTGGATCTCAAAAATAAAAAATTGAATATCCAATATGGAAAAGAACAAATGTTGTGAGAGATAATTTCAAAAAGTATCTATGATTTTTAAGCACAGGCAAAAAGTGGGTTGTTTGGCTCTGATAAATATCCAACCACATGTTGACTTGAGAATTTAAATTTTTCTACTCCTAGAAATTTTTGGATCATTAGGCCACTTGCATCCTCAACATGTTTGTGGCATGCATATCCACCACACTAAAAACATGTTAGGATCAGTTAGAAGTCTCTTTCCTATAAAATTCCACCAAGCGATTATTAGGGGGTTGTACTAGTGGAATTTCCCATACATGGTGCGTGAAATAATTTTCTATTTTTTATAGGTTTCAAATTTTCTTGCACACATGAACTCTAAAGTTTTCATTTTGGCGCAATCTAATTGCCTTATATCTTTTTTTTTTTACGAGAAAAATGGGGGAGTGCAAACTCAAGTTTGGATCTAAAAAAAAAATTTGAACATCCAAAATGGAAATGCACTGAGAGAGATAATTCCAAAAAGTACTCTTGTTTGGCTCTCGTAAATATCCAACCACACGTTAACTTGAGAATTTTATTTTTTCTACTCCTTAAAATTTTTGGATCATCAAGCAACTTGCGTCCTCAACATGTTTGTGGCATGCATATCCACCACACAAAAAATATGTTAGGATCAGTTAGAAGTCTCTTTCCTATAAAATTCCACCAAGCTATTTGGGGGTTGTACTAGTGGAATTTTCCAAACATGGATTTAGGAGTTCATTTTTAGTGCGTGAAATAATTTTGTATTTATTATATTTTTCAAATTATTTTGCAGTCAAGCACTCTTAAATTTTCTTTTTGTTGCGATCTACTTGCTTTAAATATTTTTTGTTTACGAGAAAAATGGGAGAGCTAAAACCCAAGTTTGGATCTAAAAAAAAATTTTGAACATCCAAAATGGAAATGCACAAATACTGGGAGAGATAATTCCAAAAATTATCTATGATTTTTAAGGATAGGAAAAAAGTACCCTTGTTTGGCTCTGGTAAATATCCAACCATGTGTTAACTTGAGAATTTAAGTTTTTCTACTCATTGAATTTTTTGGATAATTAGGCCACTTGCATCCTCAACATGTTTGTGGCATGCACATGCACCACACGTAAAACATGTTAGGATCAGTTAGAAGTCTCTTTTCTATAAAATTCAGCCAAGCTATTATTAGGGGGTTGAACTTGTGGAATTTCCAAAACATGGATTTTGGAGTTCATTTTTAGTGCATGAAATAATTTCTATTTATTATAGTTTACGAATTTTTTTGGTCACATGAACTCTAAAATTTTCATTTTGTTGCGATCTATTTACCTTATGTCAATTTTGTTTACGAGAAAAATGGGAGAGTGAAAAGTCAAGTTTTGATCTAAAAAAAAAATTGAACATCAGAAATGGAAATGCACAAATGCTGAGAGAGATAATTCCAAAAAGTCACTGTGATTTTTAAGGATTGGCAAAAAGTGGGTTGTTTAGCTCAGGTAAATATCCAACAACACGTTAACTTGAGAATTTAATTTTTTCTACTCCTTGAAATTTTGAATCATTAGGCAACTTGCATCCTCAACATGTTTGTGCCATGCATATCCACCACACTTAAAACATGTTAGGATCAGTTAGAAGTCTCTTTCCTATAAAATTCCACTAAGCTACTATTAGGGGGTTGTACAAGTTGAATTTCCCAAACACGGATTTTGGAGTTCATTTTTAGTGCATGAAATAATTTTCTATTTATTATAGTTTTCAATTTTTTTTGCACACATGAACTCTAAAATTTTCATTTTTTTGCGATCTATTTGCCTTATATCTTTTTTGTTTACGAGGAAAAATGGGAGAGCAAAAACTCAAGTTTGGATCTGAAAAAAATATTTGAACATGCAAAATGGAAATGCACAAATGCTGAGAGAGATAATTCAAAAAAGTATCTGTGATTTGTAAGGATAGGCAAAAAGTGGGTTGTTTGGCTCTAGTAAATATCCAACCACACATTAACTTGAGAATTTAATTTTTTCTACTCCTTGAAATTTTTGGATCATTAGGCCACTTGCATCCTCAACATGATTGTGGCTTGCATATCCACCACACTTAAAACATGTTAGGATCAGTTAGAAGTCTCTTTCCTATTATAAAATTCCACCAAGCTATTATTAGGGGTTGTACTAGTGGAATTTCCCAAACATGGATTTTGGAGTTCATTTTTAATGCATGAAATAATTTTCTATTTATTATAGTTTTCAATTTTTTTTGCACACATGAACTCTAAAATTTTCATTTTGTTGCAATCTTATATCTTTTTTGTTTACGAGGAAAAATGGGAGAGTGAAAACAAAAGTGTGGATCTGAAAAAAAAAATTTGAACAACCAAAATGGAAATGAACAAAATGCTGAGATAGATAATTCCAAAATGTATCTGTGATTTTTAAGGATAGGGAAAAAGTGGGTTGTTTGGCTCTGGTAAATATCCAACCACTTGAGAATTTACTTTTTTCCACTACCCCTAATTTTTGGATCATTAGGCCACTTGCATCCACAACATGCTTGTGGAATGCATGTCCACCACACTTTAAACATGTTCGGATCAGTTAGAAGTCTCTTTCCTTTAAAATTCCACCAAGCTATTATTAGGGGGTTGTACTAGTGGAATTTCCCAAACATGGATTTTGGAGTTCATTTTCAGTACAGGAAATAATTTTCTATTTATTATAATTTTTCAATTTTTTTTGTACACAGGAACTCTAAATTTTTCAATTTTTTGCGGTATTTTATCTTTTTTGTTTATGAGGAAAAATGGGGGAGAGAAAACTCAAGTTTGGATCTGAAAAATAAAATTAGAACATCCAAAATGGAAATGCACAAATGCTGAGAGAGATAATTCCAAAAAGTACCTGTGATTTTTAAGGATAGGCAAAAAGTGGGTTGTTTGGCTCTGGTAAATATCCAACCACACGTTAACTTGAGAATTTAATTTTTTCTACTCCCCTTGATTTTTGGATCATTAGGCCACTTTCATCCTCAACATGCTTGTGGCATGCATATCCACCACACTTAAAACATGTTAGGATCAGTTAGAAATCTCTTTCCTATTATAAAATTCCACCAAGCTATTATTAGGGGGTTGTACTAGTGGAATTTCCAAAACATGGATTTTGGAGTTCATTTTTAGTGCGTGAAATAATTTTCTATTTATTATAATTTTCAATTTTTTTTGCACACATGAACTCTAAAATTTTCAATTTGTTGTGATCTTATATCTTTTTTGTTTACAAGGAAAAATGGGAGAGTGAATACTCAAATTTGGATCTGAAAAAAAAATTTGAACATCCAAAATGGAAATGCACAAAATGCTGAGAGAGATAATTCAAAAATTTATCTGTGATTTTTAAGGACAGGCAAAAAGTGGGTTGTTTGGCTCTGGTAAATATCCAACGACTTGAGAATTTACTTTTTTCCACTACCCCTAATTTTTGGATCATTAGGCCACTTGCATCCTCAACATGCTTGTGGCATGCATATCCACCACACTTAAAACATGTTAGGATCAGTTAGAAGTCTCTTTCCTATTGTAAAATTCCACCAAGCTATTATTAAGGGGTTGTGCTAGTGGAATTTCCCAAACATGGATTTTGGAGTTCAGTTTTAGTGCGTGAAATAATTTTCTATTTATTATAGTTTTCAAATTTTTTTTGCACACATGAACTCTAAAATTTTTATTTTGTTGCGATCTTATATCTTTTCTGTTTATGAGGAAAAATGATAGATTGAAAAATCAAGTTTGGATCAGAAAAAAAAAATTTGAACATCCAAAATGGAAATGCACAAATGCTGAGAGAGATAATTCCAAAAAGTATCTGTGCTTTTTAAGGATAGGCAAAAAGTGGGTTGTTTGGCTCTGGTAAATATCCAACCACATGTTAACTTGAGAATTTAATTTTTTCTACTCCCCCTGATTTTTGGATCATTAGGCCACTTGCATCCTCAACACGCTTGTGACATGCGTATCCACCACACTTAAAACTTGTTAGGATCAGTTAGAAGTCTCTTTCCTATTATAAAATTCCACCAAGCTATTATTAGGGGTTGTACTAGTGGAATTCCCCAAACATGGATTTTGGAGTTCATTTTTAGTACGGGAAATAATTTTCTATTTATTATAGTTTTTCAATTGTTTTTTACACATGAACTCTAAAATTTTCAATTTTTTGCGATATTTTATCTTTTTTGTTTACGAGGAAAAATGGGAGAGAGAAAACTCAAGTTTGGATATGAAAAAAAAAATTAGAACATCCAAAATGGAAATGCACAAATGCAGAGAGAGATAATTCCAAAAAGTATCTGTGATTTTTAAGGATAGGCAAAAAGTGGGTTGTTTGGCTCTAGTAAATATCCAACCACACGTTAACTTGAGAATTTAATTTTTTCTACTCCCCCTGATTTTTGGATCATTAGGCCACTTGCATCCTCAACATGCTTGTGACATGCGTATCCACCACACTTAAAACTTGTTAGGATCAGTTAGAAGTCTCTTTCCTATTATAAAATTCCACCAAGCTATTATTAGGGGTTGTACTAGTGGAATTTCCCAAACATGGATTTTGGAGTTCATTTTTAATGCATGAAATAATTTTCTATTTATTATAGTTTTCAATTTTTTTTGCACACACGAACTCTAAAATTTTCATTTTGTTGCGATCTTATATCTTTTTTGTTTACGAGGAAAAATGGGAGAGTGAAAACAAAAGTGTGGATCTGAAAAAAAAAATTTGAACATCCCAAATGGAAATTCACAAATGCTGAGAGAGATAATTCCAAAAAGTATCTGAAATTTTTAAGGATAGACAAAAAGTGGGTTGTTTGGCTCTGGTAAATATCCAACCACACGTTAACTTGAGAATTTAATTTTTTCTACTCCCCCTAATTTTTGGATCATTAGGCCACTTGCATCCTCAACATGCTTGTGGCATGCATATCCACCACACTTAAAACATGTTACAATTAGTTAGAAGTCTCTTTCCTATAAAATTCCACCAAGCTATTATTTGAGTAATGTACTAGCGGAATTTCCCAAACATGGATTTTGGAGTTCATTTTTAATGCGTGAAATAATTTTCCATTTATTACAGTTTTGAAATTTTTTTGCACACATGAACTCTTAAATTTTCATTTTGTTGCGATCTTATATCTTTTTTGTATACAAGGAAAAATGGGAGAGTGAAAACTCAAGTTCGGATATAAAAAAAAAAATTGAACTTCCAAAATGGAAATGCACAAATGTTGACAGAGATAATTCCAAAAAGTATCTGTGATTTTCAAGGATAGGGAAAAAGTGGGTTGTTTGGCTCTGGTAAATATCCAACCACATGTTAACTTGAGAATTTAATTTTTTTTGCTCCCCCTAATTTTTGGATCATTAGGCCACTTGCATCCTCAACATACTTGTAGCTCTCATATCCACCACATTTAAAACATGTTAGGATCAGTTACAAGTCTCTTTCCTATCATAAAATTCCACCAAGCTATTATTAGGGGGTTGTACTAGTGGAATTTCCCAAACAAGGATTTTGGAGTTCATTTTTAGTGCCTGAATTAATTTTCTATTTATTATTGTTTTCAAAATTTTTTGCACACATGAACTCTAAAATTTTCATTTTGCTGCGATCTTATATTTTTTTTGTTTACAAGGAAAAATGACAGATTGAAAACTCAAGTTTGGATCTGAAAAAAAAAAAAATTTGAACATCCAAAATGGAAATGCACAAATACTGAGAGAGATAATTCCAAAATGTATATGTAATTTTTAAGGATAGGCAAAAAGTGGGTTGTTTGGCTCTGGTAAATATCCAACCACACGTTAACTTGAGAATTTAATTTTTTCTTCTCCCCCTAATTTTTGGATCATTAGGCCACTTGCATTCTCAACGAGCTTGTGGCATGCATATCCACAACACTTAAAACATGTTAGGATCAGTTAGAAGTCTCTTTCCGATTATAAAATTCCACCTAGATAATATTAGGGGTTGTACTAGTGGAATTTCCCAAACATGGATTTTGGAGTTCATTTTTAGAGAGTGAAATAATTTTCTATTTATTATAGTTTTAAATTTTTTTTGCACACATGAACTCTAAAATTTTCATTCCGTTGCGATCTTATATCTTTTTTGTTTACGAAGACAAATGGGAGAGTGAAAACTCAAATTTGGATATGAAAAAAAAAAAATTTGAACATCCCAAATGGATATGCACAAAATGCTGAGAGAGATAGTTCCAAAATGTATCTGTCATTTTTAAGGCTAGGCAAAAAGTGGGTTGTTTGGCTCTGCTAAATATCCAACCACTTGAGAATTTAATTTTTTCTACTCCCCCTAATGTTTGGATCATTAGGCCACTTGCCTCCTCAACATGCTTGTGGAATGCATATCCACCACACTTAAAACTTTTTCGGATCAGTTAGAAGTCACTTTCCTTCAAAATTCCACCAAGCTATTATTAGGGGGTTGTTCTAGTGGAATTTCCCAAACATGGATTTTGGAATTCATTTTTAGTGCGTGAAATGATTTTCTTTTTATTATAGATTTTCAAAAAATTTTGTACACATCAACTCTAACATTTTCATTTTTTTGCGATCTTTTATCTTTTTTGTTAACGAGGAAAAATGGGAGAGAGAAAACTCAAGTTTGGATCTGAAAAAAAAATTCAAACATCCAAAATGGAAATGCACAAAGGCTGAGAGAGATAATTCCAAAAAATATCTGCGATTTTTAAGGATTGGAAAAAAGTGGGTTGTTTGGCTCTGGTAAATATCCAACCTTAACTTGAGAATTTAATTTTTTCTACTCCCCTAATTTTTGGATAATTAGGCCACTTGCATCCTCAACATGCTTTTGGCGTGCATATCCACCACACTTAAAAAATGTTAGGATCAGTTAGAAGTCTCTATCCTATCATAAAATTCCACCAAGCTATTACTTGGGGGTTGTACTAGTGGAATTTCCCAAACTTGGATTTTCGAGCTCATTTTTAGTGCGTGAAATAATTTTCTATTTATTATAGTTTTCAAATTTTTTTGCACACATGAACTCTAAAATTTTCATTTTGTTGCGATCTCATATCTTTTTTGTTTACGAGGAAAAATGGGAGATTGAAAACTCAAATTTGGATTTGAAAAAAAAAATTTGAACATCCAAAATGGAAATGCACAAATGCTGAGAGAGATAATTCATAAAAGTATCTGTGATTTTTCAGGATAGGCAAAAAGTGGGTTGTTTGGCTTATGTAAATATCCAACCACTTGGGCTTTAATTTGTTCTTCTCCCCCTAATTTTTGGATCATTAGGCCACTTGCATCCTCAACATGCTTGTGGTATGCATATCCACCACACTTAAAACATGTTAGGATCAGTTAGAAGTCTCATTCCTATAAAATTCCACCAAGCTATTATTAGGGGGTTGCACTAGTGGAATTTCCCAAACATAGATTTTTGAGTTCATTTTAAGTGCGTTAAATAATTTTCTATTTATTATAGTTTTCAATTTTTTTTTGCACACATGAACTCTAAATTTTTCATTTTGTTGCGATCTTATATCTTTTTTTTTATGGGGAAAAATGGGAGATTGAAAACTCAAGTTTGGATCTGAAAAAAAAAAATTTGAACATCCAAAATAGAAATGAGCAAATTCTGAGAGAGATAATTCCAAAATGTATCTGTGATTTTTAAGGATAGACAAAAAGTGGGTTGTTTGGCTCTGGTAAATATCCAACCCCACGTTAACTTGAAACTTTAATTTTTTCTACTCCCCCTAATTTTGGATCAGTAGGCCACTTGCATCCTCAACATGCTTGTGGCATGCATATCCACCACACTTTAAACCTGTTAGGATCTGTTAGAAGTCTCTTTCCTATAAAATTCCACTAAGCTACTATTAGGGGGTTGTACTAGTGGAATTTCCCAAACATAGATTTTTGAGTTCATTTTAAGTGCGTTAAATAATTTTCTATTTATTATAGTTTTCAATTTTATTTTGCACACATGAACTCTAATTTTTTCATTTTGTTGCGATCCTATATCTTTTTTGTTTACAAGGAAAAATGGGAGAGTGAAAACTCAAGTTTGGATCTGAAAAAAAAAATTTTTGAACAACCAAATTGGAAATGCACAAATGTTGAGAGATATAATTCAAAATAGTATCTGTGATTTTTAAGGGTAGGCAAAAAGTGGGTTGTTTGGCTCTGGTAAATATCCAACCACATGTTAACTTGAGAATTTAATTTTTTCTGCTCCCCCAAATTTTTGGATCATTAGGCCACTTGCATCCTCAACATGCTTGTGGCATGCATATCCACCACACTTAAAACATGTTAGGATCAGTTAGAAGTCTCTTTCCTATCATAAAATTCCACCAAGCTATTATTAGGGGGTTGTACTTGCGCAATTTCCCAAACATGGATTTTGGAGTTCATTTTTAGTGTGTGAATTAATTTTCTATTTATTATAGTTTTCAAATTTTTTTGCACACATGAACTCTAAAATTTTCTTTTTCCTGCGATATAATATCGTTTTTGTTTACGAGGAAAAATGAGAGAATGAAAACTCAAGTTTGGATCTGAAAAAAAATATTTTGAACATCCAAAATGGAAATGCACAAATGTTGAGAGAGATAATTCCAAAAAGTATCTGTGATTTTTAAGGTTAGGCAAAAAGTGTGTTGTTTGGATCTGGTAAATATCCAACCACACGTTAACTTGAGAATTTGATTTTTTCTACTTCCCCTAATTTTTGGATCATTATACTACTTGCATCCTCAACATGCTTGTGGCATGCATATCCACCACACTTAAAACATGTTAGGATCAGTTAGAAGTCTCTTTCCTATTGTAAAATTCCACCAAGCTATTATTAAGGGGTTGTGCTAGTGGAATTTCCCAAACATGGATTTGGAGTTCAGTTTTAGTGCGTGAAATAATTTTCTATTTATTATAGTTTTCAAATTTTTTTGCACACATGAACTCTAAAATTTTTATTTTGTTGCGATCTTATATCTTTTCTGTTTATGTGGAAAAATGAGAGATTGAAAAATCAAGTTTGGATCAGAAAAAAAAAAATTTGAACATCCAAAATGGAAATGCACAAATGCTGAGAGAGATAATTCCAAAAAGTATCTCTGATTTTTAAGGATAGGCAAAAAGTGGGTTGTTTGGCTCTGGTTAAATATCCAACCACATGTTAACTTGAGAATTTAATTTTTTCTACTCCCCCAAATTTTTGGATCATTAGGCCACTTGCATCCTCAACATGCTTGTGGCATGCATATCCACCACACTTAAAACATGTTAGGATCAGTTAGAAGTCTCTTTCCTATCATAAAATTCCACCAAGCTATTATTAGGGGGTTGTACTTGTGCAATTTCCCAAACATGGATTTTGGAGTTCATTTTTAGTGCGTGAATTAATTTTCTATTTATTATAGTTTTCAAATTTTTTTGCACACATGAACTCTAAAATTTTCATTTTCCTGCGATATAATATCTTTTTTGTTTCCGAGGAAAAATGGGAGAATGAATACTCAAGTTTGGATCTGAAAAAAAAATTTGAACATCCAAAATCGAAATGCACAAATGCCGAGAGAGATAATTCCAAAAAGTATCTGTGATTTTTAAGGTTTGGCAAAAAGTGTGTTGTTTGGATCTGGTAAATATCCAACCACACGTTAACTTGAGAATTTGATTTTTTCTACTTCCCATAATTTTTGAATCATTATACTACTTGCATCCTCAACATGCTTGTGGCATGCATATCCACCACACTTAAAACATGTTAGGATCAGTTAGAAGTCTCTTTCCTATTGTAAAATTCCACCCAGCTATTATTATGGGGTTGTGCTAGTGGAATTTCCCGTACATGGATTTTGGATTTCAGTTTTAGTGCGTGAAATAATTTTCTATTTATTATAGTTTTCAAATTTTTTTCTACACATGAACTCTAAAATTTTTATTTTGTTGCGAGCTTATATCTTTTCTGTTTATGAGGAAAAATGATAGATTGAAAAATAAAGTTTGGATCAGAAAAAAAAAATTTGAACATCCAAAATGGAAATGCACAAATGCTGAGAGAGATAATTTCAAAAAGTATCTGTGCTTTTTAAGGATAGGCCAAAAGTGGGTTGTTTGGCTCTAGTAAATATCCAACAACATGTTAACTTGAGAATTTAATTTTTTCTACTCCCCCAAATTTTTGGATCATTAGGCCACTTGCATCCTCAACATGCTTGTGGCATGCATATCCACCACACTTAAAACATGTTAGGATCAGTTAGAAGTCTCTTTCCTATCATAAAATTCCACCAAGCTATTATTAGGGGGTTGTACTTGTGCAATTTCCCAAACATGGATTTTGGAGTTCATTTTTTGTGCGTGAATTAATTTTCTAGTTATTATAGTTTTCAAATTTTTTTGCACACATCAACTCTAAAATTTTCCTTTTCCTGCGATATAATATCGTTTTTGTTTACGAGGAAAAATGGGAGAATGAAAACTCAAGTTTGGATCTGAAAAAAAAAATTTGAACATCCAAAATGGAAATGCACAAATGCTGAGAGAGATAATTCCAAAAAGTATCTGTGATTTTTAAGGTTAGGCAAAAAGTGCGTTGTTTGGCTCTGGTAAATATCCAACCACACGTTAACTTGAGAATTTGATTTTTTCTACTTCCCCTAATTTTTGGATCAATATACTACTTGCATCCTCAACATGCTTGTGGCATGCATATCCACCACACTTAAAACATGTTAGGATCAGTTAGAAGTCTCTTTCCTATTGTAAAATTCCACCAAGCTATTATTAAGGGGTTGTGCTAGTGGAATTTCCCAAACATGGATCTTGGAGTTCAGTTTTAGTGCGTGAAATAATTTTCTATTTATTATAGTTTTCAAATTTTTTTGCACACATCAACTCTAAAATTTTCATTTTGTTGCGATCTTATATCTTTTCTGTTTATGAGGAAAAATGAGAGATTGAAAAATCAAGTTTGGATCAGAAAATAAAAATTTGAACATCCAAAATGGAAATGCACAAATGCTGAGAGAGATAATTCCAAAAAGTATCTGTGATTTTTAAGGTTAGGCAAAAAGTGTGTTCTTTGGATCTAGTAAATATCCAACCACACGTTAACTTGAGAATTTGATTTTTTCTACTTCCCCTAATTTTTGGATCATTATACTACTTGCATCCTCAACATGCTTGTGGCATGCATATCCACCACACTTAAAACATGTTAGGATCAGTTAGAAGTCTCTTTCCTATTGTAAAATTCCACCAAGCTATTATTAAGGGGTTGTGCTAGTGGAATTTCCCAAACATGGATTTTGGAGTTCAGTTTTAGTGCGTGAAATAATTTTCTATTTATTATAGTTTTCAAATTATTTTGCACACTTGAACTCTAAAATTTTCATTTTGTTGCGATCGTATATCTTTTTTGTTTACGAGGAAAATGAGAGATTGAAAACTCAAGTTTGGATCTGAAAAAAAAAAATTGAACATCCAAAATGGAAATGCACAAATGCTAAGAGAGATAATTCCAAAAAGTATATGTGATTTTAAAGGATAGGCAAAAAGTGGGTTGTTTGGCTCTGGTAAATATCCAACCACACGTTAACTTGCGAATTTTTTTTTTCTTCTCCCCCTAATTTTTGGATCATTAGGCCACTTGCATCCTCAACATGCTTTCGGCATGCTTATCCACCACACTTAAAACATGTTAGGATCAGTTAGAAGTCTCTTTCCTATTAGAAAATTCCACCAAGCTAATTATAGGGGGTTGTACTAGTGGAATTTCCCAAACATGGATTTTGAAGTTCATTTTTAGAGCGTGAAATAATTTTCTATTTAATATAGTTTTCAATTTTTTTTGTACACATGAACTCTAAAATTTTCATTTTGTTACGGTCTTATATCGTTTTTGTTTACTAGGGAAAAAAGGAGAGAGAAAACTCATGTTTGGATCTGCAAAAAAAATTCTAACATCCAAAATGGAAATGCACAAATGCGGAGAGAGATAATTCCAAAAAGTATCTGTGATTTTTAAGGATAGGCAAAAAGTGGATTGTTTGGCTCTGGTAAATATCCAACCACACGTTAACTTGAGAATTTAATTTTTCCTACTCCCGACTAACTTTTGGATCATTAGGCCGCGTGCATCCTCAACATGCTTGTGGCACGCATATCCACCACACTTAAAACATGTTAGGATCAGTTAGAAGTCTCTTTCCTATTATAAAATTCCACCAAGCTATTATTTGGTGGTTGTACTAGTGGAATTTCCCAAACTTGGATTTTGGAGTTCATTTTTAGTGCGTGAAATAATTTTCTATTTATTATAGTTTTCAAAATTTTTTCCACACATGAACTCTAAAATTTTCAATTTTTTGCGATCTTATATGTTTTTTGTTTACGAGGAAAAATTGGAGATTGAAAACTCAAGTTTGGATATGAAAAAAAAAAATTTGATCATCCAAAATGGAAATGCAAAAATGCTGTGAGAGATAATTCCAAAAAGTATTTGTGATTTTTAAGGATAGACAAAGTGTGGGTTGTTTGGCTCTGGTAAATATCCAACCACACGTTAACTTGAGAATTTAATTTTTTCTACTCCCCCCAATTTTTGGATCATTAGGCTACTTGCATCCTCAACATGCTTGTGGCATGCATATCCACCACACTAAAATATATAAGGTTCAGTTAGAAGTCTCTTTCCTATAAAATTCCACCAAGCTTTTATTAGGGGGTTGTACTAGTGGAATTCCCCAAACATGGATTTGGAGTTCATTTTTAGTGTGTGAAATAATTTTCTATTTATTATAGTTTTCAAATTTTTTTGCACACATGAACTCTAAAAATTTCATTTGGCAGCGATCTTTTATCTTTTTTGTTTACGAGGAAAAATGGGAGAGTGAAAACACAAGTTTGGGTCTGAAAAAAAAAATTTGAACATCCAAAATGGAAATCCACAAATGCTGAGAGAGATAATTCCAAAAAGTATCTGCGATTTTGAAGGATAGGCAAAAAGTGGGTTGTTTGGCTCTGGTAAATATCCAACCACACGTTAACTCTAGAATTGAATTTTTTCTACTCCCCTAATTTTTTGATAATTAGGCCACATTCATCCTCAACATGCTTTTGGCATGCATATCTATCACACTTAAAAAATGTTAGGATCAGTTAGAAGTCTCTTTCCTGTCATAAAATTCCACCAAGCTATTACTTGGGGGTTGTACTAGTGGAATTTCCCAAACATGGATTTTCGAGTTCATTTTTAGTGCGTGAAATAATTTTCTATTTATTATAGTTTTCAATTTTTTTTGCACACATGAACTCTAAAATTTTCATTTTGTTGCGATCTCAAATCTTTTTTGTTTACGAGAAAAAATGGGAGATTGAAAACTCAAGGTTGGATTTGAAAAAAAAATTTGAATATCCAAAATGGAAATGCACAAATGCTGAGAGAGATAATTCATAAAAGTATATGTGATTTTTTAGGATAGGCAAAAAGTGGGTTGTTTGGCTTTGGTAAATATCCAACCACATGGGCTTTAATTTGTTCTTCTCCCCCTAATTTTTTTATCATTAGGCCACTTGCATCCTCAACATGCTTGTAGTATGCATATCCACCACACTTAAAACATGTTAGGATCAGTTAGAAGTCTGTTTCCTATCATAAAATTCCACCACGCTATTATTAGAGGGTTGTACTAGTGGAATTTCCCAAACTTGGATTTTCGAGTTCATTTTTAGTGCTTGAAATAATTTTCTATTTATTATAGTTTTCAAATTTTTTTGCACACATGAACTATAAAATTTTCATTTTGTTGCGATCTCATATCTTTTTTGTTTACGAAGAAAAATGGGAGATTGAAAACTCATGTTTGGATCAGAAAAAAAAAAATTTGAACATCCAAAATGGAAATGCACATATGCTGAGAGAGATAATTCCAAAAAGTATCTGTGATTTTTTAGGATAGGCAAAAAGTGGGTTGTTTAGCTTTTGTAAATATCCAACCTCTTGAGAATTTAATTTGTTCTTCTCCCCCTAATTTTTGGATCATTAGGCCACTTGCATCCTCAACATGCTTGTGGTATGCATATCCACCAGACTTAAAACATGTTAGGATCAGTTAGAAGTCTCTTTCCTATAAAATTCCACCAAGCTATTATTAGGGGGTTGTACTAGTGGAATTTCCAAACCTGGATTTTGGAGTTCATTTCAAGTGCGTGAAATAAGTTTCTATTTATTATAGTTTTCAAATTTTTTTGCACACATGAACTCAAAATTTTTCATTTTGTTGCGATCTTATATCTTTTTTGTTTTCGAGGAAAAAATGAAGATTTAAAACTCAAGTTTGGATCTGAAAAAAAAATTGGAACATCCAAATTGGAAATGCACAAATGCTGTGAGAGATAATTCCATAAAGTATCCATGATTTTTAACGATAGGCAAAAAGTGGGTTGTTTGGCTCTGGTAAATATCCAACCACTTGAGAATTTAATTTTTTCTACTCCCCCTAATTTTTGGATCACTAGACCACTTGCATCATCAACATGCTTGTGGTATGCACATCCACCACACTTAAAGCATGTTGGGATCAATTAGAAGTCTCTTTCCTATAAAATTCCACCAAGCTATTATTAGGGGGTTGTACTAGTGGAAGTTCCCAAACATGGATTTTGGAGTTCATTTTTAGTGCGTGAAATAATTTTCTATTTATTATAGTTTTCAATTTTTTTTGGACACATGAACTCTAAAATTTTCATTTTGTTGCGATCTCATATCTTTTTTGGTTACGAAGAAAAATGGGAGAATGAAAACTCATGTTTGGATCTGAAAAAAAAAAAAATTTGAACATCCAAAATGGAAATGCACAAATGCTGAGAGAGATAATTCCAAAAAGTATCTGTGATTTTTTAGGATAGGCAAAAAGTGGGTTGTTTAGCTTTTGTAAATATCCAACCACTTGAGAATTTAATTTTTTCTTCTCCCCCTAATTTTTGGATCATTAGGCCACTTGCATCCTCAACATGCTTGTGGTATGCATATCCACCACACTTAAAACATGTTAGGATCAGTTAGAAGTCTCTTTCCTATAAAATTCCACCAAACTATTATTAGGGGGTTGTACTAGTGGAATTTCCAAACATGGATTTTCGAGTTCATTTTAAGTGCGTGAAATAAGTTTCTATTTATTATAGTTTTGAAATTTTTTTGCACACATGAACTCAAAATTTTTCATTTTGTTGCGATCTTATATCTTTTTTGTTTTCGTGGAAAAAATGAAGATTTAAAACTCAAGTTTGGATCTGAAAAAAAAAATTGGAACATCCAAAATGGATATGCACAAATGCTGAGAGAGAAAATTCCAAAAAGTATCTGTGATTTTTAACGATAGGCAAAAAGTGGGTTGTTTGGCTCTGGTAAATATCCAACCACTTGAGAATTTAATTTTTTCTACTCCCCCTAATTTTTGGACCATTAGGCCACATGAATCCTCAACAAGCTTGTGGCATGCATATCCACCACACTTAAAGCATGTTAGGATCAGTTAGAAGTCTCTTTCGTACAAAATTCCACCAAGTTATTATTAGGGGGTTGTACTAGTCGAATTTACCAAACATGGATTTTGGAGTTCGTTTTTAGATTGTGAAATAATTTTCTATTTATTATACTTTCCAATTTTTTTTTGCACACATGAACTCTAAAATTTAAGGCTAGGCAAAAAGTGGGTTGTTTGGCTCAGGTAACTATTCAACCACTTGAGAATTTAATTTTTTCTACTCCCCCTAATTTTTGGATCATTAGGCAACTTCCATCCTCAACAAGCTTGTGGCATGCATATCCACCACACTTAAAGCATGCTAGGATCAGTTAGAAGTCTTTTTCCTTTAAAATTCCACCAAGCTATTATTAAGGGGTTGAACTAGTAGAATTTCCCAAACATGGCTTTTGGAGTTCATTTTTAGTGCGTCAAATAGTTTTCTATTTATTATACTTTTCAAATTATTTTGCACACATGAACTCTAAAATTTTCATTTTGTTGTGATCTTATATCTTTTTTGTTTCCGAGGAAAAATGGGTGAGTAAAAACTCAAGTTTTGATCTGAAAAAAAAAAATTTGAACATCCAAAATGGAAATGCACAAATGCTGAGAGAGATAATTCCAAAAAGTATCTGCGATTTTTAAGGATAGGCAAAAGGTGGGTTGTTCGGCTGTCGGAAATTTCCAACCACTTGAGAATTTAATTTTTTCTACTCCCCCTAATTTTTGGATCATTAGGCCACTTGCATCCTCAACATGCTTGTGCCATGCATATCCACCACACTTAAAGCATGTTAGGATCAATTAGAAGTCTCTTTCCTATAAAATTCCACCAAGCTATTATTAGGGGGTTGTCCTAGTCGAATTTCCCAAACATGGATTTTCGAGTTCATTTTTAGTGCGTGAAATAATTTTCTATTTATTATAGTTTTCAAATTTTTTTTCACACATGAACTCTGAAATTATCATTTTGTTGCGATCTTATATCTTTTTTGTTTACGATGAAAAATGGGAGAGTGAAAACTCAAGTTTGGATCTAGAAAAAAAAAATTTGAAATTTCAAAATGGAAATGCACAAATGCTGAGAGAGATAATTCCAAAAAGTATTCTTGATTTTTATAGATAGGCAAAAAGTGGGTTGTTTGGCTCTGGTAAATATCCAACCACTTGAGAATTTAATGTTTTGTACTCCCCGTAATTTTTGGACCAATAGGCCAATTGAATCCTCAACAAGCTTGTGGCATGCATATCCACCACACTTAAAGCATGTTCGGATCAGTTAGAAGTCTCTTTCCTATAAAATTCCACCAAGCTATTATTAGGGGGTTGTACTTGTCGAATTTACCAAATATGGATTTTGGAATTCAGTTTTAGTGCGTGAAATAATTTTCTATTTATTGTAGTAATCAATTTTTTTTTGCACACATGTACTCTAAAATTTTAATTTTGTTGCGATCTTATATCTTTTTTGTTTACGTGGAAAAATGGGAGAGTGAAAACTCAAGTTTGGATAAAAAAAAAAATTGAACATCCAAAATTGAAATGCACAAAAGCTGAGAGAGATAATTCCAAAAAGTATCTACGATTTTTAAGGATAGGCAAATAGTGGTTGTTTGGCTCTTGTAAATGTCCAACTACTTGAGAATTTAATTTTTTCTACTCCCCCATATTTTTTGATCATTAGGCCACTTGCATCCTCAACATGCTTGTGGCATGCATATCCATGACACTTAAAGCATGTTAGGATCAGTTAGAAGTCTCTTTCCTATAAAATTCCACCAAGCTATTATTTGGGGGTTCTACTAGTGGAATTTCCAAAACATGGATTTTGGAGTAGATTTTTAGTGTTGAAATAATTTTCTATTTATTATAGTTTTCAAATTTTTTTGCACACATGAACTCTAAAATTTTCTTTTTGTTGCAATCTTATTTCTTTTTTGTTTAGGAGGAAAAATGGGAGAGCGAAAACTCAAGCTTGGATCTGAAAAAAAAAAATTTTACATCGAAAATGAAAATGCACAAATGCTGAGAGAGATAATTCAAAAAACTATCTGTGATTTTTAAGGGTAGGAAAAAAGTTGGTTGTTTGACTCTGGTAAATATCCAACCACGTTAGAATTTAATTTTTTCTACACCCCCTAATTTTTGGATCAGTAGGCCACTTGCATCCTCAATATGCCTGTGTCATGCATATCCACCACACTGAAAACATGTTAGGATCAGTTAGAAGTCTCATTCCTACAAAATTTCACCAAGCTATTATTAGGGGGTTGTACTAGTTGAATTTCCCAAACATGCATTTTGGAGTTCATTTTTAGTGCGTGAAATAATTTTCTATTTATTATATTTTTCAATTTTTTTTGCACACATGAATTCTAAAATTTTCATTTTGTTGCGATCTTATATCTTTTTAGTTTATGAGGAAAAATGGGGGAGTGAAAACTCAAGTTTGGATCTGAAAAAAAAAATTTTGAACATACAAAAAGGAAATGCTCAAATGCAGAGAGAGATAATTCCAAAAACTAACTGTGATTTTTAAAGGTTGGCAAAAAGTGGGTTGTTTGGCTCTAGTAAATATCCAACCACTTGAGAATTTAATTTTTTCTTCTCCCCCTAATTTTTGGATCACTAGGCCACTTGCAACCTCAACATGCTTGTGGCATGCATATCCACCACACTTAAAGCATGTTAGGATCAGTTAGAAGTCTTTTTCCTATAAAATTCCACCAAGCTATTATTAGGGGGTTGAACTAGTGGAATTTCCCAAACATGGATTTTGGGGTTCATTTTTAGTGCGTGAAATAATTTTCTATTTATTATAGTTTTCAAATTTTTTTGCACACATGAACTCTAAAATTTTCATTTTGTTACGATCTTATATCTTTTTTGTTGACGAGGAAAAATGGGAGAGTGAAAACTCAAGTTTGGATCTGAAAAAAAAAAAATTGAACATCCAAAATGGAAATGCACAAATGCTGAGAGAGATAATTCCTAAAAGTATATGTGATTTTTAAGGGTTGGCAAAAAGGGGGTTGTTTGGCTCTGGTAAACATCAAACCACTTGAGAATTTAATTTTTTCTACTCCCCCTAATTTTTGGATCATTAGGCCACTTGCATCCTCAACATGCTTGTGCCATGCATATCCACTACACTTAGAGCATGTTAGGATCAGTTTGATGTCTCTTTCCAATAAAATTCCTCCAAGCTATTATTAGGGGGTTGTACTAGTGGAATTTCCCAAACATGGATTTTGGAGTTCATTTTTAGTGCGTGAAATAATTTTCTATTTATTATAGTTTTCAAATTTTTTTGCACACAAGAACTCTAAAATTTTAATTTTCTTGCGATCTTATATCTTTTTTGTTTACGAGGAAAAATGGGAGAGTGAAAACTCAAGTTTCGATCTAAAAAAAAAATTGAACATCCAAAATGGAAATGCACAAATGCTGAGAGAGATAATTCCAAAAAGTATCTGTGATTTTTAAGGATAGGCAAAAAGTGGGTTGTTGGGCTCTGGTTAATATCCAACCACTTGAGAATTTAATTTTTTCTACTCCCTCTAATTTTTGGATCGTTAGGCCACTTGCATCCTCAACATGCTTGTGGCATGCATATCCACCACACTTAGAGCATGTTAGGATCAGTTAGAAGTCTCTTTCCTATAAAATTCCACCAAGCTATTATTAGGGGGTTGTACTATTGGAAATTCCCAAACATGGATTTCTGAGTTCATTTTTAGTGCGTAAAATAATTTTCTATTTATTAAAGTTTTCAAATTTTTTTGCACACATGAACACTTAAAATGTTAATTTTGTTGCGATCTTATATGTTTTTTGTTTACGAGGAAAAAGGGGAGAGTGAAAACTAAAGTGTGGATCTGAAAAAAAAAATTTTGAATGTCCAAAATGTAAATGCATAAATGCTGAGAGAGATAATTCAAAAAAGTATCAGTGATTTTTAAGGACAGGCAAAAAGTGGGTTGTTTGGCTCTGGTAAATATCCAACCACTTGGGAATTTAATTTTTTCTACTCCCCCTAATTATTGGATCATTAGGCCACTTCCATCCTCAACATGCTTGTGGCATGCATATCCACCACACTTAAAGCATGTTAGGATCAGTTAGAATATCTTCCCTATAAAATTCCACCAAGCTATTATTAGGGGGTTGTACTAGTGGAATTTCCCAAACATGGATTTTGGAGTTCATTTTTAGTGCGTGAAAAATTTTCCATTTATTACAGTTTTCAAAATTTTTTGCACACATGAACTCTAAAATTTTCATTTTGTTGCGATCTTATATCTTTTTTGTTGACGAGGAAAAATGGGAGAGTGAAAACTCAAGTTTGGATCTGAAAAAAAAAAAAAATTGAACATCCAAAATGGAAATGCACAAATGCTGAGAGAGATAATTCCTAAAAGTATATGTGATTCTTAAGGGTTCGCAAAAAGTGGGTTGTTTGGCTCTCGTAAACATCCAACCACTTGAGAATTTAATTTTTTCTACTCCCCCTAATTTTTGGATCATTAGGCCACTTGCATCCTCAACATGCTTGTGGCATGCATATCCACTACACTTAGAGCATGTTAGGATCAGTTTGATGTCTCTTTCCAATAAAATTCCACCAAGCTATTATTAGGGGGTTGTACTAGTGGAATTTCCCAAACATGGATTTTGGAGTTCATTTTTAGTGCGTGAAATAATTTTCTATTTATTATAGTTTTCAAATTTTTTTGCACACAAGAACTCTAAAATTTTAATTTTCTTGCGATCTTATATCTTTTTTGTTTACGAGGAAAAAAGGGAGAGTGAAAACTCAAGTTTGGATCTGAAAAAAAAAATTTGAAAACCCAAAATGGAAATGCACAAATGCTGAGAGAGATAATTCCAAAAAGTTTCTGTGATTTTTAAGGATTGGGAAAAAGAGGGTTGTTTGGCTCTAGTAAATATCCAACCACTTGAGATTTTATGTTTTTCTTCTCCCCCTAATTTTTGGATCATTAGGCCACTTGCATCCTCAACATGCTTGTGGCATGCATATCCACCACACTTAAAGCAAGTTAGGATAAGTTAGAAGTCTCATTCCTATAAAATTCCACCAAGCTATTATTAGGGGGTTGTACTAGTGGAATTTCCAAAACATCGATTTTGGAGTTCATTTTTAGTGCGTGAAATAATTTTCTATTTTTTATAGTTTTCAAATTCTTTTGCACACATGAACTCAAAAATTTTCATTTTGTAGCGATCTTATACCTTTTTTGTTTACAAGGAAAAAAGGGAGAGTGAAAACTCAAGTTTGTATCTGAAAAAAAAATTTTGAAAATCCAAAATGAAAATGCCCAAATGCTGAGAGAGATAATTCCAAAAGTATCTGTGATTTTTAAGGGTAGGCAACAAGTCAATTGTTTGGCTCAGGTAAATATCCAACCACTTGAGAATTTAATTTTTTCTACTCCCCCTAATTTTTGGATCATTAGGCCACCTGCATCCTCAACATGTTTGTGGCATGCAAATCCACCACACTTAAAGAATCTTAGGATCAGTTAGAAGTCTTTTTCCTATAAAATTCCACCAAGCTATTATTAGGGGTTGTACTAGTGGAATTTCCCAAACATGGATTTTGGAGTTCATTTTTAGTGCGTGAAATAATTTTTTATTTATTATAGTTTTCAAATTTATTTGCACACATGAACTCTAAAATTTTCATTTTGTTGCGATCTTATATCTTTTTTGCTTATGAGGAAAAATGGGAGAGTGAAAACTGAATTTTGGATCTGAAAAAAAAAATTTGAACATCCAAAATGGAAATGCACAAATGCTGAGAGATATAATTCCAAAAAGTATCTGTGATTTTTAAAGATAGGCAAAAAGTGGGTTGTTGGCTCTGGTAAGTATCACACCACTTGAGAATTTAATTATTTCTTCTCCCCCTAATTTTTGTATCATTAGGCTACTTGCATCCTCAACATGCTGGTGGCATGCATATCCAGCACACTTAAAGCATGTTAGGATCAGTTAGAAGTCTCTTTCCTATAAAATTCCGCCAAGATATTATCAGGGGGTTGTACAAATGGAATTCCCCAATCACGGATTTTGGAGTTCATTTTTAGTGCGTGAAATAATTTTCTATTTCTTATAGTTTTCAAATTTTTTTGCCCACAAATTTTCTTCTTGTTGCGATCTTATATCTTTTTTGTTTATGAGGAAAAATGGGAGTGTGAAAACTCACGCTTGGATCTGAAAAAAAAAAATTTGAACATCCAAAATGGAAATGCACAAATGCTGAGAGTGATAATTCCAGAAAGTATCTGTGATTTTTAAGGATAGGCAAAAAGTGGGTTGTTTGGCTCTGGTAAATATCTTGAGAATTTAATTTTTTCTACTCCCCCTAATTTTTGGACCATTAGGCCACTTGCATCCTCAACATGCTTGTGGCATACACAATCACCACACTCAAAGCATGTTGGGATAAGTTAGAAGTCTCTTTCCTATAAAATTCTACCAAGCTATTATTAGGGGGTTGTACGAGTGGAATTCCCCTAACACGGATTTTGGAGTTCATTTTTAGTGCGTGAAATAATTTTCTATTTATTATAGTTTTCAAATTTTTTTGCACACAAATTTTCATCTTGTTGGGATCTTATATCTTTTTTGGTTACGAGAAAAAATGGGAGAGAAAAAACCCAAGTTTGAATCTAAAAAAAATAATTTGAACATCGAAAATGGAAATGCACATATGCTGAGAGAGATAATTCAAAAAGTATCTGTGATTTTTTAGGATAGGCAAAAAACGGGTTGTTTGGGTCTCGTAAATATCCAACCACTTGAGAATTTAATTTTTTCTACTCTCCCTAATTTTGGATCACTAGGCCATTTGCATCCTCAACATGCTTGTGGCATGCATATCCACCACACTTAAAGCATGTTAGGATCAGTTAGAAGTCTCTTTCCTATAAAATTCGACCAAGCTATTATTAGGGGGTTGTACAAGAGGAATTTCCCAAACATGGATTTTGGAGTTCATTTTTAGTGCGTGAAATAATTTTTTGCTTATTACGGTTTTCAAATTTTTTTGCACACTTAGTTTTCATCTTGTTGTGATCTTATATCTTTTTTGTTTATGAGGAAAAATGGGAGAGTGAAAGCTCAAGTTTGGATCTGAAAAAAAAAATTTGAACATCATAAATGGAAATGCACAAATGCTGAGAGAGATAATTCCAGAAAGTATCTGTGATTTTTAAGGATCGACAAAAAGTGGGTTGTTTGGCTCTGGTAAATATCCAACCACTTGAGAATTTAATTTTTTTCTACTCCCCCTAATTTTTGGACCATTAGGCCACTTGCATCCTCAACATGCTTGTGGCATGCACAATCACCATACTCAAAGCATGTTGGGATCAATTAGAAGTCTCTTTCTTATAAAATTCCACCAAGCAATTATTAAGGGGTTGTACGAGTGGAATTCCTTAAACACGGATTTTTGAGTTCATTTTTAATGCGTGTAATAATTTTCTATTTATTATAGTTTTCAAATTTTTTTGCACACAAATTTTCATCATGTTCCGATCTTATATCTTTTTTGTTTACGGGAAAAAATGGGGGAGTAAAAACTGAAGTTTGGATCTGAAAAAAAAAATTTGAACATCCAAAATGGAAATGCACAAATGCTGAGTGAGATAATTCCAAAAAGTATCTGTGATTTTTATGGATAGGCAAAAAGTGGGTTGTTTGGCTCTGGTTAATATCCAACCACTTGAGAATTTTATTTTTCTACTCCCCCTAATTTTTGGATCATTTGGCCACTTGCATCCACAACATGCTTGGGGCATGCATATCCACCACACTTAAAGCATGTTAGGATCTGTTAGAAGTCTCTTTCCTATAATATTCCACCAAGCTATTTTTAGAGGGTTGTACTAGTGGAATTTCCCAAACATGGATTTTGAAGTTCATTTTTAGTGTGTTAAATAATTTTCCATATATTATAGTTTTCAAATTTGTTTGCACAAATGAACTCTAAAATTTTCATTTTGTTGCGATCTTATATCTTTTTTGTTGACGAGGAAAAATGGGAGAGTGAAAACTCAAGTTTGGATCTGAAAAAAAAAAAAAAATTTGAACATCCAAAATGGAAATGCACAAATGCTGAGAGTGATAATTCCAAAAAGTATATGTGATTTTTAAGGATTGGCAAAAAGTGGGTTGTTTTGCTCTGGTAAATATCCAACCACTTGAGAATTTAATTTTTTCTACTCCCCCTAATTTTTGGATCATTAGGCCACTTGTATCCTCAACATGCTTGTGGCATGCATATCCACCACACTTAGAGCATGTTAGGATCAGTTAGAAGTCTCTTTCCAATAAAATTTCACCAAGCTATTATTAGGAGGTTGTACTAGTGGAATTTCCCAAACATGGATTTTGGAGTTCATTTTTAGTGCGTGAAATAATTTTCTATTTATTATAGTTTTCAAATTTTTTTGCACACAAGAACTCCAAAATTTTAATTTTCTTGCGATCTTATATCTTTTTTGTTTACGAGGAAAAATGGGTGAGTGAAAACTCAAGTTTCGATCTTAAAAAAAAAAATTTGAACATCCAAAATGGAAATGCACAAATGCTGAGAGGGATAATTCCAAAAAGTATCTGTGATTTTTAAGGATAGGCAAAAAGTGGGTTGTTTGGCCCTGGTTAATATTCAACCACTTGAGAATTTAATTTTTTCTACTCCCCCTAATTTTTGGATCATTAGGCCACTTGCATCCGCAACATGCTTGTGGCATGCATATCCACCACACTTAGAGCATGTTAGGATCAATTAGAAGTCTCTTTCCTATAAAATTTCACCAAGCTATTATTAGAGGGTTGTACTAGTGGAAATTCCGAAACATGGATTTTGGAGTTCATTTTTAGTGCGTAAAATAATTTTCTATTTGTTAAAGTTCTCAAATTTTTTTGCACACATGAACTCTTAAAATGTTTATTTTGATGCGATCTTATATCTTTTTTGTTTATGAGGAAAAAGGGGAGAGTGAAAACTAAAGTGTGGATCTGAAAAAAAAAATTTTGAATGTCCAAAATGTAAATGCACAAATGCTGAGAGGGATAATTCAAAAAATTATCAGTGATTTTTAACGACAGGCAAAAAGTGGGTTGTTTGGCTCTGGTAAATTTCCAACCACTTGAGAATTTAATTTTTTCTACTCCCCCTAATTTTTGGATCATTAGGCCACTTCCATCCTCAACATGCTAGTGGCATGCATATCCACCACACTTAAAGCATGTTAGGATCAGTTAGAAGTCTCTTTCCTATAAAATTCCACCAAGCTATTATTAGGGGGTTGTACTAGGGGAATTTCCCAAACATGGATTCTGGAGTTCATTTTTAGTGCGTGAAATAATTTTCCATTTATTATAGATTTCAAATTTTTTTGCACACATGAACTCTAAAATTTTCATTTTGTTGCGATCTTATATCTTTTTTGTTTACGAGGAAAAATGGGAGTGTGAAAACTAAATTTTGGATCTGAAAAAAAAATTTGAACATCCAAACTGGAAATGCACAAATTGTGAGAGAGATAATTCATGAAAGTATCTATGATTTTCAAGGATTGGCAAAAAGAGGGTTGTTTGGCTCAGGTAAATATTAAACCACTTGAGAATTTAATTTTTTCTACTCCCCCTAATTTTTGGATCATTAAACAACTTGCATCCTCAACATGCTTGTGGCATGCATATCCACCACACTTAAAGCATGTTAGGATCAGTTAGAAGTCTCTTTCCGATAAAATTCCACCAAGCAATTATTAGGGGGTTGTACTAGTGGAATTTCCCAAACATGGATTTTGAGTTCATTTTTAGTGCGTGAAATAATTTTCTATTTATTATAGTTTTCAAATTTTTTTGCACACTTGAACTCTATAATTTTCATTTTGTTGCGATCTTATATCTTTTTAATTTAAGAGGAAAAAAGGGAGAGTGAAAACTCAAGTGTGGATTTGAAAAAAAAATTTGAAAACCCAAAATGGAAATGCACAAATGCTGAGAGAGATAATTCCAAAAAGTATCTATGATTTTTAAGGATAGGCAAAAAGAGGGTTGTTTGGTTCTAGTAAATATCCAACCACTTGAGATTATAAGTTTTTCTACTCCCCCTACTTTTTGGATCATTAGGCCACTTGCATCCTCAACATGCTTGTGGCATGCATATCCACCACACTTAAAGCAAGTTAGGATAAGTTAGAAGTCTCATTCCTATAAAATTCCACCAAGCAATTATTAGGGGGTTGTACTAGTGGAATTTCCCAAACATGGATTTTGAGTTCATTTTTAGTGCGTGAAATAATTTTCTAATTTTTATAGTTTTCAAGTTTTTTTGCACACATGAACTCAAAAATTTTCATTTTGTTGCGATCTTATACCTTTTTTGTTTACGAGGAAAAAAGGGAGAGTGAAAACTCAAGTTTGTATCTGAAAAAAAAAATTTGAAAATCCAAAATGGAAATGCCCAAATGCTGAGAGAGATAATTCCAAAAAGTATATGTGATTTTTAAGGGTAGGCAAGAAGTCGGTTGTTTGGCTCAGGTAAATATCCAACCACTTGAGAATTTAATTTTTTCTACTCCCCCTAATTTTTGGATCATTAGGCCACCTGCATCCTCAACATGCTTGTGGCATGCATATCCACCACACTTAAAGAATCTTAGGATCGGTTAGAAGTCTTTTTCCTATAAAATTCTACCAAGCTATTATTAGGGGTTGTACTAGTGGAATTTCCCAAACATGGATTTTCGGATTCATTTTTAGTGCGTGAAATAATTTTTTTATTTATTATAGTTTTCAAATTTTTTTTCACACATGGACTCTAAAATTTTCATTTTGTTGCGATCTTATATCTTTTTCTTTTACGAGGAAAAATGGGAGAGTGAAAACTTAAGTTTTGATCTGAAAAAAAAAAAATTTAAACATCCAAAATGGAAATGCACAAATGCTGAGAGAGATACTTCCAAAAAGTATCTGTGATTTTTAAGGATAGGCAAAAAGTGGGTTGTTTGCCTCTGGTAAATATGCAACCACTTTAGAATTTAATTTTTTCTTTTCCCCCTAATTTTTGGATCATTAGGCCACTTGCATCCTCAACATGTTTGTGGCATGCATATCCACCACACTTAAAGCATGTTGGGATCAATTAGAAGTCTCTTTCCTATAAAATTCCACCAAGCTATTATTAGGGGGTTGTACTATTGGAATTTCCCAAACATGGATTTTGGAGTTGATTTTTAGTGCGTGAAATAATTTTCTATTTATTATAGTTTTCAAATTTTTTTGCTCACATGAACTCTAAAATTTTCATTTTTTTGCGATCTTATATCTTATTTGTTTACAAGGAAAAATGGGAGAGCGAAAACTCAAGTTTGGATCTGAAAAAAAAAAATTGAACATCCAAAATGGAAATACACAAATGCTGAGAGAGATAATTCAGAAAAGTATCTGTGATTTTTAAGGATAAGCAAAAAGTGGGTTGTTTGGCTCTGGTAAATATCCAACCACCTCAGAATTTAATTTTTTGTACTCCCCCTAATTTTTAGATCATTAGGCCACTTGCATCCTCAACATGCTTGTGGCATGCATATCCACCACACTTAAAGCATGTTGGGATCAGTTAGAAGTCACTTTCCTCTATAATTCCGCTAAACTATTATTAGGGGGTTATACTAGTTGAATTTCCGAAACATGGATCTGGGAGTTCATTTTTAGTGCGTGAAATCATTTTCTATTTAGTATAGTTTTCAAATTTTTTTGCACACATGAACTCTAAAATTTTCATTTTGTTGCGATCTTATATCCTTTTTGTTTACGAGGAACAATGGGATAGTGAAAACTCAAGTTTGGATCTAAAAAAAATAAATTTGAACATCCAAAATGGAAATGGAAAAATGCTGAGAGAGATAATTCCAAAAAGTGTCTGTTATTTTTAAGGATTGGCAAAAAGTGGGTTGTTTGGCTCTGGTAAATATCCAACCACTTGAGAATTTATTTTTTTCTACTCCCCCAAAATTTTGGATCGTTAGGCTACCTGCATCCTCAACATGCTTGTGGCATGCATATCCACCATACTTAAAGCATGTTGGGATTAGTTAGAAGTCTCTTTCCAATAAAATTCCACCAAGATATTATTAGGGGGTTGTACAAGTGGAATTTCCCAAAAATGGATTTTGGAGTTCATTTTTAGTGCGTGAAATAATTTTCTATTTGTTAAAGTTTTCAAATTTTTTTCCACACTTGAGATCTAAACTTTTCATTTTGTTGCGATCTTATTTCTTTTTTGTTTTCGAGGAAAAATGGGAGAGTGAAAACTCAAGTTTGGATCTGAAAAAAAAAATAAACATCCAAAATCGAAATGCGCAAATGCTAAGAGAGATATTTCCAAAAAGTATCTTTGATTTTTAAGGATATGATCAAAGTGGGTTGTTTGGCTCTGGTAAATATCCAACCACTTGAGAATTTAATTTTTTCTACTCCCCCTAATTTTTGGATCATTAGGCCACATGCATCCTCTACATGCTTGTGGCATGCATATCCACAACACTTAAAGCATGTTGGGATCAGTTAGAAGTCTCTTTCCTATAAAATTCCACCAACTTATTTTTAGGGGGTTGTACTAATGGAATTTCCCAAACAGGGATTTTGGAATTCTTTTTTAGTGCGTGAAATAATTTTATATTTATTATTGTTTTCAAATTTTTTTGCACACATGAACTCTAAAAATTTCATTTTGTTGCGATCTTATATCTTTTTAGTTTACGAGGAACAACAGGAGAGTGAAAACTCAAGTTTGGATATGAAAAAAAATAAATTTGAACATCTAAAATGGAAATGCAAAAATGCTGAGAGAGATAATTCCAAAAAGTATCTGTGATTTTTAAGGATAGGCAAAAAGTGGGTTGTTTGGCTCTGGTAAATATCCAACCACCTCAGAATTTAATTTTTTCTACTCCCCCTAATTTTTGGATCATTAGGCCACTTCCATCCTCAACATGATTGTGGCAGACATATCCACCACACTTAAAGCATGTTAGGATCAGTTAGAAGTCTCTTTCCTATCAAATTCCACCAAGCTATTATTAGGGGGTTGTACTAGTGGAATTTCCCAAACATGGATTTTGGAGTTCATTTTTAGTGTGTGAAATTATTTTTTATTTTTATAGTTTTCAAATTTTTTTTGCACACATGAACTATAAACTTTTCATTTTGTTGCGAACTTATATCTTTTTTGTTTACGAGGAAAAAAGGGAGAGTAAAAACTCAAGTTTGGGTCAGAAAAAAAAATTGAACATCCAAAATGGAAATGCACAAATGCTGAGAGAGACAATTCTAAAAAGTATCTGTGATTTTTAAGGATAGGCAAAAAGTGGGTTGTTTGGCTCTGGTAAATATCCAACCACTTGAGTATTTAATTTTTTCTACTCCCCCTACTTTTTGGATCATTAGGGCACTTGTATCCTCAACATGCTTGTGGAATGCATATCCACCACACTTAACGCATGTTAGGAACAGTTAGATGTCTCTTTCCTATAAAATTCCACCAACCTATTATTAAGGGGTTGTACTAGTGGAATTTCCCAAACATGGATTTTGGAGTTCATTTTTAGTGCATGAAATAATTTTATATTTATTATGCTTTTCAAATTTTTTTGCACACATGAACTCTAAAATTTTCATTTTGTTGCGATCTTATATCTTTTTTGTTTACGAGGAAAAATGGGAGAGTGAAAACTCAAGTTTGGATCTGAAAAAAAAAATTTGAACATCCGAAATGAAAATGCACAAATTCTGAGAAAGATACTTCCGAAAAGTATCTATGATTTTTAAGGATACACAAAAAGTGGGTTGTTTGGCTCAGGTAAATATCCAACCACTTGAGAGTTTAATTTTTTCAACCCCCCCTAATTTTTGGATGATTAGGCCACTTGCATCCTCAACATGCTTGTGGCATGCATATCCACCACATTAAACAATGTTAGGATCAGTTAAAAGTCTCTTTCCTATAAAATTCCACTAAGCTATTAATAGGGGGTTGTACTAGTGGAATTTCCCAAACATGGATTTTGGAGTTCATTTTTAGTGGGTGAAATAGTTTTCTATTTATTATAGTTTTCAAATTTTTTTGCACGCATGAACTCTAAAATTTTCATTTTGTTGCAATTTTATACCTTTTTTGTTTACGAGGAAAAATGGGAGAGTGAAAACTCAAGTTTGGATCTGAAAAAAAAATTGAACATCCAAAATAGAAATCCACAAATGTTGAGAGAGATAATTCCAAAAAGTATCAGTGATTTTTAAGGATTGGCAAAAAGTGGGTTGTTTGGCTCTGGTAAATATCCAACCACTTGAGAATTTAATTTTTTCTACTCCCTCTAATTTTTGGATCATTAGGCCTTTTGCATCCTCAACATGCTTGTGGAATGCATATCCACCACACTTAATGCATGTTAGGATCAGTTAGAAGTCTCTTTCCTATAAAATTCCACCAAGCTATTATTAGGGGGTTGTACTAGTGGAATTTCCCAAACATGGATTTTGGAGTTCATTTTTTGTGCGTGAAATAATTTTCTATTTATTATAGTTTTCAAATTTCTTTGCACACATGAACTCTAAAATTTTCATTTTGTTGCAATCTTAGATCTTTTTTGTTTACGAGGAAAAATGGGAGAATAAAAACACAAGTTTAGATATGAAAAAAAAAATTTAAACATCCAAAATGGAAATGCACAAATCCTAAGAGAGATAATTCCAAAAAGTATCTGTGATTTTTCAGGATAGGTAAAAAGTGGGTTGTTTGGCTCTGGAAAGTATCCAACCACTTGGGAATTTAATTTTTTCTACTCCCCCTAATTTTTGGATCATCAGGCCACTTGCATCCTCAACATGCTTGTGGCATGCATATCCACCACACTTAAAGCATGTTAGGATCAGTTAGAAGTCTCTTGGCTATAAAATTCCACCAAGCTATTATTAGGGGGTTGTACTAGTGGAATTTCCCAAACATGGATTTTTGAGTTCATTTTTAGTGCGTGAAATATTTTTCTATTAATTATAGTTTTCCAATTTTTTTGCATACATGAACTTTAAAATTTTCATTTTGTTGCGATCTTATATCTTTTTTGTTTACGAGGAAAAAAGGGAGAGTGAAAACTCAAGCTGGGATCTGAAAAAAAAAATTTGAAGATCCAGAATGGAAATGTACAAATGCTGAGAGAGATAATTCCAAAAAGTATCTGTGATTTTTAAGGATAGGCAAAAAGTGGGTTGCTTGGCTCTGGTAAATATCCAACCACTTGAGAATTTAATTTTATCTCCTCCCCCTACTTTTTGGATCATTAGGGCACTTGTATCCTCGACATGCTTGTGGCATGCATGTCCACCACACTTCAGGCATTTTAGCATCAGTTAGAAGTCTCTTTCCAATAAAATTCCACCAAGCTATTATTAGGGGGTTGTACTAGTGGAATTTCCCAAACATGGATTTTGGAGTTCATTTTTAGTACATGAAATAATTTTCTATTTATTATAGTTTTCAAATTTTTTTGCACACAAGAACTAACTCTAAAATTTTCATTTTGTTGCGATCCTATATCTTTTTTGTTTACGAGGAAAAATGGGAGAGTGAAAACTCAAGTTTGGATCTGAAAAAAAAAAATTTGAACAACCAAAATGGAAATGCACAAATGCTTAGAAAGATAATTCCGAAAAGTATCTATGATTATTAAGGATAGGCAAAAAGTGGGTTGTTTGGCTCTGGTAAATATCCAACCACTTGAGAATTTATTTTTTTCTTCTCCCCCGAATTTTAGAATCATTAGGCCACTTGCATCCTCAACATGCTTGTTGCATTCATATCCACCACACTTAAAGCATATTTGGATCAGTTAGAAGTCTCTTTGCTATAAAATTCCACCAAGCTATTATTAGGGGGTTGTACAAGTGGAATTTCCCAAACATGGATTTTGGAGTTCATTTTTAGTGCGTGAAATAATTTTCTAATTAGTATAGTTTTCAAATTTTTTTGCACACATGAACTCTAAAATTTTCATTTTGTTGCGATCTTATATCTTTTTTGTTTACGAGGAAAAATGGGAGAGTGAAAACTCAAGTTTCGATCTGAAAAAAAAAATTTGAACATCCAAAATGGAAATGTACAAATGCTGAGAAAGATAATTTCGAAAAGTATCTGTAATTTTTAAGGATAGGCAAAATGTGGGTTGTTTGGCTCAGGTAAATATCAAACCACTTGACAATTTAATTTTCTCTACCCCCCCTAATTTTTGGATCAATAGGCCACTTGCATCCTCAACATGCTTGTGGCATGCATATCCACCACACTTAATGCATGTTAGGATCAGTTAGAAGTCTCTTTCCTATAAAATTCCACCAAGCTATTATTAGGGGTTGTATTAGTGGAATTTTCCAAACATGAATTTTGGAGTTCATTTTTATTCTGTGAAATAATTTTCTATTTATTATATTTTTCAAATTTCTCCACACATGAACTCTAAAATTTTCATTTTGTTGCGATCTTATATCTTTTTTGTTTACGAGGAAAAATGGGAGAGTGAAAACTCAAGTTTGGATCTGAAAAAAAAAATTTGAACTTCCAAAATGTAAATGCACAAATGCTGAGAGAGATAATTCAAAAAAGTATCTCTGATTTTTAAGGATAGGAAAAAAGTGGGTTGTTTGGCTTTGGTAAATATCCAACCACTTGAGAGTTTAATTTTTTCTACTCCCCCTAATTTTTTGATCATTAGGCCGCTTGCATCCGCAACATGCTTTTGGCATGCATATCCACCACACTTAAAGCTTGTTAGGATCTGTTAGTAGTCTCTTTGCTACAAAATTCCACTAAGCTATTATTTGGCGGTTGTACTAGTGGAATTTCCCAAACATGGATTTTGGAGTTCATTTTTATTGCGTGAAATAATTTTCTTTTTAATATAGTTTTCAAAATTTTCTCCACACTTGAACACTAAAGTTTTCATTTTGTTGCGATCTTATATCTTTTTTGTTTACAAGGAAAAAAGGGAGAGTGAAAACTCAAGTTTGAATCTGAAAAAAAAAATTTGAACTTCCAAAATGGACATGCACAAATGCTGAGAGAGATAATTCCTAAAAGTATCTATGATTTATAAGGACAGGAAAAAAGTGGGTTGTTTTGCTCTAGTAAATATCCAACCACTTGAGAATTAAAGTTTTTCTATTCCCCGTAATTTTATGGATCATTAGGCCACTTGCATCCTCAACATGCTTGTGGCATGCATATCCACCACACTTAAAGCATGTTAGGATTAGTTAGAAGTCTCTTTCCTATAAAATTCCACCAAGCTATTATTAGGGGGTTGTACTAGTGCAATTTCCCAAACATGGATTTTGGAGTTCATTTTTAGTGCGTGAAATATTTTTCTATTAATTATAGTTCAAATTTTTCTCCACACATGAACTCTAAAATTTTCATTTTGTTGCGATCTTATATCTTTTTTGTTTACAAGGAAAAAAGGGACAGTGAAAACTCAATTTTGGATATGAAAAAAAAAAATTTTGAACATCCAAAATGGAAATGCACAAATGCTGAAAGAGATAATTCCAAAATGTATCTGTGATTTTTAAGGATAGGCAAAAAGTGGGTTCTTTGGCTCAGGTAAATATCCAACCACTTGAGAATTTAATTTTTTCTACACCCCCTACTTTTTGAATCATTTGCGCACTTGTATGCTTAACATGCTTGTGGCATGCTTATCCACCACACTTAAATCATTTTAGGATCAGTTAGAAGTGTCTTTCCAATAAAATTCCACAAGCTATTATTAGGGGGTTGTACTAGTGGATTTTTCCAAACATGAATTTTGGAGTTCATTTTTAGTGCGTGAAATAATTTTCTATTTATTTTTTTTTTCAAATTTTTTTGCACACATGAACTCTAAAATTTTCATTTTGTTGCGATCTTATATCTTTTTTATTTACGAGGAAAAATGGGAGAGTGAAAACTCAAGTTTGGATCTGAAAAAAAAAATTTGAACAACCAAAATAGAAATGCAAAAATGCTGAGAAAGATAATTCCGAAAAGTATCTGTGATTTTTAAAATAGGCAAAAATTGGTTGTTTAGTTCTAGTAAATATCCAACCACTTGAGAATTTAATTTTTTCTACTCCCCATAATTTTTGGATCATTAGGCCACTTGTATCCTCAACATGCTTGTGGAATGCATATCCACCACAATTAAAGCATGGTAGGATCAGTTAGAAGTCTCTTTCCTATAAAATTTCACCAAGCTATTATTAGGGGGTTGTACTAGTGGAATTTCCCAAACATGGATTTTGAAGTTCATTTTTAGAGCGTGAAATAATTTTCTATTTAATATAGTTTTCAAATTTTTTTGTACACATGAACTCTAAAATTTTCATTTTGTTACGGTCTTATATCGTTTTTGTTTACTAGGGAAAAAAGGAGAGAGAAAACTCATGTTTGGATCTGCAAAAAAAATTCTAACATCCAAAATGGAAATGCACAAATGCGGAGAGAGATAATTCCAAAAAGTATCTGTGATTTTTAAGGATAGGCAAAAAGTGGATTGTTTGGCTCTGGTAAATATCCAACCACACGTTAACTTGAGAATTTAATTTTTCCTACTCCCGACTAACTTTTGGATCATTAGGCCGCGTGCATCCTCAACATGCTTGTGGCACGCATATCCACCACACTTAAAACATGTTAGGATCAGTTAGAAGTCTCTTTCCTATTATAAAATTCCACCAAGCTATTATTTGGTGGTTGTACTAGTGGAATTTCCCAAACTTGGATTTTGGAGTTCATTTTTAGTGCGTGAAATAATTTTCTATTTATTATAGTTTTCAAAATTTTTTCCACACTTGAACTCTAAAATTTTCAATTTTTTGCGATCTTATATGTTTTTTGTTTACGAGGAAAAATTGGAGATTGAAAACTCAAGTTTGGATATGAAAAAAAAAAATTTGATCATCCAAAATGGAAATGCAAAAATGCTGTGAGAGATAATTCCAAAAAGTATTTGTGATTTTTAAGGATAGACAAAGTGTGGGTTGTTTGGCTCTGGTAAATATCCAACCACACGTTAACTTGAGAATTTAATTTTTTCTACTCCCCCCAATTTTTGGATCATTAGGCTACTTGCATCCTCAACATGCTTGTGGCATGCATATCCACCACACTAAAATATATAAGGTTCAGTTAGAAGTCTCTTTCCTATAAAATTCCACCAAGCTTTTATTAGGGGGTTGTACTAGTGGAATTCCCCAAACATGGATTTGGAGTTCATTTTTAGTGTGTGAAATAATTTTCTATTTATTATAGTTTTCAAATTTTTTTGCACACATGAACTCTAAAAATTTCATTTGGCAGCCATCTTTTATCTTTTTTGTTTATGAGGAAAAATGGGAGAGAGAAAACACAAGTTTGGGTCTGAAAAAAAAAATTTGAACATCCAAAATGGAAATCCACAAATGCTGAGAGAGATAATTCCAAAAAGTATCTGCGATTTTGAAGGATAGGCAAAAAGTGGGTTGTTTGGCTCTGGTAAATATCCAACCACACGTTAACTCTAGAATTTAATTTTTTCTACTCCCCTAATTTTTTGATAATTAGGCCACATTCATCCTCAACATGCTTTTGGCATGCATATCTATCACACTTAAAAAATGTTAGGATCAGTTAGAAGTCTCTTTCCTGTCATAAAATTCCACCAAGCTATTACTTGGGGGTTGTACTAGTGGAATTTCCCAAACATGGATTTTCGAGTTCATTTTTAGTGCGTGAAATAATTTTCTATTTATTATAGTTTTCAATTTTTTTTCCACACATGAACTCTAAAATTTTCATTTTGTTGCGATCTCAAATCTTTTTTGTTTACGAGGAAAAATGGGAGATTGAAAACTCAAGGTTGGATTTGAAAAAAAAATTTGAATATCCAAAATGGAAATGCACAAATGCTGAGAGAGATAATTCATAAAAGTATATGTGATTTTTTAGGATAGGCAAAAAGTGGGTTGTTTGGCTTTGGTAAATATCCAACCACATGGGCTTTAATTTGTTCTTCTCCCCCTAATTTTTTTATCATTAGGCCACTTGCATCCTCAACATGCTTGTAGTATGCATATCCACCACACTTAAAACATGTTAGGATCAGTTAGAAGTCTGTTTCCTATCATAAAATTCCACCACGCTATTATTAGGGGGTTGTACTAGTGGAATTTCCCAAACTTGGATTTTCGAGTTCATTTTTAGTGCTTGAAATAATTTTCTATTTATTATAGTTTTCAAATTTTTTTGCACACATGAACTATAAAATTTTCATTTTGTTGCGATCTCATATCTTTTTTGTTTACGAAGAAACATGGGAGATTGAAAACTCATGTTTGGATCAGAAAAAAAAAAATTTGAACATCCAAAATGGAAATGCACATATGCTGAGAGAGATAATTCCAAAAAGTATCTGTGATTTTTTAGGATAGGCAAAAAGTGGGTTGTTTAGCTTTTGTAAATATCCAACCTCTTGAGAATTTAATTTGTTCTTCTCCCCCTAATTTTTGGATCATTAGGCCACTTGCATCCTCAACATGCTTGTGGTATGCATATCCACCAGACTTAAAACATGTTAGGATCAGTTAGAAGTCTCTTTCCTATAAAATTCCACCAAGCTATTATTAGGGGGTTGTACTAGTGGAATTTCCAAACCTGGATTTTGGAGTTCATTTTAAGTGCGTGAAATAATTTTCTATTTATTATAGTTTTCAAATTTTTTTGCACACATGAACTCAAAATTTTTCATTTTGTTGCGATCTTATATCTTTTTTGTTTTCGAGGAAAAAATTGAGATTTAAAACTCAAGTTTGGATCTGAAAAAAAAATTGGAACATCCAAATTGGAAATGCACAAATGCTGTGAGAGATAATTCCATAAAGTATCTATGATTTTTAACGATAGGCAAAAAGTGGGTTGTTTGGCTCTGGTAAATATCCAACCACTTGAGAATTTAATTTTTTCTACTCCCCCTAATTTTTGGATCACTAGACCACTTGCATCATCAACATGCTTGTGGTATGCACATCCACCACACTTAAAGCATGTTGGGATCAATTAGAAGTCTCTTTCCTATAAAATTCCACCAAGCTATTATTAGGGGGTTGTACTAGTGGAAGTTCCCAAACATGGATTTTGGAGTTCATTTTTAGTGCGTGAAATAATTTTCTATTTATTATAGTTTTCAATTTTTTTTGGACACATGAACTCTAAAATTTTCATTTTGTTGCGATCTCATATCTTTTTTGGTTACGAAGAAAAATGGGAGAATGAAAACTCATGTTTGGATCTGAAAAAAAAAAAAATTTGAACATCCAAAATGGAAATGCACAAATGCTGAGAGAGATAATTCCAAAAAGTATCTGTGATTTTTTAGGATAGGCAAAAAGTGGGTTGTTTAGCTTTTGTAAATATCCAACCACTTGAGAATTTAATTTTTTCTTCTCCCCCTAATTTTTGGATCATTAGGCCACTTGCATCCTCAACATGCTTGTGGTATGCATATCCACCACACTTAAAACATGTTAGGATCAGTTAGAAGTCTCTTTCCTATAAAATTCCACCAAACTATTATTAGGGGGTTGTACTAGTGGAATTTCCAAACATGGATTTTCGAGTTCATTTTAAGTGCGTGAAATAAGTTTCTATTTATTATAGTTTTGAAATTTTTTTGCACACATGAACTCAAAATTTTTCATTTTGTTGCGATCTTATATCTTTTTTGTTTTCGTGGAAAAAATGAAGATTTAAAACTCAAGTTTGGATCTGAAAAAAAAAATTGGAACATCCAAAATGGATATGCACAAATGCTGAGAGAGAAAATTCCAAAAAGTATCTGTGATTTTTACCGATAGGCAAAAAGTGGGTTGTTTGGCTCTGGTAAATATCCAACCACTTGAGAATTTAATTTTTTCTACTCCCCCTAATTTTTGGACCATTAGGCCACATGAATCCTCAACAAGCTTGTGGCATGCATATCCACCACACTTAAAGCATGTTAGGATCAGTTAGAAGTCTCTTGGCTATAAAATTCCACCAAGCTATTATTAGGGGGTTGTACTAGTGGAATTTCCCAAACATGGATTTTTGAGTTCATTTTTAGTGTGTGAAATATTTTTCTATTAATTATAGTTTTCCAATTTTTTTGCATACATGAACTTTAAAATTTTCATTTTGTTGCGATCTTATATCTTTTTTGTTTACGAGGAAAAAAGGGAGAGTGAAAACTCAAGTTGGGATCTGAAAAAAAAAATTTGAAGATCCAGAATGGAAATGTACAAATGCTGAGAGAGATAATTCCAAAAAGTATCTGTGATTTTTAAGGATAGGCAAAAAGTGGGTTGCTTGGCTCTGGTAAATATCCAACCACTTGAGAATTTAATTTTATCTCCTCCCCCTACTTTTTGGATCATTAGGGCACTTGTATCCTCGACATGCTTGTGGCATGCTTGTCCACCACACTTCAGGCATTTTAGCATCAGTTAGAAGTCTCTTTCCAATAAAATTCCAGCAAGCTACTATTAGGGGGTTGTACTAGTGGAATTTCCCAAACATGGATTTTGGAGTTCATTTTTAGTACGTGAAATAATTTTCTATTTATTATAGTTTTCAAATTTTTTTGCACACAAGAACTAACTCTAAAATTTTCATTTTGTTGCGATCCTATATCTTTTTTGTTTACGAGGAAAAATGGGAGAGTGAAAACTCAAGTTTGGATCTGAAAAAAAAAAATTTGAACAACCAAAATGGAAATGCACAAATGCTTAGAAAGATAATTCCGAAAAGTATCTGTGATTATTAAGGATAGGCAAAAAGTGGGTTGTTTGGCTCTGGTAAATATCCAACCACTTGAGAATTTATTTTTTTCTTCTCCCCCGAATTTTAGAATCATTAGGCCACTTGCATCCTCAAGATGCTTGTTGCATTCATATCCACCACACTTAAAGCATATTTGGATCAGTTAGAAGTCTCTTTGCTATAAAATTCCACCAAGCTATTATTAGGGGGTTGTACAAGTGGAATTTCCCAAACATGGATTTTGGAGTTAATTTTTAGTGCGTGAAATAATTTTCTAATTAGTATAGTTTTCAAATTTTTTTGCACACATGAACTCTAAAATTTTCATTTTGTTGCGATCTTATATCTTTTTTGTTTACGAGGAAAAATGGGAGAGTGAAAACTCAAGTTTCGATCTGAAAAAAAAAATTTGAACATCCAAAATGGAAATGTACAAATGCTGAGAAAGATAATTTCGAAAAGTATCTGTAATTTTTAAGGATAGGCAAAATGTGGGTTGTTTGGCTCAGGTAAATATCAAACCACTTGACAATTTAATTTTCTCTACTCCCCCTAATTTTTGGATCAATAGGCCACTTGCATCCTCAACATGCTTGTGGCATGCATATCCACCACACTTAATGCATGTTAGGATCAGTTAGAAGTCTCTTTCCTATAAAATTCCACCAAGCTATTATTAGGGGTTGTATTAGTGGAATTTTCCAAACATGGATTTTGGAGTTCATTTTTATTCTGTGAAATAATTTTCTATTTATTATATTTTTCAAATTTCTCCACACATGAAGTCTAAAATTTTCATTTTGTTGCGATCTTATATCTTTTTTGTTTACGAGGAAAAATGGGAGAGTGAAAACTCAAGTTTGTATCTGAAAAAAAAAATTTGAACTTCCAAAATGTAAATGCACAAATGCTGAGAGAGATAATTCAAAAAAGTATCTCTGATTTTTAAGGATAGGAAAAAAGTGGGTTGTTTGGCTTTGGTAAATATCCAACCACTTGAGAGTTTAATTTTTTCTACTCCCCCTAATTTTTTGATCATTAGGCCGCTTGCATCCGCAACATGCTTTTGGCATGCATATCCACCACACTTAAAGCTTGTTAGGATCTGTTAGTAGTCTCTTTGCTACAAAATTCCACTAAGCTATTATTTGGGGGTTGTACTAGTGGAATTTCCCAAACATGGATTTTGGAGTTCATTTTTATTGCGTGAAATAATTTTCTTTTTAATATAGTTTTCAAAATTTTCTCCACACTTGAACACTAAAGTTTTCATTTTGTTGCGATCTTATATCTTTTTTGTTTACAAGGAAAAAAGGGAGAGTGAAAACTCAAGTTTGGATCTGAAAAAAAAAATTTGAACTTCCAAAATGGACATGCACAAATGCTGAGAGAGATAATTCCTAAAAGTATCTATGATTTATAAGGACAGGAAAAAAGTGGGTTGTTTTGCTCTAGTAAATATCCAACCACTTGAGAATTAAAGTTTTTCTATTCCCCGTAATTTTATGGATCATTAGGCCACTTGCATCCTCAACATGCTTGTGGCATGCATATCCACCACACTTAAAGCATGTTAGGATTAGTTAGAAGTCTCTTTCCTATAAAATTCCACCAAGCTATTATTAGGGGGTTGTACTAGTGCAATTTCCCAAACATGGATTTTGGAGTTCATTTTTAGTGCGTGAAATATTTTTCTATTAATTATAGTTTTCAAATTTTTCTCCACACATGAACTCTAAAATTTTCATTTTGTTGCGATCTTATATCTTTTTTGTTTACAAGGAAAAAAGGGAGAGTGAAAACTCAAGTTTGGATATGAAAAAAAAAAATTTTGAACATCCAAAATGGAAATGCACAAATGCTGAAAGAGATAATTCCAAAATGTATCTGTGATTTTTAAGGATAGGCAAAAAGTGGGTTCTTTGGCTCAGGTAAATATCCAACCACTTGAGAATTTAATTTTTTCTACACCCCCTACTTTTTGAATCATTTGCGCACTTGTATGCTTAACATGCTTGTGGCATGCTTATCCACCACACTTAAAGCATTTTAGGATCAGTTAAAAGTGTCTTTCCAATAAAATTCCACAAGCTATTATTAGGGGGTTGTACTAGTGGATTTTCCCAAACATGAATTTTGGAGTTCATTTTTAGTGCGTGAAATAATTTTCTATTTATTTTTGTTTTCAAATTTTTTTGCACACATGAACTCTAAAATTTTCATTTTGTTGCGATCTTATATCTTTTTTATTTACGAGGAAAAATGGGAGAGTGAAAACTCAAGTTTGGATCTGAAAAAAAAAATTTGAACAACCAAAATAGAAATGCAAAAATGCTGAGAAAGATAATTCCGAAAAGTATCTGTGATTTTTAAAATAGGCAAAAATTGGTTGTTTGGTTCTAGTAAATATCCAACCACTTGAGAATTTAATTTTTTCTACTCCCTATAATTTTTGGATCATTAGGCCACTTGTATCCTCAACATGCTTGTGGAATGCATATCCACCACAATTAAAGCATGGTAGGATCAGTTAGAAGTCTCTTTCCTATAAAATTTCACCAAGCTATTATTAGGGGGTTGTACTAGTGGAATTTCCCAAACATGGATTTTGGAGTTCATTTTTATTGCGTGAAATAATTTTCTATTTATTATAGTTTTCAAATTTTTCTCCACACATGAACTAACTCTAAAATTTTCATTTTGTTGCGATCTTATATCTTTTTTGTTTATGAGGAAAAATGGGAGAGTCAAAACTCAAGTTTGGATCTGAAAAAAAAAAAAATTGAACAACCAAAATGGAAATGCACAAATGCTTAGAAAGATAATACCGAAAAGTATCTGTGATTATTAAGGATATGCAAAAAGTGGGTTGTTTGGCTCTGGTAAATATCCAACCACTTGAGAATTTATTTTTTTCTTCTCCCCCGAATTTTTGGATCATTAGGCCACTTGCATCCTCAACATGCTTGTTGCATTCATATCCACCACACTTAAAGCATGTTTGGATCAGTTAGAAGTCTCTTTCCTATAAAATTCCACCAAGCTATTATTAGAGGGTTGTACAAGTGGAATTTCCCAAACATGGATTTTGGAGTTCATTTTTAGTGCGTGAAATAATTTTCTATTTAGTATAGTTTTCAAATTTTTTTGCACACATGAACTCTAAAATTTTCATTTTGTTGCGATCTTATATCTTTTTTGTTTACGAGGAAAAATGGGAGAGTGAAAACTCAAGTTTGGATCTGAAAAAAAAACATTTGAACATCCAAAAAGGAAATGCACAATTGCAGAGAGAGATAATTCCAAAAAGTATATGTGATTTTTATGGATAGGCAAAAAGTGGGTTGTTTGGCTCTGCTAAATATCCAACCACTCGAGAATTTAATTTTTCTACTCCCCATTCTTTTTGGATCATTAGGGCACTTGTATCCTCAACATGCTTGTGGCATGCATATCCACCACACTTAAAGCATTTTAGGATCAGTTAGAAGTCTCTTTCCAATAAAATTCCACCAAGCTATTATTAGGGGGTTGTACTAGTGGAATTTCCCAAGCATGGATTTTGGAGTTCTTTTTTATTGCGTGAAATAATTTTCTATTTATTGTAGTTTTCAAATTTTTCTCCACACATGCACTCTAAAATTTTCATTTTGTTGCGATCTTATATCTTTTTTGTTTACGCGGAAAAAAGGGAGAGTGAAAACTCAAGTTTGGATCTGAAAAAAAAAATTTGAACTTCCAAAATGGAAATGCACAAATGCAGAGAGAGATAATTCCAAAAAGTATTTGTGATTTTTAAGGATAGGAGAAAAGTGGGTTGTTTTGCTCTGGTAAATATCCAACCACTTGAGATTTTAATTTTTTCTACTCCCCCTAATTTTTTTATCATTAGGCTGCTTGCATCCGCAACATGCTTGAGGCATGCATATCCACCACACTTAATGCTTGTTAGGATCAATTAGTAGTCTCTTTGGTATAAAATTCCACCAAGCTATTATTAGGGGGTTGTACTAGTGGAATTTCCCAAACATGGATTTTGGAGTTCATTTTTAGTACGTGAAATAATTTTCTATTTATTATAGTTTTCAAAACTTTTTTGCACACAAATTTCATTTTGTTGCGATCTTATATCTTTTCTGTTTACGATGAAAAATAGGAGAGTGAAAACTCAAGTTTGGATCTGAAAAAAAAATTTGAACATCCAAAATGGAAATGCACAAATGCTGAAAGAGATAATTCCAAAATGTATCTGTGATTTTTAAGGATAGGCAAATAGTGGGTTGTTTGGCTTTGGTAAATATCCAACCACTAGAGAATTTAATTTTTTCTACTCCCCCTACATTTTGAATCATTTGGGCTCTTGTATTCTTAACATGCTTGTGGCATGCTTATCCACCACACTTAAAGCATTTTAGGATCAATTAGAAGTGTCTTTCCAATAAAGTTCCACAAGCTATTATTAGGGGGTTGTACTAGTGGAATTTCCCAAACATGGATTTTGGAGTTCATTTTTAGTGCGGGAAATAATTTTCTATTTATTTTAGTTTTCAAATTTTTTTGCACACATGAACTCTAAAATTGTCATTTTGTTGCGATCTTATATCTTTTTTATTTACAAGGAAAAATGGGAGAGTGAAAACTCAAGTTTGGATCTGAAAAAAAAAATTTGAACAACCAAAATGGAAATGCACAAATGCTGAGAAAGATAATTCCGAAAAGTATATGTGATTTTTAAAGATAGGCAAAAATTGGTTGTTTGGTTCTAGTAAATATCCGACCACTTGAGAATTTATTTTTTTCTACTGCCCCTAATTTTTGGATCATTAGGCCACTTGTATCCTCAACATGCTTGTGGCATGTATATACACCACACTTAAAGCATGGTAGAATCAGTTAGAAGTCTCTTTCCTATAAAATTTCACCAAGCTTTTATTAGGGGGTTGTACTAGTGGAATTTCCCAAACATGGATTTTGGAGTTCATTTTTATTGCGTGAAATAATTTTCTTTTTAGTATAGTTTTCAAATTTTTCTCCACACATGAACTCTAAAATTTTCATTTTGTTGCGATCTTATATCATTTTTGTTTACGAGGAAAAAAGGGAGAGTGAAAACTCAAGTTTCGATCTGAAAAAAAAAATTTGAACTTCCAAAATGGAAATGCACAAATGCTGAGAGAGATAATTCCAAAAAGTATCTATGATTTTTAAGGATAGGCAAAAAGTGGGTTGTTTGGCTCTGGAAAATATCCAACCACTTGAGAATTTAATTTTTTCTACTCCCCCTAATTTTTGGATCTTTAGGCCGCTTGCATCCTCAACATGCTTGTGGCATGCAAATCCACCACACTTAAAGCTTGTTAGGATCAGTTAGTAGTCTCTTTGCTAAAAAATTCCACCAAGCTATTATTAGGGGGTTGTACTAGTGGAATTTCCCAAACATGGATTTTGGAGTTCATTTTTAGTACGTGAAATAATTTTCTATTTATTATAGTTTTCAAACTTTTTTGCACACAAATTTTCATTTTGTTGCGATCTTATATCTTTTTTGTTTACGAGGAAAAATGGGTGAGTGAAAACTCAAGTTTCGATCTGAAAAAAAAACATTTGAACATCCAAAAAGGAAATGCACAAATGCAGAGAGAGATAATTCCAAAAAGTATCTGTGATTTTTATGGATAGGCAAAAAGTAGGTTGTTTGGCTCTGCTAAATATCCAACCACTTGAGAATTTAATTTTTTCTACTACCCATTCTTTTTGGATCATTAGGGCACTTGTTTCCTCAACATGCTTGTGGCATGCATATCCACCACACTTAAAGCATTTTAGGATCAGTTAGAAGTCTCTTTCCAATAAAATTCCACCAAGCTATTATTTGGGGGTTGTACTAGTGGAATGTCCCAAACATGGATTTTGGAGTTCATTTTTATTGCGTGAAATAATTTTCTATTTATTATAGTTTTCAAATTTTTCTCCACACATGAACTCTAAAATTTTCATTTTGTTGCGATCTTATATCTTTTTTGTTTACGAGGAAAAAAGGGAGAGTGAAAACTCAAGTTTGGATCTGAAAAAAAAATTTGAACTTCCAAAATGGAAATGCACAAATGCTGAGAGAGATAATTCAAAAAGTATCTGTGATTTTTAAGGATAGGAAAAAAGTGGGTTGTTTGGCTCTGGTAAATATCCAACCACTTGCGAATTTAATTTTTTCTACTCCCCCTAATTTTTGGATCATTAGGCCGTTTGCATCCGCCACATGCTTGTGGCATGCATATCCACCACACTTAAAGCTTGTTAGGATCAGTTAGTAGTCTCTTTGCTACAAAATTCCACCAAGCTATTATTAGGGGGTTGTACTAGTGGAATTTCCCAAACATGGATTTTGGAGTTCATTTTTATTGCGTGAAATAATTTTATTTTTAATATAGTTTTCAAAATTTTCTCCACACTTGAACTCTAAAGTTTTCATTTTGTTGCGATCTTATATCTTTTTTGTTTACAGGGAAAAAAGAGAGAGTGAAAACTCAAGTTTGGATCTAAAAAAAAAAATTTGAACTTCCAAAATGGACATGCACAAATGCTGAGAGAGATAATTCCAAAAAGTATCTGTGATTTATAAGGATAGGAAAAAAGTGGGTTGTTTGGCTCTGGTAAATATCCAACCACTTGAGAATTAATGTTTTTCTACTCCCCCTAATTTTATGGATCAATAGACCACTTGCATCCTCAACATGCTTGTGGCATTCATATCCACCACACTTAAAGCATGTTGGGATCAGTTAGAAGTCTCTTTCCTATAAAATTCCACCAAGCTATTATTACGGGGTTGTACTAGTGGAATTTACCAAACATGGATTTTGGAGTTCATTTTTAGTGCGTGAAATAATTTTCTATTTATTATATTTTTCAAATTTCTTTGCACACATGAACTCTTAAATTTTCATTTTCTTGTGAACTTATATCTTTTTTGTTTAGGAGGACAAATGGGAGAGTGAAAACTGAAGTTTGGATCTGAAAAAAAATTTTGAACATCCAAAAAGAAAATGCACAAATGCTGAGAGAGATAATTCCAAAAAGTATCTGTGATTTTTATGAATAGGCAAAAAGTAGGTTGTTTGGCGCTGGTAAATATCCAACCACTTGAGAATTTAATTTTTTCCACTCCCCCTCACTTTGGAACATTAGGCCACTTGCATCCTCAACATGTTTGTGGCATGCATATCCACCACACTTAAAGCATGTTAGGATCCGTTAGAAGTCTCTTTCCTATAAAATTCCACCAAGCTATTATTAGGGGGTTGTACTAGTGGAATTTCCCAAACCTGGATTTTGGATTTCATTTTTAGTGCGTGCAATAATTTTGTATTTATTATAGTTATGAATCTTTTTTGCGCACATGAACTAAAATTTTCATTTTGTTGCAATCATATATCTTTTTTGTTTACAAGGAAATATGGGAGAGTGAAAACTCAAGTTTGGATTTGAAAAAAAAAAATTGAACATCCAAAAAGGAAATGCACAAATGCTGAAAGAGATAATTCCAAAATGTATCTGTGATTTTTAAGGATAGGAAAAAAGTGGGTTGTTTGGATCTGGTAAATATCCAACCACTTGACAATTTAATTTTTTCTACTCCCCCTACTTTTTGAATCATTTGGGCACTTGTCTGCTTAACATGCTTGTGGCATGCTTATCCACCACACTTGAAGCATTTTAGGATCAGTTAGAAGTGTTTTTCCAATAAAATTCCACAAGCTATTATTAGGGGTTGTACTAGTGGAATTTCCCAAACATGGATTTTGGAGTTCATTTTTAGTGCGTGAAATAATTTTCTATTTATTTTAGTTTTCAAATTTTTTTGCACACATGAACTCTAAAATTTTCATTTTGTTACGATCTTATATCTTTTTTGTTTACGAGGAAAAATGGGAGAGTGAAACTCAAGTTTGGATATGAAAAAAAAAATTTGAACAACCAAAATGGAAATGCACAAATGTTGAGAAAGATAATTCCGAAAAGTATCTGTGATTTTTAAAGATAGGAAAAAATATGTTTTTTGGTTCTAGTAAATATCCAACCACTTGAGAATTTAATTTTTTCAACTCCCCCTAATTTTTGGATCATTAGGCCACTTGCAGCCTCAACATGCTTGTGGCATGCATATCCACCACACTTAAAGCATGGTAGGATCAGTTAGAAGTCTCTTTCCTATAAAATTTCACCAAGGTATTATTAGGGGGTTGTACTAGTGGAATTTTGCAAACATGGATTTTGGAGTTCATTTTTATTGCGTGAAATAATTTTCTATTTATTATAGTTTTCAAATTTTTCTCCACGCAAGAACTAACTCTAAAATTTTTATTTTGTTGCGATCCTATATCTTTTTTGTTTACGAGGAAAAGTGGGAGAGTGAAAACTCAAGTTTGGATCTGAAAAAAAAAAATTTGAACCACCAAAATGGAAATGCACAAATGCTTAGAATGATAATTCTGAAAAGTATCTGTGATTATTAAGGATAGGCAAAAAGTGGGTTGTTTGGCTCTGGTAAATATCCTACCACTTGAGAATTTATTTTTTTCTTCTCCCTCGAATTTTTGGATCATTAGGCCACTTGCATCCTCAACATGCTTGTGGCATGCAAATCCACCACACTTAAAGCTTGTTAGGATCAGTTAGTAGTTTCTTTGCTACAAAATTCCACCAAGCTATTATTAGGGGGTTGTACTAGTGGAATTTCCCAAACATGGATTTTGGAGTTCATTTTTATTCTGTGAAATAATTTTTTATTTATTATAGTTTTCAAATTTTTCTCCACACATGAACTCTAAAATTTTCATTTTGTTGCGATCTTATATCTTTTTTGTTTACAAGGAAAAATGGCAGAGTGAAAACTGAAGTTTGGATCTGAAAAAAAAAGATTTGAACTTCCAAAATGGAAATGCACAAATGCTGTGAGATATAATTCCAAAAAGTATCTGTGATTTTTAAGGATAGGAAAAAAGTGGGTTGTTTGGCTCTGGTAAATATCCAACCACTTGAGAATTTAATTTTTTCTACTCCCCCTAATTTTTTGATCGTTAGGCCGCTTGCATCCTCAAAATGCTTGTGGCATGCATATCCACCACACTTAAAGCTTGTTAGGATCAGTTTGTAGTCTCTTTGCTACAAAATTCCACCAAGTTATTATTAGGGGGTTGTACTAGCGGAATTTCGCAAACATGGATTTTGGAGTTCATTTTTATTGCGTGAAATAATTTTATTTTTAATATAGTTTTCAAAATTTTCTCCACACATGAACTCTAAAGTTTTCATTTTGTTGCGATCTTATATCTTTTTTGTTTACGAGGAAAAAAGGGAGAGTGAAAACTCAAGTTTCGATCTGAAAAAAAAAAAATTGAACCTCCAAAATGGAAATGCACAAATGCTGAGAGAGATAATTCCAAATAGTATCTGTGATTTTTAAGTATAGGCAAAAAGTGGGCTGTTTGGCTCTGGTAAATATCCAACCACTTGAGAATTTAATTTTTTCTACTCCCCCTAATTTTTGGATCTTCAGGCCGCTTGCATCCTCAACATGCTTGTGGCATGCAAATCCACCACACTTAAAGCTTGTTAGGATCAGTTAGTAGTCTCTTTGCTACAAAATTCTACCAAGCTATTATTAGGGGGTTGTACTAGTGGAATTTCCCAAACATGGATTTTGGAGTTCATTTTTATTGCGTGAAATAATTTTATTTTTAATATAGTTTTCAAAATTTTCTCCACACTTGAACTCTAAAGTTTTCATTTTGTTGCGATCTTATATCTTTTTTGTTTACAAGGAAAAAAGGGAGAGTGAAAACTCAAGTTTTGGATCTTAAAAAAAAAAATTTGAACTTCCAAAATGGACATGCTCAAATGCTGAGATATATAATTTCAAAAAGTATCTGTGATTTATAAGGATAGGAAAAAAGTGGGTTGTTTGGCTCTGGTAAATATCCAACCACTTGAGAATTAAAATTTTTCTACTCCCCCTAATTTTATGGATCATTAGGCCACTTGCATCCTCAACATGCTGGTGGCATTCATATCCACCACACTTAAAGCATGTTGGGATCAGTTAGAAGTCTCTTTCCTATAAAATTCCACCAAGCTATTATTACGGGGTTGTACTAGTGGAATTTACCAAACATGGATTTTGGAGTTCATTTTTAGTGCGTGAAATAATTTTCTATTTATTATATTTTTCAAGTTTCTTTGCACACATGAACTCTTAAATTTTCATTTTCTTGTGATCTTATATCTTTTTTGTTTAGGAGGACAAATGGTAGAGTGAAAACTCAAGTTTGGATCTGAAAAAAAAATTTGAACATCCAAAAAGAAAATGCACAAATGCTAAGAGAGATAATTCCAAAAAGAATCTGTGATTTTTATGGATAGGCAAAAAGTAGGTTGTTTGGAGCTGGTAAATATCCAACACTTGAGAATTTAATTTTTTCTACTCCCCCTAACTTTGGAACATTAGGCCACTTGCATCCTCAACATTTTTGTGGCATGCATATCCACCACACTTAAAGCATGTTAGGATCCGTTAGAAGTCTCTTTCCTATAAAATTCCACCAAGCTATTATTAGGGGGTTGTACTAGTGGAATTTCCCAAACCTGGATTTTGGATTTTATTTTTAGTGCGTGCAATAATTTTGTATTTATTATAGTTATGAAACATTTTTGCGCACATGAACTAAAATTTTCATTTTGTTGCAATCTTATATCTTTTTTGTTTACAAGGAAAAATGGAAGAGTGAAAACTCAAGTTTGGATCAGAAAAAATAAAATTTGAACATCCAAAATGGAAATGCACAAATGCAGAAAGAGATAATTCCAAAATGTATCTGTTATTTTTAAGGATAGGCAAAAAGTGGGTTGTTTGGCTCTGGTAAATATCCAACCACTTCAGAATTTAATTTTTTCTAGTCCCCCTACTTTTTGAATCATCTGGGCTCTTGTATGCTTAACATGCTTGTGGCATGCTTATCCACCACACTTAAAGCATTTTAGGATCAGTTAGAATTGTCTTTCCAATAAAATTCCACAAGCTATTATTAGGGGGTTGTACTAGTGGAATTTCCAGAACATGGATTTTGGAGTTCATTTTTAGTGCGTGAAATAATTTTCTATTTGTTTTAGTTTTCAAATTTTTTTGCACACATGAACTCTAAAATTGTCATTTTGTTGCTATCTTATATCTTTTTTGTTTACGAGGAAAAATGGGTGAGTGAAAACTGAAGTTTGGATCTGAAAAAAAAAAATTTGAACAACCAAAATGGAAATTGACAAATGCTGAGAAAGATAATTATGAAAAGTATCTGTGATTTTTAAAGATAGGCAAAAATTGGTTGTTTGGTTCTAGTAAATATCCAAGCACTTGAGAATTTAATTTTTTCTACTCCCCCTAATTTTTGGATCATTAGGCCACTTACATCCTCAACATGCTTGTGGAATGCATATCCACCACACTCAAAGCATGGTAGGATCAGTTAGAAGTCACTTTCCTATAAAATTTCACCAAGCTATTATTAGGGGGTTGTACTAGTGGAATTTTCCAAACGTGGATTTTGGAGTTCATTTTTATTGCATGAAATAATTTTCTATTTATTATAGTTTTCAAATTTTTCTCCACACATGAACTCTAAAATTTTCATTTTGTTGCGATCTTATATCTTTTTTGTTTACGAGGAAAAAAGGGAGAGTGAAAACTCAAGTTTCGATCTGAAAAAAAAAATTTGAACCTCCAAAATGGAAATGCACAAATGCTGAGAGAGATAATTCCAAAAAGTATCTGTGACAACCCACTTTTTGCCTATCCATAAAAATCACAGATACTTTTTGGAATTATCTCTCTCTGCATTAGTGCATTTGCTTTTTGGATGTTCAAATGTTTTTTTTTCATATCCAAACTTGATTTTTCACTCTCCCATTTTTCCTCGTAAACAAAAAAGATATAAGATCTTAACAAAATAAAAATTTAAGTGTTCATTTGTGCAAAGAAATTTGATAACTATTATAAAAAGAAAATTATTTCACGCACTAAAAATGAACACCAAAATCCTTGTTTGGTAAATTCCACTTGAACAACCCCGTAATAATAGCTTGGTGGAATTTTCTAGGAAAGAGACTTCTAATTGATCCCAACATGCTTTAAGTGTGGTGGATATGCATGCCACAAGCATGTTGAGGATGCAAGTGGCCTAATGATCCATAAAATTAGGGGGAGTAGAAAAAATTAAATTCTCAAGTGGTTGGATATTTACCAGAGCCAAACAACCCACTTTTTGCCTATCCTTAAAAATCACCGATACTTTTTGGAATTATCTCTCTCAGCATTTGTGCATTTCCATTTTGGGTGTACAATTTTTTTTTTTCAGATCCAAACTTGAGTTTTCACTCTCCCATTTTTCCTCGTAAACAAAAAAGATATAAGATCGCAACAAAATGAAAATTTGTGTGCAAAAAAGTTTGAAAACTATAATAAATAGAAAATTATTTCACGTACTAAAAATGAACTCCAAAATCCATGTTTGGGAAATTCCACTAGTACAACCCCCTAATAATAGCTTGGTAGAATTTTGTAGCAAAGAGACTACTAACTGATCCTAACAAGCTTTAAGTGTGGTGGATTTGCATGCCACAAGCATGTTGAGGATGCAAGCGGCCTGAAGATCCAAAAATTAGGGCGAGTAGAAAAAATTAAATTCTCTAGTGGTTGGATATTTACCAGAGCCAAACAGCCCACTTTTTGCCTATCCTTAAAAATCACATATACTTTTTGGAATTATCACTCTCAGCATTTGTGCATTTCCATTTTAGTTGTTCAATTTTTTTTTTTACAGATCCAAACTTGAGTTTCCACTCTCCAATTTTTTCTCGTAAACAAACAAGATATAAGATCGCAACAAAATGAAAATTTTAGAGTTCATGTGTGCAAAAAAATTTGAAAACTATAATAAATTGAAAATTATTTCACGCACTAAAAATGATTGTTTTAAATTTTTTCCATACTAAAACTCTAAATTTTTCATTTTGTTGTGATCTATTTGCCTTTTTTTTTTACATGATGTGGGGAGAGCGAAAACTCAAACTTTTTATTTAAGAAAAAAATATACATATAAAATGGATATGCACAATGAACAAATGTAGTGAAAAATAATTTCAAACGAGTGTCTGTAATTTTTAGGGATTGTAAACTACTTTTAGTTTTTATATTTTATTTTTTGCAGTCCTCGGGAAAAGGGAGAGGCAGGGGATTTTTAACTGAGTGTTGACACCGAATCCGTAAGTCATTTCTTACAAAAATATAGCCCGTTTCGCTTGTTAAATCACCTTACAATGAACTATGGTTGCTAGGTCAGCTTTTTGTAAATGGGAAAAATAATGGCTTGTTTGACTCGGGTAAATATCCCACCGCACATTCACTTGAGATTTTTATGAGCGTTTGTTATTCTCTTTAAGTGGTTTGGATCAATAGGTCAGTTGCCTCTTTCACATGTTTAAAACATGAATATCCATTTTTAAAACATGTGTAGAAGAAATCTCTTTCTTATAAAATTCCAAGCAATGAGGGTAGAACTATGGAATTTCCAAACCGTGGGTAACAAAACTTTTCTGTTCTTTTGTGGTGTGTGAATAAATTTTCATTACTTACATTTGTTATTGTTTTAAATTTTTACCATACGTAAACTCTAAAATTTTCATTTTGTTATGATCTATTTGCCTTTTTTGGTTACGGGATGAAGGAAGAGAGAAAACTCAATGTTTTGATTTAAGAAAAAAATATATATTTAAAATGAAATGCAGAATGCACAAATATGGAGATAGATAATTCCAAAGATTGTCTGTAAATTTTAGGGATTGTAAACTTCTTTTATTTTTTATATATTAGGTTTTGAAATTGTGGGGAACATGGGGAGGCGGGGACTCTTTATCTGAGTGTTGACTCCCAATCCATAAGGCATTTCTTAGAAAAATATAGTCTGTTATGTATGATAACTCACTTTACAATCATTTATGGTTGCAAGGTCAGCTTTTTGTAAATGGGCAAAAAAATGGCTTGTTTGACTCGGGTAAATATCCCACCGCACGTTCACTTGAGAATTTAATGAGGGTTTTTATTCTCTTTAAAAAGTTTGGATCCATAGGTCATTTGCTTCTTTAACATGTTTCAAGCATGCATATCCATTTTTAAAATATTTTTAGAAAAAATCTCTTTGTAATAAAATTCCAAGCTATTAGGGTTGAACTAGTGGAATTTTCCAAACTTGGATCACAAAACTTTTGTGTTCACTTGTGGTGTGTGAATTTATTTTATTTACATACATTTGTTATTGTTTTAAATTTTTTCCATACTTAAACTCTAAAATTATTATTTTGTTGTGATCTATTTGCCGTTTTTATTTAAAGGATGATGGGAGAGCGAAAACTAAAAGTTTTGATTTAAGAAAAAAATATACATCTAAAATGAAAATTCACAATGCACAAATGTACAAAGAGATAATTCTAAAGAGTGTCTATAATTTTTAGGGATTGTAAACTACTTTTAGTTTTTATATTTTAGGTTTTGTAATCTTCGGGGAAAGGGGGAGGAGGGGGATTTTTAACTGAGTGTTGACACCCAATCCATAAGTCATTTAATTCAAAAATATAGCACGTTCCGCATGCTAAGTCACTTTACAATCAACTATGGTTGTTATGTCAGCGTTTTGTAAATGGGCAAAATAATGGCTTGTTTGACTCAGGTAAATGCCTACCATAAATTCACCTGAGGATTTAATGAGCGTTTGTTATTCTCTTAAAAAGGTTTAGGTCCATATGTCATTTACATCTTTAACATGTTTGAAGCATGCATATCCATTTTTAATACATGGGTAGAAGAAATCTCTTTCTTATAAAATTCCTAGCTATTAGAGTTGAACTAGTGGAATTTCCCAATCTTGGATGACAAAACTTTTATGTTCATTTGTGGTGTGTGAATAAATTTTATTTACTTACATTTGTTATTGTCTTAAATTTTTTCCAGACATAAACTCTAAAATTTCATTTCGTTGTGATCTATTTGCCTTTTTCTTTACAGGATGAAGGGACAACGAAAACTCAAAGTTTTGATTTAAGAACAAAGTATACATCTACAATGGAAATGAACAAGGCACAAATGTAGAGAGCGATAATTCCAAAGAGTGTCTGAAATTTTTAGGGATTGTAAACTCCTTTTAGTTTTTATATATTAGGTTTTGCAATCTTCGGGAAAAGGGAGAGGTGGAGGATTTCTAACTGATTGTTGACTCCCAATCCATAAGTCATTTCTTACAAAAATATAACCTGTTATGCATGATAAATCACTTTAAAATCATCTATGGTTGTTAGGTCAACTTTTTTTTTATTGGGAAATAAATTTCCTTCTTTGACTCATGTAAATATCCCACCCTACGTACACCAGAGAATTTAATGAGCATTTGTTACTCTTTAAGATGTTTGGATCCATAGGTCATTTGCATCTTTAAAATGTTTTAAGCATGCATATCTATTTTTAAAACATGGGTGGAGGAAATCTCTTTCTTATAAAATTCCAAGCTATGAGGGTTGAACTAGTGGAATTTCCTAAACGTGGATAACAAAACTTTTGTGTTCATTTGTGGTGTGTGAATAAATTTTCATTACTTACATCTGTTATTGCTTTTAAAATTTTTTCGTACATAAAGTCTAAAATTTTCATTTTGTTCTGATCTATTTGCCTTTGTTGTTTATAGGATGAAGGGAGAGCGAAAGCTCAAATTTTTTATTTATGAAAAAAGTATGTATCTAAAACTGAAATGCAGAATGCATAAATATGGAGAGAGATAATTCCAAAGATTGTCTGTAATTTTTAGGGATTTTGAGCTCCTTTTAGTTTTTATATTTTTGGTTTTGCAATTGTCTAGAAAATGGGGAGGCGGAGGATTTATAATTAAGTGTTGACTCCCAATCCGTAAGTCATTTCTTAAAAAAATATAGCCCATTGCGAATGATAAGTCACTTTACATTCAACTATGGTTGTTAGGTCAGCTTTTTGTAACTGAGCAAAATAATGGCTTGTTTGACTCGGGTAAATATTCCTCCGCAAATTCATTTGAGGATTTAATGAGTGTTTTTTACTCTCTTTAAAATGTTTGGATCCATAGGTCGTTTGCATCTTTAACATGTTTCAATCATGCACATCCATTTTTAATACATGGGTAGAAGAAATCTCTTTCTTATAAAATTCCTAGCTATAAGAGTTGAACTAGTGGAATTTCCCAAACTTGGATAACAAAAATTTTATGTTCATTTGTGGTGTGTGAATAAATTTTTTTTACTTACATTTGTTATTGTCTTAAATGTTTTCCACACATAAACACTATAATTTCATTTCGTTGTGATCTATTTGCCTTTTTTTTTACAGGATGAAGGGAGAGCGAAAATTTTTAATTTAAAAAAAAGTATACATCTAAAATGGAAATGCACAAATGTAGAGAGCGATAATTCCTAAGAGTTTCTGCAAATTTTAGGGATTGGAAACTCCTTTTAGTTTTTATATATTAGGTTTTGAAATCGTCTAGAAAAGGAGGTGGGGGATTTTGAACTGAGTGTTGACTCCCATTCCGTAAGTCATTTCTTACAAAAATATAGCCCGTTACGTATGATAAATCACTTTAAAATCATCTATGGTTGTTAGGTCAGCTTTTTGTAAATGGGAAAAAAATTTCCTTGTTTGACTTAGGACAATATCCCACTGCACATACACTTGAGAATTTAATGAGCGTTTGTTATTCTCTTTAAGAGGTTTGGATCTATAGGTCATTTGAATCTTTAAAAAGTTTCAAGCAGGCATATACATTTTTAAAAAAAGTGTAGAAGAAAATTCAAAGCTATGAGGGTTGAACTAGTGGAATTTCCCAATCATGGATAACAAAAATTTTGTGTTCTTTTGCAGTGTGTGAATAAATTTTCATTACTTACATATGTTATTGTTTTAAAAATTTTCCATACATTAACTCTTAAATTTTCATTTTTTTGTGATCAATTTTCCTTTTTTGTTTACAGGATGAAGGGAGAGCGAAAACTCAATGTGTTGATTTAAAGAAAAAAGTATCCATCTAAAATAGAAATGCAGAATGCACAATTGTGGAGAGAGATAATTCCAAAGATTGTCTGTAATTTTTAGGGATTGAAAACTCCTTAAAGTTTTTATATATTAGGTTTTGCAATTGTCAGGAAAATGGGAAGGCGGGGGATCTTTAACTGAGTGTTGACTCGCAATCCGTAAGTAATTTCTTAAAAAAAATTAGCCCGTTATGTATGATAAATCACTTTACAATCTTCGATGGTTGTTAGGTCAGCATTTTGTAAATGGGCAAAAAAATGGCTTGTTTGACTTGGGTGCATATCCCATAGCACGTTCACTTGAGAATTTAATGAGGCTTTGTTATTCTCTTTAAAAAGTTTGGATCCATAGGTCATTTGCATCTTTAACATGTTTCAAGCATGCATATCCATTTTTAAATAATGTGTAGAAAAAATCTCTTTCTTATAAAATTCCAAGTTATTAAGGTTGAACAAGTGGAATTTCACAAACCTAGATAACAAAACTTTTGTGTTCATTTGTGGTGTGTGAATAAATTTTATTTACTTTCATTTGTTATTTTTTAAAAAAATTTTCCATACTTAAACTCTAAAATTTTCATTTTGTTGTGATCTATTTACCTTTTTTGTTTAAAGGATGATGGGAGAGCGAAAACTCAAAGTTTTAATTTAAGAAAAAAAGGAAATGCACAATGCACAAATGTGGAGAGAAATAATTCCAAAGAGTGTCTGTAATTTTTAGGGATTGTAAACTACTTTTATTTTTTATATATTAGGTTTTGCAATCGTTAGGAAAAGGTGGAGGCAGGGAATTTTTAACTGAGTGTTGACTCCCAATCCGTAAGTCATTTCTTACCAAAATTTAGCCCATTGCGCATGATAAATCACTTTACAATCAACTATGGTTGTTAGGTCAGCTTTTTGTAAATGGGCAAAATAACAGCTTATTTGTCTCGGGTAAATATCCCACCGCAAATTCACTCAGAGGATTTAATGAGCGTTTGTTATTCTCTTTAAAAGGTTTGGATCCATAGGTCATTTGCTTCTTTAACATGTTTCAAGCCTGCATATCCATTTTTAAAACGTGGGTAGAAAAAAATTATTTCTTATAAAATTCAAAGCTATTAGGGTTGAACAATTGGAATTCCCAAACTATGATAACAAAACTTTTGATTTCATCTGTGGTGTGTGAATGATTTTCTTTACTTCCATTTGTGATTGTTTTAAATTTTGACCATACTTAAACTCTAAATTTTTCAATTTTTTGTGATCTATTTGCCTTTTTGGTTTATAGAATGAAGGGAGAGCGAAGACACTAAATTTTGATTTAAGAAAAAAATATACAACTAAAATGGAAATGCACAATATAAAAATGTACAGAGAGATAATTCCAAAGAGTGTCTGTAATTTTTAGGGATTATAAACTACTTTTATTTTTTATATTTTAGGTTTCGCAATCGTCGGGAAAAGGGGGAGGCGTGGGATTTTTAATTGAGTGTTGTCTCCCAATCCGTAAGTCATTTCTTACAAAAATATAGCCCATTCCGCATGATAAATGACTTTACAATCAAATATGGTTGTTAGGTCAGCTTTTTGTAAATGAGCAAAATAATAGCTTGTTTGACTCGGGTAAATATCCCAAGGCAAATTCTCTTGAGGATTTAATGAGTGGTTGTTATTATCTTTGAAAGGTTTGGATCTATAGGTCATTTGCATCTTTAACAAGTTCCAAGCATGCATATCCAGTTTTAAACATGGGTAGAAAAAATCTCTTTCTTATAAAATTCCTAGCAATTAGTGTTGAACTAGTGGAATTCCCAAACTTGGAAAAAAAATCTTTTGAGTTCATTTTTGGTGTGTGAATAAATTTTCTTTACTTACATTTGTGATTTTTTAAAATTTTGTCCATACGTAAACTCTAATTATTTTTATTTTTTGTGATCTATTTGCCGTTTTTGTTTACAGAATGAAGGGAGAGCGAAGACTCAAAGTTTTAATTTAAGAAAAAAATATACAACTAAAATGGAAATACACAATGCAAAAATGTGGAGAGAGATAATTCTAAAGAATGTCTATAATTTTTATGGATTGTAAACTACTTTTAGTTTTTATATTTTAGGTTTTGCAATCATCGGGAAAAGGTGGAGGCAGGGGATTTTTAACTGAGTGTTGACTCCCAATCCGTAAGTAATTTCTTACAAAAATATAGCCTGTTGCACATGATAACTCACTTTACAATCAACTATGGTTGTTAGGTCAGCTTTTTGTAAATAGGAAAAATAATGCCTTGTTTGACTCGGGTAAATATCCCACCACATGTTCACTTGAGAATTTAATGAGCGTTTGTTATTCTCTTTTAGTGGTTTGGATCCATAGGTCATTTGCATCTTTAAAATGTTTGAAGCATGCACACCCATTTTTAAAACATGTGTAGAAGAAATCTCTTTCATATAAAATTTCAAGCTTTGAGGGTTGAACTAGTGGAATTTCCTAAGCTTGGATAACAAAACTTTTGTGTTCATATGTGGTGTGTGAAAAAAATTTCATTACTTACATTTGTTATTGTTTTAAATATTTCCATTCAAAAAGTCTCAAACGTTCACTTTGTTATGATCTATTTGCCTTTTTTTTTTACGGGATGAGGGTATGTTATTCTCTTTAAAAAGTTTGGATCCATAGGTCATTTGCATCTTTAACATGTTTCAAACATGCATATCAATTTTTAAAAAATGTGTAAAAGAAATGTCTTTCTTATAAAATTCCAAGCTAAGAGGGTTGAACTGGTGAAATTTCCCAAACATGGATAACAAAAATTTTGTGTTCTTTTGTGGAGTGTGAATAAATTTTCATTACATACATTTATTATTGTTTTAAAATTTTTCCATACTTAAACTCTAAAATTTTCATTTTGATGTGATCTATTTGCCTTTTTTGTTTACGGGATGAAGGGAGAGCAAAAACTCAAAGTTTTGAATTAAGAAAAAATATACATATAAAATTGAAATGCACAATGCACAAATGTAGAGAGAGATAATTCCAAAGAGTGTCAGTAATTTTTTGGGATTGTAAACTACTTTAAGTTTTCATATTTTAGGTTTTGCAATCGTTGGGAAAAGTGGGAGACAGGTAATTTTTACCTGAGTTTTGACTCCCAATTCGTAAGTAATTTCTTACCAAAATATAGCCCGTTGCACATGATAAATCACTTTACAATCAACTATGGTTGTTAGGTCAGCTTTTTGTAAATGGGCAAAATAATGGCTTGTTTTACTCGGGTAAATATCCCACCGTAAATTCACTTGAGGATTTAATGAGTGTTTGTTATTCTCTTTAAAAGGTTTGGATCCATAGGTCTTTTGCATCTTTAACATGTTTCAAGCATGCATATGCATTTTTAAAACATGGGTAGAACGAATCTCTTTCTTATAAATTTCCTAGCTATTAGGGTTGAACTTGTGGATTCCTAAACTTGGATAACAAAACATTTGTTTTTATTTGTGTTGTGTGAATAAATTTTCATTACTTACATTTGTTATTGTCTTAAATATTTTCTAGACATAAACTCTAAAATTTTCATTTTGTTGTGATCTATTTGGAATCATTTCCCAAATAGTTTTTTTTTCTTTAACTTTGTTATCCAAGTTTGGGAAATTCCACTAGTTCAACCCTTGATAGCTTGGAATTTTATAAGAACGAGATTTCCCCTATACATGTTTTGAAAATGGATATGCATGCTTCAAACATGTTAAAGATGCAAATGACCCATGGATGCAAACCTTTTAAAGATAATAACAAACGCTCATTAAATTCTCCAGTGAACGTGCGGTGGGATATTTACCCGAGTCAAACAAGCCATTATTTTTCCCATTTACAAAAAGCTGACGTACCAATCATGGATGATTGTAAAGTGATTTATCATGCATAACGGGCAATATTTTTTATAGAAATCACTTATGGTTTGGACTCAGTTAAAAATCCCCTGCCTCCCTATTTTTTCGATGATTGCAAAACCTGATATATAAAAACTGAAAAGAGTTTGCAATCCCTAAAAATTACAGACACGCTTTGGATTTATCTCTCTCTACATTTGTGCATTGTGCATTTCCATTTTAGATGTATACATTTTCCTTAAATCAAAACACTGAGTTTTTGCTCTCCCTTCACCACGTAGACAAAAAAGGCAAATAGATCACAACAAAATGAATATTTTAGAGTTTATGCATGGAAAAAATTTAAAACAATAACAAATGTAAGTAAGGAAATTTCATTCACACACCACAGACAAAAACAAAAGTTTTGTTATCCAAGTTTTGGAAATTCCACTAGTTCAACCCTTGATAGCTTGGAATTTTATAAGAACGAGATTTCTTCTTCACATGTTTTTAAAATGGATATGCATGTTTGAAGCATGTTAAAGATACAAATGACCTATGGATCCAAACCTTTTAAAGAGATTAACAATAGCTCATTAAATTCTTCAGTGAACGTGCGGTGGGATATTTACCCTAGTCAAACAAGCCATTATTTTGATCATTTACAAAAAGCTAACCTAAAAATCATGGATGATTGTAAAGTGATTTATCTTCCATAACGGGCTATATTTTTGTAAGAAATGACTTACGATTGGACTCAATTAAAAATCCCCCGCCTCCCCCTTTTCTTGACGATTGCAAAACCAGATATATAAAAACTGAAAAGAGTTTACAATCCCGAAAAACTACAGACACCCTTAGGAATTATCTCTCTCTACATTTGTGCATTGTGCATTTCCATTTTAGATGTATACTTTTTTCTTAAATCAAAACTTTGAGTTTCACTCTCCCTTCACCCCGTAAACAAAAAAAGTAAAATAGATCACAATAAAGTGAAAATTTTAGAGTTTATGCACGAAAAAAATTTAAAACAATAACTAATGTAAGTAAGGAAATTTATTCACACACCACAAACGAACACAAAAGTTTTTTTATCCAAGTTTGGGAAATTCCACTAGTTCAACCCTTGATAGCCTGGAATTTTATAAGAACGAGTTTTCTTGTACACATGTTTGAAAAATGGATATGCATGCTTGAAACATGTTAAAAATACAAATGACCTATGGATCAAAACATTTTAAAGAGAATTAAATTCTCCAGTGAACATGCTATGGAATATTTACCCGAGACAAACTAGCCATTATTTTGCCCATTTAAAAAAAGCTGACCTAACGATCATGGATGATTTTAAAGTGATATATCATGCGTAACGGGCTATATTTTTGTTATAAATGACTTATGGATTGGACTCAGTTAAAAATCCCCCACCTCCCCCTTTTCCCGACTATTGTAAAACCGGATATATAAAAACTGAAAAGAGTTTACAATCCCTAAAATTTACAGACACTCTTTGGAATTATCTCTCTCTACATTTATCCATTGTGCATTTCCATTTTAGAAGTATACTTTTTTATTAAATAAAAAATTTGAGTTTCGCTCGCCGTTCACCCGGTAAACAAAAAAAGGCAAATAGATCACAACAAAATGAAAATTTTAGAGTTTATGCATGGAAATTTTTTTAAACAATAAAAAATATAAGTAAGGAAATTATATTCACACACCACAAATGAACACAAAAGTTTTGTTATCCAAGTTTGGTAAATTCCACTTGTTCAACCTTGATAGCTTGGAATTTTTAAGAACGAGATTTCTTCTTCGCTTGTTTTAAAAATGGATATCCATGCTTCTAAACATGTTAAAGATTCAAAAGACCTATGGTTCGAAAGCTTTTAAAGAGAATAACAAACGCTCATTAAATTCTCCAGTTAACGTGCAGTGGGATATTTACCCGAGTCAAACAAGCCATTATTTTGCCCATTTACAAAAAGCTGACCTAACAATCATGGATGATTGTAAAGTGATTTATCATCCGTAACGGGCAATATTTTAATAAGAAATGACTTATGGATTGGACTCAGTTAAAAATCCCCCGCCTCCCCCTTTTCCCAACGATTGCAAAACCTGATATATAAAAACAGAAAAGAGTTTACAATTCCTAAAAATTACAAACACTCTTTGGAATTATCTCTATCTAAATTTGAGCATTGTGCATTTCCATTTTAGATGTATACTTTTTTCTTATATCAAAACTTTGAGTTTTGCTTTCCCTTCATCCCGTAAACAAAAAAAGGCAAATAGATCACAATGAAATGAAAATTTTAGAGTTTATACATGGAAAAAATTTAAAACAATAACAAATGTAAGTAAGGAAATTTTATTCACACACCATAAACGAACACAAAAGGTTTGTTATCCAAGTTTGGAAAATTCTACTAGTTCAACCCTTAAAAGCATGGAATTTTATAAGAATGAGATTTCTTCTACACATGTTTTAAAAATTGATATGCATGCTTGAAGCATGTTCAAGATTGAAATCACCTATGGATCCAAATTTTTTAAAGAGAACAACAAACGCTCAATAAATTCTCCAGTGAACGTGCGGTGGAATATTTACCCAAGTCAAACAAGCCATTATTTTGCCCATTTAAAAAAAGTTGACCTAACAATCATGGATGATGGTAAAGTGATTTATCATGCGTAACGGGCTATATTTTTGTTAGAAATGACTTATGGATTGAACTCAGTTAAAATTCCCCCGCCTCTCCCTTTTCCTGACGATTCTAAAACCTGATACATAAAAACTGAAAAGAGTTTACAATCCCAAAAATTTACAGACACTCTATGGAATTATCTCTCTCTACATTTGTCCATTGTGCATTTCCCTTTTAGATGTATACTTTTTTCTTAAATCTAAACTTTGAGTTCCGCTCTCCCTTCACCCCATAAACAAAAAAAGCCAAATAGATCACAACAAAATGAAAATTTTAGAGTTTATGCGTGGAAAATTTTAAAACAATAACAAATATAACTAAGGAAATTTTACTCACACACCACAAACGAACACAAAAGTTTTGTTATCCAAGTTTGGGAAATTGCACTAGTTCTACCCATGATTGCTTGGAATTTTTTAAGAACGAGATTTTTTCTACTCATGTTTTAAAAATGGATATGCATGCTTGAAACATGTTAAAGATTCAAATCACCTATCGATCAAAAGCTTTTAAAGAGAATAACAAACGCACAATAAATTCTACAGTGAACGTGCGGTGGGAAATTTACCTGAGTCAAACAAGCCATTATTTTGCCCATTAACAAAAAGCTGACCTAACTGTCGTGGATGATTGTAAAGTGATTTATCATGCGTAACGGGCTATATTTTTTTAGAAATGACTTATGGATTGGACTCAGTTAAAAATCCCTTGCCTCCCCCTTTTCCCGACGATTGTAAAACCTTATATATAAAAACCGAAAAGAGTTTACAATCCCTAAAAATTAAAGACACTTTTTGGAATTATCTCTCTTTATATTTGTGCATTGTGCATTTGCATTTTAGATGTATACTTTTTTCTTAAATCAAAACATTGAGTTCCGCTCTCCCTTCACCCCATAAACAAAAAAAGGCAAATAGATCACAACATAATGAAAATTTTAGAATTTTTTCTTGGAAAAAATTTAAAACAATAACAAATATAAGTAAGGAAATTTTATTCACACACCACAAACGAACACAAAAGTTTTCCACTAGTTCAACCCTTGATAGCTTGGTATTTTATAAGAACGAGATTTCTTCTACACATGTTTTAAAAATGGATAAGCATGCTTGAAGCATGTTAAAGATGCAAATGACCTATGGATCCAAACCTTTTAAAGAGAATAACAAACGCTCATTAAATTCTCAAGTGAACGTGCGGTGGGATATTTACCCGAGTCAAACAAGCCATTATTTTGCCCATTTACAAAAAACTGACCTAACAATCAGGGATGATTGTAAAGTGATTTATCATGCGTAACGGGCTATATTTTTGTAACAAATGACTTGTGGATTGGACTGAGTAAAAAATCCCCCACCTCCCCCTTTTCTGGACGATTGCGAAACCTGATATATAAAAATTGAAAAGAGTTTGCAATCCCTAAAAATTACAGACACTCTTTGGAATTATCTCTCTCTACATTTGTGCATTGTGCATTTCCATTTTGGACGTATACTTTTTTCTTAAATCAAAACTTTGAGTTTCGCTCTGCCTTCACCCCGTATACAAACAAAAACAAATAGATCACAACAAAATGAAACTTTTAGAGTTTATGCATGGTTAAAATTTAAAACTATAACAAATGTAAGTAAGGAAATTTTATTCACACACCACAAACGAACACAAAAGTTTTGTTATCCAAGTTTGGGAAATTCCACTAGTTCAACACTTGATAGCTTGGAATTTTATGAGAACAAGATTTCTTCTACACATGTTTTAAAAATGCATATGCATGCTTGAAATATGTTAAAGATTCAAATCACCCATGGATCCAAACTTTTTAAAGAGAATATCAAACGCTCAATAAATTCTCCAGTGAATGTGCGGGGGAATATTTACCCGAGTCAAACAAGCCATTATTTTGCCCATTTAAAAAAAGCTGAGCTAACAATCATGGATGATTGTAAAGTGATTTATCATGCGTAACAGGCTATATTTGTGTAATAAATGACTTCTGGATTGGACTCAGTTAAAAATCCCCCGCCTCCCACTCTTCCCGACGATTGTAAAACCTGATATTTAAAAACTAAAAAGAGTTTACAATCCCTAAAAATTACAGACACTCTTTGGAATTATCTCTCACTACATTTGTGCATTGTGCATTTCCATTTTAGATGTATACATTTTTCTTAATTCAAAACTTTCATTTTTCGCTCTCCCTTCACCATGTAAACAAAAAAGGTCAATAAATCACAACAAAATGAAAATTTAAGAGTTTATGCATGGAAAAAAATTAAAACAATAAAAAATGTAAGTAAGGAAATTTTATTCACACACCACAAACGAACACAAAAGTTTTGTTATCCAAGTTTGGGAATTTCCACTAGTTCAACCCTTGATTGCTTGGAATTTTATAAGAACGAGATTTCCTCTACACATGTTTTAAAAATGGATATGCATGCTGGAAACATGTTAAAGATGCAAATGACCTATGGATCCAAACCTTTTAAACAGAATAACAAACGCTCATTAAATTCTCCAATAAACGTGTGGTGGGATATTTACCAGCGTCAAACAAGCCATTATTTTGCCCATTTACAAAAAGCTGACCTAACATCATGGATGATTGTAAAGTGATTTAATATGCGTAACGGGCTATATTTTTGTAAGAAATGACCAATGGATTGGACAGAGTTAAAAATCCCCCGCCTCCCCCTTTTCCCGACGATTGCAAAACCTGATATATAAAAACTAAAAAGAGTTTACAATCCCTAAAAATTACAGACACTCTTTGGAATTATCTCTCTCTACATTTGTGCATTGTGCATTTCTATTTTAGATGTATACTTTTTTCTTTAATCAAAACTTTCAGTTTTCTCTCTCCCTTCACCCCCGTAAACTAAAAAGACAAATAGATCACAACAGAATAAAAATTTTAGAGTTTATGCATGGAAAAATTGTAAGACAATAAGTAATATAAGTAGGGAAATTTTATTCACACACCACAAATGAACACAAAAGTTTTGTAATCCAAGTTTGGGAGATTCCACTAGTTCAACCGTTGGTAGCTTGGAATTTTATAGGAACGAGATTTCTTCTACACATGTTTTAAAAATGGATTTGCTTGCCCTAAACATGTTAAAGATGCAAACGACCTATGGATCCAAACCTTTTAAAGATAATAACAAACGCTCAATAAATTCTCCAGTGGCCATGTGGTGGGATATTTACCCGAGTCAAACAAGCCATTATTTTGCCCATTTACAAAAGGCTGACCTAACAATCATGGATGATTGTAAAATGATTTATCCTACGTAATGGGCTATATTTTTGTAAGAAATGACTTATGGATTGGACTCAGTTAAAATCCCCCGCTTCCAACTTTTCCCGACGACTGCAAAACCTGATATATAAAAACTGAAAAGAGTTTACAATCCCTAAAACTTACAGACACTCTTTGGAATTATCTCTCTCTACATTTGTGCATTGTGCATTTCCATTTTAGATGTATACTTTTTTCTTATATCAAAACTTTGAATTTCACTCTCCCTTCACCCCGTAAACAAGAAAAGGCAAATAGATCACAACAAAATGAAAATTTTAGAGTTTATGCATGGAAAAAATTTAAAACAATAACAAATGTAAGTACGGAAATTTTATTCACACATCACAAACGAACACAAAAGTTTTGTTATCCATGTTTGGGAAATTCCACTAGTTCAACCCTTGATAGCTTGGAATTTTAAAAAAATTTAGATTTCTTCTACACATGTTTTAAAAATGGATATGCATGCTTGAAACTTGTTAAAGATGCAAATGACCTATGGATCCAAACCTTCTAAAGAGAATAACAAACGCTCATAAAATTCTCCAGTGAACGTGCGGTGGGACATTTACTCGAATCAAACAAGGCATTATTTTGCCCATTTACAAAAGGCTGACCTAACAATCATGGATGATTGTAAAGTGATTTATCATGCCTAACGGGCTATATTTTTGTACGAAATGACTTATGGATTGGACTCAGTTAAAAATCCTCTGCCTCCCCCTTTTCCCAAAGATTGCAAAACTTGATATATAAAATCTGAAAAGAGTTTACAATCCCTAAAAATTACAGACACTCTTTGAAATTATCTCTCTCTTCATTTGGGCATTGTGCACTTCCATTTTAGACGTATATTTTTTTCTAGAATAAAAACTTTGAGTTTTCGCTCTCCCTTCACTTTGTAAACTAAAAAGGAAAATCGATCAAGACAAAATGAAAATTTCAGAATTTATGCATGGAAAAAATTTAAAACAATAAAAAATGTCAGTAAGGTAATTTTATTCACACACCACAAATGAACACAAAAGTTTTGTTATCCAATATTGGGAAATTTCTCTTATTCAACCCTTGATAGCTTGGAATTTTATTAGATTTCTTCTACACATGTTTTAAAAATGGATATGCGTGCTTGAAACATGATAAAGATGCAAATGACCAATGGATCCAGACCCTTTAAAGTGAATAACAAAGGCTCATTAAATACTCTAGTGAATGTGTGGTGGGATATTTACCCGAGTCAAACAAGCCATTATTTTGCTCATTTACAAAAACCTAACCTAACAATCATGGATGATTGTAAAGTGATTTATCATGTGTAATGGGCTATATTTTTGTATGAAAAGAGTTATGGATAGGACTTAGTTAAAAATCCCCCGCCTCCCCCTTTTCCCGACGATTGCAAAACCTGATATATAAAATTTGAAAAAGAGTTTACAATACCTAAAAATTACAGACACTCTTTTGAATTATCTCTCTCTACATTTGTGCATTGTGCATTTCCATTTTACATGTATAATTTTTACTTAAATCAAAACTTTGAGTTTTCGCTCTCCCTTCACCTCGTAAACAAAAAAGGCAAATAGATCACATCAAAATGAAAATTTTAGAGTTTATACATGGAAAAAATTTCAAACAATAATTAATTTAAGTCAGGAAATTTTATTCACACACCACTTACCAACAAAAAAGTTTTGTTATCAAAGTTTGGGAAATTCCACTAGTGCAACCCTTGATACCTTGGAATTTTATAAGAACGAGATTTCTTCTACACATGTTTAAAAAATTGATATGCAAGCTTGGAACATGTTAAAGATGCAAATGTGCTATGGTTCCAAACCTTTTAAATAGAATAACAAACGCTCATTAAATTCTCAAGTGAACGTGTGGTGGGATATTTACCCGAGTCAAACAAGCCATTATTTTTCCCATTTACGAAAAGTTGACCTAACAATCATGGATGATAGTAAAGTGATTTATCATGCGTAACGGGCTATATTTTTGTAACAAATGACTTATGGATTGGAGTCAACACTCAGTAAAAAATCCCCCGCCTTGCCCTTTTCCAAACGATTGTAAATATTGATAGATAAAAACTGAAAAGAGTTTACAATCCCTCAAAAATACAGACACTCTTAGGAATTTTCTCTCTCTATATTTGTGCATTGTGCATTTCCATTTTAGAAGTATACTTTTTTCTTAAATATAATTTTGACTTTTCGCTCTCCCTTCATCCTGTAAACTAAAAAGGCAAATAGATCACAACAAAATGATAATTTTGGAGTTTATGTATGGAAAAAATTTAAAACAATAACAAAAGTAAGTAAAGAAATTTTTGTAAGAAATGACTTATGCATTGGACTCAGTTAAAAATCCCCTGCCTCCCCTTTTTACCGCCAATTACAAAACCTGATATATAAAAAATGAAAAAAAGTTTACAATCCCTAAAAATTACAGACACTCTTTGGAATTATCTATCTCTATATTTGTGCATTGTGCATTTCCATTTTAGATGTATACTTTTTTCTTAAATCAAAACTTTGAGTTTTCTCTCTCCCTTCACTGTGTAAACAAAAAAGGCAAATAGATCACTACAAAATGAAAATTTTAGAGTTTATGAATGGAAAAATTTTAAAACAAAAACAAATGTAAGTAAGGAAATTTTATTCACACTCCACAAACGAACACAAGTTTTGTTATCCAATTTTGGGAAATTCCACTAGTTCAATCCTTGATAGCTACAAATTTTATAAGAACGAGATTTCTTCTACACATGTTTTAAAAATGGATATTCATGCCCTAAGAATGTTAAAGATGCAAATGACCTATGGATCCAAACCTTTTAAAGAGAATAACAAACGCTCATTAAATTCTACAGTGAACATGCGGTGGGATATTAACCCAAGTCAAAGAACCCATTATTTTGCCCATTTCCAAAAAGGTGACCTGACAATCATGGATGATTGTAAAGTGATTTATCGTACGTAACGGGCTATATTTTTTTAAGAAATGACTTATGGATTGGACTTAGTTAAAAATCCCCCGCTTCGCCCTTTTCCCGACGATTGCAAAACCGGATATATAAAAACTGAAAAGAGTTTACAATCCCTAAAAATTACAGACACTCTTTGGAATATCTCTCTCTTCATTTGGGCATTGTGCATTTCCATTTTAGACGTATACTTTTTTCTTAAATCAAATCTTTGAGTTTTTCGCTCTCCCTTCACCCCCGTAAACTAAAAAGGCAAATAGATCACAACAAAATGAAAATTTTAGAGTTTATGCATGGAAAAAAATTAAAACAATAACAAATCTAAGTAAGGAAATTTTATTCACTCACCACAAATGAACAGTAAAGTTTTGTTATTCAATTTTGGGAAATTCCACTAGTTCAACCCTCTATAGCTTGCTATTTTATAAGAACTAGATTTCTTCTACACATGTTTCAAAAATGGATATGCATGCTTGAAAAAAGTTAAAGATGCAAATGACCTATGAATCCAAACCTTTTAAAGAGAATAAAAAATGCCCATTAAGTTCTCCAGTGAACGTGTGGTGGCATATTTACCGAAGTCAAACAAACCATTATTTTGCCCATTTTAAAAAAGCTGACCTAACATTCATGGATGATTTTAAAGTGATTTTTCATGCATAACGGGCTATATTTCTGTTAGAAATGACTTATGGATTGGACTCAGTTAAAAATCCCCGTCTCCCCCTTTTCCCGGCGATTGCAAAACCAGATATATAAAAACTAAAAATAGTTTAATTTCCCTAAAAATTACAGATACTCTTTGGAATTATCCCTCTCTACATTTTTGCATTGTGCATTTCCATTCTAGACGTATACTTTTTTCTTAAATCGAACCTTTGAGTTTTCGCTCTCCCTTCACCCCGTAAACTAAAAAGCAAATTGATCACAACAAAAATGAAAATTTTAGAGTTTATGCTTGGAAAAAATCAAAAAAAATAAAAAAAGTAAGTAAGGATATTTTATTCACACACCACAAACGAACACAAAAGTTTTTTTATCCAAGTTTGGGAAATTCCAATAGTTCAACCCATGATAGCTTGGAATTTTATAAGAACAAGATTTCTTCTACAGGTGTTTTAAAAATGGATATTCATGCCCTAAACATGTTAAAGACGTAAATGACCTATGGATCCAAACCTTTTAAAGAGAATAAGAAACACTCATTAAATTTTCCAGTAAACGTGCGATCGGATATTTTCCCAAGTCAAACAAGCCATTATTTTTCCCATTTACAAAAAGCTGACCTAACAAACATGGATGATTGTAAATTGATTTATCATGTGTAACAGCCTATAAGTTTGTAATAAAGGACTTATGGATTGGACTCGGTTAAAAATCCCCCGCCTCCCCCTTTTCCCGACGATTGCAAAACCTGATATATAAAAATTGAAAAGAGTATAAAATCCCTAAAAATTACAGATAAACCTTGGAATTATCTCTCTCTACATTTATGCATTGTGCATTAGCATTTTAGACGTATACTTTATTCTTAAATCAAAACTTTGAGTTTTCGCTCTCCCTTCACCCCGTAAACTAAAAAGGCAAATAGATCACAACAAAATGAAAATTTCAGAGTTTATGCAAGGTAAAAATTTAAAACAATAAAAAATGTAAGTGAGGAAATTTTATTCACACACCACTAACGAACACAAAAGATTTGTTATCCAATTTTGGGAAATTCCACTAGTTCAACCCTTGATAGCTTGGAATTTTATAAGATTTCTTCTACACATGTTTGAAAAATGGATATGCGTGCTTGAAACATGTTAAAGATGCAAATCACCTACGGATCCAAACCTTTTAAAGAGAATAACAAACGCTCATTAAATACTCCAGTGAACGTGAGGTGGGATATTTACCCGAATCAAATAAGCCATTATTTTGCCCATTTAAAAAAACCTGACCTAACAATCATGGATGATTGTAAAGTGATTTATCATGCGTAACAAGCTATATTTTTGTATGAAATTACTTATGGATTGGACTCAGTTAAAAATCTCCCGCCTCCCCTTTTTCCCGATGTTTGCAAAACCTGATAGATAAAAACTGAAAAGTGTTTACAATCAGTAAAAATTACAGACACTCTTTTGAATTATCTCTCTCAACATTTGTGCATTGTGCATTTCCATTTTAGACGTATACTTTTTACTTTAATCAAAACTTTGAGTTCTCACTCTCCCTTCATCCCTTAAACAAAAAAGGTAAATAAATCAAATCAATAGGAAAATTTTAGAGTTTATGCATGGAAAAAATATAAAACAATAAAAAATGTAAGTAAAGAAATTTTATTCACACACCACTTATGAACACAAAAGTTTTGTTACGCAAGTTTGGGAAATTCCACCAGTTCAATCCTTGATAGGTTTGAATTTTATAAGAACGATATTTCTTCTACCCATATTTTAAAATGGATAAGAATGCTTGGAACATGTTAAAGAGTCAAATGTCCTATGGATCTAAACCTTTTAAAGAGAATAATAAACGCTCTTTAAATTCTCAAGTGCACATGCGGTGGGATATTTACTCGAGTCAAACAAGCAATTATTTTGCCCATTTAAAAAAAGCTGACCTAACAATCATGGATAATAGTAAAGTGATTTATCATGTGTAATGGGCTTCATTTTTGTAAGAAATGACTTATGCATTGGACTCAGTTAAAAATCCCTCGCCTCCCCTTTTTCTTGACGATTGCAAAACCTGATGTATAAAAACCGAAAAGAGTTTACAATCCCAAAAAATTACAGAAACTTTTTGGAATTATCTCTCTCTATATTTTTGCATTGTGCATTTCCATTTTAGATGTATACTTTTTTCTTAAATCAAAACTTTGAGTTTTCGCTATCCCTTCATCGCGTAAACAAAAAAGGCAAATTGATCACAACAAAATGAAAATTTTAGAGTTTATGAATGGAAAAAATTTTAAAAAATAAAAAATGTAAGTAAGTAAATTTTATTCACACTCCACAAACGAACACAAAAGTTTTGTTATCCAATTGTGGGAAATTCCACTAGTTCAACCCTTGATAGCTTGGAATTTTAAAAGAACGAGATTTCTTCTACATATGTTTTAAAAATGGATATGCATTCTTGGAACATGTTAAAGATGCAAATGACCTATGGATCCAAAGCTTTTAAAAAGAATAACAAACAATCATTAAATTCTCCAGTGAGCGTTCGATGGGATATTTACCCGAGTCAAACAAGCCATTATTTTGCCCATTTACAAAAAGCTGACACAACACTCATGGATGATTGTAAAGTGATTTCTCATGTGTAACGGGCTATATTTTTGTAAGAAATGACTTATGGATTGGACAGAATAAAAAATCCCCCGCCTCCCCCTTTTCCCGACGATTGCAAAACCTGTTATATAAAAACTGAAAAGAGTTTACAATCCCTAAAAATTACAGACACTCTTTGGAATTATCTCTCTCTACATTTATACATTGTGCATTATCATTTTAGATGTATACTTTATTCTTAAATCAAAACTTTGAGTTTTCGCTCTCCCTTCACCCCGTAAACTGAAAAGGCAAATAGATCACAACAAAATAAAATTTTCAGAGTTTATGCATTGAAAAAATTTAAAACAAGAAAAAATGTAAGTAAGGAAATTTTATTCATACACCACAAATGAACACAATAGTTTTGTTATCCAATTTTTGGAAATTCCACTAGTTCAACCCTTGATAGCTTGGAAGTTTATAAGATTTCTTCTACACATGTTTGAAAAGTGGATATGCGTGCTTGAAACATGTTAAAGATGCAAATGACTTATGGATCTAAACCTTTTAAAGGGAACAACAAACGCTCAATAAATTCTACAGTGAATGTGCGGTGGGATATTTACCCAAGTCAAACAAGACATTATTTTGCCCATTTACAAAATGCTGACCTAACAATCATGGATGATTGTATAGTGGTTTATCATGCATAACGGGCTATATTTTTGTTAGAAATGACTTATGGATTGGACTCATTTAAAATTCCGCCCCCCCCCCCCCCCCCCCCCCCCCCCCCCTCCCTATTTTCCCGACAACTGCAAAACCTGATATATAAAAACTGAAAAGAGTTTACAATCCCTAAAAATTACAGACACTTTGGAATTATCTCTCTCTACATTTGTGCATTGTGCATTTCCATTTTAGTTGTACAATTTTTTCTTAAATAAAAAATTAGACTTTTCGCTCTCCCATCACCCCGAAAATAAAAAAGGCAAATAGATCACAACAAAATGAAAATTTTAGAGCTTGTGCAAGGAAAAAATTTTAAAAAATAAAAATGTAAGTAAGGAAATTTTATTCACACACCACAAATGAACACAAAAGTTTTTTTATCCAAGTTTGGGAAATTCCACTAGTTCAAACCTTGATAGCTTGGAATTTTATAAGAACGACATTTCTTCTACACATGTTTTAAAAATGGATATTCACGCTTGAAACATGTTAAAGATGCAAATGACCTATGGATTCAAACCTTTTAAAGAGAATAAAAAACGCTCATTAAATTCTCTAGTGAATGTGCGGTGAGATATTTACCCAAGTCAAACAAGCCATTATTTTGCCCATTTTCAAAAAGCTGACCTAACAATCATGGATGATTGTAAAGTGATTTATCATGCACAACGGTCTTCCTTTTTTTGATGAAATGACTGATGGATTGGACTCAGTTAAAAATCCCCCGCCTCCCCCTTTTCCCGACGATTGCAAAACCTTATTTAAAAAAATTGAAAAGAGTTTACAATCCCTAAAAATTAGAGACACTCTTTGGAATTATCTCTCTCTACATTTGTGCATTGTGCATTTCCATTTTAGATGTATACTTTTTTCTTAAAACAAAGCTTTGAGATTTCGCTCTCCCTTCACTCCGTAAACAAAAAAGGCAAAAAGATCACAACAAAAATAAAATTTTAGAGTTTATGCATAGAAAAAATTTAAAACAATAACAAATGTAAGTAAGGAAATTTTATTCACACACCACTAACGAACACATAAGGTTTGTGATCCATGTCGGGGAAATTCCACTAGTTCAACCCTTGATAGCTTGGAATTTTATAAGAACAAGATTTCTTGTACACATGTTTTCAAAATGGACATGCATGCTTGAAACATGTTAAAGATGCAAATTACCTATGGATCCAAACCTGTTAAAGAGAATAACAAATGCTCTTTAAATTCTTCAGTGAACGTGCGGTGGGATATTTACCCGAGTCAAACAAGCCATTATTTTGCCCACTTACAAAAAGCAGACCTAAAAATAATGGATGATTGTAAAGTGATTTATCATGCGTAACGGGCAATGTTTTTGTAAGAAATGATTTATGGATTGGACTCAGTTAAAAATCCCTTGCCTCCCCCTTCTCCCGACGATTGCAAAACCTGATATATAAAAACTGAAAGTAGTTTAAAATTCCTAAAAATTACAGACACTCTTTTGAATTATCTCTCTCTACATTTTTGCATTGTGCATTTCCATTTTAGATTTCTACTTTTTTCTTAAAGCAAAAAATTGAGTTTTCTCTCTCCCTTCAACCCGTAAACTAAAAAGGCAAATAGTTCAAAACAAAATGAAAATTTTATAGTTCATGCTCGAAAAAAATATAAAACAATAAAAAATGTCAGTAAGGGAATTTTATTCACACATCACAAAAGAATTGAAAAGTTTTGTTATCCAAGTTTGGGAAATTCCACTAGTTCAACCTTTGATAGCACGGAATTTTATAAAAACGAGATCTCTTCTACACATGTTTTAAAAATTGATATGCATGCTTGAGACTTGTTAAACACGCAAATGACCTATGGATCCAAACCTTTTATAGAGAATAAAAAACGCTCATTAAATTCTCTACTGAACATGCGGTGGGATATTTCCCCGAGTAAAACAAGCAATTATTTTGCCCATTTACAAAAGGTTGACCTAACAATCCTGGATGATTGTCAAGTGATTTATCATGCGCAACGGGCTATATTTTTGTAAGAAATGACTTATGGATTGGACTCAGTTAAAAATCCCCCTCTTGCAAATCCTGATATATAAAAATTGAAAAGAGTTTGCAATCCCTAAAAATTACAGACACTCTTTGGAATTATCTCTCTCTCTACATTAGTGCATTGTGGATTATCATTTTTGTCGTATACTTTTTTATTAAATCAAAACTTTGAGTTTTCGCACTTCCTTCACCCCGTAAAAAAATGCAAATAGATCACAAAAAAATGAAAATTTTAGAGTTTATGAATGAAAAAAATTTAAAACAATAACAAATGTAAGTAAGGAAATTTTATTCGCAGACCACAAATGAACACAAAAGTTTTTGTTATCCAAGTTTGGGAAATTCCTCTAGTTCAACCATTGATAGCTTTAAATTTTATAAAAATGAGATTTCTTCTACACACGTTTTAAAAATGGATATGCATGCTTGAAACATGTTAAAGATCCAAATGACCTATGGATCCAAACATTTTAAAGAGAATAACAAACGCTCATTAAATTCACCAGTGAACGTGCGGTGGGATATTTAACCGAGTCAAACATGCCATTATTTTGCCCATTACAAAAAGCTGACCTAACAATTAAGGATGATTGTAAAGTGATTTACCATGCGTAACGGCCTACATTTTCTAAGAAATGACTAATAGATTCGCAGCCAACACTCAGTTAAGAATCCCCCGCCTCCCCCTTTTCCCGGCTATTGCAAAATCTGATATTTAAAAACTGAAAAGAGTTTACAATCCGTAAAAATTATAGACACTCTTCGTAATTATCTCTCTCTACATTTATGCATTGTACATATCTATTTTAGATGTATACGTTTTTCTTACATCAAAACTTTGAGTTTTTGCTCTCCCTTCACCCCGAAAACAAAAAAGGCAAATAGATCACAACAAAATGAGTTTTTACAGTTTATGCATGGAAAAAATTTAAAACAATTAAAAATGTAAGTAAGGAAATTTTATTCACACACCACAAATAAACACAAAAGTTTTGTTATCCTAGTTTGGGAAATTCCACTAGTTCAACCCTTGATAGCTTGGAATTTTATAAGAACGAGATTTCTTGTACACATGTTTTACAAATGGATATGCATGCTTGAAACATGTTAAAGATGCAAATGACCTATGAATCCAAACCTTTTAAAGAGAATAACAAACGCTCATTAAATTCTGCAATGAACGTGCGTTGGGATATTTACCCGAGTCAAACAAGCCATTATTTTTCCCATTTACAAAAAGCTGACCTAACAATCATGGATGATTGTAAAGTGACTTATCATACATAACGGCCAATTTTTTTTTTTAAGAAATGACATTTGGATTGGACTCAGTTCAAAATCCCTCGCCTCCCCCTTTTCCCAACGATTGCAAAACCTAATATATTAAACTGAAAACAGTTTACAATCCCTACAAATTACAGACACTCTTTGGAATTATCTCTCTCTACATTTGTGTATTGTGCATTTCCATTTTAGATGAATATTTTTTTCTTAAATCAAAACATTGAGTTTTCGCGCGCCCTTCACCCCGTTAGCAAAAATGGAAAAAAGATCACAACAAAATGAAAATTTTAGAATTTATCCATGGAAAAAATTTAAAACTATAACAAATGTAAGTAAGGAAATTTTATTCGCAGACCACAAACGAACACAAAAGTTTGGTTATCCAAGTTTGGAAAATACCACTAGTTCAACCCTTGATAGCTTGGAATTTTTTAAGAACTAGATTTCTTCTACACATGTTTTAAAAAAGGATATGCATGCCTGAAACATGTTAAAGATGCAAATGACCTAAGGATCCAAACCTTTTAAAGAAAATTTTAGGGTTTATGCATGGAAAAAAATTTAAAACAATATGAAATGTAAGTAAGGAAATTTATTCACTCACCACAAACGAACATAAAAGTTTTTTTATCCAAGTTTGGGAAATTCCACTAGTTCAACCCTTGATAGCTTTGAATTTTATAAGAACGAGATTTCTTCTTACACATGTTTTAAAAATGGATATACATGCTTTAAACATGTCAAAGATGGAAATGACATATGGATCCAAAACTTTTAAAGTGAATAACAAACTCTCATTAAATTCTCCAGTGAAAGTGCGGTGGGATATTTACCCGAGTCAAACAAGCCATTATTTTGCCCATTTACAAAAAGCTGACCTAACAATCATGGATGATTGTAAAGTTATTTATTATGCGTAATGGGCTATATTTTTGTAGGAAATGACTTTGGATTGGACTTAGTTAAAAATCCCCCGCCTCCTCCTTTTCCCGATGATTGCAAAACCTGATATATAAAAACTTAAAAGAGTTTACAATCCCAAAATATTACAGACAGTCTTTGGAATTATCTCTCTCTACATTTGTGCATTGTGCATTTCCATTTTAGATGTATTCTTTTTTCTTAAATCAAAACATTGATTTTTCGCTCTTCCTTCACCCCGTCAACATAAAAGGCAAATAGATCACAACAAAATGAAAAATTTAGGGTTTATGCATGGAAAAAATTTTAAAACAATATGAAATGTAAGTAAGGAAATTTATTCACTCACCACAAACGAACATAAAAGTTTTTTTATCCAAGTTTGGGAAATTCCACTAGTTCAACCCTTGATAGCTTTGAATTTTATAAGAACGAGATTTCTTCTTACACATGTTTTAAAAATGGATATACATGCTTTAAACATGTCAAAGATGGAAATGACATATGGATCCAAAACTTTTAAAGTGAATAACAAACTCTCATTAAATTCTCCAGTGAAAGTGCGGTGGGATATTTACCCGAGTCAAACAAGCCATTATTTTGCCCATTTACAAAAAGCTGACCTAACAATCATGGATGATTGTAAAGTTATTTATTATGCGTAATGGGCTATATTTTTGTAGGAAATGACTTTGGATTGGACTTAGTTAAAAATCCCCCGCCTCCTCCTTTTCCCGATGATTGCAAAACCTGATATATAAAAACTTAAAAGAGTTTACAATCCCAAAATATTACAGACAGTCTTTGGAATTATCTCTCTCTACATTTGTGCATTGTGCATTTCCATTTTAGATGTATTCTTTTTTCTTAAATCAAAACATTGATTTTTCGCTCTTCCTTCACCCCGTCAACATAAAAGGCAAATAGATCACAACAAAATGAAAAATTTAGGGTTTATGCATGGAAAAAATTTTAAAACAATATGAAATGTAAGTAAGGAAATTTATTCACTCACCACAAACGAACATAAAAGTTTTTTTATCCAAGTTTGGGAAATTCCACTAGTTCAACCCTTGATAGCTTTGAATTTTATAAGAACGAGATTTCTTCTTACACATGTTTTAAAAATGGATATACATGCTTTAAACATGTCAAAGATGGAAATGACATATGGATCCAAAACTTTTAAAGTGAATAACAAACTCTCATTAAATTCTCCAGTGAAAGTGCGGTGGGATATTTACCCGAGTCAAACAAGCCATTATTTTGCCCATTTACAAAAAGCTGACCTAACAATCATGGATGATTGTAAAGTTATTTATTATGCGTAATGGGCTATAGTTTTGTAGGAAATGACTTTGGATTGGACTTAGTTAAAAATCCCCCGCCTCCTCCTTTTCCCGATGATTGCAAAACCAAAAATAAAAAAACTTTAAAAGAGTTTACAATCCCTAAAACTTACAGAAACTCTTTGGAATTATCTCTCTCTACATTTTTCCATTGTGCATTTCCATTTTAGATGTATACTTTTTTCGTAAATCAAAAACTTTGATTTTTGGCTCTTCCTTCAAACTGTCAACATTAAAGGCAAATAGATCACAACAAAATGAAAATTTTATAGTTTATGCATGGAAAAAAATTTAAAATAATTAGAAATGTTAGTGAGGAAATTTTATTCACTAACCACAACCGAACAAAAAAGTTTTGTTATCCAAGTTTGGCAAATTCCTCTAGTTGAACCCTAGATAGCTTGGAATTTTATAAGAACGAGATTTCTTCTCACATATGTTTTAAAAATGGATATTAATGCTTGAAACATGTTAAAGATGCAAATGACCTAAGGATCCAAACCTTTTAAAGAGAATAATAAATGCTCATTAAATTCTCCAGTGAACGTGCAGTGGGATATTTGCCCGAGTCAATCAACCCATTATTTTCCCATTTACAAAAAGGTGACCTAACAATCACGGATGATTGCAGAGTGATTTATCATGTGTAACAGGCTATATTTTTTTAAGAAATGACTTATGGATTGGACTTAGTTAAAATTCCCCCGCCTCCACCTTTTCCCGAATGATTGAAAAACCAAAAATAAAAAAGCTTAAAAGAGTTTACAATCCCTAAAAATTACAGAAACTCTCTGGAATTATCTCTCTGTACATTTTTCCATTGTGCATTTCCATTTTAGATGTATACTTTTTTCTTATATGAAAACTTTGATTTTTTGCTCTTCCTTCAACCCGTCAACATAAAAGGGAAATAGATCACAACAAAATGAAATATTTTTATTTTATGCATGGAAAAAAATTTAAAACAATTAGAAATGTTAGTAAGGAAATTTTATTCACTCACAACAAACGAACAAAAAAGTTTTGTTATCCAAGTTTGGGAAATTCCACTAGTTCAACCCTGATAGCTTGGAATTTTATAAGAACGAGATTTCTTCTCACACATGTTTTAAAAATGGATATGAATGCTTGAAACATGTTAAAGATGCAAATGACCAAAGGATTCAAACCTTTTAAAGAGAATAATAAATGCTCATTAAATTCTCCAGTGAACATGCAGTGGGATATTTACCCGAGTCAATCAACCCATTATTTTGCCCATTTACAAAAAACTGACCTAACAATCATGGATGATTGTAAAGTGATTTATCTTGCTTAACGGGCTATATTTTTTGTTAGAAATGACTTATGGATTGGACTCAGTTAAAAATCTCCCGCCTCCCCCTTTTCCTGATGTTTGCAAAACCTGATATATAGAAACTGAAAAAGAATTTAAAATCCCAAAAAATTACAAACACTCTTTGGAATTATCTCTCTCTACATTTTTGCATTGTGCATTTCGTTTTTAGATGTATACTTTTTTCTTAAATCAAAACTTTGAGTTTTTGCTCTCCCTTCACTCCGTAAACAAAAAAGGCAAATAGATCACAACAAAATGAAAATTTTAGAGTTATGCATGGAAACAATTTAAAACAATAAAAAATGTAAATAAGGAAATTTTATTCACACACCACAAACAAACACAAAAGTTTTGTTATCCAAGTTCAACCCTTGATTGCTTGGAATTTTATAAGAACGAGATTTCTTCTACACATGTTATAAAAATGGATATGCATGCTTTAAACATGTTAAAGATGCAATTGACCTATGGATCCAAACCTTTTAAAGGGAATAACAAACACTCATTAAATTCTCCAGTGAAGGTGTTGTGGGATATTTACCCGAGACAAACAAGCCATTATTTTGCCTATTTACAAAAAGCTGATATAACAATCATGGATGATTGTAAAGTGATTTATCATGCGTAACGGGCAATATTTTTGGAAGAAATGACCTATGGATTGGACTCAGTTAAAAATCCCCCGCCTCCCCCTTTTCACGAAGATTGAAAAACCTGATTTATAGAAACAGAAAAGATTTTACAATCCCTAAAAATTACAGAAACTCTTTGGAATTACCTCTCTCTACATTTGTGCATTCTGCATTTCCATTTTAGATGTATACTTTTTTCTTAAATCAAAAATTTGAGTTTTCGCTCTCCCTTCACCCTGTAAACAAAAAAGACAAATAGATCACAACAAATTGAAAATTTTATAGTTTATGCTTGGAAAAAATTTCAAACAATAACAAATGTAAGTAAGGAAATTTTTTCACACACCTGAAACGAACACTAAAGTTTTGTTATGCAAGTTTGGGAAATTCAACTAGTTCAACCCTCGATAGCTTTGAATTTTATCATAACGAGATTTCTTCTACACATGTATTAAAAATGGATATACATGCTTGAAACATGTTAAAGATACAAATGACCTTTGGATTCAAACCTTTTCATGAGAATAACAAACGCTCATTAAATTCTCCATTGAACGTGCGGTGGGATATTTGCCCAAGTCAAACAAACCATTATTTTGCCCATTTACAAAAAGCTGACCTAACAATCATGGATGATTGTAAAGTGATTTATCATGCGTAACGGGCAATATTTTTGAAAGAAATGACCTATGGATTCGACTCAGTTAAAAAACCCCCGCCTCCCCCTTTTCCCAATGATTGCAAAACTTCATATATAAAAACTGAAGAGAGTTTACAATCCCTAAAAGTTACAAACACTCTTTGGAATTATCTCACTCTACATTTGTGCATTGTGCATTTCTATTTTAGATGTATACTTATTTATTAAATAAAAACTTTCATTTTTCGCTCTCCCTTTACCCCGTCCACCAAAAAAGCAAATAGATCACAACAAAAAGAAAATTTTAGAGTTTATTCATGGAAAAAAATTTAAAACAATAACAAATGTAAGTATGGGAATTTTAGTCACACACCACAAACAAACACAAAAGGTTTGTTATCCAAGTTTATCAAATTCCACTAGTTCAACCCTTAATAGCTTGGAATTTTATAAGAATGAGATTTCTTCTTACACATGTTTTAAAAGTGGATATGCATACTTGAAACATGTTAAAGATTCAAATGACCTATGGATCCAAACCTATTAAAGAGAATAACAAACGCTCATTAAATTCTCCAGTGAACGTGCAGTGGGATATTTACTTGAGTCAAACAAGCCATTATTTTGCCCTTTTACAAAATGCTGACCTAACAATCATGGTTGATTGTAAAGTGATTTATCATGCGAAATGGGCTATATTTTTGTAAATAATGACTTACGGATTGGACTCAGTTTAAAAATCCCCTGCCTCCTCCTTTTCCTGATGATTGCAAAACCTGATATAAAAAAACTTAAAAGAGTTTACAATCCCGAAAAATTAACGACACTCTTTGGAATTATCTCTCTCTACATTTGTCCATTGTGTATTTCCATTTTAGATGTATACTTTTTTCTGAAATCAAAACTTTGATTTTTCGCTCTTCCTTCAACACGTCAACATAAAAGGCAAATAGATCACAACAAAATGAAAATTTTAAAGTTTATGCACGGAAAAAAATTAAAAACAATTTGAAATGTAAGTAAGGAAATTTTATTCACTCACCACAAATAAACACAAAAGTTTTGTTATCCAAGTTTGGGAAATTCCATTAGTTCAACCCTTGATAGCTTGGAATTTTATACGAACGAGATTTCTTCTCACACATGTTTTAAAAATGGATATGCATGCTTGAAACAAGTTAAAGATGCAAATGCCGAATGGATCCAAACCTTTTAAAGGGAATAAAAAAATCTCATTAAATTCTCCAGTGAACGTGCAATCGGATATTTACCGAGTTAATCAACCTTTTATTTTGCCCATTTACAAAAAGTTGACCTAACAATCATGGATGAGTGTAAAGTGATTTATCTTGCGTAACGGGCTATAGTTTTGTAAGAAATGACTTATGGATTGGACTCAGTTAAAAATCTCCTGCCACCCCCTTTTCTCGATGTTTGCAAAACCTGATATATAAAAACTGAAAAGAGTTCACAATCCCAAAAAATTACCGACACTCTTTGGAATTATCTCTCTCTACATTTGTGCATTGTGCATTTCCATTTTAGAAGTATACTTTTTTCTAAAATCAAAACTTTGATTTTCCGCTTTCCCTTTACCTCGTCAACCAAAAAGACAAATAGGTCACAACAAAATTAAAATTTTAGAGTTTATGCATGGCAAAAAATTTAAAACAATAACAAATGTAAGTAAGGAAATTTTATTCACACACCACAAACAAACACAAAAGGTTTGTTATCCAAGTTTGGCAAATTCCACTAGTTCAACCCTTGATAGCTTTGAATTTTATAAGAACGAGATTTATTCTACACATGTTTTAAAAATGGATATGTATGCTTGACACATTTTAAAGATGCAAATCACCTATGGATGCAAAACTTTTAAAGAGAATAACAAACGCTCATTAAATTCTCTAGCGAACGTGCGGTGGGATATTTACCCGAGTCAAACAAGCCATTATTTTCCCATTTAAAAAAAGTTGACCTAACAATCATGGATGATTGTAGAGTGATTTATCATGCGTAACGGGCTATATTTTTGTAAGAAATGACTTATGGATTGGACTCAGTTAAAAATCCCCCGCCTCCCCCTTTTCTAAACAATTGCTAAACCTGATATATAAAAACTTAAAAGATTTACAATCCCTAAAAATTACAATCACTCTTTGGAATTATCTCTCTCTACATTTGTGCATTGTGCATTTCCATTTTAGATGTATACTTTTTTCTTAAATAAAAACTTTGAGTTTTCGCTCTCCCTTCACCCCGAAAACAAAAAAGGCAAATAGATCACAACAAAATGAAAATTTTACTGTTTACTCTTGTCAAAAATTTAAAACCATAACAAATGTAAGTAAGGAAATTTTATTCACACACCACAAATGAACACAAAAGTTTTGTTATCCAAGTTTTGGAAATTCAAGTAGTTCAACCCTGGAGAGCTTTGAATTTTATAAGAACGAGATTTCTTCTACACATGTTTTAAAAATGGATATGCATGCTTGAAACATGTTAAAGATGCAAATGACATATGGATTCAAACCTTTTAAAGGGAATAACAAACGCTCATTATATTCTCTAGTGAACGTGCGGTGGGATATTTACCCGAGTCAATCAACCCATTATTTTGCCCATTTACAAAAAGTTGACCTAAAAATCATGGATGATTGTAGAGTGATTTATCAAGCGTAACGAGCTATATTTTTGTAAGAAATAACTTATGGATTGGACTCGGTTAAAATCCCCCGCCTCCCCCTTTTTTCTAAACGGTTACAAAACCTTATATATAAAAACTGAAAATATTTTACAATTCCTAAAAATTATAGACACTCTTTGGAACTATCTCTCTTTAAATTTGTGCATTGTGCATTTCCATTTTAGATGTATACTTTTTTCTTAAATCAAAACTTTGAGTTTACGCTCTCCGTTCACTCCGTAAACAAAAAAAGCAAATAGATCACAACAAAATGAAAATTTTAGAGATTATTCATGGAAAAAATTTAAAACAATAACAAATTTAAATAAGGAAATATTATACACACACCACAAACAAACAAAAAATTTTTGTTATCCATGTTTGGAAAATTCCACTACTTCAACCCTTGATAGCTTTGAATTTTATAAGAATGAGATTTCTTCTACACATGTTTTAAAAATGGATATGCATGCTTGAAACATGTTAAAGATGCAAATGACCTATGGATCCAAACCTTTTAAAGAGAATAACAAACACTCATTAAATTCTCCAGTGAACGTGCGGTGGGATATTTACCCAAGTCAAACAACCCATTATTTTGCCCATTTACAAAAAGCTGACCTAACAATCATGGATGATTGTAAAGTGATTTATCATGCGTAGCAGGCAATATTTTTGTAATAAATGACTTATGGATTGGACTCAGTAAACAATCCCCCGCCTCCCCCTTTTCCCGACAATTACAAAACCTAATATATAAAAACATAAAAGAGCTTACAATCGTAAACAGTTACAGACACCCTTTTGAAATATGTCTCTCTACATTTGTGCATTGTGCATTTCCATTTAAGATGTATACTTTTTTCTTAAATCAAAACTTTGAGTTTTTGCTCTCCCTTCACCCTTGTAAGCAAAAAAGTCAAACAAATCACAACAAAATGAAAATTTTACAGTTTATGCTTGGAAAAAATTTAAAACAATAACAAATGTAAGTATGGAAACTTTATTCACACACCACAAACGAACACAAAAGTTTTGTTATCCAAGTTTGGGAAATTCCACTAGTTCAACCCTTGATAGCTTGGAATTTTATAAGAACGAGATTTCTTCTACACATGTTTTAAAAATGGATATGCATGCTCGAAACATGTTAAAGGTGCAAATTACCTATGGATCCAAACCTTTTAAAGAGAATAACAAATGCTCATTAAATTCTCCAGTGAACGTTTAGTGGGATATTTACCCGAGACAAACAAGCCATTATATTGCCAATTTACAAAAAGCTGACCTAACAATCATGGATGATTGTAAAGTGATTTATCATGTGTAACGGGCAATATTTTTCTAACAAATGACTTATGGATTGAACTCAGTTAAAAATCCCCCCATGCCCCTTTTCCGGAAGATTGCAAAACCTAATATATAAAAACTGAAAAGAGTTTACAATCCCAAAAAATTATAGACACTCTTTGGAATTATCTCTCTCTACATTTGTGCATTGTGCATTTCACTTTTAGATGTATACTTTTTTCTTAAATAAAAACTGAGTTTTTGCTCTCCCTTCACCCCGAAAACAAAAAAGGCAAATAGATCACAACAAAATGAAAATTTTACTGTTTACTCTTGGAAAAAATTTAAAACCATAACAAATGTAAGTAAGGAAATTTTATTCACACACCACAAACGAACACAAAAGTTTTGTTATCCCTATTTTGGAAATTCAAGGAGTTCAACCCTGGAGAGCTTTGAATTTTATAAGAACGAGATTTGTTCTACACATGTTTTAAAAATGTATATGCATGCTTGAAACATGTTAAAGATGCAAATGACATATGGATTTTAAAGGGAATAACAAACGCTCATTATATTCTCTAGTGAACGTGCGGTGGGATATTTACCCGAGTCAAACAAGCCATTATTTTGCCCATTTACAAAAAGTTGACCTAACAATCATGAATGATTGTAGAGTGATTTATCATGCGGAATGGGCTATATTTTTGTAAGAAATGACTTATGGATTAGACTCAGTTAAAATCCTCCACCTCCCCCTTTTTTCTAAATGATTGCAAAACCTAATATATAAAAACTGAAAATATTTTACCATTCCTAAAAATTATAGACACTCTTTGGAATTATCTCTCTCTAAATTTGTGCATTGTGCATTTCCATTTTAGATGAATACTTTTTTCTTAAATCAAAACTTTGAGTTTACGCTCTCCCTTCACTCCGTAAACAAAAAAGGTAAATAGATCACAACAAAATGAAAATTTTAGATTTTATGCATGGAAAAAATTTTAAAAATAACAAATTTAAATAAGAAAATTTTATTCACACACCACAAACAAACAGAAAACTGTTGTTATCCATGTTTGGAAAATTCCACTAGTTCAACCCTTGATAGCTTTGAATTTTATCAGAACGAGATTTCTTCTACACATGTTTTAAAAAGGGATATGCATGCTTGAAACATGTTAAAGATGCAAATGACCTATGGATCCAAACCTTTTAAAGAGAATAACAAACACTCATTAAATTCTCCAGTGAACTTGCGGTGGGATATTTACCCGAGTCAAACAACCCATTATTTTCCCATTTACAAAATGCTGACCTAACAGTCATGGATGATTGTAAAGTATTTTAGCATGCGTAATGGCAAATATTTTTGTAAGAAATGACTTATGGATTCGACTCAGTTAACAATCCCCCGCTTCCCCCTTTTCCCGACCATTGCAAAACCTAATATATAAAAACATAAAAGAGCCTACAATCCTTAAAAATTATAGACTCTCTTTTGAATTATCTCTCTCTACATTTGTGCATTGTGCATTTCCGTTTTAGATGTATACTTTTTTCTTAAATCAAAACTTTGAGTTTTCACTCTCCCTTCACCCAGTAAACAAAAAAGTCAAACAGATCACAACAAAATGAAAATTTTACAGTTTATGCTTGGAAAAAAACTTAAAACAATAACAAATGTAAGTACGGAAATTTTATTCACACACCACAAACGAACACAAAATTTTGTTATCTAAGTTTTGGAAATTCCACTAGTTCAACCCTTGATAGCTTGGAATTTTATAAGAACGATATTTCTTCTAGACATGTTTTAAAAATGGATAAGCATGCTTGAAACTTGTTAAAGATGCAAATGACCTATGGCTCCAAACCCTTTAAAGAGAATAAAAAACGCTCATTAAATTCTCCAGTGAACGTGCAGTGGGTTATTAACTCGAATCAAACAAGCCATTATTTTGCCCTTTTACAAAAAGCTGACCGAACGATCATGGATGATTATAAAGTGATTTATCATTCGTAACAATCTATATTTTTGTAAGAAATGACTTATGGATTGGACTCAGTTCAAAATCCCTCGCCTCCCCTTTTTCCCGACGATTGCAAAACCTGATATATAAAAACTGAAAAGAGTTTACAATCACTAAAAATTACAAAAACTCTTTTGAATTATCTCTCTCAACAATTGTGCATTTTGCTATTCCATTTTAGACGTATACTTTTTACTTAAATCAAAACTTTGAGTTCTCGCTCTCCCTTCAACTTGTAACAAAAAAGGCAAATAAATCACATCAATAGGAAAATTTTAGAGTTTATCCAAGGAAAATTTTAAAACAATAACAAATGTACTTAAAGAAATTTTATTCACACACCACTTATGAACACAAAAGTTTTGTTATCCAGGTTTGGGAAATTCCACCAGTTCAACCCTTGATAGGTTGGAATTGTATACGAATGATATTTCTTCTACACATGTTTTAAAAATGGATAAGCATGCTTGGAACATGTTAAAGATGCAAATGTCCTACAGATCTAAACCTTTTAAAGAGAATAACAAACGCTCTTTAAATTCTTAAGTACACGTGCGGTGGGATATTTACCCGAGTTAAACAAGCCATTTTTTTTCCCATTTAAAAAAGCTGACCTAATAATCATGGATGATAGTAAAGTTGTTTATCATGCATAACGGGCCACATATTTGTAAGAAATGACTTATGCATTGGACACAATTAAAAATCCCCCGCCTCGCCTTTTTCTCGATGATTGCAAAACCTCATATATAAAATCTGAAAAGTGTTTACAATTCCAAAAAATTACAGACACTTTTTGGAATTATCTCTCTGTATATTTGTGCATTGTGCATTTCCATTTTAGATGTATACTTTTTTCTTAAATAGAAACTTTGAGTTTTCGCTATCCCTTCACCGCTTAAACAAAAAAGGCAAATAGATCACAACAAAATGAAAATTTAAGAGTTTATGAATGGAAAAAAATTAGAACAATAACAAATGTAAGTAAGTAAATTTTATTCACACTCCACAAACGAACACAAAAATTTTGCTATCTAATTTTGGGAAATTCCACTAGTTCAACCCTTGATAGCTTGGAATTTTAAAAGAACGAGATTTCTTCTACAGATGTTTTAAAAATGGATCTGCATGCTTGGCACATGTTAAAGATGCAAATGACCTATGTATCCAAACCTTTTAAATAGAATAACAAACGCTCATTAAATTCTCCAGTGAACATTCGATGGGATATTTACACAAGTCAAACAAGTGATTATTTTACCCATTTACAAAAAGCTGACCAAACATTCATGGATGATTGTAAAGTGATTTCTCATGCGTAACGGGCTATATTTTTGTAAGAAATAACTTATGGATTGGATACAATTAAAAATCCCCCGCCTCCCCCTTTTCTCGATGATTGCAAAACCTGATATATAAAAACTGAAAAGAGTTTGCAATCCCTAAAAATTACTGACACTCTTTGGAATTATCTCTCTCTACATTTGTGCATTGTGCATTATCATTTTAGACGTATACTTTATTCTTAAATAAAAACTTTGAGTTTTCGCTCTCCCTTCACCCCGTAAACTAAAAAGGCAAATAGATCACAACAAAATGAAAACTTCAGAGTTTATGCATGGAAAAAACTTAAAACAATAACAAATGTAAGTAAGGAAATTTTATTCACACACCACAAACGAACACAAAAGTTTTGTTACCCAATTTTTTGGAAATTCCACTAGTTCAACCCTTGATAGCTTGGAATTTTTATAAGATTTCTTCTACACATGTTTGAAAAATGGATATGCGTGCTTGAAACATGTTAAAGATGCAAATGACCTACGGATCCAAACCTTTTAAAGAGAATAACAAATGCTCATGAAATTCTCCATTGAATGTGCGGTGGGATATTTACCCGAGTCAAACAAGCCATTATTTTGCCTATTTAGAAAAAGCTGACCTAACAATCATGGGTGATTGTAAAGTGATTTATCTTGCGTAACGGGGTATATTTTTGTATGAAATGACTTATGGATTGGGCTTAGTAAAAAATCAACCGCTTCCCCCTTTTCCCGACGATTGCAAAACCAGATATATGAAAACTAAAAAGAGTTTAAAATCCCTAAAAATTATAGACACTCTTTTGAATTATCTCTCTCTACATTTGTGCATTGTGCATTTCAAATTTAGATGTATACTTTTTACTTAAATCAAAACTTTGAGTTTTCGCTCTCCCTTCACCCCGTAAACAAAAACGGAAAATAGAACAAATCAAAATGAAAATTTTAGAGTTTATGCACGGAAAAAATTTAAGAAAATAACAAATGTAACTAAGGAAATTTTATTCACTAACGAACAAAATTTTTGTTATCCAAGTTTGGGAAATTCCACTTGTTCAACCCTTCATAGCGTGGAATTTTATAACAACGAGATTTCTTTTACACATGTTTTAAAAGTGGATATAGATGCTTGGAACATGTTAAAGATGCAAATGTCCTATGGATCCAAACATTTTAAAGAGAATAACAAACGCTCATTATATTCTCAAGTGAACGTGCAGTGGGATATTTACCTGAGTCAAACAAGCCATTATTTTGCTCATTTACAAAAAGTAGACCTAACAATCATGGATGATAGTAAAGCGATTTATCATGCGTAATGGGCTACATTTTTTTAAGAAAAGACTTATGTATTGGACTCAGTTAAAAATCCCCCACCTCCCCCTTTTCCAGACGATTGCAAAACCTCATACATAAAAACTGAAAAGAGTTTGCAATCTCTAAAACTGACAGATACTCTTTGAAATTATCTCTATCTACATTTGTGCATTGTGCATTTCCATTTTAGATGTATATTTTTTTCTGAAATCAAAACTTTGAGTTTTCGCTCTCCTTTCACCCCGTAAACAAAAAAGGCAAATAGAACACAACAAAATGAAACTTTTAGAGTTTATGCATGGAAAAATTTTTAAAAAAATAACAAATGTAAGTAAGGAAATTTTAATCACACACCACAAACAAACACAAAAGTTTTGTTATCCAAGTTTGGGAAATTCCACTAGTTCAACCCATGTTAGCTTGGAATTTTCTAAGAACGAGATTTCTTCTACACATGTTTAAAAAATGGATATGCATGCTTGAAACATGTTAAAGATGCAAATGACCTATGGATCGAAACTATTTAAAGAGAATAACAAACAATCATTAAATTCTCTAGTGAACATGCGATGGGATATTTACCCGAGTCAATCAAGCCATTATTTTGCCCATTTACAAAAAGTTGACCTAACAATCATGGATAATTATAAAGTTATTTATCATGCGTAACACACTACATTTTTGTACAAAATAACTTATGGATGGGACTCCCTTAATAATCCCTCGCCTCCCCCTTTTCCCGATGATTGCAAAACCTGTTGTATAAAAACTGAAAAGAGTTTGCAATCCCTAAGAATTATAGACACTCTTTGAAATTATCTCTCTCTACATTTGTGCATTGTGCATTTCCATTTAAGATGTATACTTTTTTCTTAAATCAACACTTTGAATTTTCGCTCTCCTTTCATGCCGTAAAAACTTTTAGAGTTTATGCATGGAAAAAATTTAAAACAATAACAAATGTAAGTAAGGAAATTTCATTTACACACCAGAAAACGAACACACAAGTTTTGTTATCCAAGTTTGGGAAATTCCTCTAGTTCAACCCTTGATAGCTTGGAATTTTATAAGAACGAGTTTTCTTCTACACATGTTTTAAAAATGGATATGTATGCTTGAAACATGTTAAAGATGCAAATGACCTATGGAACTAAACCTTTTAAAGAGAACAACAAACGCTCAATAAATTCTTCAGTGAACGTGTGGTGGGATATTTACCCAAGTCAAACAAGACATTATTTTGCCCATTTACAAAAAGCTAACCTAACAATCATGGATGATTGTATAGTGATTTATCATGCGTAACGGGCTATATTTTTTTAAGAAATGACTTATGGATTGGACTCAGTTAAAAATCCCCCCCCCCCTCCCTATTTTCCCGACAATTGCAAAACCTGAAATATAAAAACTGAAAAGAGTTTACAATCCCTATAAATTAAAGACACTTTGTAATTATCTCCCTATACATTTTTGCATTGTGCATTTCCATTTTAGTTGTATAATTTTTTCTTAAATCAAAACTTTGAGTTTTCGCTCTCCCTTCACCCTGTAAATAAAGAAGGCAAATAGATCACAACAAAATGAGAATTTTAGAGTTTGTGCATGGAAAAAATTTAAAACAATAACAAATGTAAGTAAGGAAATTTTATTCACACACCACAAATGAACACAAAAGTTTTGTTATCCAAGTTTAGGAAATTCCACTAGTTCAACCATTGATAGCTTGGAATTTTATAAGAACGAGATTTCTTCTACACATGTTTTAAAAATGGATGCAACACTTGAAACATGCTAAAGATTCAAATGACCTATGGATCCAAACCTTTTAAAGAGAATAACAAACGCTCATTGAATTCTCCAGTGAATGTGCGGTGGGAAATTTACCCAAGTCAAACAAGCCATTATTTTGCCCATTTTCAAAAAGCTGACCTAATAATCATGGATGATTGTAAAGTGATTTATCATGAGTAACGGTCTTCCTTTTTTTCATGAAATGACATATGGATTGGACTCAGTTAAAAATCGCCCGCTTCCCCCTTTTCTCGACGATTGCAAAACCTGATTTAAAAAAACTGAAAAGAGTTTACAATCCCTAAAAATTACAGACACTCTTTGGAATTATCTCTCAATACATTTGTGCATTGTGCATTTCCATTTTAGATGTATACTTTTTTCTTAAATCAAAACTTTCAGTTTTCGCTCTCCTTCACTCCGTAAACAAAAAAGGCAAATAGATCACAACAAAATGAAAATTTTAGAGTTTATGCATTTAAAATTTTTAAAACAATAACAAATGTAAGTAAGGAAATTTTATTCACGCACCACTAACGAACACATAAGGTTTGTGATCCATGTTTCGGAAATTCCACTAGTTCAACCCTTGATAGCTTGGAATTTTATAAGAACGAGATTTCTTCTACACATGTTTTAAAAATGGTTATGCATGCTGAAAACATGTTAAAGATACAAATGACCTATGGATCCAAACCTTTTAAAGAGAATAACAAATGCTCTTTCAATTCTCCAGTGAACATGCGGTGGGATATTTACCCGAGTCAAACAAGCCATTATTTTGCCCATTTACAAAAAGCAGACCTAACAATAATGGATGATTGTAAAGTGATCTATCATGCATAACGGGCAATATTTTTGTAAGAAATGATTTATGGATCGGACTCAGTTAAAAATCCCCCGCCTCCCCCTTTTCCCGACGATTGCAAAACCTGATATATAAAAACTGAAAAGAGTTTACAATTCCTAAAAATTATAGATACTCTTTGGAAAATTCTCTCTTTACCTTTGTGCATTGTGCATTTTCATTTTAGACGTCTACTTTTTCTTAAATCAAAAAATTGACTTTTCGCTGTCCCTTCACCCCGTAAACGAAAAAGGTAAATAGTTCACAACAAAATGAAAATTTTACAGTTCATGCACGGAAAAAATATAAACACTAAAAAATGTAAGTAAGGAAATTTTATTCACACACCACAAACGAACACAAAAGTTTTATTATCCAAGTTTGGGAAATTCCACTAGTTCAACCCTTGATAGCACGTAATTTTATAAAAATGAGATCTCTTCTACACATGTTTTAAAAATGGATATCCATGCTTTAAACATGTTAAAGATGCAAATGACCTATGGATCCAAACCTTTTAAAGAGAGTAACAAACTCTCATTAAATTCTCCAGTGCAAGTGCGGTGGGATATTTACCCGAGTCAAACAAGCCATTATTTTGCCCATTTACAAAAAGTTGACCTAACAATCCTGATTGATTGTCAAGTGATTTATAATGCATAACAGGCTATATTTTTGTAAGACTTGACTTATGGATTGGTCTCAGTTAAAAATCCCCCACCTCCCCGTTTCCTAACAATTGCAAATCTTGATATATAAAAATTGAAAAGAGTTTACAATCCCTAAAAATTACAGACACTCTTTGGAATTATATCTCTCTCTACATTTGTGCATTGTGGATTATCATTTTTTATGTGTACTTTTTTATTAAATCAAAACTTTGAGTTTTCGCTCTCCCTTCACCCCATAAAAAAAAGGCAAATAGATCACAAGAAAATGAAAATTTTAGAGTTTATGAATGAAAAAAATTTAAAACAATAACAAATGTAAGTAAGGAAATTTATTCGCACAGCAAAAACGAACACAAAAGTTTTTGTTATCCAAGTTTGGGAAATTCCTCTAGTTCAACCCTTGATAGCTTTGAATTTTATAAAAACGAGATTTCTTCTACACATGTTTTAAAAAATGGATATGCATGCTTGAAACATGTTAAAGATGCAAATGACCTATGGATCCAAACCTTTCAAAGAGAAGAACAAACACTCATTAAATTCTCCAGTGAACGTGCGGTGGGATATTTTCCTGAGTCAAACAAGCCATTATTTTGCCTATTACAAAAAGCTAACCTAACAATTAAGGATGATTGTCAAGTGATTTATCATGCGTAACGGCCTACATTTTCTAAGAAATGACTAATACATTCGGAGCCAACACTCAGTTAAGAATCCCCCGCCTCCCCTTTTTCGGCGGTTGCAAAATCTGATATTTAAAAACTGAAAAGAGTTTAATATCCCTAAAAATTATAGACACTCTTTGGAAATATGTCTCTCTACATTTGTGCATTGTGCATTTTCATTTTAGATGAATACTTTTTTCTCAAATCAAAACTTTGAGTTTTCGCTCTCCCTTCACCCCGTTTACAAAAATGGAAAAATTTATCCATGGAAAAAATTTAAAACAATAACAAATGTAAGTAAGGAAATTTTATTCACACACCACAAACGAACACAAAAGTTTTGTTATTCAAATTTGGGAAATTCCACTAGTTCAACCCTTGATAGCTTGGAATTTGTTAAGAACTAGATTTCTTCTACACATGTTTTAAAAATGGATATGCATGCTTGAAACATATTAAAGATGCAACCGACCAATGGATCCAAACCTTTTAAAGAGAAAAATAAACGCTCATTAAATTCTCCAGTGAACATGCGGTGGGATATTTACCCGAGTCAACCAACCCATTATTTTGCCCATTTAACAAAAGCTGACCTAAAAATCATGGATGATTGTAAAGTGATTATCATGCGTAACGGGCTATATTTTTGTAAGAAATGACTTACGGATTGGTCTCAGTTAAGAATCCCCAGCCTCCCCTTTTCCTTGCAATTGCAAAACCTGGTATATAAAAACTGAAAAGAGTTTACAATCCCTAAAACTTACAGACAGTTTTTGGAGTTATCTCTCTCTACATTCGTGCATTGTGCATTTCCATTTTAGATGTATACTTTTTTATTAAATCAAAACTTTTAGTTTTCGCTCTCCTTTCACCCCGTAAACAAAAAAGGCAAACAGATCACAACAAAACAAAAATTTTACAGTTTATATGCATGGAAAAAAATTAAAACAATAACAAATGTAACTAAGGAAATTTTATTCACACACCACAAACGAACACAAAAGTTTTTTTATCCAAGTTTGGGAAATTCCACAAGTTCAACCCTTGATAGCTTCGAATTTTATAAGAACGAGATTTCTTCTACACATGTTTTAAAAATGGTTATGCATGCTTTAAACATGTTAAAGATCCAAATGACCTATGGATCCAAACCTTTTAAAGCGAGCAACAAACTCTCATTAAATTCTCCAGTGAAAGAGCGGTGGGATATTTACCCGAGTCAAACAAGACATTATTTTGCCCATTTATAAAAAGCTGACCTAACAATCATGGATGATTGTAAAGTGATTTATCATGCGTAACGGGCTATATTTTTGTAAGAAATGACTTTGGATTGGACTCAGTTAAAAATCCCCCGCCTCCTCCTTTTCCCGATGATTGCAAAACCTGATATATAAAAACTTAAAAGAGTTTTCAATCCCTAAAAATTTTAGATACTCTTTGGAATTATCTCTCTCTACATTTGTACATTGTGCATTTCCATTTTAGATGTATTCTTTTTTCTTAAATCAAAACATTGATTTTTCGCTCTTCTTTCACCCCGTCAACATAAAAGGCAAATAGATCACAAAAAAATGAAAATTTTAGAGTTTATGCATGGAAATAAATTTAAAACAATAAGAAATGTAAGTAAGGAAATTTATTCACTTACCATAAACAAACACAAAATTTTTCTTATCCAAGTTTGGGAAATTCCACTAGTTCAACCCTTGATAGCTTGGAATTTTATAAGAACGAGATTTCTTCTTACACATGTTTTAAAAATGGATATGCATGCTTGAAACATGTTAAAGATGCAAATGACCTATGGATCCAAACCTTTTAAAGAGAATAACAAATGTCATTAAATTCTACAGTGAACGTGCAGTGGGATATTTACTCGAGTCAAACAAGCCATTATTTTGCCCATTTACGAAATGCTGACCTAAAAATCATGGAGGATTGTAAAGTGATTTATCATGTGTAACGGGCTATATTTTTGTAAGAAATGAGTTTAGATTGGACTCAGTTAAAAATCCCCCGCCTCCTCCTTTTCTCGATGATCGCAAAACCTAATATATAAAAACTTAAAAGAGTTTACAATCCCTAAAAATTATAGACACTCTTTGGAATTATCTCTCTATAAATTTTTACATTGTGCATTTCCATTTTAGATGTATACTTTTTTCTTAAATCAAAACTTTGATTTTTGGCTCTTCCTTCAACCCGTCAACATATAAGGCAAATAGATCACAAAAAAATGAAAATTTTAGAGTTTATGCATGGAAAAAAATTTAAAACAATTAGAAATGTTAATAAGGAAATTTTTTTCACTCACCACAAACGAACAAAAAAGTTTTGTTTTCCAAGTTTGGGAAATTCCACTAGTTCAACCCTTGATAGCTTGGAATTTTATAAGAACGAGATTTCTTCTCACACATGTTTTAAAAATGGATATGAATGCTTGAAACATGTTAAAGATGCAAATAACCTAAGGATCCAAACCTTTTAAAGAGAATAATAAATGCTCATTAAATTCTCTAGTGAACGTTCAGTGAGGTATTTACCCGAGTCAATCAACCCATTATTTTGTCCATTTAAGAAAAGCTGACCTAACAATCATGGATGATTGTAAAGTGATTTATCTTGCTTAACGGACTATATTTTTGTAAGAAATGACTTATGGATTTGACTCAGTTAGAAATCTCCCGCCTGCCCCTTTTCCGATGTTTTCAAAACCTGATATATAAAAACTGAAAAGAATTTACAATCCTGAAAAATTACAGACACTCTTTGGAATTATCTCTCTCTACATTTCTGCATTGTGCATTTCCATTTTAGATGTATACTTTTTTCTTAAATCAAAACTTTAAAGAGTTTTCGCTCTCCCTTCGCTCTCCCGCCTCCCCCTTTATCTCATCAACCAAAAAGACAAATTGGTCACAACAAAATTAAAATTTTTGAGCTTATGCATGGAAAAAAATTTTAAAAAACAACAAACGTAAGTAAGGAAATTTTATTCACACACCACAAATGAACACAAAAGGTTTCTTATCCAAGTTTGGGAAATTCCACTAGTTCAACCTTTGATAGCTTTGAATTTTATAAGAACGAGATTTCTTCTACACATGTTTTAAAAATGGATATGCATGCTTGCACATGTTAAAGATGCAAATGACCTAAGGATGCAAACCATTTAAAGACAATATGAAACACTCATTAAATTCTCCTGTGAACGTGCTGTGGGATATTTACCCGAGTCAAACAAGCCATTATTTTGCCCATTTACAAAAAGTTGACCTAACAATCATGGATGATTGTAGAGTGATTTATCATGCGTAACACGCTATTTTTTTTGTAAGAAATAACTTATTGATTGGACTCAGTTAAAAATCCCCGCTTCCACCATTTCCCGACGATTGCAAAACCAAAAATAAAAAAACTTAAAAGAGTTTACAATCCCTAAAAATTACAGAAACTCTTTCGAATTATCTCTCTCTAGTTTTTCCATTGTGCATTTCCATTTTAGATGTATACTTTTTTCTCAAATCAAAACTTTGATTTTTGGCTCATCCTTCATCCCGTCAACATAAAAGGCAAATAGATCAAGACAAAATGAAAATTTTAGAGTTTAAGCATGGAAAAAAATTTAAAACAATTAGAAATTTTAGTAAGGAAATTTTATTCAATCGCCACAAACGAAGAAAAAATGTTTAGTTATCCAAGTTTGGGAAATTCCACTAGTTCAACCCTTGATAGCTTGGAATTTTATAAGAACGAGATTTCTTCTCACACATGTTTTAAAAATGGATATGAATGCTTGAAACATGTTAAAGATGCAAATGAACTAAGGATCCAAACCTTTTAAAGAGAATAATAAACGCTCATTAAATTCTCTAGTGAACGTGCAGTGGGATATTTAGCCGAGTCAATCAACCCACTATTTTGCCCATTTACAAAAAGCCGACCTAACAATCATGGATGATTGTAAAGTGATTTATCTTGCTTAATGGGCTATATTTTTGTAAAAAATGACTTATCGATTGGACTCAGTTAAAAATCTCCCGCCTCTCCCTTTTCCTGATGTTTGCAAAATCTGATATATAAAAACTGAAAAGAATTTACAATCCCAAAAAATTACTGACACCCTTTGGAATTATCTCTCTCTACATTTGTGCATTGTGCATTTCCATTTTAGATATATACTTTTTTTTTAAACCAATACTTTAAAGAGTTTTCGTTCTCCCTTCACTCCGTAAACAAAAATGGCAAATAGGTCACAACAAAATGAAAAATTTAGAGTTTATACATGGAAAAAATTTAAAGCAATAACAAATATAAATAAGGAAATTTTATTCACACATGAGAAACAACCACAAAAGTTTTGTTATCCAAGTTTGGAAAATTCCACTAGTTCAACCCTTGATAGCTTTGAATTTTATAAGAACGAGATTCTCCTACACATGTTTTAAAAATGGATATGCATATTTGAAGCATGTTAAAGATGCAAATGACCTATGGATCCAATCAATTTAAAGAGAATAACAAACGCTCATTAAATTCTCCAGTGAACGTGCGGTGGGATATTTACCCGAGTCAAACAACCCATTATTTTGCCCATTTACAAAAAGTATACCTAAGAATCATGGATGATTGTTACGCGATTTATCATCTGTAACGTGCAATATTTTTGTAAGAAACCCTTGATAGCTTTGAATTTTATAAGAACGAGATTTCTTCTACACATGTTTTAAAAATGGATATGCATATTTGAAGCATGTTAAAGATGCAAATGACCTATGGATCCAAACATTTTAAAGAGAATAACAAACGCTTATTAAATTCTCCGGTGAACGTGCGGTGGGATATTTACCCAAGTCAAACAACCCATTATTTTGCCCATTTACAAAAAGTACACCTAACAATCATGGATGATTGTTACGCGATTTATCATCTGTAACGTGCAATATTTTTGTAAGAAATGACTTATGGATTGGACTCAGTTAACAATCCCCCGCCTCCCCCTTTTCCCGATGATTGAAAAACCTAATGTATAAAAACGTAAAAGAGTTTACAATCCTTAAAAATTACAGACACTCGTTTGAATAATCTCTCTCTACATTTGTGCATTGTGCATTTCTATTTTAGATGTATACTTTTTTCTTAAATCAAAACTTTGAGTTTTCGCTATCCGTTCACCCTGTAAACAAAAAAGGCAAATAGATCACAACAAAATAAAAATTTTACAGTTTATTCTTGGAAAAAATTTAAAACAATAACAAATGTAAGTATGGAAATTTTATTCACACACCACAAACGAATACAAAAGTTTTGGTATCATAGTTGGGGAAATTCAACTTGTTCAACCCTTGATAGCTTTGAATTTTAGAAGAACGAGATTTCTTCTACACACGTTTTAAAAATGGATATGCATGCTTGAAACATGTTAAAGATGCAAATGACCTATCGATTCGAACCTTTTCACGAGAATAACAAACGCTCATTAAATTCTCCAATGAATGTGCGATGGGATATTTTCCCAAGTGAAACAAGCCATTATTTTGCCCATTTACAAAAAGCTGACCTAACTATCATGGATGATTGTAAAGTGATTTATCATGCGCAACGGGCAATATTTTTTCAAGAAATGACTTATGGATTGGACTCAGTTAAAAATCACCTGCCTCCTTTTTTTCCAAATGATTGCAAAACCTGATATATAAAAAATGAAAAGATTTTACAATCCCTAAAAATTACAAACTCTCTTTGGAATTATCTCTCTCTACATTTTCGCATTGTGCATTTCCTTTTTAGATGTATACTTTTTTTTTAAATCAAAACTTTGAGTTTTCGCTCTCCCTTCACCCCGTAAAAAAAAAAGGGAAATAGATCACAACAAAATGAAAATTTTAGAGTTTTTGCATGGAAAAAATTTAAAACAATAACAAATGTAAGTATGGGAATTTTAGTCACACACCACAAACGAACACAAAAGGTTTGTTATCCAAGTTTGGGAAATTCCACTAGTTCAACCCTTGACAGCTTGGAATTTTATAAGAACGAGATTTCTTCTTGCACATGTTTTAAAAATGGATATGCATGTTTGAAACATGTTAAAGATGCAAATGACCTATGGATCCGAACCTATTAAAGAGAATAACAAACGCTCATTAAATTCTCCTGTGAACGTGCAGTGGGATATTTACTCGAGTCACACAAGCAATTATTTTGCCCTTTTACAAAATGCTGACCTAACAATCATGGATGATTGTAAAGTCATATTTCATGTGTAACGGGCTATATTTCTGTAAGAAATGACTTATGGATTGGACTCAGTTAAAAATCCCCCGCCTCCTCGTTTTCCTGATGATTACAAAACCTGATATAAAAAAACTTAAAAGAGTTTACAATCCCTAAAAATTACAGACACCCTTTGGAATTATCTCTCTCTACATTTGTCCATTGTGTATTTCCATTCTAGATGTATACTTTTTTATTAAATCAAAACTTTGATTTTTCGCTCTTCCTTCAACCCGTCAATATAAAAGGCAAATAGATCACAAAAAAATGAAAATTTTAGAGTTTATGCATGGAAAAAAATTTAAAAGAATAAGAAATGTAAGTATGGAAATTTTATTCACTCACCACAAACAAACACAAAAGTTTTGTTATCCAAGTTTGGGAAATTCCACTAGTTCAACCGTTCATAGCTTGGAATTTTATAAGAACGAGATTTCTTCTCACACATGTTTTAAAAATGGATAGGCATGCTCTAAACATGTTAAAGATGCAAATGCCCTATGGATCCAAACCTTTTAAAGGGAATAAAAAACGCTCATTAAATTCTCCAGTGAACGTGCAGTGGGATATTTACCCGAGTCAATCAACCCATTATTTTGCCCATTTACAAAAAGTTGACCTAACAATCATGGATGATTGTAGAGTGATTATCTTGCATAACGGGCTATAGTTTTGTAAGAAATGACTTATGGATTGGACTCAGTTAAAAATTTCCTGCCTCCCCCTTTTCCCGATGTTTGCAAAACCTGATATATAAAAATTGAAAAGAGTTCACAATCCCGAAAAATTACAGGCACTCTTTGGAATTATCTCTCTCTACATTTGTGCATTGTGCATTTCCATTTTAGATATACACTTTTTTCCCAAATCAAAACTTTGATTTTCCGCTTTCCCTTTACCTCGTCAACCAAAAAGACAAATAGGTCACAACAAAATTAAAATTTTAGAGTTTATGCATGGAAGAAAATTTAAAACAATAACAAATATAATTAAGGAAATTTTATTCACATACCACAAACGAACACAAATGGTTTGTTATCCAAGTTTGGGAAATTCCACTAGTTCAACCCTTGATAGCTTTGAATTTTATAAGAACGAGATTTATTCTACACATGTTTTAAAAATGGATATGCATGCTTGACACATGTTGAAGATGCAAATGACCTATGGATGCAAACCTTTTAAAGTGAATAAAAAACGCTCATTAAATTCTCCAGTGAACATGCAGTGGAATATTTACCCGAGTCAAACAAGACATTAATTTTCCCATTTAAAAAAAGCTAACCAAACAATCATGGATAATTGTAGAGTGATTTATCATGCGTAACGGGCTATATTTTTGTAAAAAATTACTTATGGATTGGACTCAGTTAAAAATCCCCCGCCTCTGCCTTTTCTAAACGATTGCAAAACCTAAAATCTAAAAACAGAAAAGATTTTACAATCCCTAAAAATTACAGACACTCTTTGGAATTATCTCTCTCTACATTTGTGCATTGTGCATTTCCATTTCAGATGTATACTTTTTTTTTAAATCAAAACTTTGAGTTTTCGCTCTCCCTGCACTCCGTAAACAAAAAAGGCAAATAGATCAGAACATAATGAAAATTTTAAAGTTTATGCATGGAAAAAATTTAAAACAACAACAAATTTAAATAAGGAAATTTTATTCACACACCACAAACAAATAGAGTAGTTTTGTTATCCATGTTTGGAAAATTCCACTAGTTCAACCCTTAATAGCTTTGAATTTTATAAGAACGAGATTTCTTCTACACATGTTTTAAAAAGGGATATGCAAGCTTCAAACATGTTAAAGATGGAAATGACCTATGGATCCAAACCTTTTAAAGAGCATAACAAACGCTCATTAAATTCTCTAGTGATCGAGCGGTGGGATATTTACCCGAGTCAAAAAACCCATTATTTTGCCCATTTACAAAAAGTTGACCTAACATTCATGGATGATTGTAAAGTGATTTATCATGCGTAATGGGCAATATTTTTGTAAGAAATGAATTATGGATTGGACTCAGTTAACAATCCCCTGCCTCCCCCTTTTCCCGACATTTACAAAACCTAATATATGAAAACATAAAAGAGCTTACAATCCTTAAAAATTACAGACTCGCTTTTGAATTATCTCTCTCTACATTTGTGCATTGTGCATTTCCATTTTAGATGTATATTTTTTTCTTAAATCAAAACTTTGAATTTTCGCTCTCCCTTCACCCTATAAAAAAAAGTCAAACAGATCACAACAAAACGAAAATTTTACATTTTATGCTTGGAAAAAATTTAAATCAATAACAAATGTATGGAAGGAAATTTTATTCACACACCACAAACGAACACAAAAGTTTTGTTATCCAAGTTTGGGAAATTCCACTAGTTCAACCCTTCATAGCTAGGAATTTTATAAGAACGAGATTTCTTCTACACATGTTTTAAAATTTGATATGCATGCTTGAAACATGTTAAAGCTGCAAATGACCTATGGAACCAAACCTTTTAAAGAGATAACAAACGCTCATTAAATTCTCGAGTGAATGTGCAGATATTTACCCAAGACAAACAAGCCATTAATTTGCCTATTTACAAAAAGTTGACCTAACAATCATGGATGATTGTAAAGTGATTTATCATGCGTAACGTTCAATATTTTTTTAAGAAGTGACTTATGGATTGGATTCAGTGAAAAATCCCCCTCCTCCCCCTTTTCCTGACGATTGCAAAACCTAATATATTAAAACTGAAAAGAGTGTAGAATCCCAAAAAATTACAGACACTCTTTGGAGTTATCTCTCTCTACATTTGTGCATTGTGCATTTCCATTTTAGATGTATACTTTTTTCTTAAATAAAAACTTTGATTTTCCGCTTTCGCTTTGCCTCGTCAACCAAAAAGACAAATATGTCACAACAAAATTAAAATTTTAGAGTTTATGCATGAAAAAAAATTTAAAACAATAACAAATGTAAGTAAGGAAATTTTATTCAGATTCCACAAACGAACGCAAACGGTTTGTTATCCAAGTTTGGGAAATTCCACTAGTTCAACCCTTGATAGCTTTGAATTTTATAAGAATGAGATTTATTCTACACATGTTTTAAAAATGGATATGCATGCTTGAAAGATGTTAAAGATGCAAATGGCCTATGGATGCAAACCTTTGAAAGAGAATAACAAATGCTCATTAAATTCTCCAGTGAACATGCGGTGGGATATTTACCTGAGTCAAACAAGCCATTATTTTTTCCATTTAAAAAAGCTGACCTAACAGTCATGGATGATTGTCGAGTGATTTATCATGCGTAACGGGCAATATTTTTGTAATAAATTACTTATGGATTGGACTCTGTTAAAAACCCCCCGCCTCCCCCTTTTCTAAACGATTGCAAAACCTGATATATAAAAACTGAAAAGATTTTACAATCCCTAAAAATTACAGACACTCTTTGGAATTATCTCTCTCTACATTTTTCCATTGTGCATTTCCATTTTAGATGTACACTTTTTTCTTAAATCAAAACTTTGAGTTTTCGCTCTCCCTTCATTCCGTAAACAAAAAATGAAAATGGATCACAACAAAATTAAAATTTTAGAGTTGATGCATAGAAATTTTTTTAAATAATAAAAAATTTAAATAAGATAATTTTATTCACCCACCACTAACAAACAGAAAAGTTTTGTGATCCATGTTTGGAAAATTCCACTAGTTCAACCCTTGATAGCTTTGAATTTTATAAGAATGAGATTTCTTCTACACATGTTTTAAAAATGGATATGCATGCTTGAAACAAGTTAAAGATGCAAATGACCTATGGATCCAAACCTTTTAAAGAAAATAACAAACGCTCATTAAATTCTCCAGCGAACATGCGGTGGGATATTTACCCGAGTCAAACAACCCATTATTTTGCCCATTTACAAAAAGCTGACCTAACAAGCATGGATGATTATAAAGTGATTTATCATGCGTAACGGGCTATATTTTTGTAAGAAATGACTTATGGATTGGACTAAGTTAACAATCCCCCGCTTCCCCCTTTTCCCGACGATTGCAAACCCTAATATATAAAAACATAAAAGAGATTACAATCCTTAAAAATTACAGAATCTCTTTTGAATTATCTCTCTCTACATTTGTGCATTGTGCATTTCCATTTTAGAAGTATAGTTTTTTCTTAAATCAAAACTTTGAGTTTTCGCTCTCCCTTCACCCTGTAAAAAAAAAGTCAAACAGATCACAACAAAATGAAAATTTTTCAGTTTATGCTTGGAAAAAATTTAAAACAATAGAAAATGTAAGTATGGAAATTTTATTCACACACCACAAACGAACACAAAAGTTTTGTTATCCAAGTTTGGGAAATTCCACTAGTTCAACCCTTGATAGCTTGGAATTTTATAAGAACGAGATTTCTTCTACACATGTTTTAAAAATGGATATGCATGCTTGAAACATGTTAAAGGTGAAAATGACCTATGGATCCAAACCTTTTAAAGAGAATAACAAACGCTCATTAAATTCACTAGTGAACGTGCAGTGGGATATTTACCCAAGACAAACATGCCATTATTTTTCCTATTTACAAAAAGCTGACCTACCAATCATGGATGTTTGTAAAGTGATTTATCATGTGTAACGGGCAATATGTTTTTTAAGAAATGACTTATGGATTGGACTCAGTTAAAAATCCCCCGCCTCCCCCTTTTCCCGACGATTGCAAAACCTAATATATAAAAACTGAAAAGAGTTTACAATCCCTAAAAATTATAGACACTCTTTGGAATTATCTCTCTCTACATTTGTGCATTGTGCATTTCCATTTTAGATGTATATTTTTTTCTTAAATCAAAACTTTGAGTTTTCGCTCTCACTTCACCCATAAACAAAAAAGGCAAATAGATCACAACAAAATGAAAATTTTACAGTTCAAGCATAGATAAAATTTTAAAATATAATAAATTTTAAGTAAGGAAATTTTATTCACACACCACAAATGAACACAAAATTTTTTTTATCCAAGTTTAGGAAATTCCACTAGTTCAACCCTTGGTAGCTTAAAATTTAATAAGAACGAGATTTCTTCTACACTTGTTTTAATAATGGATATGCATGCTTGAAACATGTTAAAGATGCAAATGACCTATGGATCCAAAGCTTTTTAAGAGAATAACAAACGCTCATTAAATTCTTCAGTGAACGTGCAGTGGAAAATTTACCCGAGTCAAACAAGCCATTATTTTGCCCATTTACAAAAAGCTGATGTAACAATCATGGATGATTTTAAAGTGATTTATTTTCCGTAACGGGCTATATTTTTTTAAGAAATGACTTACGGATTGGACTCAGTTAAAATTACCCGGCCTCCCCCTTTTCCCGATGATTGCAAAACCTGATATATAAAATCTGAAAAGAGTTTACAATCCCTAAAAATTACAGACACTCTTTCGAATTATGTCTCTCTATATTTGTGCGTTGTGCATTTCCATTTTAGGTGTATAGTTTTTTCTTAAATCAAAACTTTAATTTTTTGCTTTCCCTTTTCCCCGTCAACTAAATTGGCAAATAGATCACAACAAAATGAAAATTTTAGAGTTTATACATGGAAAAAAATTTAAAACAATAACAAATGTAAGTATGGAACGTTTATTCACACACCACAAATGAACACAAAAGGTGTGTTATCCATGTTTGGGAAATTCCACTAGTTTAACCATTGATAGCTTAAAATTTTATTAGAACGAGATTTCTTCTACACATATTTGAAAAATGGATATGCAAGCTTGACACATGTTAAAGATGCAAATGACCTATGGATCTAAACCTTTTAAAGAGAATAAAAAATGCTCATTAAATTCTCCAATGAAAGCGGTGGGATATTTACCCGAGTCAAACAAGCCATTATTCTATTTACAAAAAGCTGACCTAACAATCATGGATGATTGTAGAGTAATTTTTCAAGCGTAACGGGCTATATTTTTGTAAGAAATAACTTATGGATTGGACTCAATTGAAAATCCCCTGCCTCCCCTTTTTCCAAATGATTGCAAAACCTGATATATAAAAACTGAAAAGATTTTACAATCCCTAAAAATTACAGACACTCTTTGGAATTATCTCTCTCTACATTTGTGCATTGTGCATTTCCATTTTAGATGTAGACTTTTTTCTTAAATCAAAACTTTGAGTTTTCCCTCTCCCTTCACCCCATAAACAAAAAAGGCAAATAGATCACAACAAAATGAAAATTTTAGAGTTTATGCATGCAAAAAATTTAAAACAATAACCAATGTAAGTAAGGAAATTTTATTCACACTCCACAAATGAACACGAAAGTTTTATTATCCAAGTTTGGGAAATTCAACTAGTACAACCCTTGATAGCTTTGAATTTTATAAGAACTATATTTCTTCTACACATGTTTTAAAAATGGATAAGCAAGCTTGAAACATGTTAAAAATACAAATGACCTATGGATCCAAACCTTTTAAAGAGAATAAAAAACGCTCATTAAATTCTCCAATGAACATGCGGTGGCATATTTACCCGAGTCAAACAAGCCATTATTTTGCCCATTTACAAAAAGCTGACCTAACAATCATGGATGATTGTAAACTGATTTATCATGCGTAACAAGCAATATTTTTGTAAGAAATCACTTATGGATTCGACTCAGTTAAAAATCCCCCGCCTCCCCCTTTTCCCGATGATTGCAAAACCTGATATGTAAAAATTACAAAGAGTTTACAATCCCTAAAAATTACAGACACTGTTTGGAATTATCTCTATCTACATTTTTACATTATGCATTTCCTTTTTAGATGTATACTTTTTTCTTCAATCAAAACTTTGATTTTTCGCTCTCCCTTCACCCCGTCTACCAAAAAGGCAAATAGATCACAAAAAAATGAAAATTTAGAGTTTATGCAAGGAGAAAATTTTGAAACATTAACAAATGTAAGTAAGGAAATTTTAATCACTCACCACAAACAAACACAAAAGTTTTGTTATCCAAGTTTGGGAAATTCCACTAGTCCAACCCTTGACAACTTGGAATTTTATAAGAACGCGATTTCTTATACACATGTTTTAAAAATGGATATGCATGCTTGAAACATGTTCAAGATGCAAATGACCTATGGATCCAAACCTTTTAAAGAGAAGAACAAATGCTCAATAAATTTTTTGGTGAACGTGCGTTGGGATAAATACCCGAGTCAAACTAGCCATTATTTTGCCCATTTACAAAAAGCTGACCTAACAATCATGGATGATTGTAAAGTGATTTATCATGCATAACGGGCTATATTTTTTTAAGAAATGACATATGGATTGGACTCAGTTAAAAATCCCGCTCCTCCCCCTTTTCCCGATGATTGCAAAACCTGATATATAAAAACTAAAAAGAGTTTACAATCCCTTAAAATTACAGACACTCTTTAGAATTATCACACTTAAAATTCGTGCATTGTGCATTTCCATTTTAGATGTATAATTTTTTCTTAAATCAAAACTTTGATTTTTTGCTCTCCCTTTACCCTGTCAACCAAAAAGGCAAAAAGATCACAACAAAATGAAAAGTTTAGAGTTTATGCATAGAAAAATTTTTAAAACAATAAAAAATGTAAGGAAATTCTATTCGCACACCACAAATGAACACAAAAGTTTTGTTATCCAAGTTTGGGACATTCCACTAGTTCAACCCTTGATAGCTTGGAATTTTATAAGAACGAGATTTCTTCTACACATGTTTTAAAATTGGATATGCATGCTTGAAACATGTTAAAGATGCAAATGACCTATGGATCCAAACCTTTTAATGAGAATAACAAACACTCATTAAATTCTCCAGTGAACGTGCGGTGGGATATTTCTCCGAGTCCAAGAAGCCATTATTTTGCCCATTTACAAAAGCTGACCTAACAATCATGGATGATTGTAAATTGATTTATCATGCTTAACGGGCAATATTTTTGTAAGAAAAGACATATAGATTGGACTCAGTTAAAAATCCCCCGCCACCCCCTTTTCCCTATGAATGCAAAACCTGATATATAAAAACTGAAAAGAGTACAAGCCCTAAAAATTACAGACACTCTTTCGAATTATCTCTCGTTACATTTGTGCATTGTGCATTTCCATTTTAGATGTATACTTTTTTCTTCAATCAAAACTTTGAGTTCTCGCTCTCCCTTTACCCCATAAAGAAAAAAGGCAAATTGATCACAACAAAATGAAAATTTTACAGTTTATGCATGGAAAAAATTTAAAACAATAACAAATGGAAGTAAGGAAATTTTATTCACACACTGCAAACGAACACAAAAGTTTTGTTATCCAAGTTTGGGAAATTCCACTAGTTCAACCCTTGATTGCATGGAATTTTATAAGAACGAGATCTCTTCTACACATGTTTTAAAAATGGATATGCATGCTTGAAACATGTTAAAAATGCAAATAACCTATGGATCCAAACCTTTTAAAGAGAATAACAAACGCTCATTAAATTCTCCAGTGAACTTGCGGTGGGATATTTACCCAAGTCAAACAAGCCATTATTTGGCCCATTTAAAAAATGCTGACCTAACAATCATGGATGATTGTAAAGTGATTTATCATGCGTAACGGGTTATATTTTTGTAAGAAATGACTTATGGGTAGGACTCAGTTAATAATCCCCTGCCTCCCCTTTTTCCCTACGACTGCAAAACCTGATATATAAAAATTTCAAAGAGTTTACAATCCCTATAAATTACAGACACTCTTCGGAATTATCTCTCGCTACATTTGTGCATTGTGCATTTCCATTTTAGATGTATACTTTTTTCTTCAATCAAAACTTTGAGTTCTCGCTCTCCCTTCACCCCGTGAAGAAAAAAGGCAAATTGATCATAACAAAATGAAAATTTTACATTTTATGCATGGAAAAAATTTAAAACAATAACGAATGGATGTAAGGAAATTTTATTCACACACTGCAAAGGAACACAAAAGTTTTGTTTTCCAAGTTTGGGAAATTCAAGTAGTTCAACCCTTGATAGCATGGAATTTTATAAGATCTCTTCTACACATGTTTTAAAAATGGATATGCATGCTTGTGTTAAAGATGCAAATGACCTATGGATCCAAACCTTTTAAAGAGAATAACAAACGCTCATTTAATTCTCCATTGAACATGCGGTGGGATGTTTACCATAGTCAAACAAGCCATTATTTTTCCCATATACAAAAAGCTGACCTAACAGTCATGGATGATTGTCAAGTGATTTATCATGCGTAACGGGCTATATTTTTTTAAGAAATGACTTATGGATTGGACTCAGTTAAAAATCCCCCGCCTCCCTCTTTTCCCGATGATTGTAAAAGCTGATATATAAATCCTGAAAAGAGTTTTAATATCCCTAAAAATTATAGACACTCTTTGGAATTATCTCTCTTTACATTTTTGCATTGTGCATTTCCATTTTAGATGTATACTTTTTTCTTAAATCAAAACTTTGAGTTTTCGCTCTCCCTTAACCCCGTAAACAAAAAAGGCAAATAGATCACAACAAAATGAAAATTTTAGAGTTTATGCATGGATAAAATTTAAAACAATAAAAAATGTAAGTAAGGAAATTTTATTCACACACTACAAATGAACACAAAAGTTTTTTTATCAGAGTTTGGGAAATTCAACTAGTTCAACCCTTGATAGCTTTGAATTTTATAAGAACGAGATTTCTTCTACACATGTTTTAAAAATGGATATGCATGTTTGAAACATGTTAAAGATGCAAATGACTTATGGATCCAAACCTTTTAAAGAGAATAACAAACGCTAATTAAATTCTCCAGTGAACGTGTGGTGGAAAATTTACCCAAGTTAAACAAGCCATTATTTCGCCCATTTAAAAAAAGCTGACCTAACAATCTTGGATGATTGTAAACTGACTTATCATGCGTAACGGGCTATATTTTTGTAAGAAATAATTTATGGATTGGATTAAGTTAAAAATCCCCCGCCTCCCCCTTTTCTCGATGATTGTAAAAGCTGATATATAAAACCTGAAAAGAGTTTTAATATCCCTAAAAATTATAGACACTCTTTGGAATTATCTCTCTCTACATTTTTGCATTATGCATTTCCATTTTAGATGTATACTTTTTTCTTAAATCAAATCTTTGATTTTTCGCTCTCCCTTCACCCCGTCAACCAAAAAGGCAAATAGATCACAACAAAATGAAAATTTTAGAGTATATGTATGGAAAAAAATTTAGAACAATAAAAAATGTAAGTAAGGTAATTTTATTCACACACCACAAACGAACACAAAAATTTTGTTATCCAAGTTTGGGAAATTCCACAAGTTCAACCCTTGATAGCTCGGAATTTTATAAGAATGAGATTTCTTCTACACATGTTTTAAAAATGGATATGCTTGCTTGAAACATGTTAAAGATGCAAATGACCTATGGATCCAAACCTTTGAAAGAGAATAAAAAACGCTCTTTAAATTCTCTAGTGAACGTATGGTGGGATATTTAACCGAGTCAACCTAGCCATTATTTTGCCCATTTACAAAAATCTTGCCTAACAATCATGGATGATTGTAAAGTGATTTATCATGCGTAACAGGCTATATTTTTGTAAGAAATGACTTATGAATTGGACTTAGTTGAAAATCCCCTGCCTCCTCCTTTTCCCGATGATTTCAAAACCTGAAATATAAAAAATTAAAAGAGTTTACAATCCCTAGAAATTACAGACACTCTTTGGAATTATCTCTCTCGACATTTGTGCATTGTGTATTTCCATTTTAGATGTATACTTTTTTCTTAGATAAAAATTTTGATTTTTCGCTCTGCCTTCACCCCGTCAACCAAAATGGCAAATAGATCACAACAAAATAAAAATTTTAGAGTTTATGCATGGAAAAAACTTTAAAACAATAACAAATGTAAGTTACAAAATTTTATTCACTCACCACAAACGAACACAAAAGTTTTGTTATCCAAGTTTGGGAAATTCCACTAGTTCAACCCTTGATAGCTTGGAATTTTATAAGAACAAGATTTCTTGTTACACATGTTTTAAAAATGGATATGCATACTTGAAACATTTTAAAGATGAAAATGACCTATGGATCTAGACCTTTTAAAGAGAATAACAAACACTCATTAAATTCTGTAGTGAACGTGCGGTGGGATATTTTCCTGAGTCAAACAAGCCATTATTTTTCCCATGTGCAAAAAGCTGACCTAACAATCAAAGATGATTGTAAAGTGATTTATCAAGCTTAACAGGCAATATTTTCGTAAGAAATAACTAATGGATTGGACTCAGTTAAACATCCCCCGCCTACCCCTTATCAAAACGATTGAAAAACCTAATATATAAAAACTGAAAAGAGTTTACAATCCCTAAAAATTATAGACACTCTTTGGAATTATCTCTCTTCATTTGTGCATTGTGCATTTCCATTATTGATGTATACGTTTTTCTTAAATCAAAACTTTGGGATTTCGCTCTCACTTCATCCTGTAAAAAAAAGGCAAATAGCTCACAACAAAATGAAAATTTTAGAGTTTATGCTTGGAAAAAATTTAAAATAATAACAAATGTAGTAAGGAAATTTTATTCACACACCACAAACGAACACAAAAGTTTTGTTATCCAAGTTTGGGAAATTCCACTAGTTCAACCCTTGATAGCTTGAAATTTTATAAGAACGAGATTTCTTCTACACATGTTTTAAATATGGATATGCATGCATGAACCATGTTAAAGAAGCAAATGACCTATGGATCCAAACCTTTTAAAGAGAATAACAAACGCTCATTAAATTCTCCAGTGAACGTGCGGTGGGATATTTACCCAAACAACCCATTATTTTGCCCATTTACAAAAAGCTGACATAACAATCATGGATGATTCTATAGTGATTTATCATGCCTAACGGGCTATATTTCTATAAGAAATGACTTATGGATTGGGAGTCAACACTCAGTTAAAAATCCCATGCCTCCTCTTTTCCCGATGATTGCAAAACCTGATATATAAAAACCTAAATGAGTTTACAATCCCTAAAAATTACAGACACTCTTCGGAATTATCTCTCTCTACATTTGTGCATTGTGAATTTCTATTTTAGATGTATACGTTTTTCTTAAATCAAAACTTTGAGTTTTCGCATTGCCTTCACCCTGTAAACAAAAAAGGCAAATAGATCACAACAAATTGAAAATTTTAGAGTTTATGCATAGAAAAAATTAAAACAATAACAACTTTATTTAAGAAATTTTATTCACGCATCACAAATGAACACAAAAATTTGTTATCCAAGTTTAGGAAATTCCACTAGTTCCAGCCTTGATAGCTTTGAATTTTATAAGAACGAGATTTCTTCTACACATGTTATAAAAATGGATATGCGTGCTTGAAACATGTTAAAGATGCAAATGACCTATGGATCTAAACCTTTTAAAGAGAATAACAAACGCTCATTAAATTCTCCAGTGAACGTGCGGTGGGATATTTACTCGAGTCAAACAAGCCATTATTTTTCCCATTTACAAAAAGCATACCTAACAATCATGGATGATTGTAAAGTGATTTATCTTGCGTAAAAGGCTATATTTCTGTAAGCATTGACTTATGGATAGGAAGTCAACACTCACTTAAAAATCCCCTTTTCCCGACGACTGCAAAACCCAATATGTAAAAACTAAAAAGAGTTTACAATCCCTAAAAATTACAGACACTCTTTGGAAATACCTGTCTCTACATTTGTGCATTGTGCATTTCTAGTTTAGATGTATACGTTTTTCATTAATCAAAACTTTGAGTTTTCGCTCTCACTACACCCCGTAAAAAAAAAGGCAAATAGCTCACAAAAAAATGAAAATTTTAGAGTTTATGCTTGGAAAAATTTTAAAAAAATAACAAATGTAGTAAGGCAATTTTATTCACCCACCACAAACGAACACAAAAGTTTTGTTATCCAAGTTTGGGAAATTCCACTAGTTCAACCCTTGATAGCATGGAATTTTATAAGAATGAGATTTTGTCTACACATGTTTTAAAAATGGATACGCATGCTTGAAACATGTTAAAGATGCAAATTACCTATGGATCCAAACCATTTAAAGAGAATAAAAAACGCTCATTAATATCTCCAGTGAACGTGCAGTGGGATATTTACCTGAGTCAAACAAGCCATTATTTTGCCCATTTAGAAAAAGCTGACCTAACAATCATGGATCATTGTAAAGTGATTTATCATGCGTAACGAGCTATATTTTTGTAAGAGATGACTTATGGACTGGGAGTCAGCACTCAGTTAAAAATCCCCTGCCTCCCCCTTTTCCCGACGATTGCAAAACATGATATAAAAAAATAGAAAAGAGTTTACAATCCAAAAAAATTACATACACACTTTGGAATTATATCTCTCTACATTTGTGCTTTGCGCATTTCCATTTTAGATGTATACTTTTTTCTTCAATCAAAACTTTTTGATTTTTTGCTCTCCCTTCACCCAGTAAACAAAAAAGACCAATAGATCACAGCCAATTGAAAATATTAGAGTTTATGCTTGGAAATAATATAAAACAATAACAAATTTAAGTAAGGAAATTTTATTCATACACCACAAAGGTACACAAAAGTTTTGTTATCCAAGTTTGGGAAATTCCACTAGTTCAACCCTTGATAGCTTGGAATTTTATAAGAACGAGATTTCTTCTACACATGTTTTAAAAATGGATATGCATGCTTGAAACATGTTAAAGATGCAAATGACCTATGGATCCAAAACTTTTAAAGAGAATAACAAATGCTCATTAAATTCTCCAGTGAACGTGCGGTGGGATATTTACCCGAGTCAAACAAGCCATTATTTTCCCATTTACAAAAAGATGACCTAACAATCATGGATTATTGTAAAGTGATTTATCATGCGTAACTGGCTATATTTTTGCAAGAAATGACTTATGGATTGGGAGTTAACACTCAGTTAAAAATCGCCAGCCTCCCCCTTTTCCTGGCAATTACAAAACCAGATATTTAAAAACTGTAAAGAGTTTACAATCCCTAAAAATTACAGACACTCTTTGGAATTATCTATCTCTACATTTGTTCATTATGCATTTCTATTTCAGATGTATACTTTTTTCTTAAATCAAAACTTTGAGTTTTCTCCCTCCCTAAAAATTACAGACACTCTTTGGAATTATCTCTCTCTACATTTGTGCGTTGTGCATTTCTATTTCAGATGTATACTTTTTTCTTAAATCAAAACTTCGAGTTTTCGCTCTCCCTTCACCCCTTAAAGAAAAAAGGTAAATAGATCACAGCAAAATGAAAATTTTAGAGTTTATGCATGGAAAAAATTTAAAACAATAACAAATATATGTAAGGAAATTTTATTCATACACAAGAAATGAATACAAAAGTTTTGTTATCCAAGTTTTGGAAATTCCACATGTTCAATCCTTTATAGCTTGGATTTTTATTAGAACGAGATTTCTTCTACAAATGTATTAAAAAGGGATATGCATGCTTGAAACATGTTAAAGATGCAAATGACCTATGGATCCAAACCTTTTAAAGAGAATAACAAATGCTCATTAAATTCTCGAGTGAACGTGCGGTGGGATATTTACCCGAGTCATACAAGCACCTATTTTGCCCATTTACAAAATGTTGACCTAACAATCATAAATGATTGTAAAGTGATTTATCATGCATAACGGGCTATATTTCTGTAAGAAATGATGTATGGATTTGGTGTCAACACTCATTTAAAAATCCCCCGCCTCCCCCTTTTCCCGACAATAGCAAAACTTGATATATAAAAACTAAAAAAAGTTTACAATCCCTAAAAATTACAGACACACTTTGGAATTATCTCTCTCTACATTTGTGCATTGTGCTTTTCCATTATAGATGTATACGTTTTTCTTAAATCAAAACTTTGAGTTTTCGCTCTCCCTTCACCCTGTAAACAAAAAAGGCAAATAGATCACAACAAATTGAAAATTTTTGACTTTATGCATGGAAAAAATTTAAAACAATAACAAATGTAGTAAGGAAATTTTATTCACACAAAACAAACGAACACAAAGTTTTTTTATCCAAGTTTACTAAATTCCACTAGTTCAACACTTGATATCTTGGAATTATTTACGAACGAGATTTCTTCTACACGTGTTTTAAAAATGGAGATGCATGCGTGAAACATGTTAAAGATGCAAATGAGCTATGGATCCAAACCTTTTAAAGACAATAACAAATGCTCATTAAATTCTCCAATGAATGTACAGTGGGATATTTACCCGAGTCAAACTAGCCTTTCTTTTGCCCATTTACAAAAAGCTGACATAACAATCGTGGATGATAGTAAAGTGATTTATCATGCATAACGGGCTATATTTTAGTAAGAAATGACTTATGGATTGGGAGTCAACACTCAATTCAAAATTCCCCACCTCCCCCTTTTCCGGATGATTGTGAAATCTAATATATAAAAACTGAAAAGAGTTTACAATCCCTAAAAATTATAGACACTCTTTGGAATTATCTCTCTCAACATTTGTGCATTTTGCATTTCCATTTTAGATATATACTTTTTTCTTAAATCGAAACTTTGAGTTTTCGCTCTCCCTTCACCCCGTAAACAAAAAAGGCAAATAGATCACAACAAAATGAAAATTTTGGAGTTTATGCAAGGAAAAAATTTAAAATAATAACAAATGTAAGTAAGGAAATTTTATTCGGACACCACAAATGAACACAAAAGTTTTGTGTTCCAAGTTTGGGATATTCCACAAGTTCAACCCTGATAGCTTGGAATTTTATAAGAACGAGATTTCTTCTACACATGTTATAAAAAAGGGTATTCATGCATGAAACATGTTCAAGAAGCAAATGACCTATGGATCCAAACCTTTTAAAGATAATAATAAACGCTCATTAAATTCTCTAGTGAACGTGCGGTGGGATATTTACCCGAGTCAAACAAGCCATTATTTTGCCCACTTACAAAAAGTTGACCTAAAAATCATGGATGATTGTAAAGTGATTTATCATGCATAATGGGCTATATTTATGTAAGAAATGACTTATGGATTGGGAGTCAACACTCAGTTAAAAATCCCATGCCTCCCCCTTTTCCCAATGATTGCAAAACCTGATATATAAAAACTGACAAGATTTTACAATCCCTAAAAATTACAGACACTCTTTGGAATTATCTCTCTCTACATTTGTGCATTGTGCATTTCCATTTTAGATGTATACTTTTTTCTTAAATCGAAACTTTGAGTTTTCGCTCTCCCTTCACCCCGTAAACAAAAAAGGCAAATAGATCACAACAAAATGAAAATTATAGAGTTTATGCATGGAAAAAATTTAAAACAATAACAAATGTAAGTAAGGAAATTTTATTCAGACACCACAAACGAACACAAAATTTTTGTGTTCCAAGTTTGGGAAATTCCACAAGTTCAACCCTTGATTGCTTGGAATTTTATAAAAACGAGATTTCTTCTACACATGTTTTAAATATGGATATGCTTGCATGAAACATGTTAAAGAAGCAAATGACCTATGGATCCAAACCTTTTAAAGAGAATAACAAACGCTCATTAAATTCTTCAGTGAACGTGCGGTGGGATATTTACCCGAGTCAAACATGCTATTATTTTGCCCATTTACAAAAAGCTGACCTAACAATCATGGATGATTGTAAAGTGATTTATCATGTGTAACGGGCTATATTTCTATAAGAACTGACTTATGGATTGGGAGTCAACACTCAGTTAAAAATACCATGCCTCCCCTTTTCCCGATGATTGCAAAACCTGATATATAAAAGCTGAAAAGAGTTTACAATACCTAAAAATTATAGACATTGTTTGTAATTTTCTCTCTCTAAATTTGTACATTGTGCATTTCCATTTTAGACGTATACATTTTTCTTAAATCAAAACTTTGAGTTTTCACTCTTCCATCACCCCGTAAAAAAAAGGCAAATAGATCACAACAAAATTAAAATTTTAGAGTTTATGCTTGGAAAAAATTTAAAACAATAAAAAATGTAAGTAAACAAATTTTACTCACACACCACAATCGAACACAAAAGTTTGTTATCCAAGTTTGGGAAATTCCACTAGTTCAACCCTTGATAGCTTGGAATTTTCGTAGAACGAGATTTCGTCCACACATGTTTTAAAAAAACATATCCATTCATGAAACATGTTAAAGATGCAAATGACCTATGGATCCAAAATTTTTAAAGAGAATAACAAACGCTCATTAAATTCTCCAGTGAACGTGCAGTGGGATATTTACCCGAGACAAACTAGCCTTTATTTTGCCCATTTAAAAAAAGGTGACCTAACAATAATGGATGATTGTAAAGTGATTTATCATGCATAACGGGCTATATTTCTATAAGAAATGACTTATGGATTGGGAGTCAACACTCAGTTTAAAATCCCCCGCCTCCCCCTTTTCCAACAATTGCAAAACCTGTTATATAAAACTGAAAAGAGGTTACAATCCCTTAAAATTACAGACACTCTTTGGAGTTATCTCTCTCTAAATATGTGCATTTTGAATTTCCATTTTAGATGTATATGTTTTTCTTAAATCAAACCTTTGAGTTTTCGATCTCCCACCACCCCGTAAACAAAAAAGGCAAATATATCACAACAAAATGAAAATTTTTGAGTTTATGCATGGAAAAAATTTGAAACAATAACAAATGTAGTAAGGAAATTTTATTCACACACCAAAAACGTACACAAAAGTTTTGTTATCCTTGATTAAGAAATTCCACTAGATCAACCCTTGATAGCTTGGAATTTTATAACAATGAGATTTCTTCTACACATGTTTTAAAAATGGATATGCATGCTTGAAACATCTTAAAGATGCAATTGACTTATGGATCCAAACCTTTTAAAGAGAATAACAAGCGCTCATTAAATTCTACAGTGAACGTGCAGTGGGATATTTACTCGAGTCATACAAGCAATTATTTTGCCCATTTACAAAAAGCTGACCTAACAACCATAAATGATTGTAAAGTAATTTATCATGCATAATGGGCTATATTTCTGTAAGAAATGACTTATGGATTGGGAGTCAACACTCAGTTAAAAATGCCCTGCCTCCACCTTTTCCCGACGACTCCAAAACCTGATATATTAAAACTGAAAAGACTTTACAATCCCTAAAAATTACAGACACACCTTGGAATTATCTCTCTTCAATTGTGAATAGTTCATTTCCATTTTAGATGTATACTTTTTTCTTAAATCAAAACTTTCAGTTTTCGCTCTCCCTTCACCCCGTAAACAAGAAAGGCAAATAGATCACAACGAAATGAAACTTTCAGAGTTAATGCTTTGAAAAAATTTAAAACAATAAGAAATGAAAGTAAGGAAATTTTACTCACACAACACAAACGAACACAAAAGTTTTGTTACCCAAGTTTGGGAAATTCCACTAGTTCAACCCTTGATAGCTTGGAATTATATAAGAAGGAGATTTCTTCTACACATGTTTTAAAAATGGATATGCAGGCTTGAAACATGTTAAAGATGCAAACTACTTATGGATATAAACCATTTAAACAGAATAACAAATGTTCATTAAATTCTATAATGAACGTGCGGTGGGAAATTTACCCGAGTCAAACGAGTAGTTATTTTGTCCTTTTACAAAAAGCTAACCTAACAATCATGGATGATTGTAAAGTGATTTATCATGCGTAACGGGCTATATTTTTGTAAGAAATGACTTATGAATTGGGAGTCAACACTCAGTAAAAAATCCCTCGCCTCCCCCTTTTCCCGACGATTGCAAAACCTGATATTTAAAAACTAAAAAGAGTGTACAATCCCTAAAAGTTACAGAGCCTCTTTGTAATTATCACTCTCTACATTTTTGCATTGTGCATTTCCATTTTAGATGAATACTTTTTTCTTAAATCAAAACTTTTAGTTTTCGCTAACCCTTCACCACGTAAACAAAAAAAGCAAAAAGTTCACAACAAAATGAAAATTTTAGAGTTTATGCATGGAAAAAATTGAAAACAATAACAAATTTAGGTAAGGAAATTTTATTCACACACCACAAATGAACACAAAAGTTTTGTGACTCAAGTTTGGGAAAGTCCACTAGTTCAACCGTTGATAGCCGTGAATTTTACTGGAACGAGATTTCTTCTACATATGTTTTAAAAATGGATATGCATGCTTGAAACATGTTAAAGATGCAAATGACCTATGCATCCAAATATTTTAAAGAGAATACCAAACGCTCATTCAATTCTCCAGTGAACGTGCGGTGGGATATTTACCCGAGTCAAACATACCATTATTTTTCCCATTTACAAAAAGCTGACCTAACAATCATGGATGATTGTAAAGTGATTTATCATGCGTAACGGGCTATATTTTTCTAAGAAATGACCTATGGATTGGGAGTCAACACTCAGTTAAAAATCCTCTGCCTCCCCCTTTTCCCAATGATTGCAAAACCTGATATAAAAAAACTTAAAAGAGTTTACAATCCCTAAAAATTACAGACACTCTTTGCAATTACCTCTCACTACATTTGTGCATTATGCATTTCCATTTTAGATGTATATTTTTTTCTTCAATTGAAACTTTGAGCTTTCACTCTCCGTTCACCCCGTAAATAAAAAAGGTAAATAGATCACAACAAAATGAAAATTTTAGAGTTTACACATGCTAAAAATTTAAAACAATAACAAATGTAAGTAAGGAAATTTTATTAACACACCAGAAACGAACATAAAAGTTTTGTTAGCCAAGTTTGGGAAATTCCACTAGTTCAACCCTTGATAGCTTTGAATTTTATAAGAACGAGATTTCCTCTACACATGTTTTAAAAATGGATATGCATGCTTGAAACATGTTAAAGATGCAAATGACCGATGGATCCAAACCATTTAAAGAGAATAACAAACACTCATTAAATTCTCCAGTGAACGTGCGGTTGGATATTTACCCGAGTCAAACTAGCATTTATTTTGCCCATTTACAAAAAGCTGACCTAAAAATCATGGATGATTGTAAAGTGATTTATCATGTGTAACGGGCTATATTTTTGTAAGAAATGACTTATGGATTGGGAGTCAACACTCAGCTAAAAATCACCCACCTCCCCCTTTTCCCGATGATTGTAAAACCTGATATATAAAAACTGAAAAGAGTTGACCATCCCTAAAAGACACTCTTTGGAATTATCTCTCTCTACATTTGTCCATTGTCCATTTGCATTTTAGAAGTACACTTTGAGGTTTCGCACTCCCTACACCCCCGTAAACAAAAAAGCCAAATAAATCACAACAAAACGAAAATTTTAGATTTTTTGTGTGGAAAAAATTTAAAACAATAACAAATGTAAGTAAGGAAATTATATTCACACATCACAAACAAACACAAAATTTTTGCTATCCAAATTTTGGAAATTCCAATAGTTCAACCCTTGATAGCTTGGAATTTTATAAGAACGAGATTTTTTCTACACATGTTTTAAAAATGCATATGCATGCTTGAAACATGTTAAAGATGCAAATGACCTATGGATCCAAACCTTTGAAAGAGAATAAAGAATGCTCATTAAATTCTCCTATGAATGTGCGGTGGGAAATTTACCCGAATCAAACTATGCATTATTTTGGCCATTTACAAAAATCTGACCTAACAATTATGGATGATTATAAAGTGATTTATCACGCGTAATGGGTTTTATTTTTTTAAGAAATGACTTATGGATTGGGAGTCAACACTCAGTTAAAAATCCTCCACCTCCTCCTTTTCCCGACGATTGCAAAACCTGATATATAAAATTTGAAAAAAGTTTAGAATCCCTAAAAATTACAAACACTCTTTGGAATTATCTCTCTCTACATTTTTGCATTGTGCATTTCCATTTTAGATGTATATTTTTTCTTAAATCAAAACTTTGAGTTTTTCGCTCGCAATTCACCCCGTAAACAAAAAAGGCAAATTGATCACATCAAAATGAAACTTTTAGAGTTTATGCAAGCAAAAAATTTAAAACAATAACAGATGTAAGTAAGGAAATTTTATTTACACACCACAAACGTACACAAAAGTTTTGGTATCCAAGTTTCGGAAATTCCACTAGTTCAACCCTTGATAGCTTGGAATTTTATAAGAACGAGATTTCTTCTACACATGTTTTAAAAATGGATATTCATGCTTGAAACATGTAGAAGATGCAAATGACCTATGGATCCAAACCGTTTAGAGAGAATAACAAACGCTCATTAAATTCTCCAGTGAACGTGCGGTGGTATATTTACCCGAGTCAAACAAGCCATTATTTTGCCCATTTACAAAAAGCTGACCTAACGATCATGGATGATAGTAAAGTGATTTACCATGCGTAACGGGCTATATTTTTGTAAGAAATGACTTATGGATTGGAATCCCCCACCTCCCCCTTTTCCCGATGATTGCAAAACCTGATATATAAAAATTGAAAAGAGTTTACAATCCCAAAAAATTACAGAAACTCTTTGGAATTATCCCTCTCTACTTTTGTGCATTGTGCATTTCCATTTTAGATGTATACTATTTCTTAAATCAAACTTTGAGTTTTCGCTCTCCCTTCACCCCGTTAACAAAAAAGGCAAATATATAACAACCAAATGAAAATTTTAAAGTTTATGCATGGAAAAACTTTAAAACAATAACAAATGTCAGTAAGAAAATTTTATTCCCACACCACAAACGAACACAAAAGATTTGTTTTCCAAGTTTGGGAAATTCCACTTGTTACACCCTTGGTAGCTCGGAATTTTATAAGAAGGAGATTTCTTCTACACATGTTTTAAAAATAGATATGTATTCTTGAAACATGTTAATGATGCAAATGACCTATGGATCCAAACCTTTTAAAGAGAATAACAAACGCTCATTAAATTCTCCAGTGAACATGCGGCCGGACATTTTCCCGAATCAAACAAGCCATTATTTTGCCCATTTACAAAAAGCTTACTTAACAATGATGGATGATTGTAAAGTAATTTATCATGCGTAACGGGCTATATTTTTTTAGGAAATGACTTATGGATTGGGAGTCAATACTCAGTTAAAAATCCCCCGCCTCCCCCTTTTCTCAACGATTGCATAACCTGATATATAAAAACTGAAAAGAGTTTACAATCCTTAAAAATTACAGGGAATCTTTCGAATTATCTCTCTCTACATTTGTGCATTGTGCATTTCCATTTTAGATGTATACTTTTGTCTAAAATTAAAATTTTGAGTTTTCGCTCTCCCTTCACCTCGTAAACAAAAAAGGCAAATAGATCACAACAAAATGAAACTTTGAGAGTTTATGCATGGAAAAAATTGAAAACAATAACAAATGTAAGGAAGGAAATTTTATTCACCCAACACAAATGAACACAAAAGTTTTGTTATCCAAGTTTCAGAAATTCTCCTGTAAACGTGTGGTGGGACATTTACCCGAGTCAAACAAGCCATTATTTTGCCCATTTAAAAAAAAATGACCTAACAATAATGGATGATTGTAAAGTGATTTATCATGCGTAATGGGCTATATTTTTTTAATAAATGACTGATGGATTGGGAGTAAACACTCAGTTAAAAATTCCCCGCCTCCCCCTTTTTGCAAAATCGGATATATAAAAATTCAAAAGAGTTTACAGTTCCTAAAAGTTACAGACACTCTTTGGAATTATCTCTCTCTACATTTGTGCATTGTGCATTTCCAATTTAGATGTAAACTTTTTTCTTAAATCAAAACTTTAAGTTTAAAATCTCCCTTCACCCCGTAAACAAAAAAGGCAAATAGATCACAACAAAATGAAAATTTAACTGAGTGTTGACTCCCAATCCATTTTTAATTTTAAAAAAATAACAAATGAAAGAAAGGAAATTTTATTCACACACCACAAATGAACTCAAAAGTTTTGTTATCCGTGTTTTGGAAATTCCACTAGTTCAACCCTTCATAGCTTGGAATTTTATAAGAACGAGATTTCTTCAACACATGTTTTAAAAATGGATATGCATGCTTGAAAAATTTTAAAGATGCAAATGACCTATGGATCCAAACCATTTAAAGAGAATAACAAACGCTCATTAAATTCTCCAGTGAACGTGCGGTGGGATATTTACCCGAGTCAAACAAGCCATTATTTTGCCCATTTACAAAAAACTGACCTAACAATCATGGATGATTGTAAAGTGATTTATGATGCAACGGGCAACATTTTTGTTAGAACTTATGGATTGGGAGTCAACATTCAGTTTAAAATCCCCCGCCTCCCCCTTTTCCTGATGATTGCAAAACCTGATATATAAAAATTGAAAAGAGTTTGAAATCCCTAAACATTATAGACATTCCATGGAATTATCTCTCTCCACATTTGTGCATTGTGCATTTTCATTTTAGATGTATTCTTTTTTCCTAAATCAAAACTTTGAGTTTTCGCTTTCCCTTCACCCCATAAACCTAAATGGCAAATAGAACACAACAAAATGAAAATTTTAGTGTTTATGCATGGAAAAAAATTTAAAACAATAACAAATGTAAGTAAGAAAATTTTATTCACACACTAGAAATGAACACAAAAGTTTTGTTATCCAAGTTTTGGAAATTACACTAGTTGAACCCATGATAGCTTGGAATTTTATAAGAACGAGATTTCTTCTATACATGTTATAAAAATGGATATGCATGCTTGAAACGTGTTAAAGATGGAAATGACCTATGGATCCAAACCTTTTAAAAAGAATAACAACCACTCATTAAAATTCTCTAGTGAACGTGCGGTGAGATATTTACCTGCGTCAAACAAGCCATTATTTCGCCCATTTACAAAAAGCTGACTTAACAATCATGGATGATTGTAAAGTGATTTAACATGCGTAACGGGCTTTATTTCTATAAGAAATGACTTATGGATTGGACTCAGTTAAAAATCCCTCGCCTCCCCCTTTTCCCGATGATTGCAAAGCTTGATATATAAAAACTGAAAAGAGCCTAAAATCCCTAAAAATTATAGACACTCTTTGGAATTATCTCCGTCTTCATTTGTGCATTGTGTATGTCGATTTTAGATCTATACTTTTTTCTTAAATCAAAACTTTGAGCTTTTGCTCTCCCTTCACCCCGTAAACAAAAACCGAAAATAGTTCACAACAAGATGAAAATTTTAAAGTTTATAATTGAAAAAAATTTAAAACAATAACAAATGTAAGTATGCAAATTTTATTCACACACCAGAAACGAACACAAAAGTTTTGTTATCCAAGTTTGGGAAATTCCACTATTTCAACCCTTGAGAGCGTGGAATTTTATAAGAACAACATTTCTTCTACACATGTTTTAAAAATGGATATGCATGCATGAAACTTGTAAAAGATTCAAATGACCTATGAATCCAAACCTTTTAAAGAGAATAACAAACTCTCATTAAATACTCTAGTGAGCATGCGGTGGGAAATTTACCTAAGTCAAACAAGCCATTATTTTGCCCATTTATAAAAAGCTGACCTAACAATTATGGATGATTGTCAAGTGATTTATCATGCGTAACAGGCTATATTTTTGTACGAAATGACATATGGATTGGGAGTCAACACACAGTTAAAAATCCCCCACCTCCCTCTTTTCCAGGCGATTGGTAAACGTGATATATCAAAACTTAAAAGAGTTGACAATCCCTAAAAATTGCAGACACTCTTTGGAATTATCTCTCTATACATTTGTGCATTGTTCATTTCCATTTTAGATGTATACTTTTTTCTTAACTCAAAACTTTGAGTTTTCACCCTCCCTTCACCCTGTAAACAAAAAAGGCAAATAAATCTCAACAAAATGAAAATTTTAGAGTTTATGCATGGAAAAAATTAAAACAATAACAAATGTAAGTAAAGAAATTTTATTCACACACCACAAACTAACACAAAAGTTTTGTTATCCAAGTTTGGGATATTTCACTAGTTCAACCCCTGATAGCTTGGAATTTTATAAGAACGAGATTTCCTCTACACATGTTTTAAAAATGGATATGCATGCTTGAAACATGTTAAAGATGAAAATGACCTATGGATCCAATACTTTTAAAGCAAAAAATAAACGCTCATTAAATTTTCCAAGGAACATGCGGTGAGATATTTCCCCGAGTGAAACAAGCCATTATTTTGCCCATTTAGAAAAACCTGACCTAACAATCATGGATGATTGTCAAGTGTTTTATCATGCATAACGGGCTATATTTTTTTAATAAATGACTTATGGATTGGGAATCAATACTCAGTTAAAAATTTTCCGCCTCCCTCTTTTCCCGACAATTGCAAATCCTGATCTATAAAAACGGAAAAGAGTTTACAATCCCTAAAAATTACTAACACCATATGGAATTATCTCTCTCTACATTTGTGCATTGTGCATTTCCATTTTAGATGTATACTTTTTTCTTAAATCAAAACTTTGAGTTTTCACTCTCCCTTCACCCCGTAAATGAAAAAGGCAAATAGATCACAACAAAATGAAAATTTTAGAGTTTATGCATGGAAAAAATTTAAAACAATAACAAATGTAAGTAAGGAAATTTTATTCACACCCCACAAATGAACACAAATATTTTGTTATCCAAGTTTGGAAAATTCCACTAGTTCAACCCTTGATAGCTTGGAATTTTATAAGAACTAGATTTCTTCTACACATGTTTTGAAAGTGGATATGCATGATTGAAACATGATAAAGATTCAAATGACCTATGGATCCAAACCTTTTAAAGCGAATATTAAACGCTCATTAAATTTTCCAGTGAACGTACGGTGGGATATTTACACGAGTCAAACAAACCATTATTTTGCCCATTTACAAAAAGCTCACCTAACAATCATGGACGATTTGAAATTGATTTATCATGCGTAACGGGCTATATTTTTGTAAGAAATAACATATGGATTGGGAGTCAACACTCAGTTAAAAATCCCCCCCCTCCCCCTTTTCCTGATGATTGCGAAACCTGATATATAAAAACTGAAAAGAGTTTTCAATCCCTAAAAATTATAGACACTCTGTGGAATTATCTCTCTCTACATTTGTGGATTGTGCATTCAATTTTAGATATGTAATTTTTTCTTAAATCAAAACTTTGAGCTTTCGCTCTCCCTTCAACCCATAAACATAAAAGGCAAATAAATCACTACAAAAAGGAAATTTTAGAGTATATGCATGGAAAAAATTTAAAACAACAACAAATGAAAGTAAGGAAATATTATTTACACACCACAAACTTACACAAAAGTTTTTTTATTCAAGTTTGGGAAATTCCACTAGTTCAACCCTTGATAGCTTGGAATTTTATAAGAACGAGATTTCCTCTGCACATGTTTTAAAAATGAATATGCATGCTTGAAACATGTTAAAGATGGAAATGACCTATGGATCCAAACCTTTTAAAGCGAATAACAAACGCTCATTAAATTTTCTAGTGAACGGACGATGGGATATTTACACGAGTCAAACAAACCATTATTTTGCCCATTTACAAAAGGCTGACCTAACAATCATGTGTGATTGTCACGTGATTTATCGTGCGTAATGGGCTATATTTTTTTAAGAAATGACTTATGGATTGGGAGTCAACACTCAGATAAAAATCCCCCGCCTCCGCCTTTTCACGACGATGGCAAAACCTGATATATAAAAACTGAAAAGAGTTTAAAAACCCTAAAAATTATAGACACTCTTTGGAATTATCTCTCTCTACATATGTGCATTGTTCATTTCCATTTTAGATGTATACTTTTTCTTAAATCAAAACTTTGTGCTTTCGCTCTCCCTTCACTCCACAAACAAAAAAAGAAAATAGATCACAACAAAACGAAAATTTTAGAGTTTATGCAAGGAAAAAAATTTAAACAAAAACAAATGTCAGTAAGGAAATTTTATTCACACCCCACAAACGAACACAAAAGTTTTGTTATCCAAGTTTTGGAAATTCCACTAGTTCAACCCTTAATAGCTTTGAATTTTATAAGAACGAGATTTCTTCCACACATGTTTTAAAAATGGATATGCAAGCTTGAAACAAGTTCAAGATGCAAATGACCTATGGATCCAAACCTTTTAAAGAGAATAAAAAACGCTCATTAAATTCTGCAGTGAACGTGCGGTGGGATTTTTACCTGAGTCAAACAAGCCATTATTTTGCCCATTTTTTATTTATCATGCGTAACGGGCTAAATTTTTGTAAGGAATGACTTATGGATTGGGAGTCAACACTCAGTTAAAAATCACCCGCCTCCCCCTTTTCGCGATGATTGCAAAACCTGATATAAAAATGAAAAGAGTTTACAATCCCCAAAAAATTACAGACACTCTTTTGAATTATTTTTCTCATCATTTGTACATTGTGCATTTCCATTTTAGATGTATACTTTTTTCTTAAATCAAAACTTAGAGTTTTCGCTCTCCCTTCACGCCGTAAACAAAAAAGGCCAATAGATGACAACAATATGAAAATTTTAGAGTTTATGCATGAAAAAAATTGAAAACAATGACAAATTTAAGGAAGGAAATTTTATTCACACACCACAAACGAACACAAAAGTTTTGTTATCCAATTTGGGAAATTCCACTAGTTCAACCCTTGATAGCTTGGAATTTTATAAGAACTAGGTTTCTTCTACACATGTTTTAAAAATGGATATGCATGCTTGAAACATGTTAAAGATGCAAATGATCCATGGATCCAAACCTTTTAAAGAGAATAACAAACGCTCATTAAATTCTCAAGTGAACGTGCGGTGGGATATTTACCCGAGTCAAACAAGCCATTATTTTGCTCATTTACAAAAAACTTACCTAACAATCATGGATGATCGTCAAGTGATTTATCATGCGTAACGGGCTACATTTTTTTAAGAAATGACTTATGGATTGGGAGTCAACACTCAGTTAAAAATCCCCCGCCTCCCCCTTTTCCCGACGATTGCAAAACCAGATTTAAAAAAAAGAAAAGAGTTTACAATCCCTAAAAATTACAGACACTCTTATGAATTATCTCTCTCACTACATTGGTGCATTGTGCATTTCTGTTTTAGATGAATATTTTTTTCTTAAATCAAAACTTAGAGTTTTTGCTTTCCCTTCACCCCGTGCACAAAAAATGGAAATAGATCACAACAAAATGAAAATTTTAGAGTCTATGCATGGAAAAAATTTAAAGCAATAAGAAATGTAAGAAAGGAAATTTTATTCCCACACCTCAGATGAACACAAAAGTATTGTTATCCAAGTTGGGGAAATTCCACTAGTTCAACCATTGATAGCTTGGAATTTTATAAGAACGAGATTTCTTCTACACATGTTTTAAAAATGGATATGCATGGTGGAAACATGTTAAAGAGTCTAATGACCTATGGATCCAAACCTTTTAAAGAGAATAACAAACACTCATTCAATTCTCCAGTGAACGTGCGGTGCGATATTTACCCGAGTCAAATAAGCCATTATTTTGCCCATTTACAAATAGCTTTCCTAACAACCATGGATGATTGTAAAGTTATTTATCATGTGTAACGAGCTATATTTTTGTAACAAATGACTTAGGGATTGGGAGTCAACACTCAGTTAAAAATTCCCCACCTCCCCCTTTTCCGGACGAAACCTGATATATAAAAACTTAAAAGAGTTTACAATCCCAAAAACTACAAACACTCTTAGGAATTATCTCTCTCTACATTTATGCATTGTGCATTTCCATTTTAGTTGTGTACTTTTTTTTTAAATCAAAACTTTGAGTTTTCGCTCTCGCTTCACCCCGTAAACAAAAAAGGCAAATAGATCCCAACAAAATGATAAATTTAGAGTTTATGCAAGGAAAAAATTTATAACAATAAGTAAAGTAAGTAAAAAAAAATTATTCACACACCACAAACGAACACAAAAGTCTTGTTATCTAAGTTTGGGAAATTCCACTATTTCAACCCTTGATAGCTTGGAATTTTATAAGAACGAGATTTCTTCTACACATGATTTAAAAATGGATATGAATGCTTGAAGCATGTTAAAGATGCAAATGACCTATGGATCCAAACCTTTTAAAGAGAATAACAAATGCTCATTAAATTCTCTAGTGAACTTGCTGTGGGATATTTGATTGAGTCAAACAAGCCATTATTTTGCCTATTTACAAAAAGCTCACAAAACAATCATGGATGTTAGTAAATTGATTTATCATGTGTAATGTGCAACATTTTTGTTTGGAATCATTTATGGATTGGGAGTCAACACTCTGTTAAAAATCCCCCGTCTCTCCCTTTTCCCGACGATTTCAAAAGCTGAAAATTACAGACACTCTTTTGAATTATCTCTGTCAATATTTGTGCATTGTGCATTTCTGTTTTCGATGTATACTTTTTTCTTAAATAAAAATTTAGAGTTTTTGCTCTCCCTTCACCCCGTAAACAAAATAGGCAAATCGATCACAAAAAAATGAAAATTTTAGAGTTTATAAATGGAAAAAATTTAAAACAATAACAAATGTAAGTAAGGAAATTTATAGACACACCACAAATGAACACAAAGTTTTGTTATCCAAGTGTAGGAAATTCCACTAGTTCAACTATTGAAAGCTTGGAATTTCATAAGAACGAGATTTCTTCCACACATGTTTTAAAAAAGGATATGCCTACTTGAAACATGTTAAAGATGCAAATAACCTATGGATCCAAACCTTTTAAAAAGAATAACAAACGCTCATTAAATTCTCCAGCGAACGTGCGGTGGGATATTTACCTGAGTCAAACAAGCAATTATTTTGCCCATTTACAAAAATCTGAACTAACAATCATGGATGATTGTAAAGTGATTTATCATGTGTAACGGGCTATATTTTTGTATGAAACGACTTATGGATTGGGAGTCAACACTCAGTTAAAAATCCCCTACCTCCCCCTTTTCCGGACGATTTCAAAACCTAATATATAAAAGTTGAAAAGAGTTTACAATCCCTAAAAATTACATACACTCTTTGGAATTATCTCTCTCTAAATTTTTGCATTGTGCATTTCCATTTTAGATGGATACTTTTTTCTTAAATCAAAACTTCGAGTTTCGCTCACCCTTCACCCCGTCAACAAAAAAGGCAAATAGATCACAACAAAATGAAAATTTTAGAGTTTATGCCTGGAAAAAATTTAAACAATGACAAATATTTGTAAGGAAATTTTATTCACACACCACAAACGAACACAAAAGTTTTGTTCTCCAAGTTGGGGAAATTCCACAAGTTCAACCCTTGATAGCTTGTAATTTTATAAGAATGAGATTTCTTCTACACATGTTTTAAAAATGGATATGCATGCTTGAAACATTTCAAAGATGCAAATGACCTATGGATTTAAACCTTTTAAACAGAATAACAAACGCTCATTAAATTTTCCACCGAACGTGCGGTGGATATTTTTCGGAGACAAACAAACCATTATTTTGCCCATTTCCAAAACGTTGACCTAACAATCATGGATGATTGTAAAGTGATTTATCGTGCATAATGGGCTATATTTTTGTATGAAATGACTTATGGATAAGGAGTCAACACTCAGTTAAAAATCCCCCGCCTCCCCCTTTTCCTGACGATTGCAAAACCTGATATATAAAAAATGAAAAGAGTTTACTACCCCTAAAAATTACTGACACTCTTTGGAATTATCTCTCTCTACATTTGTGCATTGTGCATTTCCCTTTTAGATCTATAATTTTTTTCATAAATCAAAACTTTTAGTCTTCGTTCTCTCTTCACCCTGAAAAAAAAAAAAGCAAACAGATCACAACAAAATGAAAATTTTAGAGTTGATGCATGGAAAAAATTTAAAACAATAACAAATGTAAGTAAGGAAATTTTATTCACACACCGGAAACGAACACAAAAGTTTTGTTATCCAAGTTTGGAAAATTCCACTAGTTCAATCGTTGATAGCTTGAAATTTTAAGAATGACATTTCTTCTACTCATGTTTTAAAAATGGATATGCATGCTCGAAACATGTTATACATGCAAATGACCTATGAATCCAAACCTTTTAAAGAGAATAAAAAAAACTCATTAAATTCTCTATTGAATGTCCCGTGGGATATGTACCCAAGTCGAACAAGCCATTATTTTGCCCATTTACAAAAAGTTGACTTAACAATCATAGTAAATTGTAAAGTGATTTATCATTCGTAACGGGCTATATTTTTGTGAAAAATAACTTATGGATTGGGAGTCAACACTCAGTTAAAAATCCCCCGCCTCCCCCTTTTCTAGACGATTGCAAAACCTGATATAAAAAAAAAAGTTTACAATCCCTAAAAATTACAGACACTCTTTTGAATTATCACTGTCTACATTTGTGCATTGTGCATTTCCGTTTTAGATGTATACTTTTTTGTTAAATCAAAACTTAGAATTTTCTCTCTCCCTTCACCCGTAAACAAAAAGGGCAAATAGATCACAAAAAAATGAGAATTTTAGAGTTTATGCATGGAAAAAATATAAAACAATAACAAATTTAAGTAAGGAAATTATATTCACACATCACAAACAAACACAAAAGTTTTGTTATCCAAGTTTGGGAAATTCCACTAGTTCAACCCTTGATAGCTTGGAATTTCATAAGAACGAGATTTCTTCTACACATGTTTTAAAAAAGGGTATGCCTGCTTAAAACATGTTAAAGAGGCAAATGACCTATGGGTCCAAACCTTTTAAAGAGAATAACAAACGCTCATTAAATTCTCTAGTGAACGTGCGGTGGGATATTTTCCCGAGTCAAACAAGCCATTAGTTTGCCCATTTACAAAAGGCTGACCTAACAATCCTGGATGATTGTAAAGTGATTTATCATGAGTACTGGGCTATATTTTTGTACGAATTGAGTTAAGGATTGGGAGTCAACACTCAGTTAAAAATCCCCCGCCTCCCCCTTTTCCTAACAATTGCAAAACCAGATATATAGAAACTGAAAAGAGTTTACTACCCCTAAAAATTACAGACACTCTTTGGAATTATCTCTCTCTACATTTTATAATTATGCATTTCATTTTAGATCTATAATTTTTTCTTAAATCAAAACTTTGAGTTTTTGCACTCCCATCACCCTGACAAAAAAAAGGCAAATAGATCACATTAAAATGAAAATTTTAGAGTTGATGCATGGAAAAATTTAAAACAATAACAAATGTAAGTAAGGAAATTTTATTCACTCACCGGAAATGAACAAAAAAATTTTGTTATCCAAGTTTAGAAAATTCCACTAGTTCAATCCTTGATAGCTTGAAATTTTAAGAACGAGATTACTTCTACACATGTTTTAAAAATGGATATGCATGCTCGAAACATGTTATAGATGCAAATGACCTATGGATCCAAACCTTTTATTGAGAATACCAAACTCTCAAAAAATTCTCCAGTGAACGTCTCGTGGGATATGTACCCGAGTCAAACAAGCCATTATTTTGCCTATTTACAAAAAGTTGACTTAACAATCATAGAAGATTGTAAAGTGATTTATCATCTGTAACGGGCTCTAATTTTGTGAAAAATGACTTATGGATTGGGAGTCAACACTCAGTTAAAAATCCCCTCCCCCTTTTCCAGACGATTCCTAAACCTGATATATAAAAATTGAAAAGAGTTTACAATGCCTAAAAATTACAGACACTCTTTGGAATTATCTCTCTCTACATTTGTGCATTGTGCATTTCCATTTTACATGTATACTTTTTTTCTTAAATCAAAACTTTGAGTTTTCGCTCTTCCTTCACCCCGTAAACAAAAAAGACAAATAGATCACAACAAAATGAAAATTTTAGAGTTTATGCATGGAAAAAATTTAAAGCAATAACAAATGTATGTAAGGAAATTTTATTCACAAACCACAAACGAACACAAAAGTTTTGTTATCCAAGTTTGGGAAATTCCACTAGTTCAACCCTTGATAGCTTGGAAGAAAGAGATTTCTTCTACACTTTTTTTAAAAATGGATATACAAGCTTGAAACAAGTTAAAGATGCAAATGACCTATGGATCCAAACCTTTTAATGAGAATAATAAACGCTCATTAAATTCTCCAGTGAACGTGCGGTGGGATATTTACCCGAGTCAAACAAGCCACTATTTTGCCCATTTACAAAATGCTGACCTAACAATCATCGAAGATTGTAAAGTGATTTATCATGTGTAATAGGCTATATTTTTCTAAGAAATGACTTATGGATTGGGATTCAACACTCAGTTAAAAATCCCCCGTCGCCCCCTTTTCTCGACAATTACAAAACCAGATATATAAAAAATGAAAAGAGTTAACAATCCCTAAAAATTACAGACACTCTTTGGAACTAGCTCTCTCTACATTTGTGCATTGTGCATTTCCATTTTAGATGTATACTTTTTTCTTCGACATAAACATTGAGTTTTCGCTCTCCCTTCACCCCGTAAAGAAAAAAGGCAAATAGATCACAACAAAATGAAAATTTTAGAGTTTATGCATGGAAAAAATTTAAAACAATGACAAATGTAAGTAAGGAAATTTTATTCACACACCGGAAATGAATACAAAATTTTGTTATCCAAGTTTGGAAAATTCCACTAGTTCAATCCTTGATAGCTTGAAATTTTAAGAACGAGATTTCTTCTACACAAGTTTTAAAAATGGATAAGCATGCTCGAAACATGTTATACATGCAAATGACCTATGGATCCAAACCTTTTAAAGAGAATAAAAAACTCTCATTAAATTCTCCAGTGAACGTCCTGTGGGATATGTACCCGAGTCAAACAAGCCATTATTTTGCCCATTTACAAAAAGCTGACTGAACAATCAAAGACGATTGAAAAGTGATTTATCAGCCGTAACGGGCTATATTTTTGTGAAAAATGACTTATGGATTGGGAGTCAACACTCAAGTAAAAATCCCCCCACCCCCCCCAAACCCCCCCCCCCCCCCCCCTCCCCCTTTTCCCGACGATTGCAAAACCAGATATATAAAAACTGTAAAGAGTTTAGTATCCCTAAAAATTGTAGACACTCTTTGGAATTATCTCTCTCTACATTTGTGCTTTGTGCATTTCCATTTTAGATGTATACTTTTTTCTTAAATCAAAACTTTGAGTTTTCGCTCTCCTTTTACCCCGTAAACAAAAAAGGCAAATAGAACTCAACAAAATGAAAATTTTAGAGTTTATGCAGGGAAAAAATTTAAAACACTAACAAATGTTAGTAAGTATATTTTATTCACACACGACAAACGAACACAAAAGTTTTGTTATCCAAGTTCGGAAAATTTCACTAGTTCAACCCTTGATAGCTTGGAATTTTATAAGACCGAGATTTCTTCTACACATATTTTAAAAATGGACATGCATGCATGAATCATGTTAAAGATGCAAATGACCTATGGATCCAAACCTTTTAAACAGAATAACAAACGCTTATTAAATTCTCCAGTGCACGTGCGGTGGGATATTTACCCGACTCAAACAAGCCATTATTTTGCCCACTTACAAAAATCTGACCTAACAATCATGGATGATTGTAAAGTGATTTATCAAGCATAATGAGATACATTTTTTTAAGAAATGACTAATGGATTGGGAGTCAACACTCAGTTAAAATCCCCCGCCTCCCCCTTTTCCTGATGATTGCAAAACCTGATATATAAAAATCGAAAAGAGTTTACAATTCCTAAAAATTACAGACACTCTTTGGAATTATCTCCCTCTACATTTGCACATTGTGCATTTCCATTATAGATGTTCACTTTTTTCTTAAATCAAAACTTTGAGTTTTCGCTCTCCCTTCACCACGTAAACAAAAAAGGCAAATAGAGCACAACAAAATAAAAATTTTAGAGTTTATGCGTGGAAAAATTTAAAACAATAGAAAATGTAAGTATGGAAATTTTATTCACTCGCCACAAACAAACACAAAATTTTTGTTATCCATGTTTGCGAAATTCCACTAGTTCAACCCTTGATAGGTCGGAATTTTATAAGAACGAGATTTCTTCTACACATGTTTTTAAAAGGTATATGCATGCTTGAAACATGTTAAAGATGCAAATGACCTATGGATCCAAACCTTTTAAAGAGAATAACAAACGCTCATTAAATTCTCCAGTGAACGTGTTGTGGGATATTTGGCCGTGTCAAACAAGCCATTATTTCACCCATTTACAAATAGCTGACCTAACAATCATGGATGACTATAAAGTGATTTATCATGCGTAACGAGCTATATTTTTGTAAGAAATGACTTGTAGATTGGGAGTCAACACTCAGTTAAACATCCACAGCCCCCCCTTTTCCCGACGATTGCAAAACCTGATGTATAAAAACTGAAAAGAGTTTCCTATTCCTAAAAATTATAGACACTCTTCGGAATTATCTCTCTCTACATTTTTGCATTGTTCAATTCCATTTTAGTTGTACACTTTTTTTTTAAATCAAAATTTTGAGTTTTCGCTCCCCCTTTCACCCCATATAATAAAAAAGGCAAATAGATCACAACAAAATGAAAATTTTATAGTTTATGCATAGAAAAAATTTAAAAAAATAACAAATGTATGTAAGGAAATTTTAATTACACACTACAAAAGAACACAAAAGTTTTGTTATCCAAGTTTGGGAAATTCCACTAGTTCAACCCTTGGAAGCTTGGAATTTTATAAGAACGAGATTTCTTCTACACATGTTTTAAAAATGGATATGCACGCTTCAAACATGTTAAAGATGCAAATGACCTATGGATCCAATACTTTTAAAGAAAATAACGAACGCTCATTCAATTCTCCAGTGAACGTGCGGTTGGATAATTACCCGAGTCAAACAAGCAATTATTTTGCCCATTTACAAAAATCTGACCTAACAATCATGGATGATTGTAAAGTGATTTATCATGCGTAATGGGCTACATTTTTGTAAGAAATTACTTATGGATTTGGAGTCAACACTCAGTTAAAAATCCCCCACCTCCCCATTTACCTGACAATTGCAAAACCTTATATATAAAAACTTAAAAGAGTTAACAATCCCAAAAAATTACAGACAATCTTTGGAATTATATCTCTCTACATTTGTGCATTGTACATTTCTATTTTAGATGTAAACTTTTTTCTTAAATCAAAACTTTGAGTTTTCGCTCTCCCGTCACCCCGTAAACAAAAAAGGTAAATAGGTCACAACAAAATGAAATTTTTAGAGTTTCTGCAAAGAAAAAATTTAAAACAATAACAAATGTAAGTAAGGAAAATTTATTCACACACCACAAATGAACACAAAATATTTTTATCCAAGTTTGGGAAATTCCATGAGTTCAACCCTCGATAGCTTGGAATTTTATAAGAACGAGATTTCATCTACACATGTTTTAAAAATGGATATGCATGCTTGAAACATGTTAAAGATGCAAATGACCTATGGATCTAAACCTTTTAAATAGAATAACAAATGCTCATTAAATTCTCCAGCGAACGTGCGCTGGGATATTTTCCCGAGTCAAACAAGCCATTTTTTTACGCATTTAAAAAAAGTTGACTTAACAATCATGCATGATTGTGTAGTGATTTATCATGTGTAACGGGCTACATTTTTGAAAGATATGACTTATAGATTAGGAGACAACACTCAGTTAAAAATCCCCCGCCTCCCTCTTTTCCACACGATTGCAAAACCTGATATATAAAAACTTAAAAGAGTTTACAATGCCTAAAAATTATAGACACTCTTTGGAATTATCTCTCTCTACATTTGTGCATTGTGCATTTCCAGTTTAGATGTATTGTGCATTTCCAGTTTAGATGTATATTTTTTTCTCAAATCAAAACTTTCAGTTTTCGCTCTCCCTTCACCCCGTAAACAAAAAAGGAAAATAGATCACAACAAAATGAAAATTTTAGAGTTTATGCATGGAAAGAATTTAAAACAATAACAAATGTTAGTAAGGAAATTTTATTCACACACCACAAACGAACACAAAAATTTTGTTATACAAGTTTGGGAAATTCCACTAGTTCAACCCTTGATAGCTTTGAATTTTATAAGAACGAGATTTCTTCTACTCATGTTTTAAAAATGGATATGAATGCAAGAAAAATGTTTAAGATGCAAATTACCTATGGATCCAAACCTTTTAAAGAGAATAACAAACGCTCATTAAATACTCCAGTGAACGTGCAGTGGGATATTTACCCGAGTCAAACAAGCAATTATTTTGCCACTTTACAAAAAGCGGACCTAACAGTCATGGATGATTGTCAAGTGATTTATCATGTGTAACGGGCTACATTTTTGTAAGATATGAGTTATGGATTGGGAGTGAACACTCAGTTAAAAATTACTCGCCTCCCTCTTTTCCCGACAATTGCGAAACCTGATATATCAAAACGGAAAAGAGTTTACAATACCTAAAATTTACAGACACTCTTTGGAATTATCTCTCTCTACTTTTTTGCATTGTGCATTTCAATTTTATTGTATACTTTTTTCTCCAATCAAAACTTTGATTTTTCACTCTCCCTTCACCCATAAACAAAAAAGGCAAATAGATTGCAACAAAAAGAAAATTTTAGAGTTTATCCATGGAAAAAATTTAAAACAATAACAAATGTAAGTAAGGAAATTTAATTCACACACCACAAACGAACACAAAAGTTTTGTTATCCAAGTTTGGGAAATTCCACTAGTTCAACCCTTGATAGCTAGGAATTTTTTAAGAACGAGATTTCTTTTACACATGTTTTAAAAATGGATATGCATGCTTGAAACATTTTAAAGATGCAAATGACCTATGGATCCAAACCTTTTAAAGTGAATAACAAACGCTCATTAAATTCTCCAGTGAACGTACGGTGGGATATTTACCCGAGTCAAACAAGCCATTATTTTGCCCATTTACAAAAACCTGACCTAAGGATCATGGATGATTGTGAAGTGATTTATCATGCGTAACGGGCTATATATTTGAAGAAATGACTTATGGATTGGGAGTCAACACACAATAAAAAATCCCCTACCTCCCCTTTTTCTCAACGATTGCAAAACCTGATATATAAAAACTAAAAAGAGTTTACAATCCCTAAAAATTATAGACATTCTTTGGAATTATCTTTCTCTACATTTGTGGATTGAGCATTTCCATTTTTTATGTATACTTTTTTCTTAAATCAAAACTTTGAGTTTTTGCTCTCCCTTCACCCCGTAAACTAAAAAAGCAAATAGATCACAAAAAAATGAAAATTTTAGAGTTTATGCGTGGAAAATTTAAAACAATGACAAATGTAAGTAACGAAATTTTATTCACACACCACAAACGAACACAAAAGTTTTGTTATCCATGTTTGGGAAATTCCACTAGTTCAACCCTTGATAGCTTAGAATTTTATAAGAACGAGATTTCTTCTACACATGTTTTAAGAATGGATATGCATGCTTGAAACATGTTAAAGATGAAAATGACCTAAGGATCCAAACCTTTTACACGGAATAACAAACGCTCATTAAATTCTCCAATGAACGTGCGGTGGAATATTTACCCGTGTCAAACAAGCCATTATTTTGCCCTTTTACATAATTCTGACCTACAAATCATGGATGATTGTCAAATGATTTATCATGCGTAACTGGTTTTATTTTTGTAAGAAATGACTTCTGGATTGGGAGTCAACACTCAGTTAAAAATCCCCCGCCTCTCCCTTTTCCTGATGATTGCAAACCATGATATATAAAAACTGAAAAGAGTTTACAATCCCTAAAAATTACAGACACTCTTTGGAATTATCTCTCTCTACATTTGTGCATTGTGCATTTCCATTTTAGATGTATTCTATTTTATTACATCAATACTTTGAGTTTTTGCTCTCCCTTCACCCCGTAAACAAAAAAGGTAAATAGATCACAACAAAATGAAAATTTTAGAGTTTATGCATGAAAAAAATTTAAACAATAACAAATTTCAGTAAGGAAATTTTATTCACACACGACAAATGAACACAAAAATTTTGTTATCCAAGTTTGTGAAATTCTACTAGTTCAACCCTTGATAGCTTGGAATTTTATAAGAACGAGATTTCTTCGACACATGTTTTAAAAATGGATATGCATGCTTGAAACATGTTAAATAATCAAATGACCTATGGATCCAAACCATTTAAAGAGAATAACAAACGCTCATTAAATTCTCCAGTGAACGTGTGGGGGGATATTTGCCCGAGTCAAACAAGTCATTATCTTTCCCATTTACAAAAACCTGACCTAACAATCATGGATGATTGTAAAGTGATTTATCATGCGTAACGAGCTATATTTTTGTAAGAAACGACTAATGGATTGGGAGTCAACACTCAGTTAAAAATCCCCCACCTCCCCCTTTTCCCGACGATTGCAAAACCTGATATATAAAAACTGAAAAGAATATACAATCCCTAAAACTTACAGACACTCTTTTGAATTATCTCTCTCTTCATTTGTGCATTGTACATTTCCATTTTAGATGTACACTTTTTTTATCAATCAAAACTTTGAGTTTTCGCTCTCTCTTCACCCCGTAAACAAAAAAGGAAAATTGATTACTAAAAAATGAAAATTTTAGAGTTTATGCTTGGGAAAAATTTAAAACAATAACAAATTTAAATAATGAAATTTTATTCACACACCACAAATGATCACAAAAGTTTTTTTATCCAAGATTGGAAAATTCCACTAGTTCAACCCTTGATAGCTTGGAATTTTATAGCTTGGAATTTTATAAGAACGAGATTTCTTCTACACATGTTTTAAAAATGGATATGCTTGCTTGAAACATGTTAAAGATGCAAATGACCTATGTATATAAACTGTTTAAAGAGTTTATACATATCCAACGAACGTGCGCTAGGATATTTTTCCGAGTCAAACAAGCCATTATTTTGCCCATTTAAAAAAAGCTGACCTAACAATCATGGATGATTGTACAGTGATTTATCATGCATAACAGGCAATATTTTTGTAAGAAATGACTTTTGGATTGGGATTCAACACTCAGTTAAAAATCCCCCACCTCCCCCTTTTCATGACGATTGCAAAACCTGATATATAAAAACTTAAAAGAGTTAACAATCCCTTAAAAATACAGACACTCGTTGGAATTATCTCTCTCTACATTGTGCATTTTTCATTTCCATTTTAGATGTATACTTTTTTCTTAAATCAAAACTGTGAGTTTTTGCTTTCCCTTCCTCCCGTAAAAAAAAAAGGAAAATAGATCACAACAAAATGAAAATTTTAGAGTTTATGCATGGAAAAATTTTAAAACAATAATAAATGTAAGTAAGGAAATTTTATTCACACACAACAAACGAACACAAAAGTTTTGTTAGCCAACTTTTCGAAATTCCACAAGTTCAACCCTTGATAGCTTGGAATTTTATAAGAACGAGATTTCTTCTACACATGTTTTAAAAACGGATATGCAAGTTTGAAACATGTTAAAGATGCAAATGACTTATGGATCTAAACCTTTTAAAGAGAAAAACAAACGCTAATTAAATTCTCCAGCGAACGTGCGCTGGGATATTTTCCCGAGTCAAACAAGACATTTTTTGGCCCATTTACAAAAAGCTGACCTAACCATCACGGATGATTGTAAAGTGATTTTTCATGCGTAACGGGCTATATTTTTGTGAGAAATAACTCATGGATTGGGAGTCAACACTCAATTAAAAATCCCCCGCCTCCCGCTTTTGATGACGATTTCTAAACTTGATATATAAAAACTAAAAAGAGTTACAGACACTTATTGGAATTATCTCTCTCTACATTTGTGGAATGTGCATTTCCATTTTAGATGTATACTTATTTCTTAAATCAGAACTTTGAGTTTTCGCTCTCCCTTCACCCCATAATAAAAAAAGGCAAATAGATCACAACAAAATCTAAATTTTAGAGTTTATGCAAGGAAAAAATTTAAAACAATAACAAATGTAAGTAAGGAAATTTTATTCACACTCCACAAATGAACACAAAAGTTTTCTTGACCAAGTTTGGGAAATTCCACTAGTTCAACCCTTGATAGCTTGGAATTTTATAAGAACGAGATTTCATCTACACATGTTTTAAAAATGGATATGCATGCTTGAAACATGTTAAAGATGCAAATGACCTATGGATCCAAGCCCATTAATGAGAATAACAAACGCTCATTAAATTGTCCAGTGAACGTGGGGTGGGATATTTACCCGAGTCAAACAAGCGATTATTTTGCCCATTTACTAAAAGCTAACCTAACAATCATGGATGATTGTGAAGTGATATATAATGCATAACGGGCAACATTTTTTTAAGAAATGACTTATGGATTGGGAGTCAACACTCAGTTAAAAATCCCCTGCCTCCCTCTATCTCTCTCTACATTTGTGCATTGTGCATTTTCATTTTAAATGTATACTTTTTTCTTAAATCAAAACATTGATTTTTCGCTCTCCCATCTCCCCGTAAACAAAAAAGGAAAATAGATCACAACAAAAATAAAATTTTAGATTTTACGCATGGAAAAAATTAAAAATATAACAAATGTAAGTAAGGAAATTTTATTCACACACCACAAACGAACACAAAAGTTTTGTTATCCAAGTTTGGCAAATTCCTCTAGTTCAACCCTTGATAGCTTGGAATTTTATAAGAACGAGATTTCTTCCACACATGTTTTAAAAATGGATATGCATGCTTGAAACATGTTAAAGATGCAAATGACCTATGGATATAAATCTTTTAAAGAGAATAACAAACGCTCATTAAATTCTCCAAAAAACGTGCACTGGGAGATTTTCTCGAGTCAAACAAGCCATTATTTTTGCACATTTAAAAAAAGCTGATCTAAAAATCATGGATGATTGTAAAGTGATTTATCATGCATAACGGGCAATATTTTTGTAAGAAATGACTTCTTGATTGGCAGTCAACACTTAGTTAAAAATCCCCCACCTCCCCCTTTTCATGACGATTGCAAAACCTGATATATAAAAACTGAAAAGAGTTAACAATCCCTAAAAAGTATAGACACTAGTTGGAATTATCTCTCTCTACATTTGTGAATTTTGCATTTTCATTTCAGATGTATACTTTTCTCCTAAATCAAAACTTTGATTTTTCGTTTTCCCTTCAGCCCGCAAAAAAAAAGGAAAAGAGATCACAACAAAATGAAAATTTTAGAGTTTATGCAAGGAAAAAATTTAAAACAATAACAAAAGTAAGTAAGGAAATTTTTTTCACACACCACAAATGAACACAAAAGTTTTGTTATGCAAGTTTGGGAAATTCCACTAGTTGAACCCTTGATAGCTTGGAATTTTATAAGAACGAGTTTTCTTCTACACTTGTTTTAAAAATGGATATGCATGCTTGAAACATGTTAAAGATGCAAATGACCTATGGATCCAAACCTTTTAAACAGAATAACAAACGCTCAATAAATTCTCCAACGAACGTGCGCTGGGATATTTTCCCGAGTCAAACAAGCCATTATTTTGCCCATTTACAAAAAGCTGACCTAACAATCTGGATGATTGTAAAGTGATTTATCATACGTAACGGGCTATATTTTTCTAAGAAATGAATTATGGATTGGGAGTCAACACTCAGTTAAAAATCCCCCGCCTTCCCCTTTTCCTAACGATTGGAAAACTTGATATATAAAAACTGAAAAGAGTTTACAATCCTTAAAAATTATAGACACTCTATGGAATTATCTCTCTCTATATTTGTACATTGTGCATTTCCATATTTGATGTATACTTTTTTCTTAAATCAAAACTTTGAGCTTTCGCTCTCCCTTCACCCCGTAAAAAAAAAGGCAAAAAGATCATTACAAAATGAAAATTTTAGAGTTTAAGCATGTAAAAAATTTAAAACAATAACAAATGTAAGAAAGGAAATTTTATTAACACACCACAAACGAACACAAAATTTTGTTAACCAAGTTTGGGAAATTCCACTAGTTCAACCTTTGATAGCTTGGAATTTTATATGACGAGATTTCTTCTACACATGTTTTAAAAATGGATATGCATGCTTGAAACATGTTAAAGATGCAAATGACCTATGGATCCAAACCTTTTTAAAGAGAATAACAAACACTCATTAAATTCTCCAGCGAACATGCGGTGGGATATTACCCGAGTCAAACAAGACATTATTTTGCCCATTTACAAAAAGCAAACCTAACAATCATGGATGATTGTAAAGTGATTTATCATGCGTAACAGGCTATATTTTTGTAAGAAATGACTTATGGATTGGGAGTCAACACTCAGTAAAAATCCCCCGCCTCCCCCTTTTCTTGACGATTGCAAAACCTGATATATAAAAACTGAAAAGAGTTAACAATCCCTAAAAATTACAAACACACGTTGGAATTATCTCTCTCTACATTTGTGCATTGTGCATTTCCATTTTAGATGTATACTTTTTTCTTAAATCAAAACATTGAGTTTTCGCTCTCCCTTCTCCCCGTAAGCAAAAAAGGCAAATAGATCCACGTTTGGGAAATTCCTCTAGTTCATCCCTTGATAGCTTGCATTTATATAAGAATGAGATTTCTTCTACACATGTTGTAAGAATGGATATGCATACTTGAAACATGTAAAAGATGAAAATGACCTAAGGATCCAAACCTTTTACAGGGAATAACAAAAGCTCGTAAAATTATCAAGTGAACGTGTGGTTGGATATTTACCCGTGTCAAACAAGCTATTATTTTTCCCTTTTACATCATGCTGACCTAAAAATCATGGATGATTTTCTAGTTATTTTTCATGCGTAACTGGTTTTATTTTTGTAAGAAATAACTCCTGGATTAGGAGTCAACACTCAGTTAAAATTCCCCTGCCTCCCCCTTTTCCTCACAATTGCAAAACCTCATATAAAAAAACTGAAAAGAGTTTACAATCCCTAAAAATTATAGACACTCTTAGGAATTATCTCTCTTGACTTTTTTGCATTGTGCAATTCCATTTTTTATGTATTCTATTTTCTTAAATCAAAACTTTGATTTTTCGCTCTCCCTTCGCCCCTAAAACAAAAAAGGCAAATAGATCACAACAAATGAAAATTTTAGAGTTTATGCAAGGAAAAAATTTAAAACAATAACAAAAGTAAGGAAATTTTTTTCACACACCACAAATGAACACAAAAGTTTTGTTATCCAAGTTTGGGAAATTCCACTAGTTGAACCATTGATAGCTTGGAATTTTATAAGAACGAGATTTCTTCTACACATGTTTTAAAAATGGATATGCATGCTTGAAACATGTTAAAGAAGCAAATGACCTATGGATCCAAACATTTTAAACCGAATAAAAAACCCTCATTAAATTTTCCGATGAATGTGCGGTGGGATATTTACCCGAGTCAAACAAGCCATTATTTTGCCCATTTACAAAAAGCTGACATGACAATCATGGATGATTGTCAAGTGATTTATCATGCGTAACGGGGTACATTTTCGAAAGATATGACTTATGGATTGGGAATCAACACTCAGTTAAAAATCCCCCACCTCCCTCTTTTCCCGACGATTGCAAAACCTGTATATAAAAACTGAAAAGAGTTTACAATGCCAAAAAATTACAGACATTCTTTGAAAAGAGTTTATACATATCCAGTTTAGATGTATACTTTTTTCTTAAATCAAAACTTTGAGCTTTCGTTCTCCATTCACCCCGTAAACAAAAATGGCAAATAGATCACAACAAAAATGAAAATTTTAGAGTTTGTGCATGGAAAAAATTTAAAACAATAACAAATATAAGTAAGGAAATGTTTTTCACACACCACAAATGAACACAAAAGTTTTGTTGTCCAAGTTTTCAAAATTCCACAAGTTCAACCCTTGATGGCTTGGAATTTTATAAGAACGAGATTTCTTCTACACATGTTTTAAAAATGGATATGTATGCTTGAAACATGTTAAAGATCCAAATGACCAATGGATCTAAACCTTTTAAAGAGAATAAAAAATGCTAATTAAATTCTCCAGCGAACGTGCGCTTGGATATTTTCCCTACTCAAACAAGCCATTTTTTTGCCCATTTACAAATAGCTAACCTAACAATCATGGATGATGGTAAAGTGATTTTTCATGCGTAACGGGCTATATTTTGGCGAGAAATGACTTATGGATTGGGAGTCAACACTCAGTTAAAAATTCCCCCCTCCCCCTTTTCATGACGATTGCAAAACTTGATATATAAAAACTAAAAAGAGTTAAGTATCCCTAAAAATTACAGACACTCATTGGAATTATCTCTCTCTACAATTGTGCATTGTGCATTTTCATTTTAGATGTATACTTTTTTCTTAAATAACAACTTTGAGTTTTCGCTCTCCCTTCACCTCATAAACAAAAAAGGCAAATAGATCACAACAAAATGAAAATTTTAGAATTTATCCAATGAAAAAATTTAAAACAATAACAAATGTACGTAAGGAAATTTTATTCACACACCACATACGAACACAAAAGTTTTATTAACCAAGTTTGGGAAATTCCCCTAGTTCAACCCTTGATAGCTTGGAATTTTATAAGAATGAGATTTCCTCTACACATGTTTTAAAAATGGGTATGCATGCTTGAAACATGTTAAAGATGCAAATGATCTATGGATCCAAGCCGTTTAATGAGAATAACAAACGTTCATTAAATTGTCCAGTGAATGTGGCGTGGGATATTTACTCGAGTCAAACAAGCGATTATTTTTCCCATTTACAAAAAGCTGACCTAACAATCATGGATGATTGTGAAGTTATATATCATGCATAACGAGCAACATTTGTGTAAGAAATGACTTATGGATTGGGAGACAACACTCAGTTAAAAATCCCCTGCCTCCCTCTTTTCCCGACTATTGCAAAACTTAATATATAAAAACTTAAAAGAGTTTACAATGCCTAATAATTACTAACACTCTTTGGAATTATCTCTCTCTACATTTGTGCATTGTGCATTTCCAATTTAGATGTATACTTTTTTTCTTAAATCAAAACTTTTAGTTTTTGCTCTCCCTTCACCCCGTAAACTAAAAACGAAAATAGATCACAACAAAATGAAAATTTTAGATTTTATGCCCGGAAAAAATTAAAACAATAACAAATGTATGTAAGGAAATTTTATTCCCAGACCACAAACGAACACAAAATTTTTGTTATACAAGTTTGAGAAATTCTACTAGTTCAACCCTTGATAGCTTGGAATTTTATAAGAACGAGATTTCTTCTACACATGTTTTAAAAATGGATATGCATGCTTGAAACATGTTAAAGATGCAAATGACCAATGGATCTAAACCTTTTAAAGAAAATAACAAACGCTCATTAAATTCTCCAACGAACGTGTGCTGGGATATTTTCCCGAGTCAAACAAACCATTATGTGGCCCATTTAAAAAAAACTGACCTTACAATCATTGATGATTACAAACTGATTTATCATGCATAATGGGCAATACTTTTGTAAGAAATGACTTATGGATTGGGAGTCAACACGCTGTGAAAAATCCCCCGCCTCCCCCTTTTCATGACGATTGCAAAACCTAATATATAAAAACTAAAAAGAGTTAACAATCCTAAAAATTACAGACACTCATTGGAATTATCTCTCTCTACATTTGTGTGTTGTGTATTTCCAATTTAGATGTATACTTTTTTCTTAAATCAAAACTTTTAGTTTTCGTTCTCCCTTCACCCCGTAAACAAAAAAAGAAAATAGATCACAACAAAAAGAAAATTTTAGATTTTATGTATGGAAAAAATTTAAAAAATAACAAATGTAAGTAAGGAAATTTTATTCACACACCACAAACGTACACAATAGTTTTGTTATCCAAGTTTGGGAAATTCCACTAGTTCAACCCTTGATAGCTTGGAATTTAATAAGAACGAGATTTCTTCTACGCATGTTTTAAAAATGGATATGTATGCTTCAAACATGTTAAAGATGCAAATGACCTATGGATCAAAACCTTTTAAAGAGAATAACAAACGCTCATTAAATTCTCTAGTGAACGTGCGGTGGGATATTTACCCGAGTCAAACAAGCCATTATTTTGCCCATTTACAAAAAGCTGACCTAACAATCATGGTTTATTGTAAAGTGATTTATCATGCGTAACGGGCTATATTTTTTTAAGAAATGACTTATGGATTGGGAGTCAACACTCAGTTAAAAATCCCCCGCCTCCCCCTTTTCATGACTATTGCAAAACCTGATATATAAAAATTGAAAAGAGTTAACAATCCCTAAAAATTACTGACACTCATTATAATTATCTCTCTTCATTTGTGCATTGTGCATTTCTATTTTAGATGTATACTTTTTTTTTTAAATCAAAACTTTGAGTTTTCGCTCTCCCTTCATCCTGTAAACAAAAAAGGCAAATAGATCACAACAAATTGAAAATTTTAGAGTTTATGCTTGGAAAAAATTTAAAACAATAACAAATGTAAGAAAGGAAATTTTATTCACACACCACAAACGAACACAAAAGTTTTGTTATCCAAGTTTGGAAAATTCCATTAGTTCAACCTTTGATAGCTTGGAATTTTATAAGAATGAGATTTCTTCTACACATGTTTTAAAAATGGATATGCATGCTTGAAACATGTTAAAGATGCAAATGACTTGTGGATGCAAACCTTTTAAGGAAAATAATAAACCCTCAATAAATACTCTAGTGAACGTGCGGTGGGATATTTACCCGGGTCAAACAAGCCATTATTTTGCCCATTTACAAACAGTTGATCTAACAATCATGGATGATTGTCTAGTGATTTATCATGCGTAACGGGCTACATTTTTGTAAGATATGACTTATATATTGGGAGTCAACACTCAGTTAAAATCCCCCGCCTTTCTCTTTTCCCGACGATTGAAAAACCTGATATATAAATACTGAAAAGAGCTTACAATGCCTAAAAATTAGAGACACCCTTTGGAATTATCTCTCTCGACATTTGTGCATTGTGCATTTCCAGTTTAGATATAAACTTTTTTCTTAAATTAAAACTCTGAGTTTTTGCTCTCCCTTCACCTTGTAAACAAAAAAGGAAAATAGATCACAACAAAATGAAAATTTAAGAGTTTACGCATGGAAAAAATTTAAAACAATAAGAAATGTAAGTAAGGAAACTTTATTCATCCACCACAAAGGAACACAATAGTTTTGTTATCCAAGTTTGGAAAATTCCACTAGTTCAACCCTTGATAGCTTGGAATTTTATTAGAACGAGATTTCTTCTACACATGTTTTAAAAATGTATATGCATGCTTGAAACATTTTAAAGATTCAAATGACCTATGGATCCAAACCTTTCAATTAGAATAACAAAAGCTCATGAAATTTTGCAGCGAACGTGCGGTGGGATATTTACCCGAGTCAAACAAGCCATTATTTTGCCCATTTACAAAAAGCTGACCCAACAATCATGGATGATTGTAAAGTGATTTATCATATGTAACGAGCTATATTTTTTAAGAAATGAGTTGTGGATTGGGATTCAACACTCGGTAAAAAATCCCCTGTCGCCCCCTTTTCCCGACGATTGCAAAACTAGATGTATAAAAACTGAAAAAGAGTTTACAATCCCTAAAAATTAAAGGCACTCTTTGTAATTAGCTCTCTCCACATTTGTCCATTGTGCATTTCCATTTTAGATGTATATTTTTTTCTTCAATCAAAACATTGAGTTTTCGTTCTCCCTTCACCCTGTAAACAAAAATGGAAAATAGATCACAACAAAATGAAAATTTTAGAGTTGATGCATGGAAAAAATTTAAAACAATAACAAATGTAAGTAAGGAAATTTTATTCACACACCGGAAATGAACATAAAAGTTTTGTTATCCAAGTTTGGAAAATTCCACTAGTTCATCCCGTGATAGCTTGAAATTTTAAAACTAGATTTCTTCTACACATGTTTTAAAAATGGATATGCATGCTCGAAACATGTTATACATGCAAATGACCTATGGATCCAAATCTTTTAAAGTGAATAACTAACGCTCATTAAATTCTCCAGGGAACGTCCCGTGGGACATGTACCCGAGTCAAACAAGCCATTATTTTGCCCATTTACAAAAAGTTGATTTAAAAATCATAGATGATTGTAAAGTGATTTATCAAGCGTAACAGGCTATATTTTTGTGAAAAATGACTTATGGATTGGGAGTCCACACTCAGTTAAAAATCCCCCGTCCTGCCCCTTTTCCCGACGATTGCAAAACCTGATATATAAAAACTGTAAAGAGTTTACTATCCCTAAAAATTGCAGACAATCTATGGAATTATCTCTCTCTACATTTGAACTTTGTACATTTTCATTTTAGATGTATACTTTTTTCTTAAATCCAAACTATGAATTTTCGCTCTCCCTTCATCCAGTAAACCAAAAAGGCAAATAGATCACAAAAAAATAAAAATTTTAGAGTTTATGCTCGGAAAAAATTTAAAATAATAACAAATGTGAGTACGGAAATTTTACTCACACACCACAAACGAACACTAAAGTTATGTTATCCAAGTTTGGGAAATTCGACTATTTCAACCCTTGATAGCTTGGAATTTTATAAGACCGAGATTTCTTCTACACATATTTTAAAAATGGATATGCATGCTTGAAACATGTTAAAGATGCAAATGACCTATGGATCAAAACCTTTTAAAGAGAAAAACAAACGCTCATTAAATTCTCCAATGAACGTGTGGTGGGATATTTACCCGAGTCAAACAAGCCATTATTTTGCCCATTTACAAAAAGCTAGCCTATCAATCATGGATGATTTTAAAGTGATTAATCATGCGTAACGGGATACATTTTTTTAGCAATGACTTATTGATTGGGTGTCAACACTCAGTTAAAAATCCCTGCCTCGAAAAGTGTTTTCAATTCTTAAAAATTACAGACACACTTTGGAATAATCTCTCTCTACATTTGTCCATTTTGCATTCCATTTTAGATGTTCACTTTTTTCTTAAATCGAATCTTTGAGTTTTCGCTCTCCCTTCACCCCGTACACAAAAAAGGCAAATAGATCACAACAAAATGAAAATATTAAAGTTTAAGCAAGGAAAAAATTTAAAACAATAACAAACGTAAGTACGGAAATTTTATTCAATCACCACAAAGAAACACAAAAGTTTTGTTATTCAAGTTTGGGAAATTCCACTAGTTCAACCCTTGATAGGTTGGAATTTTATAAGAACGAGATTTCCTCTACACATGTTTTAAAAATGGATATGCATGCTTGAAACATGTTAAAGATGCAAATGACCTATGGATCCAAACCTTTTAAAGAGAATAACAAACGCTCATTAAATTCTCCAGTGAACGTGTTGTGGGATATTTACCTGTGTCAAACAAGCCATTATTTTGCCCATTTACAAAAAGCTGACCTGACAATCAAGGAAGATTGAAAAGTAATTTATCATGTGTAACAGGCTATATTTTTGTATGAAATGAATTATAAATTGGGAGTCAACACTCAGTTAAACATCCACGGCCTCCCTCTTTTCCCGACGATTGCAAAACCTGATATAAAAAAACTGAAAAGAGTTTACTATCCCTAAAAATTACAGACAATCTTTGGAATTATCTCTCTCTATATTTGTGCAATGTGCATTTCCATATTTGAAGTAAAATTTTTTTTGAAATGAAAACTTTGAGCTTTCGCTCTCCCTTCACCCCGTAAAAAAAAATGATGCAAACCTTTTAAAGAGAATAAAAAACGCTCATTAAATTCTCCAGTGAATGTGCGGTTAGATATTTACCTGAGTCAAACAAGCCATTATTTTTCCCATTTACAAAAAGCTGACCTAACAATCATGGATGATTGTAAAGTGATTTATCATGCATAACAGGCTACATTTTTTAAAGAAATTACTTATGGATTTGGATTCGACACTCAGTTAAAAATCCCCCGCCTCCCCCTTTTCCCGATGATTGCAAACCTGATATATAAAAACTGAAAAGAGTTAACAATACCTAAAAGTTACTGACACTCTTTGGAATTATCTCTCTCTATATTTGTGCATTGTGCATTTCCATTTTAGATGTATACTTTTTTCTTAAATCAAAACTTTCAGTTTTCGCTCTCCTATTACCAGTAAACCAACAAGGAAAATAGATCACAGCAAAATAAAAATTTTAGAGTTTATGCATTGAAAAAATTTAAAACAATAACAAATGTAAGTAAGGAAATTTTATTCACACACCACAAATGAATACAAAAGTTTTGTTATCTAAGTTTGGGAAACTCCACCAGTTCAACCCTTGATAGGTTGGAATTATATAAGAACGAGATTTCTTGTACACATGTTTTAAAAATGGATATGCATGCTTGAAACATGTTAAAGATGCAAATGACCAATGGTTCCAAACCTTTTAAAGAGAATAACAAACGCTCATTAAATTCTTCAGTGAACGTCTTGTGGGATATTTACCCGTGTCAAACAAGACATTTTTTTGCCCATTTACAAAAAGTTGACCTAACAATCATGGATGATTGTAAAGTGATTTACCATGCGTAACGGGCTACATTTTTGTAAGAAATTACTTATGGATTTGGAGTCAACATTCAGTTAAAAATCCCCCGCCTCCCTCTTTTCCAGATGATTGCGAAACCTGATATATCAAAACTGAAAAGAGTTTACAATCCCTAAAAATTACAGACACTCTTTGGAATTATATCTCTCTATATTTGTGCATTGTGCCTTTCCATTTTTTATGTATAATTCTTTCTTAAATCAAAATTTTGAGTTTTCACTCTCCTTTCACCTCGTAAACAAAAAAGGCAAATAGATCACAACAAAATGAAAATTTTATAGTTTATGCATGGAAAAAATTTAAAACTAAAACAAATGTTAGTAAGGAAATTTTATTCACACACCACAAACGAACACAAAAGTTTTGTTATCCAAGTTTGGGAAATTCCACAAGTTCAACCATTGATAGTTTGGAATTTTATAAGAACAAGATTTCTTCTACACATGTTTTACAAATGGATATGCATGCTTGAAACATGTTAAAGATGCAAATGACCTATGGATCTAAACCTTTTAAAGAGAATTACCAACGCTCAATAAATTCTCCAGTGAACGTGCGCTGGGATATTTTTCCTGAGTCAAACAAGCCATTATTTGGCCCATTTATAAAAAAAGTTGACCTTACAATCATGGATGATTGTAAAGTGATTTATCATGCATAATGGGCTATATTTTTGTATCAAAATGAATTATGGATTGGGAGTCAACACTCACTTAAAAATCCCCCGCCTCCCCCTTTTCTAGACGATTGCAAAACCTGATATATAAAAACTAAAAAGAGTTAACAATCCCTAAAATTTATAGATATTCATTGGAATTATCTCTCTCTACATTTGTGCATTGTGCATTTTCAATTTAGATGTATACATTTTTCTTAAATCAAAACATTGAGTTTTCGCTCTCCCTTCACCCCGTAAACAAAAAAGGCAAATAGATCACAACAAAATGAAAATTTTAGAGTTTATGCATGGAAAAAATTTAATACAATAACAAATGTAAGTAAGGAAATTTTATTACACACCACAAAGGAACACAAAAAATTTTTTATCCAAGTTTGGGAAATTCCACTAGTTCAACCATTGATAAGTCTGAATTTTATAAGAACGAGATTTCTTCCACACATGTTTTAAAAATGGATATGCGTGCTCGAAACATGTTAAAGATGCAAATGACCTATGGATGCTAACCTTTTAAAGAGAATAAAAATGCTCATTAAATTGTCCAGTGAACGTGTGGTGGGATATTTACCGAAGTCAAACAAGCCATTATTTTGCCCATTTACAAAAAGATGACCTAACAATCATGGATGATTGTGAAGTTATATATCAGGCATAACAAGCTACATTTTTGCAAGAAATGACTTATGGATTGGCAGTCAACACTCAGTTAAAAATCCCCTGCCTCCCTCTTTTTCCTATGATTGCAAAACCTAATATATAAAAACTAAAAAGAGTTTACAATGCCAAAAAATTACAGACGCTCTTTGGAATTATCTCTCTCTACATTTGTGCATTGTGCATTTCCATTTTAGATGTTCACTTTTTTCTTAAATCAAATCTTGGAGTTTTCGCTCTCCCTTCACCCCGTACACAAAAAAGGCAAATAGATCACAACAAAATGAATATTTTGAAGTTAATGCATGGAAAAAATTTAAAACAATAACAAATGTAAGTAAGGAAATTTTATTCACTCACCACAAACGAAAATAAAAGTTTTGTTATCCAAGTTTGAGAAATTCCACTAGTGCAACCCTTGATAGGTTGGAATTTTATAAGAACGAAATTTCTTCTACTCATGTTTTAAAAATGGATATGCATGCTTGAAACAGGTTAAAGATTCAAATGACCTATGGATCCAAACCTTTTAAAGAGAATAACAAACGCTCATTAAATTCTCTAGTGAACGTGTTGTGGGATATCTACCCAAATCAAACAAGCCATTATTTTGTCCATTTACAAAAAGCTGACCGAAGAATCATGGATGATTGTAAGGTGATTTATCATGCGTAATGGGCTATATTTTTTATAGAGATGATTTATAGATTGGGAGTCAACACTGAGTTAAACATCCACAACCTCCCCCTTTTCCCAACGATTGCAAAACCTAATATACAAAAACTGAAAAGAGTTTACTATCCCTAAAAATTACAAACACTCTTTGGAATTATCTCTCTCTACATTTGTGCATTGTGTATTTCATTTTTTATGTATACTTTTTTATTAAATCAAAACTTTGAGTTTTCGCTCTCCTTCACCCCGTAAACAAAAAAGGATCCAAACCTTTTAAAGAGAATAACAAACGCTCATTAAATTCTCCAGTGAACGTGTGGTTGGATATTTCCCGAGTCAAATAAGCCGTTATTTTTCCCATTTACAAAAAGCTAACCTAACAATCATGGATAATTGTAAAGTCATTTATTATGCGTAACGGGCTACTTTTTTTTAAGAAATTACTCCGGGATTTGGAGTCAACATTCAGTTAAAAATCCCCCACCTCCCCCTTTTCCCGATGATTGCAAAACCTGATATATAAAAACTGAAAAGAGTTAGCAATCCCTAAAAATTACTGACACTCTTTGGAATTATCTCTCTCTATATTTGTGCATTGTGCATTTCCATTTTAGATATATACTTTTTTATTAAATCAAAACTTTGAGTTTTCGCTCTCCCTTCAGCCCATAAAAAAAAAAGGTAAGTAGATCACAACAAAATGAAAATTTTAGAGTTTATGCATGGAAAAAATTTAAAACAATAATAAAAGTAAGTAAAGAAATTTTATTCACACACCAAAAACGAACACAAAAGTTTTGTTATCCAAGTTTGGGAAATTCCACTAGTTCAAGCCCTGAAAGGTTGGAATTATATAAGAACGAGATTTCTTCTACACATGTTTTAAAAATGGATATGCATGCTTGAAACATGTTAAAGATGCAAATGACCAATTGATCCAAACCTTTTAAAGAGAATAACAAATGCTCATTAAATTCTCTAGTGAACGTGTTGTGGGATATTTACCTGTGTCAAAGAAGCCATTATTTTTTCGATTTACAAAAAGTTGACCTAACAATCATGGATGATTGTAAAGTGATTTATCATGCGTAACGGGCTACATTTTTGTAAGAAATTACTTATGGATTTGGAGTCAACACACAGTTAAAAATCCCCCGCCTCCCCCTTTCCCCGACGATTGCATAACCTGATATATAAAAACTTAAAAGAGTTAACAATCCCTAAAAATTATAGACATTTTTTGGAATTATCTCTCTCTACATTTGTGCATTGTGCATTTCCATTTTAGATGTATACTTCTTTCTTAAATCAAAAGTTTGAGTTTTCGCTCTCCTTTCACCTCGTAAACAAAAAAGGCAAATAGATCACAGCAAAATGAAAATTTCAGAGTTTATGCATGGAAAAAATTTAAAAAAATAACAAATGTAAGAAAGGAAATTTTATCCACACACCACAAATGAACACAAAAGTTTTGTTTTCCAAGTTTGGGAAATTCCACATGTTCAACCATATTTTAAAAATGGATATGCTTGCTTGAAACATGTTAAAGATGCAAATGACCTATGTATCCAAACCTTTTAAAGAGAATAACAAACACTCAATAAATTCTCCAGCGAACGTGCGCTGGGATATTTTCCCGAGTGAAACAAGCCATTATTTTGCCCATTTACAAAAAGAAGACCAATCAATCTTGGATGATTGTAAAGTGATTTATCATGCATAACGGGCTATATTTTTCTAAGAAATGAATTATGGATTGGGAGTCAACACTCAGTTAAAAATCCCCCACCTCCCCCTTTTCATGGTGATTGCAAAACCTGATATATATAAACTGAAAAGAGTTAACAATCCCTAAAAATTTCAGATACTCGTTGGAATTATCTCTCTCTACATTTGTGCATTGTGCATTTCCATTTTAGATGTATACTTTTTTCTTAAATCAAAACTTTGAGTTTTCGCTCTCCTTTCACCCCATAAACAAAAAAGGAAAATAGATCACAACAAAATGAAAATTTTAGAGTTTATGCATGGAAAAATTTTAAAACAATAACAAATGTAAGTAAGGAAATTTTATTCACACACCACAAACGAACACAAAAGCTATGTTATCAAAGTTTAGGAAATTCCACTAGTTCAACCCTTGAAAGATTGGAATTTTATAAGAACGAGATTTCTGCTTCACATGTTTTAAAAATGGATATGCATGCTTGAAACATGTTAAAGATGTAAATGACCTATGGATGCAAACCTTTTAAAGAGAATAAAAAACACTCATTAAATTGCCCAGTGAACGTGCGGTGGGATATTTACCCGAGTCAAACAAGATATTATTTTGCCCATTTACAAAAAGATGATCTAAAAATCATGGATGTTTGTCAAGTGATTTATCATGCATAAAGGGCAACATTTTTGTAAGAAATGATTGATGGATTGGGAGTCAACACTCAGTTAACAATCCCTTGCCTCCCTCATTTTCCAACGATAGCAAAACCTGATATATAAAAACTGAAAGGAGTTTTTAATGCCTAAAAATTACAGCCACTCTTTTGAATTATATCTATGTACATTTGTGCATTCTGCATTTCAATTTTAGATGTATACTTTTTTCTTAAATCAAAACTTTGAGTTTTCGCTCTCCCTTCACCCCGTAAACAAAAAAGGAAAATAGATCACCAAAAAATGAAAATTTTAGAGTTTATGCATGGAAAAGTTTTTAAAAAATAACAAATCTAAGTAAGGATATTTTATTCACACACCACAAACGATCACAAAAGTTTTGTTCTCCAAGTTTGGGAAATTCCACTAGTTTAACCCTTGATAGCTTGGAATTTTATAAAAACGAGATTTCTTCTACACAAGTTTTAAAAAAGGATATGCATGCTTGAAACATGTTAAAGATGCAAATGACCTTTGGAAGCAAACCTTTTAAAGAGAATAACAAACGCTTATTAAATACTCCAGTGAACGTGCGGTGGGATATTTACCCGAGTCAAACAAGCCATTATTTTGCCCATTTACAAAACTCTGACCTAACAATAATGCAAGATTGTCAAGTGATTTATCATGCGTACGGGCTACAGTTTTGAAAGATATGACTTATGGATTGGGAGTCAACACTCAGTTAAAAATCCCCCGCCTCCCTCTTTTCCCGACGATTGCAAAACCTGATCTATTAAAACTAAAAAGAGTTTGCAATGCCTAAAAATTATAAACACTCTTTGGAATTATCTTTCTCTTCATTTGTGCATTGTGCATTTCCAGTTTAGATGTATACTTTTTTCTTAAATCAAAACCTTGATTTTTCGCTCTCCCTTCACCTAGTAAACAAAAAAATAAAATAGATCACAACAAAATGAAAATTTTAGAGTTTATGCATGGAAAAAATTTAAAACCATAACAAATGTTAGCAAGGAAATTTTATTCACACACCACAAACGAACACAAACGTTTTGTTATCAAAGTTTGTGAAATTCCACTAGTTCAAACTTTGATAGCTTGGAATTTTATAAGAACGAGATTTCTTCTGCACATGTTTTAAAAATGGAAATGAATGCCTCAAGCATGTTAAAGATGCAAATCACCTTTGGATCCAAACCTTTTAAAGAGAATAACAAACGCTCATTAAATACTCCAGTGAAGGTGCGGTGGGATATTTACCCGAGTTAAACAAGCCATTATTTTGCCCATTTACAAAAAGCTGACCTAACAATCATGCAAGATTGTCAAGTGATTTGTCATGCGTAATGGGCTACAGTTTTGAAAGATATGACTTATGGATTGGGAGGCAACACTTAGTTAAAAATCCCCCACCTCCCTCTTTTCCCGACGATTGTAAAACCTAATCTATTAAAACTGAAAAGAGTTTGCAATGCCCAAAAATTATAGACACTCTTTGGAATTATCTCTCTCTTCATTTGTGCATTGTGCATTTCCAGTTTAGATGTATACTTTTTTCTTAAATCAAAACTTTGAGTTTTCGTTCTCCCTTCACCTCATAAAAAAAAAAAATAGATCACAACAAAATGAAAATTTTAGAGTTTATGCACGGAAAAAATTTAAAACCATAACAAATGTTAGTAAGGAAATTTTATTCACACACCACAAACGAACACAAAAGTTTTGTTATCCAATTTTGTGAAATTCCACTAGTTCAACCCTTGGTAGCTTGGAATTTTATAAGAACGAGATTTCTTCTGCACATGTTTTAAAAATGGATATGCATGCCTCAAGCATGTTAAAGATGCAAATCACCATTGGACCCAAACCTTTTAAAGAGAATAACAAACGCTCATTAAATACTCCAGTGAACATGTAGTGGGATATTTACCCTAGTCAAACAAGCCATTATTTTGCCCATTTCCAAAAGCTGACCTAACAATCATGGATGACTGTAAAGTGATTTATCATGCTTAACAGGCTATATTTTTGTAAGAAATTACTTATAGATTGGGAGTCAACACTGACTTAAACATCCACAGCCTCCCCCTTTTCCCAACGATTGCAAAACCTAATATATAAAAACTGAAAAGAGTTTACTATCCCTAAAAATTGCAGACACTCTTCGGAATTATCTCTCTCAACATTTGTGCATTGTGTATTTCCATTTTTGATGTATATTTTTTTCTTAAATCAAAACTTTGAGTGTTCGCTCTCCCTTCACCTCGTAAACCAAAAAGGCAAATAGATCTCAACAAAATAAAAAAATTTCAGTTTATGCGTGGAAAAAATTTAAAACAATAACAAAAGTAAGTGAAGAAATTTTATTCACACACCACAAACGAACACAAAAGTTTTGTTATCCAAGTTTGGGAAATTCCACTCATTCAACCCTTGAAAGGTTAGAATTATATAAGAACGAGATTTCTTCTACACATGTTTTAAAAATGGATATGCATGCTTGAAACATGTTAAAGATGCAAATGAGTAATGGATCCAAACCTTTTAAAGAGAATAACATACACTCATTAAATTCTCCAGTGAACGTGTTGTGGGATATTTACCGGTGTCAAATAAGCCATTATTTTTCTGATTTAGAAAAAGTTGACCTAACAATCATGGATGATTGTAAAGTGATTTATCATGTGTAACGGGCTACATTTTTTTAAGAAATTACTTATGGATTTGGAGGTAACACTCAGTTAAAAATCCCCCGCCTCCCCATTTTCCCGATGCTTGCATAACTTGATATATAAAAACTGAAAAGAGTTAACAATCCCTAAAAATTATAGACACTCTTTGGAATTATCTCTCTCTACATTTGTGCATTATGCATTTCCATTTTAGATGTATACTTCTTTCTTAAATCAAAAGTTTGAGTTTTCTCTCTCCTTCACTTCGTAAACAAAAATGGCAAATAGATCACAGCAAAATGAAAATTTCAGAGTTTATGCATGGAAAAAATTTAAAGCAATAACAAATGTAAGTAAAGAAATTTTATTCACACACCAAAAACGAACACAAAAGTTTTGTTTTCCAAGTTTGGGAAATTCCACATGTTCAACCATTGATAGCTTGGAATTTTATAAGAACGAGATTTCTTCTACACATGTTTTAAAAATGGATATGCATGTTTGAAACATGTTAAAGATGCAAATGACCTATGGATCCAAACCTTTTAAAGAGAATAACAATCCCTTAATAAATTCTCCAGCGAACGTCCGCTGCGATATTTTCCTGAGTCAAACAAGCCATTATTTTTTCCATTTACAAAAAGCAGATGTATCAATCATGGATGATTGTAAAGTGTTTTATCATGCGTAACGGGCTATATTTTTATCAGAAATGAATTATGGATTGGGAGTCAACACTCAGTTAAAAATCCCCCGCCTCCCCCTTTTCATAACGATTGCAAAACCAGATATATAAAAACTGAAAAGAGTTAACAATCCCTTAAAATTACAGATACTCGTTGGAATTATCTCTCTCTACATTTGTACATTGTGCATTTCCATTTTAGATGTATACTTTTTTCTTAAATCAAAACAATGAGTTTTCGCTCTCCCTTCACCCCGTAAAAAAAAAAAAGGCAAATAGATCACAACAAAATGAAAATTTTAGAGTTTATGCATGGAAAAAATTTAATACATAACAAATGTAAGAAAGGAAATTTTATTCACATACCACAAACAAACACAAAAGTTTTGTTATCCAAGTTTGGGAAATTCCACTAGTTCAACCATTGATAGCTTGGAATTTTTTAAGAACGAGATTTCTTTTACACATTTTTTAAAAATGAATATGCATGCTTGAAACATGTTAAAGATGCAAATGACCTATGGATCCAAAACTTTTAAAGAGAATAACAAACGCTCATTAAATACTCCAGTGAGCGTGCGTTGGGATATTTACACGAGTCAAACAAGCCATTATTTTGCCCATTTACAAAAAGCGGACCTAACAATCATGGATGATTTTCAAGTGATTTATCATGCATAACGGGCAACATTTTTCTAAGATATGATTTATGGATTGGGAGTCAAAACTTAGTTACAAATCCACCGATTCCCTCTTTTCCCGACGATTGCGAAACCTGATATATCAAAACTGAAAAGACTTTACAATCGCTAAACATTAAAGACACTCTATGGAATTATCTCTCTCTACATTTGTCCATTGTGCATTTCCTTTCTAGATGTATACTTTTTTCTTAAGTCAAAACTTTGAGTTTTCAGTCTCCCTATCACTCGTAAACAAAGAACGCAAATAGCTCACAACAAAATGAAAATTTTAGAGTTTATGCATGGAAAAAATTTAAAACAGTAACAAATGTAAGTGAGGAAATTTTATTCACACACCATAAACGAATACAAAAGTTTTGTTATCCAAGTTTGCGATAGTCCACTAGTTCAACCCTTGATAGCTTGGAATTTTTTAAGAACGAGATTTCTTCTACACATGTTTTAAAAATGGATTTGCATGCTTGAAACATGTTAAAGAAGCGAATGACCTATGTATCCAAACCTTTTAAATTGAATAAAAAACTCTCATTAAATTCTCCAGTGAACGTGCGGTGGGATATTTACCCGAGTCAAACAAGCCATTATTTTGCCCATTTACAAAAAGCTGACCTAACAATCATGGAAGATTGTCAAGTGATTTATCATGTGTAACGGGATATATTTTTGTAAGAAATGACTTATGGATTGGGAGTCTACACTCAATTAAAAATCCCCCGCCTCCCCCTTTTCCCAATGATTGCATAACCTGATATATAAAAACTCAAAAGAGTTAACAATCCCTAAAAATTATAGACACTCTTTGGAATTATCTCTCTCTATATTTCTGCATTGTGCATTTCCATTTTAGATGTATACTTCTTTCTTACATCAAAAGTTTGAGTTTTCTCGCTCTCCCTTCACACCTTAAACAAAAAGGCAATTAGATCACAACAAAATCAAAATTATAGAGTTTATGTGTGGAAAAAAATTAAAACAACAACAAATGTAAGTAAGGTAATTTTATTCATACACCACAAACAAACACAAAAGTTTTGTTATCCACGTTCGGGAAATTCCACTAGTTCAACCCTTGATAGCTCTGAATTTTATAAGTACAAGATTTCTTCTACACATGTTCTACACATGTTTTAAAAATGGATATGCATGCTTGAAACTTGTTAAAGATACAAATGACCTATGGATCCAAACCTTTTAAAGGGAATAACCAATACTCATTAAATGCTCCAGTGAAGGTGCTGTGGGATATTTACCCGAGTCAAACAAGCCATTATTTTGCCCTTTTACAAAAAGCTGACCTAACAATCATGGATGATTGTCAAGTGATTTATCATACGTAACGGCCTATATTTTTGTAAGCAATGACTTATGGATTGGGAGTCAACACTCATTTAAAAATACCTTGCCTCCCCCTTTTCCTGACGATTGCAAAACCTGATATATAAAAACTGAAAAGTGTTTACAACCCCTAAAAATTACAGACACTCTTTGGAATTATCTCTCTCTACATTTGTGCATTGTGCATTTCCATTTTAGATGTATAGTTTTTTCTTAAATCAAAACGTTTAGTGTTAGCTCTCCCTTCACTCAATAAACCAAAAAGGAAAAAAGATCACAACAAAATGAAAATTTTAGAGTTTATGTATGGAAAATTTTTTTAAAAATAACAAATGTAGGAAAGGAAATTTTATTTACACACCACAAATGAACACAAAGTTTTGTTATCCAAGTTTGGGAAATTCCACTAGTTCAACCTTTGATAGCTTGGAATTTAATAAGAACGAGATTTCTTCTACACATGTTTTAAGAATCGATATGCATGCTTGAAACATGTTAAAGATGCAAATGACCTATGGATCCAAACCTTTTAAAGAGAATAACAAACGCTCATTAAATTCTCTAGCGAACATGCGGTGGGATATTTACCCGAGTCAAACAAGCCAATATTTTGCCCATTTACAAAAAACTGACCTAACAATCGTGGAAGATTGTCAAGTGATTTATCATGTATAACGGGCTATATTTTTGTAAGAAATGACTTATGTATTGCGAGTCTACACTCAGTTAAAAATCCCCCGTCTCCCCCTTTTCCCGATGATTGCACAACCAGATATATAAAAATTGAAAAGAAATTACAATCCCTAAAAATTATAGACACTCTTTGGAATTATCTCTCTCTACATTTGTGCATTGTGCATTTCCATTTTTGATGTATACTTTTTCCTTAAATCAAAACTTTGAGTTTTCGCTCTCCCTTCACGCCGTAAACAAAAAGGCAATTAGATCAGAACAAAATGAAACTTTTAGAGTTTATGCATGGAAAATATTTAAAACAATTATAAATGTAAGTAAGGAAATTTTATTCACACACTACAAACAGACACAAAAGTTTTGTTATCCACGTTCGGGACATTCCACTAGTTCAACCCTTGATAGCTTGGAATTTTATAAGTAGGAGATTTCTTCTACACATGTTCTACACATGTTTTAAAAATGGATATGCATGTTTCAAACATGATAAAGATGCAAATGACCTATGGATCCAAACCTTTTAAAGGGAATAACCAACACTCATTAAATTCTCCAGTGAACGTGCGGTGGTATATTTACCCGAGTCAAACAAGCCATTATTTTGCCCTTATACAAAAAGCTGACCTAACAATCATGGATGATTGTCAAGTGATTTATCATGCGTAATGGCCTATATTTTTGTAAGCAATGACTTATGGATTGGGAGTCAACGCTCAGTTAAAAATCCCCCGCCTCCCTCTTTTCCCGACGATTGCAAAACCTGATATATAAAAACTTAAAAGAGTTTACAATACCTAAAAGTTAAAGACACTCTTTGGAATTATCTCTCTCTACATTTGTTCATTGTGCATTTCCATTTTAGAAGTATACTTTTTTCTTAAATCAAAACTTTTAATGTTAGCTCTCCCATCACCCCCCGTAAACAAAAAAGGAAAATAGATCACAACAAAATGAAAATTTTAGAGTTTACGCATGGAAAACCTTTAAAAAAATAAAAAATGTAAGAAAGAAATTTTATTCACAAACCACAAATGAACACAAAAATTTTGTTATCAAAGTTTGGGAAATTCCACTAGTTCAACATTTGATAGCTTGGAATTTAATAAGAACGAGATTTCTTCTACACATGTTTTAAAAATAGATATGCATGCTTGAAACATGTTAAAGATGCAAATGACCTATGGATCCAAACCTTTTAAAGAGAATAACATACGCTCATTAAATTCTCCAGCAAACGTGCGGTGGGATATTTACACGAGTCAAACAAGCCATTATTTTACCCATTTACAAAAAGCTGACCTAACAATCATGGATGATTGTATAGTGATTTATCATGTGTAACGGGCTATATTTTTGTAAGAAATGACTTATAGATTGGGATTCAACACTTAGTTAAACATCCACAGCCTCCCCCTTTTCCCGACAAATGCAAAACCTGATATATAAAAACTTAAAAGAGTTAACTAACCCTAAAAATTACAAACACTCTTTGGAATTATCTCTCTCTATAATTGTGCATTGTGCATTGTGCATTTCCATTTTTGATGTACACATTTTTCTTAAATCAAAACTCTGAGCTTTCGCTCTGCCTTCACCCCGTAAACAAAAAATGATCCAAATCTTTTAATGAGAATAACAAACGCTCATTAAATTCTCCAGTGAACGTGCGGTTGGACATTTACCCGAGTCAAACAAGCCATTATTTTTCCCATTTAGAAAAAGCTGACCCAACAATCATGGATGATTGTAAAGTGATTTATCATGCCTAACGGGCTACATTTTTTTAAGAAATTACTTATGGGTTTGGAGTCAACACTCAGTTAAAAATCCCCTGCCTTCCCCTTTTCCCGATGATTGCAAAACCTGATATATAAAAATTGAAAAGAGTTAACAATCCCTAAAAATTATTGACACTCTTTGGAATTATCACTCTCTATATTTGTGCATTGTGCATTTCCATTTTAGATGTATACTTTTTTCTTAAATCAAAACTTTGAGTTTTCGCTCACCCTTCTCCCCGTAAACAAAAAAGGCAAATAGATCACAACAAAATGAAACTTTTAGAGTTTATGCATGGACAAAATGTTAAAAAATAATAAACGTAAGTAAGGAAATTTTATTCACACACCACAAATGAACACAAATATTTTGTTATCCAAGTTTGGGAAATTCCACTAGTTCAACCCTTGATTGGTTGGAATTATATAAGAACGAGATTTCTTCTACACATGTTTTCAAATGGATATGTAGGCTTGAAACATGTTAAAAATGCAAATGACCAATGGATCCCAACCTTTTAAAGAGAATAACAAACGCTCATTAAATTCTCCAATCAACGTGTTGTGGGATATTTACCCGTGTCAAACAAGCCATTATTTTGCCCATTTACAAAAAGCTGACCTAACAATCATTGATGATTGTAAAGTGATTTATCATGCGTAACGGGCTATATTTTTGTAAGAAATGACTTATGGATTTGGAGTCAACACTCAGTTAACAATCCCCCACCTCCAACTTTTCCCGATCATTGCATAACCTAATATATAAAAACATAAAAGAGTTAACAATCCCTAAAAATTACAGTCACTCTTTGGAATTATCTCTCTTTACATTTATGCATTGTGCATTTCCATTTTAGATGTATACTTCTTTCTTAAATCAAAACTTTGAGTTTTCGCTCTCCTTTCACCTTGTAAACAAAAAAGGCAAATAGATCACAACAAAATGAAAATTTTAGAGTTTAAGCATGGAAAAAATTTAAAAAAATAACAAATGTGAGTAAGGAAATTTTATTCACACACCACAAATGAACACAAAAGTTTTGTTATCCAAGTTTTGGAAATTCCACAAGTTCAACCATTGATAGCTTGGAATTTTATAAGAACTAGATTTCTTCTACACATGTTTTAAAAATGGATATCAATGCTTGAAACATGTTAAAGATGCAAATGACCTACAGATCTAAACCTTTTAAAGAGAATAACAAACGCTCATTAAATTCTCCAGCGAACGTGCACTGGGATATTTTCCCGAGTCAAACAAGCCATTATTTTGCCCATTTACAAAAAGCAGACCTATCAATCATGGATGATTGTAAAGTGATTTATCATGCGTAACGAGCTATATTTGTCTAAGAAATGAATTATGGATTGGGAGTAAACACTCAGTTAAAAATCCCCCGCCTCCCCTTTTTCATGACGATTGCAAAACCTGATATATAAAAACTGAAAAGAGTTAACAATCCCTAAAAAATATAGACACTCATTGGAATTATCTCTGTCTACATTTGTGCATTGTGCATTTCCATTTTAGATGTAAACTTTTTTCTTAAATCAAAACATTGATTTTTCGCTCTCCCTTTACCCCGTAAACTAAAAAGGCAAATAGATCACAACAAAATGAAAATTTTAGAGTTTATGCATGGAAAAGTTTTAAAACTATAACAAATGTAAGTAAGGAAATTTTATTCCCACACCACAAACGAGCACAAAAGTTTTGTTATCCAAGTTTGGGAAACTCCACTAGTTCAACCCTTGATAGGTTGGAATTTTATAAGAACGAGATTTCTTCTACACATGTTTCAAAAATGGATATGCATGCTTGAAACATTTTAAAGATGAAAATGACCTATGGATCCAAACCTTTTAAAGAAAATAACAAACGCTCATTAAATTCTTCTGTGAACGTGTTGTGGGATATTTACCCGTGTCAAACAAGCCATTATTTTGCCCATTTACAAAAAGCTGACCTAACAATCATGGATGATTGTAAAGTGATTTACCATGCGTAACGGGCTATATTTTTTTAAGAAATGACTTATAGATTGGGATTCAACACTCAGTTAAACATCCACAGCCTCCCCCTTTTCCCGACAAATGCAAAACCTGATATATAAAAACTTAAAAGAGTTTACTATCCCTAAAAATTATAGACACTCTTTGGAATTATCTCTCTCTATATTTGTGCATTGTGCATTTCCATTTTTGATGTACACTTTTTTATTAAATCAAAACTTTGAGCTTTCGCTCTCCCTTCACCCCGTAAACCAAAAAGGATCCAAATCTTTTAATGAGAATAACAAACGCTCATTAAATTCTCTAGTGAACGTGCGGTTGGACATTTACCCGAGTCAAACAAGCCATTATTTTTCCGATTTACAAAAAGCTGAAACAACAATCACGGATGATTCTAAAGTAATTTATCATGCGTAACGGGCTACAATTTTTTAAGAAATTACTTATGGGTTTGGAGTCAACACTCAGTTAAAAATCCCCTGCCTTCCCCTTTTCCCGATGATTGCAAAACCTGATATATAAAAATTGAAAAGAGTTAACAATCCCTAAAAATTATTGACACTCTTTGGAATTATCTCTCTCTATATTTGTACATTGTGCATTTCCATTTTAGATGTATACTTTTTTCTTCAATCAAAACTTTGAGTTTTCGCTCACCCTTCTCCTCGTAAACAAAAAAGGCAAATAGATCACAACAAAATGAAAATTTTAGAGTTTATGCATGGACAAAATGTAAAACAATAACAAACGTAAGTAAGGAAATTTTATTCACACACCACAAATGAACACAAATATTTTGTTATCCAATTTTGGGAAATTCCACTAGTTCAACCTTTGATAGGTTGGAATTATATAAGAACGAGATTTCTTCTACACATGTTTTACAAATGGATATGCATGCTTGAAACATTTTAAAGATGCAAATGACCAAAGGATCCAAACCTTTTAATGAGAATAACAAACACTCATTAAATTCTCCAATCAACGTGTTGTGGGATATTTACCCGTGTCAAACGAGCCATTATTTTGCCCATTTACAAAAAGCTGACCTAACAATCATTGATGATTGTAAAGTGATTTATCATGCGTAACGGGCTATATTTTTGTAAGAAATGACTTATGGATTTGGAGTCAACACTCAGTTAAAAATCCCCCACCTCCAACTTTTCCCGATGATTGCATAACCTGATAAATAAAAACTGAAAAGAGTTAACAATCCCTAAAAATTACAGTCACTCTTTGGAATTATCTCTCTTTACATTTGTGCATTGTGCATTTCCATTTTAGAAGTATACTTCTTTCTTAAATCAAAACTTTGAGTTTTCACTCTCCTTTCACCTCGTAAACAAAAAAGGCAAATAGATCACAGCAAAATGAAAATTTTAGAGTTTATGCATGGAAAAAATTTAAAAAAATAACAAATGTGTGTAAGGAAATTTTATTCACACACCACAAACGAACACAAAAGTTTTGTTATCCAAGTTTTGGAAATTCCACAAGTTCAACCATGGATAGCTTGGAATTTTATAAGAACGAGATTTCTTCTACACATGTTTTAAAAATGGATATGCATGATTGAAACATGTTAAAGATGCAAATGACCTACGGATCTAAACCTTTTAAAGAGAATAACAAACGCTCAAAAAATTCTCCAGCGAACGTGCGCTGGGATATTTTCCCGAGTCAAACAAGCCATTATTTTGCCCATTTACAAAAAAAATAGACCTATCAATCATGGATGATTGCAAAGTGATTTATCATGTGTAACAAGCTATATTTGTCTAAGAAATGAGTTATGGATTGGGAGTGAACACTCAGTTAAAAATCCCCCGCCTCCCCTTTTTCATGACGATTGCAAAACCTGATATATAAAAACTGAAAAGATTTAACAATCCCTAAAAATTATAGACACTCGTTGGAATTATCTCTGTCTACATTTGTGCATTGTGCATTTCCATTTTAGATGTATACTTTTTTCTTAAATCAAGACATTGATTTTTCACTCTCCCTTTACCCCGTAAACTAAAAAGGCAAATAGATCACAACAAAATGAAAATTTTAGAGTTTATGCATGGAAAAAATTTAATACAATAACAAATGTAAGTAAGAAAATTTTATTCACACACCACAAAGGAACACAAAAGGTTTTTTATCCAAGTTTTGGAAATTCCACTGGTTCAACCCTTGATAGGTTGGAATTATTTAAGGACAAGATTTCTTCTACACATGTTTCAAAAATGGATATGCATGTTGGAAACATGTTAAAGATGCAAATGACCTACGAATGCAAACAGTTTAAAGAGAATACAAACGCTGATTAAATTGTCCAGTGAACGTGTAGAGGGATATTTATCGGAGTCAAACAAGCGATTATTTTGCCCATTTACAAAAACCTGACCTAACAATCATGGATGATTGTGAAGTTATATATCATGTGTAACGGGCAACATTTTTGCTAGAAATGACTTATGGATTGGGAGTCAACACTCAGTTAAAAATCCCCCGCATCCCTCTTTTCCCTACCATTCCAAAACCTAATATATAAAAACTTAAAAGAGTTTACAATGCCTAAAAATTACAGACACTCTTTGGAATTATCTCTCTCTACATTTCTCCATTGTGCATTTCCATTTTAGATGTATACTTTTTTTTAAATCAAAACTTTGAGTTTTCACTCTCCCTTCACTCGTAAACAAAAAAGGCAAATAAATCATAACAAAATGAATTTTTTAGAGTTTATGCATGGAAAAAATTTAAAAAAATAACAAATGTATGTAAGGAAATTTTATTCACACACCACAAACAAACACAAAAGTTTTGTTATCCAAGTTTGAGAAATTCCACTAGTTCAACCCTTGATAGCTTGGAATTTTTTAAGAACGAGATTTCTTCTAGACATGTTTTAAAAATGGATATGCATGCCTGAAACATGTTAAAGAAGCGAATGACCTATGGATCCAAACCTTTTAAAGTGATTAACAAAATCTCATTAAATTCTTCAGTGAACGTGCGGTGGGATATTTACCGAGTCAAACAAGCCATTATTTGCCCATTTACAAATAGCTGACCTAACAATCATAGAAGATTGTCAAGTGATTTAACATGCGCAACGGGCTATATTTTTGTAAGAAATGACTTATGGATTGGGAGTCTACCCTCAGTTAAAAATCCCCCGCCTCCCCCTTTTCCCGACGATTGCACAACCAGATATATAAAAACTAAAAAGAGTTTACAATCCCTAAAAATTATAGACACTCTTTGGAATTATCTCTCTCTACATTTTTGCATTGTGCATTTTCATTTTTAATGTATACTTTTTTCTTAAATCAAAACTTTGAGGTTTCGCTCTCCCTTCACCCCGTAAAGAAGAAAGGCAAATAGATCACAAGAAAAAGAAAATTTTAGAGTTTATGCATGGAAAAATTTTAAAACAATAACAAATCTATGCAAGGAAATTTTATTCACACACCACAAAAAAACACAAAAGTTATGTTATCCACATTCTGGAAATTCCACTAGTTCAACCCTTGATAGCTTGGAATTTTATAAGTACGAGATTTCTTCTACACATGTTCTACACATGTTTTAAAAATGGATATGCATGCTTGAAAAAAGTTAAAGATGCAAATGACCTATGGATCCAAACCTTTTAAAGGGAATAACAAACGCTCATTAAATTCTCCAGTGAACGTGCGGTGGGTTATTTACTCGAGTCAAACAAGCTATTATTTTGCCCTTTTACAAAAAGCTGACCTAACAATCATGGATGATTGTCAAGTGATTTATCATGCGTAACAGGCTATATTTTTGTAAGCAATGACTTATGGATTGGGAATCAACACTCAGTTAAAAATCCCCCGCCTCCTTCTTTTCCCAACGATTGCAAAACCTAATATATAAAAACTGAAAAGAGTTTACAATGCCTAAAAATTACAGACAATCTTTGGAATTATCTCTGTCTACATTTGTGCATTGTGCATTCCCAGTTTCGATGTATCCTTTTTTCTTAAATCAAAACTTTGAGTTTTCGCTCTCCCTTCACCCCGTAAAAAAAAATAAAAATAGATTACAACAAAATGAAAATTTTAGAGTTTATGCATGGAAACAATTTAATACAATAAAAAATTTTAGTAAGGAAATTTTATTCACGCACCACAAACGAACACAAAAGTTTTGTCATACAAGTTTGGGAAATTCCACTAGTTCAATCCTTGATAGCTTGGAATTTTATAAGAACGAGATTTCTTCTACACATGTTTTAAAAAAGGATATGCCTGCTTGAAACATGTTCTAGATGCAAATGACCTACGTATCCAAACCTTTTAAAGAGAATAACAAACACTCATTAAATTCTCCAGTGAATGTGTGGTGGGATACTTACCCGAATCAAACAAGCCATTATTGTGCCCATTTACAAAAAGCTGACCTAACAATCATGGGCGATTGTAAAGTGATTTATCATGTGTAATGGGTAATATTTTTGTAAGAAATGACTTATGGATTGGGAGTCAACACTCAGTTAAAAATCCCCCACCTCGTCCTTTTCCCGACGATTGCAAAACCTGATATTTAAAAACTGAAAAGAGTTTAAAATCCCTAAAAATTATAGACTCTCTTTGGAATTATCTCTCTCTACATTTGTGGATGGTGCATTTCCATTTTAGATGTATACTTTTTTCTTAAATCAAAACTTTGAGTTTTCGCTCTCCCTTCACCCCGTAAACAAAAAAGGTAAATAGATCCCAACAAAATGATAATTTTAGAGTTTATGCATGGAAAATTTTTTAAAAAATAAGAAATGTAAGTAAGAAAATTTTATTCACACACCATAAACGAACTCAAACGTTTTGTTATCCAAGTTTGGGAAATTCCACTATTTCAACCCTTGATAGCTTGGAAATTTTTAAGAACGAGATTTCATCTGCACATGTTTTAAAAATGGATATGCATGCTTGAAACATGTTATAGATGGAAATGACCTATGGATCCAAACCTTTTAAAGAAATAACAAACGCTCATCAAATTCTCTAGTGAACATGCCGTGGGATATTTACCCGAGTCATACAAGCCATTATTTTGCCCATTTACAAAAAGCTGACCGAACAATCATGGATGATTGTAAAGTGATTTATCATGCGTAATGGGATATATTTTTGTAGGAAATGACTTATGGATTGGGAGTCAACACTCAGTTAAAAATCGCCCGCCTCTCCCTTTTCCCGACGATTTGAAAACCTGATATATGAAAACTGAAGAGAGTTTACAATCCCTAAAAAATATAGACACTCTTTGGAATTATCTCTCTCTACATTTGTGCATTGTGCACTTCCATTTTAGATGTACACTTTTTTCTTAAATAAAAAATTTGAGTTTTCGCTCTCCCTGCACCCCGAAAAAAAAAGGCAAATAGGTCACAAAAAAATGAAAATTTTTTAGTTTATGCTTGGAAAAAATTTAAAACAATAACAAATGTAAGTAAGGAAATTTTATTCACACACCACAAATGAACACAAAATTTTTTTTATCCAAGTTTGGGAAATTCCACTAGTTCAACCCATTAAAGCTTGGAATTTTATAAGAACCAGATTTCTTCTACACATGTTTTAAAAATAGATATGCATGCTTGAAACATGTTAAAGATAGAAATGACCTATGGTCCAAACCTTTTAACGAGAATAACAAACACTCATTAAATTCTCTAGCGAACGTGCGGTGGGATATTTACCCGAATCAAACAAGCCATTATTTTGCCCATTTACACAAGGCTGACCTAACAATCATGGATGATTGGAAAGTGATTTATCATTCATAATGGGCTATATTTTTGTAAGAAATGACTTATACATTGGGAGTCAACACTCAGTTAAAAATTTCCCGCCTCCCCCTTTTCACGACGATTACAAAACCTGATATATAAAACTAAAAAGAGTTTACAATCCAAAAAAATTACAGACATTTGTTGCAATTATCTCTCTCAACATTTGTGCATTGTGCATTTCCATTTTAGATGTAAACTTTTTTCTTAAATTTAAACTTAGAGTTTTCGCTATCCCTTCACCCCGCAAACAAAAAAGCAAAATCGATCACAAGGAAATGAAAATTTTAAAGTTTATGCATAGAAAATTTTTAAAAAATTAACAAAATGTAAGAGTTTATGCATGGCAAAATTTTAAAACTGTAACAAATTTAAGTAAGTAAATTTTATTCACACACCACAAACGAACACAAAAGTTTTGTTATCTAAGTTTCTAAAATTCCACTAGTTAAACCCTTGAAAGCTCTGAATTTTATTGGAACGAGATTTCTTCTACACATGTTTTAAAAATGGATATGCATGCTTGAAACATGTTAAAGATGCAAATGACCTATGGATCCAAACCTTTTAAAGAGTATAACAAACACTCATTTAATTCTCCAGTGAACGTACGGTGGGATATTTACCGGAGTCAAACAAGCCATTATTTTGCCCATTTACAAAAAGTTGACCTAACAATCATGGATGATTGAAAAGTGATTTAACATGCACAACAAGCTACATTTTTTTAAGAAATGGCTTATGGATTGGGAGTTAACACTCAGTTAAAAATCCCCCCGCCTCCCCCTTTTCCCGACGATTGCAAAACCTGATTTATAAAAACTGAAAAGAGTTTACAATCCATAAAAATTACATACACTCTTTGTAATTATCTCTCTCTACATTTGTACGTTGTGCATTTACAATTTATATCTATACTTTTCCTTAAATCTAAACTTTGGGTTTTCGCTCTCCCTTCACGCCGTAAAAAAAAAGGCAAATATTTCGTAAAAAAATGAAAATTTAATATTTTATGAAAGGAAAAAATTTAAAACAATAGCAAATTTAAGTAAGGAAATTTTATTCACACACCAAAAACGAACACAAAATTTTTGTTGTATAAGGTTGGGAAATTCTGTTAGTTCAACCGTTGATAGTTGGAATTTTCTAAGAACGAGATTTCTTCTACACATGTTTTAAAAATGGATATGCATGCTTGAAACATGTTAAAGAAGCAAATGACCAATGGATCCAAACCTTTTAAAGAGAATAACAAACGCTCATTAAATTCTCGAGTTAACGTGTCGTGGGATATTTATCCGTGTCAAACAAGCCATTATTTTGCCCATTTACAAAAAGCTGACCTAACAATCATCGATGATTGTAAAGTGATTTATCATGAGTAACGGGCAATATTTTTGTAAGAAATGACTTATGGATAGGGAGTCAACACTCAGTTAAAAATCCTGCAACTTCCCCTTTTCCCGACAACTGCAAAACCTGATATATAAAAACTGAAATGAGTTTACTATCCCTCAAAATTACAGACACGCATTGGAATTATCTCTCTTTACATTTGTCTGTTGTCCATTTCCATTATAGATGTATACTTTTTTCTTAAATCAAAACTTTGAGTTTACGCTCTCCCTTCACCCCGTAAACAAAAAAGGCAAATAGATCACGACAAAATGAAAATTTTAGAGTTTATGCATGGAAAAAATCTAAAAAATTAACAAATGTAAGTTAGGAAATTTCATTCACACACCACTAACGTACACAAAATTTTTGTTATCTACGTTTGGGAAATTCCATTAGTTCAACCCTTGAATGCTTGGAATTTTATAAGAACGAGATTTCTTCTACACATGTTTTAAAAATGGATATGCATGCTTGAAACATGTTAAAGATTCAAATGACCTATGGATCCAAACCTTTTAAAGAGAATAACAAACACTCATTAAATTCTCCAGTGAATGTGCCATGGGATATTTACCTGAGTCAAACAAGCCATTATTTTGCTCATTTACAAAAAGCTGACCTAACAATCATGAATGATTGTAAAGTGATTTATCATGCATTACGAGGAGTATTTTTGTTATAAATGACTTATGGATTGGGAGTCAACACTCACTTAAAAATCCCCCACCTCCCCCTTTACCCGACGATTGCAAAACCTGATACATAAAAACATAAAAGAGTTTACAATCCCTAAAAATTATAGACACACTTTGGAATTATCTCTCTCTATATTTGTGCATTGTGCATTTCCATTTTAGATGTAAATTTTTTTATTAAATCAAAACTTTGAGTTTTCACTCTCCCATCACACCGTAAACAAAAACGGCAAAAAGATCACAAGAAAATGAAAATTTTAGAGTTTATGGATGGAAAAAATCTAAAACAATAACAAATGTAAGTACGGAAATTTTATTCACACACATCAAACCAACAAAAAAGTTTCGTTATCGAAGTTTGGGAAATTCCACTAGTTCAACCCTTGATAACTTGGAATTTTATAAGAATGAGGTTTCTTCTACACATGATTTAAAACGGATATGCATGCTTGAAACATTTTAAAGATGCAAATGACCTTTGGATCCAAACCTTCTAAAGAGAATAAAAAACGCTCATTAAATTCTCCAGTGAATGTGCGGTGGGATATTTACCCGAGTCAAATAAGCCATTATTTTGCCCTTTTACAAAAAGCTGACCTAGCAATCATGGATGATTCTAAAGTGATTTATGTTGCACAACCGGCTTAATTTTTTTAAGAAATGTCTTATGGATTGGGAGACAACACTCAGTTAAAAATCCCCTGCCTCCCCCTTTTCTCGACGATTGTAAAACCTGATATGTAAAAACTGAAAAGAGATTACAATCCCTAAAAATTACAGACACTCTTTGGAATTATCTCTCTCTACATTTGTGCATTGTGCATTTCCATTTTAGATCTATACTTTTTCTTAAATCAAAACTTTGAGATTTCGCACTCCCTTCACCCCGTAAACAAAAAAAGGCAAATAGATCCCAACAAAATGAAAATTTTAGAGTTTATGCAAGGAAAAAATTAAAAACTAACAAATGTAAGTAATGAAATTTTATTCACACACCACAAACGAACACAAAAGTTTTGTTATCCAAGTTTGGGATATTCCACTAGTTCAACCCTTGATTGCTTGCAATTTTATAAGAATGAGATTTCTTCTACACATGTTTTAAAAATGGATATGCATGCTTGAAACATGTTAAAGATGCAAATGACCTATGGATCCAAACCTTTTAAAGAGAATAACAAACGCTCATTTAATTCTCCAGTTAACGTGTCGTGGGATATTTACCCGTGTCAAACAAGCCATTATTTTGCCCATTTACAAAAAGCTGACCTAAGAATCATCGATGATTGTAAAGTGATTTATCATGAGTAATGGGCAATATTTTTGTAAGAAGTAACTTATGCATAGGGATTCAAAACTCAGTTAAAAATCCTCCAACTCCCCCTTTTCCCGACGATTGCAAAACCTGATATATAAAAACTGAAATGAGTTTACTATCCCTCAAAATTTTAGACACGCATTGGAATTATCTCTCTCTACATTTGTCCGTTGTCCCTTTCCATTTTAGAAATATACTTTTTATTTAAATAAAAACTTTGAGTTTACGCTCTCCCTTCACCCCGTAAACAAAAAAGGCAAATAGATCACAACAAAATGAAAATTTTAGAGTTTATGCATGGAAAAAATTAAAAAAATTCAAAAATGTAAGTTAGGAATTTTCATTCACACACCACTAACGTACACAAAAGTTTTGTTATCTATGTTTTGGAAATTCGACTAGTTCAACCCTTGAATGCTTGGAATTTTATAAGAATGAGATTTCTTCTGCACATGTTTTAAAAATGGATCTGCATGCTTGAAACATGTTAAAGATGCAAATGACCTATGGATCCAAACCTTTTAAAGAGAATAACAAACACTCATTAAATTTTCCAGTGAACGTGCCATGGGATATTTACCCGAGTCAAACAAGCCATTATTTTCCTCATTTACAAAAAGTTGACCTAACAATCATGAATGATTGTAAAGTGATTTATCATGCATTACGAGGAATATTTTTGTTATAAATGACTTATGGATTGGGAGTTAACACTCACTTAAAAATCCCCCCCCCCCCCCCCCTCCCTCTTTACCCGACGATCGCAAAACTTGATACATAAAAACGTAAAAGAGTTTACAATCCCTAAAAATTATAGACACTATTTGGAATTATCTCTCTCTACATTTGTGCATTGTGCATTTCCATTTTAGATGTATACTTTTTGCTTAAATTAAAACTTTGAGTTTTCGCTCTCCCATCACACCGTAAACAAAAAAGGCAAAAAGATCGCAACAAAATGAAAATTTTAGAGTTTATGGATGGAAAAAATCTAAAACAATAACAATTGTAAGTACGGATATTTTATTCACACACAACAAATGAACAAAAAAGTTTCATTATCCAAGTTTTGGAAATTCCACTAGTTCAACCCTTGATAGCTTGGAATTTTATAAGAATGAGATTTCTTCTACACAGGATTTAAATGGATATGCATGTTTGAAACATGTTCAAGATGCAAATGACCTATGGATCCAAACCTTTTAAAGAGAATAACAAACGCTCATTAAATTCTCCAGTGAATGTGCGGTGGGATATTTATCAGAGTCAAACAAGCTATTATTTTTCCCATTTACAAAAAGCTGACCTAGCAATCATGGATGATTCTAAAGTGATTTATCTTGCGCAACCGGCTTCATTTTTGTAAGAAATGACTTATGGATAGGGAGACAACACTTAGTAAATAATCCCCCGCCTCCCCCTTTTCTCTGCGATTGTAAAACCTGATATGTAAAAACTGAAAAGAGATTACAATCCCTAAAAATTACAGACACCCTTTGGAATTATCGCTCTCTACATTTGTGCATTGTGCATGTCCATTTTAGATCAATGCTTTTTTCTTAAATCAAAACTTTGAGTTTTCTCACTCACTTCACCCCGTAAACAAAAAAAGGCTAATAGATCCCAACAAAATGAAAATTTTAGAGTTTATGCATGGAAAAAATTAAAAACTAACAAATGTAAGTAAGGAAATTTTATTCACACACCACAAACGAACACAAAATTTTTGTTATCCAAGTTTGGGATATTGCACTAGTTCAACCCTTGATTGCTTGCGATTTTATAAGAACGATATTTCTTCTACACATGTTTTAAAAATGGATATGCATTCTTGAAACATGTTAAAGATGCAAATGACCTATGGATCCAAACCTTTTATAGAGAATATCAAACGCTCATTAAATTCTCCTGTGAATGAGCGGTGGTATATTTACCCAAGTCAAACAAGCCATTATTTTGCCCGTTTACAAAAAGCTGACCTAACAATCATGAATGATTGTAAAGTGATTTATCATGCGTAACGGGCTATATGTTTGTATGAAATGACTATTGGATTTGGAGTCAACACTCAGTTCAAAATCCCCCGCATCCCTTTTTTCCCAACGATTGCTAAACCTGATATATAAAATTTGAAAAGAGTTTACAATCCCTAAAAATTACCGACACTAATTGGAATTATCTCTCTACATTTGTGCATTGTGCATTTCCATTTTAGATGTAGAATTTTTTCTTAAATAGAAACTTTGAGTTTTCGCTCTCCCTTTACTCCGTAAAAAAAAAAACACAAAAAGATCACAAAAAAATGAAAATTTTAGAGTTTATGCTTGCAAAAAATTTAAAACAATAAAAAATGTTACCAAGGAAATTTTATCCACAAACGAACACTAAAGTTTTTTTATCCAAGTTTGGGAAATTCCAGTAGTTCCAACCCTTGATAGCTTAGAATTTTCTAAGAACGAGATTTTTTTGTACACATGTTTTAAAAATGGATATGCATGCTTGAAACACGTTAAAGTTGCAAATGACCTATGGATCCAAACCTTTTGAAGAGAATCACAAACGCTCATTAAATTAGCCAGTGAACGTGCGGTGGGATATTTACCCAAGTCAAACAAGCCATTATTTTACCCATTTACAAAAAGCTGACCTAGCTATCATGGATGAATGTAAAGTGATTTATCATATGTAACGGGCTACATTTTTGTAAGAAATGACTTATGGATTGGGAGTCAACACTCAGTTAAAAATCCCCCGCCTCCCCCTTTACCCGACGATTGTAAAACCTGATATATGAAAATTGAAAAGAGTTTGCAATCCCTAAAAATTAGAGACACGCTTTGGTATTATCTCTCTCTACATTTGTGCATTGTGCATTTCCATTTTAGATCTATACTTTTTTCTTAAATCAAAACTTTGAGTTTTCGCTCTCCCTTCACCCTGCAAACAAAAAATGCAAATAGATCAATACAAAATGAAAATCTTAGAGTTTATGCATGGAAAAAAATTTAAAACAATACCAAATGAAAGTAAGGAAATTTTATTCACACACCACAAACGAACACAAAATTTTAGTTATCCAAATTTGGGAAATTCCACTAGTTCAACCGTTGATAGCTTGGAATTTTATTACAACGAGATTTCTTTGACACATGTTTGAAAAATGGATATGCATACTTGAAATATGTTAAAGATTAAATTGACCTATGGATACAAACCTTTTATAGAGAATAACAAACGCTCATTAAATTCTCCAGTGAACGTGCGGTGGCATATTTACACGAGTGAAACAAACCATTATTTGCCCATTTACAAAATCTGACCTAACAATCATGGATGATTGTAAAGTGATTTATCATGCGTAACGGGCTATATTTTTGTAAGAAATGACTCATGGATTGGGAGTCAACACTTAGTTAAAAATCCCCCGCCTCCCCCTTTTCCAGACGATTGCGAAACCTGATATATAAAAACTGAAAAGAGTTTACAATCCCTAAAAATTACAGACACTCTTAGAAATTATCTCTCTCTGCATTTGTGCATTTTGAATTTCCATTTTAGATGTATACTTTTTTCTTAAATCAAAACTTTATGTTTTTGGTCTCCCTTCACCCCGTAAACAATTATGGATGATTGTAAAGTGATTTATTATGCGTAACAGGATATATTTTTGTAGGTATATTTTTGTAGGAAATGACTTATGGATTCGGAGTCAACACTCAGTTAAAGATCCCCCGCCTCCCCCTTTTCCCGACGATTGCAGAACCTGATATAAATAAACTTAAAAGAGTTTACAATCCCTAAAAATTACAGACACTCATTGTAATTATCTCTCTCTACAATTGTGCATTGTGCATTTCCATTTTAGACCTACACTTTTTTCTTGAATAAAAAATTTGAGATTTAGCTCTTCCTTCACCCGTAAACAAAAAAAGGAAAATAGATCACAACAAAATGAAAATTTTAGAGTTTATGCATGGAAAAAATTTAAAACAATAACAAATGTAAGTAAGGAACTTTTATTCACACACCACAAATGAACACAAAAGTTTTGTTATCCAAGTTTGGGAAATTCTAGTAGTTCCAACCCTTGATAGCTTAGAATTTTCTAAGAACGAGATTTTTTTCTACACATGTTTTAAAAATGGATATGCATGCTTGAAACATGTTAAAGTTGCAAATGACCTATGGATCCAAACCTTTTGAAGAGAATCACAAACGCTCATTAAATTGTCCAGTGAACGTGCGGTGGGATATTTACCCGAGTCAAACAAGCCATTATTTTACCCATTTAAAAATTTTTTGCACTTCAATTTATTATTGTTTTCAATTTTTTTCGCATACATGAACTCTCAAATTTTCATTTTGTTGCGATCTATTTGGCTTATATCTTTTTTTTTATGAGAAAAATAGTAGAGTGAAAACTCAAGTTCGGATTTGAAAAAAAAATTGAACATCCAAAATGGAAATGCACAAATGCTGAAAGAGATAATTCCTAAAACTTTCTATGATTTTTAAGGATAGACAAAAACTGGGTTGTTTGGCTCAGGTAAATATCCAACCACACATTAACTTGAGAATTTAATTTTTTCTACTCCTTGAAATTTTTGGATCATTAGGTCACTTGCATCCTCAACATGTTTTTGGCATGCACATCCACCACATTTAAAACATGTTAGGATCAGTTAGAAGTCTCTTTCCTATAAAATTCCACCAAGCTATTATTAGGGGTTGTACTAGTGGAATTTCCCAAACATGGATAACAAAACTTTGGAGTTCACTTTTAGTGCGTGAAATAATTTTCTTCACTTACATTTATTATAGTTTTAAAATATTTTTGCATACATGAACTCTAAAATTTTTATTTTGTTGTGATCTATTTTCCTTATCTCTTTTTTGTTTACAAGAAAAATGTGAGAGTGAAAACCAATGTTTTGATCTGAAAATAAATTTGAACATTCAAAATGGAAATGCACAAATGCTGATTGTGATAATTTCAAAAATTATCTATGATTTTTAAGAATAGGCAAAAAGTGGGTTTTTTGGCTCCTGTAAATATCCAACCACTCGTTACTTGAAAATTTAATTTTTTCTACTCTTTGAAATTTTTGGATCATTAGGTCACTTGCTTCCTCATCATGTTTGTGGCATGCATATCCACCACATTTAAAACATGTTAGGATCAGTTAGAAGTCTTTTTCCTATAAAATTCCACCAAGCTATTATTAGGGGTTGTACAAGTGGAATTTTCAAAACATGGATAACAAAACTTTGGAGTTCATTTTTAGTGTGTGAATTAATTTTCTTCACTTACATTTATTATAGTATTCAAATTTTTTTGCATACATGAACTATAAAATTTTCATTTTGTTGCGATCTTTTTGCCATATATCTTTTTTGTTTACGAGAAAAATGGGAGAGTGCAAACTCAAGTTTGGATTTAAAAAAAAATTTGAACATCCAAAATAGAATTGCACAAATGCTGAGAGAGATAATTCCAAAAAGAATCTGTGTTTTAAGGATAGGCAAAAAGTGGGTTGTGTGGCTCAGGTAAATATCCAACCTCACGTTAACTTGAGAATTTAATTTTTTCTACTCCTTGAAATTTTTGGATCATTTGGTCACTTGCATCCTCAACAAGTTTCTGGCATGCATATCCACCACATTTAAAACATGTTAGGGGTTGTACTAGTGGAATTTCCCACGCATGGATTACAAAATTTTGGAGTTCATTTTTGTGCGTGAAATAATTTTCTTCACTTACATTTATTATAGGCTTCAATTTTTTTTGCATACATGAACTCTGAAATTTCCATTTTGTTGCGATCTATTCGCCTTAGATCTTTTTTGTTTACGAGAAAAATTGGAGAGAGAAAACTCAAGTTTTGATTTGAAAAAAAATTTGAACATCCCAAATGAAAGTGCACAAATACTGAGAGAGATAATTCAAAAAAGTATCTGTGATTTTTAAGGATAGGCAAAAAGTGGGTTGTTAGGCTCAGGTAAATATCCAACCACTCGTTAACTTGAGAATTTAATTTTTCTACTTCTTGAAATTTTGGGATCATTAGGTCACTTACATCCTCAACGTGTTTTTGGCATGCATATCCACCAGATTTAAAACATGTTAGGATCAGTTAGAAGTCTCATTCCTATAAAATTCCACCATGCTATTATTAGGGGTTGTACTGGTGGAATTTCCCAAACTTGGATAACAAAACTATGAAGTTCACTTTTAGTGCGTACATTTATCATAGTTTTCATTTTTTTTTACATACATGAACTCTAAAATTTTCAGTTTGTTGCGATCTAGTTGCCTTATATCTCTTTTGTTTACGAGAAAAATGGGAGTGAGAAAACTCAAATTTGGATCAGAAAAAAAATTAGAACTTCCAAAATGGAAATGCGCAAATGCTGAGAGAGATAATTCCAAAAAGTATCTGCGATTTTTAAGGACAGGCAAAATGTGGGATGTTTGGCTCTCGTAAATATCCAACCACACGTTAACTTGAGAATTTAATATTTTCTACTCAAAATTTTTGGATCATTAGGTCACTTGCATCCTCATAATGTTTCTGGCATGCATATCCACCACATTTAAAACATGTTAGGATCAGTTAGAAGCCTCTTTCCTATAAAATTCTACCAAGCTATTATTAGGGGTTGTACTAGTGGAATTTCCCAAACATGGATAACAAAACTTTGGAGTTCACTTTTAGTGCGTGAAATAATTTTCTTCACTTACATTTATTATATCTTTCGAATTGTTTTGCATACATGAACTCTAAAATTTTCATTTTGTTGTGATCTATTTGCCTTATATCTTTTTTGTTTACGAGAAAAATGGGAGAGTGAAAACTCAAGTTTGGATTTGAAAAAAAAAATTGAACATCCAAAATTGAAATTCACAAATGCTGAGAGAGGTAATTCCAAAAAGTATCTGTGATTTTTAAGGATAGGCAAAAAGTGGGATTTTTGGCTCAGGTAAATATCCAACCACACGTTAACTTGAGAATTTTATTTTTTCTACTCTTTGAAATTTTTGGATCATTAGGTCACTTGCTTCCTCATCATGTTTGTGGCATGCATGTCCACCACATTTAAAACATGTTACGATCAGTTAGTAGTCTTTTTCCTATAAAATTCCACCAACCTATTATTAGGGGTTGTTTAAGTGAAATTTCCCAAACATGGATAACAAAACTTTGGAGTTCATTTTTAGTGTGTGAATTAATTTTATTCACTTACATTTATTATAGTATTCAAATTTTTTTGCATACCTGAACTATAAAATTTTCATTTTGTTGCGATCTTTTTGCCTTATATCTTTTTTGTTTACGAGAAAAATGGGAGAGTGAAAATTCAAGTGTAGATTTGAAAAAAAATTTGAACATCCAAAATGGAAATGCACAAATGCTGAGAGAGATAATTCCTAAAAGTATCTGTGATTTTTAAGGATAGGCAAAAAGTGGGTTTTTTGGCTCTGGTAAATATCCAACTTCACGTTAACTTGAGAATTTAATTTTTGCTACTCCTTGAAATTTTTGGATCATTTGGTCACTTGCATCCTCAACATGTTTCTGGCATGCTTATCCACCACATTTAAAACATGTTAGGATCAATTAGAAGTCTCGTACCAATAAAATTCCACCCAGCTATTATTTGGGGTTGTACAAGTGGAATTTCCCAAGCATGGATTACAAAACTTTGGAGTTCATTTTCTGTGCATGAAATAATTTTCTTCACTTACATTTATTATAGCTTTCGAATTTTTTTGTATACATGAACACAAAAATTTCCTTTTTGTTGCGATCTATTTGCCTTATATCTTTTTTGTTTACAAGAAAAATGGGAGAGTGAAAACTCAAGCTTTGATTTGAAAAAATATTTGAACATCCAAAATGGAAATGCACAAATGCTGAGAGAGATAATTCAAAAAAGTTTCTGTGATTTTTCAGGATAGGCAAAAAGTGGGTTGTTTGGCTCTGGTAAATATCCAACCACTTGAGAATTTGATTTTTTCTACTCCTTGAAATTTTTGGATCATTAGGACCACTTGCATCCTCAACATGTTTCTGGCAAGCATATCCACCACATTTAAAGCATGTTAGGATCAGTTAGAAGTCCCTTTCCAATAAAATTCCACCAAGCTATTATTAGGGGTTGTACTAGTGGAATTTCCCAAACTTGGATAACAAAACTTTGGAGTTCACTTTTAGTGCGAGAAATAATTTTCTTCACTTGCATTTATTATAGTTTTTAATTTTTTTTGTATACATGAAAACTAAAATTTTCATTTTGTTGCAATCTAGTAGCCTTATATCTTTTTTGTTTACGAGAAAAATGGGAGTGTGAAAACTCAAGTTTGGATATGACAAAAAATTAGAACATCCAAAATAGAAATGCACAAATGCTGAGAGAGATAATTCCAAAAAGTATCCGTGATATTTAAGGACAGGCAAAAAGTGGGTTGTTTGGGTCTGGTAAATATCCAACCACACGTTAACTTGAGAATTTAATATTTTCTACTCCTTGAAATTTTTGGATCATTAGGTCACTTGCATCCTTATAATATTTCTAGCAAGCATATCCACCACATTTAAAACATGTTAGGATCAGTTAGAAACCTCTTTTCTATAAAATTTCACCAAGCTATTATTAGGGGTTGTACTAGTGGAATTTCCCAAACATGGATAACAAAACTTTGGAGTTCATTTTTAGTGTGTGAAATAATTTTCTTCACTTACATTTATTATAGTTTTCAATTTGTTTTGCATACATGAACTCTAAAATTTTCATTTTGTTGCGATCTATTTACCTTATATCTTTTTTGTTTACATGAAAAATGGGAGAGTGAAAACTCAAGTTTGGATCTGAAAAAAAATTTGAACATCCAAAATGCAAATGTACAAATGCTAAGAGAGATAATTCCAAAAAGTATGTGTGATTTTTCAAGATAGGCAAAAAGTGGGTTGTTTGGCTCGGGTAAATATCCAACCACACGTTAACTTGAGAATTTAATATTTTCTACTCCTTGAAATTTTTGGATCATTAGGTCACTTGCATCCTCAACATGTTTCAGGCATGCATATCCACCACAATTAAAACATGTTAGGATCAATTAGAAGCCTCTTTCCTAAAAAAATCCACCAAGCTATTATTAGGGGTTGTACTAGTGGAATTTCCCAAACATGGATCACAAAACTTTCGAGTTCACTTTTAGAGCGTGAAATAATCTTCTTCACTTACATTTATTATAGTTTTCAAATTTTTTTGCATACATGAACTCAAAAATTTTCAATTTGTTGCGATCTATTAGCCTTATATCTTTTTTGTTTACGAGAAAAATGGGAGAGTAAAAACTAGAGTTTGGATCTGAAAAAAAATTTGAACATCCAAAATGGAAATGCACAAAACCAGAGAGAGATAATTCCAAAAATTATCTGTGATTTTTAAGGATAGGCAAAAAGTGGGTTGTTTGGCTCTAGTAAATATCCAACCACACGTTAACTTGCGAATTTAATTTTTTCTACTCGAAATTTTTGGAACATTAGGTCACTAGCATACTCAACATATTTCAGGCATGCATATCCACCACATTTAAAACATGTTAAGATCAGTTAGAAGAGTCTTTCCTATAAAATTCCACGAAGCTATTGTTAAGGATGTACAAGTGGAATTTCCCAAGCATGGATAACAAAATTTTGGAGTTCTCTTTCAGTGTGTGAAATAATTTTCTTCATTTAAATTTATTAAAGTTTTCAATTTTTTTTGCATACATGAACTCTAAAATTTTCATTTTGTTGTGATCTATTTGCCTTATATCTTTTTTGTTTAAGAGAAAAATGGGAGAGTGAAAACTCAAGTTTGGATCTGAAAAAAAATTTGAACATCCAAAATGGAAGTGTACAAATGTTGAGAGAGATAATTCAAAAAAGTATCTATGATTTTTAAGGATTGGCAAAAAGCTGGTCGTTTGGCTCTGGTAAATATCCAACCAGACATTAACTTGAAAATTTAATTTTTTCTACTCCTTGAAACTTTTTGATAATTAGGTCACTTGCATCCTCAACATATTTCTGGCATGCATATCCAGCACATTTAAAACATGTTAGGATTAGTTAGAAGTCTCTTTTCTATAAAATTCCACCTAGCTATTATTAGGGGTTGGACTAGTGGAATTTCCCAAACATGGATAAAAAAACTTTGGAGCTCACTGTTAGTACGTGAAATAATTTTCTTCACTTACATTTATTATAGTTATCAAATTTTTTTGCATACATGAACTCTAAAATTTTCATTTTGTTGCGATCTATTTTACTTATTTCTTTTTTGTTTACAAGAAAAATGGGAGAGTGAAAACTCAAGTTTGGATCTGAAAAAAAATTTGAACATATCCCACCACACGTTCACTGGAGAATTTAATGAGCGTTTTTTATTCTCTTTAAAAGGTTTGGATCCATAGGTCATTTCCCTCTTTAACATGTTTCAAGCATGCATATCAATTTTTAAAACATGTGTAGAAGAAATCTTGTTCTTATAAAATTCCAAGCTATCAAATGTTGAACGAGTGGAATTTCCTAAACTTGGATAAAAAAACATTTGTGTTCATTTTTGGAGTGTGAATAAAATTTCCTTACTTACATTTGTTATTGTTTTAAATTTTTTCCATGCATAAACTCTAAATTTTTCATTTTGTTGTGATCTATTTGCCTTTTTTGTTTAGGTGGTGAAGGGAGAGAGAAAACTCAAATTTTTTATTTAAAAAAAAAAATATACATCTAAAATGAAAATTCACAATGCAAAAATGTAAAGAGAGATAATTCCAAAGAGTGTCTGTAATTTTTAGGGATTGTAAACTCTTTTCAGTTTTTATATATCAGGTTTTGCAATCGTCGGGAAAAGGGGGAGGCGGGGGATTTTTAACTGAGTGTTGACTCCCAATCCATAAGTCATTTCTTACAAAAATATAGCCCATTACGGATGATAAATCTTGTAACAATCATCCATGATTGTTAGGACAATTTTTTGTAAAGGCAAAAAATAATGGATTGTATGACTCGGGTAAATATCCCACTACACTTTCACTGGAGAATGCAATGAGCGTTTGTTATTCTCTTTAAAAGGTTTGGATCCAAAGGTCATTTGCATCTTTAACATGTTTCAAGCATGCATATAAATTTTTAAAACATGTGTAGAAGAAATCTCGTTCTTATAAAATTCCAAGCTATCAAAGGTTAAACGAGTGGAATTTCCAAAACAAGGATAACAAAACTTTTGTGTTCGTTTCAGGTGTGTGAAAAAATTTTCCTTACTTACATTTTTTATTTTGTTTTAAATTTTTTCCATGCATAAACTCAAAAATTTTCATTTTGTTGTGATCTATGCGCCTTTTTTGTTTACGGGTGAAGGGAGAGCGAAAACTCAAAGTTTTGATTTAAGAAAAATGTATACATCTAAAATGGAAATGCACAATGCACAAATGTAAAGAGAGATAATTCCAAAGTGTGTTTTTAATTTTTAGGAATTGTAAGCTCTTTTCAGTTTTTAAATATCAGGTTTTGCAATTGCCAGAAAAAGTGCGAGGCGGGGATTTTTAACTGAGTGTTGACTCCCAATCCATAAGTCATTTCTTAAAAAAATATAGCCCATTACGCATGATAAATCACTTTACAACCATCCATGATTATTAGGTCAGCTTTTTTTAAATGGGCAAAATAATGGCTTGTTTGACTCGGGTAAATATCCCACCGCACGTTCACTGAAGAATTTAATGAGCATATTTTTTCTCTTTAAAAGGTTTGGATCCATTGGTCATTTGCATCTTAAACATGTTTTAAGCACGCATATCCATTTTTAAAACATGTGTAGAAGAAATCTCGTTCTTATAAAATTCCAAGCTATCAAGGGTTGAACTATTGGAATTTCCAAAACTTGGATGACAAAACTTTTGGGTTCGTTTGTGGTGTGTGAATAAAATTTCCTTACTTACATTTTTTATTGTTTTAAATGTTTTCCATGCATAAAGTCTAAAACTTTCATTTTGTTGTGATCCATTTGCCTTTTTTGTTTAGGGGGTGGAGGGAGAGTGAAAACTCAAAGTTTTGATTTAGGAAAAAAATATACATCTAAAATGGAAATGCACAATGCACAAATGTAGAGAAATATAATTCCAAAGAGTATCTGAAATTTTTAGGAATTGTAAACTCTTTTCAGTTTTTAAATATCAGGTTTTGCTTGATAAATGTGTTCACTCCATATGTCATTCCTTACAAAAATAAAGTCCATTACGCTTGATAAATCACTTTACAATCATCCATGATTCTTAGGTCAGCTTTTTGTAAATAGGCAAAATAATGGCTTGTTTGACTCTGGTAAATATCCCACTGCACGTTCACTCGAGAATTTAATGACCGTTTGTTATTCTGTTTCAAATTTTTAGATCCATAGGTCATTTGCATCTTTAACATGTTTCAAGTATGTATATCCATTTTTAAAACATGTGTAGAAGGAATCTCATTCTTATAAAATTCCAAGCTATCAAGGGTTGAACTAGTGGAATTTCCCAAACTTGGATAACAAAACTTTTGTGCTCATTTGTGGTGTGTGAATAAAATTTCCTTACTTACATTTGTAATTGTTTTAGGTTTTTCCCTTGCATAAACTCTAAAAGTTTCATTTTCTTGTGATCTATTTGCGTTTTTTGTTTACAAAGTGAAGGGAGAGCGAAAAATCAAAGTTTAGATTTAAGAAAAAAGTATACATCAAAAATAGAAATGCTCAATGCACAAATATAGAGAGAGACAATTCCTAAGAGTGTCTGTAAGTTTTAGGGATTGGACACTCTTTTCAGTTTTTATATATCAAGTTTTGCAATCATCGGGTAAAGTGGGAGGTGGGGGATTTTTCACTGAGTGTTGACTCCCAATCCATAAGTCATTTCTTACAAAAATATAGCCCGTTACGCATGATAAATCACTTTACAATCATCCATGATTTTTAGGTCAGTTTTTTGAAAATGGGCAAAATAATGGCTTGTATGACTCGGGTAAATATCCCAACGCACGTTCACTGGAGAATATAATGAGCGTTTGTTATTCTCTTTAAAATATTTGGATCCATTGGTCATTTGCATCTTTAACATGTTTCAAGCATGCATATCCATTTTTAAAACATTTGTAGAAGAAATCTCACTCTTATAAAATTCCAAGCTATCAAGGTTGAACGAGTGGAATTTCCAAAACTTGGATAACAAAACTTTTGTGTTCATTTGTGTTGTATGAATAAAATTTCCTTACTTACATTTGTTATTTTTTTAAATTTTTTCCATGCATAAACTCTAAAATTTTCATTTTGTTGTAATTTGTTTGCCTTTTTTGTTTAGGGGGAGAAGGGAGAGCGAAAACTCAAAATTTTGATTTAAGAAAAAAGTATACATCTAAAATGAAAATGCACAATGCACAAATGTAGAGAGAGATAATTCCAAAGAGTGTCTATAATTTTTAGGGATTGTACACTCTTTTCAGTTTTTATTTATTAGGTTTTGCAATGGTCGGGAAAAGGGGGAGGCGGAGGATTTTTTACTGAGTGTTGACCCAATCCATAAGTCATTTCTTACAAAAAATATAGCCCATTATGCATGATAAATCACTTTACAGTCATCCATGATTGTTAGGTCAGCTTTTTTTAAATGGGCAAAATAATGGCTTGTTTGACTCGGGTAAATATTCCACCACACGTTCACTGAAGAATTTAATGAGTGTTTGTTATTCTCTTTAAAAGGTTTGGATCCATAGGTCATTTGCATCTTTAACATGTTTCAAACATGCATATCAATTTTTAAAAGATGTGTAGACGAAATCTCGTTCTTATAAAATTCCTAGCTATCAAGGGTTGAACTAGTGGAATTTCCCAAACATGGATAACAACCCTTTTGTGTTCGTTTGTGGTTTGTGAATAAAATTTCCTTACTTACATTTATTATTGTTTTAAATTTTTTCTATGCATGAACTCTAAAAGTTTTATTTTGTTGTGATCAATTTGCCTTTTTTGTTTACGGGGTAAAGGGAGGGCGAAAAGTCAGAGTTTTGATTTAAGAAAAAAGTATACATCTAAAATGGAAATGCACAATGCACAAATGTGAGAGAGATAATTCCAAAGAGTGTCTATAATTTTAAGGGATTGTAAACTCCTTTCAGTTTTAATTTATCAGGTATTGTAAACTCCTTTCAGTTATAATTTTAAGGGATTGTAAACTCCTTTCAGTTTTAAACTCCTTTCAGTTTGTCGGGAAAAGGGGAAGGTGGGACATTTTTAACTGAGTGTTGACCACATAAGTCATTTCTTACAAAAATATAGCCCGTTACGCATGATAAATCACTTTACAATCATCCATGATTGTTAGGTCAGCTTTTCATAAATGGGCAAAGTAATGGCTTGTTTGACTCGGGTAAATATCCCACCGCACGTTCACTGGAGAATTTATTCAGCGTTTGTTATTCTCTTTAAAAGGTTTGGATCCATAGATCATTTGCATCTTTAACATGTTTCAAGCATGCATATCCAATTTTGAAACATGTGTAGAAGAAATCTAGTTGTTATAAAATTCCAAGCTATCAAGGGTCGAACTAGTGGAATTTCCCAAACTTGGATAACAAAAAATTTGTGTTCGTTTGTGGTATGTGAAAAAAATTTCCTTACATTTGTTATTGTTTTAAATGTTTTCCATGCATAAACTCTAAAATTTTCATTTTGTTGTGATCTGTTTGCGCAGAGCGAAAACTCAAAGTTTTTATTTAAGAAAAAAGTATACATTTAAAATAGAAATGCTCATTGCACAAATGTAGAGAGAGATAATTCCAAAGAGTGTACTTTTTAGGGATTGTAAACTCTTTTCAGTTTTTATATATCAGGTTTTGCAATCGTTGGGAAAAGGGGGAGGCGGGGGATTTTTAAATGTGTGTTCACTCCATAAGTCATTTTTCCAAAAAATATAGCCCGTTACGCTTGATAAATCACTTTAAAATAATCCATGATTCTTAGGTCAGCTTTTTGTAAATGGGCAAAATAATGGCTTGTTTCACTCGGATAAATATCCCACTGCACGTTCACGGGAGAATTTAATGAGCGTTTGTTATTTTCTTTAAAAGGTTTGGATCCATAGGTCATTTGCATCTTTAATATGTTTAAAGCATGCATATCCATTTTTAAAACATGTGTAGAAGAAATCTCGTTCTTATAAAATTCCAAGCTATCAAGGGTTGAACTAGTGGAATTTCCCAAACTTGGTTAACAAAACTTTTGTGTTTTTTTGTGGTCAATGAATAAAATTTTCTTACTTAAATTTGCTATTTTTTTAAATATTTTCCATGCAGAATCTCTAAAATTTTCATTTTCTCGTGATCTATTTGCCCTTTTTTTACATGGTGAAGGGGGAACAAAAACTCAAAGTTTTGATTTTAAAAAAAAGTACACATCTAAAATGGAAATGCACAATGGACAATTGTAGAGAGAGATAATTACAAAGTGTGTGTAATTTTTAGGGATTGTAAACTCTTTTCAGTTTTTATATATCAGGTTTTGCAATCGTCGGGAAAAGGGGAGGTGGGGGATTTTTAACTAAGTCCAATCCATAAGTCATTTCTTACGAAAATAAAGCCCATTACGCATGATAAATCACTTTACATTCATCCGCAATTGTTAGGTCTGCTTTTTGTGAATGGGCAAAATAATGGCTTGTTTGACTCGGGTAAATATCCCACCGCACGTTCACTGGAGAATTTAATGAGCGTTTGTTATTCTCTTTAAAAGGTTTGGATCCATAGGTCATTTGCATCTTTAACATGTTTCAAGCAGGCATATCCATTTTTAAAACATGAGTAGAAGAAACTCGTTCTTATAAAATTCTAAGCTATCAAGGGTTGAACTAGTGGAATTTCCCAAACTTGGATAACAAAACTTTTGTGTTCGTTTGTGGTCTGTGAATAAAATTTCCTTACATTTGTTATTTTTTTAAATTTTTTCCAAGCATAAGCTCTAAAATTTTCATTTTGTTGTGATCTATTTGCCTTTTTTGTTTACGGGGTGAAGGGGGAGCAAAAACTCAAAATTTTGATTTACGAAAAAAAGTATACATCTAAAATAGAAATAAACATTGCACAAATGTAGAGAGAGATAATTTAAAAGAGTGTATAATTTTTAGTGATTGTAAACTCTTTTCAGTTTTTATATATCAAGTTTTGCAATCTTCAGGAAAAGGGGGAGGCAGGGGATTTTTAACTGTGTTCACTCCATAAGTCATTTCTTACAAAAATATAGCATGTTACGCATGATAAATCAATTTACAATCATCCATGATTGTTAGGTTAGCTTTCTGAAAATGGCCAAAATAATGGCTTGTTTGACTCGGGTAAATATCCCACCGCACGTTCACTGGAGAATTTAATGAGCATTTGTTATTCTCTTTAAAAGGTTTGGATCCATAGGTCATTTGATCTTTAACATGTTTCAAGCATGCATTTCCATTTTTAAAACATGTGTAGAAGAAATATCGTTCTTATAAAATTCCATACTATCAATAGTTGAACTAGTGGAATTTCCCAAACATGGATAACAAAACTTTTGTGTTCGTTTGTGGTGCAAGAATAAAATTTCCTTACTTACATTTGTTATTTTTTTAAATTTTTTCCATGCGTAAGCTCTAAAATTTTCATTTTGTTGTGATCTATTTGCCTTTTATGTTCACTTGGGTTAACAGAGAGCGAAATTTCAAAGTTTTGATTTAAGAAAAAAGTATAGGTCTAAAATAGAAATGCACAATGCAAAAAAGTAGAGAGAGATAATTCCAAATAGTGTCTAAAATTTTGATGGATTGTAAACTCTTTTCAATTTTTATATATTAGGTTTTGCAAGCATCTAGAAAAGAGGGAGGCGGGGGCTTTTAATTGAGTGTTGACTCCCAATCCATAAGTCATTTCTTAAGAAAATATAGCCCGTTACGCATGATAAAGCACTTTACAATCATCCATGACTCAGGTAAATATCCCACCGCACGTTCACTCGAAAATCTAATGAGCATTTGTTATTCTCTTTAAATTTTTTGGATCCATAGGTCATTAGCATCTTTAACATGTCTCAAGCATGCATATCCATTTTCAAAACATGTGTTGAAGAAATCTTGTTCTTATAAAATTCCAAGCTATCAAGGGTTCAAATAGTGGAATTTCCCATACTTGGATAACAAAACTTTTGTGTTCATTTGTGGTGTGTGAATAAAATTTACTGACTTACATTTGTTATTTTTATAAATTTTTTCCTTGCATAAACTCTAAAATTTTCATTTTGTCATGATCTATTTGCCATTTTTACTTACGGGGTGAAGGGAGAGTGAAAACTCAAAGTTTTGATTAAAGAAAAAAGTATAGGTCTAAAATTGAAATGCACATTGCACAAATGTAGAGAGAGATTATTCCAATGACTGTCTGTAATTTTTAGGGATTGTAAACTCTTTTCAGTTTTTATATATCAGGTTTTGCAATCGTCGAGAAAAAGGGGAGGCAAGGGATTTTGAATTGAGTGTTGACTCCAAATCCATAAGTCATTTCTTACAAAAATATAGCCCGTTACGCATGATAAATCACTTTACAATCATCCATGATTGTTAGGTCAGCTTTTTGTAAATAGGCAAAATAATGGCTTGTTTGACTCGGGTAAATATCCCACCACACGTTCACTGACGAATTTAATGACATTTTTTTTTCTCTTTAAAATGTTTGGATCCATAGGTCATTTGCATCTTTAACAAGTTTCAATCATGCATATCCATTTTTAAAACATGTGTAGAAGAAATCTCGTTCTTATAAAATTCCAAGCTATCAAGGTTTGAACTATTGGAATTTCAAAAACTTGGATGACAAAACTTTTGCGTTAGTTTGTGGTGTGTGAATAAAATTTCCTTTTTAAAATTTTTTATTGTTTTAAATTTTTTCCGTGCATAAACTCTAAAATTTTCATTTTGTTGTGATCTATTTGCCTTTTTTGTTTACAGGGTGAAGGGAGAGCGAAAACTCAAAGTTTTGATTTAAGGAAAACGTATTGGTCTAAAATGGAAATGCACAATGCACAAATGTAGAGAGAGATAATTCCAATGAGTGTTTGTAATTTTTAGGGATTTTAAACTCTTTCAATTTTTATATATCAGGTTTTGCAATCATCGGGAAAGGGGGGAGGTGGGGGATTTTGAACTGAGTTTTGAATCCAAATCCATAAGTCATTTCTTAAAAAAATATTGCCCGTTACGCATGTTAAATCACTTGACGATCATCCATGATTGTTTGGTCAGCTTTTTGTAAATGGGCAAAATAATGGCTTGTTTCTCTCGGGTAAATATCCCACCGCACGTTCATTGGAGAATTTAATGAGCGTTTGTTATTCTCTTTAAGAGGTTTGGATCCATAGGTCATTTGCATCTTTAACATGTTTCAACCATGCATATCCATTTTTAAAATATGTGTAGAAGAAATATCGTTCTTATAAAATTCCAAGATATCAAGGGTTGAACAAGTGGAATTTCCCAAATTTGGATAACAGAACTTTTATGTTCGTTTCTGGTGTGTGAATAAATTTCCTTACTTACATTTGTTAATTTTTTAATGTTTTTCCAAGCATAAACTCTAAAATTTTCGTTTTTTTGTGATCTATTTGTCTTTTTTGTTTACGGGGTCAAGAGAGCAAAAACTCAACGTTTTGATTTAAGAAAAAAGTATACATCTAAAATGGAAATGCCGAATACACAAATGTAGAGTGAGATAATGCCAAAGTGTGTTTATAATTTTTAGGGATTGTAAACTCTTTTTCAGTTTTTATATAACTGGTTTTGCAATCGTCAAGAATAGGGGGAGGCAGGGGATTTTTAACTGAGTGTTGACTCCCAATCCATAAGTCATTTCTTATAAAAAAGTAGCCCGTTACACATGATAAATCACTTTACAATCATCCATGATTGTTAGGTCAGCTTTTTTGTAAATGGGAAAAACAATTGCTTGTTTGACTCTGGTAAAAATCTCACCGCACGTTAACTGAAGAATTTAAAGAGCGTTTGTTATTCTCTTTAAAAGGTTTGGATCCATAGGTCATTTGCATCTTTAACATCTTTCAAGCATGCATATCCATTTTTAAAACATGTGTAGAAGAAATCTCGTTCTTATAAAATTCCAAGCTATCAAGGGTGGAACTAAAGGAATTTCCCAAACTTGGATAAGAAATATTATGTGTTCGTTTGTGGTGTGTGAATAAAAGTTCCTTACTTACATTTGTTATTGTTTTAATTTTTTTCCAGGCATAAACTCTAAAATTTTCTTTTTTTGTGATCTATTTGCCTTTTTTGTTTACGGGGTGAAGAAAGCGAAAACTCAATGTTTTGATTTAAGAAAAAAGTATACATCTAAAATGGAAATACACAATACACAAATGTAGAGTGAGATAATTCCAAAGTGTGTCTGTAATTATTAGGGATTGTAAACTCTTTTAAGTTTTTATATATCAGGTTTTGCAATCATCAGGAAAAGGGGGAGGTGGGGGATTTTTAACTGAGTGTTGACTCCCAATCTATAAGTCATTTCTAAAAAAAAAGTATCCCGTTACGCATGATAAATCATTTTACAATCATCCATGATTCTTTGGTCAACTATTTTTAAATGGGCAAAACAATGGCTTGTTTGACTTGGGTAAATATCCCACCGCACGTTCACTGGAGAATTTAATGAGCGTTTGTTATTCTCTTTAAAAGATTTGGATCCATAGGTCATTTTCATCTTTAACATGTTTCTAGCATGCATATCCATTTTTAAAACATGTGTAGAAGAAATCTCGTTCTTATAAAATTCCATACTATCAAGGGTTGAACTAGTGGAATTTCCGAAACTTGGATAATAAAACTTTTATGTTCGTTTGTAGTGTGAGAATAAAATTTCCTTACTTACATTTGTTATTGTTTTAAATTTTTTCCTTGCATAAGCTCAAAAATTTTCATTTTGTTGTGATGTATTTGCCTTTTTGTATACGGGGTTAACGAAGATCGAAAACTCAAAGTTTTGATTATAGTAAAAATTATAGGTCTAAAATGGAAATGCACAATGCAAAAAAGTAGAGAGAGATAATTCCAAAGAGTGTCCAAAATATTGACGGATTGTAAACTCTTTTGAGTTTTTATATATCAGGTTTTGCAATCATCTGGAAAAGGGGGAGGCGGGGGATTTTTAACTGAGTGTTGACTCCCAATCCATAAGTCATTTCTTAAGAAAATATAGCCCATTACACATGATAAATCACTTTACAATCATCCATGATTGTTAGGTCATCTTTCTGTAAATGGGCAACATAATGGCTTGTTTGACTCAGGTAAATATCCCATGGCACGTTCACTGGAGAATTTAATGAGCGTTTGTTATTCTCAATAAAAGGATTGGATCCATAGGTCATTTTCATCTTTAACATGTTTCAAGCATGCATATCCATTTTTAAAACTTGTGTAGAGAAAAATCTCGTTCTTATAAAATTCTAAGCTAGCAATGGTTGAACATGTGGAATTTCTCAAACTTGAATAACAAAACTTTTGAGTTCGTTTGTGGTCTGTGAATAAAATTTCCTTACTTACATTTTTTATTGTTTTAAATTTTTTCCATGCTTAAACTCGAAAATTTTCATTTTATTGTGGTCTATTTGACGTTTTTGTTTACGGGGTGAAGGGAGAACGAAAAATCAAAGTTTTTATTTAAGAAAAAAGCATACATCTAAAAGGGAAATGCACGATGCACAAATTTAGAGAGTGATTATTCCAAAGAGTGTCTTTAATTTTTAGGGATTGTAAACTCTTTCATATTTTTATATATCAGGTTTTGCAATCGACAAGAAATGGGGGAGGCGGGGGATTTTTAACTGAGTGTTGACTCCCAATCCATAAGTCATTTCTTAAGAAAAAGTAGCCCATTACGCATGATAAATCACTTTACAATCATCCATGATTGTTAGGTCAGTTTTTTGTAAATGGGCATAATAATGGCTTGTTTGACTCGGGTAAATATCCCACCACACGTTCACTCAAAAATTTAATGAGCGTTTTTTATTCTCTTTAAATGGTTAGGATCCATTGGTCATTAGCATCTTTAACATGTTTCAAGCATGCATATCAATTTTCAAAACATGTGTTGAAGAAATCACGTTCTTATCAAGGGTTGAACTAGTGGAATTTCCCATACTTGGATAACAAAACTTTTGTGTTCATTTGTGGGGTGTGAATAAAATTTCCTTACTTACATTTTTTATTGTTTTAAATTTTTTCTATGCATAAACTCCAAAATTTTCGTTTTGTTGTGATCTATTTGCCATTTTTGTTTACGGGTGAAGGGAGAGAGAAAACTCAAAGTTTTGATTTGAGAAAAAAGTATAGGTCTAAAATTGAAATGCACAATGAAAAAATGTAGAGAGAGATTATTCCAATGAGTGTCTGTAATTTTTAGGGATTTTAAAATTTTTTCAGTTTTTATATATCAGGTTTTGCAATCGTCGGGAAAAGAGGGAGGCAGGGGATTTTGAACTGAGTGTTGACTCCAAATCCATAAGTCATTTCTTACAAAAATATAGCCCGTCACGCATGATAAATCACTTGACAATCATCCATGATTGTTAGGTCAGCTTTTTGTAAATGGGCAAAATAATAGCTTGTTTTGACTCAGGTAAATATCCAACCGCACGTTCATTGAAGAATTTAATGAGCATTTTTTTCTCTTTAAAAGGTTTGGATCCATAGGTCATTTGCATCTTTATCATGTTTCAGGCATGCATATCCAATTTTAAAACTTGTGTAGAAGAAATCTCGTTCTTATAAAATTCACAGCTATCAAGGGTTGAACTAGTGAAATTTCCCAAACTTGGATAACTAAAATTTTGTGTTTGTTTATGCTGTGTGAATAAAATTTCCTTACTTACATTTGATATTGCTTAAAATTTTTTCCTTGCATAAACTCTAAAATTTTCATTTTGTTGTGATCTTTTTGCCTTTTTTGTTTACGGAGTGAAGGGAGAGCGAAAACTCAATGTTTTGATTCAAGAAAAAAGTATACATCTAAAATGGAAATACACAATGCACTAATGTAGAGTGAGATATTCCAAAGAGTGTCTGTAATTTTTAGGGATTGTGAACTCTTTTAAGTTTTTATGTATCAACTTTTACAATCGTCGGGAAAAAGGGGAAGCGGGGGATTTTTTAAATGAGTGTTGACTTCCAATCCATAAGTCATTTATTACAAAAATATAGCCCATTACGCATGATAAATCACTTTATAATCATCCATGATTTTTAGGTCATCTTTCTGTAAATGGGCATAATAATGGCTTGTTTGACTTGGGTAAATATCCCATGGCATGTTCACTGGAGAATTTAATGATCATTTGTTATTCGCAATAAAACAATTGGATCCAAAGGTCATTTGCATCTTAAACATGTTTCAAGTATGCATATGCATTTTTAAAAAATGTGTAGAAAAAAGTCTCGTTCTTATAAAATTCTAAGTTGTCAAGGGTTGAACATGTGGAATTTCCCAAACTAGGATAACAAAACTTTTGTGTTCGTTTGTGGTGTGTGAATAAAATTTCCTTACTTACATTTGTTATTGTTTTAAATTTTTTCCACGCATAAACTCTAAAATTTTCATTTTATTGTGATCTATTTGCCGTTTTTGTTTACGTGGTGTAGGGAGAGGGAAAACTCAAAGTTTTGATTTTAGAAACAAGTATACATCTAAAATGGAATTGCACAATGCAAAAATTTAGAGAGAGATAATTCCAAAGACTATCTATAATTTTTACAGATTTTAAACTCTTTTCAGTTTTCAGATATCAAGTTTTGTAATCGTCGGGAAAAGGGGGAGGCGGGGGATTTTTAACTGAGTGTTGACTCCCAATCCATAAGTCATTTCTTAAAAAAATATAGCCCGTTACACATGATAAATCACTTTACAAGCATCCATGATTGTTAGGTCAGGTTTTTGTAATAGGGCAAAATAATGGCTTGTTTCACTCGGGTAAAATTTCATGAGCGTTTGTTATTCTCTTTAAAATGTTTGGATCCATTGGTCATTTGCATCTTTAACATGTTTCAAGCTCACATATCCATTTTTAAAACATGTGTAGAAGAAATCTCGTTCTTATAAAATTCCAAGCTATCAAGGGTTGAACTAGTATAATTTCCCAAACTTGGATAACAAAAATTTTGTGTTCGTTTGTGGTGTGTGAATAAATTTCCTTACCTAAATTTGATATTGTTTTAAATTTTTTCCATGCATAAATTCTAAAATTTTCAATTTGTAGTGATCTATTTGCCTTTTTTGTTTACAGGTGAAGGGAGAGCGAAAACTCACTGTTTTGATTTAAGAAAAATGTAAAGATGTAAAAGGGAAATGCACAATGCACAAATGTAGAGGGAGATAATTCTAAAGAGGTTCTGTAATTTTTAGGGATTGTAAATTCTTTTCAGTTTTTATATATCAGGTTTTACAATCGTCGGGAAAAGGGTGAGGCATCGGATTTTTAACTGAGTATTGACTCCCAATCCATAAGTCATTTCTTACAAAAATGTAGCCTGATACATATGAAAAATCACTTTACAATCATCCATGATTGCTAGGTCAGCTTTTTGTAAATGGGCAAAAAAATGGCTTGTTTACTCGGGTAAATATTCCACCACACGTTCACTGTAGAATTTAATCAGCATTTGTTATTCTCTTTAAAAGGTTTGGATCCATACGTCATTTGCATCTTTAACATGTTTCAAGCATGCATATCCATTTTTAAAACAAGTGTAGAAAAAAATCTTTTTCTTATAAAATTCTAAGCTATCAAGGGTTGAACAAGTGGAATTTTCCAAACTTGCATAACAAAACTTTAGTGTTCGTTTGTGGTGTGTGAATAAAATTTAATTACTTATATTTGCTATTGTTTTTAATTTTTTCCATGCATATACTCTAAAATTTTCATTTTATTGTGATCTATTGGCTTTTTTTGTTTACAGGGTGAAGGGAGAGCGAAAACTCAAATTTTTAATTTAAGAAAAAAATATATATCTATAATGGAAATGCACATTGCACAAATGTAGAGAGAGATAATTCCGAAGAGTGTCTATAAATTTTAGGGATTGTAAACTCTTTTCACTTATAAATCAGGTTTTGCAATCGTCGGGAAAAGGGGGAGGCGGGGGAATTTTAACTGAGTGTTGACTCCCTATCCATAAGTCATTTCTTAAACAAATGTAGTACGTTATGCATGATAAGTCACTTTACAATCATCCATGATTGTTAGGTCAGCTTTTTCTAAATGGGCAAAATAATGGCTTGTTTGACTCGGGTAAATATCCCACCGGACGTTCACTGGAGAATTTAATGAGCGTTTGTTATTCTCTTTAAAAGGTTTGGATCCATAGGTCATTTGCATCTTTAACATGTTTCAAGCATGTATATCCATTTTTAAAACATGTATAGAAGAAATCTCATTCTGATAGAATTCCAAGCTATCAATGGTTGAACTAGTGGAGTTTCCCAAACTTGGATAACAAAACTTTTGTGTTCGTTTGTGGTGTGTGAAAAAAATTTCCTTACTTTCATTTGGTATTGTTTTAAAATTTTTCCATGCATAAACTCTTAAATTTTTATTTTGTTGTGATCTGTTTGCCTTTTTTGTTTACGGGGTGAAGGGAGAGCAAAAACTTAAAGTTTTGATTTAAGAAAAAATTATATATCTTAAATATGCACAATGCAAAAATGTAGAGAGAGATAATTCCAAAGAGTGTCTGTAATTTTTAGGGAAAGTAAACTCTTTTCAGTTTTTTTATATCAGGTTTTGCAATCGTCTGGAAAAGGGGGAGGCGAAGGATTTTTAACTGAGTGTTGACTCCCAATCCATAAGTCATTTCTTACAAAAATATACCCCATTTTGCATGATAAATCACTTTCCAATCATCCATGATTGTGAGGTTAAATTTTTTTAAATAGGTGAAATGATGGTTTGTTTGACTCGAGTAAATATCCCACCGCACGTTCACTGGAGAATTTAATGAGCGTTTGTTATTCTCTTTAAAAGGTTTCGATCCATAGGTCATTTGCATCTTTAACATCTTTCAAGCATGCATATCCATTTTTAAAACATGTGTAGAAAAAATCTCGTTCTTTTAAAATTCCAAGCTATTAAGGGTTGAAATAGTGGAATTTCCCAAACTTGGGTAACCAAAATTTTGTGTTCGTTTGTGATGTGTGAATAAAATTTCCTTACTTACATTTGTTATTGTTTTAAATTTTTTCCATGCATAGGCTCTAAAATTTTCTTTTTGTAGTGATCTATTTGCCTTTTTTGTTTACAGGGTGAAGGGAGAGCGAAAACTCAAAGTTTTGATTTAAGAAAAAAGTATAGATGTAAAAGGGAAATGCTCAGTGCACAAATGTAGAGAGAGATATTTCCAAAGAGTGTCTGCAATTTTTAGGGATTGTAAACTCTTTTCAGTTTTTATATATCAGGTTTTACAATCGTTGGGAAAAGGGGGAGGCAGCGGATTTTTAACTGAGGGTTGACTCCCAATCCATAAGTCATTGCTTACAAAAATGTAGCCCATTACGCATGATTAATCACTTTATAATCATCCATGATCGCTAGGTCAGCTTTTTGTAAATGGTCAAAATAATGGCTTGTTTGACTCGGGTAAATATCCCACCACACGTTCACTGGAGAATTTAATCAGCATTTGTCATTCTCTTTAAAAGGTTTGGATCCATACGTCATTTGTATCTTTAACATGTTTCAAGCATGCATATCAATTTTTAAAACATGTGTAGAGAAAAATCTTGTTTTTATAAAATTCCAAGCTATCATGGGTTGAACTACTGGAATTTCCAAAACTTGGATAACAAAACTTTTGTGTTCGTTTGTGGTTTGTGAATAAAATTTCCTTACTAACATTTGTTATTGTTTTAAAATTTTTCCATGCATAAACTCTAAAATTTTCATTTTGAAGTGATCATTTTGCCTTTTTTGTTTTCGGGGTGAAGGGGGAACGAATATTAAAAGTTTTGATTTAAGAAAAAAAGTATACATCTAAAATGGAAATGCACAATGCAAAAATGTTGAGAGAGATAATTCCAAAGAGTGTCTATAATTTTTAGGGATAGTAAACTCTTTTTCATTTTTATATATCAGGTTTTGCAATCGTCGGGAAAAGGGGGAGGCGGGGGATTTTTAACTGACTGTTGACTCCCAATCCATATGTCATTTCTTTAAAAATGTAGCCCGTTCCACATGATAAATCACTTTACAATTATCCATGATTTCTACGTCCGCTTTTCATAAATGGGCAAAATAATGGCTTATTTGACTCGGGTAAATATCCCACAGCATGTTCACCGGAGAATTTAATGAGCATTTGTTGTTCTCTTTAAAAGGTTTTGATCCATAGGTCATCTGCATCTTTAACATGTTTCAAGCTTGCATATCCATTTTTAAAACATGTGTAGAAGAAATCTCGTTCGTATAAACTTCCAAGCTATCAAGGGTTGAACTAGTGGAATTTCCCAAACTTGGATAACTAAAATTTTGTGTTCGTTTGTGGTGTGTGAATAAATTTTCCTTACTTACATTTGATATTGTTTTCAATTTTTTCCATGCATAAACTCTAAAATTTTCATTTTGTAGTGATCTATTTACCTTTTTTGTTTACAGGGTGAAGGGAGAGCGAAAATTGAAAGTTTTGATTTAAGAAAAAAGTATAGATCTAAAATGGAAATGCACAATGCACAAATGTAGAGAGAGATATTTCCAAAGAGTGTCTATAATTTTTAGGAAATGAAAACTCTTTTCAGTTTTATATATCAGGTTTTACAATCGTCGGGAAGTGGGAGAGGCTGGGGATTTTTAACTGACTGTTGACTCCAAATCCATAAGTCATTTCTTAAAAAAATGTAGCCCGTTACGCATGATAAATCACTTTACAATCATCCATGATTGCTTGGTCATCTTTTTGTAAATGGACAAAATAATGGCTTGTTAGGCTCGGGTAAATATCCCACCGCACGTTCACTGGAGAATTTAATGAGCGTTTTTTATTCTCTTTAAAAGGTTTGGATCCATAGGTCATTTGCATCTTTAACATGTTTCAAGCATGTGCATCCATATTTAAATCATGTGTAGAAGAAATCTCGTTCTAATAAAATTCCATGCTATCAAGTGTTGAACTACGGGAATTTCCCAACTTGGATAACAAAACTTTTGTGTTCGTTTGTGGTGTGTGAATAAAATTTTTTTGCTTACATTTGTTATTGCTTTAAAATTTTTCCATGCATAAACTCTAAAATTTTTATTTTGTTGGGATCTTTTTGCCTTTTTGTATACTGGGTGAAGGGAGAATGAAAACTCAAAGTTTTGATTCAAGAAAAAAGTATACATCTAAAATGGAAAATGCACAATGCACAAATGTAGAGTGAGATAATTCCAAAGAGTGTATGTTATTTTTAGGGATTGTAAACTCTTTTCAGTTTTTATATATCAGGTTTTGCAATCGTCGGGAAAAGGGGAATGCGGGGGATATTTAACTGTGTGTTGACTCCCAATCCTTAAGTCATTTCTTAAAAAAATATAGCCCATTACACATGATAAATCTCTTTAAAATCATCGATGATTGTTAGGTCAGCTTTTTGTAAATGGGAAAAATAATGGCTTGTTTGACTCAGGTAAATATCGCACGGCACGTTCACAAGAGATTTTAATCAGCGTTTGTTATTCTCTTTAAAAGGTTTGGATCCATAGGTCATTTGCATCTTTAACATTTTACAAGCATGCATATCCATTTTTAAAACATGTGTAGAAAAAAATCTCGTTCTTATATAATTCTAAGCTATTAAGGGTTGAACTAGTGGAATTTCCCAAACTTGGATAACAAAACTTTTTTGTTCGTTTGTGGGGTGTGAATAAATTTCCTTACTTACATTTGTTAATTTTTTAAATTTTTTCCATGCATAAACTCTAAAAATACTTTTTATTGTGATCTATTTGCCTTTTTTGTTTACGGGGTGAAGGGAGACCGAAAACGTAAAGTTTTGATTTCAGAAAAAAGTATACATCTAAAATGGAAATGCACAATGCACAAATGTAGAGAGAGATAATTCCTAAGAGTGTCTGTAATTATTAAGGATTGTAAACTCTTTTCAGTTTTTATATATTAGGTTTTGCAATCATCTGGAAAAGGGGGAGGCAGGGGATTTTTAACTGAATGTTGACTCCCAATCCATGAGTCATTTCTTACAAAAATTTAGCCCGTTACGCATGATAAATCACTTTACAATCATCCATGATTGTTAGGTCAACTTTTTTAAATAGGTGAAATAATGGTTTGTTTGACTCAGGTAAATATCCCACTACACGTTCATTGGAGAATTTAATGAGCGTTTTTTATTCTCTTTAAAAGGTTTGGATCCATAGGTCATTTGCTTCTTTAACATTTTTCAAGCATGCATATCCATTTTTAAAACATGTGTAGACGAAATCTCGTTCTTATAAAATTCCAAGCTATCAAGGGTTGAACTTGTAGAATTTCCAAAACTTGGATAACAAAACTTTTGTGTTCGTTTGTGGTGTGTGAATAAAATTTCCTTACTTACATTTGATATTGTTTTAAATTTTTTCCATGGATAAACTCTAAAAGTTTCATTTTCAAGTGATCTATTTAGCTTTTTTGTTTACATGGTGAAGGGAGAGCGAAAACTCAAAGTTTTGATTTAAGAAAAAAGTATTGATCTAAAATGGAAATGTACAATGCACCAATGTAGAGAGAGATCATTTCAAAGTGTGTCTATAATTTTTAGGGATTGTAAACTCTTTTCAATTTTTTTATATTAGGTTTTACAATCGTCGGGAAAAGGGGGAGGCAGGGGATTTTTAATTGAGTGTTGACTCCCAATCCATAAGTCATTTCTTACAAAAATGTAGCCCGTTACACATGATAAAATCACTTTACAATCATCCATGATTGCTAGGTCAGCATTTTGCAAATGGGTAAAATAATGGCTTGTTTGACACGGGTAAATATCCCACCGCACTTTCACTGGAGAATTTAATGAGTGTTTGTTATTCTCCTTAAAAGGTGTGGATCCATAGGTCATTTGAATCTTTAACATGTTTCAAGCATGCATATCTATATTTAAATCATTTGTAGAACAAATCTCGTTCTTATTAAATTCCAAGCTATCAAGAGTTGAACTACTTATGGGATGGGTGAAGAGAGAAGGAAAACTGAAAATTTTGATTTAAGAAAAAAGTATACATTTAAAATGGAAATGCACAATGCAAAAATATAGAGAGAGATAATTTCGAAGAGTGTCTGTAATTTTTAGGGATTGTAAACTCTTTTCAGTTTTTATATATCAGGTTTTGAATTCGTCTGGAAAAGGGGGAGGCAGGGGATTTTTAACTGAGTGTTGACTCTCAATCCATAAGTCACTTCTTACAAAAATATAGACCATTATGCATGATAAATCACTTTACAATCATCCATTATTGTTAGGTCAACTTTTTGTAAATAGGTGAAATAATGGTTTGTTTGACTCGGGTAAATATCCCATCGCTCGTTCACAGGAGAATTTAATGTGCGTTTGTTGTTCTCTTTAAAAGGTTTGGATCCATAGGTCATTTGCATCTTTAACATGTTTCAACCATGCATATCTATTTTTAAAACATGTATAGAAGAAATCTCGTTCTTATAAAATTCCAAGCTATAAAGGGTTGAACTAGTGGAATTTCCCAAACTTGGATAATAAAACTTTTGTGTTCATTTGTGGTGTGTGAATAAAATTTCCTTACTTACATTTGTTATTGTGTAAAACTTTTTCCATGCATAAACTCTAAAATTTTCATTTTGTTGTGATTTATTTGCCGTTTTTGTTTACGGGGTGAAGGGAGAGCGAAAACTCAAAGTTTTGATTTAAGAAAAAAGTATAGGTCTAAAATGGAAATGCACAGTGCACAAATGTAGAGAGAGATAATTCCAATGAGTATCTGTAATTTTTAGGGATTGTAAACTCTTTTCTATTTTTATATATCAGGTTTTACAATCGTCGGGAAAAGGGGGAGGCAGGGGATTTTTAACTGAGTGATGACTCCTAATCCATTAGTCATTTCTTAAAAAAATGTACCCCATTACGCATGATAAATCACTTTACAATCATCCATGATTGCTAGGTCAGCTTTTTGTAAATGGGCTAAACAATGGCTTGTTTGACTCAGGGAAATATCCCACCGCACGTTCACTGGAGAATTTAATGAGCGTTTGTTATTCTCTTTAAAAGGTTTGGATCCATTGGTTATTAGCATCTTTAGCATGTTTCAAGCAAGCATATCCATTTTTAAAACATGTGTTGAAGAAATCTCTTTCTTAAAAATTTCCAAGCTATCAAGGGTTGAACTAGTGGAATTTCCAAAACTTGGATAATAAAACTTTTGTGTTCGTTTGTGGTGTGTGAATAAAATTTCCTTACTTACATTTGTTATAGTTTTAAATATTTTCCATGCATAAACTCTAAAATTTTCATTTTGTTGTGATTTATTTGCCTTTTTTAGTTACAGGGTGAAGGGAGAGGGAATACTCAAAGTTTTGATTTAAGAAAAAAGTATAGGTGTAAAATGGAAATGCACAGTGCACAAATGTAGAGAGAGATAATTCCAATGAGTGTCTGTAATTGTTAGGGATTGTAAACTCTTTTGAGTTTTTATATATCAGGTTTTGTAATCGTCAGGAAAAGGGGGAGGCGGGGGATTTTGAACTGAGTGTTGACTTCAAATCCATAAGTCATTTCGTACAAAAATATAGCCCGTTACGCATGATAAATCATTTTACAATCATTCATGATTTTTTGGTCTGCTTTTTGTAAATGGGCAAAATAATGGCTTGTTTAACTTGGGTAAATATCCCACCACACGTTCACTGGAGAATTTAATGAGCGTTTGTTATTCTCTTTAAAAGGTTTGGATCCATAGGTCATTTGCATATTTAACATGTTTCAAGCATTCATATCCATATTTAAATCATGTGTAGAAGAAATCTCGTTCTTATAAAATTCCAAGCTATCAAGGGTTGAACTACTGGAATTTCCCAAACTTGGATAACAAAACTTTTGTGTTCGTTTGTGGTGTGTGAATAAAATTTCCTTGCTTAAATTTTTTATTGATTTAAAATTTTTCCATGCATAAACTCAAAAATTTTCATTTTGTTGTGATCTTTTTGCCTTTTTGGTTTACGGGGTGAAGGGAGAGCGAAAACTAAAAGTTATGATTCAAGAAAAAAGTATAAATCTAAATGGAAATGCACAATGCACAAATGTAGAGTGAGATAATTCCAAAGAGTATCTGTAATTTTTAGGGATTGTAAACTCTTTTCTGTTATTATATATCAGGTTTTGCAATCGTATGGAAAAGTTGGAGGCGGGGGATTTTTAACTGAGTGTTGACTCCCTATCCAGAAGTCATTTCTTAAAAAAATGTAGCCCATTATGTATGATAAATCAAATTACAATCATCCATGATTTTTAGGTCAGGTTTTTGTAAATGGGCAAAATATTGGTTTGTTTGACTCGGGTAAATATCCCACCGCACGTTCATTGGAGAATTTAATTAGCGTTTGTTATTCTCTTCAAAAGGTTCGGATCCATAGGTCATTTGCATCTTTAACATGTTTCCAGCATGCATATCCATTTTTAAAACATGTGTAGAAGAAATCTCGTTCTTATAAAATTCCTAGCTATCAATGGTTGAACTAGTGGATTTTCCCAAACATGGATAACAAAACTATTGTGTTCGTTTGTGGTGTGTGAATAAAATTTTCTTACTTACAATTGTTATTGTTTTAAATTTTTTCCATGCATAAACTCTTAAATTTTCATTTTGTTGTGATCTATTTGCCTTTTTTGATGAAGGGATGAAGGGAAAGAGAAAACTCAAAGTTTTGATTTAAGAAAAAAGAATTCGTCTAAAATGGAAATCCGCAATGAAAAAATGTAGACAGAGATAATTCCAAAGAGTGTCTATAATTTTTACAGATTGTAAACTCTTTTCAATTTTTATATATTAGGTTTTGCCATCGACAGGAAAAGGGGGAGGCAGGGGATTTTTCACTAAGTGTTGACTCCTAATCCATAAGTCATTTCTTACAAAAATATAGCCCATTACAATTGATAAATCACTTTACAATCATCCATGATTGTTAGGTCAGTTTTTTGTAAATGGGCAAAATAATGGCTTGTTTGACTTGGGTAAATATCCCACCGAACGTTCACTGGAGAATTTAATGAGTGTTTGTTATTCTCTTTAAAAGGTTCTGATCCATAGGTCATTTGCATCTTTAACATGTTTCAAGCATGCATATCCATTTTTAAAACATGTGTAGAAAAAAATCTCGTTCTTATAAAATATTAAGCTATCAAGGGTTGAACTAGTGGAATATCCCTAACTTGGGTTACAAAACTTTTGTATTCATTTCTGGTGTGTGAATAAAATTTCCTTAATTAAATTTGTTATTGTTTTAAATTTTTTTCCATGCATAAACTCTAAAATTTTCATTTTATTGTGATCTATTTGCCTTTTTTGTTTACAGGGTGAAGGGTGAGCGAAAACTCAAAGTTTTGATTTAATAAAAAAGTACACATCTAAAATGGAAATGCACAGTGCAAAAATGTAGAGAGAGATAATTTCAAAGAGTGTTTGTAATTTTTAGTGATAGTAAACACTTTTTCATTTTTTTGTATCAGGTTTTGCGATCGTCGGGAAAAGGGGTAGGCGGGGGATTCTTAACTGAGTGTTGACTCTCACTTTACAATCATTCATGATTGTTAGGTGAGCTCTTTGTAAATGGGCAAAAAAATGGCTTGTTTGACTCGGGTAAATATCCCACCGCAAGTTCACTGGAGAATTTAATGAGCGTTTGTTATTATCTTTAAAAAGGTTCGGATACATAGGTCATTTGCATCTTTAACATGTTTCAAGTATGCATATCCATTTTTAAAACATGTGTAGAAGAAATATCGTTCTTATAAAATTTCATACTATCAAGGGTTGAACTAGTGGAATTTCCCAAACTTGGATAACAAAACTTTTGTGTTCGTTTGTGGTGTGTGAATAAAATTTCTTTACTTACATTTGTTATTGTTATAATTTTTTTCCATGCATAAACTATAAAATTTTCATTTTGTTGTGATCTTTTTGTCTTTTTTGTTTACGGGGTGAAGGGAGAGCGAAAACTCAAAGTTTTGATTAAATAAAAAAGTATTCATCTAAAATGGAAATGCACAATGCAAAAATGTAGAGAGAGATAATTCCAAAGAGTGTCTATATTTTTTACGGATTGTAAACTCTATTCAGTCTTTATATATCAGGTTTGGCAATCGTCTGGAAAAGGGGGAGGCGGGGTATTTTTAACTGTGTGTTGACTCCCAATCCATAAGTCATTTCTTAAAAAAATATAGCCCGTTATGCATGATGATTCACTTTACAATCATCTATTATTGTTAGGTCAACTTTTTGTAAAGGGGCAAAATAATGGCTTGTTTGACTCGGGTAAATATCCCACCGCACGTTCACTGGAGAATTTAATGACCGTTTGTTATTCTCTTTAAAAGATTTGGATCCATAGGTCATTTGCATCTTTAACATGTTTCACGCATGCATATCTATTTTTAAAACATGTGTTGAAAAAATCGCGTTCTTACAAAATTCCAAGCTATCAAGGGTTGAACTAGTGGAATTTTCCAAACTTGGATAACAAAATATTTGTGTTCGTTTGAGGTCTGTGAATAAATTTCCTTACTTACATTTGTTATTGTTTTAATTTTTTTCCATGCATAAACTCTAAAATTTTCATTTTGTTTTGAGCTATTTGCCTTTTTTATTTACGGGGTGAAGAGAGCGAAAACTCAATGTTTTGATTTAAGAAAAAATTATACATCTAAAATGGAAATGCACAATACACAAATGTAGAGTGAGATAATTCCAAAGTGTGTTTGTAATTTTTAGGGTTTGTGAACTTTTTTCAGTTTTTATATATCAGGTTTTGCAATCGTCGGGAAAAGGGGGAGGCGGGGGATTTTTAACTAAGTCTTGACTCCTAATCCATAAGTCATTTCTTAGAAAAATGTAGCCCGTTACGCATGATAAATTTTTTTGCAATCATCCATGATTGTTCGGGCACCTTTTTGTAAATCGGCAAAATAATGGCTTGTTTGACTCGGGTAAATACCCCACCGCACGTTCATTGGAGAATTTAATTAGTGTTTGTTATTCTCTTTAAAAGGTTTGGATCCATAGGTCATTTGCATCTTTAACATGTTTCAAGCATGCATATCCATTTTTAAATCATGTGTAGAAGAAATCTTGTTCTTATAAAATTCCAAGCTATCAAGGGTTGAACTAGTGGAATTTCCCAAACTTGGATAACAAAACTTTTGTGTACCTTTGTGGTGTATGAATAAAATTTCCTTACTTAAATTTGTTATTGTTTTATATTATTTCCAAGCATAAACTCTAATATTTTCAATTGGTTGTGATCTATTGGTCTTTTTTGTTTACTGGGTGAAGGGTTGAACTACTAGAATTTCCCAAACTTGGATAACAAAACTTTTGTGTTCGTTTGTGGTGTGTGAATAAAATTTCCTTGCTTACATTTGTTATTGTTTTAAATTTTTTCTATGCATAAACTTTAATATTTTCATTTTGTTGTGATCTTTTTACCTTTTTTGTTTACGGGGTGAAGTGAGAGCGAAAACTCAAAGTTTTGATTCAAGAAAAATCTATACATCTAAAATGGAAATGTACAATGCACAAATGTAGAGTGAGATAATTCCAAAGAGTGTCTGTAATTTTTAGGATTGTAAACACTTTTTCAGTTTTTATATATAAGGTTTTGCAATCGTTGGGAAAAGAGGGAGGCAGGGGATTTTTAACTGAGTGTTGACTCCCAATCCATAAGTCATTTCTTAAAAAAATATAGCCCATTACACATGATAAATCAATTTAAAATCATCCATGATTTTTAGGTCAGCTTTTTGTAAAAAGGCAAAATAAAGGCTTGTTTGACTCGGGTAAATATCCCACCGCACGTTCACTGGAGAATTTAATGAGCGTTTGTTATTCTCTTTAAAAGGTTTGGATCCATAGGTCATTTGCATCTTTAACATGTTTCAAGCATGCATATCCATTTTTAAAACATGTGTAGAAGAAAATCTCGTTCTTATAAAATATTAAGCTATCAAGTGTTGAACTAGTGGAATTTCCCAAACTTGGGTAACGAAACTTTTGTGTTTGTTTGTGGTGAGTGAATAAAATTTCCTTACTGACATTTTTTATTGTTTTAAATTTTTTCCATGCATAAACTCTAAAATTTTCATTTTATTGTGATCTATTTGCCTTTTTTTGTTTACGGGGTGAAGGGAAAGCGAAAAATCAAATTTTTATTTAAGAAAAAAGTATACATCTAAAATGGAAAAGCACAATGCAAAAATGTAGAGAGAGATAATTCCAAAGAGTGTTTGTAATTTTTAGAGATAGTAAACTCTTTTTCATTTTTATATATCCGCTTTTGCAATCGACGGGAAAAGGGGGAGGCGGGGAATTTTTAACTGTGTTGACTCCCACTTTACAATCATCCACGATTGTTTGGTCTGGTTTTTGTAAATGGGCAAAACAATGGCTTGTTTTTCTTGGGTAAATATCCCATAGCACGTTCACTGGAGAATTTAATGAGCGTTTGTTATTCTTTTTAAAAGGTTTGGATCCATAGGTCATTTGCATCTTTAACATGTTTCCAGCATGCATATCCATTTTTAAAACATGTGTAGAAGAAATCTCGTTCTTATAAAATTCCATACTATCAAGGGTTGAACTAGTGGAATTTCCCAAACTTGGATAAAAAAACTTTTGTGTTCATTGGTGGTGTGTGAATAAAATTTCCTTACTTACATTTGTTATTGTTATAAATTTTTTCCTTGCATAAACTCTAAAATTTTCATTTTGCTGTGATCTATTTGCCTTTTTTTTTTACGGGGTGAACGGAGAGTGAAAACTCAAACTTTTGATTTAAGAAAAAAATATACATCTAAAATGGAAATGCACAATGCAAAAATGTAGAGAGAGATAATTCCAAAGAGTGTCTATAATTTTTACGGATTGTAAACTCTTTTAAGTTTTTATATATAAGGTTTTGCAATCATCGGGAAAAAGGGGAGGCGAGGGATTTTTAACTGAGTGTTGACTCGCAATCCATAAGTCATTTCTTACTAAAAAATAGCCCGTTATGCATGATAAATCACTTTACAATCATGCATGATTGTTAGGTCAGCTTTTTCTAAAAGGGCAAAATAATGGCTTGTTAGACTCAGGTAAATATCCCACCGCAAGTTCACTGGAGAATTTAATGAGCGTTTGTCATTCTCTTTAAATGGTTTGGATCCATAGGTCATTAGCATCTTTAACATATTTCAAGCATGCATATCTATTTTTTAAACTTGTGTTGAAGAAATCTATTTCTTATAAAATTCCAAGTTATCAAGGGTTGAACTAGTGGAATTTCCAAAACTTGGATAACAAAACTTTTGTGTTAATTTTTGGTGTGTGAATAATATTTCCTTACTTACAGTTGTTATTGTTTTAAATATTTTTCATGTATAAACTCTAAAATTTTCATTTTGTTGTGATTTATTTGCCTTTTTTTTTACGGGGTAAACGGAGAGCGAAAAGTCAAAGTTTTGATTTAAGAAAAAGGTATAGGTCTAAAATGGAAATGCATAGTGCACAAATGTAGAGAGAGATAATTCCAATGAGTGTCTGTAATTTAGAGGGATTGTAAACTCTTTTCAGTTTTTATATATCAGGTTTTGCAATCTCGGGAAAAGGGGGAGGCGGGGGATTTGTAACTGAGTGTTGACTCCAAATCCATAAGTCATTTCTTACAAAAATATAGCCCATTTCGCATGATAAATCATTTTACAAGCATCCTTGATTGTTTGGTCAGGTTTTTGTAAATGGGAAAAATAATGGCTTGTTTCACTTGGGTAAATATCCCACCGCACGTTCACTGGAGAATTTAATGAGCGTTTGTTATTCTGTTTAAAAGGTTTGGATCCATAGGTCATTTGCATCTTTAACATGTTTCAAGCATGCATATCCATTTTTAAAACATGTGCAGAAGAAATCTCGGTCTTATAAAATTCCAACCTATCAATGGTTGAACTAGTGGAATATCCCAAACTTGGATAACAAAATTTTTGTGTTCGTTTGTTGTCTGTGAATAAAATTTCCTTACTTACATTCGATATTGTTTTAAATTTTTTCCATGCATAAACTCTAAAATTTTCATTTTGTAGTGATCTTTTTGCCTTTTTTTTTACAGGTAAAGGGAGAACGAAAACTCATAGTTTTCATTTAAGAAAAAAGTATACATCTAAAATGGAAATGCACAGTGCACAAATGTAGAGTGAGATAATACCAAAAAGTGTCGGTAATTTTTGGGGATTGTACACACTTTTGAGTTTTTAAATATCAGGTTTGACAATCGTCAGGAAAAGGGGGAGGCAGGGGATTTTTAACTGAGTGTTGACTCCAAATCCATAAGTCATTTCTTACAAAAATGTAGGCCTTTACACATGATAAATCTCTTTACAATCATCCATGATTGCTAGGTCAGCTTTTTGTAAATGGGCAAAATAATGGCTTGTTTGACTCGGGTAAATATCCCACCGCACGTTCACTAGCGAATTTAATGAGCGTTTGTTGTTCTCTTTAAAAGGTTTGGATCCATAGGTCATATGCATTTTTAACATGTTTCAAGCATTCAAATCCATATTTAAATCATGTGTAGAAGAAATCTCGTTCTTAGAAAATTCCAAGCTATCAAGGGTTGAACTACTGGAATTTCCCAAACTTGGATAACAAACCATTTGTTTTCGTTTGTGGTGTGTGAATAAAATTTCCTTACTTACATTTGTTATTGTTTTAAATTTTTTCCATGCATAAACTCTAAAATTTTCATTTTGTAGTCATCTATTTGCTTTTTTGTTTACGGGGTGAAGGGAGAGCGAAACTAAAAGTTTTGATTCAATAAAAAAGTTTAAATCTAAAATAGAAATGTACAATATACAAATTTAGAGTGAGATAATTCAAAAGAGTGTCTGTAATTTTTTGGGATTGTAAACTCTTTTCAATTTTTATATATCAGGTTTTGCAATCGTCAGGAAAAGCGGGAGGCGGGGATTTTTTACTGAGTGGTGACTCCCAATCCATAAGTCAGTTCTTAAAAAAATGTAGCCCTTTACGCATGATAAATCACTTTACAATCATCCATGATTGTTAGGTCAACTTTTTGTAAATGGGCAAAATAATGGCATGTTTGACTTGGGTAAATATCCCACTGCACGTTCACTAGAGAATTTAATGAGCGTTAGTTATTGTCTTTAAAAGGTTTGGATCCAAGGGTCATTTGCATCTTTAACATATTTCAAGCATGTATATCCATTTTGAAAACATGTGTTGAAGATATCTCGTTCTTACAAAATTCCATACTATCAAAGGTTGAACTAGTGGAATTTCATAAACTAGGACAATAAAACTTTCGTGTTCGTTTGTGGTGTGTGAATAAAATTTCCTCACTTGCATCTGTTATTTTTTTAAAAAAATTCCATGCATAAACTCTAAAATTTTCTTTTTGTTGTGACCTGTTGGCCTTTTTTTTACGGGGTGAACGGAGAGCGAAAACTCAAACTTTTGATTTAAGAAAAAAATATACAACTAAAATGGAAATGCACAATGCACAAATGTAGAGAGAGATAATTCCAAAGTGTGTCTGTAATTTTTACGGATTGTAAACTCTTCTCAGTTTTGATATACAGGTTTTCAAATCGAAGGGAAAAGGGGGAAGCGGGGGATTTTTAACTGAGTGTTGACTCCCAATCCTTAACTCATTTCTCACAAAAATATAGCCCTTTACGTATGATAAATCACTTTACAATCATTCATGATTCTTAGGTCAACATTTTGTAAATGGGCAAAATAATGGCTTGTTTGACTCGGGTAAATATCCCACGGCACGTTCACTGGAGAATTTAATGAGCATTTGTGATTCTCTTTAAAAGGTTTGGATACATAGGTCATTTGAATCTTTAACATGTTTCAAGCATGCATATCCATTTTTAAAACATGTGTAGAAGAAATCTCGTACTTATAAAATTCCAAGCTATCAAGAGTTGAACTACTGGAATTTCCAAAATTTGGATAACAAAACTTTTGTGTTCGTTTGTGGTGTGTGAATAAAATTTCCTTACTTACATTTGTTATTGTTTTTAATTTTTTCCATGCATAAAATCTAAAATTTTCATTTTGTTGTGATCCATTTGCCTTTTTTGTTTACAGGGTGAAGGGAGAGCGAAAACTCAAAGTTTTGATTAAAGAAAAAAGATTACATATAAAATGGAAATGCACAATGCACAAATGTATAGAGAGATAATTCCAATGACTGTCGATAATTTTTATTGAATGTAAACTCTTTTTCAGTTTTTATATATCAGGTTTTGCAATCGTCGGGAAAAAAGGGAGGCGAGGGATTTTGAACTGAGTGTTGACTCCAAATCCATAAGTCATTTCTTAAAAATATATAGCCCATTATACATGATATACAATCATCCATGATTGTTAGGTCAGCTTTTTGTAAATGAGCAAAATAATGGCTTGTTTGACTCAGGTAAATATCCCACCGTACGTTCACTGGATAATTTAATGAGCGTTTGTTATTCTCTTTAAAATATTTGGATCCATAGGTCATTTGCATCTTTAACATGTTTCAAGCAGGCATATCCATTTTTAAAACATATGTAGATGAAATCTCGTTCTTATAAAATTCCAAGCTACCAAGAGTGGAACTAGTGGAATTTCCCAAACTTGAATAACAAAACTTTTGTGTTCGTTTGTGGTGTGTAAATAAATTTCCTGACTTATATTTTTTATTGTTTTAATTTGTTTCCATGCATAAACTCTAAAATTTTCATTTTGTTGTGATCTATTTGCCTTTTTTGTTTACGGGGTGAAGAGAGCGAAAACTCAATGTTTTGATTTAAGAAAAAAGTATACATCTAAAATGGAAATGCACAATACACAAATGTGGAGTGAGATAAATACAAAATGTGTCTTTAATTTTTAGGGATTGTAAACTCATTTAAGTTTTTATATATCTAGTTTTGCAATCGTCGGGAAAAGGGGGAGGCGGGGGATTTTTAAAAGAGTGTTGACTCCCAATCCATAAGTCATTTCTTACAAAAATGTAGCCCGTTACGCATGATAAATCACTTTACAATAATCCATGATTGTTAGGTCATTTTTTTGTAGATGGGAAAAATAATGGCTTGTTTGACTCGGGTAAATATCCCACCGCACGTTTACTGGAGAATTAAATGAGTGTTTGTTATTCTCTTTAAAAGGTTTGGATCCATAGGTCATTTGCATCTTTAACATGTTTCAAGCATGCATATCCATTTTTAAAACATGCGTAGAAGAAATCTCTTTGTTATAAAATTCCAAGCTATCAATGTTAGAACTAGTGGAATTTCCCAAACTTGGATAACAAAACTTTTGTGTTCATCTGTGGTCTGTGAATAAAATTTCCTTACTTACATTTGTTATTGTTTTCAATTTTTTCTACGCATAAACTCTAAAATTTTAATTTTGTTGTGATCTATTTGCCTTTTTTTTTCGGGGTGAAGGGAGAGCGAAAACTAAAAGTTTTGATTTAAGAAAAAAGTATGCATCTAAAATTGAAATGTACAATGCACAAATTTGGAGAGAGATAATTCCAATGTCTGTAATTTTTAGGGATATTATACTATTTTTGATTTTTATATATCAGGTTTTGCAGTAGTCTGGAAAAGGGGGAGGCGGGGGATTTTTAACTGAGTGTTGACTCCCAATCCATAAGTCATTTGTTACAAAAATATAGCCCGTTACGCATGATAAATCACTTTACAATTATCCATGATTGTTAGGTGAACTTTATGTACATAGATGAAATAATGGTTTGTTTGAGTCGGGTAAATATCCCACCGCACGTTCACTGGAGAATTTAATGAGCGTTTGTTATTCTCTTTAAAAGGTTAGGATCCATAGGTCATTTGCATTTTTAACATGTTTCAAGCATGCATATCCATTTTTAAAACATGTGTAGAAGAATTATCGTTCTTATAAAATTCCAAGCTATCAAGGGTTGAACTACTGGAATTTCCCAAACTTGGATAACAAAATTTTTGTGTTCTTTTGTGGTGTGTAAGTAAAATTTCCTTACTTACATTTGTTATTGTTTTTAATTTTTTCCATACATAAACTCTAAAATTTTCATTTTGTTGCTATTTGCCTTCTTTGTTTACTGGGTGAAGGGGGAGCAAAAACTCAAAGTTTTGAATTTAAGAAAAATATAACATCTAAAATGGAAATGCACAATGCAAAAATGTACTGAGAGATAATTCCAAAGAGTGTCTATAATTTTTAAAGATTGTAAACTCTTTTCAGTTTTTATATATCAGGTTTTGCAATCGTCTGGAAAAGGGGGAGGCGGGGGATTTTTAACTGAGTGTTGACACCCAGTCCAAAAGTCATTTCTTAAAAAAATATAGCCCATTACGCATGATAAATCACTTTACAATCATCCATGATTGTTAGGTCAGCTTTTTGTAAATGGGCAAAATAATGGCTTGTTTGATTCGGGTAAATATCCCACCGCACATTCACGGGAGAATTTATTGATCGTTTGTTATTCTCTTTAAATGGTTTGGATCCATAGGTCATTAGCATCTTTAACATGTTTCAAGCATGCATATCCATTTTTAAAACATGTGTTGAAGAAATCTTGTTCTTATAAAATTCCAAGCTATCAAGGGTTGAACTATTGGAATTTCCCAAACTTGGATAACAAAACTTTTTTGTTCGTTTGTGGTGTGTGAATAAAATTTTCTTACTTACATTTTTTATTGTTTTAAATTTTTTCCATGCATGAACTCTAAAATTTTCATTTTGTTGTGATCTTTTTGCCTTTTTTGTTTACGGGGTGAAGGGAGAGAGAAAACTCAAAGTTTTGATTTATGAAAAAAGTATAGCTCTAAAATGGAAATGCACAGTGCACAAATGTCGAGAGAGATAATTTCAATGAGTGTCTATAATTTTTAGGGATTGTAAACTCTTTTCAGTTTTTATATATCAGGTTTTGCAATCGTCGGGAAAAGGGGGAGGCGGGGGATTTAGAACTGAGTGTTGACTCCAAATCCATAAGTCATTTCTTATAAAAATATAGCCCATTACGCATGATAAATCACTTAACAATGATCCATGATTGTTAGGTCAGCTTTTAGTAAATGGGCAATATAATGGCTTGTTTCACTCGAGTAAATATCCCAGTGCACGTTCACTGGAGAATTTAAAGAGTGTTTTTTATTCTCTTTAAAAGGTTTGGAGTCATAGGTTATTTGCATCTTTAACCTGTTTCAAGCATGCATATCGATTTTTGAAACATGTGTAGAAGAAATCTTGTTCTTATAAAATTCCAAGCTATCAAGGGTTGAACTAATGGAATTGCCCAAACTTGGATATCAAAAATTTTGTGTTCGTTTGTGGTGTGTGAATAAAATATCCTTACTTAAATTTCATATTGTTTTAAATTTTTTCCATAGATAAACTCTAGATTTTTCATTTTGTAGTGATCTATTTGCCTTTTTTGTTTACAAGGTGAAGGGAGAGCAAAAACTCAAAGTTTTGATTTAAGAAAAAAGTATAGATCTAAGATGGAAATGCACAATGCACAAATATAGAGAGAGATAATTCCATAGAGTGTCTGTAATTTTTAGGGATTGTAAACTCCTTTTAGTTTTTTATATCAGGTTTTACAATTGTCGGGAAAAGGGGGAGGCGGGGGATTTTTAACTGAGTGTTGACTCCCAATCCATAACTCATTTCTTAAAAAAATGTAGCCCTTTATGCATGATAAATCATTTGACAATCATCCATGATTGTTAGGTCAGCTTTTTGTAAATGGGCAAAATAATGGCATGTTTGACTTGGATAAATATCCCACCGTACGTTCACTAGAGAATTTAATGACCGTTAGTTATTCTCTTTTAAAGGTTTGGATCCGTAGGTCATTTGCATCTTTAACATATTTCAAGCATGTATATCCATTATGAAAACATGTGTTGAAGAAATCTCGTTCTTATCAAATTCCATACTATCAAAGGTTGAAATAGTGGAATTTCCCAAACTTGGACAACAAAACTTTTGTGTTCGTTTGTGGTGTGTGATTAAAATTTCCTTACTTGCATATGTTATTGTTTCAAATTTTTTCCATGCATAAACTCTAAAATTTTCATTTTGTTGTGATCTGTTTGCCTTTTTTGTTTAGGGGTGAATGGAGAGTGAAAGCTCAAAGTTTTGATTTAAGAAAAAAATATACATCTAAAATGGAAATGCACAATGCACAAGTGTAGAGAGAGAAAATTCCAAGGAGTGTCTGTAATTTTTACGGATTGTAAACTCTTTTCAGTTTTGATATATCAGGTTTTTAAATCGAATGGAAAAGGGAGAGGCGGGGGACTTTTAACTGAGTGTTGACTCCCAATCCAAAAGTCATTTCTTACAAAAATATAGCCTGTTACGCATGATAAATCATTTTACAATCATTCATGATTCTTAGGTCAACTTTTTGTAAATGGGAAAAATAATGGCTTATTTGACTCGAGTAAATATCACACGACACGTTCACTGGGGAATTTAAATAGCCTTTGTGATTCTCTTTAAAAGGTTTTGATACATAGGTCAGTTGCATCTTTAAAATGTTGCAAGCATGCAAATCCATTTTTAAAACATGTGTAGAAAAAATCTCGTACTTCTAAAATACCTAGCTATCATGGGTTGAACTAGTGGAATTTCCCAAACTTGGATAACAAAACTTTTGCGTTCGTTTTTGGTGTGTGAATAAAATTTCCTTCCTAACATTTGTTATTGTGTTTAATTTTTTCCATGCATAACCTCTAAAATTTTCATTTTGTTGTGATCTATTTGCCTTTTTTGTTTACGGGGTGAAGGGAGAGCGAAAACTCAAAGTTTTGATTAAAGAAAAAAGTATACATCTAAAATGGAAAAGCACAATGCACAAATGTAGAGAGAGATAATTCCAATGACTGTCGGCATTTTTATTGATTGTAAACTCCTTTTCAGTTTTTATATATCAGGTTTTGCAATCTTCGGGTAAAAAGGGAGGCGATGGATTTTGAACTGAGTGTTGACTCCAAATCCATAAGTCATTTCTTACAAAAATATAGGCCATTACACATGATCAATCACTTTACTATCATCCATGATTGTTAGGTCAGCTTTTGGTAAATGACCAAAATAATGGCTTGTTTGACTCGGGTAAATATCCCACCGCACGTTCGCTGGAGAATTTAATGAGCGTTTGTTATTCTCTTTAAAAGGTTTGGATCCATAGGTCATTTGCATCTTTAACATGTTTCAAGCATGCATATCCATTTTTAAAACATGTGTAGATGAAATCTCGTTCTTATAAAATTCCAAGCTATCAAGGGTTGAACTAGTGGAATATCCCAAACTTGGATAACAAAACATTTGTGTTCGTTTGAGGTCTGTGAATAAATTTCCTTACTTATATTTTATATGGTTTTAATTTTTTTCCATGAATAATCTCTAAAATTTTCATTTTGTTGTGATTTTTTTGCCTTTTTTGTTTACGGGGTGAAGAGAGCGAAAACTCAATGTTTTGATTTTAGAAAAAAGTAATCATCTAAAATGGAAATGCACAGTACACAAATGTGGAGTGAGATAATTCCAACGTGTGTCTGTAATTTTTAGGGATTGTAAAATCTTTTTAGTTTTTATATATCAGGTTTTGCAATTGTCGGGAAAAGGGGGAGGCGAGGGATTTTTAACTGAGTGTTGACTCCCAATCCATAAGTCATTTCTTACAAAAATGTAGCCCGTTACGCATGATAAATCACTTTACAATCATCCATGATTGTTAGGTCAGCTTTTTGTAAATGGGCAAAATAATGGCTTGTTTGACTTGGGTAAATATCCCACCGCACGTTCACGGGAGAATTTAATGAGTGTTTGTTATTCTCTTTAAATGGTTTGGATCCATAGGTCATTAGCATCTTTAACATGTTTGATGCATACATATCCATTTTCAAAACATGTGTTGAAGAAATCTCGTTCTTATAAAATTCCAAGCTATCAATGGTTGAACTAGTGGATTTTCCCAAACTTGGATAACAAAACTTTTGTGTTCATTTGTGGTGTGTGAATAAAAGTTCCTTATTTAAATTTGTTATTGTTTTAAATTTTTCCATGCATAAACTCTAAAATTTTCATTTTGTTGTGATCTATTTTGCTTTTTTTGTTTACAGGTGAAGGAAGAGCAAAATCTCAAATTTTTTATTCAAGAAAAAAGTGTAGGTCTAAAATGGAAATGCACAATGCACAATTGTAGAGAGAGATAATTACAATGAGTGTCTGTAATTTTTAGGGATTGTAAACTCTTTTAAGTTTATATATATCAGATTTTGCAATCGTTGGGAAAAGGGGGAGGCGGGGGATCTTTAACTGAGTGTTGACTCCAAATCCATAAGTCATTTCCTACAAAAATATAGCCCGTTACGCATTATAAATCACTTTACAATCATCCATGATTGTTTACGGGGTGAAGGGAGACCGAAAACGTAAAGTTTTGATTTAAGAAAAAAGTATACATCTAAAATGGAAATGCACAATGCACAAATGTTGAGAGAGATAATTTCTAAGAGTGTCTGTAATTTTTAGGGATTGTAAACTCTTTTCAGTTTTTATATATCAGGTTTTGCAATCGTCTGGAAAAGGGGGAGGCGGGGGATTTTTAACTATAGTGTTGACTCCCAATCCATGAGTCATTTCTTACAAAAATATAGCCCGTTACGCATGATAAATCACTTTACAATCATCCATGATTGTTAGGTCAGCTTTTTGTAAATGGGCAAATAATGGCTTGTTTCACTCGGGTAAATATCCCATCGCACATTCACTGGAGAATTTAATGAGCGTTTGTTATTCTCTATAAAAGGTTTGGATCCATAGGTCAATTTAATCTTTAACATGTTTCAAGCATGCATATCCATTTTTCAAACATGTGTCGATAAAATCTCGTTCTAATAAAATTCCAAGCTATCAATGGTTGAACTAGTGGAATTTCCCAAACTTGGATAACTAAAATTTTGTGTTCGTTTGTGGCGTGTAAATAAAATTTCCTTACTTTCATTTGGTATTGTTTTAAATTTTTTCCATGCATAAACTCTAAAATTTTCATTTTGTAGTGATCTATTTGCGTTTTTTGTTTACAGGGTGAAGGGAGAGCGAAAACTCAAAGTTTTGATTTAAGAAAAAAGTATAGATCTAAAATGGAAATGCACAATGCACAAATGTAGAGAGAGATAATACCAAAGTGTGTCTCTAATTTTTAGGGATTGTAAACTCTTTTCAGTTTTCATATATCAGGTTTTACAATCGTCGGGTAAAGGGGGAGGCGGGGAATTTTTAACTGAGTGTTGACTCCCAATCCATAAGTCATTTCTTACAAAAATGTAGCCCGTTACGTATGATAAATCACTTTACATTCATCCATGATAGCTAGGTCAAACCCATGTCAAACAAGCCAATATTTTGCCCATTTACAAAACGCTGACCTAGAAATCATGGATGATTGTAAAGTGATTTATCATGCATAACGGGCTACATTTTTGTAAGAAATGACTTATGGATTGGGAGTCAACACTCAGTTAAAAATCCCCTGCCTCCCCCTTTTCCCGACGATTGTAAAACCTGATATAAAAAAACTGAAAAGAGTTTACAATCCCTAAAAATTATAGACACTCTTTGGAATTATCTCTCTCTACATTTGTGCATGGTGCATATCCATTTTAGATGTATACTCTTTTCTTAAATAAAAACTTTGACTTTTCGCTCTCCCTTCACCGCGTAAACAAAAAACGCAAATAGATGAGAAGAAAATGAAACTTTTAGAGTTTATGCATGGAAAAAACTTAAAAAAATAACAAATGTAAGTAAGGAAATTTTATTCACACACCACAAACCTACAGAAAAGTTTTGTTATCCATGTTTGGGAAATTCCACTAGTTCAACCCTTGATAGCTTGGAATTTTATAAGAACGAGATTTCTTCTACACATGTTTTAAAAATGGATGTGCATGCTTGAAACATGTTAAAGACGCAAATGACCTATGGATCCAAACCTTTCAAAGACAATAAAAAACGCTCATTAAATTCTTCAGTGAACGTGCGGTGGGATATTTACCCTAGTCAAACAAGCCATTATTTTGCCCATTTACAAAAAGCTTACCTAACAATAATGGATGGTGGTAAAGTGATTTATCATATGTAACGGGCTATATTTTTGTAAGAAATGACTTGTGGATTGGGAGTCAACACTTAGTTAAAAATCCCCGCCTCCCCCTTTTCCCGACCATTGCAAAACCTGATATATAAAAATTGAAAAGAGTTTACAATCCCAAAAAATTACAGACACTCTTTGGAATTATCTCTCTCTACATTTTTGAATTGTGCATTTCCATTTCAGATGTATTATTTTTTCTTAAATCAAAACTTTGACTTTTTGCTCTCCCTTCACCCCCCTAAACAAAAACGGCAAATAGATCCCAACAAAATGAAAATTTTAGAGATTATGCTTGGAAAAAATTGAAAAAAATAACAAATTTAAGTAAATAAATTTTATTCACACACCACAAATAACTTAAAAAGTTTTGTTATCCAAGTTTTGCAAATTCCACTCGTTCAACCTTTGATAGCTTGGAATTTTATAAGAATGAGATTTCTTCTTCACATGTTTTAAAAATGGATATGCACGCTTGAAACTTGTTAAAGTTGCAAATGATCTATGGATCCAAACCTTTTAAAGAGAAAGACAAACGCTCATTAAATTCTCCAGTGAACGTGCGGTGGGATATTTACCCGAGTCATACAAGCCATTATTTTGCCCATTTACAAAAAGCTAACCTAAAAAACATGGATGATTGTAAAGTGATTTATCATGCGTAACGGGCTATTATTTTTTAAGAAATGACTTATGGATTAAGAGTCAACACTCAGTTAAAAATCCCCCGCCTCCCCCTTTTCCCGACGATTGTGAAACCTGATATATAAAAACTGAAAAGAGTTTACAATCCCTAAAATTTATAGACACTCATTCGAATTATCTCTCTCTAAATTTGTGCATTGTGCACTTCCATTTTAGATGTATACTCTTTTCTTCAATAAAAACTTTGATATTTCGCTCTCCCTTCACCCCGTAAACAAAAAACCCAAATAGATCCCAGGAAAATGAAACATTTAGAGTTTATGCATCGAAAAAACATAAAAAAATAACAAAAGTAAGGAAATTTAATTCACACACCACAAACGAAAACAAATGTTTTGTTATCCAAGTTTGGGAAATTCCACTAGTTCAACCCTTGATAGCTTGGAATTTTGTAAGAAGGAGATTTCTTCTACACATGTTTTAAAAATGAATGTGCAAGCTTGAAACAAGTTAAAGATGGAAAAGAGTTTACAATCCATAAAAATTAAAGATACTCTTTGAAAAAATCTCTCTCTACAGTTTTGCATTGTGAATTTCTATTTTAGATGTATAATTTTTTTTAAATCAAAACTTTGAGTTTTCGCTCTCCCTTCACCCGTAAACAAAAAAGGCAAATAGATCCCAATTTTAGAGTTTATGCATGGAAAAAATTTAAAACAATAAAAAATTTAAGGAAATTTTATTTACACACCACAGACGAACACAAAAGTTTTGTTATTAAAGTTTGGGAAATTCCACTAGTTCTACCCTTGATAGCTTGGAATTTTATAAGAACGAGATTTCTTCTACACATGTTTTAAAATTTGATATGGATGCTTGAAACATGTTGAAGATGCAAATGACCTATGAATCCAAACCTTTAAAAGAGAATAACAAACGCACATTAAATTCTTCAGTGAACGTGCGGTGAGATATTTACCCGAGTCAAACAAGCCATTATTTTGCCCATTTACAAAAAGCTGGATTAACAATCATGGATGATTGTAAAGTAATTTATCATGCATAACGGGCTACATTTTTGTAAGAAATGACTTATGGATTGGATTCAGTTAAAAATCCCCCACCTCCCCCATTTCCCGACGATCGCAAAACTTGATATATAAAACTAAAAAGAGTTTACAGTCCCTAAAAATTACACACATTCTTTGGAATTATCTCTGTATACATTTGTGCATTCTGCAATTCCATTTTAGATGTAAACATTTTTCTAAAATCAAAACTTTGAGTTTTCGCTCTCCCTTCACCCCGTAAACAAAAAAGGCAAATAAATCACAACAAAATGAAAATTTTGGAGTTTATGCATGGAAAAAATTTAAATTAAAAACAAATTTAAGTAAGGAAATTTTATTCACACACCACAAATTAACACAAAAGTTTTTTTCTCCAAGTTTGGGAAATTCCACTAGTTCAATGCGTGATAGCTTGGAATTTTATAACAACGAGATTTCTTCTACACATGTTTTATAAATGGATATGCAGTTAAAGATGGAAATGACCTATGGATCCAAACCTTTTAAAGAGAATAACAAACGCTCATTAAATTCTCCAATGAACGTGCGGTGGGATATTTACCCGAGTCAAACAAGCCATTATTTTGCTCATTTACAAAAATATGACCTAACAATCATGGATGATTGTAAAGTGATTTTTCATGCATAATGGGCTATATTTATGTGAGAAATGACTTATGGATTAGGAGTCAACACTCAGTTAAAAATCCCCCACATCCCCCTCTTCCCGACGATTGCAAAACCTTATATATAAAAACTAAAAAGAGTTTACAATCCTAAAAAATACAGACACTCTTTGCAATTATCTCTCTCTACATTTGTGCGTTGTGCATTTCCATTTTAGATGTATACTTTTTTCTTCAATCAAAACTTTGAGTTTTCGCTCTCCCTTCACCCCGTAAACATAAAAGGCAAATAGATCACAAAAAATGAAAATTTTAGAGTTTGGAAAAAATTTAAAACTATAACAAATGTAAGTAAGGAAATTTTATTCACACACCACAAACGAACACAAAAGTTTTGTTATCTTAGTTTGCGAAATTCCATTAGTTCAACCCTTGATAGCCTTGAATTTTATAAGAACGAGATTTCCTCTACACATATTTTAAAAATGGATATGCATTCTTGAAACATGTTAAAGATTCAAATGACCAATGGATCCAAACATTTTGAAGAGAATACCAAACACTCATTAAATTCTCTACTGAACGTGCGGTGGGATATTTACCCGAGTCAAACAAGCCATTATTTTGCCCATTTACAAAAAAACCTGACCTAACAATCATTCATGATTGTAATGTGATTTATCATGTTTACGGGCTATATTTTTGTAAGAAATGACTTACGGATTGGTAGTCAACACTCAGTTATAAATCCCCCACCTAAAAAGAGTTTAAAACCCCTATAAATTACAAACACTCTTTGGGATTATCTCTCTCTACATTTGTGCATTGACCATTTCCATTTTAGATGTAGACTTTTTTCTTAAATTAAAACTTTGAGTTTTCGCTCTCCCTTCACCCCGTAAACAAAAAAGGCAAATAGATCACAAAAAAATGAAAATTTTATAGTTCATGCATGGAACAAACTTAAAACAATAACAAATGTAAATAAATAAATTTTTTTCATAGACCACGAATGAACATAAAAGTTTTGTTATCCAAATTTGGGAAATTCCACTATTTCAACCCTTGATAGCTTGGAATTTTCTATGAACGAGATTTCTTCTACACATGTTTTAAAAATGGATATGTATGCTTGAAACATGTTAGAGATTCAAATGACCTATGGATCCAAACCTTTTAAAGAGAATGACAAACGCTCATTAAATTCTGCAGTAAACATGCGGTGGGATATTTATCCAAGTCAAACAAGCCATTATTTTGCCCATTTACAAAAAGCTGACCTAACAATCATGGATGATTGTAATATGATTTATCATGCGTAACGGGCTATATTTTTGTAAGAAATGACTTATGGATTGGATCCAGTTAAATATCCCACTTCCCAACGATTGCAAAACCTGATATATAAAAACTGAAAAGAGTTTACAATCCCTAAAAATTACAAACACTCTTTGGTATTATCTCTGTCTACATTTGTGCATTCTGCAATTCCATTTTAGATGTATACTTTTTCCTTTAATCAAAACTTTGAGTTTTTGTTCTCTTTTCACCCCGTAAATAAAAAAAGGCGAATAGATCACAACAAAATAAAAATTTTAGAGTTTATGCATGGAAAAAATTTAAAAAATAACAAATGTAAGTAAAGAAATTTGATTCACACACCACAAACGAACACAAAAATTTTGTTATCAAAGTTTTGGAAATTCTACAAGGCCAACCCTTGATATTTTGGAATTTTATAAGGACGAGATTTCTTCTACACATGTTTTAAAAATGGATATGCATGCTTGAAGCATTTTAAAGATGCAAATGACCTTTGGATCCAAACCTTTTAAATAGAATAACAAACGCTCATTAAATTCCCCAGTGAACGTGCGATGGGATATTTACCCGAGTCAAACCATCCATTATTTTACCCATTTATGAAAACCAGACCTAACAATCAAGGATGATTGTTAAGTGATTTATCATGCGTAACAGGCTATATTTTTGTAAGAAATGACTAATGAATTGGGAGTCACCACTCAGTTAAAAATCCCCCGCCTCCCCCTTTTCCCGACGATTGCAAAACCTAATATATAAAAACTGAAAAGAGTTTACAATCCCTAAAAAATACAGATAATCTTTGGAATTATCTCTCTCTACATTTGTCCGTTGTGCATTTCCATTTTAGATGTATACTTTTTTCTAAAATCAAAACTTTGAGTTCTTGCTCTCCCTTCACCCCGTAAACAAAAAAGCCAAAAAGATCACAACAAAATGAAAATTTTAGAGTTTATGCGTAGAAATAATATAAAACAATAAAAAATGTATGTAAGGAAATTTTATTCCCACACCACAAATGAACACAAAATTTTTGTTATCCAAGTGTGTGTAATTCCATTAGTTCAACCCTTGATAGCTTGGAATTTTATAAGTATGAGATTTCTTCTAAACATGTTTTAAAAATGGATATGCTTTCTTGAAACATGTTAAAGATGCAAATGACCTGTGGATCCAAACATTTTTAAGAGAATAACAAACACTCATTAAATTCTCCAGTGAATGTACGGTGGGATATTTACCCGAGTCAAACAAGCCATTCTTTTGCCCATTTACAAAAAGCTGACCTAACAATCATTGATGATTGTAATGTGATTTATCATGCATACGGGTAATATTTTCTTAAGAAATTACTTATGGATTGGGAATCAACACTCAGTTAAAAATCCCCTGCATCCCCCTTTTCCCGACGATTGCAAAACCCGATAAATAAAAACTGAAAAGAGTTTACAATCCCTAAAAATTATAGACGATCTTTGGAATTATCTCTCTCTACATTTTTGCATTGTGCATTTCCATTTTACATGTATACTTTTTTCATAAAACAAAACTTTGAGTTTTCGCTCTCCCTTCACCCAATAAACAAAAAAGCAAATAGATCGCAAAAAAATTAAAATTATAGAGTTCATGCATTGAACAAACTTTATACAATTACAAATGTAAATAAATAATTTTTTTTCACAGACCACAAACAAACACAAAAGTTTTGTTATCCAAAGTTGGGAAATTCCACTATTTCAACCCTTGATAGCTTGGAATTTTATAAGAACGAGATTTCTTCTACACATGTTTTAAAAATGGATATGCATGCTTGAAACATGTTAGAGATTCAAATGACCTATGGATCCAAACCTTTTAAAGAGAATAACAAACGCTCATTAAATTCTCTAGTGAACGTGCGGTAGGATATTTACCCGAGTCAAACAAGCCATTATTTTTCCCATTTACAAAAAGCTGACCTAACACTCATGGAAGATTGTAAAGTAATTTATCATGCGTAACGGGCTATATTTTTTTAAGAAATTACTTATGGATTGGGAGTCAACACTCAGTTAAAAATCCCCTACCTCCCCTTTTTCCTGACGATAGCAAAACCTGATATATAAAAACTGAAAAAAGTTTACAATCCCTAAAAATTATACACACTCTTTGGAATGATCTCTCTCCACATTTTTACATTGTGCATTTCCATTTTAGATGTATACTTTTTTCTTAAATATAAACTTTGAGTTTTTGCTCTCCCTTCACCCCGTAAAAAAAAAGGGGAATAGATCACAACAAAATGAAAATTTTAAAGTTTATGCATGGAAAAAATTTTAAACAATAAAAAATGTAAGGAAATTTTATTCACACACCAAAAACGAACACAAAAGTTTTGTTATCAAAGTTTTGGAAATTCCACTAGGACATCCGTTCAATGTTTGGAATTTTATATGAACGAGATTTCTTCTACACATGTTTTAAAAATGGATATGCATGCTTGAAACATTTTAAAGATGCAAATGGCCTTTGGATCCAAACCTTTTAAAGAGAATAACAAACGCTCATTAAATTTTCCAGTGAACGTGCGGTGGGATATTTACCCGAGTCAAACCATCCATTATTTTACCCATTTACAAAAAGCTGACCTAACAATCATGGATGATTGTAAAATGATTTATCATGCATAACGGGGTATATTTTTGTAAGAAATGACTTATGGATTGGGTGTCAACACTCAGTTAAAAATCCCCTGCGTCCCCCTTTTCTTGACGATTGCAAAACCTGATATATAAAAACTTAAAAGAGTTTACAACCCCTAAAAAATACAGACAGTCATTGGAATTATCTCTCTATACATTTATGCATTGTGCATTTCCATTTTAGATGTAAAATTTTTTATTAAATCAAAATAATGAGTTTTCGTTCTCCCTTCACCCAGTAAACAAAAAAGGCAAATAGATCACAAAAAATAAAAAAATTAGATTTTATGCATAGAAAAATTTTAAAACAATAAGAAATGTAAGTAAGGAAATTTTATTCACACACCACAACGAACACAAAAGTTTTGTTATCCAAGTTTGCGAAATTCCATTAGTTAAACCCTTGATAGTTTTGAATTTTATAAGAACGATATTTCTTCTACACATGTTTTAAAAATGGATATGCATGCTTGAAACATGTTAGAGATATAAATGACCTATGGATCCAAACCTTTTAAATAGAATAACAAACCCTCATTAAATATTCCAGTGAACGTGCGGTGGGATATTTACCTGAGTCAAACAAGCCATTATTTTGCCCATTTACAAAAAGCTGACAAAACAATCATGGATGATTGTAAAGTGATTTATCATGCATCACGGCCTATATGTTTTTAAGAAATGACTTATGAATTGGGAGTCAACACTGAGTTAAAAATCCCCCTCCTCCCCTTTTTCCAGACTATTGCAAAACCTGATATATAAAAACTGAAAAGAGTTTACAATCCCTAAAAGTTACAGACACACTTCAAAATTATCTCTCTCTACATTTGTGCATTGTACATTTCCATTTTATATGTGTACTTTTTTCTTAGATCAAAACTTTGAGTTTTTGCTCGCCCTTCACCCCGTAAAAAGAAAAGCAAATAGATCACAACAAAATTAAAATTTTAGAGTTTATGCATGGAAAAAATTTAAAACAATAAAAATTTTAAGTAAGGAAATTTTATTCGCACACCACAAACGAACACAAAAGTTTTGTTATCCAAGTTTTTGAAATTCCATAGATCAACCCATGATAGCTTGGAATTTTATAAGAACGAGATTTCTTCTACACAAGTTTTAAAAATGGATATGCATTATTGAAACATGTTAGAGATGCAAATGACCTATGGATCAAAACCTTTTAATTAGAATAACAAACGCACATTAAATTCTCCAGTGAACGTGCGGTGGGATATTTAACAGAGTCAAACAAGCCATTATTTTGCCATTTGTACAAAGCTGACCAAACAATCATGGATGATTGTAAAGTGATTTATCAGGCATCACGAGCTATATTTTTTTAAGATATGGCTTATGGATTGGGAGTCAACACTCAGTTAAAAATCCCCCTCGTCCCCTTTTTCCAGACAATTGCAAAACCTGATATATAAAACCTGAAAAGAGTTTACAATCCCTAAAAATTACAGACACACTTCAGAATTATCTCTCTCTACATTTGTGCATTGTGCATTTCCATTTTATATGTATACTTTTATCTTAGATCAAAATTTTGAGTTTTTCGCTCGCCCTTCACCCCGTAAAAAAAAAAAGAAAAAAGATCACAAAAAATTTAAAATTTTAGAGTTTATGCATGGAAAAAATTTAAAATAATAACAAATTTAAGTTAGGAAATTTTATTCACACACCACAAATGAACACAAAAGTTTTGTTATCCAAGTTTTTGAAATTCCATAGATCAACCCATGATAGCTTGGAATTTTATAAGAACGAGATTTCTTCTACACAAATTTTAAAAATGGATATGCATTATTGACATATATGAGAGATGCAAATGACCTATAGATCCAAACCTTTTAAAGAGAATAACAAACGCTCATTAAATTCTCCAGCGAACGTGTGGTGGGATATTTACCCGAGTCAAGCAATGTATTATTTTGCCATTTGTAAAAAGCTGACCAAACAATCATGGATGATTGTAAAGTGATTTATCATGCGTCACGGGCTATATTTTTTTAAGATATGACTTATGGATTGGGAGTCAACACTCAGTTAAAAATTCCCCTCCTCCCCTTTTTCCAGACAATTGCAAAACCTGATATATAAAAACTGAAAAGAGTTTACAATCCCTAAAAATTACAGACACACTTTGGAATTATCTCTCTCTACATTTGTGCATTGTGCATTTCCATTTTATATGTATACTTTTTTCTTAGATCAAAACTCTGAGTTTTCGTTTGCCCGTCACCCCGTAAAAAAAAAAGCAAATAAATCACAATAAAATTAAAATTTTAGAGTTTATGCATGGAAAAAATTTAAAACAATAACAAATTTAAGTAAGGAAATTTTATTCTCACACCACAATCGAACACAAAAGTCTTGTTATCCAAGTTTTGGAAATTCCACTAGTTCAACCCTTGATAGCTTGGAATTTTATAAGGACGAGATTTCTTCTTCACACGTTTTAAAAATGGATATGCATGATTGAAACATTTTAGAGATGCAAATGACCTATGGATCCAAACCTTTTAAAGAGAATAACAAACGCTCATTAAATTCTCCAATGGACGTGCGGTGGGATATTTACCGCAGTCAAACAAACCATTATTTTGCCCATTTACAAAAAGCTACCATAACAATCATGGATGATTGTAAAGTGATTTATCACGCATAACGGGCTATATTTTTGTAAGAAATGACTTATGGATTGGGAGTCAACACTCAGTTAAAAATCCCCCGGCTCCCCCTTTTTCCGACGATTGTAAAACCTGATATATAAAAACTGAAAAGAGTTTACAATCCCTAAAAATTACAGACACTCTTTGGAATTATCTCTCTCTACATTTGTGCATTGTGCATTTCCATTTTAGCGGTATATTTTTTTCTTAAATCATAACTTTGAGTTTTCGCTCTCCCTTCACCCCCGTTAACAAAAAAGGCGAATAGATCACAACAAAATGAAATTTTATGGTTTATGCATGGAAAAAATTTAAAACTGTAACAAATGTAAGTAAGGAAATTTTATTCACACACCACAACGAACAAAAAGGTTTTCTTATCGAAGTTTGGGAAATTCAACTAGTTCAACCCTTGATAGCTTGGAATTTTATAAGAACGAGATTTCTTCTACACATGTTTTAAAAAGGATATGCAAGATTGAAAAATATTAAAGATGCAAATTACCTATGGATCCAAACCTTTTAAAGAGAATAACAAACGCTCATTAAATTCTCCAGTGAACGTGCGGTGGGATATTTACCCGAGTCATACAAGCCATTATTTTGCCAATTTACAAAAAGTTGACCTATCAATCATGGATGATTGTACAATGATTTATCATGCGTAATGGGCTACAGTTTTGTAAGAAATGGCTTATGGATTGGGAGGCAACACTCAGCTAAAAATCCTCCGCCTCCCCCTTTTCACGACAATTGCAAAACCTGATATTTAAAAACTGAAAAGAGTTTACAATCCCTAAAAATTACAGTCACTATTTGGAATTATCTCTCTGTACATTTGTGCATTGTGCATTTCCATTTTAGATGTATATTTTTTTCTTAAATAAAAACTTTGAGTTTTCACTCTCCCTTTACCCCGTAAACAAAAAAGGCAAATAGATCACAACAAAATAAAATTTTAGAGTTTATGCATGGAAAAAATTTTAAAAAATAACAAATTTAAGAACGAGATTTCTTCTACACATGTTTTAAAAATGGATATGCATGCTTGAAACATGTTAAAGATGCAAATGACCTCTGGATCTAAACCTTTTAAAGAGAATAACAAAGATTCCTTAAATTCTCCTGTGAACGTGCAGTGGGGTATTTACCCGAGTCAAACAAGCCATTATTTTGCCCATTTACAAAAAGTTGACCTAACAATCATGGATGATTGTGAAGTGATTTATCATGCGTAACGGCCTATATTTTTGTAAGAAATGACTTATGGATTGGGAGTCAGCATTGGTTAAAAATCCCATGCCTCCCCCTTTTCCCGATGATTGCAAAACTTGATATATAAAAACTGAAAAGAGTTTACATTCCCTAAATATTACAGAGACTCTTTGGAATTCTCTCTCTCCATATTTGTGCGTTGTGCATTTCCATTTTAGGAGTACACTTTTTTCTTAATTCAAAACTTTGAGTTTTCACTATCCCTTCACCCCGTAAACCAAAAAGGTGAATAGATAACAACAAAATGAAAATTTTAGAGTTTATGCATGGAAAAAATTTAAAACAAAAACAACTGTAAGTAAGGAAATTTTATTCACATACCACAAACGAACACAAAAGTTTTGTTATCCAAGTTTTGGTAATTCCACTAGTTCAACCCTTGATAGCTTTGCAATTTTATAAGAACGAGATTTTTTCTACACATGTTTTAAAAAAGGATATGCATGCTTGAAACATGTTAAAGATGCAAATGAACTATGGATCAAAACCTTTTAAAGAGAATAACAAACGCACATTAAATTCTCCAGTGAACATGCAGTGGGATATTTACCCGAGTCAAACAAGCCATTATTTTGCCTATTTACAAAAAGCTGACCTAAAAATCATGGATGACTGTAAAGTGATTTATCATGCTTAATAGGCTATATTTTTGTAAGAAATGACTTATGGATTGGCAGCCAACGCTCAGTTAAAAATCCCCCGCCTAGCCATTTTCCTGACGATTGCAAAACCTGATTTATAAAAACTGAAAAGAGTTTACAATCCCTAAATATTATAGACACTCTTTGGTATTATCACTCTCTTACTTTTGTGCATTGTGCATTTTCATTTTAGATGTATACTTTTTTCTTAAATCAAAACTTTGAGTTTTCGCGCTCCCTTCACCTCGAAAAAAAAGGCAAATAAATCACCACAAATTGAAAATTTTAGAGTTTATGCAAGGAAAAAATTTAAAACAATAACAAATTTAAGGAAATTTTATTCACACACAACAAACCAACACAAAAGTTTTGCTATTCAAGTTTGGGAAATTCCACTAGTTCAACCCTTGATAACTTGGAATTTTATAAGAACGAGATTTCTTCTACACATGTTTGAAAAATGGATATGCATGCTAGAAACATGTTAAAGATGCAAATGACCTATGGATCAAAACCTTATAAAGAGAATAACAAATGCTCATTAAATTCTCCAGTGAACGTGCGGTGGGACATTTACCCGAGTCAAACAACCCCATTATTTTGCCCATATACAAAAAGCTGAACGAACAATCATGGATGATTGTAAAGTGATTTATCATACGTAATGGGCTACATTTTTTTAAGAAATGACTTATGGATAGGGAGTCAACACTCAGTTAAAAATCCCCCACCTCCCCCTTTTCCTGACGATTGCAAAACTTGATATATAAAAACCGAAAAGAGTTTACAATCCCTAAAAATTACAGACACTCTTTGGAATTATCTCTCTCTACATTTGTGCATTGTGCATTTCCATTTTAGATGTATACTCTTTAATAAAATTAAAACTTTGAGTTTTCGCTCGCCCTTCACCCCGGAAACAAAAAAGGCAAATAGATCACAACAAAATGAAAATTTTAGAGTTTATGCTTGGAAAAATTTTATAACAATAACAAATGTAAGTAAGGAAATTTTATTCACACACCACAAATGAACACAAAAGTTTTGTTATCCAAGTTTGGAAAATTCCACTAGTTGAACCCTTGATAGCTTGGTATTTTAAAAGAATAAGATTTCTTGTACACATGTTTTAAAAATGGATATGCATGCTTGAAACATGTTAAAGATGCAAATAACCTATGGATCCAAACTTTTTAAATTCTCCAGTGAACGTGCGGTGGCATATTTACCTGAGTCAAACAAGCCATTATTTTGCCTATTTACAAAAATTTGACTTAACAGTCATGGATGATTGTAAAGTGATTTCTCATGCGTAACGGGCTATATTTTTGTAAGAAATGACTTATGGATTGGGAGTCAACACTCAATTAAAAATCCCCTGCCTCCCCCTTTTACTGACGATTGAAAAACCATATATATGAAAACTGAAAAGAGTTTAAAATCCCTAAAAATAATAGACACTCTTTGGAATTATCTCTCTACATTTGTGCATTGTGAATTTTCCATTTTAGATGCATACTTTTTTGTTAAATCAAAACTTTCACTTTTTCGCTCTCCCTTGACCCCTTAAACAAGAAAGGCAAATAGATCACAACAGAATTAAAATTTTACAGTTTATGCATGAAAAAAAATTAAAACAATAACAAATGTAAGAAAGGAAATTTTATTCACACACCACAAATGAACACAAAAGTTTTGTTAACCAAGTTTGGGTAATTCCACTAGTTCAACCCTTGATAGCTTGGGATTTTTTAAGAACGAGATTTCTTCTACACAAGTTTTAAAAATGTATATGCATGCTTGAAGCATGTTCAAGATGCAAATGACCAATTGATCCAAACCCTTTAAAGAGAATAACAAACGCTCATTAAATTCTCCAGTGAACGTGCGGTGGGATATTTAGCCGAGTCAAACAAGCCATTATTTTGCCCATTTTGAAAAACCTAACCTAACAATCATGGATGATTGTAAAGTGATTTATCATACGTAACGGTCTATATTTTTGTGAGAAATGACTTATGGATCGGGAGTCAACACTCAGATAAAAATCCCCCGCCTCCCCCTTTTCGCAACAATTGCAAAACCTGACCTATAAAAACTGTAAAGAGTTTAAAATCCTTAAAATTTATAGACACTCTTTGGAATTATCTCTCTCTACATTTTTGCATTGTGAATTTTCCATTTTAGTGGTATACTTTTTTCTTAAATCAAACCTTTGACTTTTACGCTCTCTCTTCACCCCATAAACAAAAAAGGCAAATACATCACAACAGCATGAAAATTTTAGGGTTTACGCATGGAAAAAATTTAAAACAATAACAAATGTAAGTAAGATAATTTTATTCACACACCACAAATGAACACAATAGTTTTGTTATCCAAGTTTGGGAAATTCCACTAGTTGAACCCATGATAGCTTGGAATTTTATAATAACGAGATTTCTTCTACACATGTTTTAAAAATGGACAAGCATTCTTGGAACATGTTAAAGATGAAAATGACCTATGGATCCAAACCTTTTAAAGAGATAACAAACTCTCTTTAAATTCTCCAGTGAACGTGCGGTGGGATATTTACCCGAGTCAAACAAGCTATTATTTATCCCATTTACAAAAAGCTAACCCAACAATCATGGATGATTGTAGAGTGATTCATCATGCGTAATGGGCTATATTTTTTTAAGAAATGACTTATGGATTGGGAGTCAACACTCAGTTAAAAATCCCCTGCCTCCCCCTTTTCCTGAAGATTGGAAACCCTGATAAATAAAATCTGAAAAGAGTTTACAATCCCTAAAAATTTCAGAAACTCTTTGGATATATCTCTCTCCACATTTGTGCATTATGCGTTTCCCTTAAAGATGTATACTTTTTAATTAAATCAAAACTTTGAGTTTTTCGCTCTCCCTTCACCCCGTAAACAAAAAAGGCAAATAGATCACACCAAAATGAAAACTTTAGAGTTTATGCATGGAAAAACTTTAAAACAATAACAAAGGTAAGTAAGGAAAATTTATTCACACACCACAAATGAACACAAAAGTTTTGTTATCCAAGTTTTGGAAATTCCACTAGTTGAACCCTTGATAGTTTGGAATTTTAAAAGAACGAGATTTCTTCTACACATGTTTTAAAAATGGATATGCATGCTTGAAACATGTTAAAGATGCAAATGACCTATGGATCCAAACCTTTTAAAGAGAATAACAAACACGCATTAAATTCTTCAGTGAACGTACAGTGGGATATTTACTCGAGTCTAAAGAGCCATTATTTTGCCCATTTACAGAAAGCTGACCTAAGAAGCATGGATGATTGTAAAGTGATTTATCATGTGTAACAGGCTATATTTTTGTAAGAAATGACTTATGGATTGGGAGTCCACACTCAGTTAAAGCCCCCCCCCCCCCCCCCCCCCCAACTAGTGCAAAACCTAATATGTAAAAATTGAAAAGAGTTTACAATCCCTAAAAATTACAGACACTCTTTGGACAAATCTCTCTCTACATTTGTGCATTGTGCGTTTCCATTTTAGATGTAGACTTTTTTCTTAAATCAAAACTTTGATTTTTTCGCTCTCCCTTTACCTTGTAAAAAAAAGGCAAATAGATCACAACAAAATGAAAATTTTAGAGTTTATGCATGGAAAAAAACTACAACAATAACAAATGTAAGTAAGGAAATTTTATTCACACACACCACAAATAAACAAAAAGTTTTGTCATCCAAGTTTTGGAAATTCCACTAGTTCAACCCTTGATAACATGGAATTTTATAAGAACGAGATTTCTTCTACACATGTTTTAAAAATGGATATTAATGCTTTAAACATGTTAAAGATACAAATGACCTATGGATCCAAACCTTTTAAAGAGCATAACAAACGCTCATTAAATTCTCCAGTGAACATGCGGTGGGATATTTACCGGTGTCAAACAAGCCATTATTTTCCCCCTTTACCAAAAGCTTACCTTAAAATCATCAATGATTTTAGAGTGATTGATCTTGCGTAATGGGCTATATTTTAGTAAGAATTGACTTATGGATTCGGAGTGATCACTCAGTTAAAAATCCCTCACTTCGCCATTTTACCGACGATTGCAAAACAAGTTATATAAAACCTTAAAAGACTTTACAATCCCTAAAAATTACCAACACTCTTAGAAATTATTTCTCTCTACATTTGTGCGTTGTGCATTTTCCATTTTAGATGTATACTTTTTTTTTAAAATCGAAACTTTGAGTTTTTCGCTCTCCCATCACCCTATAAACAAAAAAGGTAAATAGATCTCAACAAAAAGAAAATTTTATAGTTTATGCACGGAAAAAATTTAAAACAATAACAAATGTATGTAAGGAAATTTTATTTACACACCACAAATGAAAACAAAATTTTTGTTATCCTAGTTTGGGAAATTCCACTAGTTCAACCCTTGATAGCTTGGTATTTCATAAGAACGAGATTTCTTCTACACATGTTTTAAAAATGGATATGCATGCTTGAAACATGTTAAAGATGCAAATGACCAATGGATATTACCCGAGTCAACAATAGATCACAACAATATGAAAATTTTAGAGTTTATGCATGGAAAAAATTTAAAACAAAACAAATGTAAGTAAGGAAATTTTATTCACACACCACAAATGAACACCAAAGTTTTGTTATCCTTTTTTGGGAAATTCCACTAGTTCAACCCTTGATAGCTTGGAATTTTATAAGAACGAAATTTCTTCTACACCTGTTTTAAAAATGGATATGCATGCTTTAAAAATGTTAAAGATGCAAATGTCCTATGGATCCAAACCTTTTAAAGAGAATAACAAATGCTCATTAAATTCTCAAGTGAAAGTGCAGTGAGATATTTACCCGAGTCAAACATGCCATTATTTTTCCCATTTACAAAAAGCTGACCTAACAATCATGGATGATTGTAAAGTGATTTATCATGCGTAATGGGCAATATTTTTATAAGAAATGACTTATGGATTGGGACTCAACACTCTATTAAAAATCCCCCTCCTCCCACTTTTCCCGATGATTTCAAAACCTGATATATAAAAACTGAAAAGAGTTTACAATCAATAAAAATTATACTCACTCTTTGGAATTATCTCTCTCCACATTTGTGCATTGTGTATTTCCATTTTAGATGTATACTTTTTTCTTAAATCAAAACTTTAAGTTTTTCACTCTGCCTTCACCTTGTAAACCAAAAAACCAAATAGATCACAACAATATGAAAATTTTAGAGTGTATGCATGGAAAAAATTTTAAACTATAACAAATGTAAGTAAGGAAATTTTATTCACACACCACAAATGAACACCAAAGTTTTGTTATCCAAGTTTGGGAAATTCCACTAGTTCAACCCTTAATAGCTTGGAATTTTATAAGAACGAGATTTCTTCTCCACATGTTTTAAAAAATGATATGCATGCTTGAAACATGTTAAAGATATAAATTACCTATGGATCCAAACCTTTTAAAGAGAATAAGAAACGCTCATTAAATTCTCCAGTGAAAGTGCGGTGGGATATTTACTCGAGTCAAACTAGCCATTATTTTGCCCATTTAAAAAAAGCTGACCTAACAATCATGGATGATTGTAAAGTGATTTATCATGTGTAATGGGCTATATTTTTTTAAGAAATGACTTCTGGATTGGGATTCAACACTCAGTTAAAAATCCCTCGCCTCCCCCTTTTCCCGACGATTGCAAAACCTGATATTTTAAAAATGAAAAGAGTTTACAATCCCTAAAAATTATAGACACTCTTTGGTATTACCTCTCTATACATTTTTGCATTGTGAATTTCAATTTTAGATGTATACTTTATTTTTAAATCAAAACTTTGAGTTTTTTCTCTCCGTTCATCCCATAAAAAAAAGTCTCAAATAGATCAGAACAAAATGGAAATTTTAGAGTTTGTGCATGGAAAAAATTTAAAACAATAAAAAATGTATGTAAGGAAATTTTATTCACACACCACAAATGAACTTAAAAGTTTTGTTAACCAAGTTTGGGAAATTCCACTAGTTCAACCCTTGATAGCTTGGAATTTTATAAGAACGAGATTTCTTCTACACATGTTTTAAAAATGGATATGCATGCTTGAAACATGTTAAAGATGCAAATGTCCTATGGATCCAAACATTTTAAAGAGAATAACAAACGCTCATTAAATTCTCAAGTGAACAAGCGGTGGGATATTTACCTGAGTCAAACAAGCCATTATTTTTCCCATTTACAAAAAGCTGACCTACGAATCATGGATGATTGTAAAGCGATTTATCATGTGTAACGAGCTATATTTTTGTAAGAAATGACTTATAGATTGGAAGTCAACACTCAGTTATAAATCCCCTAGCTCCCCATTTCCGGACGATTGCAAAACCAGATTTATAAAAACTAAAAAGAGTTTACAATCCCTAAAAATTATAGACACTCTTTGGAATTATCTCTCTCTACATTTGTGCATTGTGCATTTCCATTTTAGATGTATAGTTTTTTCTTAAATCAAAACTTTGAGTTTTTCGCTCTCCCTTCACCCCATAAACAAAAAAAGAAAATAGATCTCAACAATATGAAAATTTTAGAGTTTATGCATGGCAAAAATTTAAAACAACAACAAATGTAAGTAAGGAAATTCTACTCACACACCACAAATGAACACCAAAGTTTTGTTATCCAAGTTTTGGAAATTCCACTAGTTAAACCCTAGATAGCTTGGAATTTTATAAAAATGGGATTTATTCTACACATGTTTTAAAAATGGATATGCATGCTTGAAACATGTTAAAGATGCAAATGACCTATGGATCCAAACCTTTTAGAGAGAATAACAAACGTTCATTAAATTCTCCAGTGAACGTGTTGTAGGATATTTAGCCGAGTCAAACAAGCCATTATTTTTCCCATTTACAAAAATCTGACCTAACAATCATGGATGATTGTAAAGTGATTTATCATGTGTAACGGGCTATATTTTTGTAAGAAATGACTTATAGATTGGGAGTCAACACTCAGTTAAAAATCCCCAGCCTCCCCCTTTTCTCGACGAGTGCAAAACGTCATATATAAAACCTGAAAAAAGTTTACAATCTCTAAAAATTACACACACTCTTTGGAATTATCCCTCTCTACATTTGTGCGTTGTGCATTTCCATTTTAGATGAATACTTTTTTCTTAAATCAAAACTTTGAGTTTTTCGCTCTCCCTTCACCCCGTAAACAAAAAAAGCAAATAGATCTCAACAATATGAAAATTTTAGATTTTAAGCATGGAAAAATTTAAAACAACAAGAAAAGTAAGTAATGAAATTTTATTCACATACCACGAATGAACACCAAAGTTTCCTTATCCTTGTTTGGGAAATTCCACTAGTTCAACCCTTTGTAGATTGGAATTTTATAAGAACGAGATTTCTTCTACACAAGTTTCAAAAATGGATATGCATTCTTGAAACAAGTTAAAGATGCAAATGTCCTATGGTTCCAAACCTTTTAAAGAGAATAACAAACACTCATTAAATTCTCAAGTGAACGTGTGGTGGGATATTTACCCGAGTCAAACAAGCCATTATTTTTCCCATTTACAAAAAGCTTACCTAACAATCATGGATGATTGTAAAGTGATTTATCATGCGTAACAGGCTATACTTTTGTAATAAATGACTTATCGATTGGGAGTCAACACTCAGTTAAAAATCCTCTGCCTCCCCCTTTTCCAGACGATTGCAAAACCTGATATATAAAAACTGAAAAGAGTTTACAATCCCTAAAAATTACACACACTCTTTGGAATTTCTTCTACACATGTTTTAAAAATGGATATACGTTCTTGAAACATGTTCAAGATGCAAATGAGCTATGGATCCAAACATTTTAAAGAAAATAAAAAACGCTCATTAAATTCTCCAATGAACGTGCGGTGGGATATTTACACGAGTCAAACATGCCATTATTTTGCCTGCTTACAAAAAGTTATCCCAAGAATCATGGATGATTGTAAAGTGATTTTTCATGCGTAACGGGTTATAGTTTTGTAAGAAATGACTTTTGGATTGGGAGTTAACACTCAGTTAAAAATCCCCCGCCTCCCCCTTTTCCCGATGATTGGAAAACCTAATATATAAAAACTGAAAAGAGTTTAATCTACCTAAAAATTACAGACACACTTTGGAATTTTCTCTCTCTACATTTGTGCATTGTGCATTTCCATTTTAGATCTATAATTTTTTCTTCAATCAGAACTTTGAGTTTTTCACTCTCCTTTCACCCCCGTAAACAAAAAAGGCAAATAGATCACAAAAAAATGAAAATTTTAGAGTTGATGCATGGAAAAAAATTAAAATAATAACAAATTTAAGGAAATTTTATTCACACACCAATAATAAAATAAAAAGTTTTGTTATCCAAGTTAGGGAAATTCCACTAGTTCAACCCTTGATAGCTTGGAATTTTATTAGAATGAGAATTCTTCTACACATGTTTTAAAAATGGATATGCATACTTGAAACATGTTAAAGATGCAAATGACCTATGGATCCAAACCTTTTAAAGAGTATAAAAAACGCTCATTAAATTTTCCAGTGAACGTGTGGTGGGATATTTACCCGAGTCAAACAAGCCATTACTTTGCCCATTTAAAAAAAGCTGACCTAACAATCATGAATGATTGTAAAGTGATTTATCATACATAATGGGACATATTTTTGTAAGAAATGACTTATGGATTGGGAGTCAACACTTAGTTAAAAATCCCCCGCCTCCCCCTCTTCCTAACGATTGGAAAACCTGATATATAAAAACTTAAAAGAGTTTACAATCTCTAAAAATTACGGACACTCTTTGGAATTCTCTCTCTACATTTGTGCATCGTGCATTTTTCCATTTTAGAAGTATTCTTTTTTCTTAAATCAAAACTTTGAATTTTTCACTCTCCCTTCACCCCGTAAACAAAAAAGGCATATAGATCACAACTAATTGAAACTTTTACAGTTTATGCATGGAAAAAATTTAAAACAATAAAAAATGTATGGAAATTTTATGCACACACCACAAATGAACGCAAAAGTTTTGTTATCCAAGTTTGGGAAATTCCACTAGTTCAACCCTTGATAGCTTGGAATTTTAAAAGAACGAGATTTCTTCTACACATGTTTTAAAAATGGATATGCAAGCTTGAAACATGTTAAAGATGCAAGAATGGATGATTGTAAAGTGATTTATCATGCGTAACGGGCTTTTTTTTTGTACGAATTGACTTTGGGATTGGGAGTCAACACACGGTTAAAAATCCTCCGCCTCCCCCTTTTCCCGACGATTGCAAAACATGATATATAAAAACTGAAAAGAGCTTACATTCCCTAAAAATTACAGACACTCTTTGGTATTATCGCTCTCTTCCATTGTCCATTGTGCATTTCCATTTTAGATGTATACTTTTTTTTTAAATCAAAACTTTAGGTTTTTCGCTCTCCCTTCACCCCGTAAACAGAAAAGGCAAATAGATCACAACAAAATGAAAATTTTAGATTTTATGCATGACAAAAATTTTAAAAAATAACAAGTGTAAGTACGAAAATTTTATTCACACTCCACAAATGAAAACAAAAGTTTTGTTATCCAAGTTTGGGAAATTCCACTAGTTCAACCCTTGATAACTTGGAATTTTATAAGAACAAGATTTCTTCTACACATGTTTTAAAAATTGATATGCAATCTATGGATCCAAACCTTTTAAAGAGAATAACAAACGCTAGTTAAATTCTCCAGTGAACGTGTGTTGGGATATTTACCTGAGTCAAACAAGCAATTATTTTGCCCATTTAAAAAAAGCTGACCTAATAACCATGGATGATTGTAAAGTGATTTATCATGCATAACGGGGTATATTTTTTTAAGAAATGACTTATGGATTGGGAGTCAACACTTAGTTAAAATCCCCCGCCTCCCCCTTTTCCTGACGATTGCAAAACCTGATATATAAAAACTAAAAAGAGTTTACAATCCCTAAAAATTACAGACACTCATTGGAATTATCTCTCTCTACATTTGTACATTGTGCATTTATATTTTAGAATTATACTTTTTTCTTAAATCAAAACTTTGAGTTTTTTGCTCTCCCTTCACCCCAGAAAAAAAATGCTAAATAGAAAACAACAAAATGAAATTTTTATAGTTTATGCATGGAAAAAATTTAAAACAATAACAAATGTAAGTAAGGAAATTTTATTCACACACCACAAATGAACACAAATGTTTTGTTATCCTAGTTTGGGAAATTCCACTAGTTCAACCCTTGATAGCTAGGAATTTTATTAGAACGAGATTTCTTCTACACATGTTTTAAAAATGGATATGCCTGTTTGAAACATGTTAAAGATGCAAATGACCTATGCATGCAAACCTTTTTAAAAAGAATAAGAAACAGTTATTAAATTCTCCAGTGAACGTGCGGTGGGATATTTACCCGAGTCAAACAAGCCATTATTTTGCCCATTTACAAAAAGCTGATCTAACAATCATGGATGAATGTAAAGTGATTTATCATGCGTACGGGCTATATTTTTGTAAGAAATGACTTATTGATTGGACTCAGCTAAAAATCCCCCACCTCCTCCTTTTCCCGACGATTGCAAAACCTTATATATAAAAACTTAAAGGTGTTTACAATCCCTAAAAATTACGAACACTTTTTGAAAGTATCTCTCTTTACATTTGTGCATTGTGCATTTCCATTTTAGATGTCTACATTTTTCTTAAATAAAAAATTTGAGTTTTTGGCTCTCCCTTCACCCCGTAAAAAAAAAGGCAAATAGATCAAAACAAAATGAAAATTTAAGAGTTTAAGCATGGAAAAATTTAAAACATCAAAAAATAAATTTCCTTCACACACACAAATGAACACAAAAGTTTTGTTATCCAAGTTTGGGAAATTCCACTAGTTCAACCCTTGATAGCTTGGACTTTTATACGAACGAGATTTCGTCTACACATGTTTTAAAAATGCATATGCATGCTTGAAACAAGTTAAAGATGCAGATGACCTGTGGATCCAAAAATTTTAAAGAGAATAACAAACGCTCATTAAATTCTCCAGTGAACGTGCGGTGGGATAATTACCTGAGTCAAACAAGCCATTATTTTGCACATTTACAAAAAGCAGACCAAATAATCATGGATGATTGTAAAGTGATTTATAATACGTAACGGGCTATATTTTTGTAAGAAATAACTTAAGGATTGGGAGTCAACACTTTGTTAAAAATCCCCCGCCTCCCCCTCTTCCTCACGATTGGAAAACCAGGTATATAAAAATTAAAAATAGTTTACAATCTCTAAAATTTACGGACACTCTTTGGAATTATCTCTCTCTACATTTGTGTATTGTGCATTTTCCATTTTAGAAGTATCTTTTTTCTTAAAACAAAACTTTGAGTTTTTCGCTCTCCCTTCACCCAGTAAACATAAAAGGCATATAGATCACAACAAAATGAAACTTTTAGAGTTTGTGCTTGGAAAAAATTTAAAACAATAAAAAATTTAATTAAGGAAATTTTATTCACACACCACAAATGAACACAAAAGTTTTGTTATCCAAGTTTGGGAAATTCCACTAGTTCAACCCTTGATAGCTTGGAATTTTATAAGAACGAGATTTCTTCTACCCATGTTTTAAAAATGGATATGCATACTTGAAATATGTTAAATATGCAAATGACCCAAACCTTTAAAAGAAAATAACAGACGCTCATTAAATTCTCAAGTGAACGTGCGTTGGGATATTTACCTGAGTCAAACAAGCCATTATTTTGCCCATTTACAAAAAGCTGACCTAACAATCATGGATGATTGTAAATTGATTTATCATGCGTAACGGGTTAAATTTTTGTAAGAAATGACTTATGGATTGGGAGTCAACACTCTATTAAAAATCCCCCGCCTTGCCCTTTTCCTGACGATTGCAGAACCTGATATATAAAAACTGAAAAGAGTTTACAATCCCTAAAAATTATAGACACTCTTTCGAAGTATCTCTCTCTACATTTGTGCATTTTGCATTTCCATTTTAGATGTATACTTTTTTCTTAAATAAAAAATTTGAGTTTTTCCCTCTCCCTTCTCCCCTTAAACAAAAAAGACAAATAGATCACAACAAAATGAAAATTTAAGAGTTTATGCATGGAACAAATTTAAAACAATAACAAATGTAATTAAGGAAATATTATTCACACACCACAAACGAACACAAAATTTTTTTTATCCTAGTTTGGAAAATTCCACTAGTTCAACCCTTGATGGCTTGGAATTTTATAAGAACGAGATTTCTTCTACACATGTTTTAAAAATGGATATGCAGGTTTGAAACATGTTAAAGATGAAGATGACCTATGGATCCAAAACTTTTAAAGAGAATAACAAATGCTCATTAAATTCTTCTGTGAACGTGCAGTGGGATATTTACCCGAGTCAAACAAACCATTATTATGCCCATTTACAAAAAGCTAACCTAACAATCTTGGATGATTGTAATGTAATTTATCATGCATAACGGGCTATATATTTATAAGAAATGACTTATGGATTGGGATTTAACACTCAGTTAAAAATCCCCCATCTCCCCCTTTTCCCGACGATTACAAAACCAAATATATAAAAACTAAAAATATTTTACAATCCCTTAAAATTGCAGACACTCTTTGGAATTATCTCTCTCTACATTGGTGCATTGTGCATTTCCATTTTAGATGTATACTTTTTTCTTAAATCAAAACTTTGAGTTTTCGCTCTCCCTTAAAACGTAAACAATAAAGGCAAATAGATCACAACAAAATGAAAATTTTAGAGTTTATGCATGGAAAAAATATAACATAATAACAAATGTAAGTAAAGAAATTTTATTCACACACCACAAACGAACACAAAAGTTTTGTTATCCAAGTTTGGCAAATTCCACAAGTTCAACCCTTGATAGCCTTAAATTTTATAAGAACAAGATTTCTTCTACACATGTTTTAAAAATGGATATGCATGCTAGAAACTTGTTAAAGAAGCAAATGACCTATGGATCCAAACCTTTTAAAAAGAATAACAAACGCTCATTAAATTCTCTAGTGAACGTGCGGTGGGATATTTACTCGAGTCAAACAAGCCATTATTTTGCCCATTTAAAAAAGTTATCGTAACAATAATGGATGTTTGTAAAGTGATTTATCATGCATAACGGGCTATATTTTTGTAAGATATGACATACGGATTGGACTCAGTTAAAAATCCGCGGCCTCCCCCTTTTCCCGACGATTGCAAAACCTGATATATAAAAACTGAAAAGAGTTTACAATCCCTAAAAATTATAGACACTCTTTGGAATTATCTCTCTCTACATTTTTGCATTGTGCATTTCCATTTTAGAAGTATACTTTTTTCTTAAATCAAAACTTTGTGTTTTCGCTCTCCCTTCACCCCAAAAACAAAAAAGGAAAATAGATCACAACAAAATGAAAATTTTAGATTTTATGCATGGAAAAAATATTAAACAATAACAACTGTTAGTAAGTACATTCTATTCACACACCACAAATGAACACTCAAGTTTTTTTATCCAAGTTTGGGAAATTCCACTAGTTCAAACCTTGATAGCTTGGAATTTTATAAGAATGAGATTTCTTCTACACATGTTTTAAAAATGGATATGCTATCAAGGGTTCAACTAGTGCACTTTCCCAAACTTGGATAAAAAAACTTTTGGGTTCATTTGTTGTGTGAATAAAATATCTTTAGTTATATTTTTTATTGTTTTAATTTTTTTCCTTACATGAATTCTAAAATTTTCATTTTGTTGTGATTTATTTACCTTTTTTTGTTTGCAGGGGTGAAGGGAGAGCGAAAACTCAAAGTTTTGATTCAGGAAAAAAGTATACATCTAAAATGGAAATGCACAATACACAAATGTTGAGAGAGATAATTCCAAAGAGTGTCTGTAATTTTTAGGGATTGTGAACTCTTTTGATTTTTTATATATTTTATTTTGCAATCATCGGGAAAAGGGGGAGGCGGGGGGATTTTTAACTGAATGTTGACTCCCAATCCATAAGTCATTTCTTTCTAAAATATAACTAGCTGCGCATGATAAATCACTTTACAATCATCTATGATTGTTAGGTTAGTTTTTTGTAAATGGGCAATATAATGGCTTGTTTGACTCGGGTACATATCCCACCGCACGTTCACTGGAGAATTTAATGAGCGTTTGTTATTCTCTTTAAAAAGTTTGGATCCATAAGTCATTTGCATCTTTCACATGTTTCAAACATGCATTTCCATTTTTACAACATGTGTAGTAGAAATCTCGTTCTTATAAAATTCCAAGCTATCTAGCGTTCAACTAGTGGAATTTCCCATACTAGGATAACAAAATTTTGTGTTGATTTGTGGTTTGTGAATAAAATTTAATTACATTGATTTTTTTTTTAAAATTTTTTCCATACATAAACTCAAAAATTTTCATTTTGTTTTGATCTTCTTACCTTCTTTTTTTAGGGTGAAGGGAGAGTGAAAACTCAATGTTTTGATTGCAGAATAAAGTATACATCAAAACTGGAAATACACAATGCACAAATGTAGAGAGAGTTAATTCCAAAGAGTGTCTGTACTTTTTAGGGATTGTAAACTCTTTTTCAGTTTTCATATATCAGGTTTAGCAATCGTCGGGAAAAGGGGGAAAAGGGGGATTTTTAACTGAGTGTTGACTCCCAATCCATAAGTCATTTCTTACAAAAATATAGCCCATTACACAAGATAAATCACTTTACAATCATCTATGATTTTTAGGTCTACTTCTTGTAAATGGGCAAAAAAATGGCTGGTTTGACTCGGGTAAATATCCCACCGCACGTTCACTGGAGAATTTATTGAGCGTTTGTTATTCTCTTTAAAAACTTTGGATCCATAGGTCATTTGCATCTTTAACATCTTTCAAGCATGCCTATCCATTTTTAAAACATGTGTAGAAGAAATCTCATTCGTATAAAATTCCAAGCTATCAAGGGTTGAACTAATGGAATTTCTGAAACTTGGATAACAAAACTTTTGTGTTCATTTGTGGTGTGTGAATAAAATATCCTTTTTTACTTTTTTTTTGTTTTAATTTTTTTCCGTATATAAACTCTAAAATTTTCATTTTGTTTTGATCTATGTGCTTTTTTTGTTTATGGGGTGAAGGGAGATCGAATACTCAAAGTTTTTATTTAAGAAAAAAGAATACATCTAAATTGGAAATGCACAATGCACAAATGTAGAGAAAGAAAATTCCAAAGAGTGTCTGTAATTTTTAGGGATTGTAAACTCTTTTCAGTTTTTATATATCAGGTTTTGCACTCTTTGAGAAAATTGGGAGGGCGGGGATTTTTAACTGAGTGTTGACTCCCAATCCATAAGTCATTTATTTCTAAAATATAGCCCGTTACGCATGATAAATCACTTTACAATCATCTATGATTGTTAGGTCAGCTTTTTGTAAATGGGCAAAATAATGGCTTGTTTGACTCGAGTAAATATCCCACCGCACGCTCACTGGAGAATTTAATGAGCGTTTGTTATTCTCTTTAAAAGGTTTAGATCCATAGGTCATTTGCATCTTTAACATGTTTCAAGAATGCATAACAATTTTTAAAACATGTGTAGATAAAATCTCGATCTTATAAAAGTCAAGGCAATCAAGGATTGAACTAGTGGGATTTCCCAAACTTGGATAACAAAACTTTGGTGTTCATTTGTGGTGTGTGAAAAAAATATCCTTTCTTACATTTTGTTATTGTTTGCCTTTTTTGTTTTCGGGGGAGAAGGGAAAGCGAAAACTGAAAGATTTGATTTAGGAAAAAAGTATATATCTAAAATGTAAATGCACCATGCACAAATGTTGAGAGAGATAATTCAAAAGAGTGTCTATAATATTTAGGGATTTCAAACTCATTTAAGTTTTTATATATCAGGTTTTTCAATCGTTGGGAAAAGGGGGAGGCGGGGGATTTTTAACTGAGTGTTGACTCCCAATCCATAAGTCATTTCTTTAAAAAATATAGTCCATTGGACATGATAAATCACTTTGCAATCATCAATGATTGTTAGGTCAGCTTTTTGTAAATGGGCAAAATAATGGCTTGTTTGACTCGGGTAAATATCCCACTCCACGTTCACTAGAGAATTTAATGAGCGTTTTTTATTCTCTTTAAAATTTTTGGATTCATAAGTCATTTGCATCTTTAACATGTTTCAAGTAGGCATATCCATTTTTACAACATGTGTAGAAGAAATCTCGTTCTTATAAAACTGCAAGCTATCAAGGGTTGAACTTGTGGAATCTCAAACTTGGATAACAAAACTTTTGTGTTCGTTTGTGGTGTGTGAATAAAATTTCTTTACTTACATTAGTTATTTTTTAAAATTTTTTCCAAACATAAGCTCTAAAATTTTCATTTTGTTGAGATCTATTTACCTTTTTTTGTTTATGGAGTGAAGGGAGAGCGAAAACTCAAAGTTTTGATGTAAGAAAAAAGTATACTTCTAAAATGGAAATGCACAATGCACAAATGTTGGAGAATTTAATGAGTGTTTATTATTCTCTTGAAAAGGTCTGGATCGATAGGTCATTTGCATCTTTAACTTGTTTCAAGCATGCATATCCATTTTTACAAAATGTGTAGAAGATATCTCATTCTTATAAAATTCCAAGCTATCTAGGGTTCAACTAATGGAATTTCCCAAACTTGAATAACAAAACTTTTGTGTTCATTTGTGTTGTGTGAATAAAATTTCTTCAGTTACATATCTTATTGTTTTAAATATTTTCAATGCATCAACTCTAAAATTTTCATTTTTTTGTGATCTATTTCCCTTTTTTTGTTTACAGGGTGAAGGGAGAGCGAAAACTCAAAGCTTTGATTTAAGAAAAAAGTATACGTCTAAAATGGAAATGCATAATGTACAAATGTAGAGAGATATAATTCCAAAGAGTGTCTATAATTTTAAGGGATTGTAAACTTTTTTCAGTTTTTATATATCAGGTTTTGCTATTGTAGGGAATAGGGGGAAGCGGGGGATTTTTAACTGAGTGTTGACTCCCAATCCATAAGTCATTTCGTACAAAAACATAGCCCGTTACACATGATAAATCACTTTACAATCATCCATGATTTTTACGTAAGTTTTTTGTAAATGGGCAAAATAATGGCTGGTTAGACTCGGGTAATATCCCACCGCACGTTCACTAAAAAATTTAATGAGCGTTTGTTATTCTCTTTAAAAGTTTTGGATCCACAGGTCATTTGCATCTTTGACATGTTTCAAGCATGATATCCATTTTTAAAACATGTGTAGAAGAAATCACGTTCTTATAAAATTCCAAGCTATCAAGGGTTGAACTAGTGGAATTTCCCAAACTTGGATAACAAAACTTTTGTGTTCAATTGTGGTGTGTGAATAAAATTTCTTTACAAACATTTGTTATTGTTTTAAATTTTTGCTGTACTTAAACTCTAAACTTTTCTTTTTGTTGTGATCTATTTGCCTTTTTTTGTTTACGGGGTGAAGGGAGAGCAAAAACTCAAAGTTTTTATTTAATAAAAAACCATACATCTAAAATGAAAAAAGCACAATGCTCAAATGTAGAGAGAGATAATTCCAAAGAGTGTCTGTAATTTTTAGGGATTGTAAATTCTTTTCATTTTTTATATATTTGGTTTTACAATCATCGGGAAAACAGGGAGGCAAAGATTTTTAACTGAGTGTTGACTCCAATTCCATAATTTATTTATTACAAAAATATAGCCCATTACGCATGATAAATCATTTTACAATCATCTATGATTGTTCGGTCAGCTTTTTTTAAATGGGTAAAGTAATGGCTTGTTTGACTCGGGTAAATATCCCACCGCACGTTCACTGGAGAATTTAATGAGTGTTTGTTATTCTCTTTAAATGATTTGGATCAATAGGTCATTTGCATCTTTACCATGTTTCAAGCATGCATGTCCATTTTTGCAACATGTGTAGAAGAAATCTCATTCTTATAAAATTCTCAAGCTACCTAGGGTTGAACTAGTGGAATTTCCCAAACTTGGATAACAAAACTTTTGTGTTTATTTGTGGTGTGTGAATAAATTTCTTTACTTACATTAGTTATTTTTTAAAATTTTTTCCAAACATAAGCTCTAAAATTTTCATTTTGTTGAGATCTATTTACCTTTTTTTGTTTATGGAGTGAAGGGAGAGCGAAAACTCAAAGTTTTGATGTAAGAAAAAAGTATACTTCTAAAATGGAAATGCACAATGCACAAATGTTGAGAGAGATAATTCCAAAGAAAAATGGCTTGTTTGGCTCGGGTAAATATCCCACCGCACTTTCAATGGAGAATTTAAAGCGTTTGTTACTCTCTTTTAAAGGTTTGGATCCATAGGTCATTTGCATCTTTAACATGTTTCAAGCATGCATATCCATATTTACAACATGTGTAGAAGAAATCTCGTTCTTATAAAATTGCAAGCTATCTAGGGTTGAACTAGTGGAATTTCCAAAACATGGATAACAAAACTTTTGTGTTCATTTGTGGCGTGTGAATAAAATTTCTTTACTTAAATTTTTTCCATACATGAACTCTAAAATTTTTATTTTGTTATGATCTATTTGCCTTTTTTTGTTTACGGGTTTTAGGGAGAGCTAAAACTCAAAGTTTTGATTAAATAAAAAAGGATACATCTAAAATTGAAATGCACAATGCATAAATGTAGAGAGAGATAATTCCAAAGAGTGTCTCTAATTTTTTGGGATTGTAAACTCTTTCCAGTTTTTATATCTCAGGTTTTGCAATCGTCGGGAAAAGGGGGATGGAGGAGGGGGGGATTTTAATTGAGTGTTGACTCCCAATCCATAAGTCATTTCTTTAAAAAAAATATAGTACGTTGCACATGATAAATCACTTTACAATCATCTAAGATTGTTTGGTTAGCTTTTTTTTAAATGGGCAAAATAATGGCTTGTTTGACTCGCGTAAATATCCCACCGCATGTTCACTGGAGAATTTATTGAGTGTTTGTTATTCACTTTAAAAGGTTTGGATCCAGAGGTCATTTGCATCTTTAACTTGTTTCAAGCATGCATATCCATTTTCACAAAATGTGTAGAAGAAATCTCGTTCTTATAAAATTCCAAGCTATCTAGGGTTGAACTAGTGGAATTTCCCAAACTTGGATAACAAAACTTTTGTGTTCATTTGTGGTGTGTGAATAAAATTTATTTACTCGAATATCTTATTTTTTAAAATTTTTCCATGCATAAACTCTAAAATTTTCATTTTGTTGTGATCAATTTACCTTTTTTTGTTTACGGGGTGAAGGGAGAGCAAAAACTCAAAGTTTTGATTTAAGAAAAAAGTACACATGTAAAATGGAAATTCATAATGCACAAATGTAGCGAGAGATAATTCCAAAGACTGTCTATAATTTTAAGGGATTGTAAACTCTTTTCAGTTTTTATATATCAGGTTTTGCAATTGTCGGGAAAAGAGGGAGGGGGGGATTTTTAACTGAGTGTTGACTCCCAATCCATAAGTCATTTCTTAAAAAAACATAGCCCGTTACGCATGATAAATCACTTTAGAATTATCCATGGTTGTTAGGTCAGGTTTTTGTAAATGGGCAAAATAATGGCTACTTTGACTAGAGTAAATATCCCACTGGACGTTCACTGGAGAATTTAATGAGCGTTTGTTATTCTCTTTAAAAGGTTTCGTTCCATAGGTCATTTGAATCTTTAACATGTTTCAAGCATGCATATCCATTTTTAAAACATGTGTAGAAGAAATTTTGTTCTTATAAAATTCAAAGCTATCCAGGGTTGAATTAGTGGAATTTCCCAAACTTGGATAACAAAAATTTTGTGTTCATTTGTGGTGTGTGAATAAAATTTCTTTACATACATTTGTTTTTGTTATAAATTTTTTCCATACTTAAACTCTAAAATTTTAATTTTGTTGTGATCTATTTGCATTTTTTTGTTTACAGGGTGAAGGGAGTGCAAAAACTCAAATTTTTTCTTAATAAAAAAGCATACATCTAAAATAAAAATGAAAAATGCTCAAATATAGAGAGAGATAATTTGAAAGAGTGTCTGTAATTTTTTTGGGATTTTAAACTCTTTTCAATTTTTATATATCAAATTTTGAAATCGTTGGTTAAACAGGGAGGCGGGGGATTTTTAAATGAGTGTTGACTCCCAATCCATAATTCATTTCTTACAAAAATATCGCCCGTTACACATGATAAATCACTTTACAATCATCTATGATTGTTCGATCAGCTTTTTTTAAATAGGCAAAATAATGGCTTGTTTGACTTGGGTAAATATCCCACCGCACGTTCACTGGCGAATTTAATGAGAGTTTGTTATTCTTTTTGAAAGGTTTGGATCCATAGGTTATTTAAATATTTAACATGTTTCAATCATGCATATCCATTTTTACAACATGAGTGGAAGAAATCTCATTTTTTTAAAATTCCAAGCTATAAGGGTTGGACTAGTGGAATTTCGCATACTTGGATAACAAAACTTTTTTGTTCATTTGTGGTGTGTGAATAAAATTTCCTTTTTTACATTTCTTATTGTTTTAAATTTTTTCCATACATAAACTCTAAAATTTTCATTTTGTTGTGATCTATTTGCCTTTTTTGTTTACGGGGTGATGGGAGAGTGAAAACTCAAAGTTTTGATTTAAAAAAAAGTATACATCTAAAATGGAAATGCACAATGCCCAAATGTGGAGAGAGATAATTTCAAAGAGTGTCTATAATTTTTAGGGATTGCAAACTCTTTTCAGTTTTAATATATCAGGTTTTGCAATCGTCGAGAAACGGGGGAGGTGAGGGATTTTTAATGGAGTGTTGACTCCCAATCCATATGTCATTTCTTTCAAAAATATAGCCCGTTACGCATGATAAATCACTTTACAATCATCTATGATTTGTAAGTCAGCTTTTTGTAACGGGCAAATTAATGGCTTGTTTGACTCAGGTAAATACCCCAACGCACGTGCACTGGAGAATTTAATGAGCGTTTGTTATTCTCTTTAAAACGTTTGGATCCATAGGTTATTTGCATCTTTAACATGTTTCAAGCATGTGTATCCATTTTTAAAACATTTCTAGAAGAAATCTCGTTCTTAAAAATTCCAAACAATCAAAGGTTGAACTAGTGGAATTTCCAAAATTTGGAAAACAAAAATTTTGTGTTCATTTGTGGTGTGTGAATAAAATTTCCTTACTTACATTTGTTATTTTTTAAAATTTTTTCTGGCTTAAATTCTAAAATTTTCATTTTGTTGTGATCTTATTTGCCTTTTTTGTTTACAAGGTGAAGGGAGAGCGAAAACTCAAAGTTTTTATTTAAGAAAAAATTATACATCTAAAATTGAAATGCACAATGCACAAATGAAGAGAGAGATAATTCCAAAGAGTGTCTATAATTTTTAGGAATTGTAAACTCTTTTCTGTTTTTATATATCAGGTTTTGCAATCGTGGAGAAAAGGGGGAGGCGGGGGATTTTTAACTGAGTGTTGACTCCCAATCCATAAGTCATTTCTTTTAAAAGTATAGCCCATTACGCATGATAAATCACTTTACAATCATCTATGATTATTAGGTCAGCTTTTTGTAAATGGGAAAATAATAGCTTGTTTGACTCTGGTAAATATCCCAACGCACTTTCACTGGAGAATTTAATCAGCATTTTTTATTCTCTTTAAAATGTTTGGATTCATATGTCATATTAATCTTTAACATGTTTCAAACATGCATATCCATTTTTACAACATGAGTAGAAGAAATCTCATTCATATAAAATTCCAAGCTGTCAAGGGTTGAACTAGTGGAATTTCCCAAACTTGGATAACAAAACTTTTGTGTTCATTTGTGGTGTGTGAATAAAATTTCTTAAATTAAATTTTTTTTTGTTTTAAATTTTTTCCATGCATAAACTCTAAAATTTTCATTTTTTTGTGATCTATTTGCCTTTTTTTTTACGGTGTGAAGCGAGAGCAAAAACTCAAAGTTTTGATTTAAGAAAAAATTATACATGTAAAATGGAAATGCGTAATGCACAAATGTAGAGAGAGATAATTCAAAAGAGTGTCTGTAATTTTTAGGGATTGTAAACTCTTTTCAGTTTTTATATATCAGGTTTTGCAATCGTCGGGAAAAGGGGGAGGCGAGTGATTTTTAACTTAGTGTTGACTCCCAATCTATAAGTCATTTCTTTCAAAAATATAGCCCGTTGCGCATGATAAATCACTTTAAACTCATCTATGATTGTTAGGTCAGCTTTTTGTAAATGGGCAAAATGATGACTTGTTTGACTCGGGTAAATATCCCAACGCACGTTCACTGTAGAATTTAATAAGTGTTTGTTATTCTCTTCAAAGGTTTGGATCCATAGGTCATTTGAATATTTAACATGTTTCAAGCATGCATATCTATTTTTACAACATGTGTAGAAGAAATACCGTTCTTATAAAATTTCAAGTTATCTAGGGTTGAACTAGTGGAATTTCCCAAACTTGGATAACAAAACTTTTGTGTTCATTTGTGGCATGTGAATAAAATTTCTTTACTTACATTTGTTTTTGTTTTAAATTTTTTCCATACTTAAACTCTAAAATTTTCTTTTTGTTGTGATCTATTTGCCTTTTTTGTTTACGGTGTCAAAGGAGAGTGAAAACTCAAAGTTTTGATTTAAGAAAAAAGTATATATCTAAAATGGAAATGCACAATGCACAAATATAGAGATAGATAAGTCCAAATAGTGTCTGTAATTTTTAGGGATTGTAAACTCTTTTCAGTTTTTATATATCAGGTTTTGCAATTATTAAGAAAAGGGGGAGGCGGGGGATTTTTAACTGAGTGTTGACTCCCAATCCATAAGTCATTTTCTTCAAAAAAATTAGCCCATTGTGCAAGATTAATCATTGTACAATCATCTATGATTGTTACGTCAGCTTTTCGTAAATGGGCAAAATAATGGCTTGTTTGACTCGGGTAAATATCCCACCGCACGTTCACTAAAAAAATTAATAAGCGTTTGTTATTCTCTTTGAAAGGTTTGGATCCATAGGTCATTTGCATCTTTGACATGTTTCAAGCATGCATATCCATTTTTAAATCATTTGTAGAAGAAATCCCGTTCTTATAAAATTCCAAGGTATCAAGGGTTGAACGAGTGGAATTTCCCAAACTTGGATAACAAAACTTTTGTGTTGATTTGAGGTGTGTGAATAAAATTTCTATACTTACATTCGTTATTGTTTAAATTTTTTTCCTTGCATAAACTCTAAAATTTTAATTTTATTTTGATCTATTTGTCTCTTTTGTTTACGGGGTGAAGGCAGAGTGAAAACTAAAAGTTTTGATATAAGAAAAATGTATACATCTAAATTGGAAATGCACAATGTACAAATGTATAGAGCATTAATTCCAAAGAGTGTCTGTAATTTTTAGGGAATGTAAACTCTTTTTAGTTTTTATATATCAGGTTTCGCAATCATCAAGAAAAGGAGGAGGTGGGGGATTTTTAACTGAGTGTTGACTCCCAATCCATAAGTCATTTCTTAAAAAAATATAGCCCGTTACGCATGATAACTCACTTTACAATCATCTATGATTGTTAGGTCAGGTTTTTGTAAATGGGAAAAATAATGCATTGTTTGACTCGAGTAAATATCCCACCACACGTTCACAAGAGAATTTAATGAGTGTTTGTTATTCTCTTTAAATGGTTTGCATCCGTTGGTCATTTGCATCTTTAACATGATTCACGCATGCATAACCATTTTTAAAACATGAGTAGAAGAAATCTCGTTCTTATAAAATTCCAAGCTATGAAGAGTTGAACTAGTGGATTTTCCCAAACTTGGATAACAAAACTTTTGTGTTCAATTCTGGTGTCTGAAAAAAAATTCTTTAATTACATTTGTTAATATTTTGAATTTTTTCAATACATAAAATCTAAAATTTTCATTTTGTTGTGATCTATTTGCCTTTTTTGTTTACGGGTTGAAGGGAGAGCGAAAACTCAAAGTTTTGATTTAAGAAAAAAGGATACTTCTAAAATGGAAATGCACAATGCACAAATATGTAGAGAGATAATTCAAAAGAGTGTTTTTAATTAAATTTTAGGGATTGTAAACTCTTTTTAGTTTTTTTATATCAGGTTTTCCAATCGTCGAGAAAAGGGGGAGGCGGGGGTTTTTCACTAACTGTTCACTCCCAATCCTTATATCATTTCTTACAAAAATATAGCCCGTTATACATGATAAATCACTTTACAATCATCTATGATTGTTCAGTCATATTTTTGTAAATGGGCAAAATAATGGCTTTTTCGACTCCGGTAAATATCGCACGACACGTTCACTAGAGAATTTAATGAGCGTTAGTTATTCTCTTTAAAAGGTTTGGATCCATAGGTCATTTGCATCTTTAACATGTTTCAAGCATGCATATCCATTTTTAAAACATGTGTAGTAGAATTCTCGTTCTTATAAAAGTCAAGTCTGTCAAGGGTTGAACTAGTGGAATTTTCCAAACATTGATAACAAAACTTTGGTGTTCATTTGTGGTGTGTGAATTAAATTTCATTACCAACATTTGTTATTGTTTTAAATTTTTTCCATACATAAACTCTAAAATTTTCATTTTTTTCTGATCTATTTGCGTTTTTTGTTTACGGGGTTAAGGGAGAGCGAAAACTCAAAGTTTTGATTTAAGAAATAAGTATACATCTAAAATGTAAATGCACATTGCACAAATGTAGAGAGAGATTTTTCCAAAGAGTAGGGGATTTACAATCGTTGGGAAAAGGGGGAGCAAGGGACTTTTAAGTGGGTGTTGCCTTCCAATCCATAAGTCATTCCTTACAAAAATATAGCCTCTTACGCATGATAAATCACTTTACAATCATCTATGATTGTAAGGTCAACTTTTTGTAAATGGACAAAATAATGGTTTGTTTGACTCGGGTAAATATCCCTTGGCACGTTCACTGGAGAATTTAATGAGCTTTTGTTATTCTCTTTAAAAGGTTTGGATCCGTAGGTCATTTGCATCTTTAACATGTTTCAAGCATGCATATCCATTTTTAAAATATGTGTAGAAGAAATCTAGTTCTTATAAAATTCCAAGCTATCAAGAACTAGTGGAATTTCACAAACTTGGATAACAAAACTTTTGTGTTCATTTTTGGTGTGAGAATAAAATTTTCTTACTTATTTTTATTTTTTTAAAAATTTTTTACATGCCTAAAGTCTAAAATTTTCATTTTGTCATGATATATTTGCCTTTTTTGTTTACAAGGTGAAGGGAGAGCAAAAACTCAAAGTTTTTATTTAAGAAAAAAGTTTTCATCTAAAATAAAAATGCACAATGCACAATTGTAGAGAGAGATGATTGCTATACGTGTGTAATTTTTAGGGATTGTAATTTTTTTTCTATTTTTATATATCAGGTTTTGTAATCGTCTGGAAAAGGGGGAGCCGGGGGATTTTTAACTAAGTGTTGACTCCCAATCCATAAGTCATTTCTTACAAAAATATAGCCCATTATGCATGATAAATCACATTTCAATCATCTATGATTGTAAGGTCAGCTTTTTGTAAATGGGCAAAATAATGGCTTGTTTGACTCGGGTAAATATCCCACCGCACGTTTACCAGATAATTTAATGAGAGTTTGTTATTCTCTTTAAAAGGTTTGGATCCATAGGTCATTTGCAACTTTAACACGTTTCAAGCATGCATATCCATTTTTAGAACATGTGTACAAGAAATCTTGTTCTTGTAAAAATTCAAGCTATAAGTGTTGAACTAAAGGAATTTCCAAAATTTGGATTACAAAACTATTCTGTTGATTTGTAGTGTGTGAATAAAATTTCCTTACTTACATTTGTTATTGTTTTAAATTTTTTCCATGCATAAACTCTAAAATTTTTATTTTGTTGTGATCTATTTGCCATTTTTGTTTACGGGGTGAAGGGAGTGTGAAAACTCAAATTTTGATATAAGAAAAAAGTATACATCTAAAATGGTAATGCACAATGTACAAATATAGAGAGAGATAATTCCAAAGAGTGTCTGTAATTTTTAGGGATTGTAAACTCTGGCTTGTTTGACTTGGGTAAATATCCCACCGTACATTTACCAGATAATTTAATGAGAGTTTGTTATTCTCTTTAAAAGGTTTATATCCATAGGTCATTTGCATATTTAACATGTTTCGAGCATGCATATCCATTTTTAAAACATGTGTAGAAGAAATCTCGTTCTTATAAAATTTCAAGCTATCAAGGGTTGAACTAGTTGAATTTCCCAAACTTGGATAAAAAAACTTTTGTGTTCATTTGTGGTGTGTGAATAAAATTTCCTTGCCTACATTTGTTATTGTTTAAAATCTTTCCACGCATAAACTCTAAAATTTTCATTTTGTTGTGATCTATTTGCCTTTTTTGTTTACGAGGTGAAGGGAGAGCGAATACTCAAAGTTTTGATTTAAGAAAAAAGTATACATCTAAAATGGAAATGCACAATGTAGAAATGTAGAGAGATATAATTCAAAAGACTGTTTGTAATTTTTAGGGATTGTAAACTCTTTCAGTTTTTATATATCAGGTTTTACAATCGTAAGGAAAAGGGGGAGGCGGGGGATGTTTAACTGAGTGTTGACTCCCTTTCCATAAGTCATTTCTTACAAGAATATAGATCGTTATGCATGATCAATCACTTTAAAATCATTTATGATTGTAAGGTCAACTTTTTGTAAATGGACAAAACAATGGCTTGTTTGACTCTGGTAAATATCCCATCGTACGTTCGCTGGAGAATTTAGTGAGTGTTTGTTATTCTCTATAAAAGGTTTGGCTCCATAGGTCATTTGCATCTTTAAAATGTTTCAAGCATGCATATCGATTTTTAAAACCTGTGTAGAAGAAATCTCGTTCTTATAAATTCCAAGCTATCAAGGGTTGAACAAGTGAAATTTCCCAAACTTGGATAACAAAACTTTTGTGTCCATTTGTGGAGTGTGAATAAATTTTTTTTGTTGTGATCTATTTGCCTTTTTTGTTTACGGGGTGAAAGGAGAGCGAAGAATCAAAAGTTTGATTTAAGAAAAAAGTATACATCTAAAATGGTAATGTACAATGCAGAAATGTAGAGAGAGAGAATCCAGCGAGTGCCTATAATATTTAGGGATTGTAAACTCTTTTCATTTTTTATATATCAGGTTTTGCAATAGTCGGGTAAAGGGGGAGCCGGGGGATTTTAAATTGAGTGTTGAGTCCCAATCCATAAGTCATTACGTACAAAAATACAGCCCGTTACGCATGATAAATCACTTTACAATCATCTATGATTGTAAGGTCAGGATTGTGTCAATGGGCAAAATAATGGCTTGTTTGACTTGGGTAAATATCTCACCACTCATTGGAGAATTTAATGAGCGTTTGTTATTCTCTTTAAAAGGTTTTGATCCATAGGTCATTTGCATCTTTAACATGTTTCAAGCATGCATATCCATTTTTAAAACATGTGTAGAGGAAATTTCATTCTTATAAAATTCCAAGCTATCAAGGGTTGAACTAGTTGAATTTCCAAAACTTGGTTAACAAAACTTTTTTGTTCATTTGTGGGGTGTGAATAAAATTTCCTTATTACATTTGTTATGGTTTAAAATTTTTTCCATGCATCAACTCTAAAATTTTCATTTTGTTGTGATCTATTTGCCTTTTTTGTTTACGGGGTGAAGGGAAAGAGAAAACTCAAAGTTTTGATTTAAGTAAAATGTATACCTCTAAAATGGAAATGCACAATGCACAAAAGTAGAGAGATAATTCCTATGAGTGTCTATAATTTTTAGGGATTGTAAACTCTTTTAAGTTTTTATATATCAGGTTTTGCAAACGTCGGGATAAGGGGGTGGTGGGGGATTTTTAGCTTAATATTGACTCCCAATCCATTAGTCATTTCTAACAAAAATATAGCCCGTTATGCATGATAAATCACTTCACAATCATCTATGATTGTATGGTCAGCTTTTTGTAAATGGGCAAAATAATGGCTTGTTTGACTTGGGTAAATATCCAACCGCACGTTCATTGGAGAATTTAATGAGCGTTTGTTATTCTCTTTAAAAGGTTTGGATCCATTGGTCATTTTCATCTTTAACATGTTTCAAGCATGCATATCAATTTTTAAAACATGTGTAGTGGAAATTTCGTTCTTATAAATTTCTAAGCTATCAAGGGTTGAACTAGTGGAATTTCCCAAACTTGGATAACAAAACTTTTGTGTTCATTTGTGGTGTGTGAATTAAATTTTCTTCCTTTGATTTGTTATTGTTTTAAATTTTTTCCAAGCATAAACTCTAAAATTTTTATTTTGTTGTGATCGATTTGCCATTTTTGTTTACGAGGTGAAGGGAGAGCGAAAAGTCAAAGTTTTGATTTAAGAAAAAAATTTACACCTAAAATGAAAATGCACAATGCACAAATGTAGAGAGAGATAATTCTAAAAAGTGTCTATAATTTTTAGGGATTGTAAACTCTTTTTTGTTATTATATATCAGGTTTTGCAATCGTCGGGAAAAGGGGGAGGCGGGGGATTTTACAATCATCTATGATTGTTAGGTCAGCTTTTGGTAAATGGGCAAAATAATGGTTTGTTTGACTCGGGTAAATATCCCACCGCACGCTCTCTGGAGAATTCAATGTGCGTTAGTTACTCTTTAAAAGGTGTGGATCCGTAGGTCATTGTATCTTTAACATGTTTCAAGCATGCATATTCATTTTTAAAACATGTGTAGAAGAAATCTCGTTCTTATAAAATACCAAGCTATCAAGGATTGAACTAGTGGAATTTCCCAAACTTGAGTAACAAAACTTTTGTGTTCATTTCTGGTGTGTGAATAAAATTTCCTAACTTACATTTTTTGTTGTTTTAAATTTTTTCCATTTATAAACTCTAAAATTTTCATTTTGTTCAGATCTATTTGCCTTTTTATTTTACGGGGTGAAGGGACAGCGAAAACTGAAATTTTTGATTTATGAAAAAAGTAAACATCTAAAATGGAAATGCACAATGCACAAATATAGAGAGAGACAATTCCAAAGACTATGTAATTTTTCGGGATTGTAAAGTCTTTTCATTTTTTATATATTAGGTTTTGCAATAGTCGGGAAAAGGGGGAGGCGGGGGATTTTTAACTGAGTGTTGACTCCCTATCCATTAGTCATTTTTTACAAAAATATAGCCCGTTACGCATAATAAATCACTTTACAATTATCTATGATATTAAGGTCTGCTTTTTGTCAATGGGCAAAATAATGGCTTGTTTGAGTCGGGTAAAATATCCTACTACACTTTCACTGGAGAATTTAATGAGTGTTTTTTATTCTCTTTAGAAGGTTTGGATCGATAGGTCATTTGCACTTTAACATGTTCCAAGCATGCATAACCATTTTTAGAACATGTATACAAGAAATCTTGTTCTTATAAAATTCAAAGCTATCAAGTGTTGAACTAGTCGAATTTCCCAAACTTGGATAACAAAAAATCTGTGTTCATTTATGGTGTGTGAATAAAATTTCCTTACTTACATTTGTTATTGTTTTAAATTTTTTCCATGCACAAAATCTAAAATTTTCATTTTGTTGTGATCTATTTGCCTTTTTTGTTTATGGGGTGAAAGGAGAACGAAAACTCAAAGTTTTTATTTAAAAAAAATGTATACATCTCAAATGGAAATGCACGATGCACAAATGTAGAGAGTGAAAATTCCAAAGACTGTCTTTAATTTTTAGGGATCGTAAACTTTTTTTAGTTTTTATATATCAGGTTTTGCAATAGCTGGGAAAAGGGGGAGGCGGGAGATTTTTATCTCAGTGTTTACTCAAAATTCATAAGTCATTTCTTAAAAAAGTACAACCCGTTAAGCATGATAAATCACTTTACAATCATCTATGATTGTTAGGTCAGCTTTATGTAAATGGGCAAAATAATGGCTTGTTTGACTCGGCTAAATATCCCACCACACGTTCACTAGAGAATTTAACGAGCATTTTTTATTATCTTTAAAAGGTTTGGATCCATAGGTCATTTGCATCTTTAACATGTTTCAAGTATGCGTATCCAATTTTAAAACATGTGTAGAAGAAATCTCATTCTTATAAAATTCTAAGCTATCAAGGGTTGAACTAGTGGAATTTTTGAAACTTGGATAACAAAACATTTGTGTTCATTTGTGGTGTCTGAATAAAATAAATTTATCTACATTTGTTAATGTTTTAAATTTTTTTCATGCATAAACTCTAAAAATTTATTTTGTTGTGATCTATTTGCCTTTTTATTTTACCAGGTGCAAAGAGAGCGAAAACTCAAAGTTTGGATTTAAGAAATCAGTATACATCTAAAACGGAAATGCACAATGCCCAAATGTAGAGAGATATAATTCCAAAGAGTGTCTATAATTTTTATGGATTCTAATCTCTTTTTCAGTTTTTATATATCAGATTTTGCAATCGTCGGGAATAGGGGGAGACGGGGGATTTTTAACTGAGTGTTGACAACCAATGCATAAGTCATTCCTTAAAAAAATATATCCCTTTACGCATGATAAGTCACTTTACAATCATAGATGATTGTAAGGTCAGCTTTTTCTAAATGGGCAAAATAATGGCCACTTTGACTCGGGAAATATCCCACCGCACGCTCACCGGAGAATTTAATGATCTTTTGTATTCTCTTTAAAAGGTTTGGATCCATAGGGATTTGCATCTTTAACATGTTTCAAGCATGCATATCCATTTTTAAAACATGTGTACAAGAAATCTCGTTCCTATAAAATTCCAAGCTATCAAGGGTTGAACTAGTGGAATTTCCCAAACTTGGTTAACAAAACTTTTGTGTTCATTTGTGGTGTGTGAATAAAATTTCCTTACTTACATTTATTATTGTTTTAAATTTTTTCAATGCATAAACTCTAAAATTTTCCTTTTGTAGTGAGCTATTTGCCTTTTTTGTTTACAGGGTGAAGGGAGAGGGAAAACTCAAAGTTTTGATTTAAGAAAAAAGTATACACCTAAAATAGAAATGCACAAAGCACAATGCCTAAATGTAGAGAGAGATAATTTCAAAGAGTGTCTGTTATTTTTAAGGATTGTATACTCTTTTTAGTTTTTATATATTTGGTTTTGCAATCGTCAGGAAAAGAGGGAGGCGCGGGATTTTTAACTGAGTGTTGACTCCCAATCCATTAGTCATTTCTTAAAAAAAATATAGCCCGTTACACTTGATTAATCACTTTACAATCATCTATGATTGTAAGGTCAGCTTTTTCCAAATGGGAAAAATAATGGCTTGTTTGACTCGGGTAATATTCCCACCGCACCTTCACTGGAGAATTTAATGAGTGTTTGTTATTCTCTTTAAAAGGTTTTGATCCATAGGTCATTTGCATCTTTAACATTTTTCAAGCATGCATATCCCTTTTTAAAACATGTGTTCAAGAAATCTCATTCTTATGAAATTCCAAGCTATCAAGGTTTGAACTTGTGGAATTTCCCAAACTTGGATAATAAAACTTTTGTGTTCATTTGTGGTGTGTGAATAAATTCTATACTTACATTTGTTATTGTTTTAATTTTTTTCCCAGCATAAATTCTAAAATTTTCATTTTGTTGTGATCTATTTGCCTTTTTTGTTTACAGGTGCAGGGAGAGCGAAAACTCAATGTTTTGATTTAGGAAAATGTATTCATCTAAAATGGAATGCACAATTGACAAATGAAGAGGGAGATAATTCCAAAGAGTGTCCGTAATTTTTAGGGATTGTAAATTATTTTCAAGTTTTATATATCAGGTTTTGCAATCATTGCGAAAAGGGGGAGGCATAGGATTTTTAATTGAGTGCTAACTCCCAATCCATAAGTCATTTCTTAAAAAAACTATAGCCAGTTACGCATGATTAATCGCTTTACAATAATTTATGATTGTAAGGTCAACTTTTTGTAAATGGCCAAAATAATGGCTTGTTTGACTCGGGTAAATATCCCAACGCACGTTCACTAGAGAATTTAACGAGCGTTTGTTATTCTCTATAAAAGGTTTGGATCCATAGGTATTTCAATTTTTAACATGTTTCAAGAATGCATATCCATTTTTAAAACATGTGTAGAAGAAATTATGTTCTTATTAAATTCCAAGCTATCAAGGGTTGAACTAGTGGAATTTCCCAAACTTTAATAAGAAATCATTTATGTTCATTTGTGGTGTGTGAATAAAATTTCCTCACTTACATTTGTTATTTTTTTAAAAATTTTCCATGCATAAACTCTGAAATTTTCATTTTGAAGTGATCTATTTGCCTTTTTTGTTTAGAGGAAAAGGGAGAGCAAAAACTCAATGTTTTGATTTAAGAAAAAAGTATACATCTAAAATGGAAATTCACAATGCACAAATGTAGAGAGAGATAATTCCAAAGAGTGTCCATAATTTTTAGTAATTGTAAACTCTTTTTAGTTATTATATATCAGGTTTTGCAATCATCACGAAAACGGGGAGGCGGTGATTTTTAATTGAGTGTTGACTCCGAATCCATAAGTCATTGCTTACAAAAATATAGCCCGTTACACAAGATTAATCACTTTACAATCTTTGATGATTGTAAGGTCGCAAAATAATGGCTTGTTTGACTCGGGTAAATATCCCACCGCACGTTCACTGGAGAATTTAATGAGCGTTTATTATTCTCTTTAAAAGGTTTGGATCCATAGGTCATTTGCATCTTTAACATGTTTCAAGCATGCATATCCATTTTCTAACACATGTGAAGAAGAAATCTCGTTCTTATAAAATTCCAAGCTATCAAGGGTTGAACTAGTGGAATTTCCAAAACTTGGATCACAAAACTTTTGTGTTCATTTTTAGTGTGTGACTAAAATTTACTTACTTTCATTTGTTATTGTTTTAAACTTTTTCCATGCATAAACTCTAAATTGTTTTTTTTGTTGTGATCTATTTGCCTTTTTTGTTCACACGGTGAGTTTTGATTTAAGAAAAAAATATACAACTAAAATTTAAATGCACAATGCTCTAATGTAGAGAGAGATAATTCCAAAGTGTGTCTACTATTTTTTGGGATTATAAACTCTTTTCAGTTTTTATGTATCAGGTTTTGCAATCGTCGGGAAAAGGGGGAGGCGGGATTTTTAACTGAGTGTTGACTCCCAATACATAAGTCATTTCTTAAAAAAATATAGCTTGTTACAAATGATAAATCACTTTACAATCATCTATTATTGTATGGTTAGCTTTTTACTAATGGGCAAAATATTGGCTTGTTTGACTCTGGTAAATATCCCTCCGCACTTTCACTGGAGAATTTAATGAGGGTATGTTTTTCCCTTTAAAAGGTTTATATCCACAGGTCATTTACATATTTAACGAGTTTGAAGCATGCATATCCATTTTTAAAAGATGTGTAGAAGAAATCTCATTCTTATAAAATTCAAAGCTATCAACTGTTGGATAACAAAACTTTTGTGTTCATTTGTGGTGTGTGAATAAAATTTCTTTACTTACATTTCTTATTGTTTTAAATTTTTTCCATGCATAAACTCTAAAATTTTCATTTTGTTGTAATCTATTTGCCTTTTTTGTTTAATGGGTGAAGGGAGAGCGAAAACTCAAAGTTTTGATTCAAGAAAAAAGTATACATCTAAAATGGAAATGCACAATGCACAAATGTAGAGAGAGATAATAGAAAAAGAGTGTTTGTAATTTTTAGGGATTGTAAACTCTTTTCTTTTTTTATATATCAGGTTTTGCAATCGTCGGGAAAAGGGGGAGGCGGGGGATTTATAACTGAGTGTTGACTCCCAATCCATAAGTCATTTCTTACAAAAACAAAGCCGTTACACATGATAAATCACTTTACAATCATAGATGATTGAAAGGTTAGCTTTTTGTAAATGGGCAAAATAATGGCTTGTTTGACTCAAGTAAATATCCCACCGCACGTTTACAGGAGAATTTAATGAGAGTTTGTTATTATCTTTAAAAGGTTTGGATCCATAGGTCATTTGCATCATTAACATGTTTCAAACATGCATATCAAATTTTAAAATATGTGTAGAAGAAATCTCGTTCTAATAAAATTCCAAGCAATCAAGGGTTGTACTAGAGGAATTTCCAAAACTTGGATAACAAAAATTTTGTGTTCATTTTTGGTGTGTGAATAAATTTTCCTTACATACATTTTGTTATTGTTTTGAATTTTTTCCATTCATAAACTCTAAAAGTTTCATTTTGTTGTGATCTATTTGCGTTTTTTTATAGGGTGAAGAGAGAGGGAAAGCTCAAAGTTTAGATTTAGGAAAAAATTATACACCTATATTTTAAATGCACAATGCACAAATGTAGAGAGAGATTATTCCAAAGAATCTATAATTTTTAGGGAGTGTAAACACTTTTCAATTTTTATATATCTGGTTTTTCAATTGTCGGGTAAAGGGGGAGGCGGGTGATTTTTAACTGAGTGTTGACTCCCAATCCGTAAGTCATTTCTTAAAAAAATATAGACCGTTACGCATGATAAATCACTTTAATCATCTTTGATTTTTAGGTCAGCTTTTTGTAAATGGGCAAAATAATGGCTTGTTTGACTCGGGTAAATATCCCACCGCACATTCACAGGAGAATTTAATGAGCGTTTGTTATTCTCATTAAAAAGATTGGATCTATAGGTCATTTGCATCTTTATCATGTTTCAAGCATGTATATCCATTTTTAAAACATGTGTAGAAGAAATCTCGTTGGTATAAAATTCCAAGTTATGTAGGGTTGAACTAGTGGAATTTCCCAAACTTGGATAACAAAACTTTTGTGTTCATTTGAGGTGTGTGAATAAAATTTACTTACTTAAATTTGTTATTTTTTTAAATTTTTTTCCTAGCATAAACTTTAAAATTTTCATTTTGTTGTGATCTATTGGCCTTTTTTGTTCATGGGGTGAAGGGAGACGGAAAACTAAAAGTTTTGATTAATGAGAAAAATATATATCTAAAATTGAAATGCCCAATGCACAAATGTAGAGTGTGATAATTTCAAAGAGTGTTTGTAATTTTTAGGGATTGTAAACTCTTTTTCAGATTTTATTTATCAGGTTTTGCAATCATCGGTAAAAGGGGGAGGCGAGGGATTTTTAACTGTGTGTTGACTCCCAATCCATAAGTCATTTCTTAAAAAAATATAACCCATTTCTCATGATAAATCACTTTAAAATCATCTATGATTGTTAGGTCAGCTTTTGTTAATGGGCAAAAAAATGGCTTATCTGACTCAGGTAAATATCCCACCGCACATTCACCGGAGAATTTAATGAGTGTTTTCTATCCTTTTTAAAAGGTTTGGATCCATAATTCATTTGCATCTTTAACATGCTTCAAGCATGCATATCTATTTTTAAAAAACGTGTAGAAGAAATCATGTTCTTATAAACTTCCAAGCAATCAAGGGTTGAACTAGTGGAATTTCCCAAACTTGGATAACAAAACATTTGTGTTTATTTGTGGTTTGTGAATAAAATTTCTTTACTTACATTTGTTACTGTTTAAATTTTTTTCCATGCATGAACTCTAAATTTTTTATTTTGTTTTGATCTATTTACCTTTTTTGTTTATCGAGGTAAAGGGAGAGCGACCACTCAATGTTTTGATTTAAGAAAAAAGTAAACATAAAAAATGGAACTGCACAATGCACAAATGTGGAGAGAGAAAAATCCAAAGAGTGTCTGTAATTTTAAGAGATTGTAAACTCTTTTCGGTTTTTATATATCAGGTTTTGCAATCGTCAGGAAAATGGGGAAGAGGGGGATTTTTAACTTAGTGTTGACTCCCAATCCATAAGTCATTTCTTACAAAAATATAGCCCGTTACGCTTGATAAATCACTTTACAATCACCTATCATTGTAAGGTCAGCTTTTTGTAAATGGGCAGAATAATGGCTTGTTTGACTCGGGTAAATATCCCACCTCACGTTCACTGGAGAATTTAATGAGCGTTTGTTATTCTCTTCAAAAGGATTGGATCCATAGGTCATTTGCCTCTTTAACATGTTTCAAGCATGCATATCCATTTTTAAAACATGTGTAGAAGAAATCTCGTTCTTATAAAATTCAGAGCTATCAAGGGTTGAACTAGTGGAATTTCCCAAAATTGGATGACAAAACTTTTGTGTTCATTTGTGGTGTGTGAATAAAATTTCCTTACGAACATTTGTTATTGTTTTAAATTTTTTCCATGCATAAACTCTAGAAGTTTCATTTTCTTGTCATGAATTTGTCTTTTTTGTTTATGGGGTGAAGGGAGAACGATAACTCAAAGTTTTTATTTAAGAAAAAAGTATACATCTAAAATGGAAATGCACAATGCACAAATGTAGATAGAGATAATTCCAAAGAGTGTCTTTAATTTTTAGGGATTGTAAACTCTTCTCAGTTTTTGACTGAGTGTTGACTCCTAATCCATAAGTCAATTCTTAAAAAAATATAGCCCGTTATGCATGATAAATCACTTTGCAATCATCTATGATTGGTAGGTCAGCTTTTTGTAAATGTGCAAAAAAATGGCTTGCTTGACTCAGGTAAATATCCCACCGCACGTTCACTGGAGAATTTAATGAGCGTTTTTTATTCTCTTAAAAAGGTTTGGATCCATAGGTCATTTGCATATTTAACATGTTTCAAGCATGCATATCCATTATTAAAACATGTGTAGAAGAAATCTCGTTCTTAAAAATTACAAGCAATCAAGGGTTGAACTAGAGGAATTTCTCAAACTTGGATAAAAAAACTTTTATGTTCGTTTGTGGTGTGTCAATAAAATTTCCTTACTTACATTTGTTATTTTTTAAAAAATTTTCTAGGCATAAACTCTAAAATTTTCATTTTGTTGTGATCTATTTGCCTTTTTTATTTACGGGGTGAAGGGAGAGCAAAAAATCAAAGTTTTTATTTAAGAAAAAATTATACATCTAAAATAGAAATGCACAATGCACAAATGTAGAGAGAGATAATATCAAACAGTGTCGGTATTTTTTTGGGATTGTAAATTCTTCTCAGTTTTTTTATATAGTTTTGGAATTGTCGGGAAAAGGTGGAGGTAGGGGATTTTTAATTGAGTGTTTACTCGCAATTATTAAGTCATTTCTTAAAAAAATAAAGCTTGTTACGCATGATTAATCACTTTACAATCATCTATGATTCTAAGGTCAGCTTTTTGTAATTGGCAAAATAATGGCTTGTTTGACTCGGGTAAATATCCCACCACACGTTCACTAGAGAATTTAATGATCGTTTGTTATTCTCTTTAAAAGGTTTGGATCCATTGGTCATTTGCCTCTTTAACATGTTTCAAGCGTGCACATCCTTTTTTAAAACATGTGTAGAAGAAATCTCGTTCTTATAAAATTCCAAGCTATCAAGGGTTGAACTAGTGGAATTTCCCAAACTTTAATAACAAAACATTTTTGTTCATTTGTGGTGTCGAAATAAAATTTCCTTACATTTATTATTCTTTCAAATTTTTTCCTTGCGTAAGCTCTAAAATTTTCATTTTGATGTAATGTATTTACCTTTTTTGTTTACAAGGTGAAGGGAGAGCGAAAACTCAATGTTTTGATTTAAGAAAAAAGTATACATCTAAAAAGGAAATGCACAATGCACATATATAGAGAGAGATAATTTCAAAGAGTGTCTGTAATTTTTGGGGTTTGTAAACTCTTTTCAGTTTTTATTTATCAGGTTTTGCAATTGTTCGAAAATGGGGGATGCGGGGGATTTTTAACTGAGTGTTGAGTCCCAATACATAAGTCATTTCTTACAAAAATATAGCCCGTTACGCATGATAAATCACTTTACAATCATCTATGATTTTTAGGTCAGCTTTTTGTAAATGGGAAAAAAATACTTGTTTGACTCAGGTAAATATCCCACCGCACGTTCACTGGAGAATTTAATGAGCGTTTGTTATTCTCTTTAAAAAAGGTTTGGATCCATAGGTCAATTGCATCTTTAACATGTTTCAAGCATGCAAATCCATTTTTGAAACATGTGTAGAAGAATTCTCGTTCTTATCAAAATTCCAAGCAATCAAGGGTTTAACTAGTGGCATTTCGCAAACTTGGACAAAACTTTTGTGTTCATTTGTGGTGTGTGAATAAAATTTCCATACTTACAATTGTTATTGTTTTAAATTTTTTCCAAGAATAAACTCTAAAATTTTCATTTTGTTGTGTCTATTTGCCTTTTTTGTTTACAGGGTGAAGGGAGAGCGAAAACTCAACGTTTTGATTTAAGAAAAAAGTATTCATCTAAAATGAAAATGCACAATGCACAAATGTAGAGAGAGATAATTACAAAGTTTGTCTGTATTTTTTAGGGATTGAAAACTCTTTTCAGTTTTTATATTTTAGGTTTAGCAAACGTTGGGAAAATGGGGAGGCGGGGGATTTTTAATTGAGTGTTGACTCCCAATCCATAAGTCATTTTTTACAAAAATATAGCCCGTTACTCATGATAAATCACTTTACAATCATCTATTATTGTAAGGTTACCTTTTTATAGATGCACAAAATAATGGCTTGTTTGACTCGGGTAAATATCCCACCGCACGTTTACTAGAGAATTTAATGAGCTTTGTTATTCTATTTAAAAGGTTTGGATCCATAGGTCATTTGCATCTTTAACATGATTCAAGCATGCATATCCATTTTTAAAACATGTCTAGAAGAAATCTCGTTCTTAAAAATTCCAAGAAATCAAGGGTTGAACTGGTGGAATTTCCCAAATTGGATAACAAAACTTTTTTGTTCATTTGTGGTGTGTGAATAAAATTTCCTTACAAACATTCGTTATTGTTTTAAATTTTTTCCAGGCATAAACTCTAAAATTTTCATTTTGTTGTGATCTATTTGCCTTTGTTGTTTACGGGGTGAAGGGAGAGTGAAAACTCAAAGTTTTGATTTATTAAAAAATTATACAACTAAAATGGAAATGCACAATGCCCAAATGTAGAGAGATATAATTCCAAAGAGTGTCTGTATTTTTTAGCGATTGTAAATTCTTTTCAGTTTTTATATATCAGGTTTTGGAATCATCGAGAAAAGGGGGAGGCGGGGGATTTTTAACTAAGTGTTGACACCCAATCCATATGTCATTTCTTACAAAAATATAGCTTGTTTCACATGATTAATCACTTTACAATCATCTATGATTGTAAGGTCAGCTTTTTGTAAGCGGGCAAAATAATGGCTTGTTTGACTCGGGCAAATATCCCACAACACGTTCACTAGAGAATTTAATGAGCATAAGTTAATCTCTTTAAAAGGTTTGGATCCATAGGTCATTTGCATCTTTAACATGTTTCAAGCATTAATATCCATTTTTAAAACATGTGTAGAAGAAATCTCGTTTTTATAAATTTTCAAGCTATCAAGGGTTGAACTAGTGGAATTTCCAAAACTTGGATAACAAAAATTTTGTGTTCATTTTTGGTGCGTGAATAAAATTTCCTTACATACATTTATTATTTTTCAAAATTTTTTCCATGAGTAAACTCTAAAATTTTCATTTTGATGTGATGTATTTATGTTTTTTGTTTACAGGGTTAAGGGAGAACGAAAACTCAATGTTTTGATTTAAGAAAAAAATATACATCTATAATGGAAATGCACAATGCACAATGCACAATGAACAAATGTAGAGAGAGATAATTTCAGAGTGTCTATAATTTTTAGGGATTGTAAAATCTTTTAAGTGTTTATTTCTCAGGATTTGCAATCTATAGGAAATGGGGCAGTGGGGGGGGGGGGGGGGGGGTTAACTGAGGTAAAATATAGCCATTTACTCATGATAAATCACTTTACAATCATCTATGATTGTTAGGTCAACCTTTTGTAAATGGGCAAAAAAATGGCTTGTTTGACTAAGGTAAATATACCACCACACGTTTACTGGAGAATTTAATGAGCGTTTGTTATTCTCTTTAAAAAAGGTTTGGATCCATAGGTCATTTGCATCTTTAACATGTTTCAAGCATGCATATCCATTTTTAAAACATGTCTAGAAGAAATCTCGTTCTTAAAAATTCCAAGCAATCAAGGGTTGAACTAGAGCAATTTCGCAAACTTGGATGACAAAACTTTTGTGTTCATTTGTGGTGTGTGAATAAAATTTCCTTACATTTTTTATTGTTGTAAATTTTTTCTAGGCATAAACTCTAAAATTTTCATTTTGTTGTGATCTATTTCCATTTTTTGTTTACGGGGTGCAGGGAGAGCGAAAACTCAATGTTTTGACTTAAGAAAAAAGTATACATCTAAAATGGAAATGCACAAGGCCCAAATGTAGAGAAATATAATTCTAAAGAGTGTCAGTATTTTTTAGGGATTGAAAAATCTTTTCAGTTTTTATATATTAGGTTTTGGAATCGTCGAGAAAAGGGGGAGGCGGGGGATTTTTAACTGAGTGTTGACTCCCAATCTACATGTCATTTATTCAAAAAATATAGCCTGTTATGCATGATTAATCACTTTACAATCATCAATGAATGTAAGGTCAGCTTTTTTAAAACGGGCAAAATAATGGCTTGTTTGACTCGGGTAAATATCCCACCGCACGTTCACTGGAAAATTTAATGAGGGTTTGTTATTCTGTTTATAAGGTTTGGATCCAAAGGTCATTTGCATCTTTAACATGTTTCAAGCATACTTATCCATTTTTACAACATGTGTAGAAAAAATCACGTGCTTATCAAAATTCAAAGCTATCAAGGGTTGAACTAGTGGAATTTCCCAAACTTGGATAACAAAACTTTTGTGTTCATTTGTGGTGTGTGAAAAAAATTTCTATACTTATAATTTTTATTATTTTAAATTTTTTCGTGGAATAAACTCTAAAATTTTCATTTTATTGTGATCTATTTGCCTTTTTTGTTTACGGGGTGAAGGGAGAGGGAAAACTCAAAGTTTTGATTTAAGAAAAAAGTATTCATCTAAAATGTAAATGCACAATGCACAAATGTAGAGAGAGATATTTCCAAAGTGTGTCTGCAATTTTTAGGGATTGTAAACTCTTTTCAGTTTTTATATATCAGGTTTTGCAATCGTTGGAAAAAGGGGGAGGCGGGGGATTTTTAACTGAGTGTTGACTCGCAATACATTAGTCATTTCTTACAAAAATATAGCCCGTTACAAATGATAAATCACTTTACAATCATCTATTATTGTATGGTTAGCTTTTTACTAATGGGCAAAATATTCGCTTGTTTGACTCGGGTAAATATCCCACCACACGTTCACTGGAGAATTTAATGAGCGTTTGTAATTTTCTTTAAAAGGTGGTGATCCATAGGTCATTTGCATCTTTAACATGTTTCAAGCATCCATATCTATTTTTAAAACATGTGTAGAAGAAATCTCGTTGTTAAAAATTCCAAGCAATCAATGGTTTAACTACTGGAATTTCCCAAACTTGGATAACAAAACTTTTGTGGTCATTTGAAGTGTGTGAATAAAATTTCCTTCCTTACATTTGTTATTGTTTTAAATTTTTTCCAAGCATAAACTCTAAAATTTTCATTTTGTTGTGATATTTTTGCCTTTTTTGTTTACTCAAAGATTTGATTTAAGAAAAAAGTATACATCCAAAATGGAAATGAAGAACGCACAAATGTAGAGAGAGATAATTCCAAAGAGTGTCGGTATTTTTTAGGGAATGTAAACTCTTTTAAATTTTTATGTAATAGGTTTTGGAATAGTCGGGAAAAGGGGTAGGCGGGGGATTTTTAATTGAGTGTTGACTCCCAATCCGTAAGTCATTTCTAAAAAAATATAGCCTGCTATGCATGATTAATCACTTTACAATAATCTATGATTGAAAAGTCAGCTTTTTTGTAAATGGGCAAAATAATGGCTTGTTTGACTCGGGTAAATATCCCACCGCACGTTCACAGGAGAATTTAATGAGCGTTTGTTATTCTCTTCAAAAGGTTTGGATCCAACAGTCATTTGCAACTTTAACATGTTTCAAGCATGCATATCCATTTTTAAAACATGGGTAGAAGAAATCTCGTTCTTATAAAATTTCAAGCCATCAAGGGTTAAACTAGTGGAATTTCCAAAACTTTATTAACAAAACTTTTGTATTCATTTGTGGTGTGTGAATAAAATTTCCTTACTTACATTTGTTATTGTTTTAAATTTTTTCCATGCTTAAACTCTAAAATTTTCATTTTGTTGTGAACTATTTGCCTTTTTTGTTTACGGGGTGAAGGGAGAGTGAAAACTCAAAGTTTATATTTAAGAAAAAAGTATACATAAAAAATGGAAATGGGCAATGCACAAAGGTAGAGAGAGATAATTCCAAAGAGAGTCTGTAATTTTTTGGGAATGTAAACTCTTTCAATTTATATATCTGGTTTTATAATGGTCACGAAAAGGGGGAGGCGGGGGATTTTTAACTGAGTGTTGAGTCATTTCTTAAAAAAATATAGCCTTTTACGCATGATGAATCACTTTAAAATCATCTATGATTGTTAGGTCAGGCTTTTGTGAATGGGCAAAAGAATGGCTTGTTTGACTCGGGTAAATATCCCACCGCACGTTCACTGGAGAATTTAATGAGCGTTTGTTATTCGCTTTAAAAGGTTTGGATCCATAGGTAATTTGCATCTTCAACATGTTTCAAGCATGCATATCACTTTTTAAAACTTGTGTTGAAGAAATCTCGTTCTTATAAAGTTCAGAGCTATCAAGGGTTGAACAAGTGGAATTTCGAAAACATGGATAACAAAACTTTTGGGTTCATTTGTGGTGGGTGGATAAAATTTACATACGTACATTTGTTATTGTTTTAAATTTTTTCCTTGCATAAACTCTAAAATTTTCATTTTTTATGATCTATTTGCCTTTTTATTTTACGGGGTGAAGGTAAAGCAAAAACTCAATGTTTTGATTTAAGAAAATAGTTTACATCTAAAATGAAATGCACTATGCACAAATGTAGAGAGAGATAATTCCAAAGAGTGTCTGTAATTTTTAGGGATTGTAAACACTTTTCAGTTTTTATATATCAGGTTTTGCGATCGTCGGGAAAAGTGGGAGGCAGGGGATTTTTATCTGAGTTTTGGCTCCCAATCCATAAGTCATTTCTTACAAAAATATAGCCCGTTACGCACGATAAATCACTTTACAATCATCTATGATTCTTAGGTCAGCCTTTTGTGAATGGGCAAAATAATGGCTTGTTTGACTCGGATATATATCACACCACATGTTCACTGGAGAATTTAATGAGCGTTTGTTATTCTCTTTAAAAGGATTGGATCCATTGGTAATTTGCATCTTTAACATGTTTCAAGCATGCATATCCATTTTTAAAACAAGTGTAGAAGAAATCTCATTCGTAAAAAATTCCAAGCTATCAAGGGTTGAACTAGTGGAATTTCCAGAACTTGGATGACAAAACTTTTGTATTCATTTGTGGTGTGTGAATAAAATTTCCTTACTTACATTTGTTATTGTTTTAAATTTTTTCCATGCTTAAACCCTAAAATTTTCATTTTGTTGTGAACTATTTGTCTTTTTTGTTTACGGGGTGAAGGGAGAGCGAAAACTCAAAGTTTATATTTAAGAAAAAAGTATACATAAAAAATGGAAATGCACAATGCACAAAGGTAGAGAGAGATAATTCCAAAGAGTGTCTGTAATTTTTTGGGATTGTAAACTCTTTCAGTTTTTATATATCAGGTTTTGCAATCGTTGGGAAAAGGGCGAGGTGGGGGATTTTTAACTGAGTGTTGGCTCCCAATCCATAAGTCATTTCTTACAAAAATATTGCCCGTTACGCACGATAAATCACTTTACAATCATCTATGATTCTTAGGTCAGCTTTTTGTGAATGGAAAAAATAATCGCTTGTTTGACTCGGGTAAATATCACACCGCACGTTCATTGGAGAATTTAATGAGCGTTTGTTATTCTCTTTAAAATATTTGGTTCCATAGGTCATTTGCATCTTTAACATGTTTCAAGCTTGCATATCCATTTTTAAAACATGTGTAGAAGAAAACTCGTTCTTATAAAATTCCAAGCTATCATGGGTTGAACTAGTGGAATTTCCCAAACTTGGATAACAAAACTTTTGTGTTCATTTGGGGTGTGTGATTAAAATTTCTTTACTTACATTTGTTATTGTTTTAAATTTTTTCCATGCTTATACTCTAAAATTTTCTTTTTGTTGTGATGTATTTGCCTTTTTTTATTATGGGGTGAAGGGAGAACGAAAACTCAAAGTTTTGATTTAAGAAAAAAGTATACATCTAAAATGGAAATGCACAATGCCCAAATGTAGAGAGATATAATTCCAAAGAGTGTCGGTATTTTTTAGGGATTCTAAACTCTTTTCTGTTTTTATATCTCAGGTTTTGGAATCGTCGGGAAAGGGGGTGGCGGGGGATTTTTAACTGAGTGTTGACTCCCAATCCACATGTCATTTCTTAAAAAAATATAGCCTGTTACGCATGATTAATCACTTTACAATCATCAAGGATTCTAAGGTCAGATTTTTTTAAACGGAAAAATAATGGCTTGTTTGATTCGGGTAAATATCCCACCGCACGTTCACTGGAGAATTTAATGAGCGTTTGTTATTCTCTTTTAAAGGTTTGGATCAATAGGTCATTTGCATCTTTAACATGTTTCAAGCATGCATATCCATTTTTGAAACATGTGTAGAAGAAATCTCGTTCTTATCAAAATTCCAAGCTATCAAGGGTTGAACTAGTGGAATTTCCCAAACTTGGATAACAAAACTTTTGTGTTCATTTGTGGTGTGTGAAAAAAATTTTCATACTTACAATTTTTTCCAAGAATAATCTCTAAAATTTTCATTTTGTTGTGATCTAGTTGCCTTTTTTGTTTATGGGGTGAAGGGAGAGGGAAAACTCAAAGTTTTGATTTAAGAAAAGAGTATTCATCTAACATGAAAATGCACAATGCACAAATGTAGAGAGAGATATTTCCAAAGGGTGTCTGCAATTTTTAGGGATTGTAAACTCTTTTTAGTTTTTATATATCAGGTTTTGCAATTGATGGGAAAATGGGGAGGCGGGGGATTTTTAACTGAGTGTTGGCAAGAAATCCATAAGTCATTTCTTACAGAAATATAGCCTGTTACAAATGATAAATCACTTTACAATCATCTTTTATTGTATGGTTAGCTTTTTACAAATGGGTAAAATAATGGCTTTTTTTACTCGGGTAAATATCCTACCGTACGTTCACTGGAGAATTTAATCAGCGTTTGTAATTCTCTTTAAAAGGTTGTGATCCATAGGTCATTTGCATCTTTAACATGTTTCAAGCATCCATATTTATTTTTAAAACATGTGTAGAAGAAATCTCGTTCTTAAAAATTCCAAGCAATCAAGGGTTTAACTAGTGGAATTTCCCAAACTTGGATAACAAAACTTTTGTGGTCATTTTTGGTGTGTGAATAAAATTTCCTTACTAAAATCTATTATTGTTTTAATTTTTTTTCCCAGAAAAAAACTCTAAAATTTTCATTTCGTTGTGATCTATTTGCCTTTTTTGTTTACTGGGTGAAGGGAAAACGAAAACTCAAAGTTTTGATTTAACAAAAAGTATACATCCAAAATGGAAATGCACGATGCACAAATGTAGAGAGAGATAATTCCAAAGAGTGTCGGTATTTTTTAGGGATTGTAAACTCCTTTCAGTTTTTATATATCACGTTTTGGAATTGTCGGGAACAGGGGTAGGCGCGTGATTTTTAATTGAGTGTTGACTCCCAATCCATAAGTCGTTTCTTAAAAAAATATAGCTTGTTATGCATGATTAATCACTTTACAAATCATCAATGATTGAAAGGTTAGGTTTTTTGTAAATGGGCAAAATAATGGCTTGTTTGAGTCGGGTAAATATCCCACCGCACGTTCACAGGAGAATTTAATGAGTGTTTGTTATTCTATTTAAAAGGTTTGGATCCATAGGTCATTTGCATCTTTAACATGTTTCAAGCATGCATATCCATTTTTAAAACATGTGTAGAAGAAATCTCGTTCTGATAAAATTCCAAGCTATCAAGGGTTGAACTAGTGGAATTTCCCAAACTTTAATAACAAAACTTGTGTGTTCATTTGTGGTGTGTGAATAAAATTTCCTTACTTACATTTATTATTTTTTAAAATTTTTTCCAGGCGTAAACTCTAAATTTTGTATTTTGATGTGATATATTTACCTTTTTTTTTACAGGGTGAAGGGAGAGCGAAAAACTCAATGTTTTGATTTAAGAAAAAAGTTTAAATCTAAAATGGAAATGCACTATGCACAAATGTAGAGGGAGATAATTTCAAAGAGTGTCTGTAATTTTTAGGGATTGTAAACTCTTTTCAGTTTTTATATATCACGTTTTGCAATCGTCGGGAAGTGGGAAAGGCGGGGGATTTTTAACTGAGTGTTGAGTCTACATCCATAAGTCATTTCTTACAAATATATAGCCCGTTACGCATGATAAATGACTTTACAATCATATATGAATGTAAGGTCAGCATTTTGTGAATGGGCAAAATAATGGCTTGTTTGGCTCTGGTAAATATCCCATCGCATGTTCACTGGAGAATTTAGTTAGCGTTTGTTATTCTCTTTAAAAGGTTTGGATCCATAGGTCATTTGCATCTTCAACATGTTTCAAGAATGCATATCCATTTTTAAAACATGTGTAGAAGAAATCTCATTCTTATAAAATTCAAAGTTATCAAGGGTTGACCTAGTGGAATTTCCCAAACTAGGATAACAAAAAACTTTGTGTTCATTTGTGCTGTGTAAATAAAATTTTCGTACTTACATATGTTATTGTTTTAAATTTTTCCCATGCATAAACTTTAAAATTTTCATTTTGTTGTAATCTATTTGCCTATTTTGTTTACGGAGTGAAGGGAGTGCGAAAATTCACTGTTTTGATTTAAGAAAAAAGTATACATCTAAAATGGTAAAGCACAATGCACACATATAGAGAGAGATAATTCCAAAGGGTGTAGCTAATTTTTAGGGAAAGTAAAATCTTTTCAGTTTTTATATATCAGGTTTTGCAATTGTCTGGAAAAGGGGGAGGCGGGGGATTTTTAACTAAGTGTTGACTACAAATCCATAAGTCATTTCTTACAAAAAATATAGCCCGTTACGCATGATCAATCACTTTAAAATCATCTATGATTGTTAGTCAGGTTTTTGTGAATGGGCAAAATAATGGCTTGTTTGACTCGGGTAAATATCCCATCGCACGTTTACTAGAGAATTTAATGAGTGTTTGTTATTCTCTTTAAAAGGTTTGGATCCATAGGTCATTTGCATTTTCAACATGTTTCAAGCAACCATATCAATTTTTAAAACTTGTGTTGAATAAATCTCGTTCTTTTAAAAATCCAAGCAATCAAGGGTTGAACTAGTTGAATTTCCAAAACTTAGATAAAAAAACTTTTGGGTTCATTTGTGGTGTGTGGATAAAATTTCCTTACTTATATTTGTTGTTTTTTTAAATTTTTTTCTTGCATAAACTCTAAAATTTTCATTTTTTTATGATCTATTTGCCTTTTTCGTTTACGGGGTTAAGGGAGAGCGAAAACTCAAAGTTTTGATTTAATAAAAAAGTACACATTTAAGATGGAAATGCACAATGAAAAAATGTAGAGAGAGATAATTCCAAAGAGTGTGTAATTTTTTGGGATATTAAACTCTTTTCAGGTTTTAGATATCAGGCTTTGCAATCATCGGGAAAAAGGGGAGGCGGGGCATTTTTAACTGAGTGTTGACTCCCAATCCATAAGTCATTTCTTACAAAAATATAGCCCGTTACGCATGATAAATCACTTTAAAATCATCTATAATTGTTAGGTCGGCTTTTTGTCAATAGCAAAATAATGGCTTGTTTGACTCGGGTAAATATCCCACCGCACGTTCACTGGAGAATTTAATGAGCGCTTCTTATTCTCTTTGCAAGGTTTGGATCCATAGGTCATTTGCATCTTCAACATGTTTCAAGCATGCATATCCATTTTTAAAACATGTGTAGGAGAAATCTTGTTCTTATAAAATTTCAAGCTATCAAGGGTTGAACTAGTGGAATTTCCCAAACTAGGATAATAAAACTTTTGTGTTCATTTGTGGTGTGTGAATAAAATTTCCTTACTTACATTTTTTATTGTTTTAAATTTTATCCATGCATAAACTCTTAAATTTTCATTTTGTTGTGATCCAATTGCCTATTTTTTCTCGAGGTGAAGGGAGAGCCAAAACTCAAAGTTTTGATTTAAGAAAAAAGTATACATCTAAAATGGTAATGCTCAATGCCCAAATTTAGAGAGAGATAATTCAAAAGAGTGTCGGTAATTTTTAGGGATTGTAAACTCTTTTCATTTTTTATATATCATTTTTTCAATCGTCTAGAAAATGGAGAGGCGGGGGATTTTTAACTGTGTGTTGACTCCCAATCCATAAGTCATTTCTTAAAAAATATAGCCCATTACGCATGATAAAACAATTTACAATCATCTATGATTCCTAGGTCAGCTTTTTGTGAATGGCCAAAATAATGGCCTGTTTGACTCAGGTAAATATCCCACCGCACGTTCACTGGAGAATTTAATGAGCGTTTTTTATTCTCTTTAAAAGGTTTGGATCCATAGGTCATTCGCATCTTCAACATGTTTCAATCATGCATATCTATTTTTAAAACATGCGTAGAAGAAATCTCGTTCTTATAAAATTCCAAGCTATCAAGGGTTGAACTAGTGGAATTTTCCAAACTTAGATAACAAAACTTTTGTGTTCATTTGTGGTATGTGAATAAAATTTCCTTACTTACATTTGTTATTGTTTTAAATTTTTTTCCATGCATAAACTCAAAAAATTTCATTTTGTTGTGATCTATTTGCCTTTTTTGTTTTTGGGGTGAAGGGAGAGCGAAAACTCAAAGTTTTGTGTTAAGGAAAAAGTATGCATCTAAAATGGATATGCACAATGCACAAATGTAGAGAGATATAATTCCAAAGAGTGTCTGTAATTTTTAGGGATTGTAAACTCTTTTCAGTTTTTATATATCAGGTTTTGCAATTGTCGGGAAAAGGGTGAGGTGGGGGATTTTTAACTGAGCATTGACTCCCAATCCATAAGTCATTTCTTACAAAAAGATAGCCCGTTACGCATTATAAATCACTTTACAATCATCTATAATTGTTAGGTTAGTATTTTGTGAATGAGCAAACTAATGGCTTGTTTGACTCGGGTAAAATATCCAACCGCACGTTCACTGGAGAATTTAATGAGTGTTTGTTATTCTCTTGAAAAGGTTTTGATGCATAGGTCATCTGCATCTTTAACATGTTTCAAGCATGCATATCCATTTTTGAAACATGTGTAGAACAAATCTCGTTCTTATAAAATTCCAAGCTATCAAGGGTTGAACTAGTGGAATTTCCCAAACTTGGATAACAAAACTTTTGTGTTCGTTTGTGGTGTGTGAATTAAATTTCCTTACTTACATCTCTTATTTTTTTATTTTTTTCCTTGCATAAACTCTAAAATTTTCATTATGTTGTGATCTATTTGCCTTTTTTTGTTTACGGGGTGAAGGGAGAGCGAAAACTCAAAGTTTGGATTTAAGAAAAAAGTATATAACTAAAATGGAAATGCACAATGCAAAAATATAGAGAGATAATTCCAAAGTGTGTCTGTAATTTTTAGGGATTGTAAACTCTTTTCAGTTATTATATATCAGGTTTTGGAATCGTTGGGAAAAGGAGGAGGCGTGGGATTTTTTAACTGAGTATTGACTCATAATCCATAAGTCATTTCTTACGAAAATATAGCCCGTTATTCATGATAAATCACTTTACAATCATCCATTATTGTTAGGTCAGCTTTTAGTAAATGGGCAAAATAATGGCAGGTTTGACTCGAGTAAATATCGCACTGCACATTCACTGGAGAATTTAATGAGCGTTTGTTAATCTCTTTAAACTGTTTGGATCCATATGTCATTTGCATCTTTAACATGTTTCAAGCATGCATATCCATTTTTAAAACATGTGTAGAAGAAATCTCGTTCTTATTAAATTCCAAGCAATCAAGTTTTGAACTAGTGGAATTTCCCAAACTTGGATAACAAATTTTTGTGTTTGTTTGTGGTCTGTGAATAAAATTTACTTACTTACATTTGTTATTGTTTTAATTTTTTTTCATGCATAAACTCTAAAAGTTTCATTTTGTTGTGATGTATTTGGCTTTTTTGTTTACGGAGTGAAGTTAGAGCGAAAACTAAAAGTTTGATTTAAGAAAAAAGTATACATCTAAAATGGAAATGCACAACGCACAAATGTAGAGAGAGATAATTCAAACGAGTGTCTGTAATTTTTTGGGATTGTAAACTCTTTTCAGTTTTTATATATCAGGTTTTGTAATCGTCAGGAAAAGGGGTAGGCGGGGAATTTTTTAACTGAGTGTTGACTCCCAATCCATAAATCATTTCTTACAAAATATAGCCCGTTAAGTATGATAAATCACTTTACAATCATCCATGATTGTTTGGTCAGCTTTTTGTAAATGGGCAAAAGAAATGCTTGTTTGACTTAGGTAAATATCCCCCCGCATGTTCACAGGAGAATTTAATGCACGTTTGTTATTCTCTTTAAAAGATTTGGATCCTAAGGTCATTTGCATCTTTAACATGTTTCAAGCATGCATATCCTTTTTTAAAATATGCGTAAAAGAAATCTCGTTCTTATAAATTCCAAGCAATCAAGGGTTGAACTAGTGGAATTTCCCAAACTTGGATAACAAAACATTTGTGTTCGTTTGTGGTGTGTGAATAAAATTTCCTTAGTTAAATTTGTTATTTTTAAAATTTTTTCCATGCATACACTCTAAAATTTTAATTTTGTTGTGATCTATTTGCCTTTTTTTGTTTACGAGGTGAAGGGAGAGCGAAAGTTAAAAGTTTTGATTGAAGAAAAAAGCATACATCTAAGATGGAAATGCACAATGCACAAATGTAGAGAGAGATAATTCCAATGTGTGTCTGTAATTTTTAGGGATTGTAAACTCTTTTCAGTTTTTATATATCAGGTTTTGCAATCGTCGGGAAAAGGGGGAGGCAGGGGATTTTATAAGTGAGTGTTGACTCCCAATCCATAAGTCTTTTCTTACAAAAATATAGCCCGTTAAGTATGGTAAATCACTTTACAATCATCCATGTTTGTTAGGACAGCTTTTTGTAAATGGGCAAAATAATGGTTTGTTTGAGTCGGGTAAATATCCCCCCGCACGTTCAATGAAGAATTTAATGAGCATTTGTTATTCTCTTTAAAAGGTTTGCATCCATAGGTCATTTGCATCTATAACATGTTTCAAGCATGCATATCCATTTTTAAAACTTGTGTAGAAGAAATTGAGTTCTTATAAAATTCCAAGCTATCAAGGGATGAACTAGTGGAATTTCCCAAACTTGGTTAACAAAACTTTTGAGTTCTTTTGTGGTGTGTGAATAAAATTTCCTTACATACAATTGTTATTGTTTTAAATTTTTTCCATGCATAAACTCCAAAATTTTCATTTTCTTGTGATCTATTTGCATTTTTTGTTTACACGGTGAAGGGAGAGTGAAAACTCAAACTTTTGATTTAAGAAAAAAGTTTACATCTAAAATGGAAATGCACAATACACAAAAGTAGAGAAATATAATTCCAAAGAGTGTCTGTAATTTTTAGGGATTGAAAACTCTTTTCAGTTTTTATATATCAGGTTTTGCAATCGTCAGGAAAAGCGGGAGGCGAAGGATTTTTTAATTGAGTGTTGACTCCCAATCCATAAGTCATTTCTTACGAAAATATAGCCCATTATGCATGATAAATCACTTTACAATCATCCATGATTGTTAAGTCAGTTTTTTTTGTAAATGTGCAATACAATGGCTTGTTTGACGTAGGTAAACCCACCGAACATTCACTGGAGAATTTAATGAGCGTTTGTTATTCTCTTGAGAAGGTATGGATCCATAGGTCATTTGCATCTTTAACATGTGTAGATGAAATCTCGTTCTTGTAAAATACCAAGCAATCAAGGGTTGAACTAGTGGAATTTTCCAAATATAGATAACAAAACTTTTTGGTTCATTTGTGGTGTGTGAATAAAATTTCCTTACTTACATCTGTTAGTTTTTTAAATGTTATCCTTGCATAAACTCTAAAATTTTCATTTTGTTGTGATCTATTTGCCTTTTTTTGTTTACGGGGTGAAAGATGAGCGAAAAGTCAAAGTTTTGATTTAAGAAAAAAGTATACATCTAAAATAGAAATGCACAATGCACAAATGTAGAGAGATAATTCCAAAGAGTGTCTGTAATTTATAGGGATTGAAAACAATTTTCAGTTTTTATAAATCAGGTTTTGCAATCGTTGGGGAAAGGGGGAGGCGGGGGATTTTTTAATTGAGTGTTGACTCACAATCCATTAGTCATTTCTTACAAAAATATAGCCTGTTATGCATGATAAATCACTTTATGATCATCCATTATTGTTAGGTCAGCTTTTAGTAAATGGAAAAAATAATGGCTTGTTTTACTCGGGTAAATATCCCATCGCACGTTCACTGGAGAATTTAATGACCGTTATTTATTCTCTTTAAAATGTTTGGATCCATACGTCATTTGCATCTTTAACATATTTCAAGCATGCATATCCATTTTTAAAACATGTGTAGAAGAAATCTCGTTGATATAAAATTCCAAGCAATCAAGTTTTGAACTAGTGGAATTTCCCAAACTTGGTTAACAAAACTTTTGTGTTCGTTTGTGGTGGGTGAATAAAATTTCCTTACTTACATTTTTTTATTGTTTTAAATTTTTTCGATGCATAAACTCTAAAATTTTCATTTTGTTGTGACTATTTGCCTTTTTTGTTTATGGGGTGAAGGGAGAGCAAAAACTCAAATTTTTTATTTAAATAAAAAAGTATACATCTAAAATGGAAATGCACAATGCACATATGTAGGGAGAGATAATTCCAAAGAGTGTCTGTAATTTTTAGGGATTGTAAACTTTTTTCAGTTTTTATATATCAGGTTTTGCAATCGTCCGGAAAAGGAGAAGGCGGGGGATTTTTTAATTGAGTGTTGACTCCCAATCCATAAGTCATTTCTTACGAAAATATAGCCCATTATGCATGATAAATCACTTTACAATCATCCATGATTGTTAAGTCAGTTTTTTTTGTAAATGTGCAATACAATGGCTTGTTTGACGTAGGTAAATATCCCACCGAACATTCACTGGAGAATTTAATGAGCGTTTGTTATTCTCTTGAGAAGGTATAGATCCATAGGTCATTTGCATCTTTAACATGTTTCAAGCATGCATATCCATTTTTAAAACATGTGTCGAAGAAATCTCGTTCTTATAAAATTCCAAGCAATCAAGGGTTGAACAAGTGGAATTTCCCAAACTTGGATAACAAAACTTTTGTGTTCATTTGTGGCCTGTGAATAAAATTTTCTTACTTACATTTTTTATTGTTTTAAATTTGTTGCATGTATAAACTCTAAAATTTTCTTTTTGTCGTGATCTATTTACCTTTTTTGTTTACAAAGTGAAGGGAGAGTGAAAACTCAAATTTTTATTGTGATCTATTTGCCTTTTTTTGTTTACGGGGAGAAGGGAGAGCGAAAACTCAAAGTTTTGATTTAAGAAAAAAGTTTACATCTAAAATGGAAATGCACAATGCACAAATGTAGATAGAGATAATTCGAAAGAGTGTCTGTAATTTTTAGAGATTGTGAGCTCTTTTAGGTTTTTAAATATCAGGTTTTGCAATCGTCGGGAAAAGTGGGAAGCGGGGGATTTTATAACCGAGTGTTGACTCCCAATCCATGAGTAATTTCTTAAAAAAATATGACCCGTTACCCATGAAAATCACTTTACAATCATCCATGATTGTTACGTCAGCTTTTTGTAAACGGGCAAAATAATGGCTTGTTTGACTCGGGTAAAAATCCCACCGCACGTTCACTGAAAAATTTCATGAGCGTTTGTTATTCTCTTTAAAAGGTTTTGATCCATAGGAAATTTGTATCTTTAACATGTTTCAAGCATGCATATCCATTTTTAAAACATGTGTAGAAGAAATCTCGTTCTTATAAAAAAAATTCCATGCATAAACTCTAAAATTTTCATTTGTAGTGATCTATTTGCCCTTTCTGTTTACGGGGTGAATGGAGAGTAAAAACTCAAAGTTTTGATTTAAGAAAAAAGTATACATCTAAAATGGAAATGCACAGTGCACAACTGTAGAGAGAGATAATCCCAAAGAGTGTCTGTAAATATTAATTATTGTAAACTCTTTTTAGTTTTTATATATCAGGTTTTGCAATTGTTGGGAAAAGGGGGAGGCGGGGGATTTTTAACTGAGTGTTGACTCCCAATCCATAAGTTAATTCTTAAAAAAAATAGCCCGTTACACATGGCAAATCACTTTACAATCATCCATGATTGTTAGATCAGCTTTTTGTAAATGGGCAAAATAATGGCTTGTTTGACTCAAGTAAATATCCCACTGCACGTTCACTGGAGAATTTAATGAGCGTTTGTTATTCTCTTAAAAAGGTTTGGATCCATAGGTCATTTGCATCTTTAACATGTTTCATTTTGTAGTGATCTGTTTGCCTTTTTTGTTTACTGGGTGAAGGGAGAGCGAAAACTCAAAGTTTAGATTTTAGAAAAAAGTATACATCTAAAATTGAAATGCAAAATGCACAAATGTAGAGAGAGATAATTCCAAAGAGTGTCTGTAATTTTTTTGGATTGTAAACTCTTTTTAGTTATTATATATCAGGGTTGGCAATCGTCGGGAAAAAGGGGGAGGCGGGTGGATTTTTAACTGAGTGTTGACTCCCAATCCATAAGTCATTTCTTCCAAAAATTTAGCCCGTTACGCACGATAAATCACTTAACAATCACAGGAGAATTTAATAAGTGTTTTTTTTTCTCTTTAAAAGGTTTGGATCCAAAGGTTATTTGCGTCTTTAACATGTTTCAAGCAAGCATATCCATTTTTAAAACATGTGTAGAAGAAATATCGTTCTTATAAAATTTCAAGCTATCAAGGTTTGAACTAGTGGAATTTCCCAAACATGGATAACAAAACTTTTGTGTCCGTTTGTGGTGTGTGAATAAAATTTCCTTGCTAACATTTGTTATTGTTTTAAATTTTTTCCATGCATAAACTCTAAAAGTTTCATTTTGTTGTGATTTATTTGCCTTTATTTCTTACGGGGTGGAGGGAGAGCGAAAACTCAATGTTTTGATTAAAGAAAAAAGTATACATGTAAAATGGAAATGCACCATCCACAAATGTAGATAGAGATAATTCCAAAGAGTGTCTATAATTTTTAGAGGTTGTAAACTCTTTTCAATTTTTATATGTCAGGTTTTGCAATCGTCGAGAGGCGGGGGATTTTTAATTAAGTGTTGACTCCCAATCCATAAGTCATTTCTTACAAAAATATTGCCTGCTCCGCATGATAAATCACTTTACAATCATCCATGATTGTTAGGTCATCTTTTTGTAAATGGGCAAAATAATGGCTTGTTTGACTCGGGTAAATATCCCCCCACACGTTCACTGGAGAATTTAATGAGCGTTTGTTCTTCTCTATAAAAGGTTTGGATCCATAGGACATTTGCATCTTTAAAATTTTTTAAGCATGCATTTCCATTTTTAAAACAGGTGTGGAAGAAATCTCGCTGTTATAAAATTCCAAGCTAGTTAGGTTTGAACTACTAGAATTTCCCAAACTTGGATAACAAAACTTTTGTGTTCATTTGTGGTGTGTAAAAATAATTTCCTTACTTACATTTGTTATTTTTTTACATTTTTTCAATGCATAAACTATAAAATTTTCATTTTGTTGTGATTTATTTGCCGTTTTTGCTTACAGGGTGAAGGGAGAGCGAAAACTCAAAGTTTTGATTTAATAAAAAAGGTTACATCTAAAATGGAAATGCACAAAGCATAAATGTTGAGAGAGATAATTCCAAAGAGTGTCTGTAATTTTTAGGGATTGTAAACTCTTTTCAGTTTTTATATATAGGGTTTTACAACCGTTGGGAAAAGGGGGAGGCGGGGGACTTTTAACTGAGTTTTGACTCCCAGTCCATAAGTCTTTTCTTACAAAAATATTGCCCGTTACAGATGATAAATCACTTTAAAATCATCCAAGATTGTTAGGCCAGCTTTTTGTAAATAGGCACAATAATGGGTTGTTTGGCTCGGGTAAATATCCTACCTCACGTTCACTGGAGAATTTGATGAGCATTTATTATTCTATTTAAATGGTTTGGATCCCTGGGTTATTTGCATCTTTAACATGTTTCAAGCATGCATATCCATTTTTAAAACATGTGTAGAAGAAATCTCGTTCTTATAAAATTCCAAGCTATCAAGGGTTGAACTATTGGAATTTCCCAAACTTGGATAATTAAACTTTTGTGTTCATTTGTGGTGTGTGAATAAAATTTCCTTACTTACATTTGTTATTGTTTTAAATTTTTTCCATGCATAAACTCTAAAATTTTCATTTGGTTGTGATCTATTTGCATTTTTTTTACGGTGTGAAGTGAGAGCGAAAAACTCAAAGTTTTGATTTAAGAAAAAAGTATACATCTTAAATCGAATTGCACCATGCACAAATGTAGAGAGAGATAATTCCAAAGAGTGTGTATAATTTTTTTGGGATTATAAACTCTTTTCTATTTTTATATATCTGGTTTTGCAATCGTAAGGAAAAGGGGTAGGCGGGGGATTTTTAACTGAGCGTTGTCTCCCAATCCCTAAGTCATTTTTTATAAAAATTTAGCCTGTTACGCATGATTAATCACTTTACGATCATCCATGATTGTTAGTTCAGGTTTTTGTAAATGCGCAAAATAATGGTTTGTTTGACTCGGGTAAATATCCCACCGCACGTTGACTAGAAAATTTAAAGAGTGTTTGTTATTCTCTTTAAAAGGTTTGGATCCATAGGTCATTTAAATCTTTAACATGTTTCAAGCATGCATATCCATTTTTAAAACATGTAGAAGAAATTTTGATCTTATAAATTCCAAGCTATCAAGGGTTGAACTAGTGCAATTTCCCAAACATCGATAAAAAAACTTTTGTGTTCATTTGTAGTGTGTGAATAAAATTTCCTTACTTATATATGTTATTGTTTTAAATTTTTTCCATGCATAAACTCTAAAATTTTCATTTTGTTGTGATCTATTTGCCTTTTTTGCTTACGGGGTGAAGGGAGAGCAAAAACTCAAAGTATTGATTTAAGAAAAAAGTATACATCTAAAATGAAAATGCACAATGCACAAATGTAGACAGAGATAATTCCAAAGAGTGTCTGTAATTTTTAGGGATTGCAAACTCTTTTCAGTTTTTATATATCAAGTTTTGCCATCATCGATAAAAGGGGGAGGTGGGGGATTTTTAAATGAGTGTTGACTCCCAATCCATAAGTCGTTTCTTACAAAAATATAGCCCGTTACACATGATAAATCACTTTACAATCATCCATGATTGTTAGGTCAGCTTTTTTTTAAATGGGCAAAATAATGGCTCTTTTGACTTGGGTAAATATCCCACCGCACGTTCATTGGTGAATTTAATGAGCGTTTGTTATTCTCTATAAAAGGTTTGGATCCATAGGTCATTTTCATCTTCAACATGTTTCAAGCATGCATATCCATTTTTAAAACATGTGTAGAAGAAATCTCGTTCTTATAAAATTCCGAGCTATCAAGGGTTGAACTAGTGGAATTTCCCAAAATTGGGTAACAAATTTTTGTGTTCGTTTGTGGTATGCGAATTCAATTTCCTTACTTACATTTGTTATTGTTTTAAATTTTTTCCATGCATAAACTATAAAATTTTCATTTTGTTGTGATCTATTTGCCTTTTTTGTTTACGGAGAGGGAAAATTCAAAGTTTTGATTTAAGTAAAAAAGTATACATCTAAAATGGAAATGCACAATACAAAAATTTAGAGAGAGATAATTCCAAACAATGCCTGTAATTTTTTGGGATTGTAAACTCTTTTCAGTTTTTATATATCAGGTTTTGCAATCGTTGAGAAAAGGGGGAGGCAGGGGATTTTTAACTGAGTCTTGACTCCCAATCCATAAGTCATTTCTTACAAAAATATAGCCTCTTACGCATGATCAATAACTTTACAATCATCCATGATTGTTACGTAAGATTTTTGTAAATGGGCATAATAATGGCTTCTTTGACTCGGGTAAATATCCCACCGCATGTTCACTAGAGAATTAATGAGCGTTTGTTATTCTCTTTAAAAGGTTTGGATCCATAGGTCATTTGCATCTTTAACATGTTTTAAGCATGCATATCCATTTTTAAAAAATGTGTAGAATAAATCTCGTACTTATAAAATTCCACGCCATCAAGGGTTGAACTATTGGAATTTCCCAAACTTGTATAACAAAGCTTTTGTGTTCATTTGTGGTGTGTGAATAAAATTTCCTTACTTACATTTGTTATTGTTTTAGATTTTTTCCATGCATGAACTCTAAAATTTTTATTTTGTTGTCATCTATTTGCCTTTTTTGTTTACAGGGGTGTAGGGAGAGCGAAAATTCAAAGTTTTCATTTAAGAAAAAAAGTATACATCTAAAATGGAAATGCAAAATGCACAAATGTATAGAGAGTTAATTCAAAAGAGTGTCTGTAATTTTTAGGGATTGTAAACTCTTTTCAGTTTTTATATATCAGGTTTTGCAATCGACGGGAAAAGGGGGAGGCAGGGGATTTTTAACTGAGTGTTGACTCCCAATCCTTAAGTAATTTCTTACAAAAATATTGCCCGTTACGCATGATAAATCACTTTACAATCAACCATGATTGTTAGGTCATCTTTTTTGGAATGGACAAAATAATGGCTTGTTTGACTCGGTAAAATATCCCACCGCACGTTCACTGGAGAATTTAATGAGCGTTTGTTATTATCTTTAATAGGTTTTGATCAATAGGTCATTTGCATCCTTAACATGTTTCAAGCTTGCAGATCCATTTTTAAAACATGTGTAGAAGAAATCTCGTTCTTATTAAATTTCAAGCTATCAAGGGTTGAACATGTGGAATTCACCAAACTTGGATAACAAAGCTTTTGTGTTCGTTTGTTGTTGTGAATAAAATTTCCTTACATACATTTGTTAATATTTTAGATTTTTTCCATGCATAAACTCTAAAAATTTTATTTTGTTGTGATCTATTTGCCTTGTTTATTTATTGGATGAAGGGAGAGCGAAAAACTCAAAGTTTTGATGTAAGAAAATTGTATACATAAAAAATGGAAATGCACCAAGCACAAATGTAGAGAGAGACAATTCCAAAGAGTGTTTGTAAATTTTAGGGATTGTAAACTCTTTTCAGTTTTTATATATCAGGCTTTGCAATCATTGGGTAAAGAGGAAAGCAGAGGGATTTTGAACTGAGTGTTGACTCCCAATCCATAAGTCATTTATTACAAAAATATAGTCATTACGCATGATAAATCATTTTACAATCATCCATGATTGTTAGGTTAGCTTTTTGTTAATGGGCAAAATAATGACTTGTTTGACTCGGGTAAATATCCCACCGTACGTTCACTGGAGAATTTAATGAGCATTTGTTATCCTCTTTAAAAGGTTTGGATCCATAGGTTATTTGCATCTTTAACATGTTTCAAGCATGAATATCCATTTTTAAAACATGTGTAGAAGAAATCTGTTACTTCTAAAATTCCAAGCTATCAAGGGTTGAACTAGTGGAATTGCCAATACTTTGATAACAAAACTTTTGTTTTCATTTGTGGTGTGTGAATAAAATTTCCTTACTTAAATTTGTTATTGTTTTAAATTTTTTCCATCCATAAACTCTAAAATTTTCTTTTTGCAGTGATCTATTTGCCTTTTTTGTTCACGGGGTGAAGGGAGAGCGAAAAAATCAAAGTTTTGATTTAAGAAAAAAGTATACATCTAAAATGGAAATGCACAATAGACAAATGTAGAGAGAGATAAATCCAAAGAGTGTCTGTAATTTTTAGGGATTGTAAACTCTTGTCAGTTTTTATGTATCAGTTTTTGCAATCGTCAGGAAAAGAGGGAGGCTGGCAATTTTTAACTGAGTGTTGACTCCCAATCCATAAGTCATTTCTTACAAAAATATACCCCCTTACGCATGATCAATCACTTTACAATCATCCATGATTGTTAGGTTAGCTTTTTGTAAATTGGCAAATAAATGGCTTGTTAGACTCGGGTCAGTATCCCACCACACGTTCATCGGAGAATTTAATGAGCGTTTGCTATTCTCATTAAAAGGTTTGGATCCATAGGTCATTTGCATCTTTAACATGTTTCAAGCATGCATATCCATTTTTAAAACATGTGTAGAAGAAATCTCGTTCTTATAAAATTCCAAGCTATCAAGGGTTGAACTAGTGGAATTTCCCAAACATGGACAACAAAACTTTTGAGTTACTTTGTGGTGTGTGAATAAAATTTCCTTACTTAAATTTGTTATTTTATTAAATTTTTTCCATGCATACACCATTAAATTTTCATTTTGTTGTGACCTATTTCCCTTTTATTGTTTACGGGGTGAAGGGAGAGTGAAAACTCAAAGTTGTATTTAAGAAAAAAATATACATCTAAAATGAAAATTCACAATGCACAAATGTAGAGAGAGATAATTCAAAAGAGTGTGTGTATTTTTTAGAGATTATAAACTCCTTTTAGTTTTTATATATCACGTTTTGCAATCGTCGGGAAAAGGGGGAGGTGGGGGATTTTTAACTGAGTGTTGGTTTAGGGTTGTCATTTGTTACAAAAATATAGCCCGTTATGCATGATAAATAACTTTACAATCATCCATGATTGTTAGGTCATCTTTTTGTCAATGGGCAAAATAATGGCTTATTTGACTCAGTTAAATTTCCCACCGCACGTTCACTGGAGAATTTAATGAGCGTTTGTTATTCTCTTTAAAAGGTTTGGATCCATAGGACATTTGCATATTTAACATGTTTATGGTTACATATCCATTTTTAAAACATGTGTAGTAGAAATCTCGTTCTTATAAAATTCCAAAGTATGAAGGGGGAACTACTGGAATGTACCAAACTTGGATAACAAAGCTTTTACGTTCATTTGAGGTGTGTGAATAAAATTTCCTTACTTACATTTGTTTTAAATTTTTTCAATGCATAAACTCTAAAATTTTAATTTTGTTGTGATCTATTTGCCTTTTTTGTTTATGGGGTGAAGGGAGATCGAAAAACTCAAAGTTTTGATTTAAGAAAATAGTATACATCTAAAATGGAAATGCAAAATGCAAAAATGTAGAGAGAGATAATTCCAAAGAGTGTCTGTTAATTTTAGGGATTGTAAACTCTTTTCAGTTTTTATATATTAGGTTTTGAAATCGTTGGGAAAAGGGGGAAGGTAGGGATTTTTAACTGAGTGTTGACTCCCAATCCATAAGTCATTTCTTAAAAAAATATAGCCCATTACGCATGCTAAATCACTTTACAATCATCCATGATTGTTAGGTTAGCTTTTTGTAAATGGGCAAAATTATGGTTTGTTTGACTTGGGTAAATATCCCACCACACGTTCACTGGAGAATTTAATGAGCGTTTGTTATTCTCTTTAAAAGGTTTGGATCCATAAGTCATTTTCATCTTTAACATTTTTAAAGCATGCATATCCATTTTTAAAACATGTGTAGAAGAAAACTCGTTCTTCTAAAATTCCAAACTATCAAGGGTTGAACTAGTGGAATTACCCAAACTTTGATAACAAAACTATTGTGTTCATTTGTGGTGTGTGAATAAAATTTCCTGAATTACTTTTTTTATTTCTTTAAATTTTTTCCAAGCATAAACTCTAAAATTTTCATTTTGTAGTGATCTATTGGCCTTTTTTGTTTACGGGGTGAAGGGAGAGCGAAAAAATCAAATTTTTGATTTAAGAAAAAAGTATACATGTAAAATGGAAATGAACAATGCACAAATGTAGAGAGAGATAATTCCATAGAGTGTCTGTAATTTTTAGGGATTGTAAACTCTTTTCAATTTTTATATATCAGGTTGTGCAATCGTCAGGAAAAGGGGGAGGCTAGCGATTTTTAAATGAGTATTGACTCCCAATCCATAAGTCATTTCTTAAAAAAATATAGCCCATTGCTCATGCTAAATAACTTTACAATCGTCCATGATTGTTAGGTCAGCTTTTTGTAAATCGGAAAATAAATGGCTTGTTACACTCGGGTAAATCTCCCACCGTACTTTCACTGGAGAATTTAATGAGCATTTGTTATTCTCTTTAAAATTTTTGTATCCATAGGTCATTTGCATCTTTAACTTGTTTCAAGCATGCATATCCATTTTTAAAACATGTGTAGAAGAAATTTTGTTCTTATAAAATTCGAAGCTATCAAGGGTTGAACTAGTGGAATTTCCCAAACATGGATAACAAAATTTTTTTGTTCATTTGTAGTGTGTGAATAAAATTTCCTTTCTTACATTTGTTATAGTTTTAAATTTTTTCCATGCATAAACTCCAAATATTTCATTTTTGTTGTGATTTATTTGCCTTTTTTGTTTACGGGGTGAAGGGAGAGCGAAAAACTCAAAGTTTTGATTTAAGAAAAAAGTATACAACTGAAATGGAAATGCACAATGCACATATGTAAAGAGAGATAACTCCAAAGAGTGTGATTAATTTTTAGGGATTGAAACTCATTTCATTTTTTATATATCAGGTTTTGCACACGTCGAGAAAAGGGGGAGGCGGGGGATTTTTAACTGAGTGTTGACTCCCAATTCATAAATCATTTCTTACAAAAATATAGCCAGTTACACATGATAAATCACTTTACAATCATCCATGATTGTTAGGTCAGCTTTTTGTAAATGGGCAAAATAATGGCTTGTTTGACTCGGGTAAATATCCCACCGCACGTTCACTGTAGAATTTAATAAGCGTTTGTGATTCTCTTTAAATGGTTTGGATCCATTGGTCATTTGCATCTTTAAAATATTTCAAGCATGCATATCCATTTTTAAAACATGTGTAGAAGAAATCCCGTTCTTATAAAATTCAAAGGTATCTAGGGTTGAACTAGTGGAATTTCCCAAACTTGGATAAGAAAAATTTTGATGGTCGTTTTTGGTGTGTTAAAAAAATTTCGTTACTTACATTTGTTAATGTTTTAAAATTTTTCCATGCATAAACTCTATCATTTTCATTTTTTTGTGATCTATTTACCTTTTTTGTTTATGGGGTGAAGGGAGAGCGAAAACTCGAAGTTTTGATTTAAGAAAAAGTATACATCTAAAATGGAAATGCACAATGCAAAAATGTAGAGAGAGATTATTCCAAAGATTGTCTATAATTTTTAGGGGTAGTAAACTCTTTTTCAGTTTTTATATATCAGGTTTTGCAATCGTCGGGAAAAGGAGGAGGCCGGGGATTTTTAACTAAATCCAATCCTTAAGTAATTTATTAAAAAAATATAGCCCATTATGCATGATAAATCACTTTACAATCAACCATGATTGTTAGGACAGCTTTTTGAAAAATGGGCAAAATAATGGCTTGTTTGATTCGGGTAAATATCCCACCGCACGTTCACTGGAGAATTTAATGAGTGTTTGTTATTCTCTTTAAAAGGTTTGGATCCATAGGTCATTTGCATATTTAAAATGTTTCAAGCATGCATATCCATTTTTAAAACATGTCAAGAAGAAATCTCGTTCTTATAAAATTCCAAGCTATCAAGGGTTGAACTAGTGGAATTTCCCAAACTTGGATAAGAAAACTTTTATGTTCGTTTGTGGCATGCGAATACAATTTCCTTACTTACATTTGTTATTGTTTTAAATTTTTTCCATGCATAAACTTTAAAATTTTCATTTTGTTGTAATCTTTTTACCTTTTTTGTTTACGAGGGGTGAAGGGAGAGCGAAAACTCAAAGTTTTGATTTAAGAAAAAATTATACATCTAAAATTGAAAATCAAATGCACAAATGTAGAGAGTGATAATATGAAAGAGTGTCTGTAATTTTTAGGGATTTTAAAATCTTTTTAGTTTTTATATATCAGGTTTGGGAATTGTCGGGAAAAGGTGGAAGCAGGGAATTTTTAACTAAGTCCAATCCATAAGTCATTTCTTTAAAAAATATAGCCCGTTACGCATGATAAATCACTTCACAATCATCCATGATTGTTGGGTCTGTTTTTTCTAAATGGGGAAAATAATGGCTTGTTTGACTCGGGTAAATATCCCATCGCACGTTCACTGGAGAATTTAATGAGCATTTGTTATTCTCTTTAAAAGGTTTGGATCCATGTTTCAAGCATGTATATCCATTTTTAAAACATGTGTAGAAGAAATCTCGTTCTTATAAAATTCCCTGCTATCAAGGGTTGAACTAGTGGAATTTCCCAAACTTGGATAACAAAACTTTTGTGTTTGTTTGTGGTGTGTGAATAAAATTTCCTTATTACATTCGTTATATTTTTAAATTTTTTCCATGCAGAAACTCTAAAATTTTTATTTTGTTGTGAGCTATTTACCTTTTTTGTTTACAGGGTGAAGGGAGAGCAAAAACTCAAAGTTTTGATTTTAGAAAAAAGTATACATCTAAAATGGAAATGCACAATACACAAATGTAGAGAGAGATAATTCCAAAGAGTGTCTATAATTTTTAGGGATTGTAAACTCTTTTCAGTTTTTATATATCATGTTTTGCAATCGTAAGGAAAAGAGGATGCGGGGGATTTTTAACTGAGTCCAATCCATTATTCATTTCTGTAAAAAATATAGCCTGTTACGCATGATAAATCACTTTACAATCATCCTTGATTGTTAGGTCAGCTTTTTGTAAATGGGCAAAATAATGGCTTGTTTGACTCGGGTAAATATCCCACCGCACGTTCACTGGAGGAATTTAATGAGCGTTTGTTATTTTATTTAAAAGGTTTGGATCCAAAGGTCACTTGCATCTTTAACAAGTTTCAAGCATGCATTTCCATTTTTAAAACGTGTAGAAAAAATGTCGTTCTTATAAAATTCCAAGCTATTAAGAGTTGAACTAGGAAAATTTCCCAAACTTGGATAACAAAACTTTTTTGTTCATTGGTGGTGTGTGAATAAAATTTCCTTACTTACATTTGTTATTGTTTTAAATTTTTTCCATGCATAAACTCTAAAATTTTCATTATGTTGTGATCTATTTGCCTTTTTTGTTTACGGGGAGAAGCAAGAGCGAAAACTCAAAGTTTTGATTTAAGAAAAAAGTATACATCTAAAATGTAAATGCACAATGCACAAACGTAGAGAGAGATAATTCCAAAGAGTGTCTGTAATTTTTTGTGATTTTAAACTCTTTTCAGTTTTTATATATCAGGTTTTACAATCGTCGGGAAAAGGGGGAGGCGGGGGATTTTTAACTGAGTCCAATCCATAAGTCATTTCTTAAAAAAATATAGCCTGTTACACATGATAAATCACTATAAAATCATCCGTAATTTTTAGGTCAGCTTTTTGTAAATGGGCAAAATAATTGCTTGTTTGACTCGAGTAAATATCCTACCGCAAGTTCGCTGGAGAATTTAATGAGCGTTTTTTATTCTTTTTAAAAGGTTTGGATCCCTTGGTCATTTACATCTTAAACATGTTTCAAGCATGCATATCCATTGTTAAAACATGTTTAGAAGAAATCTCGTTCTTATAAAATTCTATGCTATCATGGGTTAAACTAGTGGAATTTTCCAAACTTGGATAACAAAAATTTTGTGTTCGTTTGTGAATAAAATTTCCTTACTTACATTTATTATTGTTTTAAATTTTTTCCTTCCATAAACACTAAAATTTTCATTTTGTTGTGATCAATTTGCCTTTTTTGTTTACGGGATGAAGGATGAGGGAAAAACTCAAAGTTTTGATTGAACTAAAGAGAATACATCTAAAATGGAAAATGCACAATGCACAAATGTGGAGAGAGATATTTCCAAAGAGTGTTTGTAAATTTTTTGGATTGTAAACTCTTTTCAGTTTTTATATAACAGGTTTTGCAATCGTCGGGAAAAGGGGAGGCGGGGGATTTTTAACTGAGTCCAATCCATAAGTCATTTCTTACAAAAATATAGCCCATCACACAGTATTAAATCACTTTACATTCATCCATGATTGTTTGGTCAGCTTTTTGTAAATGGGAAAAATAATGGCTTGTTTGACTTGGGTAAATATCCTACCGCAGGTTCACTGGAGAATTTAATGAGCGTTTGTTAATCTCTTTCAATGGTTTGGATCCATAGGTCATTTGCATCTTTAACTTCTTTCAAGCATGCATATGTATTTTTAAAACATGTGTAGAAGAAATCTCGTTCATATAAAATTCCAAGCTATCAAGGGTTGAACTAGTGGAATTTCTCAGACTTGGATAACAAAACTTTTGCGTTCATTTGTGGTGTGTGAATAAAATTTCCTTACTTACATTTGTTATTCTATTAATGTATTTCCATGCATAAACTCTAAAATTTGCATTGTTTGTGATCTATTTGCCTTTTTTGTTTAATGGGGTAATAGAGAGCGAAGAACTCAAAGTTTTGATTTAAGAAAAAAATATACATCTAAAATGGAAAATGCATAATGCACAAATGTAGAGAGAGATAATTCCAACGAGTATCTGTAATTTCTAGGGATTTTAAACTCTTTTCAGTTTTTATATATAAGGTTTTGCAATCGCTTGAAAAAGAGGGAGGCGGGGGATTTTTAACTGAGTGTTGACACCCAATCCGAAAGTCATTTCTTACAAAAATATAGCTCGTTACTCATGATAAATCACTTTACAATCATCCATGATTGTTCGGTCAACTTTTTGTTAATGAGGAAAATAATGGCTTGTTTGACTCGGGTAAATATCCCACCGCACGTTCACTGGAGAATTTAATGAGCATTTTTTATTCTCTTTTAAAAGGTTTGGATCCATGTTTCAAGCATGTATATCCATTTTTAAAACATGTGTAGAAGAAATCTCGTTCTTATAAAATTCCCTGCTATCAAGGGTTGAACTAGTGGAATTTCGCAAACTTGGATAATAAAACTTTTGTGTTCGTTTGTGGTGTGTGAAAAAAATTTCCTTATTACATTCGTTATTGTTTTAAATTTTTTCCATGCAGAAACTCTAAAATTTTCATTTTGTTGTGTGCTATTTACCTTTTTTTGTTTACGGGGAGAAGGGAGAGCAAAAACTCAAAGTTTTGATTTAAGAAAAAAGTATACATCTAAAATGGAAATGCACAATACACAAATGTAGAGAGAGATAATTCCAAAGAGTGTCTGTAATTTGTAGGGATTGTAAACTCTTTTCAATTTTTATATATCATGTTTTGCAATCGTCAGGAAAAGAGGAGGCAGGGGATTTTTAACTGAGTCCAATCCATTCTTCATTTCTGTCAAAAATATAGCCTGTTACGCATGATAAATCACTTTACAATCATCCTTGATTGTTAGGTCAGCTTTTTGTAAATGGGCAAAATAATGGCTTGTTTGACTCAGGTAAATATCCCACCGCACGTTCACTGGAGGAATTTAATGAACGTTTGTTATTTTCTTTAAAAGGTTTGGATCCAAAGGTCATTTGCATCTTTAACATGTTTCAAGCATGCATTTCCATTATTAAAACATGTGTAGAAAAAATGTTGTTCTTATAAAATTCCAAGCTATCAAGAGTTGAACAAGTAAAATTTCCCAAACTTGGATAACAAAACTTTTTTGTTCGTCTGTGGTGTGTGAATAAAATTGCCTTACTTACATTTGTTATTGTTTTAAATTTTTTCCATACATAAACTCTAAAATTTTCATTTTGTTGCGATCTATTTGCCTTTTTTGTTTACGGGGAGAAGCTAGAGCAAAAACTCAAAGTTTTGATTTAAAAAAAAAAGTATACATCTAAAATGGAAATTCACAATGCACAAACGTAGAGAGAGATATTTCCAAAGAGTGTCTGTAATTTTTTGGGATTTTAAACTTTTTTCAATTTTTATATATCAGGTTTTACAATCGTCGGGAAAAGGGGGAGGCGGGGGATTTTTAACTGAGTCCAATCCATAAGTCATTTCTTACAAAAATATAGCCTGTTACACATGATAAATCACTATAAAATCATCCATAATTGTTAGGTCAGCTTTTTGAAAATGGGAAAAATAATTGCTTGTTTGACTCGGGTAAATATCCCACCGCAAGTTCGCTGGAGAATTTAATGAGCGTTTTTTATTCTCTTTAAAAGGTTTGGATCCCTAGGTCATTTACATCTTTAACATGTTTCAAGCATGAATATCCATTTTTAAAACATGTTTAGAAGAAATCTCATTCTTATAAAATTCAATGCTATCATGGGTTAAACTAGTGGAATTTTCCAAACTTGGATAACAAAAATTTTGTGTTCGTTTGTGGTGTGTGAATAAAATTTCCTTACTTACATTCGTTATTGTTTTAAATTTTTTCCTTCCATAAACACTAAAATTTTCATTTTGTTGTGATCAATTTGCCTTTTTTGTTTACGGGGTGAAGGGTGAGCGAAAAACTCAAAGTTTTGATTGAAGTAAAAAGAATACATCTAAAATGGAAAATGCACAATGCACAAATGTGGAGAGAGATATTTCCAAAGAGTGTTTGTAATTTTTTGGGATTGTAAACTCTTTTCAGCTTTTATATATCAGGTTTTGCAATCGTCGGGAAAAGGGGAGGCGGGGGATTTTTAACTGAGTCCAATCCATAAGTCATTTCTTACAAAAATATAGCCCGTCACACAGTATTAAATCACTTTACAATCATCCATGATTGTTTGGTCAGCTTTATGTAAATGGGAAAAATAATGGCTTGTTTGACTCGGGTAAATATCCTACCGCAGGTTCACTTGAGAATTTAATGAGCGTTTGTTAATCTCTTTAAATGGTTTGGATCCATAGGTCATTTGAATCTTTAACTTGTTTCAAGCATACATATGCATTTTTAAAACATGTGTAGAAGAAATCTTATTCTTATAAAATTCCAAGCTATCAAGGGTTGAACTAGTGGAATTTCCCAAACTAGGATAACAAAACATTTGTGATCACTTGTGGTGTGTGAATAAAATTTCCTTACTTACATTTATTATTTTTTTAAATATTTTCCACGCGTAAACTCTAAAATTTTCATTTTCTTGTTTTCTATTTGTCTTTTTCTCTTCCAGGGTGAAGGGAGAGCGAAAAACTCAAAGTTTAAATTTAAGAAAAAAATATACTTCTAAAATTTAAATGCGCAATGCAGAAATGTAGAGAGAGATAATTCCAAAGAGTGTTTGTAATTTTTAGGGATTGTAAACTCTTTTTAGTTTTTGTATATCAAGTTTTGCAATTGTCAGGAAAAAGGGGAGACGAGGGATTTTTAACTGAGTGTTGACTCCCAATCCATAAGTCAATTCTTAAAAGATATAGCCTGTTACGCATGATAAATCACTTTCCAATCATCCATGATTGTTTGGTCAGCTTTTTGTAAATGGGCACAATAATTGCTTGTTAGACTCGAGTAAATATCCCACTACACGTTCACTGGAGAATTTAATGAGAGTTTGTAATTCTATTTAAAAGGTTTGGATCCATAGGTCATTTGCATGTTTAACATGTTTCAAGCATGCATATCCATTTTTAAAACATGTGTAGAAGAAATCTCATTCATATAAAATTCCAAGGTATCAAGGGTTGAACTAGCGGAATTTCTCAAACTTGGATAACAAAACTTTTGTGTTCATTTGTGGTGTGTGAATAAAATTTCCTTACTTACATTTGTTATTCTTTTAATGTTTTTCCATGCATAAACTCTAAAATTTTCATTGTTTGTGATCCATTTGCCTTTTTTGTTTACTGGGTAATAGAGAGCAAAGAACTCAAAGTTTTGATTTAAGAAAAAAATATACATCTAAAATGGAAAATGCATAATGCACAAATGTAGAGAGAGATAATTCCAGAGAGATAACTCTTTTTAGTTTTTATATATAAGGTTTTGCAATCGTCTGAAAAAGTGGGAGGCGGGGGATTTTTAACTGAGTGTTGACTCCCAATCCGTAAGTCATTTCTTACAAAAATATAGCCCGTTACTCATGATAAATCACTTTACAATCATCCACGATTGTTAGGTCAACTTTTTGTTAATGAGAAAAATAATGGCTTGTTTGACTCGGGTAAATATCCCACCGCACGTTCACTGGAGTATTTAATGAGCGTTTGTTATTCTCTTTAAAAGGTTTGGATCCATAGGTCATTTGTATCTTTAACATGTTCCAAGAATGCATATCCATTTTTAAAACATGTGTAGAAGAAATCTAGTTCTTATAAAATTCCAAGGTATCAAAGGGTCAACTAGTGGAACTTCCCAAACTTGGATAACAAAACTTTTCTGTTCATTTGTGGGTGTGAATAAAGGTTCCTTACTTACATTTTTTATTGTTTTAAATTTTTTCCATGCATAAACTCTAAAATATTCATTTTGTTGTGATCTATTGGCCTATTTTGTTTACGGGGTGAAGGGAGAGCGAAAAACTCAAAGTTTTGATTTAAGAAAAAAGTATACATCTAAAATGGAAAAAGCACAATGCAAAAATTTAAAGGGAGATAATTCAAAAGATTGTCTGTAATTTTTAGGGTTTGTAAACTCTTTTCAGTTTTTATATATCAGGTTTTGCAATTGTCTGGAAAAGGGGGCGGCGGGGGATTTTTAACTTAATGTTGCCTCCCGATCCGTAAGTCATTTCTTATAAAAATTTAGCCCGTTACGCATGATACTTCACTTTACAATCATCCATGATTGTTAGGTCAGCTTTTTGTAAATGGGAAAAATAATGGCTTCTTTGACTTGGGTAAATATCCCACCGCACGTTCACTGGAAAATTAAATGAGCGTTTGTTATTCTCTTTAAAAGGTTTGGATCCATAGGTCTTGCATCTTTAACACGTTTCAAGCATGACATCCATTTTTAAACATGTGTAGAAGAAATCTCGTTCTTATAAAATTCCAAGTTATCAAGGGTTGAACTAGTGGAATTTCCCCAAACTTGGATAACAAAACTTTTGTGTTCATTTATGGCATGTGAATAAAATTTCCTTTCTTACATTTGTTATTGTTTTAAATTTTTTCCATGCATAAACTCTCAACTTTTTATTTTGTTGTGATGTATTTGCCTTTTTTGTTTAAAGGGTGATGGGAGAGCGAAAAACTCAAAGTTTTGATTTAAGGAAAAAGTATACTTTTGAAATGAAAAATGCACAATGCACAAATGTAGAGAGAGATATTTCCAAAGATGTCGATAATTTTTATGGACTGTAAACTCTTTTCTATTTTTATATATCAGGTTTTGCAATCGATGGGAAGAGGGGGAGGCGGGGGATTTTTAACTGAGTGTTGTCTCCCAATCCATAAGTCATTTCTTAAAAACATATAACCCATTACGCATGATAAATCACTTTACAATCATCCATGATTGTTAGGTCAGCTTTTTGTAAATGGGAAAAATAATGGCTTGTTTGACTCTGGTAAATATCCCACCGCACATTCACTAGAGAATTTAATGAGCGTTTGTTATTCTCTTTAAAAGGTTTGGATCCATAGGTCATATGAATCTCTAACATGTTTCAAGCATGCATATCCATTTTTAAAACATGTGTAGAAGAAATCTCGTTCTTATAAAATTCAAAGCTATAGAGGGTTGAACTAGTGGAATTTCCCAAACTTGGATAACAAAACTTTTGTGTTCATTTGTGGCGTGTAAATAAAATTTCCTTACTTACATTTGTTATTTTTTATAATTTTTTCCATGCATAAACTCTAAAATTTTCATTTTATTGTAATCTATTTGCCTATTTTGTTTACGGGGTGAAGGGAGAGCGAAATACTCAAAGTTTTGATTTGAGAAGAAAGTATACATCTAAAATGGAAATGCACAATGCAAAAATGTAGAGAGAGATATTTCCAAAGTGTGTCTGTAATTTTTAGGGATTGTAAACTCTTTTCAGTTTTTATATACCAGGTTTTGCAATCATCGTGAAAACGGGGAGGCTGGGGAGGCGGGGGATTTTAACTGAGTGTTAACTCCCAATCCATAAGTCATTTCTTACAAAAATATAACCCGGTACGTATGATAAATCACTTTACAATCATGCATGATTGTTAGATCAGCTTTTTGTAAATGGGCAAAATAATGGCTTGTTTGACTCGGGTAAATATCCCACGGCACGTTCACTGGAGAATTTAATGAGCGTTCGTTATTCTCTTTCAAAGGTTTGGATCCATAGGTCATTTTAATCTTTAACATGTTTCAAGCATGCATATCCATTTTTAAAACATGTGTAGAAGAAATCTCGTTCTTATAAAATTCCAAGCTATCAAGGGTTGAACTAGTGGAATTTCCCAAACTTGGATAAGAAAACTTTTGCGTTCATTTGTGGTGTGTGAATAAAATTTCCTTACTTACAGTTGTTATAGTTTTAAATTTTTTCCATGCATAAAATCGAAAATTTTCATTTTGTTGTGATCTATTTGCTATTTATGTTTACGGGGTGAAGGGAGAGCGAAAAACTCAAAGTTTTGAATTAAAAAAAAAGTATACATCTAAAATGGAAAATGCACAATGGACAAATGTAGAGAGAGATAATTCCATAGAGTGTCTTTAATTTTTATGGATTGTAAACTTTTTTCGGTGTTAATATATCAGGTTTTGCAATCGACGGGAAGAGGGGGAGGTAGGGTATTTTTAACTGAGTGTTGACTCCCGATCCATAAGTCATTTCTTACAAAAATATAGCCGAGTACGCATGATAAATCACTTTCCAATCATCCATGATTGTTAGGTCAGTTTTTTGTAAATGGGCAAAATAATGGCTTGTTTGACTCGAGAAAATATCCCACCGCAAGTTCACTGGAGAATTTAATGAGCCTCTTTTATTCTTTTTAAAAGGTCTCAATTCACAGGTCATTTTCATCTTGAACATGTTTGAAGCATGCATATCCATTTTTAAAATATGTGTAGAAGAAATCTCATTCTAATAAAATTCCAAGCTATCAAGGGTTGAACTAGTGGAATTTCCAAAACTTGGATATCAAAACTTTTGTGTTCATTTGTGGTGTGTAAATAAACTTTCCTTATAGTCGTTATTGTTATAAATTTTTTCCATGCATAAAATCTAAAATTTACATTTTGTTGTGATCTATTTGCCTTTTTTGTTTACGGGGTGACGGGAGAGCGAAAAACTCAAAGTTTTGATTTAAGAAAAAAGTATACATCTAAAATGGTAAACAAAAATTGCACAAATTTAGAGAGAGATAATTCCAAAGAGTGTCTGTAATTTTTATGTATTGTAAACACTTTTCAGTTTTTATATATCAGGTTTTGCAATCGACGCGAAGAGGGGGAGGCAGGGGATTTTTAACTGAGTGTTGACTCCCAATCCATAAGTCATTTCTTACAAAAAATATAGCCCGTTACGCATGATAAATCACTTTACAATCATCCATGATTGTTAGGTCAGCTTTTTGTAAATGGGAAAAAAAATGGCTTGTTTGACTCGGGTAAATATCTCACCGCAAGATCACTGGAAAATTTAATGAGCGTTTGTTATTCTCTTTAAAAGGTTTGGATCCATAGGTCATTTATATCTTTAATATGTTTCAAGAATGCATATCCATTTTTAAAACATGTGTAGAAGAAATCTCATTCTTATAAAATTCCAAGCTCTCAAGGGTTGAACTAGTGGAATTTTCCAAACATGGATAACAAAATTTTTCTGTTCATTTGTGGTGTGTGAATAAAGTTTCCTTACTTACATTTTTTATTGTTATAATTTTTTTCCATGCTTAAACTCTTAAATTTTCATTTTGTTGTGATCTATTTGCCTTTTTTTTTACGGGGTTAAGGGAGAGAGAAAAACTCATAGTTTTTATTTAATAAAAAACTATACGTCTAAAATGGCAATGCACAATGCACAAATGTAGAGATAGATAAGTCCAAAGAGTGTCTGTAATTTTTAGGGATTGTAAATTCTTTCAGTTTTTATATATCAAGTTTTCCAATCGTCGGGAGAACGGGGAGGCAGGGGAGGCGGGTGAGTTTTAACTGAGTGTTGACTCCCAATCCTTAAGTCATTTCTTACAAAAATATAGCCCAGTACACAAGATAAATCACTTTACAATCATCCATGATTGGTAGGTCCGCTTTTTGTAAATGGGCAAAATAATGGCTTGTTTGACTCGGGTAAATATCCCACCGCACGTTCACAGGAGAATTTAATGAGCGTTTGTTATTCTCTTCAAAAGGTCTGGATACATAGGTCATTTGCATCTTTAACATGTTTCAAGCATGCATATGCATTTTTAAAACATGTGCAGAAGAAATCTCGTTCTGATAAAATTCCAAGCTATCAAGGGCTGAACTAGTGGAATTTCTCAAACTTGGATAAAAAAACTTTTGTGTTCATATGTATTGTGTGAATTAAATTTCCTTACTTACATTTGTTATTGTTTTAAATTTTTTCCATTCACAAACTCTAAAATTTTCATTTTGTTGTGATCTATTTGCCTATTTTGTTTACGGGGTGAAGGGAGAGAGAAAAACTCAAAGTTTTGATTTAAGATAAAAGTATACATCTAAAATGGAAATGCACAATGCACAAATGTAGAGATAGATAATTCCAAAGTGTGTCTGTAATTTTTAGGGATTGTAAACTCTTTTTAGTTTTTATATATCAGGCTTTGCAATTGTCGGGAAAACGGGGAGGCGGAGGAGGCGGGGATTTTTGACTCAGTGTTGAGTCCCAATCCATAAGTCATTTTTAAAAAAAATAAAGCCGATGCACATGATAAATCACTTTACAATCATCCATGATTGTTAGGTCAGGTTTTTGTAAAAGGGCAAAATAATGGCTTGTTTGACTAAGGTAAATATCCCATCGGACGCTCACTGGAGAATTTAATGAGCGTTTGTTATTCTCTTTAAAAGGTTTGGATCCATAGGTCGTTTTCATCTTTACAATCTTTCAAGGAATTTTATAAGAACGAGATTTCTTCTACACATGTTTTAAAAATGGATATGCATGCTTGAAACATGTTAAAGATGCAAATGATCTACGGATGCAAACCTTTTAAAGAGAATACCAAACGCTCTTTAAATTCTCTAGTGAATGTGCGATGGGATATTTACTCGAGTCAAACAAGCCATTCTTTTGCCCATTTACAAAAAGTTGACCTAACAATCATAGATGATTGTACAGTGATCTATCTTGCGCAATGGGCTACATTTTTGAAAGAAATGACTTATGGATTGGGAGTCAATACTCAGTTAAAAATCCCCCGCCTCCCCCTTTTCTCAACGATTGCAAAACCTGATATATAAAAACTGAAAAGAGTTTACAATCCCTAAAAATTACAGACACTCTTTGGACTTATCTCTCTCAACATTTGTGCATTGTGCATTTCCATTTTAGATGTATACTTTTTTCTTAAATCAAAACTTTGAGTTTTCGCTCTCCTTTCACCCCGTAAACAAAAAAGGCAAATAGATCACAACAAAATGAAAATTTTAGAGTTTATTTAGAACAAAAACAAATGTAAGTAAAGAGATTTTATTCACACGCCACAAATGAACACAAAAGTTTTGTTATCCAAGTTTGGGAAAATCCACTAGTTCAACCCTAGATAGCTAGGAAGTTTATATGAACGAGATTTCTTCTACACATGCTGTAAAAATGGATATGCATGCTTGAAACATGTTAAAGATACAAATGACCTATGGATCCAAACCTTTTCAAGAGAATAACAAACACTCTTTAAATTCTCAAGTGAACGTGTGTTGGGATATTTACCCGAGTCAAACAAACCATTATTTTTCCCACTTACAAAAAACTGACCTAACAATCATAGATGATTGTAAAGTGATTTATCATGCGCAACGAGCTATATTTTTTAAAGAAATGGCTTAAGGATTGGGAGTCAACACTCAGTTAAAAATCACCCGCTACCCCCTTTTCCCGACGATTTCAAACCTGATATATAAAAACTGAAAAGAGTTTATAATCCCTAAAAATTACTGACACTCTTTTGAATTATCCCTCTCTAAATTTTTGCATTGTGCATTTCCATTTTAGATGTATACTTTTTTCTTCAATCAAAACTTTGAGTTTTCGCTCTCCCTTCACCCCGTAAAAAAAAAGGTAAATAGATCACAACAAAATGAAAATTTTAGAGTTTATGTATGGAAAAAATTTAAAACAAAAACAAATGTAAGTAAAAAAATTTTATTCACACACCACAAATGAACACAGAAGTTTTGTGATCCAAGTTTGGGAATTCCACTAGTTCAACCCTTGATAGCTTGGAATTTAATAAGAACAAGATTTCTTCTACACGAGTTATAAAAATTGATAGATGTGCTTGAAAAATGTTAAAGATGCAAATGACTTATGGATCTAAACTTTTTAAAGAGAATAAGAAACGCTCATGAAATTCTCCAGTGAACGTGCGATGGGAGATTTTCCCGAGTCAAACAGGCCATTATTTTGCCCATTTATAAAAAGCTGACCTAACAATCATAGATGATTGTAAAGTGATTTATCATGTGCAACAAGCTATATTTTTGAAAAAAAATGACTTATGGATTGCGAGTCAACACTCAGTTAAAAATCCCCCGCCTCCCCCTTTCCCAGATGATTGCAAAACCTGATATATAAAAACTGAAAAGGGTTTACAATCCCTAAAACTTACAGACACTTTTTGGAATTATCTCTCTCTACATTTGTGCACATTGCATTTCCATTTTAGATGTATACTTTTTTCTTAAATCAAAACTTTGAGTTTTCGCTCTCCCTTCACTCCGTAAACAAAAAAAGGAAAATAGATCACAACAAAATGAAAATTTTAGAGTTTATGTATGGAAAATTTTCAAACAATAAAAAATTTAAGTAAAACATATTCTTTTCACACGCCACAAATGAACACAAAGTTTTTGTTATCCAAATTTGGGAAATTCCACTAGCTCAACCCCAGATAGCTTGGACTTTTATAGGAACGAGATTACTTCCACACATGTTGTAAAAATGGATATGCATGCTTGAAACATTTTAAAGAGAATAACAAACGCTCATTAAATTCTCCAGTGAACGTGTGGTGTGATATTTACCCGAGTCAAACAAGCCATTATTTTGCCCATTTAAAAAAAGCTGACCTAATCATAGATGATTGTAAAGTGATTTACCAAGCGCAATGGGCTATATTTTATAAAGAAATGACTTATGGATCGGTAGTCAATACTCAATTTAAAATCCCCCGCCTCCCCCTTTTCCTGAGTCAAACAAGCCATTATTTTGCCCATTCACAAAAACCTGACCTTAGAATCATAGATGATTGTAAAGTGATTTATCTTGTGCAACTGGCTATATTTTTGTAAGATATGACTTATGGATTGGGAGTCAACATTAAGTTAAAAATCCCCCACCTCCCCCTTTTCTCAATGATTGCAAAACCTGATATATAAAAACTGAAAAAGAGTTTACAATCCGTAAAAATTACAGACACTCTTTGGAATTATCTCGCTCTATATTTTTGCATTGTGCATTTCAATTTTAGATGTATTCTTTTTTCTTAAATCAAAACTTTGAGTTTTCGCTCTCCCTTCACCCCGTAAACAAAAAAAGGTAAATAGATCACGACAAAATGAAAATTTTAGAGTTTAAGTATGGATGAAATTTAAAACACTAACAAATATAAGTAAAGAAATTTTTTTCACATACAACAAATGAACACAAAAGTTATCTTATCCAAGTTTGGGAAATTCCACTAGTTCAACCCTTGATAGCCTTGAATTTTATAAGAACGAGATTTCTTTTACACATGTTTTAAAAATGGTTATGCATGCTTGAAACATGTTAAAGATGCAATTGACCTTTGAATCCAAACCTTTTAAAGAGAATAACAAACACTCATTAAATTCTCCAGTGAACGTGGGGTGGGATATTTACCCGAGTCAAACAAGCCATTATTTTGCCAATTTACAAAAAGCTGACCTAACAATCATAGAAGATTATAAAGAGATTTATCTTGCATAAGGGGCTATATTTTTGAAAGAAATGACTTATGGATTGGGAGTCAACACTCAGTTAAAAATCCCCCGCCTCCCCTTTTCTCGACGATTGCAAAACCTGATATATAAAAACTGAATAGAGTTTAAAATCCCTAAAAATTACAGACACTCTTTCGAATTATCTCTCTCTACATTTCTGCATTGTGCATTTACATTTTAGATGTATACTTTTTTCTTAAATCAAAACTTTGAATTTTCGCTCTCCTTTCACCCCGTAAAAAAAAAGGCAAATAGATCACAACAAAATGAAAACTTTAGAGTTTATGCATGGAAAATTTTAAAACAATAACAAATGTAATTAAGGAAATTTTATTCACACACGACAAACGAACACAAAAGTTTTGTTATCCAAGTTTGGGAAATTTCACTTGTTCAACCCTTGATAGCTTTGAATTTTATAAGAACGAGATTTCTTTTACACATGTTTTAAAAATGGTTATGCATGCTTGAAACATGTTAAAGATGCAATTGACCTTTGAATCCAACCCTTTTAAAGAGAATAACAAACGCACATTGAATTCTCCAGTGATTGTGCGGTGGGATATTTACTTCAGTCAAACAAGCCATTATTTTTCCCATTCACAAAAAGCTGACATAAGAATCATAGATAATGATAAAGTGATTTATCATGCGCAACGGGATATATTTTTGTAAGATATGACTTGTGGATTGGGAGTCAACATTCAGCTAAAAATCTCCCACCTCCCCCTTTTTCCCAACGATTATAAAATCGGATATATAAAAACTGATTGTGTTTACAATCCCTAAAATTTACAGACACTCTTTGGAATTATCTCTCTCTACATTTATGCATTGTGGATTTCAATTTTAGATGTATTCTTTTTTCTTAAATCAAAACTTTGAGTTTTCGCTCTCCTTTCACCCCGTAAACAAAAAAAGGTAAATAGATCACAACAAAATGAAAATTTTAGAGTTTATGTATGGAAAAAATTTAAAACAAAAAAAAAAATATAAGTAAAGAAATTTTATTCACACACAACAAATGAACAAAAAAGTTTTGTTATCCAAGTTTGGGAAATTCCATTAGTTCAACCCGTGATAGCCTTGAATTTTATAAGAACGAGATTTCTTCTACACATGTTTTAAAAATGGTTATGCATGCTTGAAACATGTTGAAGATGCAAATGACCTATGGATCCAAACCTTTCAAAGAGAATAACAAACGCTCATTAAATTCTCCAGTGGTTATGTCGTGGGATATTTACCCGAGTCGAACAAGCCATTATTTTGCCCATTTACAAAAAGATGACCTAACAATCATAGATGATTGTATAGTGCTTTATCATGCGTAACGGGCTATATTTTTTAAAGAAATTACCTATGGATTGGAAGTCAACACTCAGTTAAAAATCCCCCGCCTCCCCCTTTTCTCGTCGATTGCAAAACATGATATCTAAAAACTAAAAAGAGTTTACAATCCCTAAAAATTCCAGACACTCTTTAGAATTATTTCTCTCTACATTTGTGCATTGTGCATTTCCATTTTAGATGTATACTTTTTTCTTAAATCAAAAGATTGAGTTTTTGCTCTTGCTTCAGTCTGTAAACAAAAAAGGCAAATAAATCACAACAAAATGAAAATTTTATAGTTTATGTATGGAAAAAATTTAAAACAATAACAAATGTAAGAAAAGAAATTTTATTCACACACCAGAAATGAACACAAAAGTTTTGTTATCCATGTTTTGGAAATTCCACTACTTCAACCCTTGATAGCTTGGAATTTTATACGAACGAGATTTCTTCTACACATGTTTTAAAAATGGATATGCATGCTTGAAACAAGTTAAAGATGTAAATGACCTATGGATCCAAAGCTTTTAAAGAGAATAACAAACGCTCATTAAATTCTCCAGTGAACGTGTGGTGGGATATTTACCTGAGTCAAACCAGCCATTATTTTGCCAATTCACAAGAGGCTCACCTAACAATCATAGATGATTGTAAAGTGATTTATCTTGCGTAACAGGCTATATTTTTGTAAGAAATGACTTCTGGATTGTGACTCAACACTCAGTTAAAAATCCCTCGCCTCCCCCTTTTCCCGATGATTGCAAAACTTGATATATAAAAACTGAAAAGAGTTTACAATCCCTAAAAATTACAGGCAATCTTGGGAATTATCTCTCTCTACATCTGTGCATTGTGCATTTCCATTTTAAATGTATACTTTTTTATTAAATCAAAACTTTGAGTTATCGCTCTCCCTTCACCAGGTAAACAAAAAAAGGTAAATAGATCACAACAAAATGAAAATGTTAGAGTTTATGAATGGAAAAAATTTAAAACAAAAACAAACGTAAGTAAATAAATTTAATTCACGCACGATAAATGAACACAAAATTTTTGTTATCCAAGTTTGGGAAATTCCACTAGTTCAACCCTAGATAGCATGGACTTTTATACGAACGAGATTTCTTCTGCACATGTTCTAAAAATGTATATGCATGCTTGACACATGTTAAAGATACAAATGACCTATGGATCCAAACCTTTTAAATAGAATAACAAATGCTCATTAAATTCTCCAGTGAACGTGCAATGGGATATTTACCGGAGTCAAACAAGCCATTATTTTACCCATTTACAAAAAGATGACCTAAGAATCATAAATGATTGTAAAATAATTTATCATCCACAACAGGCAATATTTTGTAAAGAAATGACTTATGGATTGGGAGTCAACACTCAATTAAAAATCCCCTGCCACCCCCTTTTCCCGACGATTGAAAAACTTGATATATAAACAATGAAAAGAGTTTACAATCCCTAAAATTTACAGACACTCTTTGGAATTATCTCTCAACATTTGTGCATTCTGCACTTACATTTTAGAAGTATACTTTTTTCATAAATCAAAACTTTGAATTTTCGCTCTCCCTTCACCCTGGAAAAAAAAAGGCAAATAGATCACAACAAATTGAAAATTTTAGAGTTTATGTATGGAAAAAATTTAAAACAATAACAAATGTAAGTAAAGAAATTTTATTCACACACCACAAATGAACACAAAAGTTTTGTTATCCAAGTTTGGAAAATTCAACTACTTCAACCCTTGATAGCTTGGAATTTTATAAGAACGAGATTTCTTCTAAACATGTTGAAAAATTGATATGCATGCTTGTAACATGTTAAAGATGCAAACTTATGGATCCAAACCTTTTAAAGAGAATAATAAACGCTCATTAAATTCTCCAGCGAACGTGCGGTGGGATATTTACCTGAGTCAAACAAGCCATTATTTTTCCCATTTACAAAAATCTAACCCAACAATCATAGGTGATTGTAATGTGATTTATCATGAGGAATGGGCTATATTTTTGAAAGAAATGACTTATGGATAGGGAGTCAACACTCAGATAAAAATCCCCCGCTTGCCCCTTTTACCGACGTTTGCAAAACATGATATATAAAAACTGAAAAGAGTTTACAATCCCTAAAAATTACAGACACTCTTTGGAATTATCTCTCTCTGTATTTGTGCATTGTGCATTTCCATTTTAGATGTATAATTTTTTAATTAATAAAAACTTGGAGTCTTCGCTCTCCCTTCACCCCTGTAAACAAAAAAGGCAAACAGATTACAAAAAAATGAAAATTTTAGAATTTATATATGGAAAAAAAATTTAAAAATAACAAATGTAAGAAAGGAAAATTTTTTCAGACACTGCAAATGAACACAAAAGTTTTTTTATCGGAGTTTTGGAAATTCCACTAGTTCAACCCTGGATAGCTTGGAATTTTATAAGAACGAGATTTCTTCTACACATGTTTTAAAAATGGATATGCATGCTTGAAACATGTTAAAGATGCAAATGACATATGGATCCAAATCTTTTAAAGAGAATAACAAACGCTCATTAAATTCTCCAGTGAACGTGCGGTGGGATAAAATACCTGCACGTAAGTCATTTTTGTAAGAAATGACTTATGGCTTGGGAGTAACCACTCAGTTAAACATCCCCTGCCTCCCCCTTTTCCTGACGGTTGCAAAACCTGATATATAAAACAGAAAAGAGTTTACAATCGCTAAAAATTACTGATACTCTTTGGAATTATCTCTCTCTACAGTTGTGCATTGCGCATTTCCATTTTAGATTTATACTTTTTTCTTAAATCAAAACTTTGAGTTTTCGCTCTCCCTTCACCTCATAAACAAAAAAAGGTAAATAGATCACAACAAAATGAAAAATTTTAGAGTTTATGTATGGAAAAAATTAAAACAATAACAAATGTAAGTAAAGAAATTTTATTCACACACAACAAATGAACAAAAAAAATTTGTTATCCAAGTTTGGGAAATTCCACTAGTTTAACACTAGATAGCTTGGAAATTTATAAGATCGTAATTTCTTCTACACATGTGGTAAAAATGGATATGCATGCACGAAACATGTTAAAGATGCAAATGACCTATGGATCCAAAACTTTTAACGAGAATAACAAACACTCATTAAATTTTCCAGTGAACGTGCGGTGGGATATTTACACGAGTCAAACATGCCAGTATTTTGCCTATTTAAAAAAAGCACAGCTAACAATCATAGTTGATTGTAAAGTGATTTATCATGCCCAATGGGCTATATTTTTTAAAGAGATGACTTATGGATTGGGAGTCAACACTCAATTAAAAATCCCCCGCCTCCTGCTTTTCCCGACGATTGCAAAACCTGATATATAAAAACTGAAAAAGAGTTTACAATCCCTAAAAATTATAGACACTCTTTGGAATTATCTCTCTCTATATTTTTGCATTGTGCATTTCCATTTTAGATGTATACTTTTTCTTAAATCAAAACATTGAGTTTTTGCTCTCACTTCACCCCGTAAACAAAAAAAGGCATATAGATCACAACAAAATGAAACTTTTAGAGTTGATGTATGGAAAAAATTTAAGACAATTAAAAATGTAAGTAAAGAAATTTTATTCACACACCACAAATGAACACAAAAGTTTTGTTATCCAACTTTGGGAAATTCCACTAGTTCAACCCTTGATAGCTTGGAATTTTATAAGAACATGTTTTTTTCTACACATGTTGTAAAAAAGGATATGCATGCTTGAAACATGTTAAAGATGCAAATGACTTATGGATCCAAACCTTTTAAATAGAATAACAAACGCTCATCAAATTCTCTAGTGAACATGCGGTGGGATATTTACCGGAGTCAAACAAGCCATTATTTTTTCCATTTACAAAAAGCTGACCTAACGATCATAGATGATTGTAAAGTGATTTATCATGCGCAATGGGCTATATTTTAGAAAGAAATGACTTATAGATTGGGAGTCAACACTCAATTAAAAATCCCCTGCCTCCCCCTTTTCCAGACGATTGCAACACCTGATATATAAAACGGAAAAGATTTTACAATTGCTAAAAATTACAGACACTCTTAGGAATTATCTCTCTCTACATTTTTGCATTGTGCATTTCCATTTTAAATCTATACTTTTTTCTGAAATCAAAACTTGGAATTTTCGCTCTTCCTCCACCCCCGTGAAAAAAAAGGCAAATAGATCACAAGAAAATAAAAATTTTAGAGTTTATGTATGGAAAAAAATTAAAATATTAACAAATGTATGAAAGGAAATTTTTTTCACACGCCTGAAATGAACACCAAAGTTTTTTTATCCAAGTTTGGGAAATTCCACTAGTTCAACCCTTGATAGCTTAGAATTTTATAAGAACGAGATTTCCTCTACACATGTTTTAAAAATGGAAATGCTTGCTTGAAACATGTTCAAGATGCAAATGACCTATAGATCCAAACCTTTTAAATAGAATGACAAACACAAACTAAATTCTACAGTGAACGTGCGGTGGGATATTTACCCAAGTCAAACTAGCCATTATTTTGCCCATTTACAAAAAGCTGACCTAAAAATCATAGATGATTGGAAAGTGATTGCAAAAAAATGACTTATGGATTGGGAGTCAACACTTAGTTAAAAATGCCCCGCCTCCCCCTTTTCTTGACGATTGCAAAACCAGATATATAAAAATTGAAAAGAGTTTACAATCCCTAAAAATTATACACACTCTTTGGAATTATCTCTCTCTACATTTGTGCATTGTGAATTTCCATTTTATATGTGTACCTTTTTCATAAATTAAAACTTTAAGTTTTCGTTCTCCCTTCACCCTATAAACAAAAAAGGGAAATAGATCACAACAAACTGAAAATTTTAGAGTTTATGTATGGAAAAAATTTTAAAAAATAACAAATGTAAGAAAGGAAATTTTATTCACACACCACAAATGAACACAAAAGTTTTGTTATCCAAATTTGGGAAATTCCACTAGTTCAACCCTTGATAGCTTTGAATTTGAAAAGAACGAGATTTCTTCTACACATGTTTTAAAAATGGATATGCATGCTTGAAACATGTTAAAGATGCAAATGACTTATGGATCCAAATCTTTTTAAGAGAATAACAAACGCTCAATAAATTCTCCAGTGAACGTGCGGTGGGATATTTACCCGAGTCAAACAAGCCATTATTTTGCCCATTTACAAAAAGCTAACTTGACAATCATAGATGATTGTAAAGTGCTTGATCATGCACAATGGTCTATATTTTTATAAGAAATGACTTATGGATTAGGTGTCAACACTCAGTTAAAAATCCCCCGCTTCCCCCTTTTCCGACGATTACAAAACATGATTTATAAAAACTTAAAAGAGTTAACAATCCCTATAATTTACTGACACTCTTTTGAATTATCTCTCTGTACATTTTTTCATTGTGCATTTCCATTTTAGATCTATACTTCTTCTTAAATCAAAACTTTAAGTTTTCGCTCTCCCTTCACAACTTAAAAAAAAAAGGTAAGGAGATCACAACAAATTGAAAATTTAAGAGTTTATGTATGGAAATAATTTAAAACAATAACAAATATGAGTAAATAAATTTTATTCACACACCACAAATGAATACAAAAGTTTTGTTATCCAAGTTTGGGAAATTCCACTAGTTCAACCCTAGATATCTTTGAGTTTTAAAGAACGAGATTTCTTCTACACATGTTGTAAAAATGGATATGCATGCTTGAAACATGTTAAAGATGCAAATGACCTATGGATCCAAACTTTTTAAAGAGAACAACAAATGCTCATTAAATTCTCCATTGAACGTGCAGTGGGATACTTACCCGGGTCAAACAAGCCATTATTTTGCCTATTTAAAAAAAGCTGACCTAACAAGCATAGATGATTGAAAAGTGATTTATCATGCGCAACGGGCTATATTTTTTAAAGAAATGACATATGGATTGGGAGTCAACACTCAGTTAAAAATCCCCCGCCTCCCTCTTTTCCTAACGATTGCAAAACATGATATTTAAAAATTGAAAAGAGTTTACATTCCCTAAAAATTACAGACACTCTTTGGAATTATCTCTCTCTACATTTGAGCATTGTGCATTTTAAGTTTAGATGTATACTTTTTTCTTGAATAAAAAATTTGAGTTTTCGTTCTCCCTTCATCCTATAAACAAAAAACGGCAAATTGATCACAACAAAATGAAAATTTTACACTTTATGTATGGAAAAATTTTAAAACAATAACAAATGTAAGTAAAAAAAATTTATTCACACACCACAAATGAACACAAAAGTTTCGTTATCCAAGTTTGGGAAATTTCACTAGTTCAACTCTTGATAGCATGGAATTATATACGAACGAGATTTCTTCTACACAGGTTTTAAAAATGGAAAAGCATGCTTGGAACATGTTAAAGATGCAAATGATCTTCGGATGCAAACCTTTTAAATATAATAACAAACGCTCATTAAATTCTCCAGTGAATGTTCGGTGGGATATTTACCCGAGTCAAACAAGACATTATTTTGCCCATTTATTAAAAGCTGACCTAACAATCGTAGATGATTGTAAAGTGATTTATCATGCATAACGGGCTATATTTTTGTACGAAATGACTTATGGATTGGGAGTCTACACTCAGTTAAAAATCCCCCGCTTCCCTCTTTTCCTAACGATTACAAAACCTGATATTTAAAAACTGAAAAGAGTTTACACTCCCTAAAAATTACATACACTCTTTGCAATTATCTCTCTCTACATTTGTGCATTGTGCATTTCCATTTTAGATGTGTACTTTTTTCTCAAATCAAAACTTTGAGTTTTCACTCTACCTGCACCCCGTAAACAAAAAAGGTAAATAGATCACAACAAAATAAAAATTTTAGAGTTTATGTATGGAAAAAAATTTAAAACCATAACAAATGTAAGTAAAGAAATTTAATTCACCCACCACAAATGAAAACAAAAGTTTTGTTGTCCAAGTTTGGGAAATTCGACTAGTTCAACCCTAGATAGCTTGGAAATTTATAAGAACGAGATTTCTTCTACACATGTTGTAAAAATGGATATGCATGCGTGAAAAATGTTAAAGATGCAAAAGACGTATGGATCCAAACCTTTGAAAGATAAAAAAAAACACTCATTAAATTCTCCAGTGAACGTGTGGTGTGATATTTACCCGAGTCAAACAAGACATTATTTTGCCCTTTTACAAAAAGCTTACCGAACAATCATAGATGATTGTAAAGTGATTTATCATGCGCAACGGGCTATATTTTTAAAAGAAATGACTAATGGATAAGGAGTCAACACTCAATAAAAAATCCTCCGCCTCCCCCTTTTCCTGACGATAGTAAAACCTGATATTTAAAATATAAAAAGAGTTTACAATCCCGAAAAATTATAGACACTCTTTGGAATTATCTCCCTCTAAATTTGTGAATTGTGCATTTCATTTTTAGATGTATACTTCGTTCTCCCTTCACCCCATCAACAAAAAAAGGCAAATAGATCACAACAAAATGAAAATTTTAGAGTTTATGTATGGAAAAATTTTAAGACATAAACAAATGTAAGTAAAGAAATTTTATTCACACACCACAAATGAAAACAAAATTTTCGTTATCCAAGTTTGGGAAATTCCACTAGTTCAACCCTAGATAGCTTGGAATTTTATAAGAACAAGATTTCTTCAACACATGTAGTAAAAATGAATATGCATGCTTGAAAGAAGTTAAAGATTCAAATGACTTATGGATCCAAACCTTTTAAAGAGAATAACAAACGCTCATTAAATTCTCCAATGAACATGCGGTGGGATATTTATAGGAGTCAAACAAGCCATTATTTTGGCCATTTACAAAAAGCTGACCTAACAATCATATATGATTATAAAGTGATTTATCATGCACAACGGGCTATATTTTTGAAATAAATGACATATGGATTGGGAGTCAACACTCAGTTAAAAATCCCCCGCCTCTCCCTTTTCCCGATGATTGCAAAACCTGATATATAAAAAATGAAAAGAGTTTACAATCCCTAAAAATTACAAACACTCTTTGGAATTATCTCTCTCTACATTTGTGCATTGTGCATTTCCATTTTAGATGTATACTTTTTTTCCTGAAATCAAAACAAGGAGTTTTCGCTCTCCCTTCACCCCTGTAAACAAAAAAGGCAAATAGATCACAACAAAATGAAAATTTTAGAGTTTATATTTGGGAAAAAATTAAAACAATTACAAATTTTTTTCACACACCACAAATGAACACAAAATTTTTGTTATCAGAGTTTGGGAAATTCCACTAGTTCAACCATTGATAGCATGGAATTTTATAAGAACAAGATTTCTTCTACACATGTTTTAAAAATGGATATGCATGCTTGAAACATGTTAAAGATGCAAATGACCTGTGGATCTAAACATTTTAAAGAGAATAACAAACGCTCATTAAATTCTCCAGTGAACGTGCAGTGGGATATTTACCCAAATCAAACTAGCCATTATTTTGCCCATTTACAGAAATCTGACCAAAGAATCATAGATGATTGTAAAGTGATTTATCACGCATAACGGGCTATATTTTTTAAAGAACTGACTTACAGATTGGGAGTCAACACTCAGTCAAAAATCCCCCGCCTCTCCCTTTTCTCGACGATTGCAAAACCTGACATATAAAAACCGAAAGCATTTACAATCCCAAAAAGTTACAGACACACTTTGGAATTATCTCTCCCTACATTTGTTCATTGTGAATTTCCATTTTAGATGTATACTTTTTTCTTAAATAAAAACTTTGAGTTTTGTTTCTCCCTTCACCATGTAAACAAAAAAGGCAAACAGATCACAACAAAATGAAATTTTTAGAGTTTATGAATGGAAAAAATTTAAGACAATAACAAATGTAAGAAAGGAAATTTTATTCACCCACCATAAATGAACACAAACTTTTTTGTTATCCAAGTTTGGAAATTCCACTAGTTCAACCATTGATTGCTTGGAATTTTATAAGAACGAGATTTCTTCCACACATGCTTTAAAAATGGATATGCATGCTTGAAACATGTTAAACATGCAAATGACCTGTGGATCCAAACCTTTTAAAGTAACAAATGCTCATTAAATTCTCCAGTGAAAGTGCGGTGGGATATTTACCCGAGTCAAACAAGCCATTATTTTGCCCATTTACAAAAAGCTGACCTAACAATCATAGATGATTGTAAAGTAATTTATCATGCGTACCGGGATATATTTTTGAAATAAAGGACTTATGGATAGGGAGTCAACACTCAACTAAAAATTCCACTATTTACCCAAGTCAAACAAGCCATTATTTTGCCCATTTTCAAAAAGCTGACTTGACAATCGTAGTTGATTGTAAAGTGATTTATCATGCGCAACAGGCTATATTTTTGTAAGAAATGACTTATGGATTGGGAGTCAACACTCAGTTAAAAATCCTCCGCCTCCATCTTTTCCCAACGTTTGCAAAACCTGATATATAAAAACTGAAAAGAGTTTACAATCCCTAAAAATAACAGAAACTCTTTTGAATTATCTCTCTCTACATTTGAGCATTGTGCAATTCCATTTTAGATGTATAATTTTCTTAAATCAAAACTTTCAGTTTTCGCTCTCCCTTCACCCCGTAAACAAAAAAGGCAAATAGATTACAACAAAATGAAAACTTTAGAGTTTATGTATGGTAAAAATTTAAAAAAATAACAAATGTAAGGAAAGAAATTTTTTTCACACACCACAAATGAACACAGAAGTTTTGTAATCCAAGTTTGGGAAATTCCACTAGTTCACCGCTTAATAATTTGGAATTTTATAAGAATGAGATTTCTTCTACACATGTTTTAAAAATGGATATGCAAGCTTGAAAAATGTTAAAGATGAAAATGATCTATGGATGCAAAACTTTTAAAAAGAATAACAAACGCTCATTAAATTTTCCAGTGAAAGTGCGGTGGGATATTTACCCGAGTGAAACAAGCCATTATTTTTCCCATTTACAAAAAGCTGACCTAACAATTGTAGATGATTGTAAAATGATTTATCATGTGTAACGGGCTATATTTTTGAAATAAATGACTTATGGATAGGGAGTCAACACTCAGCTAAAAATCCCCCGCCTCCCTGTTTTCTCGACGATTGCAAAACCTGATATATAAAAACTAAAAAGTGTTTACTATCCCTAAAAATTACAGAAACTCTTTTGGAATTATCTCTCTTTACATTTGTGCATTGTGCATTTCCGTTTTAGATGTATACTTTTTTCTTAAATCAAAACATTGAGTTTTCACTCTCCCTTCACCCAGTAAACAAAAAAGGCAAATAGATCACAACAAAATGAAAATTTTAGAGTTTATGTATGGAAAATATTTAAAACATTAACTAATGTCAGAGAGGAAATTTTATTCACACACCACAAATGAACACAACAGTTTGGTTATCCAAGTTTGGGAAATTCCACTACTTCAAACCTTGATAGCTTGGAATTTTATACGAACGAGATTTCTTCCACACATGTTTTAAAAATGGATATGCATGCTTGAAACATGTTAAAGATGCAAATGACCTATTTATCCAAAGTTTTTAAAGAGAATAACAAATGCTCATTAAATTCTCCTATGAATGTACGGTGGGATATTTACCCGAGTCAAACCAGCCATCATTTTCCCATTTTAAAATAGCTGACCTAACAATCATAGATGATTGTAAAGTGATTTACCATGTGTAACGGGCTATTGGTTTTTTTAAGAATTGACTTATGGGTTGGGAGTCAATACTCAGTTAAAAATCCCCCGTCTCCCCGTTTTCCCGACGATTGCAAAACCTGATATATAAAAACTGCAAAGAGTTTACAATCCCTAAAAATTACAGACACTATTTGGAATTATCTCTCTCTACTTTTGTGCATTTTGAATTTCCATTTTAGATGTAAAATTTTTTCTTAAATCAAAACTTTGAGTTTTCGCTCTCCCTTCACCCAGTTAACAAAAAAAGGCAACTAGATCACATCAAATAAAAAATTTTAGAGTTTATGTATGGAAAAGATTAAAAACAATAACAAATGTAAGAAAAGAAATTTTATTCACATACCACAAATGAACACAAAAGTTTTGTTATCCAAGTTTGGGAAATTCCACTACTTCAAACCTTGATAACTTGGAATTTTATACGAACGAGATTTCTTCCACACATGTTTTAAAAATGGATATGCATGCTTGAAACATGTTAAAGATGCAAATGACCTATTTATCCAAAGTTTTTAAAGAGAATAACAAATGCTCATTAAATTCTCCTGTGAATGTACGGTGGGATATTTACCCGAGTCAAACCAGCCATCATTTTCCCATTTTAAAATAGCTGACCTAACAATCATAGATGATTGTAAAGTGATTTACCATGTGTAACGGGCTATTTGTTTTTTTAAGAATTGACTTATGGGTTGGGAGTCAATACTCAGTTAAAAATTCCCCGTCTCCCCGTTTTCCTGACGATTGCAAAACCTGATATATAAAAGCTGCAAAGAGTTTACAATCCCTAAAAATTACAGACACTATTTGGAATTATCTCTCTCTACTTTTGTGCATTTTGAATTTCCATTTTAGATGTAAAATTTTTTCTTAAATCAAAACTTTGAGTTTTCGCTCTCCCTTCACCCCGTTAACAAAAAAAGGCAACTAGATCACATCAAATAAAAAATTTTAGAGTTTATGTATGGAAAAGATTAAAAACAATAACAAATGTAAGAAAAGAAATTTTATTCACACACCACAAATGAACACAAAAGTTTTGTGATCCAAGTTTTGGAAATTCCACTAGTTCAACTCTTGATAGCTTGGAATTTTATAAGAACGAGATTTCTTTTACACTTGTTGCAAAAATGGATATGCATGCTTGAAACAAGTTAAAGATTCAAATGACTTATGGATCCAAACCTTATAAAGAGAATAACAAACGGTCATTAAATTCTCCAGTGAACATGCGGTCGGATATTTATTGGAGTCAAACAAGCCATTATTTTGCCCATTTACAAAAACCTGACCTAACAATCATAGTTGACTGTAAAGTGATTTATGATGCACAATGGGCTATATTTTTGAAAAAAATGACTTATGGATAGGGAGTCAACACTGAGTTTAAAATCCCCCACCTCTCCCTTTTCCCGAAGATTGCAAAACCTGATATATAAAAACTAAAAAGAGTTTAGAATCCCTAAAAATTATGACGCCCTTTGGAATTATCTCTCTCTACATTTGTGCATTGTGCATTTTCATTTTAGATGTATACTTTTTTCTTAAATCAAAACTTTGAGTTTTCGCTATCCCTTCACCCCATAAACAAAAAAGGTAAATAGATCACAACAAAATGAAAATTTTAGAGTTTATGTATGGAAAAAATTTTAAAAAATAACAAATGTAAGTAAAGAAATTTTATTCACATACCACAAATGAACACAAAAGTTTTGTTATCCAAGTTTGGGAAATTCGACTAGTTCAACCATTGATAGAATATAATTTTATAAGAACGAGATTTCTTCTACACATGTTTTAAAAATGGATATGCATGCTTGAAACAAGTTAAAGATGCAAACAACCTGTGGATCCAAACCATTTAAAGAGAATAACAAATGCTCATTAAATTCTCCAGTGAACGTGCAGTGGGATATTTACCCGAGTCAAACTAGCCATTATTTTGCCCATTTAGAAAAAGCTGACCTAAGAATCATAGATGATTGTAAAGTGATTTATCACGCATAATGGGCTATATTTTTTAAAGAACTGACTTATAGATTGGGAGTCAACACTCAGTTAAAAATCCCCCGCCTCCCCCTTTTCTCAATGATTGCAAAACCTGACATATAAACAGTGAAAAATGTTTACAATCCCAAAAAGTTACAGACACTCTTTGGAATTATCTCTCCCTACATTTGTTCATTGTGAATTTCCTTTTTAGATGTATATTTTTTTCTTAAATATAAACTTTGAGTTTTCGCACTCCCTTCACCCTGTAAACAAAAAAGGCAAACAGATCACAACAAAATAAAAATTTTAGAGTTTATGAATGGAAAAAAATTAAGACAATACCAAATGTAAGAAAGAAAATTTTATTCACACACCACAAATGAACACAAAAGTTTTGTTATCCAAGTTTTGAAATTCCACTAGTTCAACCTTTGATAGCTTGGAATTTTATAAGAATGAGATTTCTTCTACACATGTTTTAAAAATGGATATGTATGCTTGAAACATGTTAAACATGCAAATGACCTGTGGATCCAAACCTTTTAAAGAGAATAACAAACGCTCATTAAATTCTCCGGTGAACATGCGGTGAGATATTTACCCGAGTCAAACAAGCCATTATTTTGCCCATTTTCAAAAAGCTAACTTGACAATCATAGTTGATTGTAAAGTGATTTATCATGCGCAACGGGCTATATTTTTGTAAGAAATGACTTATGGATTGGGAGTCAACACTCAGTTAAAAATCCTCCGCCTCATCTTTTCCCGATGATTGCAAAACCTGGTATATAAAAACTGAAAAGTGTTTCCAATCCCTAAAAATTACAGAAACACTTTTGAATTATCTCTCTCTACATTTGAGCATTGTGCAATTCCATTTTAGATGTATAATTTTCTTAAATCAAAACTTTTTGTTTTCGCTCTCCCTTCACCCCGTAAACAATAAAGGCAAATAGATTACAACAAAATAAAAACTTTAGAGTTTATGTATGGTAAAAATTTAAAACAATAACAAATGTAAAAAAAGAAATTTTTTTCACAACCACAAATGAACATAGAAGTTTTGTTATCCAAGTTTGGGAAATTCCACTAGTTCGCCGCTTGATAGCTTGGCATTTTATATGAACGAGATTTCTTCTACACATGTTTTAAAAATGGATATGCATGCTTGAAAACTTTTAAAGATGCAAATTATCTATGGATTCAAAACTTTTAAAAAGAATAACAAACACTCATTAAATTCTCCAGTGAACGTGCGGTGGGATATTTACCCGAGTCAAACAAGCCATTATTTTGCCCATTTACAAAAAGCTGACCTAACAATCGTAGATGATTGTAAATTGATTTATCATGCGTAACGGGCTATATTTTTTAAATAAATGACTTATGGATAGGGAGTCAAAACTCACCTAAAAATCCCCCGCCTCCCCCTTTTCTCGACGATTGCAAAATATGATATATAAAAACTGAAAAGTGTTTACTATCCCTAAAAATTACAGAAACTCATTGGAATTATCTCTCTTTACATTTGTGCATTGTGCATTTCCATTTTAGATGTATACTTTTTTCTTAAATGAAAACATTGAGTTTTCGCTCTCCCTTCACCCCGTAAACAAAAAATGCAATAGATCACAACAAAATGAAAATTTTAGAGTTTATGTAAAGAAAAAATTTAAAACAAAAAAAATGTCAGAGAGCAAATTTTATTCACACACCACAAATTAACACAATAGTTTTGTTATCTAAGTTTGGGAAATTCCACTAGTTCAAACCTTGATAGCTTGGAATTTTATACGAACGAGATTTCTTCTACACATGTTTTAAAACTGGATATGCATGCTTGAAACATGTTAAAGATGCAAATTACCTATGGATCCAATGCTTTTAAAGAGAATAACAAATGCTCATTAAATTCTCCTGTGAATGTACGGTGGGATATTTACCCGAGTCAAACCAGCCAATATTTTCCCATTTACAAATAGCTAACCTAACAATCATAGATGATTGTAAAGTGATTTACCAAGTGTAGAGGGCTATTTTGTTTTGTAAGAATTGACTTATGGGTTGGGAGTCAACACTCAGTTAAAATTCCCCCGCCTCCCCGTTTTCTCGACGATTACAAAACCTGATAAATAAAAGCTGAAAAGTGTTTACAATCCCTAAAAATTATAGACACTCTTTGGAATTATCTCTCTCTCTAAATTTGTGCATTAAGCATTTCCATTTTAGATGTAAAATTTTTTCTTAAATCGAAACTTTGAGTTATCGCTCTCCCTTCACCCCGACAACGAAAAAAGGCAACCAGATCACAACAAAATGAAAATTATAGAGTTTATGTATGGAAAAAATTAAAAACAATAACAAATGTAAGAAAATAAATTTTATTCACACACGACAAATGAACACAAAAGTTTTGTGATGCAAGTTTGGGAAATTCCACTAGTTCAACCCATATGGCTTGGAATTTTATAAGAACGAGATTTCTTCTACACATGTTACAAAAATGGATATGCATGCTTGAAAAATGTTAAAGATTCAAATGACTTAGGGATCCAAACCTTTTAAAAAGAATACAAACACTCATTAAATTCTCCAGTGAACATGTGGTGGGATATTTACATGAGTCAAAAAGGCCATTATTTTGCCCATTTACAAAAACCTGACCTAACAATCATAGATTATTGTAATGTGATTTATCATGCGCAACGGGCTATATTTTTGAAACAAATGACTTATGGATTGGGAGTTAACGCTCAGTTAAAACTCCCCCACCTCCCGCTTTTCCGGACGATTGCAAAACCTAATATATAAAAACTAAAATGAGTTTACAATCCATAAAAATTATGACGGTCTTTGGAATTATCTCTATCTACATTTGTGCATTTTGCATTTCCATTTTAGATGTATACTTTTTTCTTAAATCAAAACTTTGAGTTTTCGCTCTCCCTTAACTCCATAAACAAAAAAGGTAAATAGATCAAAACAAAAAGAAAATTTTAGAGTTTAAGTATGGAAAAAATTTAAAAAAATATCAAATGTAAGTAAAGAAATTTTATTCACACACAACAAATGAACACAAATTTTTTGTTATCCAAGTTTGGGAAATTGCACTAGTTCAACCCTAGATTGCTTGGAAATTTATAAGAACGAGATTTCTTCTACACATGTTGTAAAAATGCATATGCATGCTTGAAACATGTTAAAGATTCAAATGATTTATGGATCCAAACCTTTTAAAGAGAATAACAAACACTCATTAAATTCCCCAGTGAACGTGCAGTGGGATATTTATCCAAGTCAAACAAGCCATTATTTTGCCTATTTACAAAAAGCTTACCTAACAATCATAGATGATTGTAAAGTGATTAATCATGTGCAATGGGCTATATTTTTTATAGAAATGACAAATGGATTTGGAGTCAACACTCAGTTAAAAATCCCCCGCCTCCCCTTTTTCCCGAGGATTGCAAAACCTGATATATAAAAACTGAAAAGAGTTTGCAATGCCTAAAAATTACAGACACTCTTTGGAATTATCTCTCTCTACATTTGTGCATTATGCATTTCCATTTTAGATGTATACTTTTTTCTTAAAACAAAACAATGAGTTTTCGCTCTCCCTTCAACCCGTCACCAAAAAAAGGCAACTAGATCACAACAAAATGAAAATTTTAGAGTTTATGTATGGAAAATATTTTAAAAAAAACAAATTTAAGGAAAGAAATTTTATTCACACACCACAAATGAACACAAAAGTTTTGTGATCCAAGTTTGGGAAATTCCACTAGTTCAACCCTTGGCAGCTTGGAATTTTATAAGAACGAGATTTCTTCTACACGTGTTGTAAAAATGGATATGCAAGCTTGAAACATGTTAAAGATTCAAATGACTTCTGGATCCAAACCTTTTAAAGAGAATAACAAACGCTTATTAAATTCTCCAGTGAACGTGCGGTGGGATATTTACCGAAGTCAAATAAGCCATTATTTTGCCCAATTACAAAAAGCTGGCCTAACATTCATAGATGATTTTAAAGTGATTTATCATGCGCAACGGGCTATATTTTTGAAAGAAATGACTTATAGATTGGGAGTCAACGCTCAGTTAAAAATCCCCCGCCTCACCGTTTTCCTGATGATTGAAAAACCTGATATATAAAAACTGAAAAGAGTTTACAATCCCTAAAAATTACAAACACTCTTTGGAATTATCTCTCTCTACATTTGTGCATTGTGCATTTCCATTTTAGATGTATACTTTTTTCTAAAATCAAAACTTGGAGTTTTCGCTCTCCCTTCACCCCCGTAAACAAAAAAAGCAAATAGATCACAACAAAATGAAAAATTTACAGTTGATGTATGAAAAAATTTTAAAACAATAACAAATGTAAGGAAGGAAATTTTTTTCTCACACCAAAAATTAACGCAAAAGTTTTGTTATCCAAGTTTGGGAAATTCCACAAGTTCCACCCTTGATAGCTTAGAATTTTATAAGAACGAGATTTCTTCTACACATGTTTTAAAAATGGATATGCATGCTTGAAAGATGTTAAAAATGCAAATGACCTCTGGATCCAAACCTTTTAAAGAGAAAAATAAATGCTCATTAAATTCTCCAGTGAACGTGCGGTGGGATATTTACCCAAGTCAGACAAGCCATTATTTTGCCCATTTACAAAAAGCTGACCTAACAATAATAGATGATTGTCAAGTGATTGATCATGCCTAACGGGCTATATTTTTTTGTAAAAAATGACTTATGGATTGGGAGTCAACACTCAGTTAAAAATCCCCTACCTCTCCCTTTTCCCGGCAATTGCAAAACCTGATATATAAAAACTTAAAAGAGTTTACAATCCATAAAAATTATAGGCACTCTTTGGAATTATCTTTCTCTACATATGTGCATTGTGCATTGTCCAATTCCATTTTAGATGTATATTTTTTTCTTAAACTAAAACTTTGAGTTTTCGCTCTCCCTTTAACATGTAAACAAAAAGGCAATTAGATCACAACAAAATGAAAATTTTAGAGTTTATGTATGGAAAAAATTTAAAATAATAACAAATTTAAGTAAGAAAATTTTATTCACACACCACAAATGAACACAAAAGTTTTGTTACCCAAGTTTGGGAAATTCCACTAGTTCAACCATTGATAGCTTGGAATTTTATAAGAACGAGATTTCTTCTACACATGATTTAAAAATGGATATGCATGCTTGAAAGATGTTAAAGATGCAAATGGCTTATGGATGCAAACCTTTTAAAGAGAATAACAAACGCTCATTAAATTCTCTAGTGAACGAGCAGTGGGATATTTACCTGAGTCAAACAAGGCATCATTTTGCCCATTTCCAAAAAGCTGACCTAACAATCATAGATGATAGTAAAGTGATTTATCATGCGTAACAGGCTATATTTTTGTAAGAAATGACTTATGGATTGGGAGTCAACACTCAGTTAAAATTCCTCCGCCTCCCCATTTTCTCGACGATTGCATAACCTGATATATAAAAACTGGAAAGAGTGTACATTCCCTAAAAATTAAAGACACTCTTTCTAATTATCTCTCTCTATATTTGTTCATTGTGCATTTCCATTTTATATGTATACTTTTTTCTTAAATCAAAACTTTGAGTTTTCACTCTACCTTCACCCCGTAAACAAAAAAGGCAAATAGATCACAACAAAAAGAAAATTTTAGAGTTTATGTATGTAAAAAATTTGAAACAATAACAAATGTAAGTAAGGAAATTTTAATCACACACCACAAATGAACACAAAAGTTTTGTTATGCAAGTTTGGGAAATTCCACTAGTTCAACCCTTGATAGCTTTGAATTTAATAAGAACGAAATTTCTTCTACAATGTTTTAAAAATGGATATGCATCCTTGAAACATGTTAAAAATGCAAATGACCTATGGATCCAAACCTTTTAAAGAGAACAACAAACACTTTAAATTCTCCAGTGAACGTGCGGTGGGATATTTACCCGAGTCAAACAAGCCACTATTTTGCCCATTTACCAAAAGCAGACCTAACAATCATGGATGGTTGTAAAGTGATCGATCATGCCTAACAGGCTATATTTTTTTGTAACAAATGACTTATGGATTGGGAGTCAACACTCAGTTAAAAATGTCCCGCCTCTCCCTTTTCCCGGCAATTGCAAATCCTGATATATAAAAACTGAAAAGAGTCTACAATCCATAAAAATTATAGGCACTCTTTGGAATTATCTTTCTCTACATATGTGCATTGTGCATTGTCGATTTCCATTTTAGATGTATACTTTTTTCTTAAACCAGAACTTTGAGTTTTTGCTCTCCCTTTACCCTGTAAACAAAAAGGCAAATAGATCACAACAAAATGAAAATTTTAGAGTTTATGTATGGAAAAAATTTAAAATAATAAGAAATGTAATTAAGGAAATTTTATTCACACACTAAAAATGAACACAAATATTTTGTTATCCAAGTTTGGGAAATTGCACTAGTTCAACCTTTGATAGCTTGGAATTTTATAAGAACGAGATTTCTTCTACACATGTTTTAAAAATGGATATGCATGCTTGAAAGATGTTAAAGATGCAAATGGCCTATGGATGCAAAGCTTTTAAAGAGAATAACAAACGCTCATTAAATTCTCCAATGAACAAGCGGTGAGATATTTACCTTTGTCAAACAAGGCATCATTTTGCCCATTTACAAAAAGCTGACCTTACAATCATAGATGATAGTAAAGTGATTTATCATGCGTAACGGGCTATATTTTTTTAAGAAATGTCTTATGGATCGGGAGTCAACACTCAGTTAAAATTCCTCCGCCTCCCCCTTTTCTCGATGATTGCAAAACCTGATATATAAAAACTGGAAAGAGTTTACATTCCCTAGAAATTAAAGACACTCTTTGGAATTATCTCTCTCAATATTTGTGCATTGTGCATTTCCATTTTATATGTATACTTTTTTCTTAAATCAAAACTTTGAGTTTTCATTCTACCTTCACCCCGTAAACAAAAAAGGCAAATAGATCACAACAAAAAGAAAATTTTAGAGTTTATGTATGGAAAAAATTTGAAACAATAACCAATGTAAGTAAGGAAATTTTAATCACACACCACAAATTAACACAAAAGTTTTGTTAACCATCTTTGGGAAATTCCACTAGTTCAACCCTTGATAGCTTGGAATTATATAAGATCGAGATTTTTTCTACACATGTTGTAAAAATGGATATGCAAGCTTAAAACTAGTTAAATATGGAAATGACCTATGGATCTAAACCTTTTAAAGAGAATAAAAAATGCTCATTAAATTCTCCTATGAAAGTGCGGTGGGATATTTACCCGAGTCAAACAAGCCATTATTTTACCCATTTACAAAAAGCTGCCCTAACAATCATAGATGATTGTAAAATGATTTATCATGCGTTACGAGCTATATTTTTGTGAGAAATGACTTATGGATTGGGCGTCAACACTCTGTTAAAAATCCCCCACCTCCCCCTTTTCCCGACGATTGCAAAACCTGATATATAAAAACCAAAAAGTGTTTACAATCCCTAAAAATTACAAACACTCTTCGGAATTATTTCTCTCTAAATTTGTGCATTGTGTATTTCCATTTTAGATGTATATTTTTTTCTTAAATCAAAACTATGAGTTTTTGCTCTCGCTTCACCCCGTTAACAAAAAACGTAAATAAAGCACAACATAATGAAAATTTTAGAGTTTATGTATAAAATAAATTTAAAACAATAACAAATGTAAGTAAAGAAATTTTATTCACACACCACCAATGAACACAAAAGTTTTGTTATCCAAGTTTGGGAAATTCCACTAGTTCAGCCCTTGATAGTTTGGAATTTTACAAGAACAAGATTTCTTCTACACATGTTTTAAAATGGATATGCATGCCTGAAACAAGATAAAGATGAAAATGACCTATGGATGCAAACCTTTTAAAGAGAATAACAAACGGTCATTAAATTCTCCAGTGATCGTGCGGTGGGATATTTACCCGAGTCAAATAAGGCATTATTTTTCCCATTTACAAAAAACTGACCTAACAATCATAGATGATAGTAAAGTAATTTATCATGCGCAATGGGCTATATTTTTGTAAGAAATGACTTATGGATTGGGAGTCAATACTCAGTTAAAACTCCTCCGCCTCCCCCTTCTCTCGACATTTGCAAAACCTGATATATAAAATTTGAAAAAAGTTTACATTCCCTAAAACTAACAGACACACTTTGGAATTATCTCTCTCTAAATTTTTGCATTGTGCATTTCCATTATAGATGTATACGTTTTTCTTAAATCAAAACTTTGAGTTTTCACTGTCCCTTCACCTCGTAAACAAAAAACCCAAATAGATCACAACAAAATGAAAATTTTAGAGTTTATGATAGGAAAAAATTTGAAATAATAACAAATATAAGTAGGGAAATTTTATTCACACACCACAAATGAACACAAAAGTTTTGTTATCCATGTTTGGGAAATTCCACGAGTTGAACCCTTGATAGCTTGAAATTTTATACGAACGAGATTTTTTCTACACATGTTGTAAAAATGGATATGCATGCTTAAAACTTGTTAAAGATGCAAATGACCTATGGATCCAAACCTTTTAAAGAGAATAACAAATGCTCATTAAATTCTCCTGTGAATGTGCGGTGGGATATTTACCTGAGTCAAACAAACCATTATTTTACCCATTTACAAAAGCTGACCTAACAATCATAGATGACTATAAAGTGATTTATCATGTGTAACGGGCTATATTTTATAAAGAAATGACTTATGGATTGGGAGTCAACCCTCAGTTAAAAATTACCCGCCTCCCCCTTTTCTCTATGATTGTAAAACATGATATATTAAAACAGAAAAGATTTTACAAACCCTAAAAATTACAGACACTCTTTGGAATTATCTCTCTCTATATTTTTGCATTGTGCATTTCCATTTTAGATGTATACTATTTTCTTAAATAAAAATTTGAGTTTTCGCTCTCCCTTCACCCCGTAAACAAAAAAGGCAAATAGATCACAACAAAATGAAACTTTTAGAGTTAATGCATGCAAAAGATTTAAAACAATAACAAATGTAAGTAAAGAAATTTTATTCACAGACAACAAATGACACAAAAGTTTTGTTATCCAAGTTTGGGAAATTCCACTAGTTCAACCCTTGATAGCTTTGAATTTTATCAGAATGACATTTCTTCTACACATGTTTTAAAAATGGATATCCATGCTTGAAACATGTTTAAGATGCAAATGACCTATGGATGCAAACCTCTTAAAGAGAATAACAAACGCTCATTAAATTCTCTAGTGAACGTGCGGTGGGATATTTACACGAGTCAAACAAGCCATTATTTTGCCCATTTACAAAAAGCTGACCTAACAATCATAGATGATTGTAAAGTTATTTATCATGTGTAACGGGCAATATTTTTGGATGAAATGACTTAAGGATTGGAAGTCAACACTCAGTTAAAAATCCCCTGCCTCCCCCTTTTCCCGACGAATGCAAAACCTAATATATAAAAACTTAAAAGAGTTTACAATCTCTAAAAGTTACAGACACTCTTTGGAATTATCTCTCCCTACATTTGTGCATTGTGCATTTCCCAAACCTTGATCCAAAACTTTTGAAGAGAATAATAAACGCTCATTAAATTCTCTAGTGAACGTACGGTGGGATATTTACCCAAGTCAAACAAGCCATTATTTTGCCCTTTTACAAAAAGCTGAGCAAACAATCATAGATGATTGTAAAGTGATTTATCATGCATAATGGGAAATATTTTTTTAAGAAATGACTTATGGATTGGGAGTCAACACTCAGTTAAAAATCCATGCCACCCCCTTTTCCCGACGATTGCAAAACCTGATATATAAAAACTGAAAAGAGTTTACAATCCCTAAAAATTACAGACACTCTTTGGAATTATCTTTCCCTACTTTGTGCATTGTGCATTTCCATTTTAGATGTACACTTTTTTCTTAAAACAAAACTTTGAGTCTTTGCTCTCCCCTCACCGAGTAAACCAAAAACGCAAATAGATCACAACATAATGAAAATTTTAGAGTTTATGTATGGAAAAAATTTTAAATAATAAAAAATGTAAGTAAAGAAATTTTATTCACACACCACAAATGAACACAAAAGTTTTGTTATCCAAGTTTGGGAAATTCCACTAGTTCAAACCTTGATAGCTTGGAATTTTATAAGCACAAGATTTCATCTACACATGTTTTAAAAATGGACATGCATGCTTGAAACATGTTAAAGATGCAAATGACCTACAGATGCAAAACTTTTAAAGAGAATAACAAACGTTCATTAAATTCTCTAGTGAACGTGCGGTCGGATATTTACTAGTGTCAAACCAGCCATTATTTTGCCCATTTATAAAAAGCTGACCTAACAATCATAGATGATTTTAAAGTGATTTATCATGCATAACGTTCTATATTTTTGTAAGAAATGACTTATGGATTGGGAGTCAACACTCCATTAAAAATCTCCCGCCTCCCTCTTTTCCTGACGTTTGCAAAACCTGATATATAACAACTAAAAAGAGATTACAATCCCTAAAAATTATAGACCCTCTTTGGAATTATCTCTCTCTAAATTTTTGCATTGTGCATTTCCATTTTAGATGTATAATTTTTTCTTAAATCAAAACTTTGAGTTTTTGCTCTCCCTTCACCCCGTAAACAAAAAAAGGCAAATAGATCACAACAAAATGAAAATTTTAGAGTTTATGTATGGAATAAATTTAAAACAATAACAAATGTAAGTAAGGAAATTTTATTCACACACCACAAATGAACACAAAAGTTTTGTTATCCAAGTTTGGGAAATTCCACTAGTTCAACCCTTGATAGCTTTAAATTTTATAAGAACGAGATTTCTTCTACACATGTTTTAAAAATGGATATCCGTGCTGGAAACATGTTAAAGATACAAATGACCTATGTATCCACACCTTTTAAAGAGAATAAAAAGCGCGCATTAAATTCTCCTATGAACGTGCAGTGGGATATTTACCCAAGTCAAACAAACCATTATTTTGCCCATTTACAAAAAGCTGACCTAAAAATCATAGATGATTGTAAAGTGATCTATCATGTTTAACAGGCTATTTTTTTTAAACAAATGACTTATGGATTGGGAGTCAACACACAGTTAAAAATCCCCCGCCTGTCCCTTTTCCCGACAATTACAAAACTTGATATATAAAACTGAAAAGAGTTTACAATCCCTAAAAAATATAGACACTCTTAAGAAATATCTTCTCTACATTTGTGCATTGTGCAATTCTATTTTAGATGTATATTTTTTTCTTAAATCAAAACTTTGCGTTTTTCGCTCTCCCTTCACCCCGTAAACAAAAAAGGTAAATAGATAACAACAAAATGAAAATTTAAGAGTTTATGTTTGGAAAAAAAATTAAAAATAAAAAATTTAAGTAAATAAATTTTATTCAAACACCTCAAATGAACACAAAAGTTTTGTTATCCAGGTTTGGGAAATTCCACTAGTTCAACCCTAGATAGCTTGGAAATTTATAAGAACGAGATTTCTTCTACACATGTAGTAAAAATGGATATACATGCATGAAACATGTTAAAGATTTAAATGACCCATGGATCCAAGCCTTTTAAAGAGAATAACAAACGCTCATTAAATTCTCCAGTGAACGTGCAGTGGAATATTTATCCGAGTCAAACAAGCCATTATTTTGCCCATTTACAAAAAGCTTACCTAAAAATCATAGATTATTGTAAAGTGATTTATCATGCCCAATGGGCTATATTTATCAAACAAATGACTTATTGATTGGGAGTCAACACTCAATTAAAAATCCCCCGCCTCCCCCTTTTCCCAACGATTGCAAAACCTGATATATAAAAACTGAAAAGAGTTTGCAATCCCTAAAAATTATGATACTCTTTGGTATTATCTCTCTCTACATTTGTGCATTGTGCATTTCCATTTCAGATGTATACTTTTTTCCTAAATCAAAACTTTGAGTTTTCGCTCTCCCTTCACCCCATAAACAAAAAAGGTAAATAGATCACAGCAAAATGAAAATTTTAGATTTTATGTATGGAAAAAATTTTAAACCATAAAAAATGTAAGTAAAGAAATTTTTTTCATCCACCTCAAATGAAAACAAAAGTTTTGCTATCCAAGTTTGTGAAATTCCACTAGTTCAACCCTAGATAGCTTGGAAATTTATTAAAACGAGATTTCTTCTACACTTGTTGTAAAAATGCATATGCATGCTTGAAACATGTTAAAGATGCAAATGACCTATGGATCCAAACCTTTTAAAGAGAATAACAAACACTCATTAAATTCTCCTGTGAACGTGCGATGGGATATTTACCCGAGTCAAACAAGCCATTATTTTGCCCATTTACAAAAAGCTTACCTAACAATCATAGATGATTGTAAAGTGATTTATCATGGGCAACGGGCTATATTTTTGAAGGAAATGACTTATGGATTGGGAGTCGACACTCAATTAAAAATCCCTCGCCTCCCCCTTTTGCCAACGATTGCAAAACCTTATATATAAAAACTAAAAAGAGTTTGCAATCCCTAAGAATTATAGACACTCTTTGGAATTATCTCCCTCTACATTTGTGCATTGTGCATTTCCATTTTTGATATATCCATTTTTTTTAAATCCAAACTTTGAGTTTTCGCTCTCTCTTCACCACGTAAACAAAAAAGACAAATAGATCACAACAAAATGAAGATATTAGAGTTTATGTATGAAAAAAAATTTAAAACAGTAACAAATGTAAGTAAGGAAATATTATTCAAACACCACAAAGGAACACAAAAGATTTGTTATCCAAGTTTGGGAAATTCCACTTCTTCAACCCTTGATAGCTTGGAATTTTATGAGAACGAGATTTCTTCTACACATGTTTTAAAAATGGATAGGCATGCTCGAAACAAGTTAAAGATGCAAATGACCTATGGATCCAAATCTTTTAAAGAGGATAACAAAAGCTCATTAAATTCTCCAGTGAACGCGCAGTGGGATATTTACCCTAGTCAAACAAGCCATTATTTTACCCATTTACAAAAAGCTTACCTAACAATCATAGATGATTGTAAAGTGATTTATCATGCGTAACGGGCTATATTTTTTTAAGAAATGACTTATGGATTGGGAGTCAACACTCAGTTAAAAATCCCCAGCCTCCCTCGTTTCCCGACGATTGCAAAACCTGATATATAAAAACTGAAAAGAGTTTACAATCCCTAAAAATTTAAGACACTCTTTGGAATTATCTCTCTCTACAATTGTGCATTGTGCATTTACATTTTAAATGTATACTTTTTTCTTAATTCAGAACTTTGAGTTTTCCGTCTCCCTTCACCCTGTAAACAAAAAAGAAAAATAGGAACGAAATGAAAATTTTAGTGTTTATGTATGTTAAAAATTTAAAACAATAACAAATGTAAGTATATAAATTTTATTCACACTCCACAAATGTACACAAAAGTTTTGTTATCCAAGTTTTGGAAATTCCACTTGTTCAACCCTTGATTGCTTGGAATTTTATCAGAACGAGATTTCTTCCACACATGTTTGAAAAAAGGATATTCATGCTTGAAACATGTTAAAGATGCAAATGACCTATGGATGGAAACCTTTCAAAGAGAATAACAAACGCTCATTGAATTTTCCAGTGAACGTGCGGTGGGATATTTACCCGAGTCAAACAAGCCATTATTTTGCCCATTTACAAAAAGCTGACCTAAAAAAGATAGATGATTGGAAAGTGATTTATCATGCGTAACGGGCTATATTTTTGTAAGAATGACTTATGGATTTGGAGTCAACACTCAGTTAAAAATACCCCGCCTCTCCCTTTTCCCGACAATTGCAAAACCTGATATATAAAAACTGAAATAAGTTTACAATCCCTAAAAGTTACAGACACTCTTTGGAATTATATCTCTCGACATTTTTGCATTTTGCATTTCCATTTTAGATGCATACTTTTTTCTGAAATCAAAACTTTGAGTTTTCACTCTCCCTTAACCCCATAAACAAAAAAGGCAAATAGATCACAACGAAATGAAAATTTTGGAGTTTATGTATGAAAATATTTAAAAGAATAAAAAATGTAAGTAAGGAAATTTTTTCACACACCACAAATGAAATCAAAAGTTTTGTTATCCAAGTTTGGGAAATTCCACTAGTTCAACCCTTGGTAGCTTGGAATTTTATAAGAACGAGATTTCTTCTACACATGTTTTAAAAATGGATATGCATGCTTCAAATATGTTAATGATGCAAATGTCCTATGGATCCAAATATTTTAAAGAGATGAACAAACACTCATTAAATTCACCAGTGAACGTGCGGTGGGATATTTATCCGAGTCAAACAAGCCATTATATTGCCCAATTAAAAAAAGTTTACCTAAAAATCATAGATGATTGTAAAATGATTTATCATGTGTAATGGGCAGTTTTTTTGTAAGAAATGACTTATTGATTGGGAGTCAACATTCAGTTAAAAATTTCCCTCCTCCCCTTTTTCCCGATGAGTGCAAAACCTGATATATAAAAACTGAAAAGAGTTTACATTCCCAAAAAATTACAGACACGCTTTGGAATTATCACTCTCTACATTTGTGCATTGTGCATTTCCATTTTAGATGTATATTCGATCTCCCTTCACCCTGTAAAAAAAAGGCAAATTGATCACAACAAAATGAAAATTTTAGATTTTATGTATGGAAAATATTTAAAACAATAACAAATGTAAGTAAAGAAATTTTATTCACACACCACAAATGAACACAAAAGTTTTGTTATCCAGGTTTGGGACCCTTGATAGCCTGGAATTTTATAAGAACGAGATTTCTTCTACTCAAATTTTGAAAATGGATATGTATGCTTGAAACATGTTAAAGATGCAAATGACCTATGGATCCTATATTTTAAAGAGAATAAAAAATGCACATTAAATTTTCCAGTGAACGTACGGTGGGATATTTACCCGAGTCAAACAAGCCATTATTTTGTCCATTCACAAAAATCTGTCCTTACAATCATATATGATTGTAAAGTGATTTATCATGCGTAACGGGCTATATTTTTTTAAGAAATGACTTACGGATTGGGAGTCAACACTCAGTTAAAAATCCCCTACCTCCCCCTTTTCCCGACGATTGAAAAACCTGATATATAAAAACTGAATAGAGTTTACAATCCCTAAAAATTACAAACACTCTTTGGAATTATCTCTCTCTACATTTGTGCATTGTGCATTTCCATTTTAGATTTGTACTTTTTTCTTAAATCAAAACTTTGATTTTTCGCTCTCCCTTCACCTCGTAAACAAAAAAGACAAATAGATCACACCAAAATGAAAATATTAGAGTTTATGTATGGAAAAAAATTAAAACAGTAATAAAATTAAGTAAGGAAATTTTATTCACACACCACAAATGAACACTAAAGATTTGTTATCCAAGTTTGGGAAATTCCACTAGTTCAACCCTTGATTTCTTGTTGTTTTAAAAGAACGAGATTTCTTCAACACATGTTTTAAAAATGGAATGTTTGCTTTAAACATGTTAAAGATGCAAATGACCTATGGATCCAAATATTTTAAAGAGAATAACAAACGCTCATTAAATTCTCCAGTGAACATGCGGTGGGATATTTACCCGAGTCAAACAAGCCATTATTTTGCCCATTTACAAAAGGCTCACCTAACAATCATAGATGATAGTAAAGTTTTTTAACATGCATAACGGGCTATATTTTTGTAAGAAATGACTTATGGATTGGGAGTCAACACTCAGTAAAAAATGCCCAGCCTCCCTCTTTTCTTGACGATTGCAAAACATGATATACATAAACTGAAAAGAGTATATAATCGATAAAAATTACATACACTCTTTGGAATTATCTCTCTCTACATGTTTGCATTGTGCATTTCCATTTTGGATGCATACTTTTTCTTAACTCAAAAAAGACAAATTGATCACAACAAAATGTAAATTTTAGAGTTTATGTATGTAAAAATTCTCCAGCGAATGAGATTTCTGCTACACATGTTTTAAAAATGGATATGCATGCTTGATACATGTTAAATATGCAAATGACCTGAGGATCCAAATCTATTAAAGAGAATAACAAACACGATCAATAAATTCTCCAGTGAATGTGCGGTGGGATATTTACCCGAGTCAACAAGAAATTGTTTTGCCCATTTACAAAAACCTTACCCAACAATCATAAATGAATTCAAATTGATTTATCATGCGTAACGGGCTATATTTTTTTAAGAAATGACTTATGGACTGGGAGTCAACACTCCGATAAAAATACCCCGCCTCCCCCTTTTCCCGACGATTGCAAAACCTGAAAAGAGTTTACAATCCCTAAAAATTACAGACACTTTTTGAAATTATCTCTCTCTACATTTGTGCATTGTGCATTTCCATTTTAGATGTATACTTTTTTCTTAAATCAAAACTTTGAGTTCTCGCTCTCCCCTCACCCCGTAAACAAAAAAGGGAAATTGTTCACAACAAAATGAAAATTTAAGAATTTATGTAGGGAAAGAATTTAAAACAATAACAAATGTTAGTAAAGAAATTTTATTCACACACCACAATTGAACACAAAAGTTTTGTTATCCAAGTTTGGGAAATTCTACTAGTTCAACCCTTGATAGCTTGAAATTTTATAAGAATGAGATTTATTCTACACATGTTTGAAAAATGGATGTGCATGCTTGAAACATGTTAAAGATGCAAATGACCTATGGATCCAAACCATTTAAAGAGAACAAAAAACGCTCAATAAACTCTCCAGTGAATGTGCGGTGGGATATTTACCTGAGTCAAACAACCCATTATTTTACCCATTTACAAAAAGCTGCCCTAACAATCATAGATGATTGGAAAGTGATTTATCATGCATAACGGGCTATATTTTTGTAAGAAATGACATATGGATTGGGAGTCAACACTCATTTAAAAATTCCCAGCCACCCCCTTTTCCCGAGGATTCCAAAACGTGATATATAAAAACTGAAAAGAGTTTACAATCCCTAAAAATTAATGACACTCTTTGGAATTATCTCTCTCTACATTTGTACATTGTGCATTTCCATTATAGATATATACTTTTTTCTTAAATCAAAACTTCGAATTTTCGCTCTCCCTTCACTCCATAAACAAAAAAGGGAAATAGATCACAACAAAATGAAAATTTTAGAGTTTATGTGTGGAAAAAATTACAAATGTAAGTAAAGAAATTTTATTCACACACCACAAATGAACACAAAAGTTTTGTTATCACAGTTAGGGAAATTCCACTAGTTCAACCTTTGATAGCTTGGATTTTTATAAGAACAAAGATTTCTTCTACACATGTATTAAAAATGGATATGCATGCTTGAAACTTGTAAAAGATGCAAATGACCTATGGATCCAAACCTTTTAAAGAGAATAACAAACGCTCATTAAATTCTCCAGTGAACGTGCGGTGGGATATTTACCCGAGTCCAACAAGCCATTATTTTGCCCATTTACAAAAAGCTGACCTAACAATCATAGATGATTGTAAAGTGATGTATCATGCGTAATGATTGTAAAGTGATGTATCATGCATAATGGGCTATATTTTTGTAAGAAATAACTTATAGATTGGGTGTTATCACTCAGTTAAAAATCCCTCGCCTCCCCCTTTTCCCGACGATTGCAAAACCTAATATATAAAAACTGAAAATAGTTTACAATCCCTAAAATTAAAGAGACCCTTTGGAATTATCTCTCTCTACATTTTTGCATTGTGCATTTCCATTTTAGTTGTATACTTTTTTATTAAATCAAAACTTTGAGTTTTCGCTCTCCCTTCACCTCATAAACAAAAAAGACAAATAGATCACAACAAAATGAAAATTTTAGCGTTTATGTATGGAAAAAATGGAAAATTTTAGCGTTTATGTTTAAAAAATGGATATGCATGCTTGAAACATTTTAAAGATACAAATGACTAATGGATCCAAACATTTTAAAGAGAATAACAAATGCTCATTAAATTCTCCAGTGAATGTGCGGAGGGATATTTTCCTGAGTCAAACAAGCCATTTTTTTGCCCATTTACAAAAAGCAGCCCTAACAATTTTAGATGTTTGTAAAGTGATTTATCATGCATAACGGGCTATATTTTTGTAAGAAATCACTTAAGGATTGGGAGTCAACACTCACTTAAAAATCCCCCACTTCCCTCTTTTAACAACGATTGTAAAACCTGATATATAAAAACTGAAACGAGTTTAGAATCCAAAAAAATTAATGACACTCTTTTGAATTATCTCTCTCTACATTTGTGCATTGTGCATTTCCATTTTAGATGTATAATTTTTTTGTTAAACTAAAACTTTGAATTTTTGCTCTCTCTTCACCCCGTAAACAAAAAAGGCAAATAGATCTCAACAAAATGAAAATTTTAGAGTTTATGTATGGAAAAAATTTAAAAAAATAACAAATGTAAGTAAAGAAATTTTATTCACACACCACAAATGAACACACAACTTTTGTTACCCAAGTTTTGGAAATTCCACTAGTTCAATGCTTGATAGCTTGGAATTTTATACGAACAAGATTTCTTCTACACAAGTTTTAAAAATGGATATGCATGCTGGAAACATGTTAAAGATGCAAATGACCTATGGATCCAAACCTTTTAATGAGAATAACAAACGCTCATTAAATTCTCTAGTGAATGGGTGATGGGATATTTACCCGAGTGGAACAAGCCATTATTTGTCCCATTTAAAAAACGTCGACCTAACAAACATAGATGATTGTAAAGTAATTTATCATTCGTAACAGGCGATATTTTGTAAGAAATGACTTATGGATTGGGAGTCAACACTCAGTTAAAAATAGCCCGCCGCCCCCTTTTCCCGATGATTGTATAACCTGATATATAAAAATTGAAAAGAGTTTACCAGCCCTAAAAATTACAGACACTCATTGGAATTATCTCTCTCAACATTTGTGCCTTGTGCATTTCCATTTTAGATATATACTTTTTTTTTAAATCAAAACTTTGAGTTTTCTCTCTCCCTTCAACCCGGAAACAACAAAGGCAAATAGATCACAACAAAATGAAAATTTTAGAGTTTATGTATGGAAAAAATTTAAAATAATAACAATTTTCAGATAGGAAATTTTATTCACACACCTCAAATGAACACAAAATTTTTGTTATCCAAGTTTGGGAAATTCCACTACTTGAACCCTTGATAGTTTGGAATTTAATAAGAACGAGATTTCTTCTACACATGTTTTAAAACTGGATATGCATGCTTGAAACATGTTAAAAATGTAAATGACCTATGGATCCAAACCTTTTAAAGAGAATAACAAACGCTCATTAAATATTCCGAAGAACGTGTGGTGGGATATTTACCCCAATCAAACAAGCCATTATTTTGCCTATTTACAAAAAGCTGACATAACAATGATAGATGATTGTAAAGTGATTTATCATGCCTAACGGCCTATATTTTTGTAAGAAATGACTTATGGATTGGGAGTAAACACTCAATTGAAAATCCCCAGCCTCCCCCTTTTCCCGACGATTGCAAAACCTGATATATAAAAACTGAAACGAGTTTACCATCCCTAAAAATTAAAGTAACTCTTTGGAATTATCTCTCTCTACATTTTTGCATTGTGCATTTCCATTTTAGAAGTATACTTTTTTATTAAATCAAAACTTTGAGTTTCGCACTCCCTTCATCCCGCAAACTAAAAAGGAAAATATATCACAATAAAATGAAAATTTTAGAGTTTAAGAATGGAAAAAATTAAAAACAATAAAAAATGTAACTAAGGAAATTTTATTCACACACCACCAATGAACACAAAAGTTTTTTTATCCATGTTTGGGAAATTCCACTATTGCAACCCTTGATAGCTGGGAATTTTATAAGAACGAGATTTCTTCTACAAATGTTTAAAAATGGATATGCATGCTTGAAACATGTTAAAGATACAAATGACCTATGGATCCAAACCTTTTAAAGAGGAAAACAAACCCTCATTAAATTCTCCAGTGAACGTGCGGTGGGATATTTTACTTGAGTCAAACAAACCATTATTTTGCCCATTTACAAAAAGCTTACCTAACAATCATAGATGATTGTAAAGTGATTTATCATGAGTAATGAGCTATATTTTTGTAAGAAATGACTTATGGATTGGGAGTCAACACTCAGTTAAAAATCCCCCGCCTCCCCCTTTTCCCGATGATTGAAAAAATAGATATATAAAAACTGAAAAGAGTTTACAAACTCTAGAAATCACAGACACTCTTTAGAATTATCTCTCTCTACATTTTGGCATTGTGCATTTCCATTTTAGATGTATATTTTTTTCTTAAATCAAAACTTTGAGTTTTCGCTCTCCCTTCACCCTATAAACAAAAAAGGCAAATAGATTACAACAAAATGAAAATTTTAGAGTTTCAGTAGGGAAAAAATTTTAAAAAATAACAAATGTAAGTAAAGAAATTTTATTCACACACCACAAAAGAACACAAAAGTTTTGTTTTCCAAGTTCAGGAAATTCCACTATTTCAACGCTTGATAGCTTGGAATTTTATACAAACAAGATTTCTTCTACACATGTTTTTAAAATTTATATGCATGCTTGAAACATGTTAAAGTTGCAAATGACCTCTGGATCCAAACCTTTTAAAGAGAATAACAAATGCTCATTAAATTCTCTAGTGAATGTGTGATGGGATATTTACATGAGTGAAACAAGCCATTATTTATCCCATTTACAAAAAAGCTGACCTAACAATCATAGAAGATTGTAAAGTAATTTATCATGCATAATGGGTTATATTTTTGTAAGAAATGACTTATAGATTGGGAGTCAACGCTCAGTTAAAAATCCCCCGCCTCCCCCTTTTCCCGACGATTGCAAAACCTGATATATAAAAACTGAAAAGAGTTTACCAGCACTAAAAATTATAGATACTCATTGGAATTATCTCTCTCTACATTTGTGCATTGTGCATTTCCATTTTAGAAGTATACTTTTTTTTAAATAAAAACTTTGAGTTTTCGCTCTCCCTTCACCCCGTAAACAACAAAGGCAAATAGATCACAACGAAATGAAAATTTTAGAGTTTATGTATGGAAAAAATTTAAAACAATAAAAAATGTAAGATAGGAAATTTTATTCACACACCTCAAATGAACATAAAAGTTTTGTTATCCAAGTTTTTGAAATTCCTCTAATTCAACCCTTCATAGCTTGGAATTTAATAAGAATGAGATTTCTTCTACACACGTTTTAAAAATGGATATGCATGCTTGAAACATGTTAAAGATACAAATGACCTATGGATCCAAACCTTTAAATAGAATAACAAACGCTCATTAAATTCTCCAGAGAACGTGCGGTGGGATATTTACTCGAGTCAAACAAGCCATTATTTTTCCCATTTACAAAAAGTTGACCAAACAATCATAAATGTTTGTAAAGTTATTTATCATGCGTAATGGGCTATATTTTTGTAAAACTAAAAAGATTTTACAATCCGTAAAAATTAAAGACACACTTTGGATTTTTCTCTCTCTACATTTGTGCATTGTGCATTTCCATTTTAGATGTATACTTTTTTCTTAAATCAATACTTTGAATTTTCACTCTCCTTTCACCCCGTAAACAAAAAAGGCAAATAGATCACAACAAAATGAAATTTTTAGAGTTTATGTATGGAAGAAATTTTAAAAAATAACTAATGTAAGCAAAGAAATTTTATTCACACACCACAAATGAACACAAAAATTTTGTTATCCAAGTTTGGGAAATTCCACTAGTTCAACCCTTGATAGCTTGGAATTTTTTAAGAACGAGATTTCTTCTACACATGTTTTAAAAATGGATATGCATGCTTGAAACATGTTAAAGATGCAAATGACCTATGGATCCAAACCTTTTAAAGAGAATAACAAACGCTTATTAAATTCTCCAGTGAACGTGCTGTGGGATATTTACCAGAGTCGAAAAAACCATTATTTTGCCCATTTAAAAAAGTTGACCTAAAAATCTTAGATGATTGTAAAGTGATTTATCTTGCGTAATGGGCTACATTTTTTTAAGTAATGACTTATGGATCTGGAGTCAACACTTTGCTAAAAATTCTCCACCTCCCCCTTTTCCCGACGATTGTATAACCTGATATATAAAAACTGAAAAGAGTTTACAATCCCTAAAAATTTCTAACACTCTTTGGAATTATCTCTCTCTTCATTTGAGCAATGTGCATTTCAATCTTAGATGTATACTTTTTTTTTAAATCAAAACATTGAGTTTTCCCTCTCCCTTCATCCCGTAAACAAAAAAGGCAAATAGATCACAACAAAATGAAAATTTTAGAGTTAATGTAAAGAAAATATTTTAAAAAATAACAAATGTAAGTAAAGAAATAATATTCTTACTTCAACAATGAACACAAAAGTTTTGTTATCCAAGTTAGGGAAATTCCACTAGATCAACCCTTGATAGCTTGGAATTTTATAAGAATGAGATTTCTTCTACAAATGTTTTAAAAGTGGAGATGCATGCTTTAAACATGTTAAAGATTCAAATGACCGATGGATCCAAACCTTTTAAAGAGAATAACTAATGCTCATTAAATTCTCTAGAGAATGTGCGATGGGATATTTACCCGAGTCAAACAAGCCATTATTTTGCCCATTCACAAAAAGCTAACCTAACAATCAAAGATGATTGTAAAGTGATTTATCATGCGTAACGGGCTATATTTTTGTAAGAAATGACTTATGGATTAGGAGTAAACACTCAGTTAAAAATCCCCTGCCTCCCCTTTTTCCCGATGATTGCAAAACCTGATATATAAAAATTGAAAAGAGTTTACCATCCCTAAAAATTAAAGACCCTCTTTCAAATTATCTCTCTCGTGCATTGTGCATTTCGATTTTAGATGTATACTTTTTTATTAAATCAAAACTTTGAGTTTTCGCTCTCACTTCACCCCGCATACTAAAAAGGTAAATAGATCACAACAAAATAAAAATTTTAGAGTTTATGTATGGAAAAATTAAAAACAATAACCAATGTAAGTTAGGAAATTTTATTCACACACCACCAATGAACACAAAAGTTTTGTCATCCAAGTTTGGGAAATTCCACTAGTTCAACCCTTGATAGCAGGGAATTTTATAAGAACGAGATTTCTTCTACACATGTTTTAAAAATGGATATGCATGCTTGAAACATGTTAAAGATGAAAATGACCTATGGATCCAAACCTTTTAAAGAGAATAACAAACGGTCATTAAATTCTCCAGTGAACGTGCAGTGGGATATTTTCCCGAGTCAAACAAGCCATTATTTTGCCCATTTAAAAATATTTGACCTAACAATCATAGATGATTTTAAAGTGATTTATCATGCGTAACGGGCTATATTTTTGTAAGAAATGACTTATGGATTGGGAGTCAACACTCAGTGAAAAATCATGTGCCTCCCCCTTTTCCCAACTAGAGGAAAACCAGATATATAAAAAGTAAAAAGAGTTTACAATCCTTAAAAATTATAGTCACTCTTTGGAATTATCTCTCTCTACATTTTTGCATTGTGCATTTCCATTTTTGGTGAATACTTTTTTCTTAAATCAAAACAATGAGTTTTCGCTCTCCCTTCACCCCGTAAACAAAAAAGGCAAATAGATCACAAAAAAATGAAAAGTTTAGAGTTTATGTAAGGAAAAAATTTAAAACAATAAAAAATGTAAGTAAAGAAATTTTATTCACACACGAAAAATGAACACAAAAGTTTTGTTATCCAAGTTTGGGAAATTCCATTAGTTCAACCCTTGATAGCTTGGAATTTTATAAGAACGATATTTCTTCTAAAAATGTTTTAAAAATGGATAGGCTTTCTTGAAACATGTTAAAAATTTGAATGACCTATGGATCTAAACCTTTTAAAGAGAATAACAAACGCTCATTAAATTCTCCAGTGAACGTGTGGTGGGATATTTAGCTGAGTCAAACAAGGCATTATTTTGCCCATTTACAAAAAGCTGACGAAACAATCATAGACGATTGTAAAGTGATTTATCATGCATAATGGGCTATATTTTTTTAAGAAATGACTTATGAATTTGGATTCAACTCTCAAATAAAAATCCCCCACCTCCTCCTTTTCCCGACGATTGCAAAACCTGATATATAAAAACTGAAAAGAGTTTATAATCCCTAAAAATTACAAACACTCTTTGGAATTATCTCTCTAGACATTTGTGCATTGTGCATTTCAATTTTAAATTAATACCTTTTTCTTTAATCAAAACTTTTATTTTTCGCTCTCTCATCACCCTGTAAACAAAATTTTTAGAGTTTATGTATGGAAAAAATTTAAGACAATAACAAATGTAGGTAAAAAAATTTTATTCACACACCAAAAATGAGAATAAAAGTTTTGTTATCCATGTTTTGAAAATTGCACAAGTTCAATCCTTGATAGCTTGGAATTTTATAAGAAAGAGATTTCTTCTACACGTGTTTTAAAAATGGATATGCATGGTAGAAACATGTTAAAGATGCAAATGACCTATGGATCCAAACCTTTTAAAGAGAATAACAAACGCTCTTTAAATTCTCTAGTGAACGTGCGGTAGGATATTTACCCGAGTCAAACAAACCATTATTTTACCCATTTACAAAAATCTTACCTAACAATCATAGGTGATTGTAAAGTAATTTATCATGCGTAACGGGCTATATTTTTGTAAGAAATGACTTTTGGATTGGGAGTGAACACTCAGTTAAAAATCCCCCACCTCCATCTTGTCCCAACGATTGTAAAACCTAATATATAAAAACTGAAAAGAGTTTAAAATTCCTAAAAATTAAAGACACACATTGGAATTATCTCTCTCTACATTTGTGCATTGTCCATTTCCATTTTAGATGTATAATTTTTTCTTAAATCAAAACTTTGAGTTTTCGCTCTCCCTCCACCCTGAAAACAAAAAAGGAAAATAGATCACAACAAAATGAAAATTTTCGAGTTTATGTATGGAAAAATTTAAAACAATAAAAAATATAAGTAAATAAATTTATTCACACACCACAAATGAACACAAAAGTTTTGTTATCCAAGTTTGGGAAATTCCACTAGTTCAACCCTTGATAGCTTGGACTTTTATAAGAACGAGATTTCTTCTACACATGTTTTAAAAATGGATATGCATGTTTGAAACATGTTAAAGATGCAAATGACCTATGGATCCAAACCTTTTAAATAGAATAACAAACACTCATTAAATTCTCCAGTGAACGTGCGGTAGGATATTTACCCGAGTCAAACAAACCATTATTTTACCCATTTACAAAAAGCAGACCTAACAATCATAGATGATTTTAAAGTGATTTATCATGCGTAACAGGCTAGGCTATATTTTTGTAAGAAATGACTTATGGGCTGGGAGGAAAAACTCAGTTAAAAATCCCCCGCCTCCCCCTTTTCCCAACGATTATAAAACCTGATATATAAAACATGAAAAGAGTTTACAATCCCTAAAAATTACAAAAACTCTTTGTAATTATCTCTCTCTACACTTGTGCATTGTGCATTTCCATTTTAGATGTATACTTTTTTCTTAAATAAAAACTTTGAGTTTTCGCTTTCCCTTCACCCCGTAAACAAAAAAGGCAAAAAGATCACAACAAAATGAAACTTTTAGAGTTTATGTATGGAAAAAATTTTAAGAAATAACAAATGTAAGAAAGGAAATTTTATTCACACACCACAAATGAACACAAAAGCTTTGTTATCCAAGTTTTGGAAATTCATCTAGTTCAATCATGGATGACTGTAGAGTGATTTATCAATCGTAACGGGCTATATTTTTGTAAGAAATAACTTATGGATTGGACTCAGTTAAAAATCCCCAGTCTCCCCCTTTTCCCGACGAATGCAAAACCTGATATATAAAAACTGAAAAGAGTTTACAATCCTTAAAAATTACAGACACTTTTTGGAATTATCTCTCTCGACATTTTTGCATTGTGAATTTCCATTTTAGATGTGCATTTTCATTTTAGATGTATACTTTTTTCTTAAATCAAACCGTTTAGGTTTTTGCTCTACCTTCACCCCGTAAACAAAAAAGGCAAATAGATCACAAAAAAATGAAAATTTTGGACTTTATGAATGGAAAAAATTTAAAAAAAAAACAAATGTAAGTAAATAATTTTTATTCACACACCACAAATGAACACCAAAGTTTTGTTATCCAAGTTAGCGAAATTCCACTAGTTCAACCCTTGATAGCTTGGAATTTTATAAGAACGCGATTTCTTCTAAAAATGTTTTAAAAACTAATAGGCATGCTTGAAACATGTTAAATATGCGAATGACCTATGGATCCAAACCTTTTAAAGAGAATAACAAACGCTCATTAATTTTTCCAGTGAACGTGTAGTGGGATATTTACCCGAGTCAAACAAGCCATTATTTTTCCCATTTATAAAAAGCTGACCTAAAAATCATAGATGATTGTAAAGAGATTTATCATGCGTAACGGGCTATATTTTTGTTAGAAATGACTTATGGATTGGTAGTCAATACTAAGTTAAAATTCCCCCGCCTCCCCCTTTTCCTGACGATTGCAAAACCTTATATATGAAAACTGAAAAGAGTTTACAATCCCTAAATATTATAGAAACTCTTTGGAATTATCACTCTCAACATTTGTGCATTGTGCATTTCCATTTTAGATGTATAATTTTTCCTTAAATAAAAACTTTGAGTTTTCGCTCTCCTATCTACCTGTAAACAAAAATGGCAAATAGATCACAAAAAAATGAAAATTTAAGAGATTATGTATGGAAAAAATTTAAAACAATAAAAAATGTAAGTAAAAAAATTTTATTCACACACCACAAATGAACACAGAAGTTTTGTTATGCAAGTTTAGGAAACTCCACTAGTTCTACCCTTGATAGCTTGAAATTTTATAACAACGAGATTTCTTCTACAAATGTTTTAAAAATGGATATCCATGTTCGAGACATGTTAAAGATGTAAATGACCTATTGATCCGAACATTTTAAAGAGAATAACCAACACTCATTAAATTCTCCAGTGAACATGCGGAGGGATATTTACCCGAGTCAAACAGGCCATTATTTTGCCCATTTACAAAAGTTGACCTAACAATCATAGATGATTGTGAAGTGATTTATCATGCATAGCGAGCTATATTTTTGTAAGAAATGGTTTATGGATTGCGAGTCAACACTCAGTTAAAAATCCCCCGCCTCCCCCTTTTCCCGACGATTGCAAAACCTGATATATAAAAAATGAAAAGAGTTTACAATCCCTAAAAATAACAGACACTCTTTGGAATTATCTCTCTCGACATTTGTGCATTGCGCATTTCAATTTTTGATCTGCATTTCCATTTTAGATGTATACGTTTTTCTTAAATCAAAACTTTCAATTTTCGCTCTCTCATCACCCTGGAAACAAAAAAGATAAATAGATCACAACAAAATAAAAATTTAAGAGTTTAAGTATGGAAAAAAATTTTAAAAATAAAAAATGTAAGTAAAGAATTTTTATTCACACACCACAAATGAACACCAAAGTTTTGTTATCCAAGTTTGGGAAATTCACTAGTTCAACCCTTGATAGCTTGGAATTTTATAAGAACGAGATTTCTTCCACGCATGTTTTAAAAATGGATATGCACGCTTGAAACATGTTAAAGATGCAAATGACCTATGGATCCAAACCTTTTAAAGAGAATAACAAACGCTCATTAAATTCTCCAATCAACGTGCAGTAGGATATTTACCCGAGTCAAACAAACCATTATTTTTCCTATTTACAAAAAGCAGACCTAACAATCATAGATGATTGTAAAGTGATTTATCATGCATAACGGGCTATATTTTTTTAAGAAATTACTTATGGATTGGGAGTCAAAACTCAGTTAAAAATCCCCGGCCTCCCCTTTTCCCGACGATTATAAAAGCTGATATATAAAAACTGAAAATAGTTTAAAATCCCTAAAAATTACAGAAACTCTTTGTATTTATCTCTCTCTACATTTGTGCATTGTGCATTCCCATTTTATATGTATACTTTTTTCTTGAATAAAAACTTTGACTTTTCACTCTCCCTTCACCCCGCAAACAAAAAAGGCAAAAAGATTACAACAAAATGAAACTTTTAGAGTTTATGAATGGAAAAAATTTTCAAAAATAACAAATGTAAGAAAGGAAATTTTATTCACACACCACCAATGTACACAAAAGCTTTGTTATCCAAGTTTTGGAAATTCCACTAGTTCAACCCTTGATAGCTTCGAATTTTATAAGAACGAGATTTCTTCTACACATGTTTTAAAAATGGATATGCATGCTTGAAACATGTTAAAGATGCTAATGACCTATGGATCCAAATGTTATAAAGAGAATAACAAACTCTCATTAAATTCTCCAGCAAACAAGTAGTGGGATTTTTACCCAAGTCAAATGGGCAATTATTTTTCCCATTTACAAAAAAAATTACCTAACAATCAAATGGGCAAGTAAAGAGATTTATCATGCGTAACGAGAAATATTTTTGTCAGAAATGACTTATGGATTGGGTTCAACACTCAGTTAAAAATCCCCAATCTCCCCCTTTTCCCGACAATTGCAAAACCTGATATAAAAAAACTGAAAAGAGTTTACAATCCCTAAAAATTACAGACACTCTTTGGAATTATCTCTCTCGACATTTGTGCATTGTGCATTTCCATTTTAGATGTGCATTTTCATTTTAGATGTAGACTTTTTTCTTAAATCAAAACGTTTAGTTTTTCGCTCTCCCTTCACCCCGTAAAGAAAAAAGGCAAATAAATCACAACAAAATGAAAATTTTGGACTTTATGTATGGAAAAAATTTAAAATAATAAAAAATGTAAGTAAATAATTTTTATTCACACACCACAAATGAACACCAAATTTTTGTTATCCAAGTTTGGGAAATTCCACTAGTTCAACCCTTGATAGCTTGGAATTTTATAAGAACGCGATTTCTTCTACAAATGTTTTAAAAACTGATAGGCATGCTTGAAACATGTTAAAGATGTGAATGACCTATGGATCCAAACCTTTTAAAGAAAAAAACGTTCATTAAATTCTCCAGTGAACGTGCAGTGGGATATTTACCCGAGTCAAACAAGCCATTATTTTTCCCATTTACAAAAAGTTGACCTAACAATCATAGATGATTGTAAAGAGATTTATCATGCGTAACGGGCTATATTTTTGTAAGAAATAACTTATGGAAACTGAAAAGAGTTTACAATCCCTAAAAATTATAGAAACTCTTTGGAATTATCACTCTCGACATTTGTGCATTGTGCATTTTCATTTTAGAAGTATAATTTTTCCTTAAATAAAAACATTGAGTTTTCGCTCTCCCATCTCCCTGTAAACAAAAATGGCAAATAGATCACAACAAAAAGAAAATTTAAGAGTTTATGTATGAAAAAAATTTTAAAAAATAAAAAATGTAAGTAAAGAATTTTTATTCACACACCACAAATGAACACCAAAGTTTTGTTATCCAAGTTTGGGAAATTCCACTAGTTCAACCCTTGATAGCTTGGAATTTTAAAAAAAAGCGATTTCTTCTACAAATGTTTTAAAAATGTATAGGCACGCTTGAAAAATGTTAAAGATGCGAATCACCTATGGATCCAAACCTTTTAAAGAGAATAATAAGTGCTAATTAAATTCTCTAGTGAACGTGCGGTGAGATATTTACCTGAGTCAAACAAGCCATTATTTTTCCCATTTACAAAAATCTGACCTAACAATTATAGATGACTGTAAAGTGATTTAGCATGCGTAACGGGCTATATTTTTGTCAGATATGACTTATGGATTGGTAGTCAACACTAAGTTAAAAATCCCAACCTCCCCCTTTTCCCGACGATTGCAAAACCTTATATATGAAAACTGAAAAGAGTTTACAATCCCTAAAAATTACAGAAACTCTTTGGAATTATCTCTCTCGACATTTGTGCATTGTGCATTTCCATTTTAGATGTATAATTTTTTCTTAAATCAAAAACTTTGAGTTTTCGCTCTCCCATCTCCCTATAAACAAAAATGGCAAATAGATCACAACAAAATGAATATTTAAGAGTTTATGTATGGAAAAAATTTTTAAAAAAAATGTAAGTAAGGAAATTTTATTCACACACCACAAATGAACACAAAATTTTTGTTATGCAAGTTTGGGAAATTCCACTAGTTCCTCCCTTGATTGCTTGGAATTTTATAAGAACGAGATTTCTTCTACAAATGTTTTAAAAATGGATATGCATGCTTGAAACATGTTAAAGATGTAAATGACCTATTGATCCAAATTTTTTAAAGAGAATAACAAACGCTGATTAAATTCTCCAGTGAACATGCGGAGGGATATTTACTGAGTCAAACAGGCCATTATTTTTTCCATTTACAAAAAGTTGACCAAACAATCATAGATGATTGTGAAGTGATTTATCATGTATAACAAGCTATATGTTTTTAAGAAATGACTTATGGATTGTGAGACAATACTCAATTAAAAATCCCCCTCCTCCCCCTTTTCCGAACGATTGCAAAACCTGATATATAAAAACTGAAAAGAGTTTACAATCCCTAAAAATTATAAACACTCTTCGGAAATATCTCTCTCGACATTTGTGCATTGCGCATTTCAATTTTAGATCTGCATTTCCTTTTTAGATGTATACTTTTTTCTTAAATCAAAACTTTTAGTATTCACTCTCTCATCACCCTGTAAACAAAAAAGGCAAATAGATCACAAAAAAATTTAAATTTTAGAGTTTATGCATGGAAAAAAATTACAACAATAACAAATGTAAGTAAAGAAATTTTATTCACACACCACAAATGCACACAAAAGTTTTGTTATCCAAGTTTTTGAAATTCCATTAGTTTAACCCTAGATAGCTTGGAATTTTATAAGAACGAGATTTCTTCTACATAGGTTTTAAAAATGGATATGCATGCTTGAAACATGTTGAAGATGCAAATGACCTATGGATCCAAACATTTTAAAGAGAATAACAAACGCTCATTAAATTCACCAGTGAACATGGGGAGGGATATTTACCCGAGTCAAACAAGCCAATATTTTGCCCATTTACAAAAAACTGGCCTAACAATCATAGATGATTGTAAAGTGAATTATCATGCATAACGGGCTATATTTTTGTAAGAAATGTCTTATGGATTGGGAGTCAACACTCAGTTAAAAATCCCCCACCTCCCCCTTTTCCCAACGATTGCAAAACCTGATAAATAAATACTGAAAAGATTTTACAATCCCTAAAAATTATGGACACTCTTTGGAATTATCTCTCTCTATATTTTTGCATTGGGCATTTCTATTTTAGATGTATATTTTTTCTAAAATCAAAACTTTGAGTTTTCGCTCTCCCTTCACCCCGTAAACAAAAGAGGCAAATATATCACAACAAAAAGAAAATTTTAGTCTTTACATATGGAAAAGATTTAAAACAATAACAAATGTAAGTCAAGAAATTTTATTCACACACCACAAATGAACACAAAAGTTTTCTTAACCAAGTTTTGGAAATTCCACTAGTTCAACCCTTGATAGATTGGAATTTTACAAGAACGAGAATTCTTCTACACAGGTTTTAAAAATGGATATGCATGCTTGAAACATGTTGAAGTTGCAAATGACCTATGGATCCAAACCTTTTAAATAGAATAACAAACGCTCAATAAATTCTCCAGTGACGTGCGATGGGATATTTACACAAGTCAAACAAGCCATTATTTTGCCCATTTACAAAAAGCTGACCTAACAATCATAGATGATTGTAAACTTATTTATCATGCGTAACGGGCTATATTTTTGTAAGAAATGTCTAATGGATTGGGAGTCAACACTCAATTAAAAAACCCCCACCTCCCCCTTCTTCCGACGATTGCTAAACCTGATAAATAAAAACTGAAAAGAGTTTACAATCCCTAAAAATTACAGAAACTCATTGGAATTATCTTTCTCTATATTTGTGCATTGGGCATTTCTATTTTAGATTTATATTTTTTCTTAAATCAAAACTTTGAGTTTTCGCTCTCCCTTCACCCCGTAAGCAAAAGAGGGAAATATATCACAACAAAAAGAAAATTTTAGTGTTTATGTATGGAAAAAATTTAAAACAATAAAAAATGTAAGTAAAAAAATTTTATTCACACACCACAAATGAACACAAAAGTTTTGTTATCCAAGTTCTAAAAATTCCACTAGTTCAACCCTTGATAGCTTGGAATTTTATAAGAACGAGATTTCTTCTACACATCTTTTAAAAATGGATATGCATGCTTGAAACATGTTAAAGATGCAAATGACCAATGGATCCAAACCTTTAAAGAGAATAACAGATGCTCATTAATTTCTCCAGTGAACGTGTGGTGGGATATTTACCCGAGTCAAACAAGCCATTATTTTGCCCATTTACAATAAGCTGACCTAGCAATCATAGATGACTGTAAAGTGATTTATCATGTGTAATGGGCTATATTTTTTTAGGAAATGACTTATTGGGAGTTCACACTCAGTTAAAAATCCCCCGCCTCCCCCTTTTCCGACGATTGCAAAACCCAATATATAAAAACTGAAAAGAGTTTACAATCCCTAAAAATTACAGACACTCTTTGGAATTATCTCTCTCTACATATGTGCATTGAAATTTTCTATTATAGATGTATAATTTTTTCTTAAATCAAAACTTTGAGTTTTCGCTCTCCCTTCACCCCGTAAACAAAAAAGGCAAATAGATCACAACAAAATGAAAATTTTAGAGTTTATGTATGGAAAAAATTTAAAACAATAAAAAATGTAAGTAAACAAAATTTTATTCACACACCACAAATGAACACAAAATTTTTGTAATCCAAGTTTGGGAAATTCCACTAGTTCTACACTTGATAGCTTGGAATTTTATAAGAAAGAGATTTCCCCTACACATGTTTTCAAAATGGATATGCATGCTTTATACATGTTAAAGATGCAAATGACCTATGGATCCAAACCTTTTAAACAGAACAACAAACGCTCATTAAATTCTCTAGTGAACGTGCGGTGGGACTTTTACCCGAGTCAAACTAGCCATTATTTTGATCATTTACAAAAAGCTGACCTAACAATCATAGATGATTGTAAAGTAATTTATCATGCGTAACGGGCTATATTTATGTAAGAAATAACTTATGGATTGGGAGTCAACACTCACTTAAAAATCCCTCGCCTCCCCCTTTTTCCAACGATTGCAAAACCTGATATATAAAAACTGAAAAGAGTTTACAATCCCTAAAAATTACCGACACTCTTTTGGAATTATCTCTCTCCACATTTTTGCATTGTGCATTTCCATTGTAGATGTATGTTTTTTTCTCAAATCAAAACTTTGAGTGTTCACTCTCCCTTTACCCCGTAATCAAAAAAGGCAAATAGATCACAACAAAATGAGAATTTTAGAGTTTATGCATGGAAAAAGTTTAAAACAATAAAAAATGCAAGTAAATAAATTTTATTCACACACAACAAATGAACACAAGTTTTGTTATGCATGTTTGGGAAATTCCACTAGTTCAACCATTGATATCTTGGAATTTTATTAGAACGAGATTTTTTCTACACATGTTTTAAAAATGGATATGCATGCTTGAAACATGTTAAAGATGCAAATGACCTATGGATCAACACCTTATAAAGAGAATAAAAAATACTCATTAAATTCTCTAGTGAACATGCGGAGGGATATTTACCCGAGTCAAACAAGCCATTATTTTGCCCATTTACAAAAAGCTGACCTAACAATCACAGATGATTGTAAAGTGATTTGTCATGTGTAACGGACAATATTTTTGTTAGAAATGACATATGGATTGGGTGTCAACACTCAATTAAAAATCCCTCGCCTCCCCCTTTTCCCGACGATTGCAAAACTTGATATATAAAAATTGAAAAGAGTTTACAATCCCTAAAAATTACGGACACTCTTTGGAATTATCTTTCTCTACATTTGTGCATTGGGCATTTCTATTTTAGATGTATATTTTTTATTAAATCAAAACTTTGAGTTTTCGCTCTCCCTTCACCCCGTCAACAAAAGAGGCTATTATATCACAACAAAAAGAAAATTTTAGAGTTTATGTATGGAAAAAATTTAAAAAAATAACAAAAGTAAGTAAAAAAATTTATTCACACACCACAAATGAACACAAAAGTTTTGTTATCCAAGTTTGGGAAATTCCACTAGTTCAACCCTTGATAGCTTGGAATTTTATAAGAACTAGATTTCTTCTACACGTGTTTTAAAAATGGATAAGCATGCTTGAAACATGTTAAATATGCAAATGACACAAACGCTCAATCAATTCTCCAGTGAACGTGCGAAGGGATATTTACGTGAGTCAAACAAGTCATTATTTTACCCATTAACGAAAAGCTGACCTAACAATCAAAGATGATTGTAAAGTTATTTATCATGCATAATGGGCTATATTTCTGTAAGAAATGTCTTATGGATTGGGAGTCAACACTCAAGTAAAAATCCCCCGCCTCCTTCTTTTTCCGACGATTGCAAAACCTTATATATAAAAACTAAAAAGAGTTTATACTCCCTAAAAATTACCGACACTCTTTGGAATTATCTCTCTCAACATTTGTGCATTGTGCATTTCCATTTTTCATGATACCTTTTTTCTTAAATCAGAACTTTAAGTTTTCGCTCTCCCATCACCCCGTAAACAAAAGAGTCAAAAAGATCACAACAAAATGAAAATTTTAGAGTTTAGTCTTGGAAAAAATTTAAAACAATAAAAAATGTATCTAAGGAAAATTTATTCACACACCACAAATGAAAACAAAACTTTTGTTATCCTAGTTTGGGAAATTCCAATAGGTCAACCCTTGATAGCTTGGAATTTCATAAGAACGAGATTTCTTCTACACATGTTTTAAAAATCGATATGCATGCTTGAAATATGTTAAGGATGCAAATGACCTATGGATCCAAACCTTTTAAAGTGAATAACAAACGCTCATTAAATTCTCCAATGAACATGCGGTGGGATATTTACCCGAGTCAAACAAGCTAATATTTTGCCCATTTACTAAAAGCTGACCTAACAATGAAATATGATTGTAAAGTGACTTATCATGTGTAACGGGCTATATTTTTTTAAGAAATGACTTATTGATTGGGAGTCAACACTCTGTTAAAAATCCGCCTCCCCATTTTCCCGACAATTTCCAAAACCTGATATATAGAAACTGAAAAGAGTTTACAATCCCTAAAAATTACCGACACTCTTAGGAATTATCTCTCTCTACATTTGTGGCATGTGGATTTCCATTTTAGTTGCGTACTTTTTTCTTAAATCAAAACATTAAGTTTTTGCTTTCCCTTCACCTCGTAAACAAAAAAGGCAAATAGATCACAACAAAATGAAAATTTTAGAGTTTAAGAATGGAAAAAAATTTTAAAAATAACAAATGTAAGTAAAGAAATTTTATTCACACACCACAAATGAACACAAAAGTTTAGTTATCCAAATTTGGGAAATTCCAAAAGTTCAACCCTTGATTGCTTGGAATTTTATAAGAACGAGATTTCTTCTACACATGTTTTAAAAATGGATATGCATGCTTGAAACATGGCAAAGATACAAATGACCTATGGATCCAAACCTTTTAACGAGAATGACAAACGCTCAATAAATTCTCCAGTGAACGTACGGTGGGATATTTACCCGAGTCAAACAAGCCATTATTTGTCCATTTACAAAAAGCTGACCAAACAATCATAGATGATTGTAATGTGATTTATCATGCGTAATGGGCTGTATTTTTGTTAGAAATGACTTATGGATTGGGAGTCAACAATTAGTTAAAAATCCCCCGCTTCCCCCTTTTCCCGACGATTGCAAAACCTCATATTTAACAACTGAAAAGAGTTTACAATCCCTAAAAATTACAGACACTCTTTGGAATTATCTCTCTCTACATTTGTGCATTTTGCATTTCTATTTTAGATGTATACTTTTTTCTTAAATCAAAACTTCAAAAAAGGCAAATAGATCACAACAAAATAAAAATTTCTGAGTTTATGTTTGAAAAAATTTAAAACAATAACAAATGTAAGTAGAGAATTTTATTCACACACAACAAAACAATACAAAAGTTTTGTTATCCATGTTTGAGAAATTCCACTAGTTCGACCCTTGATAGCTTTGCATTTTTTAGAACGAGATTTCTTCTACACATGTTTCAAAAATGGATATGTATGCTTCCAACATGTTGAAGATGCAAATGACCTATGGATCCAAATCTTTTAAGGGGAATAACATACGCTCATTAAATTCTCTAGTGAACGTTCGGTGGGATATTTTCCGTAGTCAAACAAGCCAATCTTTTGCCCATCTACAAAAAACTGACCTAACAATCGTAAAGGATTGTAAAGTGATTTATCATGCGTAATGGGAAATATTTTTGTAAGAAATGACTTAAGGATTGGGAGTCAACACTCAGTTAAAAATCCCCCACCTCCCCCTTTTCCTATCGATTGCAAAACCTGATATATAAAAACTGAAAAGAGCTTACAATCCCTAAAAATTATACTCACTCTTTGGAATTATCTCTCTCTACATTTGTGCATTGTGCATTTCCATTTTAGATGTACACTTTTTTCTTAAATCAAAACTTTGAGTTTTCGCTCTCCCTTCACCCCGTAAACAAAAAAGGCAAATAGATCACAACAAAATGAAAAGTTTAGATTTTATGTATGGAAAAAATTTAAAACAAGGACAAATGTAAGTAAAGAAATTTTATTCACTCACCACAAATGAACACAAATTTTTTGTTATCCAAGCTTGGGCAATTCCACTACTTTAACCTTTGATTGCTTGGAATTTTATAAGAACGAGATTTCTTCTACTCATGTTTTAAAATGGATATGCATGCTTTATACATGTTCAAGATGCAAACAACCTCTGGATCAAAGCCTTTTAAAGAGAATAAGAAACACTCATTAAATTCTCCAATGAACGTGTGGTGGGATATTTACCCGAGTCAAACAAGCCATTATTTTGCCCATTTACAAAACGCTGACCCAACAATCATAGATGATCGTAAAGTGATTTATCATGCGTAACGGGCTATATTTTTGTAATAAATGACTTATGGATTGGGAGTCAACACTTAGTTAAAAATCCACCGTCTCTCCCTTTTTCCCGGCGATTGCAAAACCTGATATATAAAAACTAAAAAGAGTTTACAATCCCTAAAAAATACAAATACTCTTTGGAATTATCTCTCTCTACATTTGTGCATTGTGCATTTATATTTTAGATGTATAATTTTTTCTTAAATCAAAACTTTGAGTTTTTGCTTTCCCTTCACCTCGAAAAATAAAAGGCAAATAGATAACAACAAAATGAAAATTTTAGAGTTTATGTATGGAAAATATTTTAAAAAAATAAAATGTATGTAAAAAAATGTTATTCAGACACAACAAATGAACACAAAAGTTTTGTTATCCAAGTTTGGAAAATTCCACTAGTTCAACCCTCTATAGCTAGGAATTTTATAAGAACGAAATTTCATCTACCCATCATTTAAAAAAGGATATGTATGCTTGAAACATGTTAAAGATGCAAATGACCTATGGATCCAAAAATTTTTAAGAGAAAAATAGATGCTCATTAAATTCTCCAGTGAACGTGCGATGGGATATTTTCCCGAGTCAAACAAGCCATTATTTTGCCCATTTACAAAAATCTGACCTAACAATCATAGATGATTGTAAAGTGATTTATCATGTGTAACAGGCAATATTTTTGAAAGAAATGACTTATGGATTGGGAGTCAACACTGAATTAAAAATCCCCCGCCTCCCCCTTTTCACGACGATTGCAAAACCTCATATATAAAAACTGAAAAGAGTTTACAATCCCTTAAATTTAGGGACACTCTTCGGAATCTCACTCTACATTTTTGCATTGTGCATATCCATTTTAGATGTATATTTTTTTCTTAAATCAAAACTTTGAGTTTTCACTCTCCCTTCACCCCATAAACAAAAAAGGCAAATAGATCACAAAAAAATGAAAATTTTACAGTTTACGTAGGGAAAAAATTTAAAACAATAAAAAATGTAAGAAAATAAATATTATTCACACACGATAAATGAACACAAAAGTTTTGTTATCCAAGTTTGGGAAATTCCACTAGTTCAATCCTTGATAGCTTGGAATTTTAAAAGAACGAGATTTCTTCTACACATGTTTTAAAAATGGATATGCATGCTTGAAACATGTTAAAGATGCAAATGACCTATGGATCCAAACCTTTTAAAAACAATAACAGACACTCATTAAATTCTCTAGTGAACATACGGTGAGATAGTTACCCGACTCAAACAAGCCATTATTTTGCCCATTTACAAAAAGCTGACCTAACAAACATAGATGATTGTAAAGTGATTTATCTTGCATAACCTACTATATTTTTGTAAGAAATGACTTATGGATTGGGAGTCAACACTTTGTTAAAAATCCCCCGCTTCCCCCCCGTCGATTGCAAAACCGGATATATAAAAACTAAAAAGATTTTACAATCCTTAAAAATTACTAACACACTTTGGAATTATCTCTCTCTACATTTGTGCATTTTGCATTTCTATTTTAGATGTATACTTTTTTCTTAAATCAAAACTTTGAGTTTTCGCTCTCCCTTCACCCCGAAAACAAAAAAGTCAAATAGATCACAACAAAATTAAAATTTTAGAGTTTATGAAAGGAAAAAAATTTGAAAATATAACAAATGTAAGTAAAGAAATTTTATTCACACACCACAAATGAGCACAAAAGTTTTGTTATCCAACTTTGGGAAATTCCACTAGTTCAACCCTTGATAGCTTGGAATTTTATAAGTACGAGATTTCTTCTACACATGTTTTCAAAATGGATATGCATGCTTGAAACATGTTGAAGATGCAAATGACCTTTGGATCCAAATCTTTGAAAGAGAATAACAGATTCTCATTAAATTCTCCAGTGAACGTGCGGTGGGATATTTTCCCGAATCAAACAAGCCATTATTTTGCGCATCTACAAAAAGCTGACCAAACAATCATAGATGATTGTAAAGTGATTTATCAAGCGTAACTAGCTATATTTTTGTAAGAAATGACTTAAGGATTGGGATTCTACACTCAGTTAAAAATCTCCTAGCTCGCTCCCCCTTTTCCCAACAATTGCAAAACCTGATATATAAAACTGAAAAGTGTTTTCAATCCCTTAAAATTACAGACACTCTTTCGAATTATTTCTCACTACATTTGTGCATTGTGCATTTCCATTTTAGATGTATACTTTTTTCTTAAATCAAAACTTTGAGTTTTCGCTCTCCCTTCACCCCGTAAACAAAAAAGGCCTAGAGATCACAACAAAATGAAAATTTTTGAGTTTGTATACGAAAAAATTTTTGACAATAACAAATGTAAGTAAATAAATTTTATTCAAAAAACACAAATCAACACAAAAGTTTTGTTATCCAACTTTGGGAAATTCCACTAGTTCAACCCGTGATAGCTTGGAATTTTATAAGAACAAGATTTCTTCTACACATGTTTTAAAAATGGATATGCAAGCTTCATACATGTTAAAGATGCAAATGACCTATGGATCCAAACCTTTTCAAGAGAATAGCAGACGCTCATTAAATTCTCCTGTGAACGTGCGGTGGGATATTTACCGGAGTCAATCAAGCCATTATTTTGCCCATTTCCAAAAACTGACCTAACAATCATAGATGATTGTAAAGTGATTTATCATGCGTAACGGGCTAATTTTTGTAAGAAATGACTTTTGGATTGGGAGTCAAGACTGAGTTAAAAATCTCTACTGCCCCCTTTTCCAGACGATTGCAAAACTAGACATATAAAAACTAAAAAGAGTTTATAGTCCCTAAAAATTACACACACTCTTTGAAATTAGCGCTCTCTACATTTGTGCATTGTGCTTTTTTATTATAGATATATACTTTTTTCTTAAATCAAAACTTTGAGTTTTCGCTCTCCCTTCACCTTGAAAACAAAAAAGGCAAATAGATCACAACAAAATGAAAATTTTAGAGTTTATGAACGGAAAAAATTTAAAACAATAACAAATATAAGTAACTAAATTTTATTCACACATCACAAATGAACAAAAAAAAATTGTTATCCAAGTTTGGGAAATTCCACTAGTTCAACCCTTGATAACTTGGAACTTTAAAAGAACGAGATATCTTCTACACATGATTTAAAAATGGATATGCATGTTTGAAACATGTTAAATATGCAAATGACCTATGGAACTAAACCTTTTAAAGAGAATAATAGACGCTCATTAAATTCTCCAATGAATGTGCAGTGGGATATTTACCCGAGTCAAACAAGCCATTATTTTGCCCAATTGGAAAAAGTTGACCCAATAATCATAGATGATTATAAAGTGATTTATCATGCGTAACAGGCTATATTTTTGTAATAAATGACTTATGGATTGGGAGTCAACACTCAGTTAAAAATCCCCCGCCTCCCCCTTTTCCCGACGATTGCAAAACCTGTTATATAAAAACTGAAAGGAGTTTACAATCCCTAAAAATTACAGACACTCTTTGGAATTATCTCTTTCTACATTTTTTCATTGTGCATTTCTTTTTTAGATGTATACTTTTTTCTTAAATCAAAACTTTGAGTTTTTCGCTCTCCCTTCACCCCGAAAACAAAAAAGGCAAAAAGATCACAACAAAATTAAAATTTTAGAGTTTATGTAAGGAAAAAATTTAAAACAATAACAAATGTGAGTATAGAAATTTTATTCACACACCACAAATCGACACAAAAGTTTTGTTATCCAAGTTTTGGAAATCCCACTAGTTCAACCCTTGATAGCTTGGAATTTTATAAGAACGAGATTTCTTCTACACATCTTTTAAAAATGGATATATATGCTTGCAAAATGTTAAAGATGCATATGACCTATGGATCCAAATCTAATAAGGGGAATAACAGACGCTCATTAAATTCTCCAGTGAACATTCGGTGGGATATTTTTCCGAGTCAAACAAGCCATTCTTTTGCCCATCTACAAAAAGCTGACCTAACAATCATAGATGATTGTAAAGTGATTTATCAAGCGTAACGGGCTATATTTTTGTCAGAAATGACTTATGGATTGGGAGTCAACACTCAGTTAAAAATCTCCCGCCTCCCCTGTTCCCGACGATTGCAAAACCTGATATATAAAAAAAAAAAAAGAGTTCACAATCCCTAAAAATTACAGACACTATTTTGAAATATCTCTCACTACATTTTTGCATTGTGCATTTCCATTTTAGATGTATACTTTTTTATTAAATCAAAACTTTGAGTTTTCGCTCACCCTTCACCACGAAAACAAAAAAGGCAAATAGATCAAAACAAAATGAAAATTTTAGAGTTTATGTATGGAAAAAAATTTAAACAATAACAAATTTCAGTAAAGAAATTTTATTCACACACCAAAAATGACCACAAAATTTTTGTTATCCAAGTTTGGGAAATTCCACTACTTCAACCTTTGATTGCTTGGAATTTTATAAGAATGAGATTTCTTCTACTCCTGTTTTAAAAATGGATATACATTCTTGCTACATGTTCGAGATGCAAATGACTTTTGGATCCAAACCTTTTAAAAAGAATAAGAAACGCTCATTAAATTCTCCTGTGAACGTGCGGTGGGATATTTACCCGAGTAAAACAAGCCATTATTTTTCCATTTACAAAAAACTGACCTAACAATCATAGATGATTGTAAAGTGATTTCTCATGTGTAATGGGTTATATTTTTTTGAGAAATGACTTATGGATTGGGAGTCAACACTCAGTAAAAAATCCCCCGCCTCCCCCTTTTCCCGACGATTACAAAACCTGATATATAAAAACTGAAAAGAGTTTACAATCGCTAAAAATTACCAACACTCTTAGTAAATATCTCTATTTACATTTGTGCATTGTAGATTTCCATTTTAGATGTACACCTTTTTCTTAAAGCAAAACTTTGAGTTTTCGCTCTCCCTTCACCCCGTAAACAAAAAAGGCAAATAGATCACAACAAAATGAAAATTTTAGAGTTTAAGCATGGAAAAAATTTAAAACAATAACAAATGTAATTAAAGAAAATTTATTCACACACCACAAATGAACACAAAAGTTTTGTTACCCAAGTTTGGGCAATTCCACTCGTTGAACCCTTGATAGCTTGGAATTTTATAAGAACGAGATTTCTTCTACACATGTTTTTAAAATGGATATGCATGCTTGAAAAAAGTTGAAGATGTAAGTGACCTTTGGATCCAAGCCTTTTAAATAGAATAAAATATGCTAATTAAATTCTCCAGTGAACGTGCGTTGGGATATTTACCCGAGTCAAACAAGCCATTATTTTGCCCATTTACAAAAATCTGACCTAACAATCATAGATAATTGTAAAGTGATTTATCATGCATAACGGGCTATATTTTTGTAAGAAATGACTTATGGAATGGGAGTCAACACTCAGTTAAAAATCCCCCGCTTCCCCCATTTCCCGACGATTGCAAATCCTGATTTATAAAAACTGAAAAGAGTTTACAATCCCTAAAAATTACTGACACTCTTTGGAATTATCTCTCTATACATTTGTACATTATGCACCTCTATTTTAGATATATACTTTTTTCTTAAATCAAAACTTTGAGTTTTCACTCTCCCTTCACCCCGAAAACAAAAAAGGTAAATAGATCACAACAAAATGAAAATTTTAGAGTTTATGTATGGAAAAAATTTAAAACAATAACAAATGTAAGTAAAGAAATTTTATTCACACACCACAAATGAACACAAAAGTTTTGTTATCCATGTTTGGGAAATTCCACTAGTTCAGTTAGGAATTTTATAAGAACGAGATTACTTCTACACATGTTTTAAAAAAGGATATGCAAGCTCGAAACATGTTAGAGTTGAAAATGACCTATGGATCCAAACCGTTTAAAGAGTAAAACAGATGCTCATTAAATTCTCTAGTGCACATGCGGTGGGATATTTACCCGAGTCAAACAAGCCATTATTTTGCCAATTTACAAAAATCTGACCTAACAATCATAGATGATTGTAAAGTGATTTATCATGCGTACGGCCTATATTTTTTAAAGAATTGACTTATGAATTGGGAGTCAACACTCTGTTACAAATCCCCCGCCTTCCCCTTTTCCCGACGATTGCAATACCTGATATATAAAAACTAAAAAGAGTTTAAAATCCCTAAAAACTACAATCACTCTTTGGAATTATCTCTCTCTACATTTGTGCATTGTGCATTTCCATTTTAGATGTACACCTTTTTCTTAAATAAAAACTTTGAGTTTTCGCTCACCCTTCACCCCGCAAACAATAAATGCCAATAAATCTCAACTAAATGAAAATTTTAGAGTTTATGTATGGAAAAAATTACAAACAATAACAAATGTAAGTAAAGAAATTTTCTTCAGACACCACAAATGAACACAAAAGTTTTGTTATCCAAGTTTGGGAAATTCCACAAGTTCTACCCTTGATAGCTTGGAATTTTATAAGAACGAGATTTCTTCTACACATGTTTCATAAATGGATATGAGAGCTTGATACATGTAAAAGATGCAAATGACCTATGGATTCAAACCTGTAAAGAGAATAATAGACCCTCATTAAATTCTTCAGTGAACGTTCGGTGGAATATTTAACCGAGTCAAACAAGCCATTATTTTGCCCATTTACAAAAGCTGACCTAACAATCATAGATGATTGTAAAGTGATTTATCATGTGTAACGGACTACATTTTTGTAAGAAATGACTTATGGATTGGGTGTCAACAATCGGTTAAAAATCCCTCGCCTCCCCCTTTTCCCAACGATTGCAAAACCGGATATATAAAAACTGAAAAGAGTTTACAATCCCTAAAAATTATAGACACTCTTTGGAATTATCTCTATATACATTTGTGCATTGTGCTTTTCCATTTTAGATGTATATTTTTTTCTTAAATCAAGACTTTTAGTTTTCGCTCTCCCTTCACCCCGTAAACAAAAAAGGCCAATAGATCACAACAAAATGAAAATTTAAGAGTTTATGTATGGAAAAAATTTAAAACAATAAAAAATGTAAGTAAATAAATTTTATTCACACACCACAAATGAACACCAAAGTTTTGTTATCCAAGTTTGGGAAATTCCACTAGCTCAACCCTTGATAGCTTGGAATTTTATCAGAACGAGATTTCTTCCACACAACTTTTAAAAATGGATATGCAAGCTTGGTACATGTTAAAGATGCAAATGACCTATGGATCCAAACCTTTTAAAGAGAATAACAGACACTTTTTAAACTCTCCAGTGAACTTACGGTGGGATATTTACCCAAGTCAAATAAGCCATTATTTTGCCCATTTACAAAAAACTGATCTAACAATTATAGATGATTGTAAAGTGATTATCATGCCTAAAAACCTATATTTTTGTAAGAAATGACTTTTGATTCGAAGTCAACACTCAGTTAAAAATCCCCAGCTTCCCCATTTTCCCGCCAATTGCAAAACCTGATATATAAAAACTGAGAAGAGTTTACAATCCCTAAAAATTACAGACACTCTTTGGAATTATCTATCTCTAAATTTTTGCATTGTGCATTTCTATTTTAGATCTATACTTTTTTCATAAATCAAAACTTTGATTTTTTTTCTTTCCCTTCACCCTAAAAACAAAAAAGGCAAATAGATCACAACAAAATGAAAATTTAAGAGTTTACGTTTGGAAAAAATTTAAAACAATAACAAATGTAAGTAAAGAAATTTTATTCACACACCACAAATGAACACAAAAGTTTTGTTATCCATGTTTGGGAAATTTCACTAGTTCAACCCTTTGATAGCTTGGAATTTTATAAGAACGAGATTTCTTGTACATATGTTTTAAAAATGGATATGTATGCTTGAAACATGTTGAAGACGCAAATGACCTTTGGATCCAAACCTTTTAAAGAGAATAACATACGCTCATTAAATTCTCCAGTGAACGTGCGGTGGGATATTTATCCGAGTAAACCTAGCCATTATTTTGCCCACCTACAAAAAGCTGACCTAACAATCATAGATGATTTTAAAGTGATTTATCATGCATAACGGGCTATATTTTTGTAAGAAATGACTTATGGATTGGGAGTCAACACTCAGTTAAAAATCCCACGCTTCCCCCTTTTCTCGACGATTGCAAAACCTGATATATAACAACTGAAAAGAGTTTACAATCCCTAAAAATTACTGACACTCTTTGGAATTATCTCTCTCGACATTTGTGCATTGTGCATTTCCATTTTATATGATTAATTTTTTCAAAACTTTGAGTTTTCGCTCTCCCTTCACCCCGAAAACAAAAAAGGTAAATAGATCACAACAAAATGAAAATTTTAGAGTTTATGTATGGAAAAAATTTAAAACAATAAAAAATGTAAGTAAAGAAATTTTATTCACACACCACAAATGAACACAAAAGTTTTGTTATCCAAGTTTGGGAAATTCCACTAGTTCAACCCTTGATAGCTTTAAATTTTATAAGAACAAGATTTCTTCTACACATGTTTTAAAAATGGATATGCATGTTTGAAACATGTTGAAGATGAAAATGACCTCTGGATCCAAATATTTTAATGAAAATAACAGACGCTCATTAAATTCTCCAGTGAACGTGCGGTGGGATATTTCCCCGAGTCAAACAAGCCATTATTTTGCCCATTTACAAAAATCTGACCTAACAATCATAGATAATTGTAAAGTGATTTATCATGCGTAATGGGCTATATTTTGGTAAGAAATGAATTATGGATTGGGAGTCAACACTCAGTTAAAAATCCCCCACCTCCCCCTTTTCCAGACGATTGCAAAACCTGATATATAAAAACTGAAAAGAGTTTACAATCCCAAAAAATTACAGACACTCTTTGGTATTATCTCTCTCTAAATTTTTGCATTGTGCATTTCTATTTTTGACGTAGACTTTTTTCTTAAATCAAAACTTTGAGTTTTCACTCTCCCTTCACCCCGAAACAAAAAAGGCAAATAGATCACAACAAAATGAAAATTTTAGAGTTTATGTATGGAAAAAATTTAAAACAATAACAAATTTAAGTAAAAAAATTTTATTCACACACAACAAATGAACACAAAAGTTTTGTTATCCAAGTTTTGGAAATTCCACTAGTTCAACCCTTGATAGCTTGGAATTTTATAAGAATGAGATTTCTTCTACACATGTTTTAAAAATAGGTATGCATTCTTGAAACATGTTAAAGATGTAACTGACCTATGGATCCAAACCTTTTAAAGAGAACAACAAACTCTCATTAAAATCTCCAGTGAACTTGTGTTGGGATATTTACCCGAGTCAAACAAGCCATTATTTTCCCCATTAACAAAAAGTTGACATAACAATCATAGAATATTGTAAAGTGACTTATCATGCGTAATGGGCAATATTTTTGTAAGAAATAACTTATGGACTAGGGGTAAACACTCAGTTAAAAACCCCTCGTCTCCCCCTTTTCCCGATGATTGCAAAACCTTATATATAAAAACTGAAAAAAGTTTACCATCCCTAGAAATTTCAGACACTCTTCGGAACTATCTCTCTATACATTTGTGCATTGTGCATTTCCATTTTAGATCTATATATTTTTCTTAAATCAAAACTTTTAGATTTCGCTCTCCCTTCACCCCTAAAACATAAAAGGCAAATTAAATCACAACAAAATGAAAATTTTAGAGTTTATGAATGGAAAAAATTTAAAACAAGGACTAATGTAAGTAAAGAAATTTTATTCACACACCACAAATGAACACAAAAGTTTTGTTATCCAAGTTTGGGAAATTCCACTAGTTCAACCCTTGATAGCTTGGAATTTTATAAGAACTAGATTTCTTCTACACGTGTTTTAAAAATGGATAAGCATGCTTGAAACATGTTAAATATGCAAATGACCTATGGATCCAAACCTTTTAATGAGAATAACAAACGCTCAATCAATTCTCCAGTGAACGTGCGAAGGGATATTTACGTGAGTCAAACAAGTCATTATTTTGCCCATTAACAAAAAGCTGACCTAACAATCAAAGATGATTGTAAAGTTATTTGTCATGCATAACGGGCTATATTTTTGTAATAAATGTCTTATGGATTGGGAGTCAACACTCAATTAAAAATCCACTGTCTCCCCATTTCCCAACCATTGCAAAACCTGATATCTAAAAACTAAAAAGAGTTTACAATACCTAAAAGTTACAGACACTCTTCGGAATTATCTCTCTCTACATTTGTGCATTGTGCATTTCCATTTTAGATGTATACTTTTTTCTTAAATCGAAACTTTGAGATTTCGCTCTCCCTTCACCCCGTAAACAAAAAAGGCAAAATAGAGCACAACAAAATGAAAATTTTAGAGTTTATGTATGGAAAAAATTTAAAACAATAACAAATGAAAGTAAAGAAGTTTTATTCACACACCACAAATAAACACAAAAGTTTTGTTGTCCAAGTTTTGGAAATTCAGTTAATTCAACCCTTGATTGCTTGGAATTTTATAAAAACGAGATTTCTTCTGCATATGTTTTAAAAATGGATATGCATGCTTGAAACATGTTAAAGATGCAAATAACCTATGGATCCAAATCTTTTAAAGAGAATAACAGACACTCATTAAATTCTCTAGTGAACGAGCAGTGGGATATTTTCCAGAGTCAAACAAGCCATTCTTTTGCCCATTTATAAAAAGCTGACCTAACAATCATAGATGATTGTAAAGTGATTTTTGTAAGAAATGACTTATGGATTGGGTGTCAACACTCTGTTAAAAATCCACCGCCTCCCCCTTTTCCCGAAGATTGCAAAACCTGATATATAAAAACTGAAAAGAGTTTACAATCCCTAAAAATTACAGACACTCTTTGGAATTATCTCTCTCTACATTTGTGAATTGTACATTTTTATTTTAGATATATTCTTTTTTCTTATATAAAAACTTTGACTTTTCGCTCTCCCTTAACCCCATAAACAAAAAAGGTAAATAGATAGCAACAAAATGAAAATTTTAGAGTTTATGGAGGGAAAAAAATTAAAAAAATAACAAATATAAGTAAATAAATTTTATTCACACTCCACAAAAGATCACAAAAGTTTTGTTATCCAAGTTTGGGAAATTCCACTAGTTCAACCCTTGATAGCTTGGAATTTTGTAAGAACGAGATTTCTTCTACACTTGTTTTAAAAATGGATATGCATGCTTGAAACATGTTAAAGATGAGAATGACCTATGGATCCAAACCTTTTAAAGAGAATGACAAAATCTCATTAAATTCTCAAGGGACCGTGCGATGGGATATTTACCCGAGTCAAACAAGCCATCATTTTGCCCATTTACAAAAAGCTGACCTAACAATCATAGATGATTGTAAAGTAATTTATCATGCGTAACGGTCTATATTTTTGTAAGAAATGACTTATGGATTGGCAGTCAACACTCAGTTAAAAATCCTCCACCTCCCCCTTTTCCCGACGATTGCAAAACCAGATATATAAAAACTAAAAAGAGTTTGCAATCCCTTAAAATTACAGACACTCTTTGGAATTATCTCTCTCTACATTTGTGCATTGTTCATTTCAATTTTAGATGTATACTTTATTTTTAAATCGAAATTTTGAGATTTCGCTCTCCCTTCACCCCGTAAAATAAAAGGCAAATAGATCACAATAAATTGAAAATTTTAGATTTTAAGTATGGAAAAAATTTAAAACAATAACAAATGTAAGTAAAGAAATTTTATTCACACACCACAAATGAACAAAAAAGTTTAGTTATCAGAGTTTGGACAATTCCACTAGTTCAACCCTTAATAGCTCTGAATTTTATAAGAACGAGATTTCTTCTACACATGTTTTAAATATGGAAATGCTTGCTTGAACCATGTAAAAGATGAAATTGACCTATGGATCCAAAACTTTTCAAGAGAATAACAGACGCTCATTAAATTCTCCAGTGAACGTGCGATGGGAAATTTACCCTAGTCAAACAAACCATTTACAAAAAGCTGACCTAAAAATCATAGATGATTGTAAAGTAATTTATCATGCATAATGGGCAATATTTTTGTAAGAAATGGCTTATCGATTGGGAGTCAACACTCAGTTAAAAATCCCCCACCTCCCCCTTTTCCCGATGATTGCAAAACCTGATATATAAAAACGGACAAACGTTTACAATCCCTAAAAGTTACAAACACTCTTTGGAATTATCTCTCTCTACATTTCTGCATTATGCTTTTCTATTTTAGATGTATACTTTTTTCTTAAATAAAAACTTTGAGGTTTCGCTCTCCCTTATCCCCATAAAAAAAAGGCAAATAGATCACAACAAAATGAAAATTTTAGAGGTTATGTATGGAAAAAATTTAATTACAAATGTAAGTGAAGAAATTTTATTCACACACCACAAATGAACCCAAAAGTTTTTTGTTATCCAAGTTTGGGAAATTCCACTAGTTCAACCCTTGATAGCGTAGAATTTTATAAGAATGAGATTTCTTCTACACATGTTTTAAAAATGGATATGCATACTTGCAACATGTTAAAGATGCAAATGACCTTTGGATCCAAACCATTTAAAGAGAATAACAAACACTCATTAAATTCTCCAATGAACGTGCGGTGCGATATTTACCCGAGTCAAACAAGCCATTATTTGGCCCAGTTACAAAAAGTTGATCTAACAATCATAGATGATTGTAAAGTGATTAATCATGCATAACGGGCTATATTTTTTAAAGAAATGACTTATGGATTAGGCGTCAACACTCAGTTTAAAATCCCCAGCCTCCCCCTTTTCCTGACGATTGCAAAACCTGATTTATAAAAACTGAACAGAGTTTACAATCCCTAAAAATTATACACACTCTTTGGAATTATCTCTCTCTACATTTGTGCATTGTGCATTTCCATTTTACCTGTATTTTTTTTTCTTAAATCAAAACTTTGAGAGTTCGCTCTCCCTTCACCCGGTAAAAAAAAAAGGCAAATAGATCACAACAAAATCAAAATTTTAGAGTTTATGTATGGAAAAAATTTTAAACAATAACAAATTTAAGTAAAGAAATTTTATTCACACACCACAAATGAATACATTTTGTTATCCAAGTTTGGGAAATTCCACTAGTTCAACCCTTGATAGCGTGGAATTTTAAAGAATGAGATTTCTTCTACACATGTTTTAAAAATGGATATGCATGCTTCAAACATGTTAAAGATGAAATTGACCTATGGATCCAAACCTTTTAAAGGGAATGACAAACGGTCATTAAATTCTCCAGCGAACGTGCGGTGGGATATTTGCCCGAGTCAAAGAAGCCATTATTTTGCCCATTTACAAAAAGCTGCCCTAACAATCATAGATGATTGTAAGGTGATTTAACATGCGTAATGGGCTAAAATTTTTTTATAAATGACTTATGGATTGGGACTCAACACTCAGATAAAAATCCCCCGCCTCCCCCTTTTCCCGATAATTGCAAAACCTCATATATAAAAACTGAAAAGAGTTGACAATCCCTAAAAATTACAGACACTCTTTGGAATTATTTCTCTCTACATTTGTCCATAGTGCATTTCCATTTAAATGCATACTTTTTCTTAAATCAAAACTTTGAGTTTGCGCTCTACCTTCACCCCATAAACAAAAAAGGTAAATAGATCACAACAAAATGATAATTTTAGAGTTTATGTATGGAAAAAATTTTAAACAACAACAAATGTAAGTAAATAAATTTTATTCACACACCACAAATGAACACAAAAGTTTTGTTATTCCAAGTTTTGGAAATTCCACTAGTTCAACTCTTAATAGCTTCGAATTTTATAAGAACGAGTTGTCTTCAACACATGTTTTAAAAATGGATATGCATGCTTGAAATATGTTGAAGAGGCCTGTTAAAGAGAATAACAAATGCTCATTAAATTCTCCAGTGAACGTGCGGTGGGATATTTACCCGAGTCAAACAAGCCAATGTTTTTCCCATTTACAAAAATCTGACCTAACAATCATAGATGATTGTAAGGTGATTTATCTTGCGTAACGGGCTATATTTTTATAACAAATGACTTATGGATTGGGAGGTAACACTCAGTTAAAAATTCCCCGCCTCCGCCTTTTCCCGATGATTGCAAAACCTGTTATATAAAAACTGAGAAGAGTTCACAATCCCTAAAAATTACAGACACACTTTGGAATTATCTATCTCTACATTGGTGCATTGTACATTTCCATTTCTGAGCTATACTTTTTTCTTAAAACAAAACTTTGAGTTTTCGCTCTCCCTTCACCCTGTAAAAAAAAAGGCAAATAGATCACAACAAAATGAAAATTTTAGAGTTTATGTTTGGGAAAAATTTAAAACAATAACAAACGTAAGTAAATAAATTTTATTCACACACCACAAATGAACATAAAAGTTTTGTTATCCAAGTTTGGGAAATTCCACTAGTTCAACCGTTGATAGCTTGGAATTTTATAAGATCAAGATTGCTTCTACACATGTTTTTAAAATGGATATGCATGTTTGAAACATGTTAAAGATGCAAATCTCCTATGGATCCAAACCTTTTAAAGAGAATAACAAAAGCTCATTAAATTCTCCAGTCAACGTGTTGTGGGATATTTACCCGAGTCAAACAAGCCATTATTTTGCCCATTTACAAAAAGCTGATCTAACAATCATAGATGATTGTAAAGTGATTTATCATGCGTAACGTGTTATATTTTTTTAAGAAATGACTTATGGATAGGGAGTCAACACTCAGTTAAAAATCCCCCGCCTCCCCCTTTTCTTGACGATTGCCAAACCTGTTATATAAAAACTGAAAGGTGTTTACATTCCCTAAAAGTTACAGACACTCTTTGGAATTATCTCTCTCTACATTTGAGCATTTTGCATATCCATTTTAGATGTATATTTTTTTCTTAAATCAAAACTTTGACTTTCGCTCTACCTTCACCCATTAAAAAAAAGGCAAGTAGATCACAACAAAATCAAAATTTAAGAGTTTATGTATGGAAAAATTTTAAAAAAATTAAAAAATGCAAGTAAAGAAATTTTATTCACACACCACAAATGAACACAAAACTTTTGTTATCCAAGTTTGGGAAATTCCACTAGTTCAACCTTTGATAGGCGTGATTTTTAAAAGACCGAGATTTCTTCTACACATGTTTTTAAAATGGATATGCATGCTTGAAACATGTTAAAGATGCAAATGACCAATGGATCCAAACCTTTAAAAGAGAATAACAAACGCTCATTAAATTCTCCAGTGAACGTGCGGTGGGATATGTATCCGACTCAAACAAGCCACTGTTTAGCCCATTTAAAAAAAGCTGACATAATAATCATAGATGATTGTAAGGTGATTTATCATGTGTAACGGCCTATATTTTTGTAAGAAATGACTTAAGGATTGGGAATCAACACTCTGTTAAAAAGCCCCCCCACCTCCCCCTTTTTCCGACGATTGCAAAACCTGATATATAAAAACTGAAAAGAGTTGACAATCCCTAAAAATTACAGACACTCTTAGGAATTATCTCTATCTACATTTGTGAATTGTGCATTTCCATTTTAGATGTATACTTTTATCTTAAATCAAATCTTTGAGTTTTCGCTCTCCCTTCACCCCGTAAACAAAACAGGCAAAAAGATCACAACAAAATGAAAATTCTAGAGTTTATGTATGGAAAAAATTTTAAAAAATAACAAATGTAAGTAAAGAAATTTTATTCACTCACCACAAATGAACACAAAAGTTTTGTAATCCAAATTTGGGAAATTCAGCTAGTTCAACCCTTCATAGCTTGGAATTTTATAAGAACAAGATTTCTTCTACACATGTTTTAAAAATGGATATGCATGGTTGAAACATGTTAAAGATCCAATGACCTATAGATCCAAACCTTTTAAAGAGAATAGCAAATGTTCATTAAATTCTCCAGTGAACGTGCAGTGGGAGGATATTTACCCCAGCCAAACAAGCCTTTATTTTTCCCATTTAAAAAAATTTGACCTAACAATCATAGAGGATTGTAAAGTGATTTGTCATCCATAATGGGCTATATTTTTGTAAGAAATGACTTATGGATTGGGAGTCAATACTCAGTTAAAAATCCCCTACCTCCCCCTTTTCCTGACAATTGCAAAACCTGATATATAAAAACTGAAAAGAGTTCACAATCCCTAAAATTATAGACACTCTCTGGAATTATCTCTCTCTACATTTTTGCATTGTGCATTTCCATTTTATATGTATCCTTTTTTCTTAAATCAAAACTTTGAGTTTTCGCCCTCCCTCAACCTCATAAACAAAAAAGGCAAATAGATCATAATAAAATGAAAATTTTAGAGTTTATGTATGGAAAAAATTTAAAAAAATAACAATTGTAAGTAAATAAATTTTATTCACACACCACAAATGAACACAAAATTTTTGTTATCCAAGTTTGGGAAATTCCACTTATTCAACCCTTGATAGCTTGGAATTTTATACGAACGAGATTTCTTCTCTACATATTTTAAAAATGGATATGCATACTTGAAACATGTTAAAGATACAAATGACATATGGATCCAAACCTTTTAAAGAGAATAACAAACGCTCATTAAATTCGCTAGTGAACGAGCGGTGGGTTATTTACCCGACTCAAACAAGCCATTATTTTTACCCATTTACAAAAACTGACCTAACAATCATAGATGATTATAAAGTGATTTATCATGTGTAACGGGCTCTATTTTTTTAAGAAATGACTTGTGGATTGGCAGTCAACACTCAGTTAAAAATCTCCCGCCTCCCCCTTTTCCCGACGATTGCAAAACCTGATATTTAAAAACTTCAAAGAGTATACAATCCCTAAAAATTACAGACACTCTTTGGAATTATCTCTCTCCACATTTTTGCATTGTGCATTTCCATTTTAGATGTATACTTTTTTTTTAAATAAAAACTGTGAGTTTTGCTCTCCCTTCACCACGTAAACAAAAAAGGCAAATAGAGTACTCAAAAATGAAAATTTTAGAGTTTATGTATGAAAAAAAATTAAAACAATAACAAATGTAACTAAAGAAATTTTATTCACTCACTACAAATGAACACAAAAGTTTTGTAATCCAACTTTGGGAAATTCCACTAGTTCTCTACCCTTGATAGCTTGGAATTTTATAAGGACGAGATTTCTTGTACACATGTTTCAAAAATGGATATGCATGCTTGAAACATGTTAAAGATGCAAATGACCTATGGAACCAAACCTTTTAAAAAGAAAAAAAACGCTCATTAAATTCTCCAGTAAACGTGTGGTGGGATATCTACCCGAGTCAAACAAGCCATTATTTTGCCCATTAGCAACAAGTTGACCTAACAATCATAGATAATTGCAAAGTGACTTATCATGCGTAATGGCCTATATTTTTGTAAGAAATGAATAACGGAAAGGGAGTCAACACTCAGTTAAAACTCCCCCTTTCCCGACGATAACAATACCTGATATATAAAAAATGGAAAGATTTTACAATCCCTAAAAATTACAGACACTCTTTGGAATTATCTCTCTCTACATTTGTGGATTGTGCATTTCCATTTTAGATGTATACTTTTTTCTTAAATAAAAACTTTGAGTTTTCGCTCTCCCTTCACCCCGTAAACAAAAAAGGTAAATAGATCAAACAAATGGAAATTTTACTTTTTATGTACGGAAAAAATTTAATTACAAATGTAAGTGAAGAAATTTTATTCCCACACCACAAATGAACACAAAAGTTTTGTTATCCAAGTTTGGGAAATTCCACTTGTTCAACCCTTGATAGCTTGGAATTTTATAAGAACGAGATTTCTTCGACACATGTTTTAAAAATGGATATGCATGCTTGAAACATGTAAAGATGCAAAGGTCCTTTAGATCCAAACCATTTAAAGAGAATAAAAAACACTCATTAAATTCTCCAGTGAACGTGCGGTGGGATATTTACCCGAGTCAATCAAGCCATTATTTTGCCTAGTTACAAAAAGCTGATCTAACAATCATAGATGATTGTAAAGTGATTTATCATGCGTAACAGGCTATATTTTTTAAAGAAATGACTTATGGATTGGGTGTCAACACTCAGTTAAAAATCGCCTGCCTCCCCCTTTTCCCGACGATTGCAAAACCTTATTTATAAAAACTGAATAGAGTTTACAATCCCAAAAAATTATAGACACCCTTTGGAATTATCTCTCTCTACATTTCTGCATCCTACATTTCCATTTTACAAGTATACTTGTTTCTTAAATCAAAACTTTGAGTTTTCGCTCTCCCTTTTCCCCGTAAACAAAAAAGGCAAATATATCACAACAAAATGAAAATTTTAGAGTTTATGTATGGAAAAAATTTAAAACAACAACAAATGTAAGTAAAGAAATTTTATTCACACACCACAAATGAACACAAATGTTTTGTTATCTAAGTTTGGAAAATTCCACTAGTGCAAGCCTCGATAGCTTCGAATTTTATAAAAACAAGATTTCTTCTACACATGTTTTAAAAATGGATAAGCATGCTTCAAACATGTTAAAGATGCAACTGATCAATGGATCCAAACCTTTTAAAGAGAATAATAAACGCTCATTAAATTTTCCAGTGAACGTGAGGTGGGATATTTACCCGAGTCAAACATGCCACTATTTTTGCCCATTTTCAAAAAGTAGAACAAACAATCATAAATGATTGTAAAGTGATTTTTCATGCGTAACAGGCTATATTTTTGTAAGAAATGACTTATGGATAGGGAGTCAACACTCAGTTAAAAATCCCCGCCTCCCCCTTTTCCCGACGATTGTAAAACCTGATATATAAAAACTGAAAAAAGCTTACAATCCCTAAAAATTACAGACACACGTCGGAATTATCTTTCTCTACATTTGTGCATTGTGCATTTCCATTTTAGATGTATACTTTTTTCTTAAATCAAAACTTGGAGTTTTCGCTCTTCCTTCACCCCGTAAACAAAAAAGGTAAATAGATCACAAAAAAATAAATATTTTAGAGTTTATGTATGGAAAAAATTTAAAACAATAACAAATGTAAGAAAATAAATTTAATTCAGACACCACAAATGAACACAAAAGTTTTTTTATCCAAGTTTGGGAAATTTCACTATTTCAACACTTGACAGCTTGGAATTTTATAAGAACGAGATTTCCTCTACACATGTTTTAAAAATGGATATGCATGCTTGAAACATGTTAAAGATGCAAATGACCTATGGATCCAAACCTTTTAAAGAGAATAACAAACGCTCATTAAATTCTCCTATGAACGTGCGGTAGGATATTTACCCGAGTCAAACAAGGCATTATTTTGACCATTTACAAAGAGCTTACCTAAAAAACATAGATGATTGTAAAGTGATTTATCATGCATAATGGGCTATATTTTTTTAAGAAATGATTTATGGATTGGGAGTCAACACTTAGTTAAAAATCCCCCGCCTCACCCTCTTCCCGGCGATTGCAAAAGCTAATGTATAAAACTTAAAAAAGTTTACAATCCTTAAAAATTATAGACACTCTTTGGAATTATCTCTCTCAACATTTGTGCATTGTGAATTTCCATTTTAGATGTATACTTTGTTCTGAAATCAAAACTTCCAGTTTTCGCTCTCCCCTCACCCCGTAAACAAAAAAGGCAAATAGATCACAATAAAATGAAAATTTTGGAGTTTATGTATTGAAAAATTTTAAAACAATAAAAAATATAATTAAATAAATTTTATTCACACACCACAAATGAACACAAAAGTTTTGTTATCCAAGTTTCGGAAATACCACTAGTTCAACATTTGATAGCTTGGCATTTTATAACAACGAGATTTATTCTACACATTTTTTAAAAAAGGATATGCATGCTTGAAACATGTTAAAGATGCAAATGACCTATGGATCCAAACCTTTTTTATAAGAATAACAAACGCTCATTAAATTCTCTAGTGAATATGCGGTGGGATATATACCCGAGTCAAAAAACCCATTATTTTGCCCATTTACAAAAACTGACCTAACAATCATTTTTCATTGTAAAGTGATTTATCATTCGTAACGGCCTATATTTTTGTAAGAAATGACTTATGGATTGGGAGTCGACACTCGGTTAAAAATCCCCACCTCCCCCTTTTCGAGACGATTGCAAAACCTGATATTTAAAAACTCAAAACAGTTTACAATCCCTAAAAATTACAGACACTCATTGGAATTATCTCTCACTACATTTATCCATTGTGCATTTCCATTTTAGATGTATACTTTTTTCTTATATCAAAACTTTGAGTTTTCACTCTCCCTTCACCCCGTAAACAAAAAAGGCAAATAGAACACAACAAAATGAAAATTTTAGAGTTTATGTATGGAAAAAATTTAAACAATAACAAATGTAAGTAAAGAAATTTTATTCACGCACGACAAATGAACACAAAAGTTTTGTTATTCCAAGTTTGGGAAATTCCTCTAGTTCAAACCATGATAGCTTGGAATTTTATAAGAACGAGATTTCTTCTACATATGTTTTAAAAATGGATATGCACGCTTGAAACATAGTAAAGATGCGAAAGACCTATGGATCCAAACCTTTTAAAGAGAATAACAAACGCTCATTAAATTCTTCTGGGAACAAGCGTTGGGATATTTACACGAGTCAAAAGAGCCATTATTTTTCCTATTAACAAAAAGCTTACCTAACAATCATAGCTGATGGTAAAGTGATTCATCATGCGTAATGGGCTATATTTTTGTAAGAAATGACTTATGGAATGGGAGTCAACACTCAGTTAAAAATCCCCTGGCTCCCCCTTTTCCTGACAATTGCAAAACCTGATATATAAAAACTAAAAAGAGATTAAAATCCCTAAAAATTACAAACATTCTCTGGAATTATCTCTCTCTACATTTTGCATTGTTCTTTTCCAATTTAGATGTATCCTTTTTTAAAAAATCTAAACTTTGAGTTTTCGCCCTCCCTCCATTTCGTAAAAAAAAAAGGCAAATAGATTAGAATAAAATGAAAATTTTAGTTTATGAATGGAAAAAATTTAAAACAATAAAAAATGTAAGTAAAGAAATTTTATTCACACACCACAAATTAACACAAAATGTTTGTTATCCAAGTTTGGGAAATTCCACTAGTTCAACCCTTGATAGCTTGGAATTTTATAAGAACGAGATTTATTCTCTACATGTTTTAAAAATGGATATGCATGCTAGAAACATGTTAAAGATACAAATGACCTATGGATCCAAACCTTTTAAAGAGAATAACAAACGCTCATTAAATTCTCCAATGAACGTGCGGTGGGATATTTACCCGACTCAAACAAGCCATTATTTTGCCCATTTACAAAAACTGACCAAACAATCATAGATGGTTGTGAAGTGATTTATCATGCATAAAGGGCTATATTTTTGTAAGAAATGACTTATGGATTGGGAGACAACACTCAGTTAAAAATCCCCCACCTCCCCCTTTTCCCGACGATAACACAACCTGATATATAAAAACTGAAAAGAGTTTATAATCCCTAAAAATTACAGACACTCTTTGGAATTATCTCTCTCTACATTTGTGCATTGTGCATTTCAGTTTTAGATGTATACTTTTTTCTTAAATAAAAACTTTGAGTTTTCTCTCTCCTTCACTCCGTAAACAATAAAGGCAAATAGATCACAACAAAATGGAAATTTTGCAGTTTATGTATGGAAAAAATTTAATTACAAATGTAAGAAAGAAACTTTATTCACACACCACAATGAACACAAAATTTTGGTTATCCAAGTTTAAGAAATTCCAATAGTTCAAGCCTTAATAGCTTGGAATTTTAAAAGAACGAGATTTCTTCTACACATGTTTTAAAAATGGATATGCTTGTTTGAAACATGTTAAAGATGCAAATGACCTATGGATCCAAACCTTTTAAAGAGAATAACAAATGCTCATTAAATTCTCCAGTGAACGTGCGGTGGGATATTTACCCGAGTCAAAAAAGCCATTATTTTGCCCATTTACAAAAAGTTGACCGAAAAATCATAGATGATTGTAAAGTGATATGTCATGCGTATCGGGCTATATTTTTGTAAGAAATGAGTTATGGATTGGGAGTTAACACTACTAAGTTAAAAATCCCCCGCCTCTCCCTTTTCCCGACGATTGCAAAACCTTATATATAAAAACAGAAAAGAGTTTACAATCCCTAAAAATTGCAGACACTCTTTGGAATTATCTCTCTCTACATTTGTGCATTGTGCATTTCCATTTTAGATGTATACTTTTTTCTTAAATGAAAACTTTGAGTTTTCACTCTCCCTTCACCCCTTAAACAAAAGAGGCAAATCGATCACAATAAAATGAAAATTTAAGAGTTTATGTATCGAAAAAATTTAAAACAATAAAAAATGTATGTAAAGAAATTTTATTCACACACCACAAATGAACACAAAAGTTTTGATATCCATGTTTGGGAAATTCCACTAGTTCAACCCTTGATAGCATGGAATTTTATAAGAACGAGATTTCTTCTACATATCTTTTAAAAATGGATATGCATGGTTGAAACTTGTTAAAGATGCAAATGACCTATGGATCCAATCCTTTTAAAGAGAATAACAAACGCTCATTAAATTCTCTAGTGAACGTGTGGTGGGAGATTTACCCAAGTAAAACAAGCCATTATTTTGCCAATTTACAAAAAACTGACCTATCAATCATAGATGACTGTAAAGTGATTTATCATGCATAACGGGCTATATTTTTTTAAGAAATGACTTATTGATTGCGAGTCAACACTCAGTTAAAAATCCCCCGCCTCCCCCTTTTCTTGATGAATGCCAAACCTTATATATAAAAACTGAAAAGAGTTTACAATCCCTAAAAATTACAGACACACTTAGGAATTATCTCTCTCTACATTTGTGGATTGTGCTTTTCCATTTTAGATGTATATTTTTTTATTAAATCAAAACTTTTTGTTTTCGCTCTCCCTTCACCCTATAAAAAAAAGGCAAATAGATCACAACAAAATGAAAATTTTACAGTTTATGTATGGAAAAAATTTTAAACAATAAAAAACGTTAGTAAAGAAATTTTATTCACACCCCACAAATGAACACAAAAGTTTTGTAATCCAAGTTTGGGAAATTCCACTAGTTCAACCCTTGATAGCTTGGAATTTTATAAGAACAAGATTTCTTCTACACTTGTTTTAAAAATGGATATGCATTCTTGAAACATGTTAAAGATGCAAATGTTCTATGGATCCAAACCTTTTAAAGAGAATAACAAACGCTCATTAAATTCTCCAGTGAACGTGCGGTGGGATATTTACCCGAGTCAAATAACCCACTATTTTACCCATTTTCAAAATATAGACCAAACAATCATAGATGATTGTAAAGTGATTTATCATGTGTAACGGGCTATATTTTTGCAAGAAATGACTTAAGGATTGGGAGTCATCACTCAGTTAAAAATCCCCGCCTCACCCTTTTCCCGACTATTGCAAAACCTGATATGTAAAAACTGAAAATATTTTACAATCCCTAAAAATTACAGACTCTCTTTGGAATTATCTCTCCCTACATTTGTGTATTTTGCTTTTTCATTTTAGGTATACTATTTTCTTAAATCAAAACTTTGAGTGTTCGCTCTCCCTTCACCCCGTAAACAAAAAAGGCAAATAGATCACAACAAAATGAAAATTTTAGAGTTTATGTATTGAAAAAATTTAAAACAATAACAAATGCAAGTAAAGAAACTTTATTCACACACCACAAATGAACACAAAAGTTTTGTTGTCCAAGTTTGGGAAATTCCACTGGTTCAACTCTTGATAGCTAGGAATTTTATAATAACGAGATTTCCTCTTCACAAGTTTTAAAAATGGATATGCATGCTTGAAACATGTTAAAGATGCAAAGAACATACGGATCCACACCATTTAAACAGAATAACAAATGTTCATTAAATTCTCCAGTGAACGTGGGGTGGGATATTTACCCGAGTCTAACAAGTCATTATTTTGCCCATTTACAAAAAGCTGACCTAACAATCATAGATGATTGTAAAGTGATTTATCATGTGTAACGGGCTATATTTTTTTAAGAAATGACTTATGGATTGGGAGTCAACACTCTATTAAAAATCCTCCCCCTCTCCCTTTTCCCGACGATTGCAAAACCTTATATATAATAACTGAAAAGAGTTTACAATCCCTAAAAATTACAAATACTCTGTGGAATTATCTCTCTCTACATTTCTGCGTTGTGCATTTCCATTTTAGATGTATACTTTTTTCTTAAATCAAAACTTGGAGTTTTCATGCTACGTTCACCCCGTAAACAAAAAAGGCAAATAGATCACAACAAAATGAAAATATTAGAGTTTAGGTATGGAAAAAATTTAAAACTATATCAAACGTAAGTAAAGAAATTTTTCACATACCACAAATGAAGACAAAAGTTTTGTTATCCAAGTTTGGGAAATTCCACTAGTTCAACCCTTGATAGCTTGAAATTTTATAAGAATGAGATTTCTTCTACATATGTTTTAAAAATCGATATGCATGCTTGAAACATGTTAAAGATTCAAATGACCTAAGGATACAAATCCTTTAAAGAGAATAACAAACGCTCATTAAACTCTCCAGTGAACGTGCGGTGGGATATTTACCCGAGTCAAACAAGCCAATGTTTTCCCATTTATAAAAAGCTGACCTAGAAATCATAGATGGTTGTAAGGTGATTTATCATGCATAACGGGTTATATTTTTATAAGAAATGTCTTATGGATTGGGAGGTAACACTCAGTTAAAAATCCCCCGCGTCCCCCTTTTCCCGACGTTTGCAAAACCTGATATATAAAAACTGAGAAGAGTTGACAATCCCTAAAAATTATAGACACTCTTTTGAATTATCTCTCTCTATATTTTTGCATTTTGCATTTCCATTTTAGATGTATGCTTTTTTCTTAATTCTAAACATTGAGTTTTCGCTCTCCCTTCACCCCATAAACAAAAAAGGCAAATAGATCACAATAAAATGAAAATTTTAGAGTACATGTATGGAAAAAAATTAAAACAATAAAAAATTTAAGTAAAAAAATTTCATTCACAAACCACAAATGAACACAAAAGTTTTGTTGTCCAAGTTTGGGAAATTCCACTAGTTCAACTCTTGATAGCTTGGAATTTTATAAGAACGAGATTTCCTCTACACAAGTTCTAAAAATGGATACGCATGCTTGAAACATGTTCAAGATGCAAATGACCTATAGATCCAAACCTTTTAAAGAGAATGACAAACGTTCATTAAATGCTCCAGTGAACGTCCGGTGGGATATTTACTCGAGCCAAACAAGCCATTATTTTGCCCATTTACAAAAAGCTTTCCTAACAATCATAGATGATTGTAAAGTGATTTATCAAGCGTAATGGACAATATTTTTGTAAGACATAACTTATGGATTGGGAGTCAACACTCAATTAAAAATCCCCCGCCTCCCCCTTTTCCCGACATTTGAAAAACCTGATATATAAAAACTGAAAAGAGTTTACAATCCCTTAAAATTACAGACAATTTTTGGAATTATCTCTCTCTACATTTGTGCATTGCGCATTTCCATTTTAGATTTGTAATTTTTTCTTAAATCAAAAGTTTGAGTTTTCGCTCTCCCTTCACCCCGTAAGCAAAATAGGGTAATAGATCACAATAAAATGAAAATTTTAGAGTTTATGTATGGAAAAAAATTTAAAAGAATAACAAATGTAAGTAAATGAATTTTAGTCACACTCCACAAATGAACGCAAAAGTTTTGTTATCCAAGTTTGGGAAATTCCACTAGTTCAACCCTTGATAGCTTTGAATTTTATAAGAACGAGATTTCTTCTACACATGTTTTAAAAATGGATAAGCATGCTTGAAACATATTAAAGATGCAAATGACCTATGGATCCAAACATTTTAAAGAGAATAACAAACGCTCATTAAATTCTACAGTGAACGTGCGATGGGATATTTACCCTAGTCAAACAAGCCATTGATTTGCCTGTTTACAAAAATTGACCTAACAATCATAGATGATTGTAAAGTAATTTATCATGCGTAATGGGCTATATTTTTGTAAGAAATCACTTATGGATTGGGAGTTAACACTCAGTTAAAATTCCCCCGCCTCCCCCTTTTCCCGACCATTGCAAAACCAGACATATAAAAACTAGAAAGAGTTTACAATCCCTAAAAATTATAGACACTCTTTTGAATTATCTCTCTCTACATTCATGCACAATGCATTTCAATTTTAGACGTATACTTTTTTCTTAAATCAAAACTTTGAGTTTTTGCTCTCCCTTCACCCCGTAAAGAAAAAAAAAGGCAAATAGATCACAAAAAAATGAAAAGTTTAGAGTTTATGTACGGAAAATATTTAAAACAATAACAAATATAATTAAAGAAATTTTATTCACACACCACAAATGAACACAAAAGTTTGGTTTTCCAAGTTTTAGAAATTCCACTAGTTTAACCCTTTATAGCTTGGAATTTTATAAGAACGAGATTTCTTCTACACATATTTTAAAAATGGATATGCATGCTTGAAACATGTTAAAGATGCAAATGACCTATGGTTCCAAACCTTTTAAAGAGAAAAACAAACACATTAAATTCTCCAGTGAACGTGATGTACGATATTTACCCGAGTCAAACAAGCCATTATTTTGCCCATTTACAAAAAACTGAACTAACAATCATAAATGATTGTAAAGTGATTTATCACACATAACGGGTTATATTTTTTTAAGAAATTACTTATGGATTGGGATCAACACTCAGTTAAAATCCCCCGCCTACCCCTTTTCTCGATGATTACAAAACCTGATATATAAAAACTGAAAAGAGTTTACAATCCCTAAAAATTACAGACAAACTTTGGAATTTTCTCTCTCTACATTTGTGCATTGTGCTTTTCCATTTTAGATGTATACTTTTTTATTAAATAAAAAATTTGAGTTTTCGCTCTCCCTTCACCCCGAAAACAAAAAAGGCAAATAGATATCAACAAAATGAAAATTTTAGAGTTTATGTACGAAAAAAATTTAAAACAAAAACAAATGTAAGGAAACAAATTTTATTCACACACCATAAATGAACACAAAAGTTTGGTTATCCAAGTTCGAGAAATTCCACTAATTCAACCCTTGATAGCTTGGAATTTTATAAGAACGAAATTTCTTCTACATATGTTTTAAAAATGGGTATGCATGCTTGAAACATGTTAAAGATGCAAATGACCATTGGATCCAAATATTATAAAGAGAATAACAAACACTCATTAAATTCTCCAATAAACGTGCGGTGGGATATTTACCCGAGTCAAACAAGCCGTTATTTTGCCCGTTTACAAAAAGCTGACCTAACAATCATAGATGATTGTAAAGTGATTTATCAAGTGTAACGAGCTATATTTTTTTAAAAATGACTTATGGATTTGGAGTCAGCACTCGGTTAAAAATCCCCCACCTTCCACTTTTCCTGACAATTGCATAACTTGATAAATAAAAACTGAAAACAGTTTACAATCCTTAAAAATTACAGACGCTCTTTGTACTTATCTCTCTCTACATTTTTGCATTATGCATTTCCATTTTAGATTTATACTTTTTTCTTAAATTAAAACTTTGAGTTTTCGCTCTACCTTCACCCCGTAATATAAAAAGGCAAATAGTTCACAACAAAATGAAAATATAAGAGATTTTGTATGGAAAAAATTTAAAACAATAACAAACGTAAGTGAAGAAATTTTATTCACACAACAAATGAACACAAAAGTTTTGTTATCCAAGTTCGGTAAATTCCACTAGTTCAACCCTTGATAGCTTGGAATTTTATAAGAATGAGATTTCTGCTACACATGTTTTAAAAATGGATATGCACACTTGAAACATGTTAAAGATGCAAATGACCTATGGATCCAAACCTTTTAAAGAGAATGACAAACGCTCATTAAATTCTCCAGTGAAGGTATGTTGGGATATTTACCCGAGTCAAACAAGCCATTATTTTGCCCATTTACAAAAAGTTGTCATAAGAATCATAGATGATTGTAAAGTTATTTATCATGCGTAACGGGCTGTATTTTTGTAAGAAATGACTTATGAATTGGGAGTCAACACTCAGTTAAAAATCCCCCGCTCACCCCTTTTCCCGTCGATTACAAAACCAGAACTATAAAAACTGAAAAAGAGTTTACGAACCCTAAAAATTACAGACACTCTTTGGAATTATATCTCTCTACATTTGTGCATTGTGCATTTCCATTTTAGATCTATACTTTTTTCATAAATCAAAAATTTGAGTTTTCGCTCTCCCTTCACCCCGTAAACAAAAAAGGAAAATAGATCTCAAAAAAATGAAATTTTTTGAGTTTATGTACGGAAAAAATTAAAACAATAGCAAATATAATTAAAGAAATCTTATTCACACACCACAAATGAACACAAAAGTTTTGTTATCCAAGTTCGAGAAATTGCACTAGTTCAACCCTTGATAGCTAGGAATTTTATAAGAACGAGATTTTTTCTACACATGTTTTAAAAATGGATATGCATGCTTGAAACATTTTAAAGATGCAAAAGACCTATGGATCCAAACCTTTTAAAGAGAATAACAAACACTCATTAAATTCTCCAGTGAACGTGCAGTGAGATATTTACCAGAGTCAAACAAGCCATTACTTTGCCCATTAACAAAAAACTGACCTAACAATCATAGATGATTGTAAAGTGATTTATCATGCATAATAAGATAGATTTTTGTAAGAAATGACTCTTGCAGTGGGAGTCAACACTCAGTTAATAATCCCACGCCACCCCTTTTCCCTACGATTGCAAAACCTGATATATAAAAACTGAAAAAGAGTATACAATCCCTAAAAACTACTGACACTCTTTGGAATTGTCTCTCTCTACATTTGTGAATTGTGCTTTTCCATTTTAGATGTATATTTTGTTCTTAAATCAAAACTTAGAGTTTTCGCTCTCCTTTCACCCCTTAAAAAAAAAGGCAAATAGATCACAACAAAATGAAAATTTGAGAGTTTATGTATGGAAAAAATTTAAAACAATAACAAATGTAAGTAAAGAAATTTTTTCACACACCACAAATGAACAGAAAAGTTTTTGTTGTCCAAGTTTGGGAAATTCTGCTAGTTCAACTCTTGATAGCTTGGAATTTTATAAGAATGAGATTTCCTCTTCACATGTTTTAAAAATGGATATGCATGCTTGAAACATGTTCAAGATGCAAATGACCTATGGATCCTAACCTTTTAAAGAGAATAACAAACGCTCATTAAATTCTCCAGAGAATGTGCGGTGGGATATTTACCCGAGTCAAACAAGCCATTATTTTGCCCATTTAAAAAAAGCGGACCTAACACTCATAGATGATTGTAAAGTGATTTATCAAATGTAACGGGCTATATTTTTGTAAGAAATGACTTATGGATTTGCAGTCAACACTCAGTTAAAAATCCCTCGCCTCCTCGTTTTCTTGACGATTGCAAAACCTTATATATAAAAGCTGAAAAGAGTTTACAATCCCTAAAAATTATAGACACTCTTTGGATTTATCTCTCTCTACATTTGTGCATTGTGCATTTCCATTTTAGATGTATACTTTTTTCTTAAATCAAAACTTTGAGTTTTCTCTCTCCCTTCACCTCGTAAACAAAAAAGGCAAATAGATCACAACAAAATGAAAATTTTAGAGTTTATGTAAAGAAAAAATTTAAAACAATAAAAAATTTAAGTAAAAAAAATTTTAACACACACCACACATGAACACAAAAGTTTTGTTATCCAAGTTTCGGAAATTCCATTAGTTCAACCCTTGATAGCTTGGAATTTTATAAGAACAAGATTTCTTCTACACATATTTTAAAAATGGATATGCAAGTTTGAAACATGTTAAAGATGCAAAAGACCTTTGTATCCAAACCATTTAAGGAGAATAAAAAATGCTCATTAAATTCTCCTGTGAACGTGCGGTGGGATATTTACCTGAGTCAAACAAGCCATTATTTTGCCCATTAACAAAAAGTTGACCCAACAAACATAGATGATTCTAAAGTGATTTATCATCTGTAACGGGCAATATTTTTGTAAGAAATGACTTATGGAATGGGACTCAACACTCAGTTAAAAATCCCACGCCTCCCCCTTTTCCCGACGATTGCAAAACCTGATATATAAAAACTGAAAAGAGTTTACAATCCCTAAAAATTACTGACACTCTTTGGAATTATCTCTCCCTACATTTGTGCATTGTGGTTTTCCATTTTTGATGTATACTTTTTTCTTAAATCAAAACTTTGAGTTTTCTCTCTCCCTTCACCCCTTAAACAAAAAAGGCAAATAGATCACAATAAAATGAAAATTTAAGAGTTTATGTATGGAAAAAATTTTAAAAAATAAAAAATGTAAGTAAAGAAATTTTATTCACACACAACAAATGAACACAAAAGTTTTGTTATCCATGTTTGGGAAATTCCACTAGTTCAACCCTTGATATCATGGAATTTTATAAGAACGAGATTTCTTCTACATATGTTTTAAAAATGGATATGCATGCTTGAAACTTGTTAAAGATGCAAATGACCTATGGATCCAAACCTTTTAAAGAGAATAACAAACACTCATTAAATTCTCTTGTGAACGTGCAGTGGGATATTTACCCGAGTCAAACAAGCCATTATTTTACCCATTTACAAAAAGCTAACCTAACAATCATAGATGATTTTAAAGTTATTTATCATGCATAACGGGCTATATTTTTGTAAGAAATGACTTATGGATAGGGAGTCAATACTTAGTTAAAAATCCCTCGGCTCCCCCTTTTCCCGACGATTACAAAACAAGAAATATAAAAATTGAAAAGAGTTTAAAATCCCTAAAAATTAAAGACACTCTTTGGAACTATCTCTCTCTACGTTTGTGCATTGTGCATTTCCATTTCTGATGTATACTTTTTTCTTAAATTAAAACTTTGAGTTTTCGCTCACCTTTCACCTCGTAAAAAAAAAAGGCAAATATTTCACAACAAAATGAAAATTTTAGAGTTTATGTATGGAAAAAATTTAAAACAATAACAAATGTTAGTTTAGAAATTTTATTCACATACCACAAATGAACACAAAATCTTGGTTATCCAATTTTGAGAAATTCCACTAGTTCAACCCTTGATTGCTTGAAATTGTATAAGAACGAGATTTCTTCAACACATGTTTTGAAAATAGATATGCATGCTTGAAACATGTTAAAGATGCAAATGACCTATGGATCCTAACCTTTTAAAGAGAATAAAAAACACTTATTAAATTCTTCAGTGAACGTGAGGTGGCATATTAACCCGAGTCAAACAAGCCATTATTTTGCCCATTTACAAAAAGCTGACCTAAAAATCATGTATGATTGTGAAGTGATATATCATGCGTAACGGGCAACATTTTTTTAAGAAATGACTTATGGATTGGGAGTCAACACTCAGTTAAAAATCCCCCGCCTCTCTCTTTTCCCGACGATTGCAAAACTTGATTTATAAAAGCTTAAAAGAGTTTACAATCCCTAAAATTACAGACACTCTTTGAAATTATCTCTCTCTATATTTTTACATTGTGCATTTCCATTTTAGATGTATACTTTTTTCTTAAATCCAAACTTTGAGTTTTCGCTCTCCCTTAACCCCGTAAACAAAAAAGGCAAACGGAAGACAACAAAATCAAAATTTTCCCGTTTATGTACGGAAAAAATTTAAAACAATAAAAAATGTAAGTAAAGAATTTTTTTTCACACACCACAAATGAACAAAAAATTTTGGTTATCCAACTTTGAGAAATTCCATTAGTTCAACCCTTGATAGCTTGGAATTTTATAAGAACGAGATTTCTTCTACACATATTTTAAAAATGGATATGCATACTTGAAACATGTTAAAGATTCAAAAGACCTATTGATCCAAACCTTTTAAAGAGAATAACAAATGCTCATTAAATTCTCCAGTGAACGTGGGGTGGGATATTTCCCCGAGTCAAACAAGCCATTATTTTGCCCATTTAACAAAAGGTGACCTAACAATCATAGATGATTGTAAAGTGATTTTTCATGCGTAACGGGCTATTGTTTTTTAAGAAATGACTTATGGATTGGGAGTCAACACTCGGTTAAAAATCCTCTACCTACCCCATTTCCCGACGATTGCAAAACCTTATATATAAAAACTGAAAAGAGTTTACAATCCCTAAAAATTACAGACACTCTTTGGAATTATCTCTCTCTAAATTTGTGCATTGTGCATTTCCATTTTAGATGTATACTTTTTTCTTAAATCAAAACTTTGAGTTTTCGCTCTCCGTTCACCCCGTAAAAAAAAAGGCAAATAGATCACAACAAAATGAAAATTTTAGAGTTTATGTATGGAAGAAAATTTAAAAGAATAACAAATGTAAGTAAAGAAATTTTATTCACACACCACAAATGAACACAAAAGTTTTTTTATCCAAGTTTGGGAAATTCCACCAGTTCATCCCTTGGTAGCTTGGAATTTTATAAGAACGAGATTTTTTCTACACATGTTTTAAAAATGGATATGCATGCTTGAAACATATTAAAGATGCAAATAACCTATGGATCCAAAAAATTCCACTAGTTCATCCCTTGGTAGCTTGGAATTTTATAAGAACGAGATTTCTTCTACACATGCTTTAAAAATGGATATGCATGCTTGAAACATATTAAAGATGCAAATGACCTATGGATCCAAATCTTTTAAAGAGAATAACAAACGCTCATTAAATTCTCCAGTGAACGTGCGATGGGATATTTATCGGAGTCAAACAAGCCATCATTTTGCCCATTTATTAAAAGCTGACCTAACAATCATAGATGATTTTAAGGTGATTTATCATGCGTAACGGGCTATACTTTTGTAAGAAATGACTTATGGATTGGGAGTCAACATTTAGTTAAAAATCCCCAGCCTCCCCCTTTTTCCCGACGATTGCAAAACCTGATATATAAAAACTAAAAAGAGTTTACAATCACTAAAAATTACGGACACTCTTTGGAATTATATCTCTCTAAATTTGTGCATTGTGCATTTCCATTTTAGATGTATACTTTTTTCTTAAATCAAAACTTTGAGTTTTCGCTCTCCCTTCACCCCATAAACAAAAAAGGTAAATAGATAACAACAAAATGAAAATTTTTGAGGTTATGTATGGAAAAAATTTAAAACAACAACAAATTTAAGTAAATAAATTTTATTCACACACCACAAATGAACACCAAAGTTTTGTTATCCATGTTTGCGAAATTCTACCAGTTCAACGCTTGATAGCTTGGAATTTTATAAGAACGTGATTTCTTCTACACATGTTTTAAAAAGGGATATGCACACTTGAAACATGTTAAAGATAGAAATGTCCTATGGATCCAAACCTTTTAAAGTGAATAACATATGCTCATTAAATTCTCAAGTGAACGTGCGGTGGGATATTTACCCGAGTCAAACAAGCCATTATTTTGCCCATTTACAAAAAGCTGACCTAACAATCATAGATGATTGTAAAGTGATTGATCATGTGCAATGGGATATATTTTTTTAAGAAATGGCTTATGGGTTGGGAGTCAACACTCAGTTAAAAATCCCCCGCCTCCCCCTTTTCCCGACAAATGCAAAACCTGATATATTAAAACTGAAAAGAGTTTACAATCCCTAAAATTTACAAACAATCTTTGGAATTATCTCTTTCTACATTTGTTCTTTGTGCATTTCCATTTTAGATGTACACTTTTTTCTTAAATCAAAACTTTGAGTTTTCGCTCTCCCTTCACCCAATAAACAAAAAAAGGCAAATAGATCACAACAAAATAAAAATTTTAGAGTTTATGTACGAAAAAAATTTAAAACAATAACAAAAGTAAGTAACGAAATTTTATTCACACACAATAAATGAACACAAAAGTTTTGTTATCCATGTTTGTGAAATTCCACTAGTTCAACGCTTGATAGTTTGGAATTTTAAAAGAACGTGATTTCTGCTACACATGTTTTAAAATTGGATACGCATGCTTGAAACATGCTAAAGATACAAATGTCCTATGGATCGAAACCTTTGAAAGAGAATAACAAACGCTCATTAAATTCTCTAGTGAATGTGCGGTGGGATATTTACCCGAGTCAAACAAGCCATTATTTTGCCCATTGACAAAAAGTTGACCTAACAATCATAGATGATTGTAAAGTGATATATCATGTCTAACGGGCTATATTTTTGCAAGAAATGACTTATGGATTGGGAGTCAACACTCAATTAAAAATCCCCCGCCTCCCCCTTTTCCTGACGATTGCAAAACCTGATATATAAAAACTCAAAAGAGTTTACAATCCTTAAAAATTACAGACATTCTTTGGAATCTCTCTACATTTGTGCATTGTGCATTTCCAATTTAGATGTATACTTTTTTCTTAAATCAAAACTTTCAGTTTTTGCTCTCCCTTCACCCCGTAAAAAAAAAAAAGGCAAATAGATTACAACAAAATGAAAATTTTAGAGTTTATGTATGGAAAAAATTTAAAACAATAACAAATGTAAGTACACAAATTTTATTCACACACTAAAAATGAACACAAAGTTTTGTTATCCAAGTTTGGGAAATTCCACTAGTTCAACCCATGATAGTTTGGAGTTTTATAAGAACGAGATTTCTTCTACACATGTTTTAAAAATAGATACTCCAATGAACGTGCGGTGGCATATTTACCCGAATCAAACAAGTCATTATTTTTCTCATTTACTAAAACCTGACCTAACAATCATAGATGATTGTAAAGTGATTTATCATGCGTAATGGGCTATATTTTTGTAAGAAATAACTTATGGATTGGGAGTCAACACTTAATTAAAAATCTCCCACCTCCCCCTTTTCCCGACGATTGCAAAACTTGATATATTAAAACTGAAAAGAGTTTACAATCCCTAAAAATTACAAACACTCTTTGGAATTATCTCTCTCTACATTTGTGCTATGTGCATTTCCATTTTAGATGTATACTTTTTTCTTAAATCAAAACTTTGAGTTTTTGCTCTCCCTTCACCCCGTAAACAACAAAGACAAATAGATCACAACAAAATAAAAAATTTAGAGTTTATGTACGGAAAAAATTTAAAACAATAACAAATATAAGTAAAGAAATTTTATTCACACACCACAAATGAACACAAAAGTTTTGTTATCCAAATTTGGGAAATTCCTCTAGTTGAACCCTTGATAGCATGGAATTTTATAAGAACGTGATTTCCTCTACACATGTTTTAAAAATTGATATGCATGCTTGAAACATGTTAAAGATGCAAATGACCTATGGATCCAAACTTTTAAAGAGAATAACAAACGCTCATTAAATTCTCCAATGAACGTGCGGTGAGATATTTACCCGAGTCAAACAAGCCATTATTTTGTCGATTTACAAAAAGCTGACCTAACAATCATAGATGATTGTAAAGTGATTTATCATGCGTAACGGGCTATATTTTTGGAAGAAATGACTTATGGATTAGGAGTCAACACTCAGTTAAAAATCACCCGCCTCCCCCTTTTCCCGACGATTGCTAAACCTTAAAAGAGTTTACAATCCCTAAAAATTACAGACACTCTTTGGAATTGTCTCTCTCTACATTTGTGCATTGTGCATTTCCATTTTAGACATATATTTTTTTCTTAAATAAAAACTTTTAGTTTTCACTCTCCCTTCACCCCATAAACAAAAAAGACAAATAGATCACAACAAAATGAAAATTTTAGAGTTTATGTATGGAAAAAATTTAAAACAATAACAAATATAAGTAAAGAAATTTTATTCACACACCACAAATGAACACAAATGTTTTGTTATCCTAGTTTGTGAAATTCCACTAGTTCAACCCTTGAAAGCTTGGAATTTTATAAGAACGAGATTTCTTCTACACATGTTTTAAAAATGGATATGCATGCTTGAAACTAGTTAAAGATGCAAATGACCTGTGGATCCAAACCTTTTAAAGAGAATAACAGACGTTCATTAAATTCTCCAGTGAACGTGCAGTGGGACATTTACTCGAGTTAAACAAGCCATTATTTTGCCCATTTTCAAAATGCTGACCTAACAATCATAGATGATTGTAAAGTGATTTATCATGCATAACGAGTTATATTTTTGTAAGAAATGACTTATGGATTGGGAGTCAACACTCAATTAAGAAACATGAAATATAGAAAGTAAAATGAAATATGGAAAAAAAGAAAAAATATAGAAATAAAGATAAAATATAGAAAGTAAAATCAAATATAGAAAGAAAGATGAAATATAGAAAGTAAAATGAATTATAGAAAGAAAAATGAAATCTAGAAAGTAAAATGAATTATAGAAAGAAAAATGAAATATAGAAAGAAAGATGAAATATAGAAAGAAAGACGAAATATAGAACGTAAAATGAAATATAGAAGGAAAGAAGAAATATAGAAAGCAAAATGAAATATTGAAAAAAAAATATATAGAACGAAAGATAAAATATAAAAAGTAAAATGAAATATAGAAAGAAAGATGAAATATAGAAAGGAAAATGAAATATGGAAAGAAAGTTGAAATGTAGAAAGTAAAATGAATTATAGAGAGAAAAATGAAATATAAAAAGAAAGATGAAATATAGAAAGAAAGATGAAATAAATAAAGAAAAATGAAATAAAGAAAGAATGATGAAATATAGAAAGTAAAATGAAATACTGAAGAAAGATGAAAAATAGGAAGAAAAATTAAATTTATAAAGAAAGATGAAATATAGAAAGTAAAATGAAATATAGAAAGAAATATTAAATATAGAAAGTAATATGAAAAATAGAAAAAAAGATGAAATATAGAAAGTAAAATAAAATATATAAAGAAAGATGAAATATAAAATAGAAAGTAAAATTAAATATAGATAGAAAGATCAAATATAGAAAGGAAAATAAATATAGAAAGAAAAATAAAATATAAAAAGTAAAATGAAATAGAGAAAGTAAAATAAAATATAGAAAGAAAAACGAAATATAGAAAGAAAGATGAAATATAGAAAGAAAGATGAAATATAGAAAGAAAAATGAAATTTAAAAAGAAAGAAATAATTTAGAAAGAAAGATGAAATATAGAAAGTAAAATACAAAGTAAAAAAGAAAGATGAGATATAGAAAGTAAAATACAAAGTAAAATACAAAGTAAAATACAAAGTAAAAAGAAAGATGAGATATAGAAAGAAAATGAAATGTAGAAAAGAAAGATGAGATATAGAAAGTAAAATGAAATATAGAAAAGAAAGATGAAATGTAGAAAGAAAGATGAAATATAGAAAGAAAGATGAAATATAGAAAGAAAAATAAAACATAGAAAGTAAAATGAAAAATAAAAAGAAAGATGAATTATAAAAAGTAAACTGAAATATAGAAAGAAAAATGAAATATAAAAAGTAAAAGGAAATATAAAAAGTAAGATCATATATAGAAAGTAAAATGAAATATAAAAAGAAAGATGAAATATAGAAAGAAAAATAAATAATGAAAGAAAGATGAAATATAGAAAGTAAAATGAAATATTTAAAAAAACATGAAATACAGAAAGAAAGATGAAATATAGAAAGAGAAATAAATATCGAAAGAAAGATGAAATGTTGAAAGTAAAACGAAATATTGAAAAAAAATGAAATATAGAAAGAAAGAAGAAATATTGAAAGTAAAATAAAATATAAAAAGAAAGAAGAAATATAGAAAAAAAGATGAAATATAGAAAGAAAGATGAAATATAGAAAGTAAATTGAAATATAGAAAGAAAGACGAAATATAGAAAGTAAAATGACATATAGAAAGAAATATGAAATATAGAATGTAATATGAAATATAGAAAGAAAGATGAAATATAGAAAGAAAAAGCAAAATATAGAAAAAATGACTAAATATAGAAAGTAAAATGATATATAGAAAGAAAGATGAAATATAGAAAAAAAAGACTAAATATAGAAAGTAAAATGAAATATAGAAAGAAAGATGAAATATATAAAGATAGATAAATATAGAAACTAAAATAAAATATAGAAAGAAAAGTGAAATATAGAAAGTACGACGAAATATCGAAAGGAAAATAAAATATAGAAAGAAAGTGTAAATATCAAAATAAAATGAAATATAGAATGAAAATTGAAATGAAATATGGACAAAAAGATGAAATTTAGAAATTAAAATGAAATACAGAAAGAATAATAAAATATAGAAAAAAAGATGAAATATAGAAAGTAAAATGAAATATAGAAAGAAAGATGAAATATGGAAAGTAAAATGAAATATGGACATAAATATGCAATATAGAAATTAAAATGAAATACTAAAACTAAGAGGAAATATAGAAAGAATAATGAAATATAAAAAGAAAGATGAAATATAGTAAGTAAAATGAAATATAGAAAGAAAGATGAAATATAGAATGTACAACTAAATACAGAAAGAATGACAAAATATAGAAAGTAAAATGAAATATAAAAAGAAAGATGCAATGTAGAATGTACAATGAAATATAGAAAGTAAAACGAAATATAGAAAGAAAGATGAAATATAGATAGTACAATTAAATACAGAAAGAAAGACAAAATATAGAAAGTAAAATTAAATATAGAAAGAAAGATGAAATATAGAAAGTAAAATGAAATACAGAAAGAAATATGAAATATAGAAAATAAAATGAAATACAGAAAGGAAAAATGTAGACAATAAAAAGAACTATTAAAGAAAGATGAAATAAAGAAAGTAAAATGAAATATAGAAAAAGAAATATGAAATATAGAAAATTAAATGAAATATAGAAAGTTAAATGAAATATAGAATGAAAGATGAAATATAGAAAGTAAAATGAAATTGAGAAAGAAAGATGAAATACAGAAAGAAAGATAAAATATAGAAAGTAAAATGAAATATAGAAAGAAAGATGAAATATAGAAATAAAGATGAAATATAGAAAGAAAGATGAAATATAGAAAGTAAAATGAAAAATAAAAATAAAGATGAAATATATAAAGAAAGATGAAATATAGAAAGAAAGATGATATATAGAAAGTAAAATGAAATATTGAAACAAAGATGAAATATAGAAAGTTAAATGAAATACAGAAAGAAAGGTGAACCATAGAAAGTAAAATGAAAAAGAGAATGAAAGATGAAATATAAAAAGTAAAATGAAATTGAGAAAGAAAGATGAAATACAGAAAGAAAGATAAAATATAGAAAGTAAAATGAAATATAGAAAGAAAAAATAAATATAGAAAGTAAAATGAAATATGGAAAGAAATTTGAAATATAGAAATTAAAATGAAATATAAAAGAAAGATGAAATATAGAAAGTAAAATGAAAAATAAAAACAAAGAAGAAATATAGAAAGAAAGATGAAATATAGAAAGTAAAATAAAATATAAAAAGAAAGATGAAATAAAGAAAGTAATATAAAATACAGAAGGATGAAATATAGAAAGTAAAATGAAATATAGAAAAAAAAAATGAAACATAGAAACTAAAATGAAACATAGTGAGAAAAATGATATATAGAAAGTAACATGAAATATAGAAAGAATGATGAAATATAGAAAGTAAAATGAAATATAGAATGAAAGAAGAAATATAGAAAGTAAAATGAAATATGGACATAAAGATGAAATATAAAAATTAAAATGAAATACAAAATGAAGATGAAATATAGAAAGTAAGATGATATAGAGAAACTAAAATGAAATATAGAAAGAAAGATGAAATATAGAAAGTAAAATAAATATAGAAAGAAAGATTAAGTATAGATTGTAAAATGAAATAATGAAAGAAAGATGAAATTCAGAAAGTAAAATGAAATATAGAAAGAAAGGTGAAATTTAGAAAGTAAAATGAAATATAGAAAGAAAAATGAAATGTAGAAAGTAAAATGAAATATCGTAAGAAAAATGAAGTATAGAAAGTAACATGAAATATAGAAAAAAAGATAAAATATCGAAAGAAAGATGAAATATAGAAAGTAAAATGAAATATAGAAAAAAAAATGAAACATAGAAACTAAAATGAAACATAGTGAGAAAAATGATATATAGAAAGTAACATGAAATATAGAAAGAATGATGAAATATAGAAAGTAAAATGAAATATAGAATGAAAGAAGAAATATAGAAAGTAAAATGAAATATGGACATAAAGATGAAATATAAAAATTAAAATGAAATACAAAATGAAGATGAAATATAGAAAGTAAGATGATATAGAGAAACTAAAATGAAATATAAAAAGAAAGATGAAATATAGAAAGTAAAATAAATATAGAAAGAAAGATTAAGTATAGATTGTAAAATGAAATAATGAAAGAAAGATGAAATTCAGAAAGTAAAATGAAATATAGAAAGAAAGGTGAAATTTAGAAAGTAAAATGAAATATAGAAAGAAAAATGAAATGTAGAAAGTAAAATGAAATATCGTAAGAAAAATGAAGTATAGAAAGTAACATGAAATATAGAAAAAAAGATAAAATATCGAAAGAAAGATGAAATATAGAAAGTAAAATGAAATACTGAAAGATAGATGAAATATAGAATGTAAAATGAAATATAGAAAGAAAGATGAAATATAGAAAGTAAAATAAAATATGGTAAGAAAGATTATATATAGAAAGTAACATGAAATACAGAAAGAAAGATGAAATATAGAAACTATAATTAAATATAGAAAGAAAGATGAAATATAAAATAAAATATAGAAAAAAGATGAAATATAGAAAGTAAAATGAAATACTAGAAGAAAGATGAAATATAGAAAGTGAAATGAAATATGGACAGAAAGATGAAATATAGAAAATAAAATGAAATATAGAAAGGAAAAATGTAGACAGTAAAAGAGATATAAAAGAAAGATTAAATATAGAAAGTAAAATGAAATATAGAAAAAGGAAGATGAAATATAGAAAGTAAAATGAAATATAGAAAAAGGAAGATGAAATATAGAAAGTAAAATGAAATATAGAAAAAGGATGATGAAATATAAAAAGTAAAATAAAATATAGAAAAAGGAAGATGAAATATAGAAAGTAAAAAGAAATAGAGAAAGAAATAAAATATAGAAAGAATGATGAAATATAGAAAGTAAAATGAAATAGAAAAAGAAAGATAAAATACAGAAAGAATGATAAAATATAGAAAGTAAAATGAAATATAAAAAGTAAAATGAAATATAGAAAGAAAGATGAAATATTGGAAGAAAGATGAAATATAGAAAGTAAAATGAAATATAGAAAGAAAGATGAAATATAGAAAGTAAAATGAAATATAGAAAAAATGATTAAATATAGAAATTAAAATGAAAAAAAGAAAAAAAGTTGAAATATAGAAAGTAAAATGAAATAGAGAAAGAAAGATGAAATATAGAAAGAAAGTTGAAATATATAAAGTAAAATGAAAAGAAGAATGAAAGAAGAAATATAGAAAGTAAAATGAAATACTGAAAGAAAGTAATATTAAATATATAAAGAAAGATGAAATATATAAAATAAAATGAAATATAAAAAGAAATATGGCATATAGAAAGAAATATAGGAAGAGAGATGAAATATAGAAAGTAAAGTGAAATATAGAAAGAAAGATGAAATATAGAAAGTAAAATAAAATATAGAAAGAAAGATGAAATATAGTAAGTAAAATGAAATATAGAAAGAAAGATGAACCGTAGAAAGTAAAATGAAATCTAGAAAGAAATATTAAGTTTATAAAGTGAAATGTAATATAGAAAAAAAAAATGAAACATAGAAAGTAAAATAAAATATAGAGAAAGAAAGATGAAATATAGAAAGTAAAATTTTATTTTGAAAGAAAAATAAAATATTAAAAGAAAGATGAAATATAGAAATTAAAATCAAATATAGAAAGAAAGATGAAATATAGAAATTAAATTGAAATTTAGAGAGAAAGAAGAAATATAGAAAGTAAAATGAAATATAGACAGAAAGATGAAATATAAAATGTAAAATGAAATATAGAAAGAAAGATGAAATATAGAAAGTAAAATGAAATATAGAAAGTAAAATGAAATATAGAAAGTAAAATGAAATATAGAAAGAAAGATGAAATATAGAAAGAAACATAAAATATAAAATGTAAAATGAAATATATAAAGAAAAATGAAATGTTGAAAGTAAAATGAAATGTAGAAAGAAAGTTGAAATATAGAAAGTAAAATTAAATTTACAATGAAAGATGAAATTGAGAAAGAAAGTTTAAATATTGAAAGAAAGGCGAAATATAGATAGGCAAGCAAATTATGGAAAGAAAGGTAAAATATAGAGATTAAGACACATCTATAAAGAAAAGAAAGTGTAGAAATAAAATGAAATATAGAAATACAGATGAAATATTGAAAGTAAAATTAAATATATAAAGAAAGATTAAAATATAGAAAATAAAATGAAAAATGAAAAGAAAGATGAAATATAGAGCGTAAAAAGGAATATAAAACGAAAGATAAAATATAGAAAGACAGTCGAAATATAGAAAAAAAAATAAAATATAGAAAGTAAAATAAAATATAGAAAGAAAGCTGAAATATAGAAAGTAAAAAGAAATATAGAAAGTAAGATGAAATATAGAAATTAAATTGAAATATAGAAAGAAAGATGAAATATAGAAAGTAAATGTAATATAGAAAGAAAGATGAAATATAGAAATTAAAGTAAAATATTGAAATAAAAATGAAATATAGAAAGAAAGATGAAATATAGAAAGAAAGATGCAATATAGAAAGTAAAATGAAATTATAAAAGAATGATGAAATATAGACAGTAAAATGAAATATGGACATAAAGATGAATTATAGAAATTAAAATGAAATACAGAAACTAAGATGAAATATAGAATGTATAATGAAATATAGAAAGAAGATGAAATATAAAAAGTAAAATAAAATATAGAAAGAAAGATGAAATATAAAAAGTACAATAAAATACAGTAGGAAAGACAAAATATAGAAAGTAAAATAAAATATAGAAAGAAAGATCAAGTATAGAAAATAAAATGACATATAGAAAGAAAAATGAAATATAGAAAGTAAAATGAAAAACAGAATGATAGATGAAATATAGAAAGTAAAATGAAATATAGAAAGAAAGTTGAAATATAAAAAGTAAAATAAAATATAATAAAAAATTATATGTAGAAAGTAACATGAAATATAGAAAGAAAGATGAAATATAGTAAGTAAAATAAAATATAGAAAGTAAAACGAAATACGGAAACAAAGATGAAATATAGAAAGTAAAATGAAATACTAGAAGAAAGATGAAATATAGAAAGTAAAATAAAAAATGGACAGAAAGATGAAATATGGAAAGTATAATGAAATATAGAAAGGAAAAATGTTGACAGTAAAAAGAAATATAAAAGAAAAATGAAATGTAGAAAGTAAAATGAAATATACAAAAAGGAAGATGAAATATAGAATGTAAAATGAAATATAGAAAGAAAGATGAAATATAGAAAGAAAGATGAAATATAGAAAGTAAAATGAAATATAGAAAGAAAGATGAAATATAGAAAGTAAATTGAAATGAAGAAAGAAAGAAGAAATACATACAGAACATTAAATTAAATATATAAGGAAAGATGAAATATAGAAAGTAGAATGAAATATAGAGAGAAATATGAAATATAGAAAGAGAGATGAAATATAGAAAGTAAAATGAAATATAGAAAGAAAGATTAAATATAGAAAGTAAAATGAAATATACAAAAGAAAGATTAAATGTAGAAAGTAAATAAAATATAGAAAGAAATATGAAATATAGAAAGAAAGATAAAATACAGAAAGTAAGATGAATTATCGAAATCAAAATAAAATATAGAAAGAAAGTTGAAATATAGAAAGTAAAATGAAATATAGAAAGAAAGATGAAATATATAAAGTGAAATGAAATATGGGTAAAAAGATAAAATATAGAAAGTAAAAATAAATACAGAAAGAAAGATGATATATATAAAGTAAAATGAAATATAGAAAGAAAGATGAAATATAGAAAGCAAAACGAAATATAGTAAGAAAAATAAAATATAGAAAGTAACATGAAATACATAAAGAAAGGTGAAATATAGAAAGTAAATGAAATATGGACCGAAAGATGAAATATAGAAATTAAAATGAAATACAGGAAGAAAGCTGAAATATAGGAAGTAAAATGAAATATAGAAACAAAGATGAAAAATAGAAAGTAAAATGAAATATATATATAGAAAATTGAAATATATAGAGTCAAATGAAATATAGAAAGAAAGATGAAATATAGAAAGTAAAATGAAATATGTATAGAAAGATGAAATATAGAAAGGAAAAATGTAGACAGTAAAATGAAATATAGTAAAAGAGATGAAATATAAAAAGTAAAATGAAATATAGAATGAAATGAAATATAGAAAGAAAGATGATATATAAAGTTTATAATATATAGAAAGAAAGATGAAATTTAGATAGTAAAATGAAATATAGAAAGAACAATTAAATATAGAAAGAAAAGTGAATACTTACAGAGATATGAAATATAGAATGTATAATAAAATATAGTAAGAAAGACGAAATATAGAAAGTAAAATGAAATATAGAATGAAAGAAGAAATATAAAAAGTAAAATGAAATATAGAAAAAAACTAAAATATAGAAAGAAAGATGAAATATAGAAAGTAACATGAAATATCGAAAGGAAAATAAAATATAGAAAGAAAGTGTAAATATCAAAATTAAAATGAAATATAGAAAGAAAAATGAATATAGAAACTGAAATGAAATATGGACAAAAAGATGAAACATAGAAATTAAAATGAAATACTAAAACTAAGAGGAAATATAGAAAGAATAATGAAATATAGAAAGAAAGATGAAATATAGAAAGTAAAAAGAAATATAGAAAGAAAGATGAAATATAGAAAATACAATTAAATACAGAAAGAAAGACAAAATATAGAAAGTGAAATGAAATTAAGAAAGAAAGATGAAATATACAATGTACAATGAAAAATAGAAAAAAACATGAAATATAGAAAGTAAAATGAAATACAGAAAGAAAGATGAAATATTGAAAGTAAAATGAAATACTGGAAGAAAGATGAAATATAGAAAGTAAAATGAAATATGGAATGAAAGATGAAATATAAAAAGTAAAATAAAATATAGAAAGGAAAATTGTAGACAATAAAATGAAATATTAAAGAAAGATGAAATATAGAAAGTAAAATGAAATATAGAAAAAGAAAGATGAAATATAGAAACTAAAATGAAATATAAAAAAAATAGAAAGAAAGATGAAATATAGAAAGTAAAATGAAATATAGAAAGAAAGATGAAATATAAGAAGTCAAATGAAATATAGAAAGAACGATTAAATATAGAAAGTTAAATGAAATACAGAAAGAAAGGTGAACCATAGAAAGTAAAATGAAATAGAGAATGAAAGATGAAATATAGAAAGTAAAATGAAATTGAGAAAGAAAGATGAAATACAGAAAGAAAGATAAAATATAGAAAGTAAAATGAATTATAGAAAAAAAGAAATATAGAAAGTAAAAGGAAATATTGAAAGAAATTTGAAATATAGAAAGTAAAATGAAATATAGAAAGAAAGATGAAATATAGAAAGAAAGATGAAATGTACAATGTACAATGAAAAATAGAAAGTAAGAAAGACAAAAAGAAAGATGAAATATTGAAAGTAAAATGAAATACTGGAAGAAAGATGAAATATAGAAAGTAAAATGAAATATGGACAGAAAGATGAAATACAGAAAGTAGAATGAAATATAGAAAGGAAAAATGTAGACAATAAAAAGAAGTATTAAAGAAAGATGAAATATAAAAGTAGAATGAAATACAGAAAGAAAGATGAAATATTGAAAGTAAAATGAAATACTGGAAGAAAGATGAAATATAGAAAGTAAAATGAAATATGGACAGAAAGATGAAATACATAAAGTAAAATGAAATATAAAAAGGAAAAATGTAGACAATAAAAAAAAAGTATTAAAGAAAGATGAAGTATAGAAAGTAAATTGAAATATAGAAAGAAATAAAATATAGAAAGAAAGATGAAAAATAGAAAGTAAAATGAAATATAGAAAGAAAGATGAAATATAGAAAGTAAATTAAAATATAGAAAGAACGATTAAATATAGAAAGTTAAATTAAATGCAGAAAGAATGGTGAACCATAGAAAGTAAAATGAAATAAATAATGAAAGATGAAATATAGAAAGTAAAATGAAATTGAGAAAGAAAGATGAAATGCAAAAAGAAAGATAAAATATAGAAAGTAAAATGAATTATAGAAAAAAAAGAAATATAGAAAGTAAAATGAAATATAGAAAGTAAAATGAAATATAGAAAGAAAGATAAAATATAGAAATAAAGATGAAATACAGAAAGAAAGATGAAATATAGAAAGTATAATGAAAAATAAAAAGAAAGATGAAATATAGAAAGAAAGATGAAATATAGAAAGTAAAATATAAATATGGTAAGAAAAATTATATATAGAAAATAACATGAAATACATAAAGAAAGATGAAATATGAAAAGTATAATGAAATATAGAAAGAAAGATGAAATACACAAAGTGAAATGAAATATAGAAAAAATATGAAATATAGAAAGTAAAATGAAATACTCGAAGAAAGATGAAATATAGAAAGTAAAATGAAATATGGACAGAAAGATGAAATATAGAAACTAAAATGAAATATAGAAAGGAAAAATGTAGACCGTAAAAGAAATATAAAAGAAAGATGAAATATAGAAAGTAAAATAAAATATAGAAAGAAAAATAAAATATAAAAAGTAAAATGAAATATAGAAAGAAAGATGAAATATAGAAAGTAAAATGAAATATAGAAAGAACGATTAAATATAGAAAGTAAAATGAAATACAAAAAGAAAAGTGAAATATAAAAAGTAAAATAAAATAGTGAATGGAAGATGAAATATAGAAAGTAAAATGAAATAGAGAAAGAAAGATGAAATATAGAAAGAAAGATAAAATATCGAAAGTAAAATAAAATATAGAAAGTAAAATGAAATATAGAAAGAAAATTGAAATATAGAAAGAAAGATTAAATATAGAAAGAAAGTTGAAATATATAAAGTAAAATGAAATGATGAAAGAAAGATGAAATATAGAAAGTAAAATGAAATACTAAAAGAAAGTAAAATTAAATATATAAAGAAAAATGAAATAAAGAAAGTAGAATGAAATATAGAATGAAAGATGAAATATATAAACTAAATATGAAATATAGAAAGTAAAATGAAATATAGAAAGAGAGATGAAATATACAAAGTAAAATGAAATATAGAAAGAAAGATGAAATATAGAAAGTAAAATAAAATATAGAAAGGAAGATAAAATATAGAAAGAAAGATGAAATATAGAAAGTAAAATGAAAAATAGAAAGAAAGATGAAATATAGCAAGAAAGATGAAATATAGAAAGTAAAATGAAATATAGAAAGAAAGATGAAATGTAGAAAGTAAAATGAAATCTCGAAAGAAAGCTTATGTTTATAAAGTGAAATGTAATGTAGAAAAAAGATGAAATATAGAAAGTGAAAAAAAATATATAGAGAAAGATGAAATTTTGAAAGTGAAATGAAATTTAGAAAGAAAGATGAAATATAGAAAGTAAAATATTTTTTGAAAGAAAAATAAAATATTAAAAGAAAAATGAATTATAGAAAGTAAAATCAAATATAGAATGTAAAATGAAATATAGAAATAAAGATGAAATATAGAAAGTAAAATAAAATATAGAAAGAACGATGAAATATAGAAAGTAAAATGAAATATAGAAAGAAAGATGAAATATAGAAAGAAACATAAAATATAAAAAGTAAAATGAAATATATAAAGAAAAATGAAATGTTGAAATTAAAATGAAGTGTAGAAAGAAAGTTGAAATATAGAAATTAAAATTAAATATACAAAGAAAGATGAAATTTGGAAAGAAAGTTTAAATATTGAAAGAAAGGCGAAATATAGATAGGCCGGCGAAATATAGAAAGAAAGGTAAAATATAGAGAGTAAGACACATATATAAAGAAAAGAAATATGTAGAAATAAAATGAAATATAGAAATAAAGATGAAATATTGAAATTAAATTAAATATATAAAGAAAGATTAAAATATAGAAAATAAAATGAAAAGTGAAAAGAAAGATGAAATATAGAGCGTAAAATGGAATATAAAACGAAAGATAAAATATAGAAAGACAGTCGAAATATTTAAAGAAAGACGAAATATAGAAAGAAAAATGAAATATAGAAAGTAAAATAAAATATTGAAAGAAAGCTGAAATATAGAAAGTAAAAAGAAAAATAGAAAGTAAGATGATATATAGAAATTAAATTGAAATATAGAAAGAAAGATGAAATATAGAAATAGGTACTATGTGAATGAAAGAGAGCAGTTCTAGCAATCCTTGTTCCTCATACCCATGAAATCTTTCTCCTTTCTCCAAACCATATCTCTTTTCTATCCAGTCTCTATTGAAGTTTGTCTTCTTTTCTATCCAGTCTTTATTAAACTTTGTCTTCTTTTCTATCAAGTCTTTATTTCCATCTAAAGTAGTGAGGTTATGGATAGCCTCAAAGTCATAATCATAGTCTTCTTCATCATCTTGAGAATAACATTGGAGACTCTGGTTTGGCGTTAGTGTGGAGCCCTCCATGCTGGATGTTTTTGTTTTAGAATATCCTTCATTGTTCATGAATTCTTCAAAATATTATCTCATCATCTTCTTAACTTCTTCTGGATCTGTGTATTCTTTTTCTTTTTGTTTCTCTTTTGTCTTTTCTGGTATCATCTTTTTTGGCATTTTTTGGCAAATGCCCAGCCATCAACGGACTTGATGAGTCTTTACCGGCTGCCATTTGAGCTGGACTAGCCAGTGAAAAACCTTCACTAATGGGTATCTGGGTACATATAGTACCTGTTGCCTTGGCTTTTAGTCTTCGGTTTTCTTCTTCCAATTCTTTGATATATTCTTTTTGGAAGTCATTTTTCTCTTCTAGAAGTCTTCTCTTCTCATTCAGTCTTTGAATAGTTCAGGCAAGGGTATCACAATGGTCACAAAAAATAATTCTTTTATTATCCTTGGCAACGCCATAGGATACTTGATCTTCTCTCATATGTCTCAAAGAAGGGGCTATATAATAATTAGTACCAATAGTTAATTTTACTGCTTCTAAAGCTTCTTGTAAATTATTAAAACCTTTGTAAATGGGTCTTTTGAAATTTTGAATACTCTCAACAACTTCTGTCCAGGAATGAAAGACTCCTGGAGTATGACCTTGGAAAATGACATAAAAATTAAAACTTTTCTTCTTCTGAGAAAAATATTTTGAAAGTTCGTTAATACTTGCTAAGAAATATTTCTAATCTTTTGGGACTCTTTGGTAAGAAAGCCACAAATTGTCTAACAAACACTGTTCTTCTTTTGTAACATAAATGCTTGGTAAAGTCTTAAAAGTAATATTTGATTTTGGAAAAACTACTAATTTCTCTGACTACCAAAATTAAGAAATTCTTGCCCATAATTATTAAACCTGGACGAGGTTGGTCTTGAAGATCCTTGGTTTGGAAAATCCATCTATTCAATCCATAGGAATATTTGAGTCAAAAAATCTTCTACTAAGGGTATCTACAAGACTATTATTTTTACCTTTAATATGTTCGAATTCTAATCTATATCCATTTCCTATAATAATATCTACTAAATTTAACCATCTTCTTTTGCTTATTTTATTTTCCTTACTTCTTTGAAAATATTTAACTATGGCTTCACAATTTGTTCTTAAAGTAAATTCTTGTTTGTTAATAATAAATAGCCTAAAAGATTCTAAAGAGTAAATTACTACTAATATTTCTGAGTCTATACTACTCATATTTCCTTTTTCTTTAAATTTTCCACTAGCATAGCTACAAATTTTCTCTTGTTCTTTTTCACTATACTTATGAGGTTTAGAGATAAGAACTCCACCCCATCCTAATTTACTTCCATCAGTTTCTATTATCAGATAATCAGAATCTAAAGGCATTTGTAGCTTTGACAAAGTTTTAACATATCTTTAACTTTTTTGACTAAGTTTTTGTCTTCTTGATTAAAGAAATTTTGACTTGTAGGAGATGTTTTTCCATACAATGGGCCAATGATTTTTCCTATGTCTTTAAGGAATGGTCTGGCATAATTTACTAGTCCTAAAAATCTTTGGAGTTGTTTTGTGTCTGAGAGGTCATCAGGCATTTCTAAAATCTTCTTAGAAATGTATTCTTGTAATTCTATTTGTCCTTGACCTATATTAACCCCTAAGAATTTGATGTATTCTTTAAATAATTCTATTTTGGTTTTACTAATAATAATTCCTTCTTGCATAAATGTGGCTAAGACTAGTTGTAAATGTCCTATATGTTCTTCAATAGTTTTACTAAAAACTAAAATATCATCTATATAAACTAGAACAAAAGAGTCGTATTTTCTAAATATATTATCCATCTTTCTCTGAAAAACAGCAGGGGCATTTTTTAATCCGAACGACATGATTAGCCATTCAAAGTGTCCTTTGGGACATGTGAATGTCGTCCATTCTATACTGTCAGGATGCGTTTTAACCTGCCAGAATCCTGACTTACAGTCAAATTTGCTAAATATCTTTTTATTTTGAATCTTGTTAATCAATTGGGATTTGTCTAGAATATTATAACTATCTATGAGTATATTATCATTTAGTCTTTTATAATTTATAACCATTCTAGATTTGCCTCTTTTTTGTTCACTATGTTTACTAACTGTAAAGGCTACTGACCTATGAGGACTAATCGATTTTCTAATGATTCCTAAATGAAGTATTTCTGTGATATGGAGTTTAAAATCTTCCTTATCTAAGTTGGTAGCTTCTATATTGGTTGTTTTCACTATGTAGTTAGGATTTAAAATTTCTAACCTACACTGTATATGGTTATTCTCCCAATGTTTTAGGGGATTTTCTCCAAAATATTCTAAATGAACTAATTTATCTATAATCTGTTGTAAGTGATATTTATCTTTATGATGAACATTAATTATTTCTAAATATAGTTTTTCTGTATCTAAAAAAGTATAATCTAAATCTATCATTCTTTCTATCCAATCATCCATGTCTTCATCTTCACCCATTATTTCATCTTGAAAATCTTGGGGACTTGGTAATGGTTGGATATAAGTCTCGGATTGAACTAAGACTGGTACTAAGCCTGTATGAACTACTGCTTCAGGGAAAGTCTGGGATTGTTGGACATGAACTTCTGTAAGAGCTTCATCTATTTCTTCATAACATAATATTTATTATCTAATTTGACTATATTATTGTCTATTTGTTGTTCTAGTGCAAGGATAGTGGGAATATTAGTTTTCTTTTCTAATTTTTTACAGCTACCTGGAATTGTGCATTGACAACTAAGATTTGGTGATTTTTCTAAGGGACCACCACGCTCCGCTGATAGTGATAGAGGGAGAGTAAGAAGTATGAACGGGAATTGTACTAGAGTTCTTGTGGAATTGTAGATAATCTTGGGAAATAGTCAGTGAGCCATTATTATGGAGGATGAAATTAAGTCCTAATATAAAGTTGACTTTAAGTTCAAGGTTTCTGACCTAGGTAAGGGGTAAAGGGTAAGTGCCAGAAAAAGTGGAGCAATTGGTGAAAAACTGGATTTTACCTTCATCAAAGTAAGTAGTATAAGGGTTGTATGTGTCGTCTACCTGTTGACTAAGAACTTGTTTAGAAATCTTTTTAAGGAATTGAGGAGGAACTAATCTTTTATGAATAATACACTTGGTACAACCAGAATCTACTAATGCATCTAGAGTAAGGGAGTGTTTATTGGGAAATGTAATCTTAGCTCTAACAAGGATGCTGCAAAAATTTTTATCTTGATTACAAACATAAGAAGTTTTTGGTTCATCTAAACCTACAGTGATACCATCATAGGAATCTTTTTCTAACGTATCTAGCCTATGTTTTAAAAGACCAATTTCTGCTTCACAATTTTCTATTTTTCTGGTTATGATTTCTAGCTTAGTGTTGTGTAGTCTATTGTGGATAGTGTTATCTACAAGTTCTATGCCTAAGAGCTTAAGACAAGGTATGCAGGCTTCTAAGAAGCACAGATTACATTTAGCTCTATGTTTCTTACTAGGATACCATGCACATTTGAAACAAGGATTACTGTCTAATCTGTATACCAAGACCATGTATGTATACATTCAGTAGTTGTATCCATTAGGTCTAGGTTTTCTTCTGTATCTAGGATTCATTCATCATCTGAGTCTGAGGAGTCTAAAGGAGCATTTGGTATACTAACTATGTTGTATATAGATTCTGTATCGGACATGTATTCATCTACCTCTATAAGATCTTGTTGGACGTTTTCAACTAGAGTGGATCTTCTAGAGTTAATATTTTGTCTTTTGGACAGGTATTTGCTAAATGTTCTGTCTGTCCACAGATGTAACAAGAAAGTTTATTCTTGTAAGTTCTTTTTGGGTTAAATCTTCGAACATGTCAATCTCTATTTAAATAAGGTTTTCTACTTTTAGACCTTCTAATGAAAATATCCTTTCTTAAAATATTTCTTATGTTTTCTAGGCTTTTGTCCTGAATCTTTTAAGCTATAAGCTTGGGTAGTGAAAATCTGTTTACAAAACCCAAAGTCATCTCCTTTGAGTTGTCACTGAATCTGGATGTCTGTACATTTTTCTTAAAGAATATTCATAATGAACTTAGTTCTTTGGCCTATAGAGTATACTACAGTGAGACATGTTAGGCTCTCTCGCCATGGATCGAGTCACCCGACGATCTCCTCTAGCTTCCAGATTGACTGACGAAGAAGGGAAGGATTTGGGGGTCTTTGAACGCCCAATGATGAAGGAACATGAGCCTTTGAAGGAGCTCCAACCTTAGGCCTCTTTAAAGAGAGTACCCGATCTCATCTAGACTAATTGATTAATGCTTGTCCTCCATTCAATCACTTGACGCCCGAAATAGATCAGGGAAAACGTCAAAGGTTCTATAATTACAATTAGACCCTTATTGAACTTCAAATTACAATTAAACCCCTAAGGTACTGAAATACAAGTTTACTCCATCTCTTCTCTTCTCCGGTTTGTCACTCTTTAAGTTAATCTGAAATATTTTCCTACATATAAAATTCTATAAAATAGTGCAGTACAGATATATACTATAGTAAGTTTTATAAGTATTATCTTTAAGAAAAAAATTAAGACTAAAACTAAAAACAAAATAAGCATAAAATAGAGAAAGAAAGATGAAATATAGAAAGTAAAATGAAATATTCAAATAAATATGAAATATAGATAGTAAAATGAAATATTGAAATAAAGATGAAATATAGAAAGTAAAATGAAAAATAGAAAGAAAGATGAAAAGTAGAAAGTAAAATTAAATATAGAAACAAAGATGAAATATAGAAAGTAAAATGAAATATAGAAAGTAAGATGATATATAGAAACTAAAATGAAATATAGAAAGAAAGATGAAAAATAGAAAGTAAAATAAAAATAGAAAGAAATATTAAATATAGAAAGTAAAATGAAATATAGAAAGTAAGATGATATATAGAAACTAAAATGAAATATGGAAAGAAAGATGAAATATAGAAAGTAAAATAAATATAGACAGAAAGATTAAATATAGAAAGTAAAATGAAATATTGAAAGAAAGATGAAATATAGAAAGAAAGATCAAATTCAGAAAGTAAAATAAAATATAGACAGAAAGATGAAATATAGAATGTAAAATAAAATATAGAAAGAAAGATGAAATATAGAAAGTAAAATGAAGTATAGAAAGAAACATGAAATATAGAAAGAAACATGAAATATAGAAAGTAAAATGAAATATAGAAAGAAAGATGAAATATAGAAAGAATCATAAAATATAAAAAGTAAAATGAATTATATAAAGAAAGATGAAATGTTGAAAGTAAAATGAAATGTAGAAAGAAAGTTGAGATATAGAAAGTAAAATTAAATATACAAAGAAAGATAAAATTTAGAAAGAAAGTATAAATATTGAAAGAAATGCGAAATATAGATAGGCCGGCGAAATATAAAAAGAAAGGTAGAATATAGAGAGTAAGACACATATATAAAGAAAAGAAAAATGTAGAAATAAAATTAAATATAGAATTTTTTTTTTTTACTTTCAGTGTTTTCTATCCAGTCTCTTTTCTAAAGTACTTTTATCTTTCAGTCTTTTCTTAATAATGTATCTTATTTGCCATCGAGTGTTGTCAGATTGTGGATGGCTTCCGAGTCATAATCAAAATCCTCATCTTCGTCTTGAGAGTAACACTGGAGAGTTTGGGTTCCAGTTTCTGTAGAACCAGTTTTACTCGAAGTGTCTGAAGTGTTCTTTTCATACCCTTGTTCTTTCAGGTATTCTTGAAAATAATCTTGCATCATCTTCTTAATTTCGTCAGGGTCTGTACACTGTTTTTCTTTAGTATCTTCTTGTTGTCTGTCTTTCTGTTTTTCTTTTGGCATTTTTGGCAAATGCCTAGCCATCAACGGACTTGATGTGTCTTTACCAGCTGCCGCTTGAACCTGACTAGCTAGTGAAAACCCTTCACTAGTAGGGATCTGGGTATAGATGGTACCTGCTGCCTTTGCTTTAAGTCTTCTATTCTCTTCTTCCAGAGTCTTGATATATTCTTTCTGGAAATCATTTTTCTCTTCTAGAAGTCTTCTCTTCTCATTGAGTCTTTAGATGGTCTTGGCTAGGGTATCACAATGATCACAAAAGATAATTCTTTTATTGTCCTTGACCAAGCCATAGGACACTTGGTCTTCTCTCATATGTCTTAAAGAAGGGGTTACATAATAATTGGTGCCAATGGCTAATTTAGCTGCTTCTAATACTTCTTGGAGGTTATTAAAGCCTTTATAAATAGGTCTTTTAAAATTCTGGATACTTTCAACAACTTCTGTCCAAGAATGAAAGACTCCTGGAGTGTGACCTTGAAATACAACATAGAAATTGAAACTTTTATTTTTCTGAGAAAAATATTCTGAAAGTAGATTAATACTAGCTAAAAAATATTTTTGGTCTTTGGGAATTCTTTGGTAAGAAATCCATAAATTATCTAACAAACACTGTTCTTCTTTTGTAACTGCGATACTTTGTAAAGTCTTGAAAGTAATATTAGATTTTGGAAAAACTACTAATTTCTGATTACCAAAACTAAGAAATTCTTGACCATAATTATTGAATCTGGAGGAAGATGGTCTGGAAGAGCCGTGGTCTGAAAAATCCATCTTTTCAATTAGTAACAATATTTGTGTCAAAAAATCTTCTACTAAGAGTATCTGCAAGACTATTATTTTTTCCTTTAATGTGTTCAAATTCAATCTTATATCCATTACCTGTGATAATATCAACTAGGTTTAACCATCTTCTCCTACTTATCTTATTTTCTTTACTCCTTTGGAAATATTTTACTATAGCTTCGCAGTCTGTTCTTAAAGTAAATTCTTGTTTGTTAATAATAAACAGTCTAAAAGATTCTAAAGAATAAATTACTACTAAAATCTCAGAATCTATGCTGCTCATATTTCCTTTTTCTTTGAATTTTCCGCTAGCATAGCTACAAATTTTTTCTTGGTCTTTTTCACTATATTTATGGGGCTTAGCTATAAGGACTCCTCCCCATCCGAGGTTACTACCATCTGTTTCAATGATTAGGTAATCTAAGTCTAATGGCATTTGTAATTTTGATAGTGTCTTTATTTTTTATGTGACTTTTTTTACTAGATTCTTATCTTCTTGATTAAAAACATTTTGGCCAGTGGGAGAGGTTTTTCCATATAATGGGCCAATGGTTTTTCCTATGTCTTTTATAAAAGGTCGGGCATAATTAACTAACCCTAAAAATCTTTGAAGCTATTTTGTGTCAGATAAGTCATCTGGCATTTCTAGTATTTTATTGGAAATATGTTCTTGTAATTCTATCTGTCCTTGCCCTATATTTACTCCTAAGAATTTTAAATATTCTTTAAATAATTCTATCTTTGTTTTGCTAATTATAATTCCTTCTTGCATAAAGGTAGCTAATACTAATTGTAAATGCCCTATATGTTCTTCAATAGTTTTGCTAAATACTAAAATATCATCTATGTAAACCAAAACAAATTTATCATATTTCTTGAATATATTGTCCATTTTTCTTTGGAAAATAGCTGGAGCATTTTTTAAACCGAAGGGCATGACTAGCCATTCAAAATGTCCTTCGGGACATGTAAATGTTGTCCATTCTATGCTATCAAGGTGCATCTTTACCTGCCAAAATCCTGATTTACAGTCAAACTTACTAAATATTCTGTTATCCTGGATTCTATTAATTAGCTGAGATTTATCAGGTATGTTGTAACTATCTATTACAGTATTATCATTTAATCTTTTATAATATATGACCATTCTAGATTTTCCTCTTTTTTGCTCACTGTTTTCTGACTATAAAGTTGCAGATCTATGAGGACTAATGGATTTTCTTATAATTCCTAAATCTAATAATTCTGTAATATGGAGTTTAAAATACTCCTTATCTAGGTTGGTTGCTTCTATCTTCTGCAAGTGATGTTTATCTTTGTGATGAACATTAATTATTTCTAAATAAAGTTTTTCTGTATCTAAAAAGGTGTAATCTAAGTCTATCATTCATTCTATCCAATCATCAAAATCTTCTTCTTCACCCATAATTTCTTCAAGATAATTCTCGGGACTTGGTACAGGTTGGATAAAAGATTCTGGTTGAACTGAGACTTGAGCTAATCCTGTATGAAGTACTTCTTCTGGGAAATTTTGGGAGTAATGGATTGGTACTTCGGTTATGGCTTCATCTATTTCTTCATAACATAATAATTTATTATCTAATTTTATAATATTGTTTTCTATTTGTTTTTCTAAGGCTAAGATTGTAGGATTGTTTGCTTGTTTGCAGCTTCCTGAAATTGGACATTGACAACTAGTTTCTTTTGCTTCTGTTTCTGGGGACCACCACGCTCCGCTGAAGAGGTGAGAGTTGGAGAATAAGTGGTTTGGATTGGGATAGTACTAGAATTCTTATGAAATTGGAGATAATCTCTAGAAATAGTAAGGGAGCCATTATTATGGAGGATGAAATTAAGACCTAAAATAAAGTTTACTTTAAGTGTGAGGTCTCGTACCCATGTTAAAGGTAAAGAATAAGATCAAGAAAAGGAGGAGCAGTTGGTAAAAAATTGGATTTTTCCTTCTTCGAAGTAAGTAGTATATGGGTTATATGTACCATCTACTTGTTGGCTAAACACTTGCTTAGTTGTTTTCTTGAGAAACTGAGGGGGAACGAGTCTCTTATGGATGATACATTTTGTACAGCCAGAGTCTACCAAGGCGTCTAATATTAAGGACTACTTATTAGGGAAAAGAATCTTAGCTCTAACAAGTATGCTAGAAAAGGATTTGTCTTGATTACAAACGTATGATGTTTCGGGTTCTTCTATCCCTACAGTAATCCCATCATAAGAGTCTTTTTCAATTGTGTCTAATCTATGTTTTAGGAGAGTTATCTCTGCTTCGCAGTTTTCTATTTTCCTAGTCATGATTTCTAACTTGATATTATGTATCCTATTAGAGATAGTTTGGTCTATTGGTTCGATACCTAAAAGTTTTAGACAGGGAATGCAAGCTTCCAAAAAACACTGATTACACTTTGCTCTTTGTTTCTTACTGGGATACCAAGCACATTTAAAACATGGGTTGCTATCTAATCCAGTATTCCAAGACCATGTATGTATACAATCTGAAGTTGTATCCATAATGTCAAGGTTTTCTTCTATGTCTAGGACTAGGTCTCCATCTGAATCGGACGTATCTAGAGGAGCATTTTGTATACTGACAATGCTATAAATAGATTGTGTCTGACATATACTCATCAACTTCTATGAGGTCTTGTTGGACATTCTCTACAAGGGTAGATCTTCTAGAATTAATGTTTTGCCTTTTTGGACAGGTATTGGCTAGGTGTTCTGTTTGACCACAAATATAGCAAGACAGTTTATTCTTATAAGTTCTTTTTGGGTTAAATCCCCTAACATGTCTATCTTTATTTAAATATGGTTTTCTACTTTTTGATCTTCGGATAAAATATCCTTTTTTGAAGTATCTTTTGTTTTTTCTAGGTTTTTGTCCTGAGTCTTTTAGACCATAAGCTTGAGTAGTATATATCTGTTTACAGAATCCAAAATCATCTCCTTTTAGTTGTCTCTGTATTTGAATATCTGTACATTTTTCTTGAAGGATTGTCATAATAAATTTAGTTCTTTGTCCTATAGAATATACTGATGTAGGATTTTCTGTTTCCAAGTTTTGCCATTTATCATGAATTTTTTTCCCTAAAGCGCCAGGTAATTTTCTAAACAATTAGATACCTAAGTCTTTGTTAAAAGCATTTCCTGAAATGCAGGTATAGTAAAAGTAATCTTGGAGAAACTTTTTAACATATTTGTAATTATGTAAACTAAGTTGTTCTAGGTAAACTACTGCATCTTTTTGTAGTGTTATTGATCCTAGATTAGGATCATCTCCTGTTACTAATTGGTAAACTTTATTGACAAAATTATAAGGATTGGATCCTAAACTCATTAAATGACCAAACTTTTCTGGATTACTTCTTTTATACCTTTCCCATAGGGCTTTTACGCTTTCTCCTAGGAATGTTTCTAAATATCTATACATTTCTTCTACATCTTGAGATTGGAAGTTCTGAATGTAGTCTAAAACTACCTGGTTTTTCCAAAGATCCAATACAGTTGTCCATTCTTGAGGATCATGAGCGGACAGATTGAGAATTTTTCCTTTGCCCATCTCTTGGAATTTTATAGGTCTTTCTATTTCTTTTCTTTTTCCCCTTGGTTGTATTTTTCTATCAAAAGTTATTGGGTCACTGTAAGGAATCCTCGGCATGTTCCCTGAGTAATATACTTCTCTAGGTGGAGTTCTTGGGTAAGTGGTATAGCTACTCCTGGGAATAGTGCTAGAACTTTCTTCGTCCATGTATTCTTTAATACTTAGGGTTTCTATCTTTTCATCTTCTCTTGGTTCTAAGGGCATTTTGCCTATCCTGATATTTGTGTCATTATCATAATACAAGTATTCTTCCTCTTTTATTTTTCTATTTTTTATCAGATCTTCTTCTAGGTGAAGAAGTTCTCTTTCTGATAGTTTCAATTCTAGTTCCTTAGGGTATATTATCTCATATGTTTCTAATTCTATATTAACTAGATCATAATTCTCACTGGAGATTGATTCCGTATCTTCAGTATTCTTTTGTTCATAGCTGTTAAATCTAATGTTAATGTTACCTTTAGTATCAGTGTACATAATACTTTCTTCAGGACTGATTATTGTTTCTTCTCTAAACTTAAGATTCCATTCTAATCCTGCTAAAATATCTGGGGCATATTTAATAGGTTTAACTAATTTTATTCCTTTGTTCCCTATTAAATTTACTACATCGTCTATTTTAACTTTGAACCTAGTAGTGCTAGAACAAGTGCATCTTCCTAAGAATCCAATACATAAGAGGAGATTATTTCCTACAAAGGATTCGTATCCTTTTGTCTGAATACCTATTTTGATATATTTTTTTAAATCTTGTAACCCAATAAGGAAGTCTGGGGAGCAGTAAAATATTCCTCCATTCTGGTTCATATCTACTTCTGTAATTCCTAACATGGCCTTTTTAGGATCTACCCATCTATCATCGTAGATGCTTAATAAAGTCTTGGTTCCTAAACGTTTTCATCCTAATCCTTTTACTCCTATTACAATTAAACCTAAATGAATCAAAGTATATAATTTCTTGATTTCTCTAAAGGCTTGTTCTGCTATTAAGTTAATATTAACAGAATCTTGTCCTACACAGCTAATCTGAATTTCATAGTGTCTAAATAATCCTGTATTAAATTTTAATGGCCCTGTTCTATATAATTGTCTTGGGTTAAGGCGGTTTAATTGGTTGTTGCTGAATAAGGTAATATCTTGATCTATATTTATTATTTCATCTAATTGTATATCTCTTTGGTCTATACTTCTTCTTCCTTTTATTCTGTCTATTATATTCAGGTTTCTAGAGGAACTTCCTATTTCTGAGGTGCATCCTTCATTTCGCTATGTGCCATGATTTTTTGGGTTGAGTTATTCTAGGTTGATCTATTTTAACAGCCTTTAACTTTTGAGTTATTAAATCTATTTCTTTATCAATATTCTGTTGGGAACCTTTACTAGTTTTTAGGTAGTCTAAGTTTTCAGAGAGTTTTTCTGTTTTTACTTTTAAGGTTCTTAATTCTTCTTGTAATTTGTTTAAAATAAGTTCTATTTCTATTATTTTGTTTTGTAGATTATTTCCTAGACTTATTATGAGATCTATAATACTATTAAGTTGTGAATTATTTTCGTGTAAACTATGTTCTTCACTATTAAAATGGCACCTAAAGGAATTAGGTCCTATGAATTTTATGTCGAATCTTGATGGAATTCTTAAGTCTAAATAATCTACCTTTTTAAACGGTTCCAACTCTTAAGGCTCTGATACCAATTTGGAGGGGGTACTAATTAATCTGGTGTATTTAAAGCTGAATTATTTGTAGGTCTCCTAATTATTTGTCTTCTGGGAATCAAAATTTGCCTAGGAGTTTCTACAAATCTTCTGTAAGAATATAAGGATAAGGTAAAACTAAAATAAACAAATTACAAAACACTATTACTAAGGCTATAAAGACAAAGATCATGTATCTATAATTCTGACTAATATGTTAAGGATTAAGAATATATAAGATACAAAAAGGTTTTCTAGTTGTTCTGGAAGAAACGCAAAATAGCCAAATAGTTCTACTATTATTATTAGCAAGAATAGTATATACGCATAGGTTCCTATCATTTAAATCTTATGACGTTGTAGAATAATCCTAGATAAAAATAATATATGGGTAATATTCGTAAGAAGATTCTAAAAATTTGTCTTAATATTTTATTTACTAACCAGATAAACATAAAAGTACGGCGGCGTTGTGACAACCAAGAGCAACACTTGGCTCAACTAAGACAGAGGCGTTTGTCAGGGCATAGCCCTCACCCAGTAGTTTCCAGCCTTATATACTTTTATGTATTAGACACACAATCAGCAAACAATAAAAGCAGTAAGTACAAGGGCAAGAAGAACAATACCTAAAGTTATAAAGAGTACAAGCATAATGACAATAACAGGGAATAAGTAAGAAGGTTGAAATTGATTTATAAAAATTTTCGGAAGGTAGCTTCCCAAAACATTTACTGTTTAGATTTTTATCTGATTTTCGACAAGTCTCAGATACTCAAGACAAAAAGAGGTGTGTTCTTCCCTAGCATATAGCTCCATCCACGGGCTTCGTCTATGTTCCGAAAAAATCAAGAAGCCCTAACGTCTATGTGGACAACAACGGGCATATAATCGGAACTCAGGACCGTGAAACTTCAGAGGGTTACACAATTCTTTTACTTAGCGCTTGAGATGAATCCGAAGTAAGGAAAAAACCATTACAAATCTAAACAGGAAAAAGTTTGGGAGTTCCCTTCGGGAAGACCCCTAAACTGTAGGAATTAAAAGAGAAAGAAGACTTACTTTGAAAAAGGTTGCAGCAAAAATGTTTTAAGAGGATTTCGGGATAGAACGGGCAGAAGACATTGGAAACAAGAAGTTGGGAAAGCTTACTCTTTCATTCATATCCTTTGTAATGTACAAGGTGGCTATTTATAAGCAAACTCTGCCGACACACTTGGAAAAAGAGGTGTTTATCCGGGTGCTCATTGGGCCCCATCGACAATAAACTTTCCCCAGAATCTTTCAGGTGGTCGGTGAGAGTTATGCCAAGCCAAAAAAATGAAAAGTACACTTTTTACAAGTCAAAAACAAGGTGCCTAAAATAGCGGGCAGAAATTAAAACCACTATCTTTTACAAAACCATGGGTTATAAACCATGGCCTGAAACTTTTGTGTCTGCAAACCGGAGATCTGGCAAATAGTAGCTTTCTAAAACCATGTGTTGGAGGGCCTTGTGCTGGAGAGTACCGGGCTGATTTCTGGAGAGCCTTCCGAGGGTTTTTTTTTTTTTTTTTACTTTCAGTCTTTTCTATCCTGTCTCTTTTCTAAAGTAAGAGAGAGAGAGAGAGAGAGAGAGAGAGAGAGAGAGAGAGAGAACATATATTTCAAGAACATTAACCTGATTGAACTAAAATCCTTTTAACATATATTAAATAGTTACAAAATTTCAAATAGAATGGAATTTGGTATTTGATTTGATCCCCCACAGTCCAAATTGTATGTATATGTATCCAAAATAGAGAGATGAATAAACAGATAGATAGATAATTCAAGTATTAGGAATTATATATATATATATATATATACACCTAATTATTTGTAGGTCTCCTAAACTATTGGCTCTCAATCCCACCCTCAAAGTGCATCTATTCAAGCCTTTTCTTTTCTGGTTATATATATATATAGATAGATAGATAGATAGATAGATAGAGAGAGAGAGAGAGAGAGAGAGAGAAATAAAGATAAAATATATAAATTAACAAGAAATATGGAAAAAAAGATGAAATATAGAATGAAAGAGAAATTATAGAATGTAAAATGAAATAAAGAAAGAAAGATAAAATACGAAAAGTGAAATGAAATATAGAAAGTAAGTTGATATATAGAAAAAAATGAATTATATAATGAAAGATGAAATATTGAAAGACAGATTAAATATAGAAAGTAAAATGAAATATTGAAAGAAACATGAAATATAGTAAGAAAGATGAAATATAGAAAGAAAGATGAAATATAGAAAGAAAGATGAAATATAGAAAGTAAAATGAAATACAGAAAAAAAAGATGAAATACAGAAAGTAAAATAAAATACAGAAAGAAAGATGAAATATAGAAAGTAAAATGAAATATGTACAGAAAAATAAAATATAGAAAGTAATATAGAAATTAAGATGAAATATCGAAAGCAAAATGAAATATAGAAAGAAATTTGAAATATAGAAAGTAAAATGAAAAAAGGATGAAAAAATGAAATATAGAAAGTAAAAAGAAATATAGAAAGAAAGATGACATAAATAAAGTAAAATGAATTATAGAAAAAAAAGATGAAATATAGAAAGTAAAACGAAATATATAATGATTAAATATAGAAAGTAAAATAAAATATTAAAAGAAACATGAAATATAGTAAGAAAAATGAAATATAGCAAATAATATGAAACATAGAAAGAAAGATGAAATATATAAAGCAAAATGAAATATAGAAAGCAAGATGAAATATAAAAAGAAAAATATAGAAAGTAAAATGAAATATGGACAGAAAGACAAAATATAGAAATTAAAATGAAAAACAGGAAGAAAGCTGAAATATAGAAAGTAAAATGAATTATAGAAACAAAGATGAAAAATCCAAAGTACAATAAAATAAAAAAATAAAATTGAAATATATAAAGTAAAATGAGATAAAGAAGGAAAGATAAAATTTAGAAAGTAAAATGAAATACAGAAAGAAATATGAAATATAGAATGTATAATAAAATATAAAATGAAAGATGAATTTATAAAGTAACATGAAATATAGAAAGAAAGATGAAATATAGAAAGTAAAATGCAATATAGAAAGAAAGATGAAATATAGAAAGAAAGACGAAATATAGAAAATAATATTAAATATAGAAGGAAAGAAGAAATATAGAAAGTAAAATGAAATATAGAAAAAAAAATATAGAAAGAAAGGTAAAATATAGAAAGTTAAATGAAATATACAAAGAAAGATGAAATATAGAGAGTAAAATAAATATAGAAAGAAATATTAAATAAAGAAAGTAAAATAAAATATTGAAAGAAACATGAAATATAGTAAGAAAGATGAAATATAGAAAGAAAGATGAAATATAGAAAGTAAAATGAAATATAGAAAAAAAGATGAAATATAGAAAGTCAAATGAAATACAGAAAGAAAGATGAAACATAGAAAGTAAAATGAAATATAGAAAGTAAAATAAAATATGTACAGAAAAATGAAATATAGAAAGTAATATAGAAAGTAAGATGAAATATCGAAAGCAAAATGAAATATAGAAAGAAATTTAAAATATAGAAAGTAAAATGAAGTAAGGACGAAAAAATGAAATATAGAAAGAAAGATGATATATATATAAAGTAAAATGAATTATAGAAAAAAAGATGAAATATAGAAAGTAAAACGCTATATAGAATGATTAAATATAGAAAGTAAAATAAAATACTAAAAGAAACGTGAAATATAGAACGTAAAATAAAATATAGTAAGAAAAATGAAATATAGCAAGTAACATTAAATATAGAAAGAAAGATGAAATATATAAAGTAAAATGAAATATAGAAAGCAAGATGAAATATAAAAAGAAAAATAAAATATAGAAAGTAAAATAAAATATGGACAGAAAGACGAAATATAGAAATTAAAATGAAATACATGAAGAAAGCTGAAAAATAGAAAGTAAAATGAATTATAGAAACAAAGATGAAAAATTGAAAGAAAAATGAAATATATAAATAAAATTGAAATATAGAGATGTAAATGAAATATAGAAAGAAAGATGAAATATAGAAAGTAAATTAAAATATGTACAAAAAGATGAAATATAGAAAGGAAAAATGTAGACAATAAAATGAAATATAGAAAGAAAGATGAAATATAAAAGTAAAATGAAATATTGAAAGAAAGATGAAATATAGAAAGTAAAATGAAATATAGCAAGAAAGATGATATATAAAGTAAAATGAAATAAAGAAAGAAAGATGAAATTTAGAAAGTAAAACGAAATATAGAAAGATCAATCAAATATAGAAAGTAAAACGAAATACTGAAAGAAATATGAAATATAGAATGTGTAATAAAATATAGAATGAAAGATGAATTTATAAAGTAACATGAAATATAGAAAGAAAGATGAAATATAGAAAGAAAGACGAAATATAGAAAGTAAAATGAAATATAGAAGGAAAGATGAAATATAGAAAGTAAAATGAAATATAGAAAAAAAATATAGAAAGAAAGGTAAAATATAGAAAGTTAAATGAAATATACAAAGAAAGATGAAATATAGAAAGTAAAATAAATATAGAAAGAAAGATTAAATATAGAAAGTAAAATGAAGTATAGAAAGAAAGATGAAATATTGAAAGAAAGATGAAATATAGAAAGTAAAATAAAATACAAAAAAAATGAAATAAGGAAAGTAAAATGAAATACAGAAAGAAAGATGAAATATAGAAAGTAAAATGAAATATAGAAAGTAAATTGAAAATAGAAATTAATATAGAAAGTAAGATGAAATATCGAAAGCAAAAAGAAATATAGAAAGAAATTTGAAATATAGAAAGAAAAATGAAATATGGACGAAAAAATGAAATATAGAAAGTAAAAAGAAATATAGAAATAAATGAAATATAGAAAGAAAGATGATATAGATAAAATTATAAAAAAGTGATAAGAAAAGTTATATATTGAAAGTAACATGAAATTTAGAAAGAAAGATGAAATATAGAAAGTATAATGAAATATAGAAAGAAAAATTAAATATAGAAAGTAAAATGAAATAGTGAAAAAAGATGAAATATAGAAAGAAAAATGAAATACTGGAAGAAAGATGAAATATAGAAAGTAAAATAAAATATTGACAGAAAGATGAAATATAGAAAGTAAAATAAAATATAGAAATAAAAAATGAAGACAACAAAAGAAATATAGAAGAAAGATGAAATATAGAAAGTAAAATGAAATATAGAAAATGGAAGATGAAATATAGAAAGAAAGTTGAAATATAGAAAGTAAAATGAAATATAGAAAGAAAGACAAAATATAGAAAGTAAAATAAAATATAGAAAGAAAGATGAAATAAATAAAGTAAAATAAAATAATGAAGGATGAGATATAGAAAGTAAAATAAAATATAGAATGAAAGATGAAATATAGAAAGTAGAATGAAATAAAGTAAGAAAAATGAAATATAGAAAGTAACATGAAATATAGAAATAAAGATGAAATATAGAAAGTAAATTGAATCATAGAAAGAAAGATGAAAAATAGAAAGTAAAATGAAATATGGACATAAAGATGAAATATAGAAATTAAAATGAAATACAGAAACTAAGATGACATATAGAAAATAAAATGAAATTTAGAAAGAAATATGAAATATAGAAAGTACAATGAAAGACAAAAAGAATGACAAAATGTAGAAAGAAAATCAAGTATAGAAAATAAAAGGAAATATAGAAAGAAAGATGAAATATAGAAAGTAACATGAAATATAGACAGAAAGATGAAATGTTGAATATACAATGAAAAATAGAAAGAAAGATGAAATATTGAAAGTAAAATGAAATACAGAAAGTTAGATGAAATAAGAAGTAAAATAAAATATGGTAAGAAAAAATATGGTAAGAAAAATTATATATAGAAAGTAACATGATATAGAGAAAGAAAGATGAAAATATAAAAAGTATAATGAAATATAGAAAAAAGATAAAATATAGAAAGTAAAATGAAATACTTGAAGAAATATGAAATATAGAAAGTAAAATGAAATATGGACAGAAAGATGAAATATAGAAAGTAAAATGAAATATAGAAAGGAAAAATGTTGATAGTAAAATAAATATAAAAGAAAGAATAAATATAGAAAGGAAAAATGTTGATAGTAAAATAAATATAAAAGAAAGAATAAATATAGAAAGTTAAATGAAATATAGAAAAATTAAGATAAAATAAAGAAAGTAAAATGAAATAGAGAAAATAAAAATGTATACGGTAAAAGAAGTATAAAAGATAGATGAAATATAGAAAGTAAAATGAAAACATAGAAAAAAGAAGATGAAATATAGAAAGAGATATAAAATATAGAAAGTAAAATTAAATGTAGAAAGAAAGACGAAATATAGAAAGGAAAATGAAATATAGAAAGAAAGATGAAATATAGAAAGTAAAATGAAATAGAGAAAGAAAGATAAAATACAAAAAGAAAGATAAAATATAGAAAATAAAATAAAATATAGAAAGCAAAATGAACTATAGAAAGAAAGAAGAAATATAGAAAGACAGATGAAATATAGAAAGTAAAATAAAATATAGAAAGAAAGATGAAATATAGAAAGAGATATAAAATATAGAAAGTAAAATTAAATGTAGAAAGAAAGACGAAATATAGAAAGGAAAATGAAATATAGAAAGAAAGATGAAATATAGAAAGTAAAATGAAATAGAGAAAGAAAGATAAAATACAAAAAGAAAGATAAAATATAGAAAATAAAATAAAATATAGAAAGCAAAATGAACTATAGAAAGAAAGAAGAAATATAGAAAGACAGATGAAATATAGAAAGTAAAATAAAATATAGAAAGAAAGATGAAATATAGAAACAAATATGAACTATTGAAATAAAGATGAAATATAGAAAGTAAAATGAAAAATAGAAAGAAAGATGAAATATAGAAAGTAAAATGAAATATAGAAAGAAAGATGAAATATAGAAAATAAAATGAAATATAGAAAGAAAGATGAAACGTAGAAAGTAAAATAAAATCTAGAAAGAAAGATTAAGTTTATAAAGTGAAATGTAATATAGAAAAAAGATGAAATATAGAAAGTAAAATAAAATATATAGAGAAAGATGAAATATAGAAAGTGAAAAGAAATTTGGAAAGAAAGATGAAATATAGAAAGTAAAATTTAATTTTGAATGAAAAATAAAGTATAGAAAGAAAGATAAATATAGAAAGTAAAACCAAATATAGAAAGAAAGATGAAATATAGAAATTAAATTTAAATATAGAAAGAAAGAAGAAATATAGAATGTAAAATGAAATATAGACAGAAAGATGAAATATAGAATGTAAAATGAAATATAGAAAGAAAGATGAAATATAGAAAGTAAAATGAAGTATAGAAAGTAAAAAGAAATATAGAAAGAAAGATGAAATATAGAAACGAAAATGAAAAATAGAATAAAAGATGAAATATAGAAAGTAAAAGGAAATAAAGAAAGAAAGATGAAATATAGAATGAAAGATAAAATATAGAAAGTAAAATTAAATACAGAAAGAAAGTTAAAATATAGAAAGTAAAATGAAATATAGAAAGTAAGATGATATATAGAAAGAATGATGAAAAATATAAAGTAAAATGAAATATGGACATAAAGATGAAATATAGAAATTAAAACGAAATACAGAAACTAAGATGAAATATAGAAACTATAATGAAATATAGAAAGAAAGATGAAATATAGAAAATAAAATGAAATATAGAAAGTATAATGAACTACAAAAAGAATGACGAATTATAGAAAGTAAATTGAATTAGAGAAATAAAGATAAAGTATAGAAAACAAAATAAAAAATAGAAAGAAAAATAAATATAGAAAGAAAGATGAAATATAGAAAAAAATATGAAATATAGAAAGAAAGATGAAATATAGAAAGTAGAATGAAATATAATAAGAAAACTAAAAAACTGAAAGTAACATGAAATATAGAAATAAAAAATGAAGACAACAAAAGAAATATAGAAGAAAGATGAAATATAGAAAGTAAAATGAAATATAGAAAATGGAAGATGAAATATAGAAAGAAAGTTGAAATATAGAAAGTAAAATGAAATATAGAAAGAAAGACAAAATATAGAAAGTAAAATAAAATATAGAAAGAAAGATGAAATAAATAAAGTAAAATAAAATAATGAAGGATGAGATATAGAAAGTAAAATAAAATATAGAATGAAAGATGAAATATAGAAAGTAGAATGAAATAAAGTAAGAAAAATGAAATATAGAAAGTAACATGAAATATAGAAATAAAGATGAAATATAGAAAGTAAATTGAATCATAGAAAGAAAGATGAAAAATAGAAAGTAAAATGAAATATGGACATAAAGATGAAATATAGAAATTAAAATGAAATACAGAAACTAAGATGACATATAGAAAATAAAATGAAATTTAGAAAGAAATATGAAATATAGAAAGTACAATGAAAGACAAAAAGAATGACAAAATGTAGAAAGAAAATCAAGTATAGAAAATAAAAGGAAATATAGAAAGAAAGATGAAATATAGAAAGTAACATGAAATATAGACAGAAAGATGAAATGTTGAATATACAATGAAAAATAGAAAGAAAGATGAAATATTGAAAGTAAAATGAAATACAGAAAGTTAGATGAAATAAGAAGTAAAATAAAATATGGTAAGAAAAAATATGGTAAGAAAAATTATATATAGAAAGTAACATGATATAGAGAAAGAAAGATGAAAATATAAAAAGTATAATGAAATATAGAAAAAAGATAAAATATAGAAAGTAAAATGAAATACTTGAAGAAATATGAAATATAGAAAGTAAAATGAAATATGGACAGAAAGATGAAATATAGAAAGTAAAATGAAATATAGAAAGGAAAAATGTTGATAGTAAAATAAATATAAAAGAAAGAATAAATATAGAAAGGAAAAATGTTGATAGTAAAATAAATATAAAAGAAAGAATAAATATAGAAAGTTAAATGAAATATAGAAAAATTAAGATAAAATAAAGAAAGTAAAATGAAATAGAGAAAATAAAAATGTATACGGTAAAAGAAGTATAAAAGATAGATGAAATATAGAAAGTAAAATGAAAACATAGAAAAAAGAAGATGAAATATAGAAAGAGATATAAAATATAGAAAGTAAAATTAAATGTAGAAAGAAAGACGAAATATAGAAAGGAAAATGAAATATAGAAAGAAAGATGAAATATAGAAAGTAAAATGAAATAGAGAAAGAAAGATAAAATACAAAAAGAAAGATAAAATATAGAAAATAAAATAAAATATAGAAAGCAAAATGAACTATAGAAAGAAAGAAGAAATATAGAAAGACAGATGAAATATAGAAAGTAAAATAAAATATAGAAAGAAAGATGAAATATAGAAACAAATATGAACTATTGAAATAAAGATGAAATATAGAAAGTAAAATGAAAAATAGAAAGAAAGATGAAATATAGAAAGTAAAATGAAATATAGAAAGAAAGATGAAATATAGAAAATAAAATGAAATATAGAAAGAAAGATGAAACGTAGAAAGTAAAATAAAATCTAGAAAGAAAGATTAAGTTTATAAAGTGAAATGTAATATAGAAAAAAGATGAAATATAGAAAGTAAAATAAAATATATAGAGAAAGATGAAATATAGAAAGTGAAAAGAAATTTGGAAAGAAAGATGAAATATAGAAAGTAAAATTTAATTTTGAATGAAAAATAAAGTATAGAAAGAAAGATAAATATAGAAAGTAAAACCAAATATAGAAAGAAAGATGAAATATAGAAATTAAATTTAAATATAGAAAGAAAGAAGAAATATAGAATGTAAAATGAAATATAGACAGAAAGATGAAATATAGAATGTAAAATGAAATATAGAAAGAAAGATGAAATATAGAAAGTAAAATGAAGTATAGAAAGTAAAAAGAAATATAGAAAGAAAGATGAAATATAGAAACGAAAATGAAAAATAGAATAAAAGATGAAATATAGAAAGTAAAAGGAAATAAAGAAAGAAAGATGAAATATAGAATGAAAGATAAAATATAGAAAGTAAAATTAAATACAGAAAGAAAGTTAAAATATAGAAAGTAAAATGAAATATAGAAAGTAAGATGATATATAGAAAGAATGATGAAAAATATAAAGTAAAATGAAATATGGACATAAAGATGAAATATAGAAATTAAAACGAAATACAGAAACTAAGATGAAATATAGAAACTATAATGAAATATAGAAAGAAAGATGAAATATAGAAAATAAAATGAAATATAGAAAGTATAATGAACTACAAAAAGAATGACGAATTATAGAAAGTAAATTGAATTAGAGAAATAAAGATAAAGTATAGAAAACAAAATAAAAAATAGAAAGAAAAATAAATATAGAAAGAAAGATGAAATATAGAAAAAAATATGAAATATAGAAAGAAAGATGAAATATAGAAAGTAGAATGAAATATAATAAGAAAACTAAAAAACTGAAAGTAAAATAAAATATAGAAATAAAAAATGAAGACAACAAAAGAAATATAGAAGAAAGATGAAATATAGAAAGTAAAATGAAATATAGAAAATGGAAGATGAAATATAGAAAGAAAGTTGAAATATAGAAAGTAAAATGAAATATAGAAAGAAAGACAAAATATAGAAAGTAAAATAAAATATAGAAAGAAAGATGAAATAAATAAAGTAAAATAAAATAATGAAGGATGAGATATAGAAAGTAAAATAAAATATAGAATGAAAGATGAAATATAGAAAGTAGAATGAAATAAAGTAAGAAAAATGAAATATAGAAAGTAACATGAAATATAGAAATAAAGATGAAATATAGAAAGTAAATTGAATCATAGAAAGAAAGATGAAAAATAGAAAGTAAAATGAAATATGGACATAAAGATGAAATATAGAAATTAAAATGAAATACAGAAACTAAGATGACATATAGAAAATAAAATGAAATTTAGAAAGAAATATGAAATATAGAAAGTACAATGAAAGACAAAAAGAATGACAAAATGTAGAAAGAAAATCAAGTATAGAAAATAAAAGGAAATATAGAAAGAAAGATGAAATATAGAAAGTAACATGAAATATAGACAGAAAGATGAAATGTTGAATATACAATGAAAAATAGAAAGAAAGATGAAATATTGAAAGTAAAATGAAATACAGAAAGTTAGATGAAATAAGAAGTAAAATAAAATATGGTAAGAAAAAATATGGTAAGAAAAATTATATATAGAAAGTAACATGATATAGAGAAAGAAAGATGAAAATATAAAAAGTATAATGAAATATAGAAAAAAGATAAAATATAGAAAGTAAAATGAAATACTTGAAGAAATATGAAATATAGAAAGTAAAATGAAATATGGACAGAAAGATGAAATATAGAAAGTAAAATGAAATATAGAAAGGAAAAATGTTGATAGTAAAATAAATATAAAAGAAAGAATAAATATAGAAAGGAAAAATGTTGATAGTAAAATAAATATAAAAGAAAGAATAAATATAGAAAGTTAAATGAAATATAGAAAAATTAAGATAAAATAAAGAAAGTAAAATGAAATAGAGAAAATAAAAATGTATACGGTAAAAGAAGTATAAAAGATAGATGAAATATAGAAAGTAAAATGAAAACATAGAAAAAAGAAGATGAAATATAGAAAGAGATATAAAATATAGAAAGTAAAATTAAATGTAGAAAGAAAGACGAAATATAGAAAGGAAAATGAAATATAGAAAGAAAGATGAAATATAGAAAGTAAAATGAAATAGAGAAAGAAAGATAAAATACAAAAAGAAAGATAAAATATAGAAAATAAAATAAAATATAGAAAGCAAAATGAACTATAGAAAGAAAGAAGAAATATAGAAAGACAGATGAAATATAGAAAGTAAAATAAAATATAGAAAGAAAGATGAAATATAGAAAGAGATATAAAATATAGAAAGTAAAATTAAATGTAGAAAGAAAGACGAAATATAGAAAGGAAAATGAAATATAGAAAGAAAGATGAAATATAGAAAGTAAAATGAAATAGAGAAAGAAAGATAAAATACAAAAAGAAAGATAAAATATAGAAAATAAAATAAAATATAGAAAGCAAAATGAACTATAGAAAGAAAGAAGAAATATAGAAAGACAGATGAAATATAGAAAGTAAAATAAAATATAGAAAGAAAGATGAAATATAGAAACAAATATGAACTATTGAAATAAAGATGAAATATAGAAAGTAAAATGAAAAATAGAAAGAAAGATGAAATATAGAAAGTAAAATGAAATATAGAAAGAAAGATGAAATATAGAAAATAAAATGAAATATAGAAAGAAAGATGAAACGTAGAAAGTAAAATAAAATCTAGAAAGAAAGATTAAGTTTATAAAGTGAAATGTAATATAGAAAAAAGATGAAATATAGAAAGTAAAATAAAATATATAGAGAAAGATGAAATATAGAAAGTGAAAAGAAATTTGGAAAGAAAGATGAAATATAGAAAGTAAAATTTAATTTTGAATGAAAAATAAAGTATAGAAAGAAAGATAAATATAGAAAGTAAAACCAAATATAGAAAGAAAGATGAAATATAGAAATTAAATTTAAATATAGAAAGAAAGAAGAAATATAGAATGTAAAATGAAATATAGACAGAAAGATGAAATATAGAATGTAAAATGAAATATAGAAAGAAAGATGAAATATAGAAAGTAAAATGAAGTATAGAAAGTAAAAAGAAATATAGAAAGAAAGATGAAATATAGAAACGAAAATGAAAAATAGAATAAAAGATGAAATATAGAAAGTAAAAGGAAATAAAGAAAGAAAGATGAAATATAGAATGAAAGATAAAATATAGAAAGTAAAATTAAATACAGAAAGAAAGTTAAAATATAGAAAGTAAAATGAAATATAGAAAGTAAGATGATATATAGAAAGAATGATGAAAAATATAAAGTAAAATGAAATATGGACATAAAGATGAAATATAGAAATTAAAACGAAATACAGAAACTAAGATGAAATATAGAAACTATAATGAAATATAGAAAGAAAGATGAAATATAGAAAATAAAATGAAATATAGAAAGTATAATGAACTACAAAAAGAATGACGAATTATAGAAAGTAAATTGAATTAGAGAAATAAAGATAAAGTATAGAAAACAAAATAAAAAATAGAAAGAAAAATAAATATAGAAAGAAAGATGAAATATAGAAAAAAATATGAAATATAGAAAGAAAGATGAAATATAGAAAGTAGAATGAAATATAATAAGAAAACTAAAAAACTGAAAGTAACATGAAATATAGAAATAAAGATGAAAAATAGAAAGTAAAATGAAATATAGAAAATAAAATGAAATATGGACATAAACATGAAATATAGAAATTAAAATGACATACATAAACTAAGATGAAATATAGAAAATAAAATGAAATATAGAAAGAAAGATGAAATATAGAAAGTACAATGAAAGACAAAATGAATGACAAAATATAAAAAGTAAAATGAAATATAGAAAGAAAGATCAAGTATAGAAAAAAAATGAAATATAGAAAGAAAGATGAAAAATAGAAAGTAACATGAAATATAAAAAGAAAGATGAAATATAGAAAGTAAAATGAAATATAGAAAGAAAGATGAAATGTAGAATGTAGAGAGAAAAAAAGAAAAAAATATGAAATTTAGAAACTAAAAATGAAATACAGAAAGATAGATGAAATATAGAATGTAAAATGAAAAATAGAAAGAAAGATGAATTATAGGAATTAAAAAAAATGAGAAGAAAAGTTATATATAGAAAGTAACATAAAATATAGAAAGAAAGATAAAATATAGAAAGAAAGATGAAATATAGAAAGTAAAATGAAATATAGAAAAAGTTGAAATATAGAAAGTAAAATGAAATACTGGATGAAAGATAAAATATAGAAAGTAAAATGAAATACGGACAGAAAGAGAAATATAGAAAGTAAAATGAAATATAGAAAGGAAAAATGTAGATAGTAAAAGAAATATAAAAGAAAGTAGAAATATAGAAAGTAAAATGAAATATAGAAAAAGGAAGATGAAATATAGAAAGTAAAATGAAATATAGAAAGAAATATGAAATATAGAAAGAAATATGAAATATAGAAAGTAACATGAAATATAGAAAGAAAGTTGAAATATAAAAAATAAAATGAAATATTGAAAGAAAGACGAAATATAGAAAGTAAAATGAAATATAGATAGAAAGATGAAATAAAGCAATTAAAATGAAATAATGGAGGATGAAACATAGAAAGTAAAATAAAATATTGAAAGAAAGATGAAATATAGAAAGTAGAATGAAATATAGTAAGAAAAATGAAATATAGAAAGTAGCATGAAATATAGAAAGAATGATGAAATATAGCAAGTAAAATGAAATATAGAAAGAATGATGAAATATAGCAAGTAAAATGAAATATAGAAAGAAAGATGAAATACAGAAAGAAAGATAAAATATAGAAAGTAAAATAAAATATAGAAAGTAAAATAAAATATAGAAAGAAAAAATAAATATGGAAAGAAAGTTTAAATTTAGAAAATAAAAAGAAATATAGAAGGAGAAATGAAATATAGAAGGAAATATGAAATATAGAAAGAAAGTTGGAATATATAAAGTAAAATGAAATGAAGAAAGAAAGATGAAATATAGAAAGTAAAATGAAATACTGAAAGAAAGATGAAATATAGAAAGTGAAATGAAATAGAGAAAGAAAGATGAAATACAGAAAGAAAGATAAAATATAGAAAGTAAAATGAAATATAGAAAGTAAAATGAAATATAGAAAGAAAAAAGACATATGGAAAGAAAGTTGAAATATAGAAAGTAAAATGAAATATTGAAAGAAAGTTGAAATATATAAAGTAAAATAAAATGAAGAAATAAAGATGAAATATATAAACTAAAATGAAATATAGAAAAATAGATGAAATATAGAAAGTAAAATGAAATAGAGAAAGAAAGATGAAATATAGAAATTAAAATAAATTATAGAAAGAAAGATGATATATAGAAAGTAAAATGAACTATTGAAATAAAGAAGAAATATAGAAAGAAAAATAAAAAATAGAAAGAAAGATGAAATATAGAAAGTAAAATGAAATATAGAAAGAAAGATGAAATATAGAAATAAAAATTAAATATAGAAAGAAAGATGAAACGTAGAAAAAAAAATGAAAACTAGAAAGAAAGATAAAGTTTATAAAGTGAAATGTAATATAGAAAAAAGATGAAAAATAGAAAGTAAAATAAAATATATAGATAAAGATGAAATATAGAAAGTAATATTTTATTTTGAAAGAAAAATAAAATATAGAAAAAAAGATAAATATAGAAAGTAAAATCAAATATAGAAAGAAAGATGAAATATAGAAGTTAAATTGAAATTTAGAAAGAAAGAAGAAATATAGAAAGTAAAATAAAATATAGACAGAAAGATGAAATATAGAATGTAAAATAAAATATAGAAAGAAAGATGAAATATAGAAAGTAAAATGAAATATAGAAAGAACGATGAAATATAGAAAGTAAATGAAATATAGAAAGAAAGATGAAATATATAAAGAAACATAAAATACAAAAAGTAAAATAAAATTTATAAAAAAAGATGAAATATTAAAGTAAAATGAAATGTAGAAAGAAAGTAGAAATATAGAAAGTAAAATTAAATTTACAAAGAAGGATGAAATTTAGAACGAAAGTTTAAATAGTGAAAGAAAGGCGAAATATAGATAGGCAAGCGAAATATAGAAAGAAAGGTAAAATATAGAGAGTAAGACACATATATAAAGAAAATAAAAATGTAGAAATAAAATGAAAAATAGAAATAAGGATGAAATATTGAAAGTGAAATTAAATATATAAAGAAATATTAAAATATAGAAAATACAAAAAAATACGAAAAGAAAGATGAAATATAGAGCATAAAATGAAATACAAAACGAAAGATAAAATATAGAAAGACTGTCGAAATATTGAAAGAAAGGCAAAATATAAAAATAAAAATGAAATATAGAAAGTAAAATAAAATAAAGAAAGAAAGCTAAAATATAGAAAATAAAAAGAAATATAGAAAGTAAGATGATATATAGAAATTAAATTGAAATATAGAAAGAAAGATCAAATTTAGAAAGTAAATGTAATATAGAAAGAAAGACAAAATATACAAAGTAAAATGAAATATAAAAAGAATGATAAAATATAGAAAGTCAAATGAAATACTGAAAGAAAGATGAAATATAGAAAGTAAAATTAAATATATGAAGACAAATGAAATGTAGAAAGTAATATGAAATATAGAAAGAAAGATGAAATATAGAAAGTAAAATGAAATACATACAAAAAGTAAAATTAAATATATAAAGAAAGATGAAATAAAGAAAGTAGAATGAAATATAGAAAGAAAGATGAAATATAGAAACTAAAATGAAATATAGAGAGAAATATGAAATATAGAAAGTAAAATGAAATATAGCAAGAGAGATGAAATATAGAAAGAAAGAAGAAATATAGAAAGAAAGATTAAATATAGAAAGTAAAATAAAATATAGAAAGAAAGATGAAATTTAAAAAGTAAATTAAAGTATAGAAAGAAAGAAGAAATACAGAAAGAAAGATGAAAAATAGAAAGAAATATTAAATATAGAAAGAAAAATGAAAAATAAAAGAAAATTGAAATATAGAAAGTAATATGAAATATAGAAAGAAAGATGAAATATAGAAAAAAAGGTTAAATATAAAAAGTAAAAGGAAATATATAAAGTAAGATGATATAAGAAATTAAAATGCAATTTAGAAAGAAAGAGGAAATATAGAAATTAAAATGAAATACAAAAACTAAGATGAAATATAGAATGTATAATGAAATATAGAAAGAAAGATGAAATATAAAAAGTAAAATAAAATTTAGAAAGAAAGATGAAATATAGAAAGAAAAATGAAATATAGAAAGAAAAATGAAATATAGAAAGAAAGATGAAATATAGAAAGTTAAATTAAATATATAAAGTAACATGAAATATAGAAAGAAAGATAAAATAGAGAAAGTAAAATGAAATATAGAATGAAAGTTAAAATATCTAAAGTAACATGAAATATAGAAAGAAAGATTAAATAGAGAAAGTAAAATTAAATATAGAAAGGAAGATGAAATATATAAAGAAAGATAAAAATATAAAGTAAAATAAAATATAGAATGAAAGATGAGATATAGAAAGTAACATGAAATATCGAAAGCAAAATGAAATATAGAAAGAATGTGTAAATATAAAAAATAAAATAAAAAATAGAAAGAAAGATGAAATTTCGAAAATGAAATGAAATACGGACAAAAAGATTAAATGTAGAAATTAAAATAAAATACAGAAAAAATATAGAAAGTAGAATGAAATGTAGAAAGAAATGTGAAATATAGAAAGTAAAATAAAATATAGAAAGAAAGATGACATAAAGAAAATAAAATGAAATATAGAAGGATGAAATATAGAAAGTAAAATGACATATAGAAAGAAAGATGAAATAGAGAAAGTAAAATAAAATATAGTAAGAAAAATGATATATGGAAAGTAACATGAAATATAAAAAGAAAGATGAAATATAGAAAGTAAAATGAAATATAAAAGAAAAATGAAATATAAAAAGAAAGATGAAATATAGAAAGTAAAATGAAATATAAAAGAAAAATGAAATATAAAAAGTAAAATGAAATATGGACATAAAGTTGAAATATAGAAATTAAAATGAAAGACAGAAACTAAGATGAAATATAGATTGTATAATGAAATATAGAAAGAAAGATGAAATACAAAAAGTAAAATGAAATATAGAAAGAAAGATGAAATATTGAAAGTAAACTAAAATATAGTATAAAAAATTATATATAGAAAGTAAAATGAAATATAGAAAGTAAAACGAAATACAGAAAGAAATATGAAATATAAAAAGTAAAATGAAATACTGGAAGAAAGATGAAATATAGAAAGTAAATGAAATATGGACAGAAAAATGAAATATGGACAGAAAAATGAAATATGGACAGAAAAATGAAATATGGAAAGTAAAATGAAATATAGAAAGGAAAAATGTAGACAGTAAAAAGAAATATAAAAGAAAGACGAAATGTAGAAAGTAATATGAAATATAGAAAAAGGAAGATGAAATATAGAAAGCAAAATGAAATATAGAAAGAAAGATGAAATATAGAAAGGAAAATAAAACATAGAAAGAAAGATGAAATATAGAATGTAAAATAAAATATAGAAAGAAATATGAAATATATAAAGTAAAATGAAATATAGAAAGAACGATTAAATATAGATTGTAAAATGAAATTTAGAAAGTTATGCGAAATATAGAAAGTAAAATGAAGTAGTGAATGAAAGATGAAATATAGAAAGTAAAATGAAATAGAGAAAGAAAGATAAAATACAGAAAGAAAAAAGAAATAATGAAAGAAAAAAGAAATATAGAAAGTAAAATGAAATTTGGAAAGAAAGTTGAAATGTAGAAAGTAAAATGAAATATAGAAATAAAGATGAAATATTGAATGAAAGATGAAATATAGAAAGAAAGTTGAAATATAGAAAGTAAAATGAAATGAAGAAAGAAAGATGAAATATAGAAAGTAAAATGAAATACTGAAAGAAAGTAAAATTATATATATAAAGAATGATGAAATAAAGAAAGTAGAATGAAATATAGAAAGAAAGATGAAATATAGAATCTAAAATAAAATGTAGAAAGAAATATGAAATATAAAAATTAAAATGAAATATAGAAAGAGAGATGAAATATAGAAAGTAACATGAAATATAGAAAGAAAGATGAAAAATAGAAAGTAAAAAGAAATATAGAAAAAAAGATGACATAAAGAAAGTAAAATCAAATATTGAAATAAAGATGAAATATAGAAAGTAAAATGAAATATAGAAAGTAAGATTAAATATGGAAAGTAAAATAAAATATAGAAAGTAAGATTAAATATGGAAAGTAAAATAAAATATAGAAAGAACGATGAAATATAGAAGGGAAGATGAAACATAGAAACTAAAATAAAATCTAGAAAGAAAGATGAAGTTTAGAAAGTGAAATGTAATATAGAAAAATGATGAAATATAGAAAATAAAATGAAATATATTGAGAAAGATGAAATATCGAAAGTGAAATAAAATTTAGAGAGAAAGATGAAAAATAGAAAGTTAAACTTTATTTTGAAAGAAAAATAAAATATAGAAAGAAATATTAAATATACAAAGTAAAATCAAATATAGAAAGAACGATGAAATATAGAAATTAAATTAAAATAAAGAAAGTAAAATGAAATATAGACAGAAATATGAAATATAGAATGTAAAATGAAATATAGAAAGAAAGATTAAATATAGAAATATAGAATAATAATATAGAAATGAAAGAATAAAATGAAATATAGAAAGAATAATGAAATATAGAATGTAAAATTAAATATAGAAAGAACTATAAAATATAGAAAGTAAAATGAAATATAGAAAGAAAGATGAAATATAAAAAGAAACATAAAATATAATAAATAAAATGAAATATAAAAAGAAAAATGAAATGTTGAAAGAAAGATGAAATATAGAAAGTAAAATTGAATATAGAAAGAAAGATGAAATTTAGAAAGAAAGTTTCAATATTGAAAGAATGGTGAAATATAGATAGGAATGTGAAATATAGAAAGAAAGGTAAAATATAGAGAGTAAGACACATATATAAAGAAAAGAGAAATGTAGAAATAAAATGGAATATAGAAATAAAGAAGAAATATTGAAAGAATTATTAAATATATAAAGAAAGATGAAATATAGAAAATAAAAAGAAATATGAAAAGAAATATGAAATATAGAACTAAAAAAAGAATATATAACTAAAGATGAAATATAGAAAGACTGTCGAAATATTGAAAGAAAGGCAAAATATAGAAATAAAGATAAACTATAGACAGAAAGATAAAATATAGAAAGTAAAATAATATATAGAAAGAAAACTGAAATATAGAAAGAAAAAAGAAATATAGAAAGTAAGATGATATATAGAAAGTAAAAGAAATATAGAAAGTAAAATGTAATATAGAATGAAAGATGAAATATAGAAAGTAAAATAAAATATTGAAAGAAAAAACAAATATAGAAAGAAAGATGAAATATAGAAAGAAAGATGCAATGTAGAAAGTAAAATGAAATATAGAAAGAAATATGAAATATAGAAAGTAATATAGAAAGTAAGATGAAATATCGAAAGCAAAATGAGATCTAGAAAGAAATTTGAAATATAGAAAGTAAAATGAAATATGGATGAAAAAATGAAATATAGAAAGTAAAAAGAAATATATAAATAAATAAAATATAGAAAGAAAGATGATATATATAAAGTAAAATGAATTATAGAAAAAAAGATGAAATATAGAAAGTTAAACGAAATATAGAATTATTAAATATAGAAAGTAAAATAAAATATTAAAAGAAACATGAAATATAGAATGTAAAATGAAATATAGTAAAAAAAATTAAATATAGCAAGTAACATGAAATATGAAATATATAAAGCAAAATGAAATATAGAGAGCAACATGAAATATAAAAAGAAAAATAAAATATAGAAAGTAAAATGAAATATGGATAGAAAGACGAAATATTGAAATTAAAATGAAATACAGGAAGAAAGTTGAAATATAGAAAGAAAAATGAATTATTGAAACAAAGATGAAAAATTGAAAGTAAAATGAAATATATAAATAAAATTTAAATATAGAGAGGAAAATGAAATACAGAAAGAAAGATGAAATATAGAAAGTAAAATAAAATATGTACAGAAAGATAAAATATAGAAAGAAAAAATGTAGACAATAAAATGAAATATAGAAAGAAAGATGAAATATAAAAAGCAAAATGAAATATTGAAGGAAAGATGAAATATAGAAAGTAAAATCAAATATAGAGAGAAATTAAATATAGAAAGAAAGTTGATATATAAAGTAAAATGAAATAAAGAAAGAAAGATGAAATTTAGAAAGTAAAACAAAATATAGAAAGATCAATTAAATAAAGAAAGTAAAACAAAATACTGAAAGAAATATGAAATATAGAATGTATAATAAAATATAGAATGAGAGATGAATTTATAAAGTAACATGAAATATAGAAAGAAAGATGAAATATAGAAAGTAAAATGAAATATAGAAAGAAAGATGAAATATAAAAAGAAAGACGAAATATACAAAGTAAGATGAAATATAGAAGGAAAGAAGAAATATAGAAACTAAAATGAAATATAGAAAAAAAATATAGAAAGTTAAATGAAATATACAAAGTAATATAAATATAGAACGAAAGATTAAATATAAAAAGTAAAATGAAATATTGAAAGAAACATGAAACATAGTAAGAAAGATGAAATATAGAAATAAAGATGAAATATAGAAAGAAAGATGAAATATAGAAAGTAAAATGAAATACAGAAAAAAATGAAATATAAGAGGTAAAATGAAATACAGAAAGAAAGATGAAATATAGAAAGTAAAATATAATATAGAAAGAAAATAAAATATGTACAAAAAAATGAAATATAGAAACTAATATAGAAAGTAAGATGAAATATCGAAAGCAAAATAAAATATACAAAAAAATTTGAAATATAGAAAGTAAAATGAAATATGGACGAAAAAATGAAATATAGAAAGTAAAAAGAAATATAGAAATAAATTAAATATAGAAAGAAAGATGATATATATAAATTTATAAAAAAAAATGATAAGAAAAATTATATATAGAAAGTAACATGAAATTTAGAAAGAAAGATGAAATATAGAAAGTATAATGAAATACAGAAAGAAAAATGAAATATAGAAAGTAAAATGAAATATAGAAAAAAGATGAAATATAGAAAGTAAAATGAAATAGTTGAAAAAGATGAACTATAGAAAGTAAAATGAAATACTGGAAAAAAAAATGAAATATAGAAAGTAAAATGAAATATAGAAAAAGGAAGATGAAATATAGAAAGAAAGTTGAAATATAGAAAGTAAAATGAAATATAGAAAGAAAGACGAAATATAGAAAGTTAAATGAACTATAGAAATAAAGATGAAATAAAGAAAGAAAAATGAAATAATGAAGGATGAAATATAGAAAGAAAGATGAAATATAGAAAGTAGAATGAAATATAGTAATAAAAATGAAATATAGAAAGTAACATGAAATATCGAAATAAAGATGAAATATAGAAAGAAACCTAAAATATAAAAAGTAAACTGAATTATATAAAGAAAGATGAAATGTTGAAAGTAAAATGAAATGTAGAAAGAAAGTTGAGATATAGAAAGTAAAATTAAATATACAAAGAAAAATGAAACAAATATAGAAATTAAAATGAAATATGTACAAAAAAATGAAATATAGAAAGTAATATAGAAAGTATGATGAAATATCGAAAGCAAAATGAAATATAGAAAGAAATTTGAAATATAGAAAGTAAAATGAAATATGGACGAAAAAATGAAATATAGAAAGTAAAAAGAAATATAGAAATAAATGAAATATAGAAAGAAAGATGATATATATATAAAGTAAAATGAATTATAGAAAAAAAAGATGAAATATAGAAAGTAAAACGCTATATAGAATGATTAAATATAGAAAGTAAAATAAAATATTAAAAGAAAAATGAAATATAGAATGTAAAATGAAATATAGTAAGAAAAATGAAATATAGCAAGTAACATGAAATATAGAAAGAAAGCTGAAATATATAAAGTAAAATAAAATATAGAAAGCAACATGAAATATAAAAAGAAAAATATAATATAGAAAGTAAAATGAAATATGGACAGAAAGACGAAATATAGAAATTAAAATGAAATACAGGAAGAAAGCTGAAATATAGAAAGTAAAATGAATTATAGAAACAAATATGAAAAATTGAAAGTAAAATGAAATATATAAATAAAATTTAAATATGGAGAGGTAAATGAAATATAGAAAGAAAGATGAAATATAGAAAGTAAAATAAAATATGTACAGAAAGATGAAATATAGAAAGGAAAAATGTAGACAGTAAAATAAAATATAGAAAGAAAGATGAAATATAAAAAGTAAAATGAAATATTGAAAGTAAAATGAAATATAGAGAGAAATGAAATGTAGAAAGAAAGATGATATATAAAGTAAAATGAAATAAAGAAAGAAAGATGAAATTTAGAAAGTAAAACGAAATATAGAAAGATCAATTAAATATAGAAAGTAAAAAGAAATACTGAAAGAAATATGAAATATAGAATGTATAATAAAATATAGAATGAAAGATGAATTTATAAAGTAACATGAAATATAGAAGAAAGATGAAATATAGAAAATAAAATGAAATATAGAAAGAAAGACGAAATATAGAAAGTAAAATGAAATATTGAAGGAAAGAAGAAATATAGAAAGTAAAATGAAATATAGAAAAAAAATATAGAATGAAAGGTAAAATATAGAAAGTTAAATGAAATATACAAAGAAAGATGAAATATGCAAAGTAAAATAAATATAGAAAGAAAGATTAAATATAGAAAGTAAAATGAAATATAGAAAGTAAAATAAAATATAAAAAAGAAAAATGTATACCGTAAAATAAATAAAAAAGAAAGATGAAATATAGAAAGTAAAACGAAACATAGAAAAAGGACGATGAAATATAGAAAGTAAAATTAAATATAGAAAGAAAGATGAAATATAGAAAGAAAGATAAAATATAGAAAGTAAAATGAAATATAGAAAGAAAGATGAAATATAGAAAGTAACATGAAATATAGAAAGAAAGATGAAATGTTGAATATACACTGAAAAATAGAAAGATAGATGAAATATTGAAAGTAAAATGAAATACAGAAAGTTAGATGAAATAAGAATGTAAAATAAAGTACAGAAAAAAAGATGAAATATAGGAAGTAAAATAAAATATGGAAAGAAAAATTATATATAGAAAGTAACATGATAAAGAGAAAGAAAGATAAAAATATAAAAAGTATAATGAAATATAGAAAAAATATGATATATATAAAGTTAAATGAAATACTTGAAGAAATGTGAAATATAGAAAGTAAAATGAAATACTTGAAGAAATATGAAATATAGAAAGTAAAATGAAATATGGATAGAAAGATAAAATATAGAAAGTAAAATGAAATATAGAAAGTAAAAATGTTGATACTAAAATAAATAAAAGAAAGAATAAATATAGAAAGTAAAATGAAACATAGAAAAAGGAAGATGAAATATAGAAATTAAAATTAAATATAGAAAGAAAGATGAAATATAGAAAGAGAGATAAAATATAGAAAGTAAAATGAAATATAGAAAGAAAGATGAAATATAGAAAGGAAAATGAAATATAGAAAGAAGGATGAAATATACAAAGTAAAATTAAATAGAGAAAAAAAGATAAAATATAGAAAGTGAAATAAAATATAGAAAGCAAAATGAACTATAGAAAGAAAGATGAAATATAGGAAGAAAGATGAAATATAGAAAGTAAAATAAAATATAGAAAGAAAGATGAAATATAGTAACAAATATGAACTATTGAAATAAAGATGAAATATAGAAATTAAAATGAAAAATAGAAAGAAAGATGAAATATAGAAAGAAAGATGAAACGTAGAAAGTAAAATGAAATCTTGAAAGAAAGATTAAGTTTATAAAGTGAAATGTAATATAGAAAAAAGATGAAATATAGAAAGTAAAATAAAATATATAGAGAAAGATGAAATATAGAAAGTGAAAAGAAATTTGGAAAGAAAGATGAAATATAGAATGTAAAATTTTATTTTGAATGAAAAATAAAGTATAGAAAGAAAGATAAATATAGAAAGTAAAACCAAATATAGAAAGAAAGATTAAATATAGACATTAATTTTAAATATAGAAAGAAAGAAGAAATATAGAAAGTAAAATGAAATATAGACAGAAAGATGAAATATAGAATGTAAAATAAAATATAGAAAGAAAGATGAAATATAGAAAGTAAAATGAAGTATAGAAAGAAACATGAGATATAGAAAGAAAGATCAAATATAGAAAGTAAAATGAAATATTGAAAGAAAGATGAAATATAGAAAGAATCCTAAAATATAAAAATTAAAATGAATTATATAAAGAAAGATGAAATGTTGAAAGTAAAATGAAATGTAGAAAGAAAGTTGAGATATAGAAAGTAAAATTAAATATACAAAGAAAAATGAAACAAATATAGAAAGTAAAGTGAAATATGTACAGAAAAATGAAATATAGAAACTAATATAGAAAGTAAGATGAAATATCGAAAGCAAAATGAAATATAGAAAGAAATTTGAAATATAGAAAGTAAAATGAAATATGGAAGAAAAAATGAAATATAGAAGTAAAAAGAAATATAGAAATAAACGAAATATAGAAAGAAAGATGATATATATAAAGTAAAATGAATTATTGAAAAAAAGATGAAATATAGAAAGTAAAATGCTATATATAATGATTAAATATAAAAAGTAAAATAAAATATTAAAAGAAACATGAAATATAGAATGTAAAATGAAATATAGTAAGAAAAATGAAATATAGCAAGTAACATGAAATATAGAAAGAAAGATGAAATATATAAAGTAAAATAAAATATAGAAAGCAACATGAAATATAAAAATAAAAATATAATATAGAAATTAAAATGAAATATGGACAGAAAGACGAAATATAGAAATTAAAATGAAATACAGGAAGAAAGCTGAAATATAGAAAGTAAAAGGAATTATAGAAACAAAGATGAAAAATTGAAAGTAAAATGAAATATATAAATAAAATTTAAATATAGAGAGGTAAATGAAATATAGAAAGAAAGATGAAATATAGAAAGTAAAATAAAATATGTATAGAAAGATGAAATATAGAAAGGCAAAATGTAGACAGTAAAATGAAATATAGAAAGAAAGATGAAATATAAAAAGTAAAATAAAATATTGAAAGAAAGATGAAATATAGAAAGTAAAATGAAATATAGAGAGAAATGAAATGTAGAAAGAAAGATGATATATAAAGTAAAATGAAATAAAGAAAGAAAGAGGAAATTTAGAAAGTAAAACGAAATATAGAAAGATCAATTAAATATAGAAAGTGAAACGAAATACTGAAAAATACATGAAATATAGAATGTATAATAAAATATAGAATGAAAGATGAATTTATAAAGTAACATGAAATATAGAAAGAAAGATGAAATATAGAAAGTGAAATGAAATATAGAAAGAAAGATGAAATATAGAAAGAAAGACGAAATATAGATAGTAAAATGAAATATAGAAGAAATATCGAAAGTAAAATAAAATATAGAAAAAAATATAGAAAGAAAGGTAAAATATAGAAAGTTAAATGAAATATACAAAGAAAGATGATATATGCAAAGTAAAATAAATATAGAAAGAAAGATTAAATATAGAAAGTTAAATGAAATATAGAAAGTAAAATGAAACATAGAAAAAGGACGATAAAATATAGAAAGTAAAATTAAATGTAGAAAGAAAGATGAAATATAGAAAGAGAGATAAAATATAGAAAGTAAAATGAAATTTAGAAAGAAAGATGAAAATATAGAAAGGAAAATGAAATATAGAAAGAAAGATGAAATATAGAAAGTAAAACGAAATTGAGAAAAAAAAGATAAAATATATAAAGTAAAATAAAATATAGAAAGCAAAATGAACTATAGAAACAAAGATGAAATATAGGAAGAAAGATGAAATATAGAAAGTAAAATAAAATATAGAAAGAAAGATGAAATATAATAACAAATATGAACTATTGAAATAAAGATGAAATATAGAAATTAAAATAAAAAATAGAAAGAAAGATGAAATATAGAAAGTAAGATGAAATATAGTAAGAAAAACGAAATATAGAAAGTAAAATGAAATATAGAAAAAAAGATGAAATATAGAAAGTAAAATGAAATACTGAAAGATAAATGAAATATAGATAGAAAAATTAAATTTATAAAGAAAGATGAAATCTGGATATTATTACATCGGACATGCATCTTTATACCATCTAACAGAGGTCTGAAACAATTTCAGTTTCGGTGCCGATATCACCAACCCATGTTTTCTAATCACTGTTTTGAAAACATGTAAATGTTTAAAATGAGCATCAATAGTTCTGAATAAACAAGGATATCATCAATATAGACAATGGTAAATTCAGAATAAGGAGCAAATATATCATTCATGATATTTTGAAATTCAGATGGAGCATTTTTCAAACCGGAAGGCATAACATTTCATTCAAAGTGACCAAAAGGGATAGTGAATGCAGTTTTATATTTATCCTTTTCATTAATTTGAATTTGCATATATCCAGATTTCAAATCAAATTTGGAAAAGATTTTAGCAGAAAACAATCTGTCTAATAAATCTTTTTTATTTGGGATAGGATAGTGAATCCATCTCAAACAATCATTCAGTGGTTTATAATTCACCACTAAACGAGGAACATAAAAAGCAGTACAACTCCATGGGGAGTAGGATTTTTTAATTAATTTTTTATCCAATAGATTTTGGATTTCCTTTTTGCAAATATCTAGTAAAGCATGTTTCATCTGACTAGGTCTTGCCTTTGTCGGAATGGTTCTTTCATTGAACCCATCAATATATGGTAAAGACACAATATATTTATGTCTATCCCAAAATGCTGTAGGAATGTCACTACAAATTTCTTGGGTGAACAATTTCTGAAGAGAACTAATTTTCCCTTTTATATCTATAGTTTCCAGCTGCTGTTCAAGGGTTAAAAATTGAATTTCTTTATGCAGGAAACTAAGATGATGTTCTTTCACATTTCTCAATTCTGAAATCTCATTTATAAAACTAATTTGCGGAGGAGATTTGAAAGAGAAATAAATAGGTTTATTATTAACCTGTCCATGTATTCCATGGTTGTCGATGCCTGTAATTGGCATTATTTTCTCCAAAAAAGGAGTACCTAATATGACTTGTTGAGTCATATTTTTGACTAATAAAAAGTCAGTATTAATGCACTGATTATTAGTGCATATGGAGGCATTATTCAATTTATATTTAATTTTCATTTTGTCTCCATTAGCATTGGCTAACGTTTGAGTGGTTTTCTCAAAATATTGGGTTGGAATTAACCCTTCCTGGATGCAGTTTAAATCGGCTCCACTATCAATCAGAGTTGTCAGTTTGGGAATGACAAAGTTCTGATCAATAACTAAATTAATCACTGTATGCCATCTTTGATGGATGACTTTGGTAATTTGATTTAGAAAAGAATCCTCAGATTTCTTTTCAGAAGGCAAATGTTTTTGCTCACATTTTTGTTCAAGCTTTTTGTATAAAGATTTTAGTTCTTTTAATTCATGCTTGATTTCTTTTATTTCTCCTTGTAATGAGGAGATGGATATTGGTTGTTTTGAAGAGGTTTCTTCTTCATAACGACCAATAATTTCCTTCAAAGAATAAGGTTTTACTCCTTGGATGGAAGAAACAATCTTTCAAGTTGTTTGAATTTGATCAAGATATTCTTTGATTAAATATCTTTTTGTTTGAGGATCTTCTTCCTGATCAATGTTCTCAAGCATGCTTCTTTGCATAGTGGTAAGAACATTAATCTGATGCATTTGGGCCACAGATTGTAGGTGAGAACAACTGCAATCTGGGTCATCTTCTGATTGACTGGATGAGGCATAATCAATATCATCCCCAGAATCAGAATTTAAGAGAATTTTAGCCAACAGAACTCTTAATCCTTCATCAATTTGAAGTTGGTTCAATTTTTCTTTTGTTTTGCATCTATTGGAATAGTGGCCTAATTTACCACATTTATAACAGACAATTTTCTTTTTGTCTGGAGGATTCCTTCTAGGAGGAGGTCTCTGACGAGGAGGAGGTCTCCTAGGTTCCTGACGAGTCTTTTGATGAGACTATTTTTTGGGATATCTCCTACTCTGGTGTGAGTAGGGTTCTGGTCTCTTAGAATGAGAGACCTTTCCTTTTCCCTTCCATTGATGGGAAGGTTGGGGTCCTGTGTCACAAGCGAATTGTTCACAGAACTCCCCAAGCTCTCGCTTACCAGTTAAATTCTGTTGCTTAAGCTGAGCCTGAAGTTTTAGATCATTACATAAGGTCAGTCCTTCTTGGATAATAGCACTGGTAAGGAGACCATATGTATATTGTTGGTAGTTGATACTTCCAACTTCATTACCTATTCTCTTTCTTACTTTGCTAGCAAAAAGAGTTGGTAATCCATCAATGTATTTAGCTTTCCAATATTCATTATTGGCATCAGGTCTTTGCATCACTTTAGTCAGGAAAACATCTTTATACCATCTAAAATGGGTAAGAGTTCGACATATACCATCTAAAACTGCATTCACTGTCCCTTTTGGTCACTTTGAATGGAATGTTATGCCTTTTGGTTTGAAAAATGCTCCATCTGAATTTCAAAATATCATGAATGATATATTTGGTCCTTATTCTGAATTTACCATTGTCTATATTGATGATATCCTTGTTTATTCAGAATCTATTGATGCTCATTTTAAGCATTTACATGTTTTCAAAACAGTGATTAGAAAACATGGGTTGGTGATATCGGCACCAAAAATGAAATTGTTTCAGACCTCTGTTAGATTTTTAGGTCACAATATTCACAAAGGAAAAATAGTTCCTATTGATCGAAGCATTGAGTTTGCCTCTAAGTTCCCGGATGAACTACTGGAGAAAACTCAACTTCAGAGATTTCTAGGAAGTCTCAATTATATTGCGGATTATTATCCTCATCTTGCCCAAGATTCTGCAATATTGCATAAACGACTTAGAAAGAACCCTGAGCCTTGGACGCCCAAACATACATAGGCAGTCCAATTAATTAAAAGTAAGGTTAAACAACTCCCTTGTCTTAACCTCACCAACCCTTCTTATCCGAAGGTTGTAGAGACTGATGCTTCCCATATAGGCTATGGTGGCATTTTAAAACAAAGAAATCCATTCGGTAAAGAAGAACTTGTTCGATTTACCTCTGGAAATTGGCATGATGCACAACTTAATTATTCCACAGTGAAATAAGAAATATTGGCAATAATGAACTGCATTCATAAATTTTAGGATGATTTATTAAATCAAAAATTCCTTTTAAGAGTTGATTGTTCAACAGCCAAATCGATTCTTAAGAAGGATGTGAAGAATCTTACTTCCAAATAAATCTTTGCCAGATGGCAGGCGAAATTAAGCGTCTTTGATTTTGATATAGAACATATCAAAGGAGAATTAAACTCCTTACCTGATTTTCTAACCCGTGAATTTCTCCAGGGTCAAAATCATGTATAACCCCGCAAGGGGCAATCCACTCCCAATAAGAGGACATGGTAATCAACAATCCAGAGGCCGAGGCCGAAAGAATCCAGAAAGAGGAAATTCCTCAGACAAGAAGGGCAAAGCCCCAGTGTCGTATAAAGAGACACTTGAAGTAGAACCAGAGTATATTACTCTTTCGGATACGGAGACAATTCTACTCCTCAATAAAGACGACCTTGAGGGTACATTGGTTTCCTGGGAGATGTTACAGAAATGGCTTGGAGAAGCCTACTGTCCCATCCGTGCAGGAAAACGATGGTATTCCTTTGAATCCATTTTGGTTCACCTGGATTCTATATCAGTGCATTATACACTGACCAATGTGGCTAAATGAGATAGCCCAAGAGCGTACAGTAAATGTACAATACAAAGATTCATTCATCCCTCAACTTGGGGAAAATTTGATGTAGCTAAAGCAGCTAACCTTCCTAATGATAAAGAATTTAATTATTGGGATTATATGGATTCTTGGTATAATACCTTTTATTACCAAAATCTCTCCCATAGGCATTCCTGGTTTTTCCAATGGGAAAAGAATGTCTTTCAGAGGTCCTTACCTCTACCCAATTGGGTATTTGCATGGTGGAACAAATTTAGGCCACCCATTTCTATCTTACCTGAGCCCATTAAGGCTTGTTTTATTAAATGGACTCAATCCAGTCCTGAGCTTAAAACTCTGGGTTATGAAAAACCCCCAAAGAATTGGGACAGTCTTATCTTCTTTATGGTATTTTCTCTACCATGGATTTGGAGATGGGATTGTACTACAGACTTTAATGATAAAAGCCTACCAGTATTATTACGAACTTTTCATGTTCGATGGTGGAAAATTTTTCCCGATATTGATACCAAAGTTGCAGAAAATAAGTCTGCTATCATGCAAAATGAAAACAATCTTGGATTGCATCGCGTCCCGGAAGTCCATTATGACTCCGATAATTTATTTGCAAGTTTCAAAAATCAATTGAAGAGTTTGATTCCGAATATCTCGGAAAAATATATTATGAAAAAAATTATTAGAATCAATGAAGGATTCTATGGCTCCTCCTAAGTGCAATGAAGGCACATCTTCTTCTCACCCTGGTGATGACAACATGTCCGTTTCGGAACCGTCAGCTACAGAAGATGAAGATATTGATGACTTTACCAGTACTGAGCATGATGATAATGCTAATGAATTTCTACCGGATAGTCAGCCACCAGATGAGGATCCGGAAGAATATATTAATCTAATGTTGCAAGCTTTCAAAGCAACATCTAAAAAGAAATAATTTTGCAGGATATGACTATGACAGACACATCTGGTTCAGATTCGTCGGCCAAGTCCGTCCAAAAGCAGCAGAGGAAATCTTATCCTCCGGCCCACAGTTGGCCTATTTGTCACATGACACCAGGCTCCTACAGTATATTTGGTCGGCCATTTTCTATAAAGTCACATTCATGGGATGCCGCCAGTAGCCGCCTGCACAGGATAAGAGTCAAAGCTCTTAGACAACAAAAGATGCTATGGGACCAAGCCCATCAACGTCTCAATCATGGAGATGATAAAGATACAAAAGATGACTCATCCAAGCATCTCAATTATGGAGATGGTGAGCCTCCTCAATCATAGAGGATTACTTTATTGTTGTAGTGGTGGATTTCAAACCACTTCTAAATCCACTTTAGTTCACTCCGTCTATATAAGGAGTTAGTTTCTTTTATGTTAAGGCATCACTTGAAACACCTTCCCCTTTGTCATCAAGGTTGCCTACTCGTGTGGTTTCCAGTTTTCAAGTTTTCTGTAAGTACTTTATGATATTGTGATATTATGAATAAGTTAAGTTATTCTCTGCTAAGTTATTCTCTGAACTTGCCTTCTGTCAATCATCCTTCTCCACTGTAATTGGTATCAGAGCCATGGAAAGCTAAACCCTGAATATCCCTGTATGGAGTAAGCTATTATAAATTTTTTATATCTTAATCATCAGGGGAGTTAACTTACTTCGTAATGTTATAATGTTTGACTATTCATCGTCATTCTTGTTATGATATGGGACGTCACCCAAGTAGCGTTGAGGTATGCCCGTGTTGCCATTGCCGTGGATAGGCGTAGGCGTTGAAGGGCCGCTATACTCTTAAATCGTTGACAGACGTGTATCTGATCAAGAAGATGATGAACAGTCAATTTATTATGATATTAGGAATCAAAGTTTGCTTCGTTCATGATTACCATATATTCAATTTATAATATGTTTACTTCATACTAGGATATTCCCCCTTCTGGTTCTCTTTTACCACTCTTAGTTGTAGCTGTAGTGTAAGTTAGTTTACTTTATTTGAGTTTTATTTGGTTTTTATTTTAATTTGTTCACAGATGGCATCCAGTAGTAGGATTACTGGATCTGTTAAAAATGCTTCTTTGGTTGAATATAAAGTTCAACAACAATTGAATGATTGGACGATCCCGTCCATTAAACCTACATCAATCTACAAGAAAGGAACTTTCACCCTTTCTAGTACCATGGGAATTAAAACCATGGAACAAACAATTAATCTTGAAAATCAAGATTCAACTCTTAAATTATTAGAGTTAACAGATCTCAATAAGTATCTTGCAGATACTGAGAAGAAATATATGCATATTGGATGCATCCAGATTGCGTTCAAACCCTTAACCTTACTAGGGATGAACACATGTCTGCAGGCCATTCTCCGAGATGGTCGCTGTTTGGATTGGAAACCCTCATTAATGGGTATTGTGGAAACAAGTCTCAGTAGGGGACCTGTTTATTTTAATGTCCATCCAAACCTTACCCTATCATTAATAGATAGGAATTTGTTAGAATCTATCCAGTTGAGGATTCTAACACAGGGATACAATTTTATTCCTGGAACTGAAACCATTGCTGTAATAGCAAGGATTCATTTCAAAATTATGAATACCTTAGTCCCTAAGATATTACACTTACCAGATCAAGGTAAGACTGTATTGATTGAGACTGATCTTATGAGTGCCAATGTTGCCACTCCAAGGATGATCAATTGGGAGGAAATTCATTTCCCAGCCAACTGGACTATTCCTCAGGCTGTTCCTCCACGACTCCTGATTCATCAGGATATTGATCAAGTCATCCAATCAGCTGATGGTGACGTGGTAATTAATTTCAAAGACAAGACTCCTTACCGAGTCACTTTACCACCATCATCCCGATACTCGGATGTAGGCCCATCCTCTCGCCTACAGGAATTGGATGAAAAACAATCCATAAAGGATGATTCCTCATTAAAAGGAATCCACCTATCTGACACCCAGATACCTCATGGGGTCTACCGAGAAAGGGAGCATGAAAGGACTTCTCCCACTCCCAGTGAAATGACTGGTTTTACTCTGTGATTATGATTTTTACACCTCTACAGAGTACCTATGACCCTCCACCTTTTGTGGTGGACCGAGTAGCCATCAAAGCTAAATTCTTTCACCCCAATAATCTAGGTTTCAAAAATTGGTTTTATGACACCTATGGGGCCGCAGAACGCATGGAATTCTCAAATGACTTTTATCTTTATTTGGAAACAAATAAGGTTATTATGTCATTTGTAGATTGGTTCATGCAAACCAGACGGAAGCAAGCGGAGAAACCCCACTCTTTCCACCCTTACGAAAGAATGGCAGCTTATGTCTGGTCGTCATATTAGATCAGTTCATCCTCCTACTGATCCAATTCGACTGGAATTTCCAGGTCCATCAGGGAAATCCCCTGAAATCGTAGAAGCAGTTGCTTTTGTCAACCCCGAATTGGCCAAAACTCCTATGGGCCAAATCAATAGACAAAACAACTTTACCAATCTAAATCTTCAAACCATTGGTCAACAACTGACACGTATTGAACATTTATTGGAGAAAGATACTCCCGAGAAATATTGTCAAAATCCTTATGACTTATCTTCTCGAAAATTACCATTGTTGATGAATGATAAACCACTCATCAAACCACTAGTTCCAGTCAGGAACTTTAAATTAGATAACAATTCTGAGGTAGTCGAAGAATTGTTATTAAGGCTTGGTAAATTGAATCTTTCAGAAGATCAAATTAAACAAGCCCAACAGGCTCATGAATCCCAGGCCAATGTGGTTCTTCAACATCTGCAAAAACATTTGCCAATTCTTCATGTTTTGGAAGCAGACGAATCACCTGATGAAGAATCTCAAGAAGAGTCTTTATTGCAAAATAATATTGAAGATTTAATAGCATATTCTGATTCTGATATAGGTCAAACTCCTAATCTTCATGATTTGGGTTTAACTAATATCTGACAGACTGAAGCAATTCTTCAGGAAATGATTCAAGACCAACCGAGTATTCAAAAATTGGATTTTACTAAAAAATCTACTTGGGAATGGGATCTAAAAAACAAACGATATTACCATAGGCCTACACCTCAGGACCTATTGTATGAAGAAAAATTGTATTTAGATAAAAAATCCTATGATGGGAGAACCATCTATGAATGGAGTATAGATGGCTTATCTGAATATCAGATAATGGAACATTGTCAACGGATGTTAATGTATGCTACCATCTGTAGACAGCATAAGAATTCCGATCAAGGAATAGCAGAAATGTTAACTGCTAGATTCTCTGGAATCCTCAAAGGTTGGTGGGATAATATCCTCACCCATGAACAACATCAGGAAATTTATAATGCAAAAAAGGTTATCAAAACTGAAGCTGGTCCCGCATACCTTGACGAGGACGATGCAGTTTATACCTTAATCTCCTGTATTGTTCATCATTTTATTGGACGATTGACTTCCCAAACAGATAAGGGAAGAGAGGTTTTTCAAAACTTACGATGTCGAACTCTTAGCCATTTTAGATGGTATAAAGATGTTTTCCTGACTAAAGTGATGCAAAGACCTGATGCCAATAATGAATATTGGAAAGCTAAATACATTGATGGATTACCAACTCTTTTTGCTAGCAAAGTAAGAAAGAGAATAGGTAATGAAGTTGGAAGTATCAACTACCAACAATATACATATGGTCTCCTTACCAGTGCTATTATCCAAGAAGGACTGATCTTATTTAATGATCTAAAACTTCAGGCTCAGCTTAAGCAACAGAATTTAACTGGTAAGCGAGAGCTTGAGGAGTTTTGTGAACAATTCGCTTGTGACACAGGACCACAACCTTCCCATCAAAGGAAGGGAAAAGGAAAGGTCTCTCATTCTAAGAGACCAGAACCCTACTCACACCAGAGTAGGAGATATCCCAAAAAACAGTCTCATCAAAAGACTCGTCAGGAACCTAGGAGACCTCCTCCTCGTCAGAGACCTCCTCCTAGAAGGAATCCTCCAGACAAAAAGAAAATTGTCTGTTATAAATGCGGTAAATTAGGCCACTATTCCAATAGATGCAAAACAAAAGAGAAATTGAACCAACTTCAAATTGATGAAGGATTAAGAGTTCAGTTGGCTAAAATTCTCTTAAATTCTGATTCTGGGGATGATATTGATTATGCCTCATCCAGTCAATCAGAAGATGACCCAGATTGCAGTTGTTCTCACCTACAATCTGTGGCTCAAATGCATCAGATTAATGTTCTTACCACTATGCAAAGAAGCATGCTTGGGAACATTGATCAGGAGGAAGATCCTCAAACAAAAAAGATATTTAATCAAAGAATATCTTGATCAAATTCAAACAACTTGAAATATTGTTTCTCCCATCCAGGGAGTAAAACCTTATTCTTTGAAGGAAATTATTCGTCGTTATGAAGAAGAAACCTCTTCAAAACAACCAATATCCATCTCCTCATTACAAGGAGAAATAAAAGAAATCAAGCACGAATTAAAAGAACTAAAATCTTTATACAAAAAGCTTGAACAAAAATGTGAGCAAAAACATTTGCCTTCTGAAAAGAAATCTAAGGATTCTTTTCTAAATCAAATTAACAAAGTCATCCATCAAAGATGGCATACGGTGATTAATTTAGTTATTGATCAGAACTTTGCCATTCCCAAACTGACAGCTCTGATTGATAGTGGAGCCGATTTAAACTGCATCCAGGAAGGGTTAATTCCAACCCAATATTTTGAGAAAACCACTCAAACGTTAGCCAATGCTAATGGAGACAAAATGAAAATTAAATATAAATTGAATAATGCCTCCATATGCACTAATAATCAGTGCATTATTACTGACTTTTTATTAGTCAAAAATATGACTCAACAAGTCATATTAGGTACTCCTTTTTTGGAGAAAATAATGCCAATTAAAGGCATCGACAACCATGGAATACATGGACAGGTTACCTATTTATTTCTCTTTCAAATCTCCTCCTCAAATTAGTTTTATAAATGAGATTTCAGAATTGAGAAATGTGAAAGAACATCATCTTAGTTTCCTGCATAAAGAAATTCAATTTTTAACCCTTGAACAACAGCTGGAAACTATAGATATAAAAGAGAAAATTAGTTCTCTTCAGAAATTGTTCACCTAAGAAATTTGTAGTGACATTCCTACAGCATTTTGGGATAGACATAAATATATTGTGTCTTTACCATATATTGATGGGTTCAATGAAAGAACCATTCCGACAAAGGCAAGACCTAGTCAGATGAAACATGCTTTACTAGATCTTTGCAAAAAGGAAATCCAAAATCTATTGGATAAAAAATTAATTCGAAAATCTTACTCCCCATGGAGTTGTATTGTTTTTTATGTAAATAAAAATGCAGAAAAGGAACGAGGTGTTCCTCGTTTAGTGGTGAATTTCTATATTTGATCTTTCTTTCTATATCTCATGTTTCTTTCTATACTTCATTTTACTTTCTATATTTCATCTTTCTTTCTATATTTTATTTTACATTCTATATTTCATCTTTTTGTCTATATTTCATTTTACTTTCTATATTTCTTCTTTCTTTCTATATTTAAATTTAATTTCTATATTTAATCTTTCTTTCTATATTTGGTTTTACTTTCTATATTTATCTTTCTTTCTATACTTTATTTTTCATTCAAAATAAAATTTTACTTTCTATATTTCATCTTTCTTTCCAAATTTCTTTTCACTTTATACATTTCATCTTTCTCTATATATTTTATTTTAATTTCTCTATTTCATCTTTTTTCTATATTACATTTCACTTTATAAACTTAATCTTTCTTTCAAGATTTCATTTTACTTTCTAAGTTTCATCTTTCTTTCTATATTTCATTTTATTTTCTATATTTCATCTTTCCTTCTATATTTCATTTTACTTTCTATATTTCATCTTTCTTTCTATCTTTCATTTTAATTTCTATAGTTCATCTTTATTTCAATAGTTCATATTTGTTACTATATTTCATCTTTCTTTCTATATTTTATTTTACTTTCTATATTTCATCTTTCTTCCTATATTTCATCTTTGTTTCTATAGTTCATTTTGCTTTCTATATTTTATTTCACTTTCTATATTTTATCTTTTTTTCTCTATTTAATTTTACTTTGTATATTTCATCTTTCTTTCTATATTTCATTTTCCTTTCTATATTTTATTTTACTTTCTATATTTTATCTCTCTTTCTATATTTCATCTTTCTTTCTATATTTCATTTTTCTTTCTATATTTTATCTCTCTTTCTATATTTCATCTTTCTTTCTATATTTAATTTTAATTTTTATATTTCATCTTCCTTTTTCTATGTTTCATTTCACTTTCTACATTTCATCTTCCTTTTTCTATATTTCATTTCACTTTCTATATTTATTCTTTTATTTATTTATTTTAGTATCAACATTTTTCTTTTCTATATTTCATTTTACTTTCTATATTTTATCTTTCTGTCCATATTTCATTTTACTTTCTATATTTCATATTTCCTCAAGTATTTCATTTTACTTTCTATATTTCATATTTCTTCAAGTATTTCATTTAACTTTCTATATATCATCTTTTTTCTATATTTCATTATACTTTTTATATTTTTATCTTTCTTTCTCTTTATCATGTTACTTTCTATATATAATTTTTCTTACCATATTTTATTTTACTTCCTATATTTCATCTTTTTTTCTGTACTTTATTTTACATTCTTATTTCATTTTACTTTCAATATTTCATCTATTTTTCTATTTTTCATTGTATATTCAACATTTCATCTTTCTTTCTATATTTCATGTTACTTTCTATATTTCATCTTTCTTTTCTATATTTCATTTTACTTTCTATATTTTATCTTTCTGTCCATATTTCATTTTACTTTTTTTTAGATAGATAGATGGATAGAAAGATAGAGAGAGAGGGAGAGAGAGAGAGAGATAGTTGGATAGATGGATAGAAAGGTAGAGAGAGAGAGAGAGAGAGAGAGATAGATGGATAGAAAGATAGATAGAGAGAGAGAGAGAGAGAGAGAGAGAGAGAGATAGAAAGATAGATAGAGAGAGAGAGATAGATAGATAGATAGATAGATAGAAAGATATATATATATATATATATATATATATATATATATATAGAGAGAGAGAGAGAGAGAGAGAGAGAGAGATGGATACAAAGATATATATATATATAGAGAGAGAGAGAGAGAAATAGATAGATAGATAGGTAGATGGATAGAAATATAGATAGAGAGAGAGAGAGAGATAGATAGATAGATAGGTAGATGGATAGAAATATAGATAGATAGAGAGAGAGAGAAAGAGATGAGAGAGAGAGTGAGAGCGATAGAGAGAGAGAGAGAGAGATGGATAGAAATATATATATATATATATAGAGAGAGAGAGAGAGAGAGAGAGAGATGGATAGAAATATATATATATATATATATATATATATATATATATATATATATATATAGAGAGAGAGAGAGAGAGAGAGAGAGAGAGAGATGAATAGAAAGATAGAGAGAGATATTTCATTTTACTTTTTGTATTTCCTTTTACTTTATCTAGTTTTTATTTCTTTCTATTTTTCATTTAATTTATATATTTCAACTTCTCTCTATTTTTTATTTTACTTTCTTTATTTCATCTTTCCTTCTTTATTTTATTTTACTTTCTATATTCCATCTGTCTGTCCAAATTTAGTTTTATTTTTTATATTTCAACTTTCTTACTATATTTCATTTTACTTTCTATATTTCAACTTTCTTTCAATAATTCATTTAATTTCTATATTTCATCTTTCTTTCTGTATTTCATTTTACTTTCTATATTTTTTCTTTCTTTCTTTCGATATTTAGTTTTATTTTCTATATTTTATCTTTCATTCTATATTTCATTTTACTTTCTTTATTTCATCTTTCTTTCTGTATTTGTCTTTCTTTCTATATTTCATTTTTCTTTCTATATTTTATTTTTGTTTCTATATTTCATTTTAGTTTCTATAATTCATCTTTCTTTCTTTATTTCATCTTACATTCTATATATCGTTTTTCTTACTATATTGCATTATACTTTCCATATTTTATTTTACTTTAATATTTCATCATCTATATTTCATTTTACTTTCTATATTTCAACTTTCTTTCTTTTTTTTCTTTACTTTCTATATTTTATCTTTCTTTCTATTTTTCATCTTACTTTCTATTTTCCATTTTACTTTCTATATTTCATCTTCTTTCTATATTTCATTTTACTTTCTATAATTCATCTTTCTTTCTATATTTCATCTTTCTTTCCATATTTCCTTTTTCTTTCAATATTTCATTTTATTTTATTTTTATTTCTTCTTTCTTTCTATATTACATTTTACTTTCTATATTTCATCTTTCTTTATCTATTTTATTTTAATTTCTATATTTCATTATACTTTCTATATTTCATATTTCATTCTATATTTCAGTTTACTTTTTTTATTTTAACCTTCTTTCTATATTTTATTTTACTTTCTATATTTCATCTTTCTTTCTAAATTTCATTTTACTTTCTGTATTTAATCTTTCTTTCTGTATTTCATTTTACTTTCTATATTTCATCTTTCTTTCTATATTTTATTTTACTTTCTATTTTTCATCTTACTTTCTATTTTTCATTTTACTTTCTATATTTCAACTTCTTTCTATATTTCGTTTTCTTTTCTATAATTCATCTTTCTTTCTATAATTCATCTTTCTTTCCATATTTCCTTTTTCTTTCAATATTTAATTTTTTTATTTCATCTTTCTTTCTATATTACATTTTACTTTCTATATTTCATCTTCTTTATATATTTCTTTTTACTTTCTATATTTCATTTAACTTTCTATGTTTCATATTTCTTTCTATATTTCATTTGACTTTCTTTATTTTAACCTTCTTTCTATAGTTCATTTTACTTTCTATATTTCATCTTTCTTTCTTTAATTCATGTTACTTTCTATACATCATTTTTTTTACTATATTTCATTTTTCTATAGAAAGAGAGAGAGAGAGAGAGATGGATAGAGAGAGAGAGAAAGAGAGAGACAGAAAGAGAGACAAAGATAGATGGATAGAAAGATAGAGAGAGAGAGAGAGAGAGATAGAAAGATAGAGAGAGAGAGATAGATGGATAGAAAGATAGAGAGAGAGAGAGAGAGAGAGACCGATAGATAGATGGATAGAAAGATAGAGAGAGAGAGAGACCGATAGATAGATGGATAGAAAGATAGAGAGAGAGAGACCGATAGATAGATGGATAGAAAGATAGAGAGAGAGAGAGAGAGTTAGGTAGATAGATGGATTGAAAGATAGATAGATAGAGAGAGAGAGAGAGAGAGAGAGAGAGAGAGAGAGAGAGAGATAAATAGATAGATGAATAGAAAGATTGAGAGAGAGAGAGAGAGAGAGAGAGAGAGAGAGAGAGATAAATAGATAGATGAATAGAAAGATAGAGAGAGAGGGAGAGAGAGAGAGAGAGAGAGCATCTTATCTTTACTAACCAGTCTCTTTTCTAAATATCATCTTATCTTATCTTTACTTTCCATCCAAAGTGATAAGGTTCTGGATGGCTTCAGAGTCGTAATCATAGTCTTCGTCTTCATCTTGGGAAAAGCATTGAAGAGTCTGAGTGCCAGTGGACCCTGTCTTGCTAGATGATGAGTCTGAATTCTTTTTCTCATAGCCTTGATCTTTGAGATATTCTTTGAAATAGTCTTCCATCATCTTTTTGATATCGTCTTTGTCTGGAGTAGTCTCAATCTTTTCTTTATTATTTTCTTGTGGCATTTTTGGCAAATGCCCAGCCATCGACGGACTTGATGTGTCTTTACCGGCTGCCGTTTGAGCTGGACTAGCTAGTGAAAGCCCTTCACTAGTAGGGGTCTGGGTACAGAACGTACCTGTTGCCTTTGCTTTCAAAATTCTATTTTCTTCTTCTAAAGAGTTGATGTATTCTTAGTCTTCAGTAAAACTATAATAGATGTATTCAGAATTCCCAAACTTTTGAAGAAGAAGTTCTAAAGATAGGATTAGTTCAAGTAACAGTCCACCCAAAACCTGAAACTTATATCCAACCACCACTTAGTCCCTCAGATTATCCAGAAGAAGTTATGGAAGAAAATGAAGATTTTGATGATTGGATAGAAAGAATGATAGATTTAGATTATTCCTTTCTAGATACAGAAAAACTCTTTTTAGAAATAATTATTATTACTCATAAAGATAAACACCACTTACAGTAGATAATTGATAAGTTAGACAGACTAGAATACTTTGGAGAAAATCCTCTAAAACATTGGGAAAATAATCATATTCAATGTAGACTAGAATTATTAAATCCCAATTACATAGTCAAAACAGCCAATATAGAAGCAACAAATCTAGACAAAGAAGACTTCAAGCTTCATATAAATGAACTCCTAAAATTAGGAATAATTAGAAAATCTATCAGTCCTCATAGATCAGCAGCATTTATAGTTAGAAAGCATAGTGAACAAAAAAGAGGTAAATCTAGAATGGTAATTAATTACAAAAGACTAAATGACAATACAGTAACTGATAGCTACAATATTCTAGACAAAACTCAATTAATTAATAGAATTCAGGACAAGAAGATCTTTAGCAAGTTTGATTGTAAGTCTGGTTTTTGGCAAGTAAAAATGCACCCAGACAGTATAGAATGGACAGCTTTCACCTGTCCAGAGGGACACTATGAATGACTAGTAATGCCATTTGGACTTAAAAATGCACCCTCCGTATTCCAAAGAAAAATGGATAATATATTTAAAAAATATGATAACTTTGTCCTAGTATATATAGATGATATCTTAGTCTTCAGTAAAACTATAGAAGAACATATAGGACATCTACAATTAGTTCTAGCTACATTTATGCAAGAAGGTATTATTATTAGCAAAACAAAGATAGAAATTTTTAAAGAATATATAAAATTCTTAGGTGTTAACATAGGACAAGGCCAGATCGAATTACAAGATCATATTTCAAAGAAAATATTACAAATTCCAGATGACCTTTCAGACACAAAACAATTACAGAGATTTCTTGGCTTAGTTAATTATGCTAGACCCTTTTTGAAAGATATAGGCAAAATGATTGGACCATTCTATGGTAAAACTTCGCCTAATGGGCAAAAGTTTTTTAAACAAGAAGATAAAAATTTAGTTAAAAAAGTTAAAGAAAAAGTGAAAACCTTATCCAAATTACAGATGCCTTTAGACTCTGATTATATTATTATAGAAACAGATGGAAGCAACTTAGGTGGGGCGGAGTCCTTATTGCCAAACCCCACCAATATAGTGAAAAAGAGGAAGAAAGAATTTGTAGTTATGCTAGTGGAAAATTCAAAGAAAAAGGTAATATGAGTTGTATAGATTCAGAAATTTTAGCTGTTATTTATTCCCTTGAAGCTTTCAGATTATTTATTATTAATAAACCAGAATTTACTTTAAGAACAGATTGCGAAGCTATTGTAAAATATTTTCAAAGGAGTAAAGAAAATAAAATAAGTAGAAGAAGATGCCTAAATCTAGTTGATATCATTACTGGAAATGGTTATAAAATAGTCTTTGAACATATAAAAGGAAAAAATAACAGTCTTGCTGATACTTTAAGCAGAAGGTTTTTTTATACGAAATTTATTTCCTGATAGATGGATTTTCTTGATCGATCTTCTAGACCTTCTTCCTCGAGATTTAATAATTATGGTCAAGAATTTTTATGTTTTGGTAATCAGAAGTTAGTAGTGTTTCCTAAGTCTAATATTACTTTTAAGACTTTGCCTACAGTATCAGTTACAAAAGAAGAACAATGTCTTTTAGATAATTTATGGTTAGCCTATCAAAGAATCCCAAAAGATCAAAAATATTTTTTAGCCAGTTTAAATGGTCTTTCAGAATATTTTACGCAGAAAAAGAAAAGTTTTAATTTCTATGTCGTCTTCCAAGGTCACACTCTAGGAGTCTTTCATTCCTGGACAGAAGTTGACAAAAGTATTCAGAATTACCAAAGACCCATCTATAAAGGCTTCAACAATCTTCAAGAAGCCTTAGAAGAACCTAAGCTAACCATAGGAACCAATTACTACATAGCCCCTTCATTAAGACATATGAGAGAAGACCAAGTTTCCTACAATGTAGCCAAAGATAACAAGAGAATTATTTTTTGTGACCACTGTGAAACTCTAACCAAGACTATTCAGCGACTCATTGAAAAGAGAAGACTTCTAGAAGAAAAGAACGACTTCCAGAAAGAATACATAAAGACATTGGAAGAAGAAAACAGAATTTTAAAAGCAAAAGCAACAGGTACGTTCTGTACTCAGACCCCTACTAGTGAAGGGTTTTCACTAGCTAGTCCGGCTCAAACGGCAGACGGTAAAGACAAATCAAGTCCGTTGATGGCTGGGCATTTGCCAAAAATGCCACAAGAAAAGAACAAAGAAAAGAAGATCGAGACTCCTCTAGAAAAAGACAAAATTAAAAAGATGATGGATGATTATTTCAGAGAATACCTAAAAGACCAAGGGTATGAGAAGAAAGAAAATTCAGACACATCAAGCAAGACTGGGTCCACTGGTACCCAGACTCTTCAATGCTATTCACAAGAAGAAGACGAAGACTATGATTACGACACAGAAGCCATCCAAAATCTTATCACTATGGATGGCAAATAAGCAAAAGATTCCCACTAGAAAAGAGACTGGCTAGAAAAGACCAAAGTAAAGATAACATAGAAAAGAGATAAGATAGAAAAGACAAAAATATATATATATATATATATGTCATCTTTCTTTCTATATTTCATCTTTCTTTCAATATTTCATTTTATTTTCTATATTTCAACTTTCTTTCTATATTTCATGTTACTTTCTATATTTCATATTTCTTTCTATATTTCATCTTTCTTTCTATATTTCATTTTACTTTCTATATTTCATTTTCCTTTTTCTATATTTCATTTTATTTTCTATATTTCATCTTCCTCTTTCTATATTTCATTTTACTTTCTATATTTCTACTTTCTTTTATATTTCTTTTGCTATCTATATTGTTCCTTTCCATATTTCATTTTACTTTCTATATTTCCCTTTCTATCCATATTTCATTTTACTTTCTATATTTCATCTTTTTTTATATTTTATTTTACTTTCTATATTTCATCTTTCTTTCGATATTTCATCTTTCTTTCTATATTTCATGTTACTTTCTATATATAATTTTTCTTATCATTTTTTTTAATTCCTATATTTTATCTTTCTTTCTATTTTTCATTTTACATTCTATATTTCATCTATCTTTCTGTATTTTATTTTTAGTTTCTGTATTTCATCTTTATTTCTGTTTTTCTCTATACATTCTACATTTCATTTTTCTTTCTATATTTCATTTTACTTTCTATATTTCATCTTTCTTTCTATATTTCATGTTACTTTCTATTTTTTATCTTTCTTTGTATATTTCATTTTATTTTCTATACATGATCTTTCTTTCTATATTTCATTTTACTTTCTATATTTTGTCATTCATTTTGTATTTCATTGTACTTTCTATATTTCATCTTTCTTTCTATATTTCATTTTATTTTCTATATTTTATCTTAGTTTATGTATGTCATTTTAATTTCAATATTTCATGTTTACGTCCATATTTCATTTTACTTTCTATCTTTCATCTTTATTTCTATTTTTCATGTTACTTTATGTTTTTCATTTTTCTTATTATATTTCATTCTACTTTCTATATTTCATCTTTCTTTCTATATTTCATATTTCTTTCTATATTTCATTCTACTTTCTATATTTTATTTTTCTTTCTATATTTCATCTTTCTTTCTATATTTATTTTTCTTTCTATTTTTCATTTTGTTTTCTATACTTGATCTTTATTTCTATAATTCAATTTACTTTCTATAATTCGTCATTCATTCTGTAGTTCATTGTACTTTTTATATTTCATTTTATTTTTTATTTCATCTTTCTTTCTATATTTTATTATAGTTTCTATATTTCGTCTTAGTTTCTGTTTTTCATTTTAATTTCTATCTTTCATCTTTATGTCCATATTTTATTTTACTTTATATTTTTCATCATTCTTTCTATATATCATCTTACTTTCTATATTTCATTTTACTTTCTATATTTCATTTTACTTTCTATATTTTAACTTTCTTTCTATATTTAATTTTACTTTCTATATTTTATCTTTCATTCTATATTTTATCTTTCTTTCTTTATTTCATTTAACTTTCTATTTCATCTTTTATTCTATATTTCATTTTAGTTTCTATATTTCATCTTTCTTTCTATATTTCTTTTTACTTTCTATATTTTATATTTCTTTATAAATTTAATTTTTCTATCTATATTTCATCTGTCTTTTAGTATTTCATTTTACTTTCTATATTTCATCTTTTTTTTCTATATTTCATATTTCTTTCTATATTTCTTTTTTCTTACTATATTTCATCTTACTTTCTATATTTCATTTTACTTTCTAAATTTTAACTTTCTTTCCATATTTCATATTCCTTTCTATATTTCATCTTTCTTTCTATATTTCACTTTACTTTCTATATTTTATCTTTCTTTCTATATTCATCTTTCTTCCTATATTTCATTTTACTGTCTATATTTCAACTTTCTTTCTATATTTCATGTTACTTTATATATTTTATCTTTCATTCTATATTTCATTATACATTTTATATTTCATCTTTCTTTCAGTATTTCATTTTACTTTCTATATTACATCTTTTTTTTTGTATTTAATTTTATTTCCACATTTTTCTTTTCTTTATATATGTCTCTTACTCTCTATATTTTACCTTTCTTTTTATATTTCGCCTTTCTTTCAATATTTATACTTTCTTTCTAAGTTTCCTTTTTCTTTGTATATTCAATTTTACTTTCTATATCTCAACTTTCTTTCTACATTTCATTTTACTTTCAATATTTCATCTTTCTTCATATAATTCATTTTACTTTTTATATTTTATGTTTCTTTCTATATTTCATCTTTCTTTCTGTTTTGGTCCCGGATCTGACACGTGGATTCTTTGGGAGGATCTGCAATCTGCCATGGGTTACGGGTCTTCCAAGCATTACCATAGGGGTAGTAGGAAGACATGGGAAAGACGAAAACGAAGATCAAGCCAAAGGGAAGCTTGAAAACCCTAGAGCTCGTTGAGGAGAACTCTTAGTCTCTCTACTCTAGATTTAACCTAATTCTTAATACTTCAATGCTTGTATTTCTCATTAGTCTTACCCCTTAAATAGGGTTCACCCGGTTAGGGTTTACAATAAAATATTCTAAAAATACCCCTATAAATAAAATATTCCAAAAATACCCATATAAATAAAATATTCCAAAAAATACCCCTATAAATAAAATATTCCAAAAATACCCCTATAAATAAAATATTCCAAAAATACCCCTATGACCTAAAACTGAAATAAAATAAAGTAAATTAAAGAAAACACTAAAATAATAATGTTATTGCGTGCATAACATTACACCCCCCTTGGAAAACGAGCTTGTCCTCAAGCTCGGAAGTAGTGTCTGTATGCCGACGTCTTCACCGGTGCTGAAGTAGCATCTGCGAAAGCTATGACGCCCCCTCTATTTGCCCGCTTCCTTTTTTTTTTTTTTTTTTTTTGAGGGGGGGGGCCGGTCCGAGTTAACCTGGGTTGACCTGGTTCAGGAACCCGGTCCGGCTTGCGACTCAGCGGACCGGGCCGATTAAATTTTCCTAAGTTAGGAAAATTTAATCAGGAGTCGTCTTCTTCCTTCGGCCGCTCCCGAACTCTGCGGCCGACAATTCCATTCCTCACAGCATCGACGAAGTCCGGCGATGGGCGTCTCCTTCTTCTCTCCCGGCACCGACGGAATAGCATGATTTTCCGGTGGCGAATCGCAGCCCGTTGGGGCTTCGCCGCCTGGATAGTTTCCGAGATAGAGGGGTCTCGAAAACTTGTGAATCGTCGTTCCTCAGACTCCTGGAACCGAGATCCCTTGCGGAAAAGTTTCTTACGGCGCCGACGAACTATCCTGCTTCGCCGGTGGCGACGAGAAGCCCGTTGGGGCTTCGCCACTGGGAGCATTGCCGAGACAGAGAACCTCTATTTCTTAGCCCCTCGGAACAGAGCCCAGCGGAAATTCCGTCAAAAATTTCGCCTACGGCGCCGACGGAATTTTCTATTCCCCTCCGATTTCAGATTTTTGGAAGACATAATTTCCTTCGGTGCCGACGATTTCGGGATTTCCTCTGTGAGGAAATCCCCTCCCCGCTGCAGCTTCGGTGTGGAGATACGCACGGCGTCCATTGGGAAAGGGTGAGCCTTTGCCGTTTTTGAAATTCCGGTGTATCTGCTGTCGGATTTTGGATTTTTGGAGAGCTTTCTCGAGACAGTCTTCTGTTCGTCTGAGAGAGCTTCTGTGTCTTCTGTGCGGCTGTCGTGCTCGGCGAATTCAGGTCGTGTGACCTGTTTTGCAGCAGCGCGTGGCTCTCTTGTCCAGCATTCCATGAAAATTTCATATAATGTTCGTGCTTCTCCAAATTCTTTGCAAAGTTTGTCCGCAGAATTGTATACCTTCTCCATGCGAGCAGGTGTTCCATAATTCATTGTGTTCCCGCTCTGATACCAGTTGTTACGGTCCCGGATCTGACATGTGAATTCTTTGGGAGGATCTGCAATCTGCCATGGGTTACGGGTCTTCCAAGCATTACCATAAGGGTAGTAGGAAGACATGGGAAAGACGAAAACGAAGATCAAGCCAAAGGGAAGCTTGAAAACCCTAGAGCTCGTTGATGAGAACTCTTAGCCTCTCTACGCTAGATTTAACCTAATTCTTAATACTTCAATGCTTGTATTTCTCATTAGTCTTACCCCTTAAATAGGGTTCACCCGGTTAGTGTTTACAATAAAATATTCTAAAAATACCCCTATAAATAAAATATTCCAAAAATACCCATATAAATAAAATATTCCAAAAAATACCCCTATAAATAAAATATTCCAAAAATACCCCTATAAATAAAATATTCCAAAAATACCCCTATGACCTAAAACTGAAATAAAATAAAGTAAATTAAAGAAAACACTAAAATAATAATGTTATTACGTGCATAACACTTTCTATATTTCATTTTAATTTCTATATTTCATCTTTCTTTCTATATTTCATGTTTCTTTCTATACTTCATTTTACTTTCTATATTTCATCTTTCTTTCTATATTTCATTTTACATTCTATATTTCATCTTTCTGTCTATATTTCATTTTACTTTCTATATTTATTCTTTCTTTCTATATTTGGTTTTACTTTCTATATTTATCTTTCTTTCTATACTTTATTTTTCATTCAAAATAAAATTTTACTTTCTATATTTCATCTTTCTTTCCAAATTTCTTTTCACTTTCTATATTTCATCTTTCTCTATATATTTTATTTTACTTTCTATATTTCATCTTTTTTCTATATTACATTTCACTTTATAAACTTAATCTTTCTATCTAGATTTCATTTTACTTTCTACGTTTCATCTTTCTTTCTATATTTTATTTTATTTTCTATATTTCATCTTTCTTTCTATATTTCATTTTACTTTCTATATTTCATCTTTCTTTCTATTTTTCATTTTAATTTCTATAGTTCATCTTTATTTCAATAGTTCATATTTGTTACTATATTTCATCTTTCTTTCTATATTTTATTTTACTTTCTATATTTCATCTTTCTTCCTATATTTCATCTTTGTTTCTATAGTTCATTTTGCTTTTTATATTTTATTTTACTTTCTATATTTTATCTTTTTTTCTCTATTTCATTTTACTTTCTATATTTCATCTTTCTTTCTATATTTCATTTTACTTTCTATATTTCATCTTTCTTTCTATATAGAAAATAAAATGAAATATGGATAGAAAGAGAAATATAGAAAGTAAAATGAAATATAGAAAGGAACAATATAGATAGCAAAAGAAATATAAAAGAAAGTAAAAATATAGAAAGTAAAATGAAATATAGAAAAAGGAAAATGAAATATAGAAAATAAAATGAAATATAGAAAAAGGAAAATGAAATATAGAAAGTAAAATGAAATATAGAAAGAAATATGAAATATAGAAAGAAATATGAAATATAGAAAGTAACATGAAATATAGAAAGAAAGTTGAAATATAGAAAATAAAATGAAATATTGAAAGAAAGATGAAATATAGAAAGAAAGATGAAATAAAGCAATTAAAATGAAATAATGAAGGATGAAATATAGAAAGAAAGATGAAATATAGAAAGTAGAATGAAATATAGTAAGAAAAATGAAATATAGAAAGTAGTATGAAATATAGAAAGAAAGAAGAAATATAGAAAGAAAGAAGAAATATAGAAAGTAAATTGAAATATAGAAAGAAAGATGAAATATAGAAAGTAAATTGAAATATAGAAAGAAAGATGAAATATAGAAAGTAAAATGAAATATGGACATAAAGATGAAATATGGAAATTAAAATGAAATACAGAAACTAAGATGTAATATAGAAACTATAATGAAATATAGAAAATAAAATGAAATATAGAAAGAAAGATGAAATATAGTAAGGACATTGAAATAAAGAATGAATGATAAAGTATAGAAAGTAAAATGAAATATAGAAAAAAAGATCAAGTATAGAAAATAAAAGGAAATATAGAAAGAAAGATGAAATATAGAAAGTCACATGAAATATAGAAAGAAAATTGAAATATAGAAGTAAAATGAAATATAGAAAGAAAGATGAAATGTAGAATATACAATGAAAAATAGAAAGAAGGATGAAATATAAAAAGTAAAATAAAATACAGAAAGATAGATGAAATATAGAATGTAAAATGAAATATAGAAAAAAAGATGAAATATAGAAGTAAAATAAAATATGGTAAGAAAAATTATATATAGAAAGTAACATGAAATATAGAAAGAAAGATGAAAATATAGAAAGAGTAATTAAATAAAGAAAGAAAGATGAAATATAAAAAGTAAAATAAAATATAGAAAAAGGATGAAATATAGAAAGTAAAAAGAAATACTTGAAGAAATATGAAATATAGAAAGTAAAAAGAAATACTTGAAGAAATATGAAATATAGAAAGTGAAATAAAGTATGGACAGAAAGATGAAATATAGAAATTAAAATGAAATATAGAAAAGAAAAATGTAGACAATAAAAGAAATATAAAAGAAAAATGAAATATAGAAAGTAAAATGAAATATAGAAAAATGAAGACGAAATATAGCAAGTAAAATGAAATATAGAAAGAAAGATGAAATATAGAAAGAAAGATGAAATATAGAAAGTAAAATGAAATATAGAAAAAGGAAGATAAAATATAGAGAGTAAAATGAAATATAGAAAGAAATATGAAATATAGAAAGAAAATGAAATATAGAAAGAAAGATGAAATATAGAAAGTAACATGAAATATAGAAAGAAAGATGAAATATAGAAAGTAAAATGAAATAGAGAAAAAAAGATGAAATACAGAAAGAAAGATAAAATATAGAAAGTAAAATGAAATATAGAAAGTAAAATGAAATATAGAAAGAAAAAATAAATATGGAAAGAAAGTTGAAATATAGAAAATAAAATGAAATATAGAAGGAGAGATGAAATATAGAAGGAAAGATGAAATATAGAAAGAAAGATGAAATATAGAAAAAAAGTTGGAATATAGAAAGTAAAATGAAATGAAGAAAGAAAGATGAAATAAAGAAAGTAAAATGAAATACTGAAAGATAGATGAAACATAGAAAGTAAAATGAAATATAGAAAAAACGATTAAAAATAGAAAGTAAAATGAAATAGAGAAATTAAAATGAAATATAGAAAGAAAAAAGAAATAATGAAAAAAGTTGAAATATAGAAAATAAAATGAAATATAGGAAGAAAGATGAAATATAGAAAGAAAGATGAAATATATAAACTAAAATGAAATATAGAAAGAAAGATGAAACGTATAACGTAAAATGAAATCTAGAAAGAAAGATTAAGTTTAGAAAGTGAAATGTAATATAGAAAAAAAGACGAAATATAGAAAGTAAAATGAAAGATATAGAGAAAGATGATATATCGAAAGTGAAAAAAAATTAGAAAGAAAGATGAAATATAGAAAGTAAAATTTTCTTTTGAAAGAAAAATAAAATATAGAAAGAAAGATGAATTTTAGAAAGTAAAATTAAATATAGAAAGAAAGATGAAATATAGAAATTAAATTTAAATATAGAAAGAGAGAAGAAATATAGAAAGTAAAATGAAATACAGACAGAAAGATGAAATATAGAAAATAAAACGAAATATAAAAAAAAGATGAAAAATAGAAAGTAAAATACAATATAGAAAGTAAAATGAAATATAGGAAGAATGATGAAATATAGAAAGAAACATAAAATATAAAAATTAAAATGAAATATATGATAAAAGTTGAAATGTTGAAAGTAAAATGAAATGTAGAAAGAAAGTCGTAATATAGAAATTAAAATTGAATATACAAAGAAAGATGAAATTTAGAAAGAAAGTTTAAATAATGAAAGAAAGGCGAAATATAGATAGGCAGACGAAATATAGAAAGAAAGGTAAAATATAGAGAGTAAGACACATATATAAAGAAAAGGAAAATGTAGAAAATAAATGAAATATAGAAATAAAAATAAAATATTGACAGTAAAATTAAATATATAAAGAAAGATTAAAATATAAAAAATTAAATGAAATATGAAAAGAAAGATGAAATATAGAACGTAAAATAGAATATAAAATGAAAGATTATATATAAAAAATAGTAGAAATATTGAAAGAAAGGCGAAATATAGGAAGAAAAATAAAATATAGAAAGAAAAAAGAACTATAGAAAGTAAGATGATATATAGAAAGTAAATTGAAATATAGAAAGAAATATTAAATATAGAATGTAAATTTAATATAGAAAGAAAGACAAAAATAAAAAGAAAAATGAAATATAGAAAGAAAGACGAAATATAGATTGAAAGAAACATGAAATATAGAAAGAAAGATGAAATAGAAAAAGTAAAAAGAAATATAAAAAGAAGATGATATATAGAAAGTAAATTGAAATATATAAAGAAAGTTGAAATATAGAAAGAAAAATAAATAAATAAAGAAAGATGAAATATAGAAAGAAAAATGAAATATAGAAAGTAAAATAAAATATAGAAAGAAATATGAAATATAAAAATTAAAATAAAATATAGAAAGAAATATAAAATATAGAAATTAAAATGAAATATAGAAAGAAAGTTGAAATATAGAAAGTAAAATGAAAATATAGAAAGAAAGATGAAATATATAAAGTAACACAAAGTATAGAAAGAAAAATGAAATATATAAAACCATGTGAAATATAGAAAAAAAGATAAAATATAGAAAGTAAAATGAAATATAGAAAAAAAGATGAAAAATAGAAAGAAAATGAAATATGGAAAGAAAGTTGAAATATAGAAAGTAAAATGAAATATAAAAAGAAAAATGAAATATAGAAAGAAAGATGAAATATAGAATGTATAATGAAATGTAGAAAGAAAGATGAAATATATAATGTAACATGAAATGTAGAGAGAAAGATGAAAGATAGAAAGTAAAACGAAATGTAGAAGGAACAATTAAATATAGAAAGTAAAACGAAATAATGAGAGAAAGATGAAATATAGAATGTATAATGAAATATAGAATGAAAGATGAAATATGGGGGGGTTAGTCAACAAACTGGAAATTTGATCTTCATTTTCATCTTCATCTCATGCATCTACATGATCTTCATCTTCGAAATGGGTGTTACTGTGGACAAGTTCATATTCGAAATCTTCAAAATAGGGTGTTAATGTGGAAAAGTTCATCTTCATCTTCATCTTCGAAATCGAAATGGGGAAATTGAACGAAATCGGAAAGTATTTTGGGGGAAAGGAGAACAGCCAGAGAGAGAAGGGAGTGGGAGGCTGAAAGGGAGAAGAGAAGGAGAAGAGAGAAAAGAAAGGGAGGTCGAGAGGGATAAGAGAGAGAGAGAAGCGAAAGAGAAAAACGGAAAGCGAGTCCAAGAGAAGAGAGGGATGCATGGAGACTTGAGAGGGGGTGCGTCCGAGAGAAGACCGAGAGACGGAGGCCGGAGACGAGAGTCCGAGAGAAGAGAGGGAACAGCGACGTCGGGGGTGCAGGGAGACAAGAGAGGGGGTGTGGGAGAGAGGGAGGAAAAAAGGGAAACAAGGACACGCGAGAGAGGGGGGGTGCGAGGAGAGAGAGGGGGAAAAAAAAAACCAAGCCGCGCACGTGCTTCATCTCGAAGAAGATAAAAAATGGTCTTCAACGAGATGAAGGATTTTAAAACGTGGAGATGAAGGACCGCTTCATCCCCAGCATCCAGATGAAATGTCATCTGCGCTCCACTAACGACTTCAACTGATGAAGGGTATCATGCGGTTGATCTTCATCACGGACTTCAAGTTGACTAACCTCCACTATATAAAGTAACATGAAATATAGAAATAAAGATGAAAGATAGAAAGTAAAATGAAATATAGAAAAAAAGATGAAATATAGAAAGAAAGATAAAATATAGAAAGTAAAATGAAATATTGAAAGAAAGATGAATTATAGAATGTAATATGAAATATAGAAACAAAGATGAAATATAGAAAGTGAAATGAAATAAAGAAAGAAAGATGAAATATTGAAAGTAAAATTAAATATAGAAAGAAAGATAAAATATAGAAAGTAAAATGAAATATGGACAGAAAGATGAAATATAGATATTAAAATAAAATACAGGAAGAAAGCTGAAATATATAATGTAAAATGAAATATAGAAAGAAAGATGAAAGATAGAAAGTAAAACGAAATACTGAAAGAAAGATGAAATATAGAATGTATAATAAAATATAGAATGAAAGATGAAATATATAATGTAACATGAAATATGGAGAGAAAGATGAAAGATAGAAAGTAAAACGAAATATAGAAAGAACAATTAAAAATAGAAAGTAAAACGAAATTCTGAGAGAGATGAAATATAGAATGTATAATGAAATATAGAATGAAAGATGAAATATATAAAGTAACATGAAATATATAAAGAAAGATGAAATATAGAAAGTAAAATGAAATACAGAAAAAAAGATGAAATATATTTCTTTCACTATTTCATTTTACTTAATATATTTCATCTTTCATTCTATATTTTATGTTACTTTTTATATTTCATCTTTCTTTCTGTATTTCATTTTACATTCTATATTTAATCGTTCTTTCTATATTTCATTTTACTTTCTAGATTTCATCTTTATTTCAATATTTCATTTCATTTTCTATATTTCATCTTTCTTTTTATTTTTCATTTTACTTTCTATATTTCATCTTTCTTTCTATATTTTATTTTACTCTTTTTTTTCAACTTTCTTTCTATATTTCATGTTTCTTTGAATATTTCATTTTACTTTCTATATTTCATCTTTCTTTTTATATTTACTTTACTTTCTAAATTTCATCTTTGTTTCTATATTTTAGTTTACTTTCTATATTTGATCCTTCTTTCTATAGTTAATTTTACTTTCTACATTTTATCTTACTTTCTATATTTCATCTTTCTTTTTATATATAATTTTACTTTTTATATTTTATCTTTCATTCTATATAACATCTTTCTTTCTTTATTTAATTTTACTTTCTATATTTTATCTTTCTTTCTATATTTCATTTTAATTTCTATATTTCATATTTTCTTTCTATATTTCATCTTTCTTTATATATTTCATTTTACTTTCTATATTTCATCTTTCTTTCTATTTTTTTATGTTACTTTATATATTTCATCTTTCATTCTATATTTCATTTTACTTTCTATATTCCATCCTTCTTTCTGTATTTTATTTTACTATCTCTATTTAATCGTTCTTTCTATATTTCATTTTACTTTCTATATTTCATCTTTCTTTCTGTATTTCATTTTACTTTCTATATTTAATCGTTCTTTATATATTTCATCTTTCTTTCCATAATTCATCTTTCTTTTTATATTTCATCTTTCATTCTATATTTCATTTTACTTTCTATATTTCATCTTTCTTTCTGTATTTTATTTTACTTTCTATATTTAACCATTCTTTCTATATTTATTTTTACTTTCTATATTTCATCTTTCTTTCTATATTTCATTTTACTTTCGATATTTCATCTTTCTTTCAATATTTCATTTGACTTTTTATATTTCATCTTTTTTTTTCATTTTACTTTCTATATTTCATCTTTCTTTCTATATTTCATCTTTCTTTATATATTTCATCTTTCTTTCTATATTTTATTTTACTTTCTATATTTCAACTTTCTTTCTATATTTCATGTTTCTTTCAATATTTCATTTTACTTTCTATGTTTCATCTTTCTTTCTATATTTACTTTACTTTCTATATTTCATCTTTCTTTCTTTGTTTCATCTTTCTTTCTATATTTCATCTTTCTTTATATTTTTCATTTTACTTTCTATATTTCCTTTTTCTTTCTATATTTTATTTTTCTTCCAATATTTTATTTTATTTTACTTTCTATATTTCGTCTTTCTTTATATATTTCATGTTACATTATATATTTAATCTTTCTTTCCATATTTCATCTTTCTTTCTTTATTTTATTATACTTTCATTATTTTATCTATTATTCTATATTTCATTTTATTTATATATTTCATCTTTCATTCTATATTTCATTTTACTTTCTATATTTCATATTTCATTCCAAATTTCATTTTACTTTCTATATTTTATTTTCTTTCAGTATTTCATTTTACTTTCTATATTTCATCTTTCTTTCAATATTTCAACTTTCTTTATTTATTTCATACTACTTTCTCTATTTCATCTTTCTTTCACTATTTCATTTTACTTTCTATATTTCATCTTTCTTTCTATATTTTATTTTTATTTCTATAATTCATCTTTCATTCTATATTTCATATTACTTTATATATTTCATCTTTCATTCTATATTTCATTTTACTTTCTATATTTCATCTTTTTTTCTGTTTTTATTTTTACTTTCTCTATTTAATCGTTCTTTCTATATTTCGTTTTACTTTCTATATTTCATCTTTCTTTCTATATTTGATTTTACGTCATATATTTTCTCTTTCTTTCTATATTTCCTTTTTTTTCAATATTTTATTTTACATTTTATATTTCATCTTTCTTTCTATATTACATTTTACCCTCTATATTTCATTTTTCTTTCCATATATCATCTTTCTTTCCTTATTTCATTTTAATTTCTACATTTCAACTTTCTTTCTATATCTCATTTTACTTTCTATATTTCTTCTTACTTTCTATATTTCATCTTTCTTTCTATATTTCTTTTTACTTTCAATATTTTATATTTCTTTCTATATTTCATGTTTCTTTTTTATATTTCATTTTGTATTCTATATTTCATCTTTCTTTCTATATTTCATCTTTGTTTCTATATTTAATCTTTCTTTCGATAGATAATTTTACTTTCTATATTTTATCTTACTTTCTATTTTTCATCTTTCTTTTTATTTTTTATTTTACTTTTTATATTTTATCTGTCATTCTGTATTGTTTCTTTCTTTCTTTATTTCATTTTACTTTCTATATTTGATCTTTCTTTCTATATTTCATTTTAATTTCTATATTTCATACTTTCTTTTTATATTTCATTTTACTTTCTATATTTCATCTTTCTTTCCATATTTCATGTTACTTTATATATTTAATATTTCATTCTATATTTCATTTTACTTTCTGTATTCAATCGTTCTTTATATATTTAGTTTTACTTTCTATATTTCTTCTTTCTTTCGATATTGCATTTTACTTTCGATATTTCATCTTTCTTTCAATATTTCATTTCACTTTCTATATTTCATCTTTCTTTTTATTTTTTATTTTACTTTCTATATTTTGTCTTTCTTTCAATATTTTATTTTACTTTCTATATTTCAACTATCTTTCTATATTTCACGTTTCTTTCAATATTTTATTTTACTTTCTACATTTCATCTTTCTTTCTATATTTACTTTACTTTCAATATTTCATCTTTCTTTCTATATTTCATTTTACTTTCTATATTTCATCTTTCTTTCTATATTTACTTTACTTTCTATATTTCATCTTTCTTTCTATATTTCATTTTACTTTCAATATTTCCTCTTTCTTTCTATATTTCCTTTTTCTTTCAATATTTTATTTTACTTTCTATATTTCATCTTTCTTTCTATATTTCATGTTACTTTATATATTTCATCTTTCATTCTATAATTCATCTCTATTTCTTTATTTTATTTTACTTTCTATATTTTTTCTTTCATTATATATTTCATTTTAATTTTTAAATTTCATCTTTCTTTCTATATTTCATTTTACTTTCTATATTTTATCTTGTTTTTCTAAATTTCATTTTACATTCTATATTTCATTTTTTTCAGTGTTTCATTTTACATTCTATATTTTTTATTTCTTTCTATATTTCATCTTTCTTTCTATATTTCATCTTTCTTTCTATATTTCAACTTTCTTTCTTTATTTCAGTTTACTTTCTATATTTTATCCTTCTTTCACTATTTCATTTTACTTTCTATATATTATCTTTCTTTCTAATCTTTCTTTTTATATTTCATTTTACTTTCTATAATTCATCTTTCATTCTATATTTCATGTTACTTTATATATTTCATCTTTCATTCTATATTTCATTTTACTTTCTATATTTCATCTTTCTTTCTGTATTTTATTTTACTTTTTCTATTTAATCGTTCTTTCTATATTTCCTTTTTCTTTCTATATTTTATTTTACTTCTTTGATTTTATCTTTCTTTCTATATTACATTTTACTCTCTATATTTCGTCTTTCTTTCTATATATCATCTTTCTTTCTATATTTTATTTTACTTTCTACATTTCAACTTTCTTTCTATATTTCAATATACTTTCTATATTTCTTCTAACTTTCTATATTTCATCTTTCTTTCTACATTTCCTTTTCCTTTCAATATTTTATCTTTCTTCAATAGTTCATCTTTCTTTCTATATTTCATTTTCCTTACTATATTTCAAGATACTTTATATATTTCATCTTTCATTCTATATTTCATTTTACTTTCTATATTTAATCGTTCTTTCTATATTTCATCTTTTTTTCTATATGTCATTTTACTTTTGATATTTCATCTTTCTTTCAATATTTCATTTCACTTTCTATATTTCATCTTTCTTTTTAATTTTCATTTTACTTTCTATATTCCATTTTTCTTTCAATATTTCATCTTTCTTTCTATATTTTATTTTACTTTCTATATTTCAACTTTCTTTCTATATTTCATTTTTCTTTCTTTATTTCATTTTTCTATCTATATTTACTTTTCTTTCTATATTTTATCTTTGTTTCTATATTTCAATTTACTTTCTATATTTCATCTTTCTTTATTTTATCTTACTTTCTATTTTTCATCTTTCTTTCTATATTTAATTTTACTTTTTATATTTTATCTTTCATTCTATATTGCATCTTCCTTTCTTTATTTCATTTTACTTTCTATATTTTATCTTTCTTTCTATATTTCATTTTAATTTTAATATTTCATACTTTCTTTCTATATTTTATTTTTCATTCTATATTTCATATTACTTTCTATATTTCATCTTTCTTTCCATATTTCATATTACTTTCTATATTTCATCTTTCATTCTATATTTTATTTTACTTTCTATATTTCATCTATCTTTCTGTATTTCTTTTTACTTTCTATATTTAATCGTTATTTCTATATTTACTTTAACTTTCTATATTTCATCTTTCTTTATATATTTTATTTTACTTAAGATATTTCATCTTTCTTTCAATATTTCATTTCACTTTCTATATTTCATCTTTCTTTTTATTTTTCATTTTACTTTCTATATTTCATCTTTCATTCTATATTTTATTTTAATTTTTATATTCAACTTTCTTTCTAAATTTCATGTTTCTTTCGATATTTCATTTTACTTTATTTATTTCATCTTTCTTTCTATATTTACTTTACTTCGTATATTTCTTCATTCTTTCTTTATTTCATTTTACTTTCTATATTTCCTCTTTTTTCTATATTTCCTTTTTCTTTCAATATTTTATTTTACTTTCCATATTTCATCTTTCTTTCACTATTTCATTTTAGTTTCTATATTTTATCTTTCTTTCTTTATTTAATCTTTCTTTCTATATTTCATTTTGCTTTCCATAATTTATCTTTCAATCTATATTTCGTGTTACTTTATATATTTCATCTTTTATTCTATATTTCATTTTACTTTCTATATTTCATCTTTCTTTCTGTATTTCATTTTCCTTTCTTTATTTAATCATTTTTTTCTATATTTCATTTTATTTTTTATATTTCATCTTTCTTTCTATATATCTTTTTACTTCCTATATTTTATCTTTCTTTCTATATTTCCTTTTTCTTTCAATATTTCATTTTACATTTTACTCTCTATATTTCATCTTTCTTTCTATATATCATCTTTCTTTCTATATTTCATTTTACTTACTACATTTCAACTTTCTTTCAATATTTCATTTTACTTTGTATATTTCTTCTTACTTTCTATGATTCATCTTTCTTTCTACATTTCTTTTCACTTTCAATATTTTATCTTTCTTTCTATATTTCATCTTTCTTTCTTTATTTCATTTCATCTTTCTTTATATATTTTATTTTTCTATCTACATTTCTTTTCACATTCAATATTTATCTTTCTTTCTATATTTCATCTTTCCTTCTATATTTCATTTTACTTTCTATATTTCATCTTTCTTTCTATATTTCATGATACTTTATATATTTTATCTTTCCTTCTATATTTCATTATACTTTTTATATTTCATCCTTTTTTCTGTATTTCATTTTACTTTCTATATTTAGTCATTCTTTCTATATTTCATATTTCTTTCTATATTTCATTTTACTTTCGATATTTCATCTTTATTTCAATATTTCATTTCACTTTCTATATTTCATCTTTCTATTTATTTTTCATTTTACTTTCTATATTTCATCTTTCTTTCTATATTTTATTTTACCTTTTATTTTTCAACTTTATTTTTATATTTCATGTTTCTTTGAATATTTCATTTTACTTTCTATGTTTCATCTTTCTTTCTATATTTACTTTACTTTCTATATTTCATCTTTGTTTCTATATTTCAGTTTACTTTCTAAATTTGATCTTTCTTTCTATAGTTATTTTTACTTTCTTTATTTTATCTTACTTTCTATATTTCATCTTTCTTTTTATATTGAATTTTACTTTTTATATTTTATCATTCTTTCTATATTGCATCTTTCTTTCTTTATTTCATTTTACTTTCCATATTTCATCTTTCTTTCTATATTTCATTTTAATTTCTATATTTCCTATTTTCTTTCTATATTTCATCTTTCTTTCTATATTTCACTTTACATTCTATATTTCATCTTTCTTTCTATATTTCAAGTTACTTTATATATTTCATCTTTCATTCTACATTTCATTTTACTGTCTATATTTGATCTGTTTTATGTATTTCTTTTCACTTTCTATATTTAACTGTTCTTTCTATATTTAGTTTTACTTTCTATATTTCATCTTTCTTTCTATATTTCATCTTTCTTTCTATTTTTCAATTTACTTTCTATATTTCCTATTTCTTTCTATATTTTATTTTACTTTCGATATTTCATATTTATTTCAATATTTCATTTCGCTTTCGATATTTCATATTTCTTTCAATATTTCATTTCACTTTCTATATTTCATCTTTCTTTTTATTTTTCATTTTACTTGCTATATTTCATCTTTCTTTCTATATTTTATTTTACTTTCTATATTTCAACTTTCTTTCTATATTTCATGTTTTTTTCAATATTTCATCTTACTTTTTATCTTTCATCTTTCTTTCTATATTTACTTTACTTTCTATATTTTATCTTTTTTTCTATATTTCATCTTTCTTTCTATATTTCATTTTACTTTCTATATTTCCTCTTTCTTTCTATATTTCCTTTATCTTCCAATATTTTATTTTACTTTCTATATTTCATCTTTCTTTCAGTATTTCATGTTACTTTATATATTTCATCTTTCATGCTATATTTCATCTTTCTTTCTTTATTTCATTATACTTTCTATATTTTATCTTTTTTTCATATTTCATTTTAATTTCTATATTTGATCTTTATTTCTACATTTCATTTTACTTTCTATATTTCATATTTCTTTCTAAATTTCATTTTACTTTCTCTATTTTATTTTCTTTCAGTATTTCATTTTACTTTCTATATTTCTTCTTTCTTTCAATATTTCAACTTTCTTTCTTTATTTCATTCTACATTCTATATTTCATCTTTCTTTCACTATTTCATTTTACTTTCTATATTTCATCTTTCTTTCTATACTTCATTTTACTTTTTATAATTCATCTTTTATTCAATATTTCATGTTACTTTATATATTTCATCTTTCATTCTATATTTCATTTTACTTTCTATATTTCATCTTCTTTATGTATTTCATTTTACTTTCTCTTTTTAATCGTTCTTTCAATATTTTGTTTTACTTTCTATATTTCCTCTTTCATTCTATATTTTATTTTACTTTTTATATTTCAACTTTCTTTTTAAATTTCATGTTTTCTTAGATATTTCATTTTACTTTCTATATTTACTTTACTTTGTATATTTCATCTTTCTTTCTATATTTCATTTTACTTTCTATAATTTCTCTTATTTTCAATATTTTATTTTACTTTCTATAATTTATATTGTTTTTTACTATTTCATTTTAGTTTCTATATTTTATCTTTCTTTCTATATTTCATTTTACTTTCTATAATTCATCTTTTATTCTATACTTCATGTTACTTTATATATTTCATCTTTCATTCTATATTTCCTTTTACTTTCTATATTTCATCTTTCTTTCTATATTTCATTTTACTTTATTTATTTAATCATTTTTTCTATATTTTGTTTTACTTTCTATATTTCCTTTTTCTTTCAATATTTCATGTTACATTGACTCTCTATATTTCATCATTCTTTCTATATTTCATTTTAATTACTACATTTCATGGATTATAGAAAGTAAAATAAAATATAGAAAGAAAGATGAAATATAGAAAGTAAAAAGAAATATTGAAAGAAAGATGAAATAAAGAAAGAAAGAAGAAATATAGAAAGTAATATGAAATATAGAAAGTAAAATGAAATACTGAAAAAAAAATATAGAAAGTAAAATGAAATTTAGAAAGAAATATGAAAAATAGAAAGTAAAATGAAATATAGAAAGTAAAATGAAATGAAGAAAGAATGATGAAATATAGAAATCAAAATGAAATGTAGGAAAAAATATAAAATATAGAATGTAAAATGAGATATAGAAAGAAAGTTGAAATGTAGAAAGTAAAATGAAATATTGAAAGAAAGCAGATATGTAGAAAGAAAGATGAAATATAAAGAGTAAAATGTAATAAAGAAAGAAAGATGAAATATAAAATGTAAAATGTAATAAAGAAAGAAAGATGAAATATAAAATGTAAAATGAAATATTGAAAGGAAAAGGAAATATAGAAAGATAGAGAAAATATAGGACATAAAATAAAATATAGAAAGAAAGATGAAATATAGAAAGTAAGAAGAAATATAGAAAGTAAAATGAAATATAGAAAGAAAGTTGAAATGTAGAAAGTTGAAATATGTCAATTTCCCTTCTTCCTGCTGGAAGTATCAACTACCAGCAATATACATATGCTCTCACTCTCTCTCTCTCTCTCTCTCTCTCTCTCTTTTTGAAAACATTTCACATCCACCACTAGAACATGAAAGTAACCTCTATGATTGAGGCGGCTGTGAGTCACCATCTCTATAATTGAGATGCTTGGATGAGTCATCATCTTGATCATTTTTATCATCCTTATCATCTTGATCTCCATAATTGAGATTAGGAAAAGACCTTTGATGGGCTTGATCCCAAAGCAACTTTTGTTGACAAAGAGCTTTTACTCTTATCCGATGCAAGCGGCTACTGGCGGCATCCCATGCATGTGACTAGACTATATGGAAAATGGTCGACCAAAGATACTGTATGAGCCTGGCGTGATGTGACAAATAGGCCAACTGTGAGCCGGAGGATAAGATTTCCTCTGTAGCTTTTGGACGGACTTGGACGACGAATCTGGAACAGATGTGTCTGTCATAGTCATATCCTACAAAATTATTTCTTTTTAGATGTTGCTTTGAATGCCTGCAACATAAGATTAATATATTCTTCCGGATCCTCATCTGGTGGCTGACTATCTGGTAGGAATTCATTAGCATTATCATCATGCTCAGTACTGGTAAAGTCATTAATATCTTCATCTTCTGCAACTGACGGTTCAGAAACGGACATGTTGTCATTGACAGGATGAGAAGAAGATGTGCCTTCATTGCACTTAGGAGCCATAGAATCCTTCATTTATTCTAATAATTTTTGCATAATATCTTTTTTCGATATATTCAGAATCAAACTCTTCAATTGAGTTTTGAAACTTGCAAATAAATTGTCGGAGTCATAATGGACTTCCGGGACGCGATGCAATCCAAGATTATTTTCATTTTGCATGATAGCAGACTTAATTTCTGCTACTTTGGTATCAATGTTGGGGAAATTTTTCCACCAACGAACATGAAATGTTCTTAATAACACTGGTAAGCTTTTATCATTAAAGCCAGTGGTACAATCCCATCTCCAAATCCATGGTAAAGAAAATACCATAAAGAAGATAAGACTGTCCCAATTCTTTGGGGTTTTTTCATAACCCAGAGCTTTAAGCTCAGGACTGGATTGAGTCCATTTAATAAAACAAGCCTTAATGGGCTCAGGTAGGATAGAAATGGGTGGCCCAAATTTGTTCCACCATGCAAATACCCAACTGGGTAGAGGTAATGACCTCTGAAATACATTCTTTTCCCATTGGAAAAACCAGGAATGCCTATGGGAGGGATTTTGGTAATAAAAGGTGTTATACCAAGAATCCATATAATCCCAATAATTAAATTCCTTATCATTAGGAAGATTAGCTGCTTTAGCTAAATCAAAATTTTCTCAAGTTGAGGGATGCATAAATCTTTGTATGGTACATTTACTGTACACTTTTGGGCTATCCCATTTAGCCACATTAGTTAGTGTATGATGCACTAATATAGAGTTTAGGTGAACCAAAATAGATTCAAAGGAATACCATCGTTTTCCTGCACGGATGGGATAGTAGGCTTCTCCAAGCCATTTCTGTAACATCTCCCAGGAATCCAATGTACCTTCAAGGTCCTCTTTATTGAGGAGTAAAATGGTCTCCGTATCCGGCAGAGTAATATACTCTGGTTCGACTTCAAGTGTCTCTTTATACGACACTGGGGCTTTGCCCTTCTTGTCTGAGGAATTTCCTCTTTCTTGATTCTTTCGGCCTCGGCCTCTGGATTGTTGATTATCACGTCCTCTCATTGGGAGTGGATTGCCCCTTGCGGGGTTATACATGATTTTGACCCTGGAGAAATTCACGGATTAGAAAATCTGGTAAGGAGTTTAATTCTCCTTTGATATGTTCTATATCAAAATCAAAGGCACTTAATTCCGCCTGCCATCTGGCAAAGATTTGTTTGGAAGTAAGATTCTTCACATCCTTCTTAAGAATCGATTTGGCAGCAGAACAATCAACTCTTAAAAGGAATTTCTGATTTAATAAATCATCCTGAAATTTATGAATGCACTTAATTATTACCAATATTTCTTGTTTCACAGTGGAATAATTAAGCTGTGCATCATGCCAATTTCCAGAGGTAAATCGAACAAGTTCTTCTTTACCAGATGGATTTCTTTGTTTTAAGATGCCACCATAGCCTATATGGGAAGCATCAGTCTCTACAACCTTCGGATAAGAAGGGTAAGTCAGGTTAAGACAAGGAAGTTGTTTAACCTTACTTTTAATTAATTGGACTGCCTGTGTATGTTTGGGCGTCCAAGGCTCAGGATTCTTTCTGAGTAGTTTATGCAATATTGTGGAATCTTGGGCAAGATGAAGATAATAATCTGCAATATAATTGAGACTTCCTAGAAATCTCTGAAGTTGAGTTTTCTCTAGTAATTCATCAGGGAACTTAGAGGCAAACTCTATGCTTCGCTCAATGGGAACTATTTTTCCCTTATGAATATTGTGACCTAAAAATCTAACAGAGGTCTGAAACAATTTCATTTTCGGTGCCGATATCACCAACCCATGTTTGCGAATAACTGATTTGAAAACATGTAAATGCTTAAAATGAGCATCAATAGATTCTGAATAAACAAGTATATCATCAATATAAACAATGGTAAATTCAGAATATGGAGAAAATATATCATTCATGATATTTTGAAATTCAGATGGAGCATTTTTCAAACCGAAAGGCATAACATTCCATTCAAAGTAACCAAAAGGGACAATGAATGTTGTTTTATATTTATCCTTTTCATTAATTTGAATTTGCCAATATCCAGATTTCAAATCAAATTTTGAAAAGATTTTAGCAGAAAACAATCTGTCTAATAAATATTTTTTATTTGGGATAGGATAGCGAATCCATCTCAAACAGTCATTGAGTGGTTTATAATTAACCACTAATCGTGGAACACTTCGTTCCTTTTCTGAATTTTTATTGACATAAAAAGCAATACAACTCCATGGGGAGTAAGATTTTCTAATCAATTTCTTATCCAAGAGATTTTGGATTTCCTTTTTGCAAAGGTCTAGTAAGGCATGTTTCATTTGACTAGGCCTTGCTTTGGTGGGAATGGTTCGTTCATTGAACCCATCAATATGTGGTAAAGACACAATATATTTATGTCGATCCCAGAATGTTGTAGGAATGTCACTACAAATTTCTTGGGTTAATACCTTCTGAAGAGAACTAATTTTCTCTTTGATATCTATAGTTTCCAGCTACTGTTCAAGGGTTAAAAATTGAATTTCTTTATGCAGGAAACTCAGATGATGTTCTTTCACATTTCTCAATTCGGAAATCTCATTGATAAAACTAATTTGAGGAGGAGATTTGAAAGAGAAATAAATAGGTTTATTATTAACCTGACCATGAATCCCATGGTTATCAATGCCTTTAATTGGCATGATTTTCTCCAAAAAGGGAGTTCCTAATATGACTTGTTGAGTCAAATTTTTGACTAATAAAAAGTCAGTAATAATGCACTGATTATTAGTGCATATGGAGTCATTATTCAATTTATATTGAATCTTCATTTTGTCTCCATTAGCATTAGCTAAAGTTTGAGTTGTTTTCTCAAAATATTGGGTTGGAATTAACCCTTCCTGGATACAGTTTAAGTCTGCTCCACTATCAATCAGAGCTGTTAGTTTAGGAATAACAAAGTTCTGATCAATAACCAAATTAATAACAGTATGCCATCTTTGATGGATGACTTTGGTGATTTAATTTAGAAAAGAATCCTCAGATTTCTTTTCTGGAGGCAAATATTTTTGTTCACATTTTTGTGCAAGCTTTTTATACAAAGATTTTAATTCTTTTAATTCTTGCTTGATTTCTTTAATTTCTCCTTGTAATGAGGAGATGGATAGTGGTTGTTTTGAAGACGTTTCTTCTTCATAACGACCAATAATTTCCTTCAAAGAATAAGGTTTTACTCCCTGGATGGGTGGAATGATCTTTGAAGTACTTTGAATTTGATCAAGATATTCTTTGATTAAATATCTTTTTGTTTGAGGATTTTCCTCCTGATCAATGTTCTCAAGCATGCTTTGTTGCATATTGGTAAGAACATTAATCTGATGCATTTGGGCCACAGATTGTAGATGAGAACAACTGCAATCTGGATCATCTTCTGATGGACTGGATGAGTCATAATCAATATCATCCCCAGACTCAGAATTTAAGAGAATTTTAGCCAACTGAACTCTTAATCCTTCATCAATTTGAAGTTGGTTCAATTTCTCTTATGTTTTGCATCTATTGGAATAGTGGCCTAATTTACCACATTTATAATAGAAAATTTTCTTTTTGTCGGGAGGAGTCCTTCTAGGAGGATGTCTCTGACGAGGAGGAGGTCTCCTAGGTTCCTGACGAGTCTTTTGATGAGACTGTCTTTTGGGATATCTCCTACTCTGGTGAGAGTAGGGTTCTGGTCTCTTAGAATGAGAGGTTTTTCCTTTGCCCTTTCTTTGATGGGAAGGTTGGGGTCCTGTGTCACAAGCAAATTGTTCACAGAACTCACCAAGCTCACGCTTACCAGTAAGATTCTATTGCTTAAGCTGAGCCTGAAGTTTTAAATCATTACATAAGGCCAGTCCTTCTTGGATAATACCACTAGTAAAGAGACCGTATGTATATTACTGGTAGTTGATACTTCCAACTTCATTACCGATTCTCTTTCTTACTTTGCTAGCAAAAAGAGTTGGTAATCCATCAATGTATTTAGCTTTCCAATATTCATTATAGGCATCAGGTCGTTGCATAACTTTTGTAAGGAAAACATCTTTATACCATTTGAAATGGCTAAGAGTTTTACAACGTAAGTTTTGCAAAACCTCTCTTCCCTTATCTGTTTGGGAAGTCAATCGTCCAATAAAATGATGAACAATACATGAAATTAAGGTATAAACTGCATCGTCCTCGCCAAGGTATGCAGGACCAGCTTCAGTTTTTATAACCTTTTTAGCATTATAAATTTCATGATGTTGTTCATTGGTTAGGATATTATCCCACCAACCTTTGAGTATTCCAGAGAACCCAGCAGTTAACTACATTTCCTTACAAAATGTTTTCATGTTACATTTTACTCTCTATATTTCGTCATTGTTTCTATATATCATCTTTCTTTCTATATTTCATCTTATTTACTACATTTCATGGATTATAGAAAGTAAAATAAAATATAGAAAGAAAGATGAAATATAGAAAGTAAAAAGAAATATTGAAAGAAAGATGAAATAAAGAAAGAAAGAAGAAATATAGAAAGTAATATGAAATATAGAAAGTAAAATGAAATACTGAAGAAAAAAATATAGAAAGTAAAATGAAATACTGAAGAAAAAAATATAGAAAGTAAAATGAAATTTAGAAAGAAATATGAAAAATAGAAAGTAAAATGAAATATAGAAAGTAAAATGAAATGAAGAAAGAATGATGAAATATAGAAATTAAAATGAAATGTAGGAAAAAAAATAAAATATAGAATGTAAAATGAGAATAGAAAGAAAGTTGAAATGTAGAAAGTAAAATGAAATATTGAAAGAAAGAAGATATATAGAAAGAAAGATGAAATATAAAGAGTAAAATGTAATACAGAAAGAAAGATGAAATATAAAATGTAAAATGAAATATTGAAAGAAAAAGGAAATATAGAAAGATAGAGAAAATATAGGACAGAAAATAAAATATAGAAAGAAAGATGAAATATAGAAAGTAAGAAGAAATATAGAAAGTAAAATGAAATATAGAAAGAAAGTTGAAATGTAGAAAGTAAAATGAAATATTGAAAGAAAGATGATATATAGAAAGAAAGATGAAATATAGAGAGTAAAACGAAATATAGAAAGAAAGTGAAAATATAGGAAGTAGAAAAATATATAGAAAGTGAAAATATAGGAAGTAGAAAAATATATAGAAAGTAAAACGAAATATAGAAAAAAAGATTAAATAAAGAAAGTAAAATGAAATACAGAAAGAAAGATGAAATATAGAATGAAAGATGAAATATATAAAGTAACATGAAATATAGAATGAAAGATTAATTATAGAAAGTAAAATGAAATATAGAAAGTAAAAAAAAATAGTGAAAGAAAGACGAAATATAGAAAGTAGAATGAAATAAAGAAAGAAAGAAGAAATATAGAAAGTAATATGAAATATAGAAAGTAAAATCAAACACTGAAAGAAAATAAAATATAGAAAGTAAAATGAAATTTAGAAAGTAAAATGAAATATAGAAATTAAAATGAAATGATGAAAGAAAGATGAAATATAGAAATTAAAATGAAATATAGGAAAAAAGATAAAATATTGAAAGAAAGATAAAATATAGAAAGAAAGAAGAAATAAAGAAACTAAAATGAAATACTAAAAGAAAATAAAATATAGAAAGTAAAATGATATTTTGAAAGAAAAATGAAATATAGAAAGTAAAATGAAATAAAGAAAGTAAAATGAAATGTAGAAAGAAAGACGAAATATAGAAATTAAAATGAAATATAGAAAAAAAGATAAAATATATAAAGTATAATGAAATAAAGAAAGAAAGATGAAATGAAGAATGAAAGTTGAAATGTAAAAAAAAACTTGAAATATAGAAAGAAAGACGAAATATAGAAAGTAAAATAAAATATTGGAAGAAAAAGGAAATATAGAAAAATAGAGGAAATACAGAAAGTAGACTGAAATATAGAAAGAAAGTTGAAATATAGAAAGTAAAGTAAATATATAAAGAAAGATGAAATATAGAAAGTAAAAGAAAACAATAAAAGAAACATGAAATATAGAAAGAAAGTTGAAATATAGAAAGTAAAATGAAATAAAGAAAGTAAAATGAAATGTAGACAGAAAGATGAAATATAGAAAAAAAAGATAAAATATAGAAAGTATAATGAAATAAAAAAAGAAAGTTAATATATAGAATGAAAGATGAAATATAAAAATAACTTGAAATATAGGAAGAAAGACGAAATATAGAAAGTAAAATAAAATATTGGAAGAAAAAGAAAATATAGAAAGATAGAGGAAATATAGAAAGTAAAATGAAATATAGAAAGAAATATGAAATATAAAAAGAAAGATGAAATATAGAAAGTGAAGTAAATATAAAAAGAAAGATGAAATATAGAAAGTGAAGTAAATATAAAAAGAAAGATGAAATATAGAAAGTAAAATAAAATATTGAAAGAAACATGAAATATAGAAAGAAAGGTGAAATATAGAAAGTAAAATAAAATATAGAAAAAAAGATGAAATATAGCAAGTAAAATGAAAAATAAAAAGAAAGATGAAATATAGAAAGTGAAATGAAATATTGAAAGAAATATGAAATATCGAAAGCGAAATGAAATATAGAAAGAAATATGATATATCGAAAGTAAAATGAAATATAGAAAGAAAGATGATATATAGAAAGTGAAACTAAATATAGAAAGAACGGTTAAATATAGAAAGTAAAATGAAATACATAAAGAGAGATGAAATATAGAATGGAAGATGAAAAATAAAAATAACTTGAAATATAGAAAGAAAGACGAAATATAGAAAGTAAAATAAAATATTGAAAGAAAAAGAAAATATAGAAAGATAGAGGAAATATAGAAAGAAAGATGAAATATAGAAAGAAAGATGAAATACAGAAAGTAAAATGAAATATTGAAAGAAACATGAAATATAGAAAGAAAGTTGAAATATAGAAAGTAAAATAAAATATAGAAAGAAAGATGAAATATAGCAAGTAAAATGAAAAATAAAAAGAAAGATGAAATATAGAAAGTGAAATGAAATATTGAAAGAAATATGAAATATCGAAAGTGAAATGAAATATTGAAAGAAATATGAAATATCGAAAGTAAAATAAAATATAGAAAGAAATATGAAATATAGAAAGTAAATTGAAAAATAGAAAGAAAGATGAAATATAGAAAGTAAAGTAAATATAGAAAGACAGATGAAATATAGAAAGTGAAATGAAATATAGAAGGAAACATGAAATATAGAAAGAAAGTTGAAATATAGATAGTAAAATAAAATATAAAAAGAAAGATTAAATATAGAAAGAAAGATGAAATATTGAAAGAAAGATGAAATATAGAAAGTAAAATGAAAAATAAAAGAAAGATGAAATAAATAAAGTGAAATGAAATATTGAAAGAAAGATGAAATATCGAAAGTAAAATGAAATATAGAAAGAAAGATGAAATATAGAAACAACGATTAAATATTGAAAGTAAAATGAATTATAGAATGAAAGACGAAATATATAAAGTATCTTGAAATATAGAAAGAAAGATGACATGTAGAATGTAAGATAAAATATAGAAAGTAAAATTAACTATAGAAAGAAAGAGGAAATATAGAAAGTAAAGTACATATAGAAAGAAAGATGAAATTTAGAAAGTAAAATGAAATATAGAAAGAAACATGAAATATAGAAAGAAAGATAAAATATTGAAAGTAAAAATAAATGTAGAAAGAAAGATGAAATTTAGAAAGAAAGAAGAAATATAGATAGTAAAATGAGATATAGAAAGGAAATAGAAATGTAGAAAGAAAGATGATATATAGAAAGAAAGATGAAAATGGAGAGCAAAATGAAATATAGAAAGAACGATTAAATATAGAAAGTAAAATGAAAAACAGAAGAAAGATGAAATATAGAAAGTATCATGAAATATAGAATGAAAGATGTAATATAGAAAGTAAAATGAAATATAGAAAGAAAAATAAAATATAGAAAGAAAAATGAAATATAGAAAGTAAGAAGAAATATAGAAACTAAGAAGAAATATAGAAAGTAAAATGAAATATAAAAAGAAAGATGAAATATAGAGAGTAAAGGGAAATATAGAAAGAAAGAGAAAATATAGGAAGTAAGAAGATACATAGAAAGAAAGATGAAATATAGAAAGTAAAACAAAATATAGAAAAAATAATTAAATAAAGAAAGTAAAAAGAAATTCAGAAAGAAAGATGAAATATAGAAAGTAAAATGAAAGAGAGAATGAAAGATGAAATATATAAAGTAACATGAAATATAGAAAGAAAGTTGAAATGTAGAAAGTAAAATGAAATATAGAAAGAAAGACGAAATATAGAGAGTAAAATATAATATTGAAAGAAAGATAAAATATAGGAAGTAAAATTAAATATAGAAAGAAAAAGGAATTATAGAAAGTAAAATGAAATATAGAAAGAACGATTAAATAGAGAAAGGAAAATGAAATACAGAAAGAAAGACAAAATATAGAAAGTAAAATGAAATATAGAATGAAAGCTGAAATATATAAAGTAACATGAAATATAGAAAGATAAAATTATAGAAAGTAAAATCAAATATAGAAAGAAAGATGAAATATAGAAATAAAGATAAAATATAGAAAGTAAAATGAAATAGTGAAAGAAGGAAGAAATATAGAAAGTAAAGTGAAATAAAGAAAGAAAGTAGAAATATAGAAAGAAAGATGAAATATAGAAAGAAAGAAAAAATATAGAATGAAAAATGAAACATAGGAAGAAAAATGAAACACTGAAAAAAAATGAAATATAGAATGTAAAATGAAATTTAGAAAGAAAGATGAAATATAGGAAGTAAAATGAAATATAGAAAGAAAGATTAAATATAGAAATTAAAATAAAATATATAATGAAAGATAAAATATAGAAAGTAAAATGAAATAAGAAAGAGAGATGAAATATAGAATGAAAGATGAAATATATAAAGTAACTTGAAATAGAGAAAGAAAGATGAAATTTAGAAAGTAAAATAAAATATTGAAAGAAAAAGGAAATATAGAAAGAAAGAGGAAATATTGAAAGTAAAATGAAATATAGAAAGAAAGATAAAATATAGAAAGTAAAGTAAATATAGAAAGAAAGATTAAATATAGAAAGTAAAATGAAATATTGAAAGAAACGTGAAATATAGAAAGATAGTTGAAATATAGAGAGTAAAGAAAAATATAGAAAGAAAAATGAAATATAGAAAGTGAAATGAAATATTTAAAAAAAGATGAAATTCCGAAAATAAAATGAAATATAGAAAGAAAGATGAAATATAGAAACAACGATTAAATATAGAAAGTAAAATGAAATACAGAAAGAAAGATATAAAAAGTAAACTGAAATATAAAATGAAAGATGAAATATATAAAGTAACATGAAATATGGAAATAAAGATTAAATATAGAAAGTAAAATGAAATATAAAAAGAAAGATGAAATGTAAAAGGCAAATATGAAATAGAAATTAACATGAAATATAGAAAGAAAGATAAAAAATAGAAAGTAAAATGAAATAAAGAAAGAAAGATACAATATAGAATGACGGATAAAAGGAAAAAGAGGAAAAAGGAAAAGAGGAAAAAGGAAAAGGGAAAATATAAAAGGAAAAAGAGGAAAAAGGAAAATATAAAAGAAAGATGAAAATGGAGAGCAAAATGAAATATAGAAAGAACGATTAAATATATAAAGTAAAATGAAATATAGAAAGAAAGATGAAATATAGAAAGTATCATGAAATATAGAATGAAAAATGTAATATAGAAAGTAAAATGAAATATAGAAAGAAAGATGAAATATAGAAAGAAAAATGAAATATAGAAAGAAAGATAAAATATTAAAAGTAAAAAGAAATGTAGAAAGAAAGATGAAATATAGAAACTAAGAAGAAATATAGAAAGTAAAATGAAATATAGAAAGAAAGATGAATTATAGAGAGTAAAGGGAAATATAGAAAGAAAGAGAAAATATAGGAAGTAAGAAGATACATAGAAAGAAAGATGAAATATAGAAAGTAAAACAAAATATAGAAAAAATGATTAAATAAAGAAAGTAAAATGAAATTCAGAAAGAAAGATGAAATATAGAAAGTAAAATGAAAGAGAGAATGAAAGATGAAATATATAAAGCAACATGAAATATAGAAAGAAAGTTGAAATGTAGAAAGTAAAATGAAATATAGAAAGAAAGACGAAATATAGAGAGTAAAATGTAATATTGAAAGAAAGATAAAATATAGGAAGTAAAATTAAATATAGAAAGAAAAAGGAAATATAGAAAGTAAAACGAAATATAGAAAGAAAGATTAAATAGAGAAAGGAAAATGAAATACAGAAAGAAAGACAAAATATAGAAAGTAAAATAAAATATAGAATGAAAGCTGAAATATATAAAGTAACATAAAATATAGAAAGATAAAATTATAGAAAGTAAAATCAAATATTGAAAGAAAGATGAAATATAGAAAGAAAGATAAAATATAGAAAGTGAAATGAAATAGTGAAAGAAGGAAGAAATATAGAAAGTAAAATGAAATAAAGAAAGAAAGTTGAAATATAGAAAGAAAGATGAAATATAGAACGAAAGAAAAAATATAGAATGAAAAATGAAACACAGAAAGAAAAATGAAACACTGAAAAAAAATGAAATATAGAATGTAAAATGAAATTTAGAAAGAAAGATGAAATATAGAAAGTAAAATGAAATATAGAAAGAAATATTAAATATAGAAATTAAAATAAAATATATAATGAAAGATAAAATATAGAAATTAAAATGAAATAAAGAAAGAGAGATGAAATATAGAATGAAAGACGAAATATATAAAGTAACTTGAAATACAGAAAGAAAGATGAAATTTAGAAAGTAAAATAAAATATTGAAAGAAAAAGGAAATATAGAAAGAAAGAGGAAATATTGAAAGTAAAATGAAATATAGAAAGAAAGATAAAATATAGAAAATAAAGAAAATATAGAAAGAAAGATTAAATATAGAAAGTAAAATGAAATATTGAAAGAAAGAGGAAATATTGAAAGCAAAATGAAATATAGAAAGAAAGATAAAATATAGAAAATAAAGAAAATATAGAAAGAAAGATTAAATATAGAAAGTAAAATGAAATATAGAAAGATAGTTGAAATATAGAAAGTGAAATGAAATATTGAAAGAAAGATGAAATACCGAAAATAAAATGAAATATAGAAAGAAAGATGAAATATAGAAAGTAAAACTAAATATAGAAACAACGATTAAATATAGAAAGTAAAATGAAATACAGAAAGAAAGATATAGAAAGTAAACTGAAATATAAAATGAAAGATGAAATATATAAAGTAACATGAAATATGAAAAGAAAGATGAAATATAGAAAGTAAAATGAAATATGAAAAGAAAGATGAAATGTAATAGGAAAATATGAAATAGAAATTAACATGAAATATAGAAAGAAAGATAAAAAATAGAAAGTAAAATGAAATAAAGAAAGAAAGATACAATATAGAATGACGGATAAAATATAAAAAGTAAAAATAAATATAAAATGAAAGAAGAAATATAGAAAGTAACATAAAATTTAGAAAGTAAAACTAACTATAGAAAGAAAGATGAAATATAGAAAGTAAAATTAACTTTAGAAAGAAAGATGAAATATAGAAAAAAAGATGAAATATAGAATGTAAAATGAAATATAGAAAGAAAGATGAAATATAGAATGTAAAATGAAATATAGAAAGAAACATGAAATATAGAAAGAAAGATAAAATATTGAAAGTAAAAAGAAATATAGAAAGTAAGAAGAAATGTAGAAAGTAAAATGAAATATAGAAAGAAAGTTGAAATGTAGTAAGTAAAATGAAATATAGAAAGAAATATGATATTAAGAAAGAACGATGAAATATAGAGAGTAAAATGTAACATGAAATATTGAAAAAAAAAGGAAATATAGAAAAAAAACGAAATATAGAAAAAATGATTAAATAAATAAAGTAAAATGAAATACAAAAAGAAAGATGAAATATAGAAAGTAAAATGTAATTTAGAATGAAAGATGAAATATATAAAGTAACATGAAATATAGAATGAAAGATGAATTATAGAAAGTAAAATGAAATATAGAAAAAAAGATGAAATATAGAAAGAAATAAAAAATATAGAAACTAAAATGAAATAGTGAAAAAAATATGAGTTATAGAAAGTAAAATAAAATATTGAAATAAAAAGAAAATATTGAAAATACGAGAAATTATAGAAAGTAAAATGAAATATAGAAAGAAAGATGAAATTATCAAACGACTTTTATCTTTATTTGGAAACAAATAAGGTTATTATGTCTTTTGTTGATTGGTTCATGCAAACCAGACGAAAGCAAGCGGAGAAACGACCCTTAGTTTCTTCCCATGCCACCACTCTTTCGACTTTAACGAAAGAATGGCAGCTTATGTCTGGCCGTCATGTCAGATCAATTCATCCTCCTACTGAGCCAATTAGACTGGAATTTCCAGGCCCGTCAGGGAAATTCCCTGAAATAGTAGAAGCAGTTGCTTTTGTCGACCCAGAATTGGCCAAAACTCCTATGGGCCAAATTAGTCGACAAAACAACTTCACCAATTTAAATCTCCAAACGATAGGCCAACAGCTGACACGTATTGAATATTTATTGGAGAAAGACACTCCCGAGAAATATTGTCAAAATCCTTATGACTTATCTTCTCGAAAATTACCATTGTTGATGAATGATAAACCACTCATCAAACCACCGGTTCCAGTCAGGAACTTTAAATTAGATAACAATTCTGAGGTAGTCGAAGAATTGTTATTGAGGCTTTAAAAATTGAATCTTTCAGAAGAACAAATCAAACAAGCCCAGCAGACGCCTGACGTCCAAGCTGATGTGATTCATAAAAGCCTCCATGTATTGGCAGCTGACGAATCACCTGATGAAGAATCTCAAGAAGAGTCTTTATCGCAAAATAATACTGAAGATTTAACTCCTTCAGCAGATTCTGATTCTGATATAGGTCAAACTCCTAATCTTCATGATTTGGGTTTAACGAATATCCATCAGACTGAAGCAATTCTTTAGGAAATGATTCAAGACCATCCGAGTATCCAAAAATTGGATTTTACTAAACAATCTACTCGGGAATGGGATCTAAAAAACAAAAGATATTACCATAGGCCTACACCTCAGGACCTATTTTATGAAGAAAATTTTGTATTTAGATAAAAAATCCTATGATGGAAGAACCATCTATGAATGGAGTATAGATGGCTTATCTGAATACTGTAATTGCTATCAGAGCCATGGAAGGCTAAACCTTGAATATCCAGGTATGCAGTAATCTATTATAAATTTTTTATATCTTAATCATCAGGGGAGTTAACTTACTTCATAATGTTATAATACTTTACTATTCATATTCGTTCTTGTTATGATATGGGGTGTCACCCAAGTCGCGTTGAGGTATGCCCGTGTTGCTGTTGCCGTGGATAGGCGTAGGCGTTGAAGGGCCGCTATACTCTTAAATCGTTGACAGACGTGTATTTGATCAAGAAAATGATGAACAGTAATTTAAAGTTCCTGACTGGAACCGGTGGTTTGATGAGTGGTTTATCATTCATCAACAATGGTAATTTTCGAGAAGATAAGTCATAAGGATTTTGACAATATTTCTCGGGAGTGTCTTTCTCCAATAAATCTTCAATACGTGTCAACTGTTGGCCTATCGTTTGGAGATTTAAATTGGTGAAGTTGTTTTGTCGACTAATTTGGCCCATAGGAGTTTTGGCCAATTCTGGGTTGACAAAAGCAACTGCTTCTACTATTTCAGGGAATTTCCCTGACGGGCCTGGAAATTCCAGTCTAATTGGATCAGTAGGAGGATGAACTGATCTGACATGACGGCCGGACATAAGCTGCCAGAGGCCGAGGCCGAAAGAATCCGGAAAGAGGAAATTCCTCAGACAAGAAGGGCAAAGCCCCAGTGTCGTATAAAGAGACACTTGAAGTAGAACCAGAGTATATTACTCTTCCAGATACAGAGACAATTTTGTTCCTCAATAAAGAGGACCTTGAGGGTACATTGGATTCCTGGGAGATGTTACAGAAATGGCTTGGAGAAGCCTACTGTCCCATCCGTGCAGGAAAACGATGGTATTCATTTGAATCCATTTTGGTTCATCTGAATTCTATATCAGTGTATTATACACTGAATAATGTGGCTAAATGGGATAGCCCAAGAGCGTACAGTAAATGTACAATACAAAGATTCATGCATCCCTCAACTTGGGGAAAATTTGATTTAGCTAAAGCAGCTAATCTTCCTAATGATAAGGAATTTAATTATTGGGATTATATGGATTCTTGGTATAATACCTTTTATTACCAAAATCCCTCCCATAGGCATTCCTGGTTTTTCCAATGGGAAAAGAATGTCTTTTAGAGGTCATTACCTCTACCCAGTTGGGTATTTGCATGGTGGAACAACTTTGGGCCACCCATTTCAATATTACCTGAGCCCATTAAGGCTTGTTTTATCAAATGGACTCAATTTACCTGAGCCCATTAAGGCTTGTTTTATCAAAGGAGAATTGAACTCCTTACCCGATTTTCTAACCCGTGAATTTCTCCAGCGTCAAAATCATGTATAACCCCGCAAGGGGCAATCCACTCCCAATGAGAGGACGTGGTAATCAACAATCCAGAGGTCGAGGCCGAAAGAATCCGAAAAGAGGAAATTCCTCAGACAAGAAAGGCAAAGCCCCAGTGTCGTATAAAGAGACACTTGAAGTAGAACCAGAGTATATTACTCTTCTAGATACGGAGACAATTTTGTTCCTCAATAAAGAGGACCTTGAGGGTACATTGGATTCCTGGGAGATGTTACAGAAATGGCTTGGAGGAGCCTACTGTCCCATCCGTGCAGGAAAACGATGGTATTCCTTTGAATTTATTTTGGTTCATCTGAATTCTATATCAGTGCATCATACACTGACTAATGTGGCTAAATGGGATAGCCCAAGAGCGTACAGTAAATGTACAATACAAAGATTCATGCATCCCTCAACTTGGGGAAAATTTGATTTAGCTAAAGCAGCTAATCTTCCTAATGATAAGGAATTTAATTATTGGGATTATATGGATTCTTGGTATAATACCTTTTATTACCAAAATCACTCCCATAGGCATTCCTGGTTTTTCCAATGGGAAAAGAATGTCTTTTAGAGGTCATTACCTCTACCCAGTTGGGTATTTGCATGGTGGAACAACTTTGGGCCACCCATTTCAATATTACCTGAGCCCATTAAGGCTTGTTTTATCTAATGGACTCAATCTAGTCCTGAGCTGAAAGATCTGGGTTATGAAAAACTCCCAAAGAATTGGGACAGTCTTATCTTCTTTATGGTATTTTCTCTACCATGGATTTGGAGATGGGATTGTACTACAGGCTTTAATGATAAAAGCCTCCCAGTGTTATTAAGAACATTTCATGTTCGTTGGTGCAAAAATTTCCCCAATATTGATACCAAAGTTGCAGAAATTAAGTCTGCCATCATACAAAATGAAAACAATCTTGGATTGCATCGCGTCCCGGAAGTCCATTATGACTCCGATAATTTATTTGCAAGTTTCAAAACTCAATTGAAGAGTTTGATTCCGAATATATCGGAAAAAGATATTGTGAAAAAATTATTAGAATCAATGAAGGATTCTATGGCTCCTAAGTGCAATGAAGGCACATCTTCTTCTCACCCTGTCGATGATAACATGTCCATTTCGGAACCGTCAGCTGCAGAAGATGAAGATATTGATGACTTTACCAGTACCGAACATGATGATAATGCTAATGAATTTCTACCGGATAGTCAGCCACCAGATGAGGATCCGGAAGAATATATTAATCTTATGTTGCAAGCATTCAAAGCAACATCTAAAAAGAAATAATTTTGCAGGATATGACTATGACAGATAAATCTGTTCCAGATTCGTCGGCCAAGTACGTCCAAAATCAGCAGAGGAAATCTTATCCTTTGGCCCATAGTTGGCTTATTTGTCACATCACGCCAGGCTCATACAGTATCTTTGGTCGGCCATTTTCCATAAAGTCACACGCATGGGATGCCGCCAGCTGCCGCCTGCATAGGATAAGAGTAAAAGCTCTTCGTCAACAAAAGATGCTATGGGACCAAACCCATCAAAGGTCTTGTCCTAATCTCAATCATATCAAGATGATAAGGATGATAACAATGATCAAAAGGATGACTCATCCAAGAATCTCAATTATAGAGATAATGACTCACAACCACCTCAATCATAGAGGTTACTTTTTGTACTAGTTGTGGATTTCAAATATTTTCAAATCCACATTAGTTCGCTCCTTCTATATAAGGAGTTAGTTTCATTAGGTAAGGCATCACTTGAAAAACATCTTCCCCTTTGTCATCAAGGTTGCCTATTTGTGTGCTTTGAAGTTTTGAAGTTTATTGTAAGTACTTCTATGATATTGTGAATAAAGTATTTAGTGAGTTAAAGTTATTCTCTGCCTGTTCATAGTTTATTTGCCTTCTGTCAATTTCCCTTCTTCCCGCTGTATTTGGTATCAGAGCCATGGAAGGCTAAACCTTGAATATCCAGGTATGGAGTAATCTATTATAAATTTTTTATATCTTAATCATCAGGGGAGTTAACTTACTTCATAATGTTATAATACTTTACTATTCATTCTTGTTACGATATGGGACGTCACCCAAGTCGCGTTGAGGTATGCCCGTGTTGCCGTGGATAGGCGTAGGCGTTGAAGGGCCGCTATACTCTTAAATCGTTGACAGACGTGTATCTGATCAAGAAGATGATGAACAGTAAATTAATTATGATATTAGGAATCAAAGTTTGCTTCGTTCATGATTACCATATAATCAGTTTATAATATGTTTACTTCATACTAGGATATTCCTCCTTCTGGTTATCTTTTACCACTCTTAGCTGTAGTGTAATTTAGTTTACTTTTGCTTTTATTGTGTTTTAAATTTGGTTTTTCTTTTCATTTGTTAAAAGATGGCATCCAGTAGTAGGCATACTGGATCAGTAAAAAAAGCATCTTTGGTTGAATATAAAGTTCAACAACAATTGAATGATTGGACAATTCCGTCCATTAAACCTACATCTATCTACAAGAAAGGAACTTTCACCCTTTCTAGTACCATGGTAATTAAAACCATGGAACAAACAATTAATCTTGAAAATCAAGATTCAACTCTTAAATTATTAGAGTTAACAGATCTCAATAAGTATCTTGCAGATACTGAGAAGAAATATATGCATATTGGATGCATACAGGTTGCGTTCAAACCCTTGACCTTACTAGGGATGAACACATGTCTGTAGGCCATACTCCGAGATGGTCGCTGTTTGGATTGGAAACCCTCATTAATGGGTATTGTTGAAACAAGTCTCAGTAGGGGACCTGTTTACTTTAATGTCCATCCAAACCTTACCCTATCATTAACCGATAGGAATTTGTTAGAATCTATCCAGTTGAGGATTCTAACACAGGGATACAATTTTGTTCCTGGAACTGAAACCATTGCTGTTATCGCAAGGATTCATTTCAAAATCATGAATACCTTAGTCCCTAAGGTATTACACTTACCAGATCAAGGTAAGACCGTTTTGATCGAGATCGATCTTATGAGTGCAAATGTTGCCACGCCAAGGATGATCAATTGGGAGGAAATACGTTTCCTAGTCAACTGGACTATTCCTCAGGCTGTTCCTCCACGCCTCCTGATTAATTAGGATATTGATCATGTCATCCAATCAACAGATGGTGATGTGGTAATTAACTTCAAAGACAAGACTCCTTATCGAGTCACTTTACCACCCACGTCATCCCGATATTCGGATGTAGGCCCATCTACTCGTCTATCGGAATTGGATGAAAAACAATCCATAAAGGATGATTCCTCATTAAAAGGGATCCACCTATCCGACACCCAGATACCTCATGGGGTCTATAGAGAAAGGGAGAATGAAAAGACTTCTCCCACTCCCAGTGAAATGACTGGTTTTACTCTGTGATTATGATTTTTACACCTCAACAGAGTTTCCAGGACCCACCACCTTTTGTGGTGGACAGAGCAGCAATTAAAGCTGCATTCTTTCACCCCAATAATCTAGGTTTCAAAAATTGGTTTTATGACACCTATGGGGCCGCAGAACGCATGGAATTATCAAACGACTTTTATTTTTATTTGGAAACAAATAAGGTTATTATGTCTTTTGTTGATTGGTTCATGCAAAAAAGACGAAAGCAAGCGGAGAAACGACTCTTAGTTTCTTCTAATGCCCCCACTCTTTCGACTTTAACGAAAGAATGGCAGCTTATGACTGGCTGTCATGTCAGATCAGTTCATCCTCCTACTGATCCAATTAGACTGGAATTTTCAGGCCCGTCAGGGAAATTCCCTGAAATAGTAGAAGCAGTTGCTTTTGTCAACCCAGAATTGGCCAAAACTCCTATGGGCCAAATTAGTCGACAAAACAACTTCACCAATTTAAATCTCCAAACGATAGGCCAACAGCTGACACGTATTGAAGATTTATTGGAGAAAGACACTCCCGAGAAATATTGTCAAAATCCTTATGACTTATCTTCTCGAAAATTACCATTGTTGATGAATGATAAACCACTCATCAAACCACCGGTTCCAGTCAGGAACTTTAAATTAGATAACAATTCTGAGGTAGTCGAAGAATTATTATTGAGGCTTGGAAAATTGAATCTTTCAGAAGAACAAATCAAACAAGCCCAGCAGACGCCTGACGTCCAAGCTGATGTGATTCATAAAAGCCTCCATGTATTGGCAGCTGACGAATCACCTGATGAAGAATCTCAAGAAGAGTCTTTATCGCAAAATAATACTGAAGATTTAACTCCTTCAGCAGATTCTGATTCTGATATAGGTCAAACTCCTAATCTTCATGATTTGGGTTTAACGAATATCCATCAGACTGAAGCAATTCTTTAGGAAATGATTCAAGACCATCCGAGTATCCAAAAATTGGATTTTACTAAACAATCTACTTTGGAATGGGATCTAAAAAACAAAAGATATTACCATAGGCCTACACCTCAGGACCTATTGTATGAAGAAAATTTGTATTTAGATAAAAAATCCTATGATGGAAGAACCATCTATGAATGGAGTATAGATGGCTTATCTGAATATCAGATAATGGAACATTGTCAACGGATGTTAATGTATGCTACCATCTGTCGACAGCATAAGAATTCCGATCAAGGAATAGTAGAAATGTTAACTGCTGGATTCTCTGGAATCCTCAAAGGTTGGTGGGATAATATCCTAACCCATTAACAACATCAGGAAATTTATAATGCAAAAAAGGTTATCAAAACTGAAGCTGGTCCCGCATACCTTGGCGAAGACGATGCAGTTTATACCTTAATTTCTTGTATTGTTCATCATTTTATTGGTCGATTGACTTCCCAAACCGATAGGGAAGAGAGGTTTTGCAATACTTACGTTGTAGAACTCTTAGCCATTTTAGATGGTATAAAGATGTTTTCCTTACAAAAGTTATGCAAAGACCTGATGCCAATAATGAATATTGGAAAGCTAAATACATTGATGGATTACCAACTCTTTTTGCAAGCAAAGTAAGAAAGAGAATAGGTAATGAAGTTGGACGTATCAACTACCAACAATATACATACGGTCTCCTTACGAGTGCTATTATCCAAGAAGGACTGGCCTTATGTAATGATTTAAAACTTCAGGCTCAGCTTAAACAACAGAATCTTACTGGAAAGCATGAGCTTGGGGAATTCTGTGAACAATTTGCTTGTGACACAGGACCCCAACCTTGCCATCAAAGGAAGGGCAAAGAAAACGCCTCTAAATTGAAGAGACTGGAACCCTACTCACACCAGAGTAGGAGATATCCCAAAAGACAGTCTCATCAAAAGACTCGTTAGGAACCTAGGAGACCTCCTCCTCGTCAGAGACATCCTCCTAGAAGAAATCCTCCAGACAAAAAGAAAATTGTCTGTTATAAATGTGGTAAATTAGGCCACTATTCCAATAGATGCAAAACCAAAGAGAAATTGAACCAACTTCAAATTGATGAAGGATTAAGAGTTCAGTTGGCTAAAATTTTCTTAAATTCTGATTCTGGGGATGATATTGATTATGCCTCATCCAGTCCATCAGAAGACGACCCCGATTGCAGTTGTTCTCACCTACAATCTGTGGCCCAAATGCATCAGATTAATGTTCTTACCACCCTGCAACAAAGCATGCTTGAGAACATTGATCAGGAGGAAAATCCTCAAACAAAAAGATATTTAATCAAAGAATATCTTGATCAAATTCAAAGTACTTCAAAGGTTGTTACTCCCATCCAGGGAGTAAAACCTTATTCTTTGAAGGAAATTATTGGTCGTTATGAAGAAGAAACCTCTTCAAAACAACCAATATCCATCTCCTCATTACAAGGAGAAATTAAAAAAATCAAGCAAGAATTAAAAGAATTAAAATCTCTATATAAAAAGCTTGAACAACAATATGCTCAAACTAGTGTACAACAAGAAAAGAAATCTGACAATTCTTTTCTCAATCAAATCACTAAAGTCATCCATCAAAGATGGCACATTGTGATTAATTTAGTTATTGATCAGAACTTTGTCATTCCGAAGCTGACAGCTCTGATTGATAGTGGAGCAGACTTAAACTGCATCCAGGAAGGGTTAATTCCAACCCAATATTTTGAGAAAACAACTCAAACTTTAGCCAATGCTAATGGAGACAAAATGAAGATTAAATATAAACTGAATAATGCCTCCATCTGCACTAATAATCAATGCATTATTACTGACTTTTTATTAGTCAAAAATATGACCCAACAGGTCATATTAGGTACTCCTTTTTTGGAGAAAATAATGACAATTAAAGGCATTGACAACCATGGAATAAATGGATAGGTTGATAATAAACCTATCTATTTCTCTTTCAAATCTCCTCCTCAAATTAGTTTTATAAATGAGATTTCAGAATTGAGAAATGTGAAAGAACATCATCTTAGTTTCCTGCATAAAGAAATTCAAATTTTAACCCTTGAACAGCAGCTAGAAACTATATATATCAAAGAGAAAATTAGTTCTCTTTAGAAATTGTTAACCCAAGAAATTTGTAGTGACATTCCTACAGCATTTTGGGATAGACATAAATATATTGTGTCTTTACCATATATTGATGGGTTCAATGAAAGAACCATTCCCACCAAAGCCAGACCTAGCCAAATGAAACATGCTTTACTAGATCTGTGCAATAAGGAAATCCAAAATCTATTGGATAAGAAATTAATTAGAAAATCCTACTCCCCATGGAGTTGTACTGCTTTTTAATTAAAACCAGTCATAGAAAAATAGAGGAAATACAGAAAGTAAACTGAAATATAGAAAGAAAGTTGAAATATAGAAAGTAATGTAAATATAGAAAGAAAGATGAAATATAGAAAGTAAAAGAAAATAATAAAAGAAACAAGAAGTATAGAAAGAAAGTTGAAATATAGAAAGTAAAATTAAATAAAGAAAGTAAAATTAAATGTAGACAGAAAGATGAAATATAGAAAAAAAGATAAAATATTGAAAGTATAATGAAATAAAGAAAGAAAGTTAATATATAGAATGAAAGATGAAATATAAAAATAACTTGAAATATAGAAAGAAAGACGAAATATAGAAAGTAAAATAAAATATTGGAAGAAAAAAAAATATAGAAAGATAGAGGAAATATAGAAAGTAAAATGAAATATAGAAAGAAAGATGAAATATAAAAAGAAAGATGAAATATAGAAAGTGAAGTAAATATAAAAAGAAAGATGAAATATAGAAAGTAAAATGAAATATTGAAAGAAACATGAAATATAGAAAGAAAGTTGAAATATAGAAAGTAAAATAAAATAGAGAAAGAAAGATGAAATATAGCAAGTAAAATGAAAAATAAAAAGAAAGATGAAATATAGAAAGTGAAATGAAATATTGAAAGAAATATGAAATATCGAAAGCGAAATAAAATATTGAAAGAAATATGAAATATCAAAAGTAAAATGAAATATAGAAAGAAAGATGAAATATAGAAAGTGAAACTAAATATAGAAAGAACGGTTAAATATAGAAAGTAAAATGAAATACATAAAGAGAGATGAAATATAGAATGAAAGATGAAATATAAAAATAACTTGAAATATAGAAAGAAAGACGAAATATAGAAAGTAAAATAAAATATTGGAAGAAAAAGAAAATATAGAAAGTTAGAGGAAATATAGAAAGTAAAATGAAATATAGAAAGAAAGATGAAATATAGAAAGAAAGATGAAATATATAAAGTAAAGTAAATAAAGAAAGAAAGATGAAATATAGAAAGTAAAATGAAATATTGAAAGAAACATGAAATATAGAAAGAAAGTTGAAATATAGAAAGTAAAATAAAATAGAGAAAGAAAGATGAAATATAGCAAGTAAAATGAAAAATAAAAAGAAAGATGAAATATAGAAAGTGAAATGAAATATTGAAAGAAATATGAAATATCGAAAGTGAAATGAAATATTGAAAGAAATATGAAATATCGAAAGTAAAATAAAATATAGAAAGAAATAGGAAATATAGAAAGTAAATTGAAAAATAGAAAGAAAGATGAAATATAGAAAGAAAGATGAAATATAGAAAGTAAATTAAATATAGAAAGACGGATGAAATATAGAAAGTGAAATGAAATATAGAAGGACACATGAAATATAGAAAGAAAGTTGAAATATAGATAGTAAAATAAAATATAGAAAGAAAGATTAAATATAGAAAGAAAGGTGAAATATTGAAAGAAAGATGAAATATAGAAATTAAAATGAAAAATAAAAAGAAAATGAAATAAATAAAGTGAAATGAAATATTGAAAGAAAGATGAAATATCGAAAGTAAAATGAAATATAGAAAGAAAGATGAAATATAGAAACAACGATTAAATATAGAAAGTAAAATGAATTATAGAATGAAAGACGAAATTTATAAAGTATCTTGAAATATAGAAAGAAAGATGACATGTAGAATGTAAGATAAAATATAGAAAGTAAAATTAACTATAGAAAGAAAGAGGAAATATAGAAAGTAAAGTAAATATAGAAAGAAAGATGAAATTTAGAAAGTAAAATGAAATATAGAAAGAAACATGAAATATAGAAAGAAAGATAAAATATTGAAAGTAAAAATAAATGTAGAAAGAAAGATGAAATTTAGAAAGTAAGAAGAAATATAGATAGTAAAATGAGATATAGAAAGGAAATTGAAATGTAGAAAGAAAGATGATATATAGAAAGAAAGATGAAAATGGAGAGCAAAATGAAATATAGAAAGAACGATTAAATATAGAAAGTAAAATGAAATACAAAAAGAAAGATGAAATATAGAAAGTATCATGAAATATAGAATGAAAGATGTAATATAGAAAGTAAAATAAAATATAGAAAGAAAGATGAAATATAGAAAGAAAAATGAAAAATAGAAAGAAAGATAAAATATTGAAAGTAAAAAGAAAGATGAAATATAAAAACTAAGAAGAAATATAGAAAGTAAAATGAAATATAGAAAGAAAGATGAAATATAGAGAGTAAAGGGAAATATAGAAAGAAAGAGAAAATATAGGAAGTAAGAAGATACATAGAAAGAAAGATGAAATATAGAAAGTAAAACAAAATATAGAAAAAATAATTAAATAAAGAAAGTAAAAAGAAATTCAGAAAGAAAGATGAAATATAGAAAGTAAAATGAAAGAGAGAATGAAAGATGAAATATATAAAGTAACATGAAATATAGAAAGAAAGTTGAAATGTAGAAAGTAAAATGAAATATAGAAAGAAATACGAAATATAGAGAGTAAAATATAATATTGAAAGAAAGATACAATATAGGAAGTAAAATTAAATATAGAAAGAAAAAGGAAATATAGAAAGTAAAATGAAATATAGAAAGAACGATTAAATAGAGAAAGGAAAATGAAATACAGAAAGAAAGACAAAATATAGAAAGTAAAATGAAAGCTAAAATATATAAAGTAACTTGAAATATAGAAAGATAAAATTATAGAAAGTAAAATCAAATATAGAAAGAAAGATGAAATATAGAAAGAAAGATAAAATATAGAAAGTAAAATGAAATAGTGAAAGAAGGAAGAAATATAGAAAGTAAAATGAAATAAAGAAAGAAAGTAGAAATATAGAAAGAAAGATGAAATATAGAAAGAAAGAAAAAATATAGAATAAAAATGAAACATAGAAAGAAAAATGAAACACTGAAAAAAAATGAAATATAGAATGTAAAATGAAATTTAGAAAGAAAGATGAAATATAGAAAGTAAAATGAAATATAGAAAGAAAGATTAAATATAGAAATTAAAATAAAATATATAATGAAAGATAAAATATAGAAAGTAAAATGAAATAAAGAAAGAGAGATGAAATATAGAATGAAAGATGAAATATATAAAGTAACTTGAAATAGAGAAAGAAAGATGAAATTTAGAAAGTAAAATAAAATATTGAAAGAAAAAGGAAATATAGAAAGAAAGAGGAAATATTGAAAGTAAAATGAAATATAGAAAGAAAGATAAAATATAGAAAGTAAAGTAAATATAGAAAGAAAGATTAAATATAGAAAGTAAAATGAAATATTGAAAGAAACGTGAAATATAGAAAGATAGTTGAAATATAGAAAGTAAAGAAAAATATAGAAAGAAAAATGAAATATAGAAAGTGAAATGAAATATTGAAAAAAAGATGAAATACCGAAAATAAAATGAAATATAGAAAGAAAGATGAAATATAGAAACAACGATTAAATATAGAAAGTAAAATGAAATACAGAAAGAAAGATATAGAAAGTAAACTGAAATATAAAATGAAAGATGAAATATATAAAGTAACATGAAATATGGAAAGAAAGATTAAATATAGAAAGTAAAATGAAATATAAAAAGAAAGATGAAATGTAAAAGGAAAATATGAAATAGAAATTAACATGAAATATAGAAAGAAAGATAAAAAATAGAAAGTAAAATGAAATAAAGAAAGAAAGATACAATATAGAATGGCGGATAAAATATAAAAAGTAAAAATAAATATAAAATAAAAGAAGAAATATAGAAAGAACATAAAATTTAGAAAGTAAAACTAACTATAGAAAGAAAGATGAAATATAGAAAGTAAAATTAACTATAGAAAGAAAGATGAAATATAGAAAGAAAGATGAAATATAGAATGTAAAATGAAATATAGAAAGAAAGATGAAATATAGAATGTAAAATGAAATATAGAAAGAAAGATGAAATATAGAATGTAAAATGAAATATAGAAAGAAACATGAAATATAGAAAGAAAGATAAAATATTGAAAGTAAAAAGAAATATAGAAAGTAAGAAGAAATGTAGAAAGTAAAATGAAATATACTAAGAAAGTTGAAATGTAGTAAGTAAAATGAAATATAGAAAGAAATATGATATATAGAAAGAATGATGAATTATAGAGAGTAAAATGTAACATGAAATATTGAAAGAAAAAGGAAATATAGAAAAAAAAACGAAATATAGAAAAAATGATTAAATAAATAAAGTAAAATGAAATACAAAAGGAAAGATGAAATATAGAAAGTAAAATGAAATATAGAATGAAAGATATAAAGTAACATGAAATATAGAATGAAAGATGAATTATAGAAAGTAAAATGAAATATAGAAAGAAAGATGAAATATAGAAAAAAATAAAAAATATAGAAACTAAAATGAAATAGTGAAAAAATATGGATTATAGAAAGTAAAATAAAATATTGAAAGAAAAAGAAAATATTGAAAATAAGAGAAATTATAGAAAGTAAAATGAAATATAGAAAGAAAGATGAAATATACAAAGTAAAGTAAATATAGAAAGTAAAATGAAATATCTAAGGAAACATGAAATTTAGAAAGAAAGTTGATATATAAAAAGTAAAATAAAATATATATTGAAAGAGGAAATATAGAAAGAAAGATGAAAAATAGAACATAAAATGAAAAATAAAAAGAAAGATGAAATATAGAAAGTGAAATAAAATATTGAAAGAAAGATGAAATATCGAAAGTAAAATGAAATATATAAAGAAAGATGAAATATAGATAGTAAAACTAAATATAGAATGAACGATTAAAATGAAATATAGAAAGAAAGATGAAATATAGAAAGAAATAAAAAATATAGAAACTAAAATGAAATAGTGAAACAATATGAATTATCGAAAGTAAAATGAAATACAAAAAGAAAGATATAGAAAGTAAAATGAAATATAGAATGAAAGATGAAATATATAAAGTAACATGAAATATAGAATGAAAGATGAATTATAGAAAGTAAAATGAAATATAGAAAGAAAGATGAAATATAGAAAGAAATAAAAAATATAGAAACTAAAATGAAATAGTGAAACAATATGAATTATAGAAAGTAAAATAAAATATTGAAAGAAAAAGAAAATATTGAAAATAAGAGAAAATATATAAAGTAAAATGAAATATAGAAAGAAAGATGAAATATAGAAAGTAAAATAAAATATTGAAAGAAAAAGGAAATATAGAAAGAAAGAGGAAATATTGAAAGTAAAATGAAATACAGAAAGAAAGATAAAATATAAAAAGTAAAGTAAATATAGAAAGAAAGATTAAATATAGAAAGTAAAATGAAATATTGAAAGAAACGTGAAATATAGAAAGATAGTTGAAATATAGAAAGTAAAAAAAATATAGAAAGAAAAAGGAAACATAGAAAGTGAAATGAAATATTGAAAGAAAGATGAAATACCGAAAATAAAATGAAATATAGAAAGAAATATGAAATACCGAAAATAAAATGAAATATAGAAAGAAAGATGAAAATATAGAAAGTAAAACTAAATATAGAAACAACGATTAAATATAGAAAGTAAAATGAAATACAGAAAGAAAGATATAGAAAGTAAACTGAAATATAGAATGAAAGATGAAATATATAAAGTAACATGAAATATGGAAAGAAAGATGAAATATAGAAAGTAAAATGAAATATAAAAAGAAAGATGAAATGTAAAAAGAAAATATGAAATAGAAATAGAAATTATCATGAAATATAGAAAGAAAGATACAATATAGAATGACGGATAAAATATAAAAAGTAAAATTAAATATAAAATGAAGGAAGAAATATAGAAAGTAACATAAAATATAGAAAGTAAACTAACTATAGAAAGAAAGGTGAAATATAGAAAGCAAAATTAACTATAGAAAGAAAGATGAAATATAGAAAGAAAGATGAAATATAGAATGTAAAATGAAATATAGAAAGAAAGATGAAATATAGAATGTAAAATGAAATATAGAAAGAAACCTGAAATATAGAAAGAAAGATAAAATATTGAAAGTAAGAAGAAATGTAGAAAGAGGAAAGAGAGAACAGGGGTTTTGTGAGACTCCCTGGAGAAGAGAAAAGAGAGAGAGAGAGAGAGAGAGAGAGAGAGACGGATACGAAGGTAAAGGTTGCAGTGAAGGGGAGGAGGAGAACAAGGGTGGGAAGCGGAAGTCGTAGAAGAAGAAGAAGAAGAGGAAGGGAGTAAACCTGTTCGTGCATCACTCAAAGATGGCATATTGTAGTGATATTTGTAGTGATACCAAATACAGCGGGAAGTAGGAAAATAAAATAGAAGGCAAAAGGACGAAATTCAAGAGTAATCACACGATATTCACAATATCATAAAGTACTTATAGAAAACTTCAATACTTCAAAGCACACGAGTAGGCAACCTTGATGACAAAGGGGAAGGTGTTTCAAGTGATGCCTTAACAAACGAAAACTAAATCCTTATATAGACGGAGTGCACAAAAGTGGATTTGAAAAGATTTGAAATCCAACACTAACCATAAAATAACCTCTATAATGGAGGTGGTTGTGAGTCATCATCTCTATAATTGAGATTCTTGGGATGCTTTGGTGACTCATCCTTATCCTTTGGTGATGCATCCTTATCTCCATGATTGAGATTGGAACAAGACATTTGATGTGCTTGGTCCCATAGCAACTTTTGTTGTCGAAGAGCTTTCACTCTTATCCGATGAAGGCGGCTACTGGCGGCATCCCATGAATGTGACTTTATGGAGAATGGCCGACCAAATATACTGTAGGAGCCTTGATTGATATGACAAATAGGCCAGCTGTGGGCCGAAAGATAAGATTTCTTCTATAGCTTTTGGATGGACTTGGCCGACGAATCTGGTACAGATTTATCTGTCACAGTCATATCCTGCAAAACTATTGCCCTTTAGATGTTGCTTTAAACATCTCTATCATTGCATTAATATATTGGTCAGGATCCTCTGGGGGCTAACTATTTGGTAAGAATTCATTAGCATTATCATCATGCTCTGTACTAGTAAAATCTTCAATGTCTTCATCATCTGCAGCTGACGGTTCCGAAACTGACATATTGTCATCGGCAGGGTGAGAAGATGTGCCTTCATTGCGCTTAGTAGCCATAGAATCCTTCATTGATTCGAATAATTTTTTCATAATATCTTTTTCCGATATATTCGGAATCAAACTCTTTAATTGAGTTTTGAAACTTGTAAATAAATTGTCGGAGTCATAATGGACTTCCCGGATGCGATGCAATCCAAGATTGTTTTCATTTTGCATGATATCAGACTTGATTTCTGCAACTTTAGTATCAATGTTGGGGAAATTTTTCCACCAACGAACATGAAATGTTCTTAATAACACTGGTAGGCTTTGATCATTAAAACCTGTGGTACAATCCCATCTCCAAATCCATGGTAGAGGAAATACCATAAAGAAGATAAGACTGTCCCAATTCTTTGGGGGTTTTTCATAACCTAGAGCTTTCAGCTCAAGACTGGATTGAGTCTATTTCACAAAATAAGCCTTGATGGGCTCAGGTAATATTGAAATGGGTGGCCCAAATTTGTTCCACCATGCAAATACCCAACTGGGTAGAGGTAAGGACCTCTAAAAGACATTCTTTTCCCATTGGAAAAACCATGAATGTCTATGGGAGGGATTTTGGTTATAAAATGTATTATACCAAGAATCCATATAATCCCAATAATTAAATTCCTTATCATTAGGAAGATTAGTTGCTTTAGCTAAATCAAATTTTCCCCATGTTGAGGGATGCATAAATCTTTGTATCATACATTTACTGTACGCTCTTGGACTATCCCATTTAGCCACATTAGTCAGTGTATGCACTGATATGGAATTAAGATGAACCAAAATGGATTCAAAGGAATACCATCGTTTTCCTGCACGGATGGGACAGTAGGCTTCTCCAAGCCATTTCTGTAACATCTCCTAGGAATCCAATGTACCCTCAAGGTCCTCTTTATTGAGGAGTAGAATTGTCTCCATATCTGGAAGAGTAATATACTCTGGTTCAACTTCAAGTGTCTCTTTATACGACACTGGGGCTTGGCCCTTCTTGTCTGAGGAATTTCATCGTTCTTGATTCTTTCGGCCTCGGCCTCTGGATTGTTGATTACCATGTCCTCTCATAGGGAGTGGATTGCCCCTTGCGGGGTTATACATAATTTTGACCCTGGAGAAATTCACGGGTTAGAAAATCAGGTAAGGAGTTTAATTCTCCTTTGATATGTTCTATATCAAAATCAAAGGCGCTTAATTCCGCCTGCCATCTGGCAAAGATTTGTTTGGAAGTAAGATTCTTCACATCCTTCTTAAGAATTGATTTTGCAGCTGAACAATCAACTCTTAAAAGAAATTTCTGATTTAATAAATCATCTTGAAATTTATGAATGCACTTAATTATTGCCAATATTTCTTGTTTCACAGTGGAATAATTAATCTGTGCATCATGCCAGTTACCAGAGGTAAATTGAACAAGTTCTTCTTTACCAGATGGATTTCTTTGTTTTAATATGGCACCATATCCTATATGGGAGGCATCAGTCTCTACTACCTTCAGATACGAAGGATTGGTTAGGTTAAGACAAGGGAGTTGTTTAACCTTACTCTTGATTAATTGGACTACCTGTGTATGTTTTGGAGTCCAAGGCTCAGGATTCTTTCTGAGTCTTTTATGTAATATTGTGGAGTCTTGGGCAAGATGAGGATAATAATCCGCAATATAATTGAGACTTCCTAGAAATCTCTGCAGTTGAGTTTTCTCCAGTAATTCATCAGGGAACTTAGAGGCAAACTCAATACTTCTATCAATGGGAACTATTTTTCCCTTGTGAATATTGTGACCTAAAAATCTAGCAGAGGTCTGAAATAATTTCATTTTCGGTGCCAAAATCACCAACCCATGTTTTCGAATGACTGATTTGAAAACATGTAAATGCTTAAAATGAGCATCTATCAATTCTGAATAAACAAAGATATCATCAATATACACAATGGTAAATTCAGAATAAGGAGCAAATATATCATTCATGATATTTTGAAATTCAGATGGAGCATTTTTCAAACCGAAAGGCATAACATTCCATTCAAAGTGACCAAAAGGGACAATGAATGCAGTTTTATATTTATCTTTTGCATTAATTTGAATTTGCCAATATCCAGATTTCAAATCAAATTTGGAAAAGATTTTAGCAGAAAACAATCTGTCTAATAAATCTTTTTTATTTGGAATAGGATACCTAATCCAACGTAAACAATCATTGAGTGGTTTATAATTAACCACTAATCTAGGAACACTTCTTTCCTTTTCTGCATTTTTATTGACATAAAAAGCAATACAACTCCATGGAGAGTAAGATTTTCTAATTAATTTTTTATCCAATAGATTTTGGATTTCCTTTTTGCACAGATCTAGCAAGGCATGTTTCATTTGACTAGGTCGTGCTTTTGTTGGAATGGTTCTTTCATTGAACTCATCAATATAAGGTAAAGACACAATATATTTATGTCTATCCCAGAATGTTGTAGGAATATCACTACAAATTTCTTGGGTTAATAACTTCTAAAGAGAACTAATTTTCTCTTTTATATCTATAGTTTCCAGCTGCTGTTCAAGGGTTAAAAATTGCATTTCTTTATGCAGGAAACTCAGATGATGTTCTTTCACATTTCTCAATTCGGAAATCTCATTTATAAAACTAATTTGAGGAGGAGATTTGAAAGAGAAATATATAGGTTTATTATTAACCTGTCCATGAATTCCATGGTTGTCTATGCCTTTCATGGGCATAATTTTTTCCAAAAAAGGAGTACCTAAAATGACTTGTTGAGTCATATTTTTGACTAACAAAAAGTTGGTAATAATGCACTGATTATTTGTGTAGATGGAGGCATTATTTAATTTATATTTAATTTTTATTTTGTCTCCATTGGAATTTGCCAGGGTTTGAGTGGTTTTCTCAAAATATTGGGTTGGAATTAACCCTTCCTGGATGCAGTTTAAGTCTGCCCCACTATCAATCAGAGCTGTCAATTTAGGAATGACAAAGTTCTGATCAAGAAATAAATTAATCACAGTATGCCATCTTTGATGGATGACTTTCGTGATTTGATTTAGAAAAGATTCCTCAGATTTATTTTCTTGTGGTACATTGTTTACACATTTTTCTTCAACCTTTTTATACAGGGATTTTAACTCTTTTAATTCTAGCTTGATCTCTTTGATTTCTCCTTGTAATGAGGAGATTGACACTGGTTGTTTTGAAGACTTAGTATCTTCATAACGACCAATAATTTCCTTCAAAGAATAAGGTTTGATACCTTGAATGGAAGGTTTCTTTGAAGTATTTTGTATTTGTTCAAGATATTCTTTGATTAAATATCTTTTTGTTTGAGGATCTTCCTCTTGATCAATGTTCTCTAGCATTCGTTGTTGATCATTTGTAAGAACATTAATCTGATGCATTTGAGCCATAGATTGTAGATGCGAACAACTGCAATCTGGGTCATCATCTGTTTGGCTGGATGAGGCGTAATCAATATCGTCTCCAGAATCAGAATTTAAGAGAATTTTAGCCAACTGGATTCTCAATCCTTCATCTATTTGAAGTTGGTTCAATTTCTCTTTTGTTTTGCATCGATTAGAATAGTGGCCTAATTTACCATATTTATAGCAAACAATTTTCTTTTTGTCTATGTGGATTTCTTCTAGGAGGAGGTCTCTGATGAGGAGGAGGTCTCCTAGGTTCATGATGAGTCTGGTGATGAGACTGTCGTTTGGGATATTTCCTACTCTGGTGTGAGTAGGGTTCTGGTCTCTTACCATGAGAGACTTTTCCTTTGCCCTTCCTTTGAGTGGAAGGTTGTGGTCCTGTGTCACAGGCAAACTATTCACAGAATGCACCAAGCTCTCGCTTTCCAGTAAGATTTTGTTTCTTAAGCTGAGCTTGAAGTTTTAAATCATTACATAAGGTTAGTCCTTCTTGGATTATAGCACTGGTAAGGAGACCGTATGTATATTGTTGGTAGTTGATCATTCCTACCTCGTTACCTAACCTTTTGCGTACTTTGCTTGCAAAAAGTGTTGGTAAACCATCAATAAATTTGGCTTTCCAATATTCATTATTGGCATCGGTTCTTTGCATAACCTTAGTAAGGAAAACATCTTTATACCATCTAAAATGGCTAAGTGTTCTACATCTAAGATTTTGCAAAACCTCTCGTCCCTTATCAGTAGTGGACATCAAATTACCAATAAAATGATGGACAATACATGAAATCAAGGTATATACTGCATCATCCTCACCAAGGTAGGCTTGGCCTGATTCAGTCTTGACAACCTTTTTGGAATTATAAATTTCATGATGTTGTTCAGCAGTGAGGATATTATCCCACCAACCTTTTAAGAGTCCGGAAAATCCTGCAGTTAACATTTCTGCTATGCCTTGATCAGAGTTCTTATGTTGTCTACAAATGGTAGCATACATAAGCATTCTTCGACAATGTTCTAAAATCTGATACTCAGACATAGAATCTATGTTCCATTCATAAATGGATCTGCCATCATAGGCTTTTTGATCTATATACACATTCTCTTCATATAATAGGTCCTGAGGTGTGGGCCTATGATAATAGAGCTTGTGATTCAGATCCCAACGCCGAGTAGATTTCTTTGTATAATCCAATTTTTGAATACTCGGTTGGTCTTTAATCATTTCCTGAAGAATTTCTTCAGTCTGTCTAATGTTTGTTAAACCAAAATCTTGGGGATTTTGACTAACATCAGAATCAGAGTATGCTGAAGGAGTTAAATCTCCAGTATTATTTTGTGATAAAGACTCTTCTTGAGATTCTTCATCATGTGATTTGTCAGCTTCCAAAACAAGGAGACTTTTTCGAACCGCATTAGCTTGGGCTTCATGAGCCTATTGGGCTTGTTTGATTTGATCTTCGGAAAGATTTAATTTGCCAAGCCTGGTTAATAATTCTTCAACAACCTCAGAATTATTATCCAATTTAAAGTTCCTAATTGGAATAGGTGGTTTGATGAGTGGTTTACCATCCATCAACAAAGGTAATTTTCTAGAAGATAAGTCAAAAGGATTTTGATAATATTTCTCTAGATTTCCATGATCCAATAAATCTTCAATACGAGTTAGCTATTTGCCGATCGTTTGGAGATTTAAATTGGTAAAGTTGTTTTGTCTTCTGATTTGTCCCATCGGATTCAGGGAGATTTCAGGATTGACAAAAGCAACTGCTTCCACAAAATCAGGGGTTTTCCCTGAAGGACTTGGAAATTCAAGTCTGATGGGATCAGTAGGAGGATGTACTAATCGGATATTGATGCCAGACATTAGGTGCCATTCTTTCGTAAGGGTAGAAAGAGTGGGGGCATTAGAAGAAATTAAGGGTCGTTTCTCCGCTTGCTTTAGTCTGGTTTGCATGAACCAATCAACAAAGGACATGATAATCTTATTTGTTTCCAAATAAAGATAAAAGTCATTTGATAATTCCATGCGTTCTGCGGCCCCATAGGTGTCAAAAAACCAATTTTTAAAACCTAGATTATTGGGGTGAAAGAATTCAGCTTTAATGGCTGCTCTGTCCACCACAAAAGTTGGTGGGTCCTGGTAACTCTGTTGAGGTGTAAAAATCATAATCATAGAGTAAAACCAGTCATTTCACTGGGAGTGGTAGAAGTCCTGTCATGCTCCCTTTCTCGGTAGACCCCATGAGGTATCTGAGTGTCTGATAGGTGGATTCCTTTTAATGAGGAATCATCTTTTATGGATTGTTTTTCATCCAATTCCTGTAGGCGAGAAGATGTGCCTACATCCGAATATCGGGATGATGGTGGTAAAGTGACTTGGTAAGAAGTCTTGTCCTTGAAATTAATTACCATGTCACCATCAGCTGATTGGATGACTTGATCAATAGCCTGATTAATCAGGAGTCGTGGAGGAACAACCTGAGGAATAGTCCAGTTGGCTGGGAAATGAATTTCCTCCCAATTGATCATCCTTGGAGTAGCAACATTGGCACTCATAAGATCGGTTTCGATCAATACAGTCTTACCCTGATCCGGTAAGTGTAATTCCTTAGGGACTAAGGTATTCATAATTTTGAAATGAATCCTTGCAATTACTGCAATGGTTTCAATTCCAGGAATAAAATTGTATCCCTATGTTAGGATCCTCAACTGGATGGATTCTAACAAATTCCTATCCGTTAAAGATAGGGTAAAGTTTGGATGGACATTAAAATAAACAGGTCCCCTACTGAGACTTGTTTCCACAATACCCATTAAGGAGGGTTTCCAATCCAAACAACGACCATCTCGGAGTATGGCCTGCAGACACGTGTTCATCCCTAGTAAGGTCAAGGGTTTGAACACAATCTGTATGCATCCTATATGCATATATTTTTTCTCAGTATCAGCAAGATACTTATTGAGATCTGTTAACTCTAATAATTTAAGAGTTGAATCTTGATTTTCAAGATTAATGGTTTGTTCCATGGTTTTAATTCCCATGGTACTAGAAAGGGTGAAAGTTCCTTTCTTGTAAATTGAGGTAGGTTTAATGGACGGAATTGTCCAATCATTCAATTGTTGTTGAACTTTATATTCAACCAAAGATGCATTCTTAACTGATCCAGTAATCCTACTACTGGATGCCATGTTTCAACAAATTTAAAATATAAAACCAAATTTAAACACAATTAAATTAAACTAAAAGTAAACTAAATTAAAGTACCATTATGATGGTAATAGAAAACCAGAAGGAGGAATATCCTAGTATGGAGTAAACATATTATAAACTGATTATATGGTAATCATGAACGAAGCAAACTTTGATTCCTAATATCATAATAAATTTACTGTTCATCATCTTCTTGATCAGATACATGTCTGTCAACGATTTAAGAGTATAGCGGCCCCTCAACGCCTACGCCTATCCACGGCAACGGCAACACGGGCATACCTCAACGCGACTTGGGTGACGTCCCATACCATAACAAGAAGGACGATGAATAGTAGAGCATTATAACATTACGAAGTAAGTTAACTCCCCTGATGATTTAGATATAAAAAATTTATAATAGCTTACTCCATACCTGGATATTCAGGGTTTAGCCTTCCATGGCTTTGATACCAAATACAAAATACTTCAAAGAAACCTTCCATTCAAGGTATCAAACCTTATTCTTTGAAGGAAATTATTGGTCATTATGAAGATACTAAGTCTTCAAAACAACCAATGTCAATCTCCTCATTACAAGGATAAATCAAAGAGATCAAGCTAGAATTAAAAGAGTTAAAATCCCTGTATAAAAAGCTTGAAGAAAAATGTGTAAACAATGTACCACAAGAAAAGAAATCTGAGGAATCTTTTCTAAATCAAATCACGAAAGTCATCCATCAAAGATGGCATACTGTGATTAATTTAGGAATATCGTGTGATTACTCTTGAATTTCATCCTTTTGCCTTCTGTTTTATTTTCCTACTTCCCGCTGTATTTGGAATCAGACCCATGGAAGGCTAAATCCAAAATATCCAGGTATGGAGTAAGCTATTATAAATTTTTTATATCTTAATCATCAGGGGAGTTAACTTACTTCGTAATGTTATAATGCTTTACTATTCATCGTCCTTCTTGTTATGGTATGGGACGTCACCCAAGTCGCGTTGAGGTATGCCCGTGTTGCCGTTGCCGTGGATAGCCGTAGGCGTTGAGGGGCCGCTATACTCTTAAATCATTGACAAACGTGTATCTCATCAAGAAGATGATGAACAGTAAATTTATTATGATATTAGGAATCAAAGTTTGCTTCGTTCATGATTACCATATAATCAGTTTATAATATGTTTACTCCATACTAGGATATTCCTCCTTCTGGTTTTCTATTACCATCGTAGTGGTAGTTTAATTTAGTTTACTTTTAGTTTAATTTAATTGTGTTTAAATTTGGTTTTATATTTTAAATTTATTGAAGCATGGCATCCAGTCGTAGGATTACTGGATCAGTTAAGAATGCATCTTTGGTTGAATATAAAGTTCAACAACAATTGAATGATTGGACAATTCCGTCCATTAAACCTACCTCAATTTACCAGAAAGGAACTTTCACCCTTTCTATTACCATGGGAATTAAAACCATAGAACAAACCATTAATCTTGAAAATCAAGATTCAACTCTTAAATTATTAGAGTTAACAGATCTCAATAAGTATCTTGCTGATACTGAGAAAAAATATATGCATATAGGATGCATACAGATTGCGTTCAAACCCTTGACCTTACTAGGGATGAACACTTGTCGGCAGGCCATACTCCGAGATGGTCGTTGTTTGGATTGGAAACCCTCCTTAATGGGTATTGTGGAAACAAGTCTCACTAGGGGACCTGTTTATTTTAATGTCCATCCAAACCTTACCCTATCTTTAACGGATAGGAATTTGTTAGAATCCATCCAGTTGAGGATCCTAACACAGGGATACAATTTTATTCCTGGAACTGAAACCATTGCAGTAATTGCAAGGATTCATTTCAAAATTATGAATACCTTAGTCCCTAAGGTATTACACTTACCGGATCAGGGTAAGACTGTATTGATCGAAACCGATCTTATGAGTGCCAATGTTGCTACTCCAAGGATGATCAATTGGGAGGAAATTCATTTCCCAGCCAACTAGACTATTCCTCAGGCTGTTCCTCCACGACTCCTGATTAATCAGGCTATTGATCAAGTCATCCAATCAGCTGATGGTGACGTGGTAATTAATTTCAAGGATAAGACTCCTTATCGAGTCACTTTACCACAATCATCCCGATATTCGGATGTAGGCACATCTTCTCACCTACAGGAATTGGATGAAAAACAATCCATAAAGGATGATTTCTCATTAAAAGGAATCCACCTATCAGACACCCAGATACCTCATGGGGTCTACCGAGAAAGGGAGTATGACAGGACTTCTCCCACTCCCAGTGAAATGACTGGTTTTACTCTGTGATTATGATTTTTACACCTCAACAGAGTTACCAGGATCCACCACCTTTTGTGGTGGACAGAGCAGCCATTAAAGCTGAATTCTTTCACCCCAATAATCTAGGTTTCAAAAATTGGTTTTTTGACACCTATGGAGCCGTAGAACGCATGGAATTATCAAATGACTTTTATCTTTATTTGGAAACAAATAAGATTATCATGTCCTTTGTTGATTGGTTCATGCAAACCAGACTAAAGCAAGCGGAAAAACGACCCTTAGTTTCTTCTAATGCCCCCACTCTTTCTACCCTTACGAAAGAATGGCACCTAATGTCTGGCATCAATATCCGATCAGTACATCCTCCTACTGATCCCATCAGACTTGAATTTCCAAGTCCTTCAGGGAAAACCCCTGATTTTGTGGAAGCAATTGCTTTTGTCAATCCTGAATCTCCTTAAATCCGATGGGACAAATCAAAAGACAGAACAACTTTACCAATTTAAATCTCCAAACGATCGGCCAACAGCAAACTCGTATTGAAGATTTATTGGATCATGGAAATCCAGAGAAATATTATCAAAATCCTTTTGATTTATCTTCTAGAAAATTACCTTTGTTGATGGATGGTAAACCACTCATCAAACCACCTGTTCCAATTAGGAACTTTAAATTGGATAATAATTCTGAGGTTGTTGAAGAATTATTAACTAGGCTTGGCAAATTAAATCTTTCCGAAGATCAAATCAAACAAGCCCAACAGGCTCATGATGCCCAAGCTAATGCAGTTCGAAAAAGTCTCCATGTTATGGAAGCTGTTGAATCACATGATGAAGAATCTCAAGAAGAGTCTTTATCACAAAATAATACTGAAGATTTAACTCCTTCAGCATACTCTGATTCTGATGTTAGTCAAAATCCCCAAGATTTTGGTTTAACAAACATTAGACAGACTGAAGAAATTCTTCAGGAAATGATTAAAGACCAACTGAGTATTCAAAAATTGGATTATACAAAGAAATCTACTCGGCGTTGGGATCTGAATCACAAGCTCTATTATCATAGGCCCACACCTCAGGACCTATTATATGAAGAGAATGTGTATATAGATCAAAAAGTCTATGATGGCAGATCCATTTATGAATGGAACATAGATTCTATGTTTGAGTATCAGATTTTAGAACATTGTCGAAGAATGCTTATGTATGCTACCATTTGTAGACAACATAAGAACTCTGATCAAGGCATAGCAGAAATGTTAACTGCAGGATTTTCCGGACTCTTAAAAGGTTGGTGGGATAATATCCTCACTGCTGAACAACATCATGAAATTTATAATTCCAAAAAGGTTATCAAGACTGAATCAGGCCAAGCCTACCTTGGTGAGGATGATGCAGTATATACCTTGATTTCATGTATTGTTCATCATTTTATTAGTAATTTGATGTCCACTACTGATAAGGGACGAGAGGTTTTGCAAAATCTTAGATGTAGAACACTTAGCCATTTTAGATGGTATAAAGATGTTTTCCTTACTAAGGTTATGCAAAGAACCGATGCCAATAATGAATATTGGAAAGCCAAATTTATTGATGGTTTACCAACACTTTTTGCTAGCAAAGTACGCAAAAGGTTAGGTAACGAGGTAGGAATGATCAACTACCAACAATATACATACGGTCTCCTTACCAGTGCTATCATCCAAGAAGGACTAACCTTATGTAATGATTTAAAACTTCATGCTCAGCTTAAGAAACAAAATCTTACTGGAAAGCGAGAGCTTGGTGAATTCTGTGAACAGTTTGCCTGTGACACAGGACCACAACCTTCCACTCAAAGGAAGGGCAAAGGAAAAGTCTCTCATGGTAAGAGACCAGAATCCTACTCACACCAGAGTAGGAAATATCCCAAACGACAGTCTCATCAACAGACTCGTCATGAACCTAGGAGACCTCCTCCTCGTCAGAGACCTCCTCCTAGAAGAAATCCACCAGACAAAAAGAAAATTGTCTGCTATAAATGTGGTAAATTAGGCCACTATTCTAATAGATGCAAAACAAAAGAGAAATTGAACCAACTTCAAATAGTTGAAGGATTGAGAATCCAGTTGACTAAAATTCTCTTAAATTCTGATTCTGGAGACGATATTGATTACGCCTCATCCAGCCAATTAGATGATGACCCAGATTGCAGTTGTTTGCATCTACAATCTGTGGCTCAAATGCATCAGATCAATGTTCTTACCAATGATCAACAACGAATGCTAGAGAACATTGATCAAGAGGAAGATCCTCAAACAAAAAGATATTTAATCAAAGAATATCTTGAATAAATACAAAATACTTCAAAGAAACCTTCCATTCAAGGTATCAAACCTTATTCTTTGAAGAAAATTATTGGTCGTTATGAAGATACTAAGTCTTCAAAACAACCAGTGTCAATCTCCTCATTACAAGGAGAAATCAAAGAGATCAAGCTAGAATTAAAAGAGTTAAAATCCTTGTATAAAAAGCTTGAAGAAAAATGTGTAAACAATGTACCACAAGAAAAGAAATCTGAGGAATATTTTCTAAATCAAATCACGAAAGTCATCCATCAAAGATGGCATACTGTGATTAATTTAGTTCTTGATCAAAACTTTGTCATTCCTAAATTGACGGCTCTGATTGATAGTGGGGCAGACTTAAACTGCATCCAGGAAGGGTTGATTCCAACCCAATATTTTGAGAAAAAAACTCAAACCCTGGCAAATGCCAATGGAGTCAAAAAGAAAATTAAATATAAATTAAATAATGCCTCCTTTTGCACAAATAATCAGTGCATTATTACCGACTTTTTGTTAGTCAATAATATGACTCAACAAGTCATATTAGATACTCCTTTTTTGGAAAAAATTATGCCCATTAAAGGCATAAGCAACCATGGAATTCATGGACAGGTTAATAATAAACCTATATATTTCTCTTTCAAATCTCCTCCTCAAATTAGTTTTATAAATGAGATTTCCGAATTGAGAAATGTGAAAGAACATCATCTGAGTTTCCTGCATAAAGAAATGCAATTTTTAACCCTTGAACAACAGTTGGAAACTATAGATATAAAAGAGAAAATTAGTTCTCATCAGAAGTTATTAACCCAAGAAATTTGTAGTGATATTCCTACAGCATTCTGGGATAGACTTAAATATATTGTGTCTTTACGTTATATTGATGAGTTCAATGAAAGAACCATTCCAACAAAAGCACGACCTAGTCAAATGAAACATGCCTTGCTAGATCTGTGCAAAAAGGAAATCCAAAATCTATTGGATAAAAAATTAATTAGAAAATCTTACTCTCCATGGAGTTGTACTGCTTTTTATGTCAATAAAAATGCAGAAAAGGAAAGAGGTGTTCCTAGATTAGTGGTTAATTATAAACCACTCAATGATTGTTTACGTTGGATTAGGTATCCTATTCCAAATAAAAAAGATTTATTAGACATATTGTTTTCTGCTAAAATCTTTTCCAAATTTGATTTGAAATCTTGATATTGGCAAATTCATATTAATGAAAAGGATAAATATAAAACTGCATTCACTGTCCCTTTTGGTCACTTTGAATGGAATGTTATGCCTTTCGGTTTGAAAAATGCTCCATCTGAATTTCAAAATATCACGAATGATATATTTGCTCCTTATTCTGAATTTACCATTGTGTATATTGATGATATCTTTGTTTATTCAGAATCGATAGATGCTCATTTTAAGCATTTACATGTTTTCAAATCAGTTATTCGAAAACATGGGTTGGTGATCTCGGCACCAAAAATGAAATTATTTCAGACCTCTGTTAGATTTTTAGGTCACAATATTCACAAGGGAAAAATAGTTCCCATTGATAGAAGTATTGAGTTTGCCTCTAAGTTTCCTGATGAATTACTGGAGAAAACTCAACTGCAGAGATTTCTAGGAAGTTTCAATTATATTGCGGATTATTATCCTCATCTTGCCCAAGACTCCGCAATATTACATAAAAGACTCAGAAAGAATCCTGAGCCTTGGACTCCCAAACATACATAGGCAGTCCAATTAATCAAGAGTAAGGTTAAACAACTCCCTTGTCTTAACCTAACCAATCCTTTGTATCCGAACGTAGTAGAGACTGATGCCTACCATATAGGATATGGTGGCATATTAAAACAAAGAAATCCATCTGGTAAAGAAGAACTTGTTCGATTTACCTCTGGTAACTGGCATGATGCACAGATTAATTATTCCACTGTTAAACAAGAAATATTGGCAATAATTAAGTGCATTCATAAATTTCAAGATGATTTATTAAATCAGAAATTTCTTTTAAGAGTTGATTGTTCAGCTGCAAAATCGATTCTTAAGAAGGATGTGAAGAATCTTACTTCCAAACAAATTTTTGCCAGATGGCAGGCGGAATTAAGCGCCTTTGATTTTGATATAGAACATATCAAAGGAGAATTAAACTCCTTACCTGATTTTCTAACCCATGAATTTTTCCAGGGTCAAAATCATGTATAACCCCGCAAGGGGCAATCCACTGCCTATGAGAGGACGTGGTAATCAACAATCCAGAGGCCGAGGCCGAAAGAATCAAGAACGTGGAAATTCCTCAAACAAGAAGGGCAAAGCCCCAGTGTCGTATAAAGAGACACTTGAAGTTGAACCAGAGTATATTACTCTTCCAGATACGGAGACAATTCTACTCCTCAGTAAAGAGGACCTTGAGGGTACATTGGATTCCAGGGAGATGTTACAGAAATGGCTTGGAGAAGCCTACTGTCCCATCTGTGCAGGAAAACGATGGTATTCCTTTGAATCCATTTTGGTTCATCTTAATTCCATATCAGTGCATCATACACTGACTAATGTGGCTAAATGGGATAGCCCAAGAGCGTACAATAAATGTACGATACAAAGATTTATGCATCCCTCAACATGGGGAAAATTTGATTTAGCTAAAGCAGCTAATCTTCCTAATGATAAGGAATTTAATTATTGGGATTATATGGATTCTTGGTATAATACATTTTATTTCCAAAATCCCTCCCATAGACATTCATGGTTTTTCCAATGGGAAAAGAATGTCTTTCAGAGGTCCTTTCCTCTACCCAGTTGGGTATTTGCATGGTGGAATAAATTTGGGCCACCCATTTCAATATGACCTGAGCCCATCAAGGCTTATTTTGTGAAATGGACTCAATTCAGTCCTGAACTGAAAGCTCTGGGTTATGGAAAACCCCCAAAGAATTGGGACAGTCTTATCTTCTTTATGGTATTTTCTCTACCATGGATTTGGAGATGGGATTGTACCACAGGTTTTAATGATAAAAGCTTACCAGTGTTATTAAGAACATTTCATGTTCGTTGGTGGAAAAATTTCCCCAACATTGATACTAAAGTTGCAGAAATCAAGTCTGCTATCATGCAAAATGAAAACAATCTTGGATTGCATAGCATCCCGGAAGTCCATTATGACTCCGACAATTTATTTGCAAGTTTCAAAACTCAATTAAAGAGTTTGATTCCGAATATATCGGAAAAAGATATTATGAAAAAATTATTCGAATCAATGAAGGATTCTATGGCTACTAAGTGCAATGAAGGCACATCTTCTCACCCTGCCGATGACAATATGCCAGTTTCAGAACTGTCAGCTGCAGATGATGAAGACATTGAAGATTTTACTAGTACAGAGCATGATGATAATGCTAATGAATTCTTACCAGATAGTCAGCCCCTAGAGGATCCTGACGAATATATTAATGCAATGATAGAGATGTTTAAAGCAACATCTAAAGGGAAATAATTTTGCAGGATATGACTATGATAGATAAATCTGTGCCAGATTCGTAGGCCAAGTCCGTCCAAAAGCTACAGAAGAAATCTTATCTTCCGGCCCACAGTTGGCCTATTTGTCATATCAATCAAGGCTCCTACAGTATATTTGGTCAGCCATTCTCCATAAAGTCACATTCATGGGATGCCGCCAGTAGCCTCCTTCATCAGATAAGAGTGAAAGCTCTTCAACAACAAAAGTTGCTATGGGACCAAGCACATCAAATGTCTTGTTCCAATCTCAATCATGGAGATAAGGATGCATCACCAAAGGATAAGGATGAGTCACCAAAGCATCCCAAGAATCTCAATTATAGAGATGATGACTCACAACCACCTCCATTATAGAGGTTATTTTATGGTTAGTGGTGGATTTCAAATATTTTCAAATCCACTTTTGTGCACTGCGTCTATATAAGGAGTTAGTTTTCGTTTGTTAAGGCATCACTTGAAACACCATCCCCTTTGTCATCAAGGTTGCCTACTCGTGTGCTTTGAAGTATTGAAGTTTTCTGTAAGTACTTTATGATATTGTAAATATCGTGTGATTACTCTTGAATTTCGTCCTTTTGCCTTCTGTTTTATTTTCCTACTTCCCGCTGTATTTTCCTTACTAAGGTTATGCAAAGAATCGATGCCAATAATGAATATTGGAAAGCCAAATTTATTGATGGATTACCAACACTTTTTGCTAGCAAAGTTCGCAAAAGGTTAGGTAATGAGGTAGGAATGATCAACTACCAACAATATAGATACGGTCTCCTTACCAGTGCTATCATCCAAGAAGGATTGACCTTATGTAATGATTTAAAACTTCAAGCTTAGCTTAAGAAACAAAATCTTACTGGAAAGCGAGAGCTTGGTGAATTCTGTGAACAATTTGCCTGTGACACAGGACCACAACCTTCCACTCAAAGGAAGGGCAAAGGAAAAGTCTCTCATGGAAAGAGACCAGAACCCTACTCACCCAGAGTAGGAAATATCCCAAACGACAATCTCATCAACAGACTCGTCATGAACCTAGGAGACCTCCTCCTCGTCAGAGACCTCCTCCTAGAAGAAATCCACCAGACAAAAAGAAAATTGTCTGCTATAAATGTGGTAAATTAGGCCACTATTCTAATAGATGCAAAACAAAAGAGAAATTGAACCAACTTCAAATAGATGAAGGATTGAGTATCCAGTTGGCTAAAATTCTCTTAAATTCTGATTCTGGAGACGATATTGATTACGCCTCATCCAGCCAATCAGATGATGACCCAGATTGCAGTTGTTCGCATCTACAATCTGTGGCTCAAATGCATCAGATTAATGTTCTTACCAATGATCAACAATGAATGCTAGAGAACATTGATCAAGAGGAAGATCCTCAAACAAAATGATATTTAATCAAAGAATATCTTGAAAAAATACAAAATACTTCAAAGAAACCTTCCATTCAAGGTATCAAACCTTATTCTTTGAAGGAAATTATTGGTCGTTATGAAGATACTAAGTCTTCAAAACAACCAGTGTCAATCTCCTAATTACAAGGAGAAATCAAAGAGATCAAGCTAGAATTAAAAGAGTTAAAATCCCTGTATAAAAAGTTTGAAGAAAAATGTGTAAACAATGTACCACAAGAAAAGAAATCTGAGGAATCTTTTCTAAATCAAATCACGAAACGAAAGTCATCCATCAAAGATGGCATACTGTGATTAAATTAGTTCTTGATCAGAAATTTGTCATTCCTAAATTGACAGCTCTGATTGATAGTGGGGCAGACTTAAACTGCATCCAGGAAGGGTTGATTCCAACCCAATATTTTGAGAAAACAACTCAAACCCTGGCAAATGCCAATGGAGACAAAATGAAAATTAAATATAAATTAAATAATGCCTCCATCTGCACAAATAATCAGTGCATTATTACCGACTTTTTGTTAGTAAAAAATATGACTCAACAAGTCATATTAGGTACTCCTTTTTTGGAAAAAATAATGCCCATTAAAGGCATAGACAACCATGGAATTCATGGACAGGTTAATAATAAACCTATATATTTCTCTTTCAAATCTCCTCCTCAAATTAGTTTTATAAATGAGATTACCGAATTGAGAAATGTGAAAGAACATTTGAGTTTCCTGCATAAAGAAATGCAATTTTTAACCCTTGAACAACAGCTGGAAACTATAGATATAAAAGAGAAAATTAGTTCTCTTCAGAAGTTATTATACATTCTATATTTCATCTTTCTTTCACTATTTCATTTTACTTTCTATATTTCATCTTTCTTTCTATACTTCATTTTACTTTTTATAATTCATCTTTTATTCTATATTTCATGTTACTTTATATATTTCATCTTTCATTCTAAATTTCATTTTACTTTCTATATTTCATCTTCTTTATGTATTTCATTTTACATTTTCTTTTTAATCGTTCTTTCAATATTTCGTTTTACTTTCTATATTTCCTCTTTCATTCTATATTTTATTTTACTTTTTATATTTCAACTTTCTTGTTAAATTTCATGTTTCCTTAGATATTTTATTTTACTTTCTATATTTACTTTACTTTGTATATTTCATCTTTCTTTCTATATTTAATTTTACTTTCTATATTTTCTCTTATTTTCAATATTTTATTTTACTTTCTATAATTCATATTTTTTTCACTATTTCATTTTAGTTTCTATATTTTATCTTTCTTTCTATATTTCATTTTACTTTCTATATTTCATCTTTTATTCTATACTTCATGTTACTTTATGTATTTCATCTTTCATTCTATATTTCATTTTACTTTCTATATTTCATCTTTCTTTCTGTATTTCATTTTACTTTAATTATTTAATTATTTTTTCTATATTTTGTTTTACTTTCTATATTTCCTTTTTCTTTCAATATTTCATGTTACATTTTGCTCTCTATATTTCATCATTCTTTCTATATTTCATTTTATTTACTACATTTCAACTTTCCTTCTATATTTTATTTTACTTTCTACATTTCTTCTTAATTTCTATATTTCCTTTTACTTTCAATATTTTATCTTTCTTTCTATATTTCAGGATTCTTTCTATATTTCACTTTACATTCTATATTTCATCTTTCTTTCTATATTTCATTTTACATTCTATATTTCATCTTTCTTTCTATATTTCATATTTCTTTCTATAGTTAATTTTTCTTTCTATATTTCATCTTTCTTTCTATAGTTAGTTTTACTTTCTATATTTTATGTTACTTTCTATAATTCTTCCTTCATTTTATATTTAATTTTACTTTTTATATTTTATCCGTCATTCTATATTGTATCTTTCTTTCTATATTTCATGTTAATTTCTATTTCATATTTTCTTTTTACATTTCATCTTTCTTTTTATATTTTATTTTATTTTCTACATTTCATCTTTCTTTCCATATTTCATGTTACTTTATATATTTCATCTTTCATTCTATATTTCAGTTTACTTTCTATATCTTTCTTTCTGTATTTCATTTTACTTTCTATATTTAATCGTTGTTTCTATATTTAGTTTTACTTTCTATATTTTCATCTTTCTTTCTATATTTCATTTTATTTTCGGTATTTCAACTTTCTTTCTATATTTCATTTTATTTTCGGTATTTCATCTTTCTTTCAATATTTCATTTCACTTTCTATGTTTCATTTTTCTTTCTATATTTTTTATACTTTCTATATTTCAACTATCTTTCTATATTTCACGTTTCTTTCAATATTTTATTTTACTTTCTATATTTAATCTTTCTTTCTATATTTACTTTACTTTCTATATTTAATCTTTCTTTCTGTATTTCATTTTACTTTCAATATTTCCTCTTTCTTTCTATATTTCCTTTTTCTTTCAATATTTTATTTTACTTTCTATATTTCATCTTTCTTTTTATATTTCATGTTACTTTATATATTTCGTCTGTCTTTCTATATTTTATCTCTCTTTCTTCATTTCATTTTACTTTCTATATTTCATTTTACTTTTTATTTTTCATATTTCTTTCTAAATTTCATTTTACTCTCTATATTTTATTTTCTTTCTGTATTTCATTTTACTTTCTATATTTCACATTACTTTCTATTTTTCTTCTTTCTTTCTTTATTTCATTCTACTATCTATATTTCATCTTTCTTTCTAGATTTCATCTTTCTTTCCATATTTTATGTTACTTTATATATTTCATCTTTCATTCTATATTTCATTTTACTTTCTATATATTTATTTTTGTATTTCATTTTACTTTCTATATTTAATCGTTCATTCTATATTTAGTTTTACTTTCTATATTTCATCTTTCTTTATATATTTCATTTTACTTTCGATATTTCATCTTTCTTTCAATATTTTATTTCACTTTCTATATTTCGTCTTTCTTTTTATTTTTCATTTTACGTTCTATTTTTCATCTTTCTTTCTATATTTCCTCTTTCATTCTATATTTTATTTTACTTTTTATATATCTACTTTCTTTCTAAATTTCATGGTTCCTTAGATATTTCATTTTACTTTCTATATTTACTTTACTTTGTATATTTCATCTTTCTTTCTATATTTCATTTTACTTTCTATAATTTCTTTTATTTTCAATGTTTTCTTTTTCTTTCAATATTTTATTTTACTTTCTATAATTCATATTTTTTTCACTATTTCATTTTAGTTTCTATATTTTTTATTTCTTTCTATATTTCATCTTTCTTTCTATATTTCATTTTAATTTCTATAATTCATCTTTCATTCTATTTTTCATGTTACTTTATATATTTCATCTTTCATTCTATATTTCATTTTACTTTCTATATTTCATCTTTCTTTTTGTATTTCATTTTACTTTATTTATTTAATCATTTTTTCTATATTTCTTTTTTTTCTATATTTCTTTTTTCTTTCAATATTTCATGTTACATTTTACCCTCTATATTTCATCATTCTTTCTAAATATAATAAATTTAAATGATGAAAATTATTTTTGCACTAAAAATGAACACCAAAGTTTTGTGATCCATGTTATGGAAATTCCACTAGTACAACCCCTAATAGCTTGGTGGAATTTTATAAGAAAGAGATTCTAATTGATCTTAACATGTTTTAAATGTGGTGGATATGCATGCCAGAAACATGTTGAAGATGCAAATGACCTAATGATCCAAAAACTTCAAGGAGTAGAAAAAATAAATTCTCAAGTTAATGTGTGGTGGGATATTTAACAAAGCCAAACAACCCACTTTTTGCCTATTATAGAAAAAGCGGACTTAACAATCATAGATCATCGGAAATGTTTTGATCGATTAATGATTTTTAATGGCTATAATTTTTTATAGAATAGGCTTATGATTTTGGAGAAACAAATGCCTCCCCCCCCCCCCCCCCCCCCCCCCCCCTCCTCCTTTTCCGATGATTCCAAAACCCAATATAAGAAAAACTAAAAGAGTTTACAATCCTTGAAAATGACAGATACGTTTGTGGAATTATCTCTCTCAGCATTTGTGCATTTTAGGTGTTCAATTTTTTTTCAAATTCAAACTTGAGTTTTCACTCTCCCATTTCTCGTAAACAAAAAGATCAGGCAAATAAATCACAACAAAATGAAAATTTTAGAGTTTATGTATGCAAAAAAATTAGAAAATTATAATAAATGTAAGTGAAGAAAATTATTTCACGCACTAAAAATGAACACTTAAGTTTAGTTATCCATGTTTGGGAAATTCCACTAGTACATCGCCTAATAGCTTGGTGGAATTTTATAAGAAAGAGATTTCTAGTTGATCCTAACATGTTTTAAATGTTGTGGATGAGCATGCCAGAAACATGTTGAAAATGTGGTGGATATGCATGCCAGAAACATGTTGAAGTTGCAACTGACCTAATGATCCAAAAATTTCGAGTAGAAAAAATTAAATTCTCAAGTTAACATGCAGTGGGATATTTACTAGAGCCAAACAACCCACTTTTTGCCTATTTTAAGAAAATCAAACCTAAAATCATTTATCATTGTAAATGTTTTGATCGATTAATGATGTGTAATGGCTATAAGTTTTGTTTGAAATGACTTATGGTTTGGGAGTCAACATACAGTTAAAAAAGCCTCACAATCCCCCCCTCCCCCCTCTTCCGATGATTGCAAAACCCAATATATGAAAAACTAAAAAAGTTTATAGACCTTAAAAATCATAGACACGTTTGTGGAATTATCTCTCTCAGCATTTGTGCATTTTGGGTGTTCAATTTTTTTTCAAATCCATACTTGGGTTTTCTCTCTCCCTTTTTTCTCATAAACAAAAAGATAAGGCAAATATATCACAACAAAATGAAACTTTTAGTGTTTATGTATGCAAAAAAAATTAAAAACAATAATAAACGAAAGTGAAGAAAATTATTTCATGCACTAAAAATGAACACCAAAGTTTTGTGATCCAAGTTTGGGAAATTCCACTAGTACAACCCCTAATAGCTTGGTGGAATTTTATAAGAAAGAGATTCTAATTGATCATAACATGTTTTAAATGTGGTGGATATGCATGCCAGAAACATGTTGAAGATGCAAATGACCTAATGATCCAAAATTTTCAAGGAGTAGAAAAATTAAATTCTTAAGATAACGTGCGATGGGATATTTACCAGAGGCAAATAACCCACTTTTTTCCTATTTTACAAAAAGCAGACCAAACAAGCATAGATCATCGTAAATGTTTTGATCAATTAAAGATGTGTAGCAGCTATAACTTTTGTTAGAAATGACTTATGGTTTGGGAGTCAACACTCAGTTAAAAAAGCCACCCCCTGCCCCCTCCCCTCTTTTGAGGATTGCAAAACCCAATATATGAAAAACTAAAAGAGTTTACAATCCTTAAAAATCACAGATACATTTGTGGAATTATCTCTCTATGCACTTGTGCATTTTGGGTGTTCAATTTTTTTCAAATCCAAACATGTGTTTTCACTCTCCCTTTTTTCTCGTAAACAAAAAGATAAGGCAAATAGATCAGAACAAAATGAAAACTTTTGAGTTTATATAAGCAAAAAAATATGAAAACTATAATAAATGTATGTGAAGAAAATTATTTCACGCACTAAAAATGAACACCAAAGTTTTGTGATCAATGTTTGGGAAATTCCACTAGTACAACCCCTAATTGCTTTGTGGAATTTTATAAGAAAGAGATTATAATTGATCCGAACAAGTTTTAAATGTGGTGGATATGCCTGCCAGAAATATGTTGAAGATGCAAATGACCAAATGATCCAAAAATTTCAAGGAGTAAAAAAATTAAATTCTCAAGTGAACATGTAGTGGGATATTTACCAGAGCCAAACAACCCACTTTTTGCCTATTTTACAAAAAGCAGACCTAATAATCATAGATCATCGTAAATGTTTTGATTGATTAATGATGTGTAACGGTTATAGTTTTTTTTAAAAATGACTAATGGTTTGGGAGTCAACACTCAGTTAAAAATGCCTCCTCCCCCCTCTTCCGATGATAGCAAAACCCTCTATATGAAAAACTAAAAGAGTTTTGAAACCTTAAAAATCAGAGATATGTTTGTGGAATTATTTTTCTCAGCATTTGTGCATTTTGGGTGTTCAATTTTTTTTCAAATCCAAACTTGAGTTTTCTCTCTCCCTTTTTTCTCGTAAACAAAAAGATAAGACAAATAGATCACAAAAAAATTAAAATTTTAGAGTTTATGTATGCAAAAAAAATTAAAAACTATAATAAATGTAAGTGAAGAAAATTATTTCAAGCATTAAAAATGAACACCATAGTTTTGTGATCCATGTTTGGGAAATTCCACTAGTACATCCTCTAATAGCTAGGTGGAATTTTATAAGAAAGAGATTCTAATTAATCCTAACATGTTTTAAATGTGGTGGATATGCATGCCAGAAACATGTTGAAGATGCAAATGACCTAATGATCCAAAAATTTTGAGTAGAAAAAATTAAATTCTCAAGTTAACGTGCGGTGGGATATTACCTAGAGCCAAACAACCCACTTTTTTCCCATTTTAGAAAAACCAGACCTAACAATCGTAGATCATCGTATATGTTTTGATCGATTAATGATGTGTAATGGCTATAGATTTTATTAGAAATGACTTATGGTTTGGGAGTCAACTCTCAGTGAAAAATACATCTTCCGATGATTGCAAAACCCAATATATAAACAACTAAAAGATTTTACAATCCTAAAAAATAACTGACAATTTTTAGAATTATTTCTCTCAGCATTTTTGCATTTCCATTTTGGAAGTTCAATTTTGTTTCAAATCCAAACTTGAGTTTTCACTCTCCCATTTTTCTCGTAAATAAAAAGATAAGGCAAATAGATCACAACAAAATGAAAATTTTAGAGTTTATGTATGAAAAAAAATTAGAAAACTATAATAAATGTAAGCGAAGAATATTTTCTCACGCACTAAAAATGAACACCAAATATTTGTTATCCTTGTTTGGGAAATTGCACTAGTACAACCCCTAATAGCTTGGTGCAATTTTATAAGAAATAGATTTCTAGTTGATCCTAACATGTTTTAAATGTGGTGGATAGGCATGCTAGAAAGATTTTGAAGATGCATATGACCTAATGATCCAAAAATTTCTAGGAGTAGAAAAAATTAAATTCTCAAGTTAACGTGCAGTGGGATATTTACAAGAGCCAAACAACCCACTTTTTGCCTATTTTTGAAAAAGGGGACCTAACAATCATAGATCATCGTAAATGTTTTGATCAATTAATGATGTGCAAAGGTTATAATTTTTTTTTAAAATGACTTATAGTTTGGGAGTCAATACTCAATTAAAAAAGCCCACCCTCTCCCCCCAGTCCCTCTTCTGATGATAGCAAAACCTAATATATGAAAAACTAAATGAGTTTTCAAACCTTAAAAGTCATAGATATGTTTGTGGAATTATCTCTCTCAGCATTTGTGCATTTTGTGTGTTCAATTTTTTTTCAAATCCAAACTTGAGTTGTCACTCTCCCATTTTTCTCGTCAACAAAAAGATAAGGCAAACAGATCACAAAAAAAATGAAAATTTTAGAGTTTAAGTATAAAAAAAATTAGAAAACTATAATAAATGTAAGTGAATAAAATTATTTCTCGCACTAAAAATGAACACCAAAGTTTTGTTATCCATGTTTGGGAAATTCCACTAGTACAACCACTAATAGCTTGGAGGAATTTTATAAGAAATAGATTTCTAGTTGATCCTAACATGTTTTAAATGTGGTGGATATGCATGTCAGAAACATGTTGAAGATGCAAATGACCTAATGATCCAAAAATTTCAAGGAGTAGAAAAAATTAAATTCTCAAGTTAACGTGTAGTGGGATATTTACCAGAACCAAACAACACACTTTTTACTTATTTTACAAAAAGTGGACCTAACAATCATAGATCATCGTAAATGTTTTCATCAATTAATGATGTGTAACGCTTCTAATTTTTTTTAAAAATGACTTATGGTTTGGGAGACAACACTCAGTTAAAAATGCCTCCCCCCCCCTCTCTCTTCCGATCATTGCAAAACCCAATATATGAAAAACTAAAAGAATTTACAATCCTTAAAAATCACAGATATGTTTGTGGAATTATTTCTCTTAGCATTTGTGCATTTTGGGAGTTCATTTTTTTTCAAATCCAAACTTGAGTTTTCGTTCTCCCTTTTTTCTCGTAAACAAAAAGATAAGACAAATAGTTCACAACAAAATAAAATTTTTAGAGTTTATGTATGCAAAAAATTGACAATTATATTAAATGTAAGTCAAGAAAATTATTTCACGCACTAAAAACGAACACCAAAGTTTTGTTATCCATGTTTAGGAAATTCCACTAGGACAACCCCTAATAATTTGGTGGAACTTTAGAAGAAAGAGATTATAATTGATCCTAACATGTTTTAAATGTGGTGGATACGCATGCCAAAAACAATATTGAAGATGCAAATGACTTCATGATCCAAAAATTTCAAGGAGTTGAAAAAATTAAATTCTCAAGTTAACGTGTGGTGGGATATTTACCAGAGCGAAATAACCAACTTTTTTCCTATTTTACAAAAAGCGGACCTAACAATCATAGATCATCGTAAATGTTTTGATCGATTAATGATGTGTAACGGCTATAATGTTTGTTAGAAATGACTTATGGTTTGGGAGTCAACACTCAGTGAAAAATGCCTCTTCCGATGATTGCAAAACCCAATATATGTAAAACTAAAAGAGTTTACAATCCTTAAAAATCATAGATACGTTTGTGGTATTATCTCTCTTAGCATTTGTGCATTTTGGGTGTTCAAATTTTTTTCAAATCCAAACTTGAGTTTTCACTCTCCTTTTTTTCTCGTAAATAAATAGATAAGGCAAATGGATCACAACAAAATGAAAATTCAAGAGTTTATGTATGCAAAAAAAATTAAAAACTATAATAAATGTATGTGATGAAAATTATTTCATGCTCTAAAAATGAACACCAAAGTTTTGTGAACCATGTTTGGGAAATTCCACTAGTTCAACCCATAATAGCTTGGGGGAATTTTATAAGAAAGAGATTCTAATTGATCCTAACATTTTTTAAATGTGGTGGATATGCATGCCAGAAACATGTTGAAGATGCAAATGACCTAATGATCTAAAAATTTTAAGGAGTAGAAAAAATTAAATTCTCTAGTTAATGTGCAGTGGGATATTTACCAGAGCCAGAACAACCCACTTTTTTCCTATTTTACAAAAACCGGACCTAACAATCATAGATCATCGTAAATGTTTTGATCGATTATTGAAGTGTAACGATTATAATTTTTTTTAAAAATAACTTATGGTTTGGGAGTCAACACTTAGTTAAAAATGCCTCGCTCCCCCTTCTTCCGTTGATTCCCAAACCCAATATATAAAAAACTAAAAGAGTTTACAATCCTTAAAAATCACTGATACGTTTGCGGAATTATCTCTCTCAGCATTTGTGCATTTTGGGTGTTCAACTTTTTTACAAATCCAAACTTGAGTTTTCACTCTCCCTTTTTTCTCGTAATTAAAAAGATACGACAAATAGATCATAACAAAATGAAAATGTAAAATTTTATGTATGGAAATTTTTTCGAAAACTATAATAAATGTAAGTGATGAAAATTATTTCACGCACTAAAAATGAACACCAAAGTTTTGTGATCCATGTTTGGGATATTCCACTAGTACAACCCCTAATAGCTTGGTGGAATTTTATAAGAAAGAGATTCTAATTGATCCTCACATGTTTTAAATGTGGTGGATAAGCATGCAAAAAAAATGTTGAAGATGCAAATGACCAAATGATCCAAAAATTTCAAGGAGTAGAAAAATTTTAATTCTCAAGTTAACGTGCGGTGGGATATTTACTAGAGCCAAACAACCCACTTTTTGCCTATTTTACAAAAAGCGGACCTAACAATCAAAGATCATCGTAAATTTTTTGATCGATTAATGATGTGTAACGGCTATAATTTTTGTTAGAAATGATTTATGGTTTTGGAGTCAACACTCAGTGAAAATAGCCACGCCTGATGATTGCAAAACCCAATATATCAACAACTAAAAAGAGTTTACAATCCTAAAAAATCACAGATATGTTTTGGAATTATCTCACTCAGTATTTGTGAATTTCCATTTTGGAAGTTCAATTTTTTTTCAAATCCAAACTTGAGTTTTCACTCCCCCATTTTTCTCATAAACAAAAAGAAAAGGCAAATAGATCACAACAAAATGAAAATTTTAGAGCTTATATATGCAAAAAAATTAGAAAACTATAATAAATGTAAGTGAAGAAAATTATTTCACGCACTAAAAATGAAGACCAAAGTGTTGTTATCCATGTTTGGGAAATTCCATTCGTACAACCCCTATTAGCTTGTGGAATTTTTAAAGAAAGAGATTTCTAGTTGATCCTAACATGTTTTAAAAGTGGTGGATATGCATGCCAGAAAAATGTTGAAGATGCAAATGACCTAATGAACCAAAATTTTCAAGGAGTAGAAAAAATTAAATTCTCAAGTTAACGTGCAGTGGGATATTTACCAGAGCCAAACAACCAAATTTTTTTCCTATTTTACAAAAAGCGGACCTAACTAACATAGAAAATTGTAAATGTTTTGATCAATTAATGATGTGTAATGGTTATAATTTTTTTTTAAAATAACTTATGGTTTGGGAGTCAACACTCAGATAAAAAAGCTTGCCTCCCCCCCCCCCCCCCTCCTCTTCCGATGATTGAAAAATCCAATATATCAAAAAATAAAAGAGTTTACAATCCTTAAAAATCACAAATACGTTTGTGGAATTCTCTTTCTTAGCATTTGTGCATTTTGCGTGTTCAATTTTTTTTTAAATCCAACCTTGTGTTTTCACTCTTCCTTTTTTCTCTTAAAAAAAAAAGAAAAGGCAAATAGATCACAACAAAATTAAAATTTTAGTGTTTACTTATGCAAAAAAATTTGAAAACTATAATAAATGTAAGTGAAGAAAATTATTTCACGCACTAAAAATGAACACAAAAGTTTTGTGATCCATGTTTGGGAAATTCCACCAGTACAACCCCTAATTGCTTTGTGGAAATTTATGAGAAGGATATTATAATTGATCTGAAAATGTTTTAAATGTGGTGGATATGCATGCCAGAAACATGGTGAAGATGTGAAATTCCAATAGTACAATACCTAACAGCTTGGTGGAATTTTGTAAGAAAGAGAATTGTAATTGATCCTAACATGTTTTCAATATGGATATGCTTGCCTGAAACATGTTGAAGAAGCAAATGACCTAATGATCCAAATATTTCAAGCAATAGAAAAAATTAAATTCTCAAGTTAACGTGCGGTGGGATATTTACATAAGTCAAACAACCAACTTTTTGCCTATTCAAAAAAAGCGGACCAATCATAGATCATCGTAAATACTTTGATCAATTAAATTGTGTAACAGCTATAATTTTGGTTAGAAATGAGTTTTGGTTTTGTAGACAACACTCAGTTGAAAATGCCTCGCCTCCCCTTTTTCGAAGATTGCAAAACCTAATATATAAAAAACTAAAAGAGTTTACAGTCCATAAAAATCACTGAAACTTTTTGGAATTATCTCTCTCAGCATTTGCGCATTTCCATTTTGGATGTTCAATTTTTTTTTAAAATCCAAACATGAGTTTTTACTCTCCCATTTTTCTCGTAAACAAAATGATAAGGAAATTAGATCTCAACAAAATGAAAATTTTAGAGTTTATGTATGCAAAAAATTGAAAACTATAATAAATGTAAGTGAAGGAAATTATTTCACATACTAAAAATCAACACAAAAGTTTTGTTATCCATGTTTGGGAAATTCCACTAGTACAACCCCTAATACCTTGGTGGAATTTTATATGAAAGAGATTTCTAATTGAACCTAACAAGTTTTAAATATGGATATGCATGCCTGAAACATATTGAAGATGCAAATGACCTATGAGCCAATAATTTCAAGGAGTAGAAAAAATTAAATTCTTAAGTTAACGTGCATTGGGATATTTACCAGAGCTTAACAACCCAATTTTTGGTTATTTACAAAAAGCGGACCTAAAAATCATAGATCATCGTAAATGTTTTGATCGATTAGTAATGTGTAAGGGCTATAATTTTAGTTAGAAATGACTTATGGTTTGGGAGTCAACACTTTGTTAAGAATGCCTCACCCCCCTCTTCTGAAGATTACAAAACCTAATATATACAAAACTAAAAGAGTTTACAATCCTTGAAAATCACTGATACTTTTTGGAATTATCGCTCTCAGCATTTGTGCATTTCCATTTTGGATGCTCAATTTTTTTAAAATCCTAACATGTGTTTTTACTCTCCCCTTTTTCACGTAATAAAAAAGATAAGGCAAGTAGATCACAACAAAATGAAAATTTTAGAATTTATGTATCCAACAAATTTTAAACTATAACGAATGTAAATGCAGAAAATTATTTCACGCACTAAAAATGAAAACTTGTTTTCCATGTTTGGGAAATTCCACTAGTACAACCCCTAATAGCTTGGAGGAATTTTATAAGAAAGAGATTTCTAATTGATCCTAAAAAGTTTTAAATATGGATATACATGCTTTAAACATGTTGAAGATGCAAATGACCAAATGATCCAAAGATTTCAAGGAGTAGAAAAAATTAAATTCTCAAGTTCACGTGCGTTGGGATATTTACCAGAGCCAAACAACCCACTTTTCGCCTATTCACAAAAGGCGGACCTAAAAATCATAGATCATCATAAATGTTTTGATCGATTAGTAATGTGTAAGGGCTATAATTTTAGTTAGAAATGAGTTATGGTTTGGGAGTCAACACTCTGTTAAGAATGCCTCACCCCCCTCTACCGAAGATTACAAAACCTAATATATACAAAACTAAAAGAGTTTACAATCCTTGAAAATCACTGATACTTTTTGGAATTATCGCTCTCAGCATTTGTGCATTTCCATTTTGGATGCTCATTTTTTTTTAAAATCCTAACATGTGTTTTGACTCTCCCTTTTTTCACGTAATAAAAAAGATAAGGCAAATAGATCACAACGAAATGAAAATTTCAGAATTTATGTATGCAAAAACTTGAGAAAAATAATAAATTCAAGTGAAAAAAATTATTTCACGCACTAAAAATGAACACCAAAGCTTTGTTATCCATGTTTGGGCAATTCCACTATTACAACACCTAATAGCTTGGTTGAATTTTATAAGAAAGAGATTTTTAATTGATCCTTACATGTTTTAAATATGGATATGCATGCCTGAAACATGTATAAGATGCAAATGACCTAATGATCCAAAAATTTCAAGGAGTAGAAAAAATTAAATTCTCAAGTTAACATGCTGTGGGATATTTACCAGAGCCAAACAACCCAATTTTTTCCTTTTTACAAAAAGCGGACCTAACAATCATACATCATCGTAAATGTTTTGATCAATTAATGATGTATAATGGCTATAATTTTTTATAGAAATGACTGATGGTTTGGGAGTCAACACTCAGTTGAAAATGCCTCGGCCCCCCCTTTCCGATGATTTCAAAACCTAATATATAAAAAACTAAAAGTGTTTACAAAGCTTAAAAATCTTAGATATTTTTTGTAATTATCTATCTCAGAATTTGTGCATTTCCATTTTGGATGTTCAATTTTTTTCAAATCCAAATTTGAGTTTTCACTCTCCCATTTCCACATAAACAAAAAGATAAGGCAAATAGATCACCACAAAATGAAATTTTCTCTCTCCCATTTTTCTCGTAAAAAAAAAGATAAGGCAAATAGATCACAACAAAATGAAATTTTTTGAATTTATGTACGCTAAAATTTAAAACAGTAATAAATTTAAGTGAAGAAGATTATTTTACGCACTAAAAATGAACATCAAAACTTTGTTATCCATGTTTGGGAAATTTCACTATTAAAACCCCAAATAGTTTGGTGGAATTTTATAAGAAAGATATTTCTAATTTATCCTAACATGTTTTAAATATGGATATGCATGCCAGAAATATGTTGAAGATGCAAATGACCTAATGATCCAAAAATTTCAAGGAGTAGAAAAAATTAAATTCTCAAGTTAACGTGCAATGGGATATTTTCCGAAGCTTAACAACCTAGATTTTGCCTATTTACAAAAAGAAGACATATCAATCATAGATCATTGTAAAGGTTTTGATCGATTAATAATGTGGTACGGCTATAATTTTTGTTAGAAATGACTTATGGTTTGGGAGTCAACATTTTGTTAAAAATGCCTCACCTCACCTTGTCTGATGATTGCAAAATCTAATATACTAAAAACTAAAAGAGTTTACAATCCTTAAAAATCACAGATACTTTTTGGAATGATCACTCTCTGCATTTGTGCATTTCCATTTTGGATGTTCAATATTTTTTCTAAACCAAACATGAGTTTTCACTATACCATTTTTCTCGTAATAAAAAAGATAAGGCAAATAGATCACAACAAAATGAAATTTTAGAATTTATGTATGCAAAAATTGAAAACAATAATAAATTTAAGTGAAGAAAAATATTTCACTTACTAAAAATGAACACCAAAGTTTTGTTATCCATGTTTGGGAAATTCCACTTTTACAATCCCTAATAGCTTGGTGGAATTTTATAAGAAAGAGATTTTCTAATTGATCCTAACATGTTTTAAATATAGTTATGCATGCCTGAAACATGTTGAAGATGCAAATGACCTAATGATCCAAAAATTTCAAGGAGTAGAAAAAACTAAATTCTCAAGTTAACGTGCGGTGGGATATTTACGACAGCGAAACAACCCAATTTTTGCCTTTTTACAAAAAGCGGACCTAACAATCATACATCATCGTAAATTTTTTGATCGATTAATGATGTGTAACGGCCATAATTTTTGTAAGAAATGACTGATGGTTTGGGAGTCAACACTCAGTTAAAAAAGCCTCACCCCATGTTTTCCGAAGATTGCAAAACCTAATGTATAAAAAAACTAAAAGTGTTTACAATCCTTAAAAATCTCAGATACTTTTTTTAATTATCTCTCTCAGCATTTGTGCATTTCCATTTTGGGTGTTCAATTTTTTTTCAAATCCAAACATGACTTTTCACTCTCCCATTTTTCTTGTAAACAAAAAGATAAGGCAAATAGATCATAAAAAAATGAAAATTATAGAGTTTATCTGTAAAAAGGTTAAAACTATAATAAATGTAAGTGAAGAAAATTATTTCACGCAGTAAAAATGAACAGCAAAGTTTTGTTATCCATGTTTGGGAAATTCCACTACTGCAACCCCTAATAGCTTGGTGGAATTTTATAAGAAAGAGATTTCTAATTGATCCTAACATGTTTATGCATGACTGAAACATGTCGAAGATGCAAATGTCCTAATGATCCAAAAATTTTAAGGAGAGGAAAAAATTATATTCTCAAGTTAACGTGCAGACATATATTTTACTAGAACAAAACAACCCACATTTTGCCTCTTCACAAAAATCGGACCTAACAATCATAGATCATCGTAAATGTTTGGATCAATTTAGTTGTGTAACGGCTATAATTTTTGTTAGAAATGACTTTTGGCTTGGGAGACAACACTCCGTTGAAAATACCTTGCCCCCCTTTTCCAAAGATTACAAAACCTAATATATAAAAAACTAAAAGATTTTACAATCCATAGAAATCACTGATAGTTTTTAGAATTATCTCTCTCAGCATTTCCGCATTTCGATTTTGGATCTTCAATTTTTTTTTAAAATCCAAACATGAGTTTTTACTCTCCCATTTTTCTCATAAACAAAAAGAAAAGGGAAATAGATCACAACAAAATGACAATTTTAGAGTTTCAGTTGCAAAAAATTGAAAACTATAATAAATGTAAGCAAAAAAAATTATTTCATGCATTAAAAATGAACACCAAAGTTTAGTTCTCCATGTTTGGGAAATTCCACTAGTACAACCCCTAATTGATTGGTAGAATTTTATAAGAAAGAGATTTCTAATTGATCCTAAAAAAATTTAAATATGGATATTCATGCTTGAAACATTTGGAAGACGCAAATGATCTAATGATCCAAAAATTTCGAGTAGAAAAAATTAAATTCTCAAGTTAACGTGCATTGGGGTATTTACCAAAGCCTAAGTACGCAGTTTTTACCTATTTACGAAAAGCGGACCTAACAATCATAGATCATCATAAATGTTTTGATCGATTAATAATGTGTAATGGCTATAATTTTAGTTGGAAATGACTTCTAGTTTGGGAGTCAACACTCTGTTAAAAATACCTCGCCCCCCTTTTTTGAGGATTGCAAAACCTAATATATTAGAAACTAAAAGAGTTTACAATCCTTAAAAATCACAGATAATTTTTGGAATTATCACTCTCAGCATTTGTGCATTTCCATTTTGGATGTTTAATTTCTTTTCAAATCCAAACATGAGTTTTCACTATCCCAATTTTCTCTTAATAAAAAAGATAAGGTAAATAGATCACAACAAAATGAAAATTTTAGAATTTAAGTATGCAAAGCTTAAAAACTATAATAAATTTAAGTGAAGAAAATTATTTCATGCACTAAAAATGAACACCAAGTTTTTGTTATCCATGTTTGGGAAGTTCCACTATTACAACCCCTAATAACTTGGTGGAATTTTATAAGATAGAGATTTCTAATTGATCCTAACATGTTTTAAATTTGGAAATGCATGCTTGGAACATGTTGAAGATGCAAAAGACCTAACCGATCCAAAAATTTCGAGTAGAAAAAATTAAATTCTCAAGTTAACGTGCGTTGGGATATTTACCAGAGCCAAACAACCAAATTTTTGCCTTTTTTACAAAAACGGACCTAACAATCATACATCATCGTAAATATTTTGAATGATTAATGATGTGTAACGGCTTTAATTTTTGTTAGATATGACTAATGGTTTGGGAGTCAACACTCAGTTGAAAATGCCTCGCCCTCCATATTAGAAGATTGCAAAACCTAATATATAAAAAACTAAAAGAGTTTACAATCCATAAAAATTATTGATACTTTTTTAAGTTATCTCTCTCAGCATTTGAGCATTTCCATTTTGGATGTTCAATATTTTTTTAAAATCAAAACAAGAGTTTTTACTCTCCCATTTTTTTCATAAACAAAAAGAAAAGGCAAATAGATGACAACAAAATGAAAATTTTAGAGTTTATGTATGCAAAAAATTCAAAACTATAATAAATGTAAGTGAAGAAAATTATTTCACGCATTGAAAATGAACACCAAAGTTTTGTTATCCATGTTTGGGAAATTCCACTAGTACAACCCCTTATTGAATGGTGGAATTTTATAAGAAAGAGATTTATAATTGATCCTAAAAAAAATTTAAATATGGATATGCATGCTTGAAACATGTTGAAGATGCAAATGACCTAATGATCTAAAAATTTCAAGGAGTAGAAAAAATTAAATTCTCAACTTAATGTGCATTGGGATATTCACCATAGCCAAAGAACCCAGTTTTTGCCTATTTACAAAAAGCGGACCTAACAGTCATAGATCATCGTAAATGTTTTGATCGATTAATATTGTGTAACGGCTATAATTGTTGTTAGAAATGACTTATGGTTTGGGTGTCAACACTCTGTTAAAAATGCCACACCCCCCTTTTCCGAGGATTGCAAAACCTAACATATTAAAAACTAAAAGAGTTTACAATCCTTAAAAATCATAGATACTTTTGGGAATTATCTCTCTCAGCATTTGTGCATTTCTATTTTGGATGTTCAATTTTTTTTCAAATCCAAACATGAGTTTTAAGTTTCCCATTTTTCTTGTAAACAAAAAGATAAGGCAAATAGATCACAACAAAATGAAAATTTATGAATTTATGAATGAAAAAATTAACAACTATAATAAATTTAAGTGAAGAAAATTATTTCACACACTAAAAATGAACACCAAAGTTTTGTTATCCTTGTTTGAGAAATTCCGCTATTACAACCCCTAATAGATTGGTGGAATTTTATAAGAAAGAGATTTCTAATCGATCCTAACATGTTATAAATATGGATATGCATGCCTGAAACATGTTGAAGATGCAAATGACCTAATGATCCAAAAATTTTAAGGAGTAGAAAAAAAAATTCTAGAGTTAACGTGTGGTGGGATATTTACTAGAGCCAAATAACCCAGTTTTTGCCTATTTACAAAAAAAGGGACCTAACAATCATAGATCCTCGTAAATGTTTTGATCGATTAATGATGTGTAATGGCTATAATTTTTGTTAGAAATGACTGATCGTTTGGGAGTCAACACTCAGTTAAAATTGCCTCGACCCCCCTTTTCCAATGATTGCAAAACCTAATATATAAAAAACTAAAAGAGTTTACAATCCATAAAAATCACAGATACTTTTTTTAATTATCTCTCTCAGCAGTTGTGTATTTCTATTTTGGGTGATCAATTTTTTTTCAAATTCAAACTTGAGTTTTCACTCTTCCATTTTTCTCGTAAAGAAAAAGAAATGGCAAATAGATCACAACAAAATAAAAATTTTACAGTTTAAGTCTGCTAAAAATTGAAAAAGATAATAAATGTAAGTGAAGAAAATTATTTCACGCACTAAAAATGAACACCAAAGTTTTGTTATCCTTGTTTGGGAAATTCCACTAGTACAACCCCTAATAGCTATGTAGAATTTTGTAAGAAAGAGTTTTCTAATTGATCCTAACATGTTTTAAATATAGATATGCATATCTGAAACATGTTGAAGATGCAAATGACCTAATGATCCAAAAATTTCGAGTAGAAAAAAATATATTCTCAAGTTAACGTGCGGTGGGATATTTACCAGAGCAAAAGAACCCACTTTTTCCCTATTCACAAAAAGCCGACTTAATAATGATAGATCATCGTAAATGTTTTGATAAATTAAATTGTGTAATGGCTATAATTTTTGTTAGAAATGACTTTTGGTCTGGGAGACAACACTCCGTTGAAAATTCCTTGCCCCCACTTTTCCAAAGATTGCAACACCTAATATATAAAAAATTAAAAGAGTTTACAATCTATAAAAATCACTGATACTTTTTGGAATTATCTCTCTCATCATTGTGCATTTCCATTTTGGAAGTTCAATTTTTTTTAAAAATCCAAACTTGAGTTTTTAGTCGCCCTTTTTCTCGTAAATAATAAGATAAGGCAAATAGATCGTAACAAAATGAAAATTTTAGAGTTTATGTATGAAAAAATTGAAAACTTTAATAAATTTAAGTGAAGAAATTTATTTCACGCACTAAAAATGAACATCAAAGTTTTCTTATCCTTGTTTGGGAAATTCCACTAGTACAACCCCTAATAGCTTGGTGGAATTTTATAAGAAAGAGATTTTTGATTGATCCTAAAAAGTTTTAAATATGGATATGCATGCTTGAAACATTGAAGATACAAATGACCTAATGATCCAAAATTTCAAGGAGTAGAAAAATTAAATTCTCAAGTTAACGTGCGTTGGGATACTTACCAAGCCTAACAACCCTGTTTTTGCTTATTTACAAAAAGCGAACCGAACAATCATAGATCATCGTAAATGTTTTGATCGATTAATAATGCGTAACGGCTATAATTTTTGTTAGAAATGATTTATGGTTTGGGAGTCAACACTCTGTTAAAAATGCCCAGCCCTCCCTTTTTCAATGATTACAAAACCAAATAAATCAAAAACTAAAAGTGTTTACAACCCTTAAAAATCACAGATACTTTTTGGAATTATCACTCTCAGCATTTCTGCATTTCCATTTTGGCAGTTCAATTTTGTTTTGAAATCCAAACATGAGTTTTCACTATCCAACTTTTTCTCGTAAATAAAAAGATAAAGCAAATAGATCACAAAAATATGAAAATTTTAGAATTTATGTATGCAAAAAATTGAAAACTATAATAAATTTAAGTGAAGAAAATTATTTCACTCACTAAAAATGAACACCAAAGTTTTGTTATCCATGTTTGCGAAATTCCACTATTACTACCCCTAATAGCTTGGTGGAATTTTAAACGAAAGAGATTTTTAATTGATCCTAACATGTTTTAAATATGGATAATCATGCCTGAAACATGTTGAAGATGCAAATGACCTAACGATCCAAAATTTTCAAGGAGTAGAAAAAATTAAATTCTTAAGTTAACGTGCCTTGGGATATTTACAAGAGCCGAACAACCCAGTTTTTGCCTATTTTCGAAAAGTGGACCTAACAATCATGGATCATCGTAAATGATTTGATCGATTAATAATGTGTAACGGCTATAATTTTTGTTAGAAATGACTAATGGTTTGGGAGTCAACACTGTGTTAAAAATGCCTCCCCCCCTGTATTCGGATGATTGCAAAACCTAATATATTAAAAAAAAAATTAATGACTATAATTTTGATTAGAAATGACTGATGGTTTGGGAGTCAACACTCAGTTGAAAATGCCTCGCCCCCCCTTTTTCCGATGATTTCAAAACCTAATATATAAAAAACTAAAAGTGTTTACAAAGCTTAAAAATCTTAGATATTTTTTGTAATTATCTCTCTCAGCATTTGTGCATTTCCATTTTGGATGTTAAATTTTTTTCAAATCCAAATTTGAGTTTTCACTCTCCCATTTTTCACATAAAAAAAAAAAAGGCAAATAGATCACCACAAAATGAAAATTTCACTCTCCCATCTTTCTCGTAAACAAAATGATAAGGCAAATAGATCACAACAAAATGAAATTTTTTGAATTTATGTATGCAAAAATTGAAAACCGTAATAAATTTAAGTGAGGAAAATTATTTCACGCACTAAAAATGAACACCAAAACTTTGTTATCCATGTTTGGGAAATTTCACTATTAAAACCCCTAATAGTTTGGTGGAATTTTATAAGAAAGATATTTCTAATTGATCCTAACATGATTTAAATATGGATATGCATGCCTGAAACATGTTGAAGATGCAAATGACCTAATGATCCAAAAATTTCAAGGAGTAGAAAAAATTAAATTCTCAAGTTAATGTGCATTGGGATATTTACCGAAGCCTAACAACCCAGTTTTTGCCTATGTACAAAAAGTGGACATAACAATCATAGATCATCGTAAAAGTTTTGATCGATTAATAATGTGTTACGGCTATAATTTTTGTTAGAAATGACTTATGGTTTGGGAGTCAACACTTTGTTAAAAATGCCTCACCTCACCATGTCTGATGATTGCAAAACCTAATATATTAAAAACTAAAAGAGTTTACAATCCTTAAAAATCACAGATGCTTTTTGGAATGATCACTCTCTGCATTTGTGCATTTCCATTTTGGATGTTCAATATTTTTTCTAATCCAAACATGAGTTTTCAGTATACCATTTTTCTCGTAATAAAAAAATATAAGGCAAGTAGATCACAACAAAATGAAAATTTTAGAATTTATGCATGTAAAAATTGAAAACTATAATAAATTTAAGTGAAGAAAATTATTTTACATACTAAAAATGAACACCAAAGTTTTGTTATCCATGTTTGGGAAATTCCAATTTTACAATCCCTAATAGCTTCATTGAATTTTATAAGAAAGAGATTTCTAATTGATCCTAACATGTTTTAAATATGGATATGCATGCTTGAAACATGTTGAAGATGCAAATGACCTAATGATCCAAAAATTTCAAGGAGTAGAAAAAACTAAATTCTCAAGTTAACGTGCGGTGGGATATTTACGACAGCGAAACAGCCCAAGTTTTGCCTTTTTACAAAAAGCGGACCTAACAATCATACATCATCGTAAATTTTTTGATCGATTAATGATGTGTAACGGCCATAATTTTTGTAAGAAATGACTGATGGTTTGGGAGTCAACACTCAGTTAAAAAAACCTCACCCCATGTTTTCTGAAGATTGCAAAACCTAATATATAAAAAAACTAAAAGTGTTTACAATCCTTAAAAATCTCAGATACTTTTTGTAATTATCTCTCTCAGCATTTGTACATTTCCATTTTGGACGTTCAATTTTTTTTCAAATCCAAACATGACTTTTCACTCTCCCATTTTTCTTATAAACAAAAACATAACGCAAATAGATCACACCAAAATGAAAATTATAGAGTTTATGTCTGTAAAAAGATTAAAACTATAATAAATTTAAGTGAAGAAAATTATTTTACTCACTAAAAATGAACACCAAAGTTTTGTTATCCATGTTTGCGAAATTCCACTATTACAACCCCTAATAGCTTGGTGGAATTTTAAAAAAAAGAGATTTTTAATTGATCATAACATGTTTTAAATATGGATAATCATGCCTAGAACATGTTGAAGATGCAAATGACCTAATGATCCAAAATTTTCAAGGAGTAGAAAAAATTAAATTCTCAAGTTAACGTGCCTTGGGATATTTACAAGAGCCTAACAACCCCGTTTTTGCCTATTTACGAAATGCGGACCTAACAATCATGGATCATCGTAAATGTTTTGGTTGATTACTAATGTGTAACGGCTATAATTTTTGTTAGAAATCACTAATGGTTTGGGAGTCAACACTGTGTTAAAAATGCTTCCCCCCCGCCCCCCTTGTATTCGGATGATTGCAAAACCTAATATATTAAAAACTAAAAGAAATTAAAATCACAGACACTTTTTTAAACTATCACTCTCAGAATTTGTTCATTTACATTTTGGATGTTATATTATTTTTCAAATCCAAACAGGATCTTTGATATATGAAAAAAATTGAAAACTATAATAAATTTAAGTGAAGAAAATTATTTCACTCACTAAAAAAGAACACCAAAGTTTTGGTATCCATGTTTGCGAAATTCCACTATTACAACCCCTTATAGCTTGGTGAAATTTTATAAGAAAGAGATTTCTAATTGATCCTAACATGTTTTAAATATGGATAAGCATGCCTGTAACATGTTGATGATGCAAATAACCTAATGATCCAAAATTTTCAAGGAGTTGAAAAAATTAAATTCTCAAGTTAACGTGCAGTGGGATATTTACCAGAGCTAAACAACCTTCTTTTTGCCTATTCACAAAAAGCGGACCTAACAATCAAACATCATATCGTAAATGTTTTGATCAATTAAATTGTGTAACGGCTATAATTTTTGTTAGAAATGACTTTGTGTTTAGGACACATCACTCTGTTGAAAATGCCTCGTCCCCCTTTTTCGAAGATTGCAAAACCTAATATATAAAAAAATAAAAGAGTTTACAATCCATAAAAATCATTGATACTTTTTGGAATTATCTCTCTCTGCATTTGTGCATTTCCATTTTGGATGTTCAATTTTTTTTTAAAATCCAAACATGAGTTTTTACTCTCCCTTTATTCTTGTAAACAAATAGATAAGGCAAATAGATCACAAAAAAAAAAAAGAAAATTTTAGAGTTCATGTATGCAAAAAATTGAAAACTATTATAAATGTATGTGAAGAAAATTATTTCACGCACAAAAAATGAACACCAAAGTTTTGTTATCCATGTTTGGGAAATTCCACTAGTACAACCCCTAATAGCTTGGTGGAGTTTTATAAGAAAGAGATTTTTAATTGATCCTAACAAGTTTTAAATATGGATATGCATGCCTGAAACATGTTGAAGATGCAAATGACCTAATGATCCAAAAATTTCGAGTAGAAAAAATTAAATTCTCAAGTTTACGAGCCTTGGGATATTTACAAGAGCCTAACAACCCAGTTTTTGCCTATTTAAAAAAAGCGGACCTAACAATCATGGATCATTATAAATATTTTGATCGATTAATACTGTGTAACGGCTATAATTTTTGTTAGAAATGACTAATGGTTTGGGAGTCAACACTCTGTTAAAAATGCTTTGCCCCGTTGTCTGATGATTGCAAAACCTAACATATAAAAAACAAAAAGAGTTTACAACCCTTAAAAATCACAGATACTATTTCGAATTATTTCTCTCAGCATTTGTGCAATTCCATTTTGGATGTTTCAATTTTTTTTCAAATCTAAGCTTGAGTTTTCACTCTCCCATTTTCTTGTGAACAAAAACATAAGACAAATAGATCACAACAAAATGTAAATTTTAGAGTTTATGTATGCAAATAATTGAAAACTATGATAAATGTAAGTGAAGAAAATTATTTCTTACATTAAAAATAAACACCAAAGTTTCTTTATCCATGTTTGGGAAATTCCACTAGCGCAACCCCTAATAGTTTGGTGGAATTTTATCACAAAGAGATTTCTAATTGATCCTAACAAGTTTTAAATATGCATATGCATGTGTGAAACATGTTGAAAAATCAAATGACCTAATGATCCAAAAATTTCGAGTTGAAAAAATTAAATTCTCAAGTTAATGGGCGGTGGGATATTTACTAGAACCAAACTACCCACTTTTTGCCTATTCACAAAAAGCAAACCTAAAAATCATAGATCATCGAAAATGTTTTGATCGATTTAATTGTGTAACGGCTATAATTTTGGTTAGAAATGACTTTTGGTTTGGAAAACAACACTCAGTTAAAAATGCCTCCCCCCCCCCTTTTCCGATGATTGCAAAACCTTATATATAAAAAACTAATAGAGTTTACAATCCTTAAAAATCATAGACACTTTTTGGAATTATCTCACTAAGCATTTCTGAATTTCCATTTGGGATGTTCAAGTTTTTTTACAATCCAAACTTGTGTTTTCACTCTTCCATTTTTCTCGTAAACAAAAAGATAAGGCAAATAGAACACAACAAAATGTAAATTTTAGAGTATATGTATTAAAAAAAAATGAAAACTACAATGAATGTAAGTGAAAAAAAAAATTTCTCGCACTAAAAATCACAGATACGTTTTGGAATTATCTCTCTAAGCATTTCTGAATTTCCATTTTTGAGGTTCAATTTTTTTTACAATCCAAACTTGAGTTTTCACTCTCCCATTTTTCTCGTAAACAAAAAGATAAGGGAAATAGATCACAACGATATGAAAATTTTAGAATTTATGTATGCAGAAAATAAAAAACTATAATAAATGTAAATGAAGAAAATTATTTCACGCACTAAAAATGAACACTAAAGTTTTGTTATCCATGTTTGGGAAATTCCACTTGTACAACCCCTAATAGCTTGGAGGAATTTTATAAGAAAGAGATTACTAATTGCTCCTAACATGTTATAAATATGGATAGGCATGCCTGAAACATGTTGTAGATGCAAATGACCTAATGATCCAATAATTTCAAGGAGAAAAAAAAATTAAATTCTCAAGTTAACGTGCGGTGGGATATTTACCAGAGCCCAACAACACACAGAAAAAAAATACATAGATCATTGTAAATGTTTTGATCGATTAAATAGTGTAATGGCTATAATTTTTGTTTGAAATGACTTTCGGTTTGGGAGACAACACTCAGTTAAACATACCTCACCCCCCCTTTCCGATGAATGCAAAACTTAATTTATAATAAGCTAAAAGAGTTTTAAATCCTTAAAAATCACAAATTCTTTTTTGAATTACCTCTCTCAGCATTAGTGCATTTCCATTTTGGATGTTCAATTTTTTTTCAAATCCGAACTTGAGTTTTCACTCTCCCATTTTTCTTGTAAACAAAATGATAAGGCAAAAAGATCACATCCAAATAAAAATTTTAGATTTTATGTATGTAAAACATTGAAAACTATAATAAATGTAAGTGAAGAAAATTATTTCTCTCACTAAAAATGAACACCAAATTTTTGTTATCCATGTTTGTGAAATTCCCCTAGTACAACCCCTAACAGCTTTGTGGAATTTTATAAGAAAGAGATTTCTAATTGATCCTAACATGTTTTAAATATGGATATGCATGTGTGAAACACGTTGAAGATGCAAATGACATAATGATCCAAAAATTTCAAGGAGTAGAAAAAATTAAATTATCAAATTAATGTGCGGTGGGATATTTACCAGAGCCAAGCAACACACTTTTTGCCGATAAAGAAAAACCGCACCTAACAATCATAGATCATCCTAAATATTTTGATCGATTAATGATGTGTAACGGCTATAATTTTTGTTAGAAATGACTTATGGTTTGGGAGTCAACACTCAGTTGAAATGCCTCGCCCCCCCTTTTCAGATGATTGCAAAACCTAATATATAAAAAATTAAAAAAGTTTACAATCCTTAAAATCACAGCTAATTTTTGGAATTGTCTCTCTCAGCATTTGTATATTTTCATTTTGGATGTTCAATTTTTTTTCAAATCCAAACTTGTGTTTTCACTTTCCCATTTTTCTCCTAAACAAAAAGATAAGGCAAATAGATCACATCAAAATGAAAATTTTAGAGTTTATGTATTCAAAAAATAAAAAAATATAATAAATGTAAGTGAAGAAAATTTTTTCTCGCACTAAAAATGAATGCCAAATTTGTGTTATCCATGTTTGGGAAATTCCACTAGTACAACCCCTAATAGCTTGGTGGAATTTTATAAGAAAGAGATTTATATTTGATCCTAACATGTTATAAAAATGGATATGAATGCCTGAAACATGTTGAAGATGCAAATGACCTAACTATCTAAAATTTTCAAGGAGAAGAAAAAATTAAATTTTCAAGTTAACGTTCTGTGGGATATTAACCAGAGCCAAACAACCAACATTTTGCCTATTCATAAAAAGCAAACCTAACAATCATAGATCATCGTAAATATTTTGATCAATTAAATTGTGTAACGACTATAATTTTTTTTTTAAATGACTTTTGGTTTGGGAGACAACAGTCAGTTGAAAATGCCTCGCCCCCCCTTTTCCGAAGATTGCAAAACCTAATAAATAAAATTCCCCGATACTTTTTAGAATTATCTGTCACAGCATATGTACATTTCCATTTTGGATGTTCAATTTTTTTTTAAATCCAAACATGAATTTTTACTCTCCCATTTTCTCGTAAACAAAAAGATAAGGCAAATAAATAAAAAAAAAAGAAAATTTTAGAGTTTATGTATGCAAAAAAAAATGAAAGCTATAATAAATTTAAGTGAAGAAAACTATTTGACGCACTAAAAATGAACACCAAAGTTTTGTTATCCATGTTTGGGAAATTCCACTAGTACAACCCTAATCGCTTGGTGGAATTTTATAAGAAAGAGATTTCTAATTGATGCTAACAAGTTTTAACTATGGATATGCATGCCTGAAACATGTTGAAGATGCAAATCACCTAATCATCCAAATATTTCAAGGAGTAGAAAAACATAAATTCTCAAGTTAACTTGCGTTGGGATATTTACCGGAGCCTAACAACCCAGTTTTTGCCTATTTACAAAAAGCGGACCTAACAATCATAGATCATCGTAAATGTTTTGATTGATTAATAATGTGCAACGGCTATAATTTTTGTTAGAAATGACTTATGGTTTGGGAGTCAACACTCTATTAAAAATGCCTCGCCCCCCATTTTTCGATGATTGCAAAACCTAATATATTAAAAACTAAAAGAGTTTAAAATCTTTAAAAATCATAAATACTTTATTGAATTATCAATCTTAGCATTTGTGCATTTCCATTTTGGATGTTCAATTTTTTTTCAAATCCAAACATGAGTTTTCACTATCCTATTTTTCTCGTAAACTAAGGCAAATAGATCCCAACAAAATATAAATTTAAGAGTTTATGTATGCAAAAAAATTGAAAGCTATAATAAATTTAAGTGAAGAAAACTATTTCACGCACTGAAAATGAACACCAAAGTTTTGTTATCCATGTTTGGGAAATTCCACTAGTACAACCCCTAATAGCTTGGTGGAATTTTATAAGAAAGAGATTTCTAATCGATCCTAAAAAAATTTATATATGGATATGCATGCTTGAAACATGTTGAAGATGCAAATGACCTAATGATCCCAAAATTTCAAGCAGTAGAAAGAATTAAATTCTCAAGTTAATGTTCGTTGGGATATTTACCAAACCTAACAACCCAGTTTTGCCTTTTTACAAAAAACAGACCTAACAATCATAGATCATCGTAAATATTTTGATCGATTAATAATGTGTAACGGCTATAAGTTTTGTTAGAAATGACTTATGGTTTGGGAGTCAACACTTGGTTAAAAATGCCCCGCCCTCCCTTTTTCGACGTTAGCAAAACCTAATAAATTAAAAACTAAAAGAGTTTTCATTCCTTAAAAATCATAGATAGTTTTTGGAATTATCACTCTCACAATTTCTACTTTTCCATTTTGGCTGTTCAATTTTTTTTCAAATCCAAACATGAGTTTTCACTATCCCATTTTTCTTGTAAATAAAAAGAAAAGGCAAATAGATCACAACAAAATGAAAATTTTAAAATTTATGCATGCAAAAAATTGAAAACTATAATAAATTTAAGTGAAGAAAATTATTTTACTCACTAAAAATGAACACCAAAGTTTTGTTATCCATGTTTGCGAAATTCCACTCTTACAACCCCTAATAGCCCAGTGGAATTTTAAAAGAAAAAGATTTTTAATTGATCCTAACTGGTTTTAAATTTGGATATGCATGCCTGAAACATGTTGAAGATCCAAATAACCTAATGATCCAAAATTTTCGAGTAGAAAAAATTAAATTCTCAAGTTAACGTGCGGTGGGATATTTACCAGAGCAAAATATCCTACTTTTTGCCTATTCACAAAATGCAAACCTAAGAATCATAGATCATAGTAAATGTTTTGATCAATTAAATTTTGTAATGGCTATAATTTTTGTTAGAAATGACTTTTGGTTTAGGACACAACATTCAGTTGAAAATGCCTCGTCCCCCCTTTTCCGAAGATTGCAAAACCTAATATATATAAAAAACTAAAAGAGTTTACAATCCATAAAAATCATTGATACTTTTGGAATTATCTCTCTCACAATTTGTGCATTTCCATTTTGGATGTTCAATTTTTTATTTATAATCCAAACAAGAGTTTTTACTATCCCTTTTTTCTCGTAAACAAAAATATTAGGCAAATAGATCAAAACAAAATGAAAATTTTATAAGAAAGAGATTTCTAATTGATCCTAACAATTTTAAAAATGGATATGCATGCTTGAAACATGTTGAAGATGCAAATGACCTAATGATCCAAAAATTTCAAGTAGAAAAAATTAAATTCTGAAGTTAACGTGCGTTGGTATATTTACCAGAGCCTAACAACCCAGTTTTTGCCTATTTACAAATACCGGACCTAACAATCATGGATCATCATAAATGTTTTGATCGATTAATAATGTGTAACGGCTATAATTTATGTTAGAAATGACTTCTGGTTTGGGAGTCAACACTCTGTTAAAAATGCCTCCCCTCCCCCCCCCCCCCCCCCCCCCCCCCCCCCCCCCTTTCTTTTCCAATGAAAGTAAAACGTAATATATTAAAAACTAAAAGAATTTACAATCCTTAAAAATCACATATACTTTTAGGAATTGTCACTCTCAGCATTTTTTTATTTCCATTTTGGATGTTCAATTTTTTTTTAAATCCAAATATGAGTTTTCACTATCCCATTTTTCTCGTAAACAAAAATATAAGGTAAACAGATCACAACAAAATGAAAATTTTGGAAATTATGTATGCAAAAAATAGAAAACTATAATAAATTCAAGTGAAGAAATTATTTCACGCATTAAAAATGAACACCAAAGTTTTGTTATCCATGTTTGGGAAATTCCACTCTTACAACCCCTAATAGCTTGGTGGAATTTTATAAGAAAGAGATTTCTAATCGATCCTAACATGTTTTAAATATGGATATGCATGCCAGAAACATGTTCAAGATGCAAATGACCTAATGATCCAAAAATTTCAAGGAGTAGAAAAAATTAAATTCTCAAGTTAACGTGTGGTGGGATATTTTCCAGAGCAAAACAACCAACTTTTTGCCTGTTCACAAAAAGTAGACCTAACAATCATAGATCATCGTAACTGTTTAATCAATTAAATTGCGTAACAGCAATAATTTTTGTTAGAAATGACTTTTGGTTTGGGAGACAACACTTAGTTGAAAATGCCTCGCCCCCCTTTTGTGAAGATTGCAAAACCTAAGATATAAAAAACTAAAAGAGTTAACACCCATAAAAATCACTGATACTTTTTGGAATTATCTCTCTTAGTATTTTTACATTTCCATTATAGTTGTTCAATTTTTTTTAAAAATCCAAACATGAGTTTTTACTCTCCCATTTTTCTCATAAACAAAAAGATAAGGCAAATAGATCAGAACAAAATGAAAATTTTAGAGTTTATGTATGCAAAAAATTGAAAACAATAATAAGTGTACGTGAAGAAAATTATTTCACGCACTAAAAATGAACACCAAAGTTTTGTTATCCATGTTTGGGAAATTTCACTAGTACAACCGCTAATAGTTTGGTGGAATTTTATAAGAAAAAAATTACTAATTGATCCTAACAAGTTTTAAATATGGATATGCATGCCTGAAACATGTTGAAGATGCATGTGACCTAATGATCTAAAAATTTTGAGAAGAAAAAAATAAATTCTCAAGTTAACGTCCGTTGGGATATTTGCGAGAGCCTAACAACCCAAATTTTGCCTATTTACAAAAAGCGGACCTAACAATCATGGATAATCATAAATGTTTTGTGTAACGGCTATAATTTTTGTTAGAAATGACTAATGGTTTGGGAGTCAACAATTTGTTAAAAATGCCACGCCCCCGTTTTTCGATGATTGCAAAACCTAATATATTAAAAACTAAAAGAGTTTACAATCCTTAAAATTATAGATACTTTTTTAAATTATCACTCTCAGCATTTGTTCATTTACATTTTGGATGTTCAATTTTTTTTCAAATCCAAACATGATTTTTCACTATCCCATTTTTCTCGTAACAAAAAGATAAGGCAAATAGATAACTACAAATTGAAAATTTTCGAATTTATGTATGCAAATAATTGAAAAATATAATAAATTTAAGTGAAGAAAATTATTTCACTGAATAAAAAAGAACACCAAAGTTTTGGTATCCATGTTTGCATAATTCCACTATTACAACCCTAATAGCTTGGTGGAATTTTATAAGAAAGAGATTTCTAATTGATCCTAAAATTTTTTAAATATGGATATGCATGCCTGAAACATGTTGAAGATGCAAATGACCTAAATATCCAAAAATTTCAAGAAAAATTAAATTGTCAAGTTAATGTGCAGTTGGATATTTACCAGAGTCAAACAACCCACTTTTTGCCTATTCAGCAAAAGCGGACCTAACAATCATAGATCATTGTAAAAGTTTTTATCGATTAAATTGTGTAATGTCCATAATTTTTGTTAGAAATGAGTTTTGGTGTGGGAGACAACACTCAGTTAAAAATGCCTCGCCCCCCCTTTTCCGACGATTAAACCTAATATATAAAAAACTAAAAGAGTTTACAACCCTTTAAATCACAGATACTATTTTGAATTATCTCTCTCAGCATTTGTGCATTTCCATTTTGGATGTTGAATTTTTTTTACGATCCAAACTAGAGTTTTCACTCTCCCATTTTTCTTGTAAACAAAAACTTAAGACAAATAGATCACAACAAAATGTAAAGTTTAGAGTTTTGTATGCAAAAAATTGAAAACTATAACAAATATAAGTGAAGAAAATTATTCCACGCACTAAAAATGAACACCAAAGTTTTGTTATCCTTGTTTGGGAGATTCCACTTGTACAACCACTAATAGTTTCATGGAATTTTATCAGAAAGAGATTTCTAATTGATCCTAACATGTTTTAAATATGGAAATGCATGCGTCAAACATGTTGAAAAATAAAATGACCTAATGATCCATAAAATTCAAGAAGTAGAAAAAATTAAATTCTCAAGTTAAAGGGCGGTGGGATATTTACCAGAGCAAAACAACCCACTTTTGCCTATTAAAAAAAAGTGGTCCTAACAATCATAGATCATCGTAAATGTTTTGATCGATTTAATTGTGTAACGGCTATAATTTTGGTTAGAAATGACTTTTGGTTTGGGAGACAACACTCAGTTAAAAATGCCACGCCCCCCCTTTTCTGATGATTGCCAAACCTAATATATAAAAAACTAAAAGAGTTTACAATGCATAAAAATCACAGATAGTTTTTTGAATTATCTGTCTCAGCATTTGTGCATTTCCAGCATTTGTGAATCGTTCATGTAATTTAGCGGGAAGCGAGGGTCATATCCACAGGGAGGACTGAATTTTTTGTATTCTTCAGTCAACTAGCCTAACCAAATATGATGAATTAATATGAACTAAACACTAATTATATCCTAAATTATCAAGAAATCATCTGGTTAACTACTTGCACAACAGGAAACATCAACTCTGGATTTTACGGTGATTCGTGCCTCTCTCGAGCGTCACGTAACCACGAATCCGATTTCTCAATCCTTGCATCTAACCCCTCTCGGGCGCATAGAGTGAAAGACAGAAATCGGATTAAAATACCAAAATCCAACCTCAATTATAATCCTACCCTAATTAGCTAATTTAATAAAATATCCGAAAAACAAATATTCAATAAACATTAATTATCAAATCAGATTCAATAAACATTCAAAACCTAAGTTCAAACTATATAAAAAATTAAATTCAAAAATGACGAATTACTCCCCTTCTCCTTCCTCTCGCTCAGGCAGCAACTCGTTCTCACGGGTGTTGCAATTTCCTGAAATTGATGGCTTCGGGTAGCAAGAGTGAGTGGCCAGAGGTAGAGACGATGCCGGCGATGAAGGATAGAAGCCGACGGACGGAGGTGACGTCCGGCGAAGAACGAAACAGAGATGAAGTTCTCTAACCGGCTCTCTTGAGTCTCGGTTGAAGTCGGAATAGCTCCGGGAATGGTCGAAAATACGTAATCGACGCCGGAGAAGCCCTCTCGGATCACCTCTCGGCCTGGCGAGTAGACACTAGCACTGTCGAATTCACCTCGACGGAGACTCTCTCGAGCTCTCCTCGGGTTTGTTCTTGGTTGCTGGACGGCTGTGGACGGCGGTGCACGACGGTGGCGCGGCGACAGACAGTGGCGCGGCGAACGACGGTGGGAAACTCCTCTCGGGACTTCCTCTGTTTTTGGTGCTCTGTTTTGGTCGACGCCCTCTCTTTTCTCTTCACGCTCTCCTCTCTTCTTCCTCTTTTAATTCGATTTTCCTTTGTTTTAAAATGATTTGCCCTAAAAATCACCTCCATTTCACTAAGGGAATTTTGGTAAATATCTCCTTCTCCACCAAAATTCTCCTGAAATTCCATAGTTGAATCCATAAAAAGCATTTCAGGAAGAAATAAACCTTAAAAACAATGAAATATAATTCAGGAGAGAAAAATATGCAATATAGACAGTGATTAATGCCAAATTCAATAAATACACGTTTCATTTGAAAACCGATAAATAACCACCTATAACACAATTATAAAGGTTATTCTATTATAATTAACCTAGTTCTCATGTCAGAATATGGCATCTATCACACCCCCAAACCTAAATCTTTGCTAGTCCCTAGCAAAACAACAATCGAACCAAAATTAAGCCTAGGAAAACAAAATGCCACTTTCGTAGGGAGCACGATTGCATTTAGCGCATGCAACAAGCCGTTAAACCCCTACTTTACAGTAGTGGACGAGTTATGTCTCGTGAGGGTTTGCATGAAATTTACCCACAAAATTCATCTAAATCAATAATATAAAAAGAAAACTGAAGAAAATTTACTCATTAGCATATGACTAACACTTAGTATCGTAAAATATCTGAAAATCATATGAGATCTTGCGCAATTTGAAAACCTGTGTAAAATATAGCCTATTATCAATCCAAATACACTCATTGTTACTCCACCTGAACCAATGTGACCCATAAGCTATTACTTTAACAGAACAAAGAGGCAACAAATAACAATAAAATCCTGGTCACATCACAATTAAGAGAAAATAGTAGAGTAAGCCTGTTGTCTGACAATCTCACAAAAGAAATATACCAATTTCAATCTTGACCTGCAACTTCTTTTAAATTACAATTCATCATCAAAGTTAAGAAAACTCATTGCTTCCAGATTTAAAACCATTTTACGCAATTACCAACGCACTTTTGCTATTACCAGCGTAATTTTTGTTTCACTGAATACTTTTGGTATTACCACCATTTTGTATTCGTCTTCATTGCACATGCACTTATTTTTAAGTAACCGACTGTTCTGGTGCATGTCCCTGGGTTTGCCCAGGCTGTTTCTGAAGTTATCTGTCTTTTGCAAGCAAGAGCATTTCCATTTGCATTCATACATTACAACAAGGAATTTCACCGTGGTATAAAAAGGAATGAGTTCAAACAAGCATACAAGACTATTCAGACTGACATATATCAACACTAGATTTACATGTTCTCTTTTGCAACTAAGTTCCAAGTCTAATGCAATAGTAAGTTATCCCACTGAATTCTCATGGATCACAACAAATGATATCAGATTTCTAATAGGCATATTCTACACAGTTTTACGAAAATTTTTGAAACACATTTGAGCAACTTATTTTAACTCTACTAATGTTAACCACATACTAAGAGGAGTAATTTGAAAACCACGAACAAAAATCAAAAGAAAATTATTGCTAAGACATAAAAGCGTCGTTCCCCCCCCCCCCCCCCCCTCGCCCAAACCTAAACCGGACAGTGTCCTCAATGGGGAAAAGTTAAAACACTAGAACGACTATAAAAAGGAATAACAGCTTAGCTAGTTATACTCCAGCAGGGTGAGGGTTAAGCTCCCTCAGGGCTCCTAAATCCATAGGTGGGACCATATGTGTTTGGTCATCAACAATAATACCGAAAAGTCAATAAAGACCCCCAGGAATGATACATAGTCTCCCTCGAAGAAGGTTTACTCGTACCAGCCGTACCCGTAGGTATTCATCCGTAGATGAAACTGCTATCCCACATCACACTTTGAAGAAATCTCTGTGTGACTGGCCACTGAAGGCAGCAGGAATCACGCGCTGAACACAAGTCCTTAAGTTACTCACCATATGGTTTTCATTCAATACTTCAAGATCGAACTGGTCAATCCCAGAACGGTTGTTTGAGCACAGACCTCTCAAACTAGGGACCAAAAGTCTGGTCATCGACTACCGAAATCATTTATGCTCTCAGCTGGCAAGAGAGTACCCCGAGTCCATGATGAGGCCGGCATCGCCGGGGGACCTCCAATCAATCAAGACTAGAGTACACCAAAGGTTATCCCAAATAAGAATGAATAAACCAAAAAAATAAAAATAAAATAGTAATGTACAAAGGGATAGAAATGTGGGGATTGCCCACAATGTGCTAAGTTTATAGTCGTAAGCAAGACTCTGACACATTCAAGATGAAATGACAGGTTCCTTCAAGAAAATCACCATCACCTCCTCCGGTGTGGGGACATTTTCAAGATACGGTTTGAGCCTCTGACCGTTAACTTTGAAGACCGACCTGTCTCCGTGATTGCGGATCTCAATAGCGCCATGAGGAAACACCTGTGTAACTTCAAATGGACCGGACCACCTGGATCTTAGCTTCCCTGGAAACAAATGCAATCGTGAGTTATGAAGTAAAACATTCTGCCCAACAGTAAAAGACTTGCGAAAAATAGATTTATCATGTAAAAGCTTTGTTCGCTCCTTATGCAGTTTGGCATTCTCATAACCATCATGACTTATCTCCTCCAACTCATTCAATTGCAATTTTTTCTCCTCACCCGCTCGAGTTAAATCAAAATTCAAAGCCTTAATGGCCCAATAAGCTCTATGCTCAAGCTCAATAGGTAGATGATATGCTTTGCTGAACACTAGGCGAAATGGAGACATCCCAATAGGAGTCTTATAAGCGGTACGATAGGCCCATAAAGCATCGTCCAATCGAGTGGACCAATCTTTCCTATCAAAGCGAACCGACTTCTCCAAAATCCGTTTGATCTCCCTATTAGAGATTTCCACTTGACCACAAGTTTGTGGGTGGTACGGAGTGGACACCCGATGAGTAATGGAATATTTCTTCAATAAGGTCTCAAATGCTCTGTTATAAAAATGAGATCCCCTATCACTGATGATCGCTCTCGGGGTACCAAACCGATTAAAGATTTTTTCTTTTAAAAAATTTACCACCACTTTGTGATCGTTTGTCTTACATGATATAGCTTCAATCCATTTAGAGACATATTCAACAGCAATAAGGATGTATTGATAGCCGAACGAGACAGGAAAAGGACCCATGAAATCAATACCCCACACATCAAACAATTCAACAATAAGAATGGGGTTAAGAGGCATCATGTTCTTCCTAGACAAACAACCAGTTCGTTGGCATTTATCACACACCTGACAAAACTCATGGGCATCTCTAAATAATGAAGGCCAATAGAAACCACATTGCAAGACTTTAGCCGCGGTCTTTCTAGCACCAAAATGTCCACCACATGCGTGGGAATGACAAAATTCAAGAATGATGGCAAAGTCTTGCTCATGTACACAACGCCTAATGACTTGATCAGAACACACCTTGAAAAAATAAGGGTCATCCCAAAAAAAAGTTTGATTTGGGAAAAGAATTTCAACCGATCTTGTTTACTCCAATAATCAGGAATCTTATGAGTTACAAGATAGTTGACTATGTCAGCAAACCAAGGCAACTGGGATACTTGGAGAAGTTGTTCATCAGGGAAGGAATCATTTAAAGGAAGGAATCCTTCCTGAGGTGCTACACAAATCCTAAATAGATGATCAGCAACAACATTCTCACAACCCTTCTTTTCTCGAATCTCAAGGTCAAATTCTTGCAATTGCAAGATCCATCTAATCATGCAAGGTTTAGTGTCCTTGATGGATAATAAGTACTTCAAAGCAGAATGATCAGTGAACACTATAACCTTTGACCCTAACAGATATGATCTGAATTTGTTCAAGGCAAACACAACAGCTAGCAACTCCTTCTCAGTGGTAGTGTAATTCAATTGAGCATCATGAAGAGTGCGGCTAGCATACTGAATGACACAGGGAATTTTATCCGTCTTTTGCCCCAAAACAGCCCCCAATGCATAATCAGAGGCATCACACATCAACTCAAAAGGCAAAGACCAAGTAGGGGGTTGGACAATGGGTGCAGTGGACAAACATTTCTTCAGTGTCTCAAAAGCATGAATACAAGCATCATCAAAGGCAAAAGCAACATCTTGAGCAAGCAAATTCGTCAAAGGATGAGAAACTTTGCTAAAGTCTTTAATGAAACGCCTATAGAACCCAGCATGGCCAAGGAAAGAATGCACCCCCTTTACAAAAGTAGGTGGTGGCAGATTGTCAATTAGGTCAACCTTGGCTTTGTCCACTTCTACACCCCGCTCAGACACTACATGTCCTAAAACAATTCTTTCTTTCACCATGAAGTGGCATTTCTCCCAATTCAAGACTAAATTGGACTTAATGCAACGGGACAATACGAGTGAAAGATTGTGTTCTTTTAGATTTTTATATATTAGGTTTTACAATCATCGAAAAAGGGAGGGGCAAGGTATTTTTAACAGAGTGTTGACTCCCAAACCATAAGTCATTTCTAAAAAAATTATAGGCGTTAGACATCATTAATCGATCAAGATATATATGGTGACCTATGATTTTTAGGTATGCTTTTTGTAAATAGGCTAAAAGTGGGTTGTTTGGCTCTAGTAAATATGCCACAGTACGTTAACTTGAAAATTAATTTTTTCTACTCCAATTTTTTGGATTATTAGGTCATTTGAATCTTCAACATGTTTCAAGCATTCATTTCGATATTTAAAACATGTTAGGATCAATTAGAAATCTCTTTCTTATAAAATTTCACAAAGCTACTATTGGTTGTACTAGTGGAATTTCCCAAACAATGTTAACAAAACTATAGTGTTCATTTTTAGTGCGTGAAATAATTTTCTTCACATACATTTATTATAGTTTTCAATTTTTTACAGACATAAACTCTAAAATTTTCATTTTCTTGTGATCTATTTGCCTTTTCTTTTTGTTTACGAGAAAAATAGGAGAGTGAAAGCTCAAGTTTGGATTTGAAAAAAAATTGAACATCCAAAATGGAAATGCACAAATGCTGACAAAGATAATTCCAAAAATTATCTACGATTTTTAAGGATCGTAAACATTTTATTTTTTATATATTAGGTATTGAATTCATCAGAAAAGGGGGGCGAGGCATTTTTAACTGAGTGTTGACTCCCAAACCATAAGTCATTTCTAACAAAAATTATAGTCGTTACACATCATTAATGGATCAAAACATTTATGGTGGTCAATGATTATTAGATCCAATTTTTTTAAATAGCAAAAAAGTGGGTTGTTAGGCTCATGTAAATATCCCACCGCTCGATAAATTGAGAATTTAATTTTTCTGACTCCTTGAAATTTTTGGATCAATTTGTCATTTGCATCTTCAACATATTTAAGTCTTACATATCCATATTTAAAATATCTTAGGATCAATTTGAATCTCTTTCTTATAAAATTCCACAAAGCTATTAGGGGTTGTACTGGTGGAATTTTCCAAACATGGATAACAAAACTTTTGTGTACATTTTTAGAGCGTGAAATAATTTTCTTCACTTACATTTATTATAGTTTTCTATTTTTTGCATACATAAACTCTTAAATTTTTATTTTGTTGTGATATATTTGCCTTTTCTTTTTGTTTACGAGTAAAATGGGAGAGTGAAAACTCAAGTTTGGATTTGAAAAATAATTCAACATCCGAAATGGAAATGCACAAGTGCTAAGAGAGATAATTCCAAAAAGTTTCTGTGATTTTTATGGAATGTAAACTCTTTTAGTTATATATAAATTAGGTTTTGCAATCATCGGAAAAGGGGGTGCAAGGCATTTTTAACTGAGTGTTGACTCCCAAACAATAAGTCATTTCTATAAAAAATTATAGCGTTTACACATCATTAATTGATCAAAACATTTATGATGATCTATGATTGTTAGGTCCAATTTTTGTGAATAGGCAAAAAATAGGTTGTTTGGCTTTGGTAAATATCCCACCGCACGTTAACTCGAGAAATTAATTTTTTCTACTCGAATTTTTTTTATCATTAGGTCAATTTCATCATCAACATGTTTCAGACACACATATACATGTTTAAAACATGTTAGGATCAATTAGAAATCTCTTTCTTATAAAATTCCACCAAGCTATTAGGGGTTGTACTGGTGGAATTTCCCTAACATGGATAACAAAACTTTGGTGTTCCTTTTTAGTGCATGAAATAATTTTCTTCACTGACATTTATTATAGTTTTAAATTTTTTGCATACATAAACTCTTAAATTTTAATTTTCTTGTCATCTATTTGCCTTATCCTTTTGTTTACAAGAAAAATGGTAGAGTGAAGACTCAAGTTTGGATTTGAAAAATAAATTAACATCCAAAATGGAAATGCACAAATTTTGAGAAAGATAATTCCTAAAAGTATCTGTGATTTGTAAGGATCGTAAACTTTTTTATTTTTTTATATATTAGGTTTTGCAATCATCGGAAAAGGGGGGCGAGGCATTTTTAACTGAGCGTTGACTCCCAAACCATAAGTCATTTATAAAAAAAATTATAGCCATTACACATCAATAATCGATCAAAACATTTACGATGATCTATGATTGTTAGGTCCACTTTTTGTAAATAGGCAAAAAGTAGGTTGTTTGGCTCTGGTGAATATCCCATTGCACGTTAATTTGAGAATTTAATTTTTTCTACTTCTTGAAAGTTTTGCATCATTAGGTCATTTGAATCTTCAACATGTTTCAGTCATGCAAATCCATATTTAAAATATGTTAGGATCAATTTGAAATCTCTTTCTTATAAAATTCCACCAAGCTATTAGTGGTTGTACTGGTGGAATATCCCAAACATGGATAACAAAACTTTGGTGTTCATTTTTAGTGCGTGAAATAATTATCTTCACTTAAATTAATTATAGTTTTCAATTTTTTGCATATATAAACTCTAAAATTTTCATTTTGTTGTGATCTTTTTGCCTTATCTTTTTGTTTACGAGAAAAATGGCAGAGCGAAAACTCAAGTTTGGATTTGAAAAAAAAACTGAACATCCAAAATGGAAATGCACAAATGCTAAGATAGATAATTCCAAAGAGTATCTGTCATTTTTAAGGATTGTAAACTCTTTAAGTTTTTCATATATTAGGATTTTCAATCATCGGAAAAGGGGAAGGGGGGTGTGGAGGGGGGAGATAATTTTAACTGAGTGTTGACTCCCAAACCATAAGTCATTTCTAACAAAAATTATAGCCATTACACATCATTAATCGATCAAAACATTTATGATGATCTATGATTTTTAGGTTCGCTTTTTGTAAATAGGTAAAAAGTGGGTTGTTTGGCACTGGTAAGTATCCCACGCCACATTAACTTGAGAATTTAATTTTTTCTACTCGAAATTTTTGGATCATTATGTCATTTGCATCTTCAACTTGTTTTAGGCATGCCTATACATATTTAAAACATACTTGGATCAATTAGAAATCTCTTTCTAATAAAATTCCACCAAGCAATTAGTGGTTGTACTGGTAGAATTTCCCAAACATAGAAAATAAAACTTTGGTGTTCATTTTTAGTGCGTGAATAATTTTCTTCACTTAAATTTAATATATTTTTCAATTTTTTCCATACATAAACTCTAAAATTTTCATTTTCTTGTCATCTATTTGCCTTATCTTTTTGTTTACGAGAAAAATGGCAAAGTGAAAACCCAAGTTTGGATTTGAAAAAAAATTGAACATCCAAAATGGAAAAACACAAATGTTGACAGAGATAATACATAAAATTGTCTACGAATTATAAGGATCTTAAACACTTTTTGTTTTTTATATATTAGGTTTTGCAATCATCGGAAAAGGGGTGGGGTGGCATTTTTAACTGAGTGTTGACTCCCAAAGCATAAGTCATTTCTAACAAAAAATTACAGCCGTTACACATCAGTAATTGATCAAAACATTTACGATGATCTATGATTGTTAGGTTCACTTTTTGTAAATGGGCAAAAAGTTGGTTGTTTGGCTCTGGAAAATATGCCACCGGATGTTAACATGAGAACTTAATATTTTTGTACTCCTTGAAATTTTAGGATCATTAGGTCATTTGCATCTTCAACATGTTTCAGGCATGCATATCTATATTTAAAACATGTTAGGATCAATTAAAAATCTCTTTTAGATAAAATTCCACCAAGCTATTAGGGGTTGTACTGGCAGAATTTTACAAACCTGGAAAACAAAACCTTTGGGTTCCATTTTAGTGCGTGAAATAATTTTCTTCATTGACATTTATTATAGTTTTCAATTTTTTGCATACCTAAACTCTAAAATTTTCATTTTCTTGTGATCTATTTGCCTTATCCTTTTGTCTACGCGAATATGGCTGAATGAAAACAAAAGTTTGGATTTGAAAAAAAATTGATCATTCAAAATAGAAATGCCCAAATTCTGAGCGAGTTAATTCCAAAAAGTATCTGTGATTTTTAAGCATAGTAAACACTTTTAGATTTTAATATATTTGGTTTTGCAATCATCGGAAAAGGGGGGGTGAGGCTTTTTTAACTAAGTGTTGACTCCCAAACCATAACTCATTTCTAACAAAAATTATAGCCGTTACACATCATTAATCGACCTAAACATTTATGATGATCTATGATTGTTAGGTCCTCTATTTTTAAATAGGTAAAAAGTGGTTTGTTTGGCTCTGGTAAATATCCCACCGCACATTAACTTGAGAATTTAATTTTTTCTAATCCTTCAAATTTTTGAATTTTTGGGTCATTTGCATCTTCAATAAGTTTCAGGCATGCATATCCATATTTAAAACATGTTAGGATCAATTAGAAATCTCTTTCTTTTAAAATTCCACCAAGCTATTAGGGGTTGTACTAGTGGAATTTCCCAAACATGGATAACAAAACTTTGGTGTTCATTTTTAGTGCTTTAAATAATTTTATTCACTTATATTTATTATAGTTTTCAATTTTTTGCATGCAAAAACTATAAAATTTTCATTTTCTTATGATCTCTTTGCCTTATCTTTTTGTTTACGAGAAAAATGGCAGAGAGAAAACTCAAGTTTGGATTTGAAAAAAAATTGAACATCCAAAATTGAAATGCACAAATGCAGAGAGTGATAATACCAAAAAGTATCTGTGATTTTTAAGGATTGTAAACTCTTTTAGTTTTATATATATTAGGTTTTAAAATCATCGGAAAAGGGGGGGCGAGGCATTTATAACTGAGTGTTGACTCCCAAACCATAAGTCATTTATAACAAAATTATAGCCGTTACACATCATTAATGGATCAAAGTATTTACGATGATCTATGATTGTTAGGCCCGCTTTTGGTAAATAGGCAAAAAAATTGGTTGTTTGGCTCTGGTAAATATCCAACCGCACGTTCACTTGAGAATTTATATTTTCCGACGCCTTGAAATTTTTGGATCATTTTGGCATTTGCATCTTGCACATGTTTCCGTGATGCATATCCATATTGAAATTATGTTAGGATCAATTAGAAATCTCTTTCTTATAAAATTCCACCTAGCTATTAGGGGTTGTTTCGGTGGAATTTGCCAAACATGGATAACAAAACATTCGTGTTCATTTTTAGTGCGTGAAATAATTTTCTTCACTTACATTTATTATATTTCACAATTTTTTGTATACTTAAACTCTAAAATTTTTATTTTGTTGTAATCTATTTGCCTTATCTTTTTGTTTAGGAGTAAAATAGGAGAGTGAAAACTCAAGGTTGGATTTGAAAAATAATTGAACATTCAAAATGGAAATGCACAAATGCTGAGAGAGATAATTCCAAAAACTTTTTGTGATTTTTATGTATTATAAACTCTTTTAGTTCTTTATAAATTAGGTTTTACAATCATCGAAAAAGGGGGGGCGAGGCATTTTTAACTGAGTGTTGACTCCCAAACCATAAGTCATTTATAACAATAATTATAGCCATTACACATCATTAATTGATAAAAACATTGATGATGATCTAAGAATGTTAGGATCCGCTTTTTGTGAATAGGCAAAAAGTGGGTTGTTTGGCTCTAGTAAATATCCCACCGCACCTTAACTTGAGAAATTAATTTTTTCTACTCCTTGAAATTTTTGGATCATTAGGTCATTTGCATTCTAACCATGTTTCAGGCATGCATATCCATATTTAAAATATGTTAGGATCAATTAGAAATCTCTTTCTAATATAATTCCACCTAGCTATTAGGGGTTGTACTGGTGGAATTTCCCAAACATGGATAACAAAACTTTGGTGTTCCTTTTTAGTGCATGAAAAAATTTTCTTCACTTACATTTATTATAGTTTTTAATTTTATTGCATACATAAACTCTAAAATTTTCATTTTGTTGTGATCTTTTTGCCTTATCCTTTAGTTCACGAGAAAAATGGTAGAGTGAAAACTCAAGTGTGGATTTGAAAAAAAATTGAACATTCAAAATGGAAATGCACAAATTCTAAGATAGATAATTCCAAAGAGTATCTGTCATTTTTAAGGATTGTAAACTCTTTAAGTTTTTCATATATTAGGTTTTTCAATCATCGAAAAGGGGGGAGGGGGGAGGGGGATTGGAGAGATATTTTTAACTGAGTGTTGACTCCCAAACCATAAGTCATTTCTAACAAAAATTATAGCCATTACACATCATTAATCGATCAAAACATTTATGATGATCTATGATTTTTAGGTTCGATTTTTGTAAAAAGGCAAAAAGTGGGTTGTTTGGCACTGGTAAATATCCCACGCCACATTAACTTGAGAATTTAATTTTTTCTACTCCTTGAAATTTTTGGATCATTATGTCATTTGCGTCTTCAACTTGTTTAAGGCATGCATATCTATATTTAAAACATGCTAGGATCAATTAGAAATCTCTTTCTTATAAAATTCCACCAAGCAATTAGGGGTTGTACTGGTGGAATTTCCCAAACATGGATAATAAAACTTTGGTGTTCATTTTTTGTGCGTGAAATAATTTTCTTCACTTAAATTTAATATGTTTTTCAATTTTTTCCATTTATAAACTGCAAAATTTTCATTTTCTTGTCATCTATTTGCCTTATCTTTTTGTTTACGAGAAAAATGGCAGAGTGAAAACTCAAGTTTGGATTTGAAAAAAAATTGAACATCCAAAATGGAAATACACAAATGTTGATAGAGATAATACATAAAATTATCTATGAATTTTAAGGATCGTAAACACTTTTTGTTTTTTATATATTCGGTTTTGCAATCATCGGAAATGGGGGGGCGTGGCATTTTTAACTGAGTGTTGACTCCCAAACCATAAGTCATTTCTAAAAAAAAATTACAGCCATTATACATCAGTAATTGATCAAAACATTTATGATGATCTATGATTGTAAGGTTCACTTTTTGTAAATAGGCAAAAAGTTGGTTGTTTGGCTCTGGTAAATATCCCACCAAACGTTAACGTGAGAAGTTATTATTTTTGTGCTCCTTGAAATTTTAGGATCATTTGGTCATTTGCATCTTCAACATCTTTCAGGCATGCATATCCATATTTAAAACATGTTAGGATCAATTAAAAATCTCTTTCAGATAAAATTCCACCAAGCTATTAGGGGTTGTACTGGCGGAATTTCGTAAACATGGATAACAAAACCTTTGTGTTCCATTTTAGTGCGTGAAATAATTTTATTCATTGACATTTATTGTAGTTTTCAATTTTTTGCATACCTAAACTCTAAAATTTTCATTTTCTTATGATCTATTTGCCTTATCCTTTTGTCTACGCGAAAAATGGCTGAGTGAAAACAAAAGTTTGGATTTGAAAAAAAATTGAACATTCAAAATAGAAATTCACAAATTCTGAGCAAGTTAATTCCAAAAAGTATGTGTGATTTTTAAGCATTGTAAACACTTTTATTTTTTTATAAATTTTGTTTTGCAATCATAGAAAAAGGGAGGGTGAGGCATTTTTAACTGAGTGTTGACTCCCAAACCATAACTCATTTCTAACAAAAATTATAGCCATTACACATCATTAATCGACCTAAACATTTACGATGATCTATGATTGTTAGGTCCTCTATTTTTAAATAGGTAAAAAGTGGGTTGTTTGGCTCTGGTAAATATCCCACCGCACATTAACTTGAGAATTTAATTTTTTCTAATCCTTCAAATTTTTGGATCTTTGGGTCATTTGCATCTTCAATAAGTTTCAGGCATGCATATCCATATTTAAAACATGTTAGGATCAATTAGAAATGTCTTTCTTTTAAAATTCCACCAAGCTATTAGGGGTTGTACTAGTGGAATTTCCCAAACATGGATAACAAAACTTTGGTGTTCATTTTTAGTGCGTTAAATAATATTATTCACTTATATTTATAATAGTTTTCAATTTTTTGCATGCAAAAACTGTAAAATTTTCATTTTCTTATGATCACTTTGCCTTATCTTTTTGTTTACGAGAAAAATGGCAGAGAGAAAACTCAAATTTGGATTTGAAAAAATATTGAACATCCAAAATTGAAATACACAAATGCTGAGAGTGATAATACCAAAAAGTAACTGTGATTTTTAAGGATTCTAAACTCTTTTAGTTTTTTATATATTAGGTTTTACAATCATCGGAAAAGGGGGGACGAGGCATTTTTTACTGAGTGTTGACTCCCAAACCATAAGTCATTTATAACAAAAATTATAGCCGTTACACATCATTAATGGATCAAAGTATTTACGATGATCTATGATTGTTAGGCCTACTTTTTGTAAATAGGCAAAAAGTTGGTTGTTTGGCTCTGGTAAATATCCCACCGCACGTTCACTTGAGAATTTATATTTTTCGACACCTTGAAATTTTTGGATCATTTGGTCATTTCCATCTTGCAAATGTTTCCGTCAAGCATATCCATATTTAAAATATGTTAGGATCAATTATAAATCTCTTTCTTATAAAATTTCACCTAGCTATTAGGGGTTGTATTGGTGGAATTTCCCAAACATGGATAACAAAACATTCGTGTTCATTTTTAGTGCATGAAATAATTTTCTTCACTTACATTTATTATATTTTACAATTTTTTGCAGACTTAAACTCTAAAATTTTAATTTTGTTGTAATCTATTTGCTTTATCTTTTTGTTTACGAGTAAAATGGGAGAGTAGAAACTCAAGGTTGGATTTGAAAAATAATTGAACATCCAAAATGGAAATGCACAAATGCTGAGAGAGATAATTCGAAAAACTTTTTGTAATTTTTATGTATTATAAACTCTTTTAGTTCTTTATAAATTAGGTTTTACAATCATCGAAAAAGGGGGGTGGAGGCATTTTTAACTGAGTGTTGACTCCCAAACCATAAGTCATTTCTAACAATAATTATAGCCATTACACATCATTAATTGATAAAAAAATTGATGATGATCTATGATTGTTAGGATCCGCTTTTTGTGAATAGGCAAAAAGTGGGTTGTTTGGCTCTGGTAAATATCCCACCGTACCTTAACTTGAGAAATTAATTTTTTCTACTCCTTGAAATTTTTGGATCATTAGGTCATTTTCATTCTAAACATGTTTCAGGCATGCATATCCATATTTAAAAAGTGGGTTGTTTGGGTCTGGTAAATATCCATTGCACGTTAACTTGCGAATTAAAATTTTTTTGGTCCTTGAAAATTTTGGATCATTAGCTCATTTGCATCTTCAACATATTGCAGGCATGCATATCCAAATTTAAAACATGTAAGGATCAATTAGAAATCTCTTTCATATGAAATTCCACCAAGCTATTAGTGGTTGTACTAGTGGAATTTTCCAAACATTGATAACAAAACTTTCGTGTTCATTTTTAGTGCATGAAATAATTTTCTTCACTTACATTTATTATAGTTTTCAATTTTTTGCATACATAAACTCTAAAATTTTTGTTTTCTTGTGATCTATTTGCCTTATCTTTTTCTTTAGGAGGAAAATGGTAGAGTGAAAACTCTTCTTTGGATTTGAAAAAAATTGAACATCCAAAATGGAAATGCACAAATGCTGAGAGAGATAATTCCAATAATTATCTGTGATTTTTAAGGATCGTAAAAAAATTTTAGTTATTTATATATTAGGTTTTGCAATCATCACAAAAAGGGAGGGGGTGAGGCATTTTTAATTGAGGGTTGACTCCCAAACTATAAGTCATTTCTAACTAAAATTAGAGCTGTTACACATTATTAATCGATCAAAACATTTATGTTGATCTATGATTGTTAGGTCCTCTTTGTGTAAATAGGCAAAAGTGGGTTGTTTGGCTCTTGTAAATATCCCACCACATATTAACTTGAGATTTTAATTTTTTGGACTCCTTAAAATTTTTGGATCATTAGATCATTTTCATCTTAAACATGCTTCAGTCATGCATATCCATATTTAAAAAATGTTAGGATCAATTAGAAATCTCTTTCTTATAAAATTCCACAAAGCTATTAGGGGTTGTACTGGTGGAATTTCCCAAACATGGATAACAAAACTTTGGTGTTCATTTTTAGTGCGTGAAATAAATTTCTTCACTTACATTTATTATAGTTTTCAATTTTTTGCATACTTAAACTCTAAAAATTTCATTTTGTTGTGATCTATTTGCCTTATCTTTTTGTTTACGGGAAAATTGGGAGAGTAAAAACTCATGTTAGGATTTTTAAAAAAAATTGAACATCCAAAATGGTAAAGCACAAATGATGAGAGAGATAATTTCAAAAAGTATCAATGATTTTTTTGGATTGTAAACTCTTTTAGATTTTTTGAATTAGTTTTTGAATTCATCGGAAAAGACGGGGTGAGACATTTTAAACTAAGTGTTGACTCCCAAACTATAAGTCATTTCTAACCAAAATTAAACCCGTTACACATCATTAATTGATCAAAAGATTTACAATGATCTATGATTGTTAGGTACTCTTTTTTTAAATACGCAAAAAGTGAGTTGTTTGGCTCTCGTAAATATACGTTAACTTGAGAATTTAATATTTTCTACTCCTTGAAATTTTTGGATCATTGGTTCATTTTCATCTTCAACATGTTTCAGGCATGCATATTCATATTTAAAATATGTTAGGATCATTTAGAAATTTATTTCTTATGAAATTCCACCATGCTATTAGTGGTTGTACTGGTGGAATTTTCCAAACATGGATAACAAAACTTTGGTGTTCATTTTTAGAGCGTGAAATAATTTTCTTCACTTACATCTATTATACTTTTCAATTTTTTGCATACATAAACTCTAAAATTTTCATTTTCTTGTGATCTATTTACCTAATCTTTTTGTTTACGAGAAAAATAGCAGAGTGAAAACACAAGTTTCAATTTGAAAAAAAAATTGAACATCCGAAATGGAAATGCACAAATGCTGAGAGAGATAATTCCAAAAATTATCTATGATTTTTAATGATCTTAAACACTTTTAGTTTTTTATATCTTAGGTTTTCCAATAATCGAAAATGGGGGACGGGGTGGGGATGCATTTTTAATTGAGAGTTGACTCCCAAACCAAAAGTCATTTCTAACAAAAATTATAGCCGTTACACATCATTAGCCGTTACACATCATTAATCGATCAAAACGTTTACGATGATCTATGATAGTTAGGTCCATTTTTTTTAAATAGGCAAAAATTGGATTGTTTGGCTCTGGTAAATTTCCTACCGCACGTTAACTTGAGAATTTAATTTTTCCCAGTCCATGAAATTTTTAGATCATTTGATCATTTGCATCTTCAACATGTTTCAGTCATGCATATCCATATTTAAAATATGTTAGGCTCAATTAGAAATCTCTTTCTTATAAAATTCCACCAAGCTATTAGGGGTTGTACTAGTGGAATTTCCCAAACATGGATAACAAAACTTTGGTGTTCATTTTTAGTGCGTGAAATAATTTTCTTCACTTACATTTATTATAGTTTTCAATTTTTTCAAACATAAACTCTGAAATTTTAAATTTGATGTGATCTATTTGCCTTATCTTTTATTTTATGAGAAAAATAGGAGAGAGAAAACTCAAGTTTGGATTTGAAAAAAAATGAACATCAAAATTGGAAATGCACAAATGCTGGGAGAGATAATTCAAAAAAGTATTTGTGATTTTTACGGACTGTAAACTGTTTAAGTTTTTTATAATTTAGGTTTTGCCATCATCGAAAAAGGGGGGCTGAGGCATTTTTAAGTGAATGTTGAGTCCCAAACCATAAGTCATTTCTAACAAAAATTGTAGCCGTTACACATCATTAATTGGTCAAAAAATTTACGATGATCTACGATTGTTAGGTTCGCTTTTTGTAAATAGGCAAAAAGTGGGTTGTTTGGCTCTAGTAAATATCCCACCGCCCTTTAACATGAGAATTTAATTTTTTCTTCTCCTTGAAATTTTTGGATCATTAGGTCATTTGCATCTTCAACATGTTTCAGGCATGCATATCCATATTTAAAACATGTTAGGACCAATTGAAAATCTCTTTCTTATAAAATTGCACACACTATTAGGGGTTTTACTGGTGGAATTTCCCAAACATGGATAAGAAAACTTTGGTGGTCATTTTTAGTGCGTGAAATAATTTTCTTCTCTTACATTTATTATAGTTTTAAATTTTTTGCATACATAAACTCTATAATTTTTGTTTTCTTTTGATCTATTTGCCTTATCTTTTTGTTTACGAGATAAATGGTAGAGTTCAAACTCAAGTTTGGATTTGAAAAAAAATTGAACATCTAAAATGGAAATGCACAAATGCTGAGAGAGATAATTCCAATAATTATCTATGATTTTTACGGATCATAAATTTTTTTATTTATAAATTAGGTTTTGCAATCATCGAAATAGTGGCGGTGAGGCATTTTTAACTAAGAGTTGACTCCCAAACTATAAGTCATTTCTAACAAAAATTATGGCCGTTACACATTATTAATTGATCAAAACATTTATGTTGTTCTGTGATTGTTAGGTCTGGTTTGTGTAAATAAGCTAAAAGTGGGTTGTTTGGCTCTAGTAAATATCCCCCTGCACTTCAACTTGAGAATTTAATTTTTTCGACTCCTTAAAATATTTGGATCATTAGACCCTTTTCATCTTCAACATGCTTCAGACATGCATATGCATATTTAAAAACTATTAGGATCAATTAGAAATCTCTTTCTTATAAAATTCCACCAAGCTATTAGAGATACTGGAGGAATTTCCCAAACATGGATAACAAAACTGTGGTGTTAATTTTTAGTGCGCGAAATAATTTTCTTCAGTTACATCTATTATAGTTTTCAATTTTTTCCATACACAAACTCTAAAAGTTTTATTTTATTGTGATCTATTTGCCTTATGTTTTTGTTTACGAGAAAAATGGGAGAGTAAAAACTCAAGTTCGGATTTGAAAAATAATTGAACATCCAAATGGAAATGCACAAATGCTGAGAGAGATAATTCAAAAAAGTATTTGTGATTTTTAAGGATTGTAAACTCTTTTAAATTTTTTATAAATTAGGTTTTAAAAACATTGGAAAAGGGGGGGTGAGGCATTTTTAACGGAGTGTTAACTCCCAAACCATAAGTCATTTCTAAGAAAAATTATAGCAGTCACACATCATTAATTGATCAAAAAAATTATGATGATCTATGATTGTTAGGTCCACTTTTTGTAAATAGGCAAAAAGTGGTGTTTGGCTCTGGTAAATATCCCACCACACGATAACTTGAGAATTTAATTTTTTCTACTTCTTGAAATTTTTGGATCATTTGGTCATTTGAATCTTCAACATGTTTCAGGCATGAATATCCATATTTAACAGATTTTAGGATCAATTAGAAATCTTTTTCTTATAAAATTCCTCACGCAATTAGGGGTTGTACTGGTGGAATTACCAATAAAATGATAACCAAACTTTGGTGTTCATTTTTAGTGCATGAAATAATTTTCGTCACTTAAATTTATTATAGTTTTCAATTTTTTGCATATATAAACTGTAAAATTTTCATATTCTTGTGATCTATTTGCCTTATCTTTTTTTTTTTACGTGAAAAATGGCAGAGTGAAAACTCAAGTTTGGATATGAAAAATAATTGATCATCCAAAATAGAAATGCACAAATGCTCAGAGAGATATTTCATATAAATTATCTGTGATTTTTAAGGATTGTAAACAGTTTTACTTATTTATAAATTAGGTTTTGCAATCATCGAAAAAGAGAGGGCGAAGCATTTTTAACTGGGTGTTGACTCCCAAACCATAAGTCATTTCTAACAAAAATTATGGTCATTACACATTATTAATCAATCAAAACATTTACGAAGATCTATGATTGTTTAGTCCGCTTTGTGTAAATAGGCAAAAAGTGGGTTGTTTGGCTCTGGTAAATATCCCAGCGCACGTTTACTAGAGAATTTAATTTTTTCGACTCCTTGAAATTTTTGGATCATTAGATCATTTTCACCTTCAACATGTTTCAGCCATGCATATCCATATTTAAAAAATGTTAGGATCAATTTGAAATCTCTTTCTTATAAAAATCCACCAAGCTACTAGGGGTTGTGCTTGTGGAATTTCTCAAACATGGATAACAAAACTTTGGTGTTCATTTTTAGTGCATGAAATAATTTTCTTCACTTACATCTATTATACTTTTCACTTTTTTGCACACATAAACTCTAAAATTGTCATTTTCTTGTGATCTATTTACCTAATCTTTTTGTTTACGAGAAAAAAAGCAGAGTGAAAACACAAGTTTCAATTTGAAAAAAAATTGAACATCCAAAATGGAAATGCACAAATGCTGAGAGAGATGATTGCAAAAATTATCTATGATTTTTTATGATCTTAAACACATTTAGTTTTTTATAACTTAGGTTTTCCAATAATCAAAAATGGGGGAGGTGGCGGGGATGCATTTTTGACTGAGTGTTGACTCCCAAATCAAAAGTCATTTCTAACAAAAATTATAGCCATTACACATCATTAATCAATCCAAACATTTACGATGATCTATGATAGTTAGGTCCGCTTTTTATAAATAGGCAAAAATTGGGTTGTTTGGCTCTGGTAAATTTCCCACCGTACGTTAACTTGGGAATTTAATTTTTCCCACTCCTTGAAATTTTTGGATCATTTGATCATTCGCATCTTCAACATGTTTCAGTCATGCATATCCATATTTAAAATATGTTAGGATCAATTAGAAATCTCTTTCTTATAAAATTCCACTAAGCTATTAGGGGTTGTACTTGTGGAATTTCCCAAACATGGATAACAAAACTTTGGTGTTCATTTTTAGTGAGTGAAATAATTTTATTCACTTACATTTATTATAGTTTTCAATTTTTTGCAAGCATAAATCTGAAATTTTAAATTTGTTGTGATCTATTTGCCTTATCTTTTTGTTTACGAGAAAAATAGCAGAGAGAAAACTCATGTTTGGATTTGAAAAAAATTGAACATCAAAATTGGAAATATACAAATGCTGAGAGAGATAATTCAAAAAAGTATTTGAGATTTTTATGGACTGTAAGTTGTTTAAGTCTTTAATAAATTAGGTTTTGCCATCATCGAAAAAGGGGGTGACACATTTTTAACTGAATGTTGAGTCCCAAACCATAAGTCATTACTAACAAAAATTATAGCCGTTACACATCATTAATTGATCAAAATATTTACGATGATCTACGATTGTTAGGTCTGCTTTTTGTAAATAGGCAAAAAGTGGGTTGTTTGGCTCTAGTAAATATCCCACCGCCCTTTAACATGAGAATTTAATTTTTTTTACTCCTTGAAATTTTTGGATCACTAGGTCATTTGCATCTTCAACATGTTTCAGGCATGCATATCCATATTTAAAACATGTTAGGATCAATTAGAAATCTCTTTCTTGTAAAATTGCACACGCTATTAGGGGTTTTACTGGTGGAATTTCCCAAACTTGGATAAGAAAACTTTGGTGTTCATTTTTAGTGCGTGAAATAATTTTCTTCTCATACATTTATTATAGTTTTCAATTTTTTGCATACATAAACTCTATAATTTTCGTTTTCTTTTGATCTATTTGCCTTATCTTTTTGTTTACGAGATAAATGGTAGAGTTAGAACTCAAGTTTGGATTTGAAAAAAAATTGAACATCCAAAATGGAAATGCTCAAATGCTGAGAGAGATAATTCCAATAATTACATATGATTTTTACAGATCGTCAAAATTTTTAGTTATTTATATATTAGGTTTTGCAATCATCGGAATAGTGGGGGTGAGGCATTTTGAACTAAGTGTTGACTCCGAAACTATAAGTCATTTCTAACAAAAATTATCGCAGTTACACATTATTAATCGATCAAAACATTTATGTTGATCTATGATTGTTAGGTCCACTTTGTGTAAATAAGCTAAAAGTGGGTTGTTTGGCTCTAGTAAATATCCCCCTGCACTTTAACTTGAGAATTTAATTTTTCTGACTCCTTAAAATATTTGGATCATTAGACCCTTTTCATCTTCAACATGCTTCAGACATGCATATGCATATTTAAAAAATGTTAGGATCAATTAGAAATCTCTTTCTTATAAAATTCCACCAAGCTATTTGAGGTTGTACAGGAGGAATTTCCAAAACATGGATAACAAAACTGTGGTGTTAATTTTTAGTGCGTGAAATAATTTTCTTCAGTTACATCTATTATAGTTTTCAATTTTTCGTATACATAAACTCTGTAACTATCATTTTTTTGTGATCTATTTGCCGGGTCATTTTGTTTACGGGAAAAATAGGAGAGAAAACTCAAGTTTGGATTTGAAAAAAAAATTGAACATCCAAAATGGAGGTACACAAATGCTGAGAGATATCATTCGAAAAAGTATATGTGATTTTTATGAATTGTAAAATCTTTTAGTTTTTTATAAATTAGGTTTTGCAATCATAGGAAAAGGGGGGGCGAGGCATTTTTAACTGAGTGTTGACTCCCAAACCATAAGTCATTTCTAACAAAAATTTTAGCCGTTACACGGCTTTAATTGATAAAAAAAATTACGATGATCTATGATTGTTAGGTCCATTTTTTTAAATAGGCAAAAAGTGGGTTGTTTGGCTCTGGTAAATATCCCACCACACGTTAACTTGAGAATTTAATTAATTCTACTCGAAATTTTTGGATCATTAGGTCATTTGAATATTCAACATGTTTTAGGCATGCATATCCATATTTAAAACATGTTTGGATCAATTAGAAATCTCTTTCTTATGAAATTCCGCCAAGCTATTTGGGGTTGTACTGGTGGAATTTCTCAAACATGAATAACAAAACTTTGGTGTTTATTTTTAGTATGTAAAATAATTTTCTTTACTTAAATTTATTATAGTTTTCATTTTTTTTGCAAACATAAACTCTAAAATTTTCATTTTCTTGTGATCTATTATCCTTTTCTTTTTGTTTACGGGAAAAATTAGAGTGAAAACTCAAGTTTGGATTTGAAAAAAATTGAACATCCAAAATGGAAATGCACAAAAGCTGAGAGAGATAATTCAAAAAAGTATTTGGGATTTTTATGGATTGTTAACTCTTTTTTTTTTTTTTATGAATTAGGTTTTGCAGTCATCGGAAGAGGGGGGGGGGGGGGTTGTGAGGCATTTTTAACTGAGTGTTGACACCCAAACCATAAGTCTTTTTTAAGTAAAATTATAGCCGTTACACATAAATAATTGATCAAAACATTTACGATGATCTATGATTGTTAGGTCCGCTTTTTGTAAATAGGGAAAAAGTGGGTTGTTTGGCTCTAGTAAATATCTCACCGCACGTTAACTTGAGAATTTAATTTTTTCTACTCCCTAAAATTTTTGGATCATTAGATCTTTTGAATCTTCAACATGTTTCAGGCAAGCATATCAATATTTAAAACATGTTAGGATCAATTAAAAATCTCTTTCTTATAAAATTCCACCAAGCTAATAGGGGTTCAACTGGTGGAATTACCCAAACGTGGATAACAAAACTTTGGGGTTCATTTTTACTGCGTGAAATAATTTTCTTCTCTTCCATTTGTTATAGTTTTCAATTTTTTGCATACATAAACTCTAAAAATTTAATTTTTTAGTGATCTATTTGCCTTATCTTTTCTTTTTACGAGAAAAATGGGTGAGTAACAACTCAAGTTAGGATTTGAAAAATAGTTGAACATCCAAAATGGAAATGCATAAATTCATAGAGAGAAAATTCAAAAAAGTATCTATAATTTTTATGGATTGTAAACTCTTTTAGTTTTTTATAAATTAGGTTTTGCAATCATCAGAAAAGGGGGGTAAGGCATTTTTAATCGAGTGTTGACTCCCAAACCATAAGTCATTTCTAACAAAAATTATAGCTACACATCATTAATTGTTAAAATATTTATGATGATCTATGATTGTTAGGTCCGCTTTTTGTAAATAGGCAAAAAGTGGCTTGTTTGGCTCTGGTAAATATCCCACCGCACGATTACTTGAAAATTTAATTTTTTCTACTTCTTGAAATTTTTGGATCATTAAGTCACTTGAATCATGTTTCAGGCATGCATATCCATATTTAACACATGTTAGGATCAATTAGAAATCTCTTTCTTATAAAATCCCACACGCTATTAGGGGTTGTACTAGTTGAATTTCCCAAAAAAGGATACCAAAACTTTGGTGTTCATTTTTAGTGCTTGAAATAATTTTCTTCACTTACATTTATTATAGTTTTCAATTTTTTGCATACATAAACTCTAAAATTCTTATTTTCTTGTGATCTATTTGCCTTATCTTTTTTTTAGGCGAAAACTGACAGAATTTTCATATAATTATCTGTGATTTTTAAGGATCGTAAAAAATTTCAGTTATTTATATATTAGGTTTTTCTATAATCAGAAAAGTGGGGGCCAGACATTTTTCATTGGATGTTCACTCCAAAACCACAAATCATTTCTAACAAAAATGATAGCCGTTACACATCATTAATCGATCAAAACTTTTATGATGATCTATGAATGTTTGGTCCGCTTTGTGTAAATAGGCAAAAAGTGGGTTGTTTGGCTCTGGTAAATATCCCACCACACGTTAACTTGAGAATTTAATTTTTTCGACTCCTTGAAATTTTTGGATCATTATATCATTTTCATCCTCATCATGCTTCAGTCATGCATATTCATATTTTTAAAATGTTAGGATCAATTAGAAATCTCTTTCTTATAAAATTCCACCAAGCAATTAGGGGTTGTACTGGTGGAATTTCCCAAACATGGATAACAAAACTTTCGTGTTCATTTTAGTGCGTGAAATAATTTTTTTCACATACATTTATTACAGTTTTCAATTTTTTTCATAGAGAAACTCTGAAATTTTCACTATGTTGTGATATATTTGCCTTATCTTTTTGTTTACGAGAAAAATGGGAGAGTGAAAACTAAAGTTTGGATTTGAAAAAAAAATTGAACATCGAAAGTGGAAATGCACAAATGATGAGAGAGATCATTCAAAAAAGTATCTGTGATTTTTATGGATTGTAACCTCTTTTCGTTTCAGATAAATTAAGTTTTACAATCATTGGAAAATGGGGGACGAGACATTTTTAACTAAGTGTTGACTCCCAAACCACAAGTCATTTCTTAAAAAAATTATAGCCGTTACATATCACTAATAGATCAAAATATTTATGATGATCCATGATTGTTAGGTCCGCTTTTTTTAAGTAGGCAAAAAATGGGTTGTTTGGCTCTGGTAAATATCCACAACACGTTAACTTGAAAATTTAATTTTTTCTACACCTTGAAATGTTTGGATCATTAGGTAATTTGCATCTTCAACATGTTTCAGTCATGCATATCCATATTTAAAACATGTTAGGATCAATTGGAAATCTCTTTCTTATGAAATTCCATCCACCTATTAGGGGTTGTACTGGTGGAATTTCCCAAACAAGGATAACAAAACTTTGGTGTTCATTTTTAGTGCATGAAATAATTTTCTTCACTTATAATAATTATAGTTTTCAATTTTTTCCATACACAAACTCTAAAATTTTTATTTTATTGTGATCTTTTTGCCTTATCTTTTTGTTTACGAGAAAAATGGGAGCGTAAAAACTCAAGTTCGGATTTGAAAAATAATTGAACATCCAAAATGGAAATGCACAAATGCTGAGAGAGATAATTCAAAAAAGTATCTTTGATTTTTATGGATTGTAAACTCTTTTAGTTTTTTTATAAATTAGGTTTTGAAAACATTGGAAAAGGGGGGTGAGGCATTTTTAACGGAGTGTTAACTCCCAAACCATAAGTCTTTTCTAAGAAAATTTTTAGCAGTCACACATCATTAATTGATCAAAACAATTACAATGATCTATGATTGTTAGGTCCACTGTTTGTAAATAGGCAAAAAGTGGTGTTTGGCTCTGGTAAATATCCCACCACACGATAACTTGAGAATTTAATTTTTTCTACTTCTTGAAAATTTTGGATCATTTGTTCATTTGAATCTTCAGCATGTTTCCGGCATGCATATCCATATTTAACACATGTTAGGATCAATTAGAAATCTTTTTCTTATAAAATTCCACACACAGTTAGGGGTTGTACTGGTGGAATTTCCAAAACAAGGATAACAAAACTTTGGTGTCCATTTTTAGTGCATGAAATAATTTTCTTCACTTAAATTTATTATAGTTTTCAATTTTTTGCATACATAAACTCTAAAATTTTCATTTTCTTGTGATCTATTTGCCTTATCTTTTTTTTTACGAGAAAAATGGCAGAGTGGAAAATCAAGTTTGGATATGAAAAACAAATTGATCATCCAAAATGGAAATGCACAAATGCTCAGAGAGATATTTCATATAATTATCTATGATTTTTAAGGATTGTAAACAATTTTAGTTATTTATATATTAAGTTTTGCAATCATCGAAAAAGAGGGGGCGAGGCATTTTTAACTGGGTGTTGACTCCCAAACCATAAGTCATTTCTAACAAAAATTATGGCTGTTACACATTATTAATTGATCAAAACATTTACGAAGATCTATGATTGTTTGGTCCGCTTTGTGTAAATAGGCAAAAAGTGGGTTGTTTGGCTCTAGTAAATATCCCAGCGCACGTTTACTAGAGAATTTAATTTTTCCTGACTCCTTGAAATTTTTGGATCATTAGATCATTTTCATCTTCAACATGTTTCAATCATGCATATCCATATTTAAAAAATGTTAGGATCAATTTGAAATCTCTCTCTTATAAAAATTCACTAAGCTATTAGGGGTTGTACTGGTGGAATTTCCCAAACATCGATAACAAAATTTTTGTGTTCATTTTTAGTGCGTGAAATTATTTTTTTCAATTACATTTATAACAGTTTTCAATTTTTTTCCAAGATAAACTCAGAAATTTTCACTATGTTGTGATCTATTTGGGTTTTCTTTTTGTTTACGAGAAAAATGGAAGAGTGAAAACTCAAGTTTGGATTTAAAAAAAAATTGAACATCTAAAATGGAAATGCACAAATGTTGAGAGAGATAATTCAAAAAAGTGTTTCTGATTTTTATGGATTGTAAACTCTTTTCATTTTTTATAAATTAGGTTTTGCAATCAACGGAAAAGGGGGGGTGAGACATTTTTAACTGAGTGTTGACTCCCAAACCATATGTCATTTCTAACAAAAATTATAGCCGGTACACATCATTAATTGATCAAAACATTTATGATGATCTATGATTGTTAGGTCAACTTTTTTTCAGTAGAGTAAAAGTGGGCTGTTTGGCTCTGGAAAATATCCCACAACACGTTAACTTGAGAATTTAATTTTTTTCTACTCGTTGAAAATTTTGGATCATTAGGTCATTTTCATCTTGAACATGTTTCAGGCATGCATATCCATATTTAAAACATGTTCGGATCAATTAGAAATCTCTTTCTTATGAAATTTCACCAAGCTATTAGGGGTTGTATTGGTGGAATTTCCAAAACATGGATACCAAAACTTTGGTGTTCACTTTTAGTGTGTGAAATAATTTTCTTCACTTAAATTTATGATATTTTAGAATTTTTTGCAAACACAAACTATAAAATTTTCCTTTTCATGTGATCTATTTGCCTTATCTTTTATTTTACGAGAAAATTGGGAGAGTGAAAACTCAAGTTTGGATTTGAAAAAAAATTGAACATCCAAAATGGAAATGCAAAAAAAGCTGAGAGAGATAATTCTAAAAAGTATCTTTGATTTTTATGAATTAGGTTTTGCAATCATCGGAAGAAGGGGTGGGGGGGGGGGGGGGGGGGGGGGGGTGGGGGGGGGGGGGGGGGAGGGGAGGCATTTTTAACTGAGTGTTGACTCCCAAACCATAAGTCATTTCTAACAAAAATTATAGCCGTTACACAGCAATAAATCATCAAAACATTTATGATGATCTATTGTTAGGTCCGCTTTTGTAAATAGGCAAAAAGTGGGTTGTTTGGCTCTGGTAAATATCCCACTGCACGTTAACTTCATAATTTTTTTTTCTTCTTGAAAATTTTTTGATCTTTAGATCATTTGCATCTTCAACATGTTTTAGGCATTCAGATCCATATTTAAAATATGTTTGGATCAATTAGAAATCTCTTTCTTATAAAATTCCGCCTAGCTGTTAGGGGTTGTACTAGTGTATTTTCTCAAACATGGATAAATTAACTTTGGTGTTCATTTATAGTGCGTGAAATAATTTTTTTCACTTACTTTTACTATAGTTTTCAATTTTTTGCAAACATAAACTCTGAAATTTTCATTTTTTGTGATCTATTTGCCTTATCTTTTTGTTTATGAGAAAAATGGGAAAGTGAAAACACAAGTTTGGATTTGAAAAAAAATTGAACATCCAAAATGGTGCTGAAAGTGATAATTCCAAAAAGTATTTATGATTTTTAAAGACTGTAAACTCTTTTAGTTTTTTATATATATTAGGCTTTGCAATCATCAGAAAAGGGAGAGGGGGGGGGGGGGGGGGGGGGGGGGGGGGGGGGGGGGTGAGGCATTTTTAACTTAATGTTGACACCCAAACTATAAGTCATTTCTAACAAAAATTATAGCCGTTACACATCATTAATCAATCAAAACATTTACGATGATCTATGATTGTTAGATCCGCTTTTTGTTAGTAGGCAAAAACTGGGTCGTTTGGCTTTGGTAAATATCCCACCCCCCGTTAACTTGAGAATTTAATTTTTTTTACTCCTTGAAATTTTTGGATCATTAGATCATTTGTATCTTCAACATATTTCAAGCATGCATATCTATATTTAAAACATTTTAGGCTCAATTAGAAATCTCTTTCTTATAAAATTCCGCCAAGCTATTAGGGGTTGTACTAGTGGAATTTCCCAAACATGGATCACAAAACTTTGGTGTTCATTTTTAGTGTGTGAAATAATTTTCTCCACTTACATTTATTATAGTTATCAATTTTTGCATACATAAACTCTGAAATTTTCATATTGTTGTGATATATTTGCCTGATCTTTTTTGTTTACGAGAAAAATGGTAGAGAGAAAACTCAAGTTTTGATTTGAAAAAAAATTGAAAAGCCAAAATGGAAATGCACAAATTCTGAGAGAGATAATTCCAAAAAGTTGCTTGGATTTTTATGGATTGTAAATTCTTTTAGTTTTATATAAAATAGGTTTTGCAATCATCGGAAAAGGGGGGGGAGAGGCATTTTTAACTGAGTGTGGACTCCCAAACCTTAAGTCATTTCTAACAAAAATTATAGTAGTTACACATCAATAATATATTAAAATATTTACGATGATCTATGATTGTTAGGTCAGCTTTTTTTAAATAGGAAAAAAGTGGGTTGTTTGGCTATGGTAAATATCCCACCGCATGTTAACTTGAGAATTTAATTTTTATCTACTCCTTGAAATTTTTGGATCATTAGGTCATTTGCATCTTCAACATGTTTTAGACATGCATATCCATATTTAAAACATGTTAGGATCAATTAGAAATCTCTTTCTTATAAAATTCGACCATGCCATTAGGGGTTGTACTGGTGGCATTTCCCAAACATGGGTAACAAAAAATTTGGTGTTCATTTGTTGTGCGAGAAATTATTTTCTTCACTTACATTTATTATAGTTTTAAAATTTTTGCTTACATAAACTCTAAAATTTAATTTTTATTATGATCTATTTGTCATTTCTCTTTGTTCACAAGTAAAATGGGAGAGTGAAAACTCTAGTTTGGATTGGAAAAAAAATTGACCACCCAAAATGAAATGCACAAATGCTGAGAGAGATAATTCCAAAGATTATCTGTGATTTTTAAGGATCGTAAACAATTTTAGTTATTTATATATTAGGTTTTGCAATCATCAGAAAAGGGGAAGCGAGGTTTTTTAAACAATGTTGACTCCCAAACCATAAGTCATTTCTAACAAAAATTAATGCCGGTACACATCATTAATCGATCAAAACATTTACGATGATCTATGATTTTTAGGTCCGCTATTTTTAAAGAGGCAAAAAGTGGGTTGTTTGGCTCTAGTAAATATCCCACCGCACGTTAACTTGAGAATTTAAATTTTTCGACTCCTTGAAATTTTTGGATCATTTGGTCATTTGCATCTTCAACATGTTTTAGTCATGCATATCCATATTTAAAATATGTTAGGATCAATTTGAAAGCTCTTTCTAATAAAATTCCACCAAGCTATTAGGGTTTGTACTGGTGGAATTTCCCAAATATGGATAAAAAAACTTTTGTGTTCATTTTTAGTGCGTGAAATAATTTTCTTGACTTACATTTATTATAGTTTTCAATTTTTTGCATACATAAAGTCTATAATTTTTATTTTTGTGTGATCTATTTCCCTTATCTTTTTGTTAACAAGGAAAATTGGAGAGTGAAAATCCAAAATGAAAATGCACAAATGTTGAGAGAGATAATTCAAAAAAGTATCGGTGATTTTTTTGGATTGTAAACTCTTTTAGTTTTTTTATAAATTAGGTTTTGCAATCATCGGAAAAGGGGGGTGTGGCATTTTTAACTGTGTGTTAACTCCCAAACCATAAGTCATTTCTAAAAAAAATTAATGCCATTACACATTATTAATTGATCAAAACATTTATGATGATCTATGATTTTTAGGTCCGCTTTTGTAAATAGGCAAAAAGTAGGTTGTTTGGTTCTCGTAAATATCCCACCGCACGTTAACTTGAGAATTTAAATTTTCCGATGCCTTGAAATTTTTGGATCATTAGGTGATTTGCATCTTCAACATGTTTTAGTCATGCATATCCACATTTAAAATATGTTAGGATCAATTGGAAATCTCTTTCTTATAAAATTCCACCAAGCTATTAAGGTTTGTATAGGTGAAATTTCCCAAACATGGATAACAAAACTTTTGTGTTCATTTTTAGTGCGTGAAATAATTTTATTCACTTACATTTATTATAGTTTTCAATTTTTTGCATACATAAACTCATAAATTTTCATTATCTTGTGATCTATTTGCCTTATCCTTTTGTTTACGAGAAAAATGGTAGAGTGAAAACACAAATTTGGATTTGAAAAAAAATTCAACATCCAAAATGGAAATTCACAAATGGTGTGAGAGATAATTCCAAAAAGTATCTGTGATTTTTAGGATTGTAAACACTTTTAGTTTTTTATATATTAGGTTTTGCAATCATCGAAGAAGGGGGGTGATGCATTTTTAACTGAGTTTTCACTCCCAAACCAGAAGTCATTTCTAACAAAAATTATAGCCGTTACATATCATTAATCGATCAAAATATTTACGATGATCTATGATTTTTAGGTCCACTTTTTTTAAATAGGAAAAAAGTGGGTTGTTTGGCTCTGGTAAATATCCCACCACTCATTGACTTAAGAATTTAAATTTTCTGACTCCTTGAAATTTTTGGATCATTAGGTCATTTGCACCGTCAACAGGTTTTAGTCATGCATATCCATATTTAAAATATGTTAGGATCAATTAGAAATCTCTTTCGTATAAAATTCCACCAAGCTATTAGAGTTTGTACTGGTGGAATTTCCCAAAATGAACAACAAAACTTTTGTTTTCATTTTTAGTGCGTGAAATAATTTTCTTCTCTTACATTTATTATAGTTTTCAATTTGTTGCATACATAAACTCTAAATTTTTTATTTTTTTGTGATTTATTAACTTTATCTTTTTGTTTAAGAGAAAAATGGGAGAGTGAAAACTGAAGTTTGGATTTGAAAAATAATTGAACATCCAAAATGGAAATGCACAAAAGCTGAGAGAGATAATTCATAAAATTATCTATGATTTTTATGGATTTTAAACTCTTTTAGTTTTTTTATAAATAGGTTTTGCAATCATCGAAAAAGGTGGGGTGGAGCATTTTTAACTGAGTGTTGGCTCCCAAACTATAAGTTATTTTTAACAAATATTATAGCCGTTACACATCATTAATCGATCAACACATTTCCAATGATCTATGATTGTTTGGTCTACTTTGTGTAAATTGGAAAAAGTGGGTTGTTTGGCTCTGGTAAATATCCCACCACCTGTGAACTTGAGAATTTAATTTTTTTGACTCCTTGAAATTTTTAGATCATTAGATCATTTTCATCTTCAACATGTTTCAATCATGCATATCCATATTAAAAAAATGTTAGGATAAATTAGAAATCTCTTGCTTATAAAATTTCACCAAGCTATTAGGGGTTGTACTGGTGGAATTTCCCAAACATGGATAACAAAACTTTGGTGTTCATTTTTAGTGTGTGAAATTATTTTCTTCACTAACATTTATAATAGTTTTCAACTTTTTGCATAGATATGCTCTGAAATTTTCTTTATGTTGTGATCTATTTGCCTTATCTTTTTGTTACCGAGAAAAATGGGAGAGTGAAAACTCAAGTTTGGATTTAAAAAAAATTTGAACATCAAAAATGGAATTGCACAAATGCTGAGAGAGATCATTCAATAAAGTATCTCTGATTTTTATGGATTGTAAACTCTTTCAGTTTTTAATAAATTGGGTTTTCCAATCATCAGAAAAGGGGTTGTGAGACATTTTTAATTGAGTGTTGACTCCCAAAACATAACTCATTTCTAACAAACATTATAGCCGTTACACATCATTAATCGATGAAAACATTTACGATGATCTATGATTGTAAGGTCCACTTTTTTTAAATAGGCCAAAAGTGGGTTGTTTGGCTCTGGTAAGTATCCCACCGCATGTTAACTTCAAACTTTAATTTTTTCTACTCCTCAAAATTTTTGGATAATTAGGTCTTTTGCATCTTCAGCATGTTTCAAGCATGCATATCCATATTTAAAACATGTTATGACCAATTAGAAATCTCTTTCAGTTTTTTGTATATTTGATTTTGCAATTATCGGAAAAGGGGGGGCGAGGCATTTTAAACTAAGTGTTGACTCTCAAACCATATGTTAGGATCCATTAGAAATCTCTTCCTTACAAAATTCCACCAAGCTATTAGGGGTTGTATTGGTGGAGTTTCCCAAACATGAATAATAAAACTTAGGTGTTCTTTTTTAGTGTGTGAAATAATTTTCTTTACTTACATTTATAATAGTTTTCAATTTTTTGCATACATAAACTCTAAAATGTTCATTTTATTGTGATCTTTTTGTTTACGTGAAAAATGGCAGATTGAAAACTCAAGTTTGGATTTGAAAAAATGGAAATGTAAAAATTCTAAGAGAGATAATTCCAACGATTATCTGTGATTTTTAAGGAACGTAAACAATTTTAGTTATTTATATATTAGGTTTTGCGATCATCGAAAAAGGGGGGCGAGGTATTTTTAACAGTGTTGACTCCCAAACCATAAGTCATTTCTAAGAAAAATTAATGCCATTCCATATCATTAATCGATCAAAACATTTATAGTGATCTATGATTTTTAGGTCCGCTATTTGTAAATAAGCTAAAAGTGGGTTGTTTGGCTCTAGTAAATATTCCACCGCACTTTAACTTGAGAATTTAATTTTTCTGACTCCTTAAAATTTTTGGATCATTACATCATTTTCATCTTCAACATGCTTCAGACATGCATATCCATATTTAAAAAATGTTAGGATCAATTAGAACTCTCTTTCCTATAAAATTCCACAAAGCTATTAGGGGTTGTACAAGTGGAATTTCCCAAAAATGGATAACAAAACTGTGATGTTAATTTTTAGTGTGTGAAATAATTTTCTTCAGTTACATTTATTATAGTTTTAAATTTTTTGCATACATGTACTCTAAAATTTTCTTTTTGTTGTGATCTATTAGCCTTATCTTTTTGCTTATGAGAAAAATAGGAGAGTGAAAACTCATGTTTGGATTTGAAAAAAAAAGTGAACATCCAAAATGGAAGTGCACAAATGTTGAGAGAGATCATTCCAAAAAGTATCTATGATTTTTATGGATTGTAAAGTCTTTTAGTTTTTTATAAATTAGATTTTGCTATCATATGAAAAGGAGGGGGGGGGGGGGGGGGTTAACTGAGTGTTGACTCCCAAACCATAAGTCATTTCTAACAAAAATTATAGCCGTTACACAGTTTTAATTGATCAAAACATTTACGATGATCTATGAATGTTAGGTCTGCTTTTTTTAAATAGGCAAAAAGTGGATTGTTCAGCTCTAGTAAATATCCCACCACACGTTAACTTGAGAATTTAATTTTTTCTACTCCTTGAAATTTTTGGATCAATAGGTCATTTGCAACTTCAAAATGTTTCAGGCATGCATACCCATATTTAAAACATGTTAGTATCAATTAGAAATCTCTTTCGTATGAAATTCCACCAAGCTAGTAAGGGTTGTACTGGTGGAATTTCCCAAACATGGATAACAAAACTTTGGTATTAATTTTTAGTAGGTTAAATAATTTTCTTTACTTACATTTATTATAGTTTTCATTTTTTTGCAAACATAAGCTCCGAAATTTTCATTTTCTTGTCATCTATTTGCCTTATCTTTTTGTTTACGAGAAAAATTAGAGTGAAAACTCAAGTTTGGATTTGAAAAAAAATTGAACATCCAAAATGTAAATGCACAAATGCTGAGAGAGATAATTCCAAAAAGTGTCTAGGGTTTTTATGGATTTTAAACTCTTTTAGTTTTTTTATAAATTAGGATATGCAATCATCGGAAAAGGGCCGGCAAGGTATTTTTAACTGAGTGTTGACTCCCAAACCATAAGTTATTTTTAACTAAAATTATAGCCATTACACATCAATAATTGATCAAAACGTTTACGATGATCTATGATTGTTAGGTCCGCTGTTTGTAAATAGGCAAAAAGTGGGTTGTTTGGCTCTGGTATATCTCACCACACGTTAACTTGAGAAGTTTTTTTTTTCTACTCAAAATTTTTGGATCTTTAGATCATTTGCATCTTCAACATGTTTCAGGCATTCAGATCCTTATTTAAAACATGTTTGGATCAATTAGAAATCTCTTTATTATAAAATTCCACCAAGCTGTTAGGGGTTGTACTAGTGTAAATTCTCAAACATGGATAACAAAACTTTGGTGTTCATTTTTAGTGCGTAAAATAATTTTCTTCACTTACATTTATTATAGTTTTCAATTTTTTGTAAACTCTTTTAGTTTTTTATAAAGAGGTTTTACAATCATCTGAAAAGGGGGGGTGGGGCAATTTTAACTGAGTATTGACTCCCAAACCATAAGTCATTTCTTAAAAAAATTATAGCCATTACACATCATTAATTGATCAAAACTTTTACAATGATCTATGATTGTCAGATCCACTTTTTTTAAATAGGCAAAAAAAGGCTTGTTTGGCTCTAGTAACCCCACCACACGATAACTGGAGAATTTAATTTTTTCTACTCCTTGAATTTTTTGGATCATTAGGTCATTTGGATCTTCAACATGTTTCAGGCATGTAGGATCAATTAGAAATTTCTTTCTTATAAAATTCCACACGCTCTTAGTGATTGTACTGGTGGAATTTCCCAAACGTGGATAACAAAACTTTGGTGTTCATTTTTAGTGCATGAAATAATTTTCTTCTCTTACGTTTATTATAGTTTTCAATTTTTTGCATACATAAACTCTAAAATTTTCTTTTCTTGTGATCTATTTGCCTGATCTTTTTGTTTACGAGAAAAATGGCTGAGGGAAAACACAAGTTTGGATTTGAAAAAAAATTGAACATACAAAATGGAAATGCAAAAATTATGAGAGAGACAATTATAATAATTATCAGTGATTTTTAAGGATCGTAAACAATTTTAGTTATTTATATATTAAGTTTTGCAATCAACGAAAAAGTGGGTGCGAGGCATTTTTAACTGGGTGTTGACTCCCAAACGATATGTCATTTCTAAAAAATATTATAGGCATTACACATCATTAATCGATCAACACATTTGCGATGATCTATGATTGTTTGGTCCGCTTTGTGTAAATTGGAAAAAGTTAGGTTGTTTGGCTCTGGTAAATATCCCACCGCACGTTAACTTGAGAATTTAATTTGTTTGACTCCTTGAAATTTTTGGATCATTAGATCATTTTCATCTTCAACATGTTTCTGTCATGCATATCCGTATTTAAAAAATGTTAGGATAAATTAGAAATCTCTTGCTTATAAAATTCCACCATGCTATTAGGGGTTGTACTGATGGAATTTCCCAAACATGGATAACAAAACTTTGGTGTTCATTTTTAGTGCGTAAAATAATTTTCTTCATTTACATTTATAATAGTTTTCAATTTTTTGCATAGATAAGCTCAGAAATTTTCATTATGTTGTGATCTATTTGCCTTATCTTTATGTTGACGAGAAAAAAGGGAGAGTGAAAAAACAAGTTTGAATTTAAAAAATAAATTGAACATCCAAAATGAAAATGCACAAATGCTGAGAGAGATCATTCAAAAAAGTATATGTGATTTTTATGGATTGTAAACTCATTTAGTTTTTTTATAAATTAGGTTTTGCAATCATCGGAAAAGGGGTGTGGGGGGGGGGGGGGGGGGTGTGACCTTTTTAATTGAGTGTTGACTTCCAAAACATAAGTCATTTCTAACAAAAATTATAGTCGTTACACATCATTAATCGATGAAAACTTTTACGATGATCTATGATTCTAAGGACCGCTTTTTTAAAATAGGCAAAAAGTTGGTTGTTTGGCTCTGGTAAACATCCCACCGCACGTTAACTTGAGAATTTAATTTTTTCTTCTCCTTGAAATTTTTGGATCATTAGGTCATTTGCATCTTCAACATGTTTCTGGCATGCACATCCATATTTAAAACATGTTATGATCAATTAGAAATCCCTTTCTTGCAAAATTCCACCAAGCTATTAGGGGATGTACTGGTGGAACTTCCCAAACATGGATAACAAAACTTTGGTGTTCATTTTTAGAGCATGAAATAATTTTCTTCACTTACATTTATTATAGTTTTCAATTTTTTGCATACATAAACTCATAAATTTTCATTTTCTTGTGATCTATTTGCCTTATCCTTTTGTTTATGAGAAAAACGGCTAAGTGAAAACTCAAGTTTGGATTTGAAAAAAAATCGAATGTCCAAAAAGGAAATGCACAAATTCTGAGAGAGATAATTTCAAAAAGTATCAATGATTTTTAAGGATTGTAAATTCTTTTAGTTTTTTGTATATTTGGTTTTGCAATGATTGGAAATGGGGGGGTGGGGGTGAAGCATTTTTAATTGAGTGTTGACTCCCAAACCATATGTTAGGATCAGTTAGAAATCTCTTTCTTAGAAAATTCCACCAAGCTATTTGGGGTTGTATTGGTGAAATTTCCCAAACATGAATAATAAAACTTTGGTGATCTTTTTTAGTGTGTGAAATAATTTTCTTCACTTACATTTATAAAAGTTTTCAATTTTTTGCATACATAAACTCTAAAATTTTCATTTTGTTGTGATCTATTTGCCTTATCTTTTTGTTTACGAGAAACATGGGAGAGTGAAAACTCAAGTTTGGATTTGAAAAAAAATTGAACATCCAAAATGGAAATGCACAAATTCTGAGAGAGACAATTCTAAAAAGTATTAGTGCTATTTAAGGATTGTAAACACTTATAGTTGTTAAATATAAGGTTTTGCAATCATCGAAAAAGGGGGGTGGCATTTTTAACTGAGTATTGACTCCCAAACCATAAGTCATTTCTATCCAAAATTATACCCATTACACGTCATTAATTGATCAAAACATTTATGATGATGTATGATTGTTAGGTCGGTTTTTGTAAACAGCCAAAAAGTTGGTTATTTGGCTCTAGTAAATATCCCACCGCATGTTAACTTGAGAATTTAATTTTTTCTACTCCATGAAATTTTTGGATCATTAGGACATTTGCATCTTCAACAAGTTTCAGGCATGCATATCCATATTTAAAACAAGTTACGATCAATTAGAAATCTCTTTCTTATAAAATTCCATACGCTATTAGGGGTTGTACTGGTGGAATTTCTCAAACATGGATAACAAAACTTTTGTGTTCACTTTTAGTGCGTGAAATAATTTTTTTCACTAACATTTATTATAGTTTATAATTTTTTGTATACATGTACTCTAAAATTTTCATTTTTTTTCTGATCTATTTGCCTTATCTTTTTGTTTACAAGTAAAATTGGAGAGAGAAAACTCAAGTTTGGATTTAAAAAAAAATTGAACATCCAAAATGGAAATGTTCAAATGTTGAGAGAGATAATTCTAAAAAGTATCTGTGATTTTTATGGATTTTAAACTCCTTTAATTTTTTATAAATTAGATTTTGCAATCATCGGACAATGGGTGGCGAGGAATTTTTAACTGAGTGTTGACTCCCAAACCATAAGTCATTGCTATAAAAAATTATAGCCATTACACATCATTAACCATTCAAAACATTTATGATGATCTATTAATGTTAGGTCCGCTTTTTGTAAATAGGCAAAAAGAGTGTTGTTTGGCTCTGGTAAATATCCGACCGCACGTTAACTTGAGAATTTAATTTTTTCTAGTCCCTGAAATTTTTGCATCATTAGGTCATTTGAATCTTCAACGTGTTTCAGACATGCATATCCATATTTGAAACAAGTTAGGATATTTTAGAAATCATTTTCTTCTAAAATTCCAGCAAGCTATTAGGGGTCGTACTGGTGGAATTTCCCAAACATGGATAACAAAAATTGGTGTTCATTATTAGTGTGTGAAATAATATTTTTTCACTCACATTTATTGTTGTTTTCATTTTTTTTCATACATAAACTCTAAAATTATCATTTTGTTATGATCTATTTGCCTTATCTTTTTTTACGAGAAAAATGGGAGAATGAAAACTCAAGTTTGGATTTGAAAAAAAATTGAACATCCAAAATGGAAATACACAATTGCTGAGAAAGACAATTCCAAAAAGTATCTGTGATTTTTAAGGATTGTAAACTCTTTTAGTTTTTTATATATTGGGTTTTGTAAACATAGGAAAAGGGGGGGCGAGGCATTTTTACCCGAGTGTTCACTCCCAAACCAAAAGTCATTTCTAACAAAAATTAAAGCCGTTACACATCATTAATCGATCAAAATATTGACGAAGATCTATGATTGTTAAGTCCACAAGTTGTAAATTGGCAAAAAATGGGTTGTTGGGCTTTAGTAAATAACACACCGAACGTTAACTTATGAATATATTTCTTTCTACTCCTTCAAATTTTTGGATCATAGATCATTTGCATCTTCAACATGTTTCAGGCATGCATATCCAAATTTAATACATGTTAGGATAAATTAGAAACTCTTTCTTATAAAAGTCTACCAAGCTAGTAGGGGTTGTACTAGTGGAATGTTCTAAACATGGAAAACAAAATTTAGATGTTCATTTTTAGTGCGTGAAATTATTTTCTTCACTTACATTTATTATTGTTTTCAATTTTTTGGCATACTTGAACTCTAAAATTTTCATTTTGTTGTGATCTATTCGCCTGATCTTTTTGTTTACAAGTAAAATGGGAGAGAGAAAACTCAAGTTTTGATATGAAATAAAATTGAACATCCAAAATGGAAATGCAAAAATGTTGAGAGAGATAATTCTAGAAAGTATCTGTGATTTTTAGGGATTGTAAACTCTTTTAATTTTTATAAATTAGGTTTTGCAATCATCAGAAAAGGGGGGGCGAGGCATTTTTAACTGAGCGTTGACTCACAAACCGTAAGTCATTTCTAACAAAAATTATAGCCATTACACATCATTAACCAATTAAAATATTTACGATGAACTATGATTGTTAGGTCCGCTTTTTGTAAATAGGCAAAAAGTGAGTTGTTTGGTTCTGGTAAATATCCAACCGCACGTTAAATTGAGAATTTAATTTTTTCAACTCCTTGAAATTTTTGGATCATTAGGTCATTTGCATCTTCAACGTGTTTCAGACATGCATATCCATATTTAAAACAAGTTAGGATATTTTAGAAATCACTTTCTTATAAAATTCCACCAAGCTATTAGGGGTTGTATTGGTGGAATTTCCCATACATGGATAAAAAAATATTGGTGTTGATTTTTAGTGCGTGAAATAATTTTCTTCACTTACATTTATTGTTGTTTTCAATTTTTTGCATACATAAAATCTAAAATTTTTATTTTGTTCTGATCTATTTGCCATCTTTTTGTTTACAAGAAAAATGGGAGAATGAAAACTCAAATTTAGATTTGAAAAAAAATTAAACATCCAAAATGGAAATGCACAAATGCTAAGTATTTGTGATTTTTAAAGATTTTAAACTCTTTTAGTTTTTTATATATTAGGTTTTGTAAACATAGGAAAAGGGGGGACGAGGCATTTTTACCTAAGTGTTGACTCCCAAACCATGAGTCATTTGTTACAAAAATTAAAGCCGTTAACAAAACTTTTGTGTTCATTTTTAGTGCGCAAAATAATTTTTTTCACTTACATTTATTATAGTTTTCAATTTTTTGCATACATAAACTCTTAAGTTTTCATTTTGTTTTCATCTATTTGCCTTTTTTTTGTTTACGAGAAAAAAAGGAGAGAAAACTCAAGTGCTTATTTGCAAAAAAATTGAACATCCCAAATGGAAATGCACAAATGCTAAGAGAGTTAATTCCTAGAAGTATCTGTGATTTTTAAGGATTGTAAACTCTTTTGGTTTTACATATATTAGGTTTTGCAATAAAAAAAAAAGAGGGGGCGAGGCATTTTTGACTGAGTGTAGACTCCCAACCCATAAGTCATTTCTAACAAAAAGTATAGCCGTTACACATCATTAATCGATCAAAACATTTACGATGATCGATGATTTTGTTTGACTCTTGTAAATATCCCACCGCACGTTAACTTGAGAATTTAATTTTTTCTACTCAAAATTTTTGGATCATTAGGTCATTTGCATCTTCAACAGGTTTCAGGCATGCTTATCCATATTTAAAACATGTTAGGATCAATAATAAATCTCTTTCTTATAAAATTTCACAAATCTATTAGGGGTTGTACTGGTGGAATTTCCTAAACATGGATAACAAAACTTTGGTGTTCATTTTTATTTCGTGAAATAATTTTCTTCACTTACATTTATTATAGTTTTCAATTTTTTGCATACATAAACTCTAAATTTTTCATTTTGTTGAGATCCTTTTGCCTTATCTTTTTGTTTACAAGAAAAATGGGAGATTGAAAACTCAAATTTGCATTTGAAAAAAAATTGAACATCCAAAATAGAATGTACAAATGCTGAGAGAGATAATTCCAATAGGTATATGTGATTTTTAAGGATTGTAACTTCTTTCAGTTTTTTATATATTTGGTTTTGGAATCATTAGAAAAGGAGGGGCAAGAAATTTTTAACTGAGTGTGAACTCCGACACCATAAGCATTTCTAAAAAAATTTATAGCCATTACACATCATTAATCAATCAAAACATTTACGATTATCTATGATTGTTAGGTCCGCTTTTTGTAAATAGGCAAAAAGTGGGTTGTTTGGCTCTAGTAAATATCCCACCGCACGTTAACTTGAGAATTTAATTTTTTTGACTCCTTGAAGTTTTAGGATCATTAGATCCTTTGCATCTTCAACATGTTTCAAGCATGCGTATCTATATTTAAAACATGTTAGGATAAATAAGAAATCTCTTTCTTATAAAAATCCACCAAGCTATTTGGGGTTGAACTAGTGGAATTTTCCAAACATGGATAACAAAATTTCTGTGTTCATTTTTAGTGCATGAAATTATTTTCTCCTCTAACATTTATTATAGTTTTCAATTTTTTTGCATACATAAACTCTAAAATTTTCATTTTATTGTGATATTTTTGCCTTATATTTTTGTTTACAAGTAAAATGGGAGAGTGAAAACTCAAGTTTGGATTTGAAAAAATATTGAACATCCATAATAGAAATTCACAAATGCTGAGAGAGATAATTCCAAAGAGTTTCTGTCATTTTTAGGTTCATAAACTCTTTTAATTTTTTATATATTAGGTTTGGATATCATAGGAAAAATAGGGGCGAGGCATTTTTAACTGAGTGTTGACTCCCAAACCATAAGTCATTTCTAACAAAAATTATAGCCGTTACATATCATTAATCGATCAAAACATTTACGAGATGATCTGTGATTTTTTGGTCTGCTTTTTAAAAATAGGCAAAAAGTGGGTTGTTTGGCTCTTGTAAATATCCCACCTCTCGTTGACTTGAGAATTTAATTTGTCCTACTTGAAATGTTTGGATCATTAGGTCATTTGCATCTTCAACATATTTGAGGCATACATATCCATATTTAAAACATGTTAGGATTAATTAGAAATCTCTTTCTTATAAAATTCCACCAAGCTATTAGGGGTTGTACAATTGGAATTTCCCAAACATTGATTACCAAACTTTGGTGTTCATTTTTAGTGCGTGGAAAATTTTTCTTCACTTACATTTATTGTAGTTTTCAATATTTTGCATACATAAACGCTAATATTTTCATTTTGTTGTGATCTATTTACCTTATCTTTTTGTTTAAGAGAAAAATGGGAGAGTGAAAACTCAAGTTTGGATTTGAAAAAAATTGAACATCCAAAATAGAAAAGCATAAAAGCTGAGAGAGATAATTCAAAAAAGTATCTGTGATTTTTATGGATTGTAAACTCTTTTATTTTTTTATAAATTAGGTTTTGCAATCATATGAAAAGGGAGGGCGAGGCATTTTTAACTGAGTGTTGACTCCCAAACCATAAGTCATTTCTAACAAAAATTATAGCCGTTACACATCATTAATTAATCAAAACATTTATGATGATCTATTATTGTTAGGTCCACTTTTTGTAAATAGGCAAAAAATGGATTGTTTGGCTTTGGTAAATATCCCACCGCACGTTAACTTGAGAATTTAATTTTTACTACTACTTGAAATGTTTGGATCATTCGGTCATTTGCATCTACAACATGTTTCATGCATGCATATCCATATTTAAAACTTGTTTAGATCAGTTAGAAATCTTTTTCTTATAAAATTCCAACAAGCTATTAGGAGTTGTACTGGTGGAATTTCCCAAACATGGATAACAAAACTTTGATGTTCATTTTTAGTGCATGAAATAATTTTCTTCACTTACATTTATTATAGTTTTCAATTTTTTTCTTACATAAACTCTAAAATTTTCAATTTCTTGTGATTTATTTGCCTTATCTTTTTTTTTACGAGATAAATGGGAGAGAGAAAACTTAAGTTTGGATTTCAAAAAAAATTGGACATCCAAAATGGAAATGAAAAAATGCTAAGAGATATAATTCCAAAATGGTATCTTTAATTTTTAAGGACTGTAAACTCTTTTGGTTTTATATATATTAGGTTTTACAATCATCGGAAAAGGAGGGGTGAAGCATTTTTAATTGAGTGTTGATTCCCAAACCATACATCATTTCTAACAAAAATTATAGTCGTTACACATCATTAATCTATCAAAACAATTACAATGATCTATGATTGTTAGGTCTGCTTTTTGTAAATAGGCAAAAAGTGGCTTGTTTGGCTCTTGTAAATATCCCACAACAAGTTAACTTGAGAATTTAATTTTTCCTACTCCTTGAAATTTTTAAATCATTAGGTCATTTGCATCTTCAATATATTTCAGGAATGCATTTCTATATTTAAAACATGTTAGGATCAATTAGAAATCTCTTTCTTATAAAATTCCACCAAGTTGTTAGGGGTTGTAATGGTGGAATTTCCCAACCATGGATAACAAAACTTTTCTGTTCATTTTTAGTGCGTGAAATAATTTACTTCACTTATATTTATTATAGTTTTCATTTTTTTATACATAAAATCAAAAATTTTAAATTTGTTGTGATCTAATTGCCTTACCTTTTTGTTTATGAGAAAAAGGGAGGGTTAAAACTGAAGTTTGGATTTGAAACAAAATTGAACATCCAAAATGGAAACGCACAAATACTGAGACTGATAATTCCAAAAAGTATCTTTGATTTTTAAGGATTGTAAACTTTTTTAGTTTTTCATGTATGAATTACAATCATCGCAAAAGGGGGGGTGAGCCATTTTCAACTGAGTGTTGACTACCAAACCATAAGTCATATCTAACCAAAATTATAGCCGTTACACATTATTAATCGATCCAAACATTTGTGATGATCTATGATTATTAGGTCCGCTTTTTGTAAATAGGCAAAAAGTGGGTTGTTTGACTCTGATAAATATCCCACCGCATGTTAACTTGAGAATTTAATTTTTTCTACTCCTTGAAAGTTTTGGATCATTAGGTCATTTACATCTTCAAGATGTTCCAGGCATGTTTGTCCATATTTGAAACATGTTAGGAACAATAAGAAATCTCTTTCTTTTCAAATTCCACCAATCTATTTGGGGTCGTACTAGTGGAATTTCCCAAACATGGATAACAAAACTTTAGCGTTCATTTTTTGTTCATGAAATTTTTTTTCTTCATTTATATTTATTATAGTTTTCATTTTTTTGCAAACAGAAACTCTAAAATTTTCATTTTTTTGTGATCTATTTGTCTTATTTTTTTCTTTACGAGAAAATTGGGAGAGTGAAAATACACTTTGGATTTGAAAAAAAATTGAACATCCAAAATGGAAATGTACAAATGCTAAGAACGATAATTAAAAAAATTAACTGTGATTTTTAAGGATTTTAAACTCTTTTAGTTTTTTATATATTACGTTTTGCAATCACCTAAAAAAGATTTGGTGAGGCATTTTTAACTGAGTGTTGACTCCCAAACCATAAGTCATTTCTAATCAAAATTGTAGTCGTTACGCATCATTAATCAATCAAAACATTTACGATGATCTATGATTGTTAGGTCCACTTTTTGTAAATAGGCAAAAAGAGGGTTGTTTGGCTCAGGTAAATATCCCACCGCACGTTAACTTGAGAAATTCATTTTTCCTACACCTTGAAATTTTTCGATCATTAGGTCATTTTCATCTTCAATATGTTTTAGGCATGCATATCTATACTCAAAACATCTTAGGATCAATTAGAAATCACTTTCTTATAAGATTCCACCAAGCTAATTGGGGTTGTACAGGTGGAATTTCCCAAACATTTTTTGATCAATTATAGTGCGTGAAATAATTTACTTCACTTATATTTATTATAGTTTTCAATTTTTTTCATACATAAAATCTAAAAAATTTCATGTTTTTGTGATCTATTTGCCATATCTTTTTGTTTACAAGAAAAATGGGAGAGTGAAAACTCTACTTTGGATTTGAAAAAAAATTGAATACCCAAAATGGAAAAGCACAAATGCTGAGAGAGATAATTCCAAAAGGTATCTGTGATTTTTTAAGGATTGTAAACTATTTTAGTTTTTTATATATTAGGTTTTACAATCATCGAAAAAGGAGGGGCAAGGAATTTTTAACTGTGTAGACTCCCAAACCATAAGTCATTTCTAACAAAAATTGTAGTCGTTACACATATTTAATCAATCAAAACATTTATGATTATCTATGCTTGTTAGGTCCGCTTTTTGTAAATAGGCAAAGAGTGGGTTGTTTGGCTCTGGTAAATATCCCACCGCACGTTAAGTTGAGAATTTAATTATTCAGACTACTTAAAATTTTTGGATCATTAGATCCTTTTCATCTTCAACAAGTTTCAGGCATACGTATCCATAATTAAAACATGTTAGGATCAATAAGAAATCTCTTTCTTATAAAATCCTCCATGGTATTAGGGGTTGTGCTAGTGGAATTTGCCAAACATGGATAACAAAATTTCGGTGTTCATTTTTAGTGTGTGAAATTATTTTCTTCAATAGCATTTATTATAGTTTTCAATTTTTTCGCATACATAAACTCTGAAATTTTCATTTTATTGTGATCTATTTGCCCTATCTTTTTGTTTACAAGTAAAATGGAAGAGTGAAAACTCAAGTTTGGATTTGAAAAAAAATTGAACATCCAAAATAGAAATTCACAAATGCTGAGAGAGGTAATTCCAAAGTGTATCTGTCATTTTTAAGTATCGTAAACTCTTTTAGTTTTTTATATATTAGGTTTTGATATCATCGGAAAAGGGGGGGGGGGGGGGGGGGGGGGCAGGCATGCATATCCATATTTAAAACATGTTAGGATTAATTAGAAATCTCTTTCTCATAAAATTCCACCAAGCAATTTGGGGTTGTACAAGTGGAATTTCCCAAACATAGATAAGAAAACTTTGGACTTCATTTGTAGTGTGTGAAATAATTTTCTTCGCTTACATTTATTATAGTTTTCAAATTTTTGCATACATAAACTCTTAAATTTTCCTTTTGTTGTGATCTATTTCCCTTATCTTTTTGTTTAACAGAAACATGGGAGGGTGAAAACTCAAGTTTGGATTTGAAATAAAATTGAACATCGAAAATAAAAATGCAGAAATGATAAGAGTGATAATTCCAATAAGTATCTGTGAATTTTGTGGATTGTAAACTCTTTTGGTTTTATATATATTAGGTTTTGAAATTATTAGAAAAGGGGGGGCGAGGCATTTTTAATTGAGTGTTGACTCCCAAACCATAAGTCATTTCTAACAAAAATTATATCCGTTACACAGAGTTAATCGATCAAAACATTTATGATGATCTATAAATGTTAGGTCAGATTTTTGTAAATTGCCAAAAAGTGGGTTGTTTGGTTCTTGTAAACGTTAACTTGAGAATGTAATTTTTCCTACTCCCTGAAAATTTTGGATCATTAAGTCATTTGCATCTTCAACATATTTTAGGCATGCATATCTATATTTAAAACATGTTAGGATCAATTAGAAATCTCTTTCTTATAAAATTCCGCCAAGCTACTAGGGGTTGTAGGGGTGGAATTTCCCAACAATGGATAATAAAACTTTTGTGTTCATTTTTAGTGCGTGAAATAATTTACTTCACTTATATTTATTACATAAACTCTAAAATTTTCATTTTGTTGTGATCTATTTGCCTTATCATTTTGTTCACTAGAAAAAGGGAGAGTTAAAAATCAAGTTTGGATTTGAAACAAAATTGAACATCCAAAATGGAAATGCGCAAATGCTGAGACAGATAATTCTAAAAAGTATCTTTGATTTTTAAGGATCGTAAACTCTTTTAGTTTCTCATATATTATTGCACTCATTGGAAAAGGGGGGGCGAGGCATTTTTAACTGCGTGTATACTGCCAAGGCATAAGTCATTTTTAACCAAAAGTATTGCTATTACACATCATCAATCAATCAAAATATTTATGATGATCTATGATTGTTAGGTCCGCTTTTTCTAAATAGGCAAAAAGTGGGTTGTTTGGCTCTTGTAAATATCACACCACACGTTAACTTAAGAATTTAATTTTTTCTACTCCTTTGGATCATAAGGTCATCTATATCTTCAACATGTTTCAGGAATGCATATCCATATTTAAAACATTTTAGGATCAATTAGAAATCTCTTTCTTATAAAATTTCATCAAGATATTTGGGGTTGTACTAGTGGAAGTTCCCAAACCTGGATAATAAAACTTTGGTGTTCATTTTTAGTGCGTGAAATAATTTTCTTCAGTTAAATTTATTATAGTTTTTAATTTTTTGCATTCATAAAATTTATAATTTTCATTTTGTTGTGATCTATTTGCCTTATCTTTTTGTTTAAGAGAAAAATGGGAGAGTGAAAACTCAAGTTTGGGTTTGAAAAAAAATTGAACATACAAAATGGAAATACTCAAATGCTGAGAGGGATAATTCAAAAAAGTATCTGTGATTTTTAAGGATTGTAAACTCTTTTTTTTATATATATTACGTTTTGCAAAGATCAAAAAAGGGTGAGCGAGGCCTTTTTAACTGAGTGTTGACTCCCAAACCATAAGTCATTTCTAGCAAAATGTATCGCCGTTACACATCATTAATCTAACCAAACATTTACGACGATCTATGATTGTTAGGTCCTCTTTTTATAAAATAGGCAAAATGTAGGTTGTTTGGATCTGGTAAATATCCCACCGCACGTTAACTTGAGAATTTAATTTTTTCTACTCCTCTAAATTTTTGGATCATTAGGTCATTTACTTCTTCAACATGTTTCAGGCATGCATAGCTATATTTAAAACATGTTAGGATCAACTAGAAATCTCTTTCTTATAAAATTCCACCGAGCTATTAGGGGTTATACTAGTGGAATTTCCCAAACATGGAAAACAAAACCTTGGTGTTCATTTTTAGTGCATAAAATAATTTTATTCACTTACATTTATTATAGTTTTCGATTTTTTTCATACATACACTCTAAAATTTTCATTTTTTTGTGATATATTTGCGTTATCTTTTTGTTTACGAGAAAAATGGGAGAGTGAAAACTCAAGTTTGAACTTGAAAAAAAATTGAACATCCAAAAAGGAAATGCACAAATTCTAAGAGTGATAATTCCAAAAATTATGTGTGAATTTTAAGGATTTTAAATTCTTTTAGTTTTTTATATATTAGGTTTTGCAATCATCGGAAAAGGGGGGCGAGGCCATTTAACTGAGAGTTGACTCCCAAACCATAAGTGATTTCTAACAAAAAGTATAGTAGTTACACATCATTAACTGATCAAAACATTTACAATGATCTATGATTGTTAGGTCCGCTTTTTGTAAATAGGCAAAAAGTGGGTGGTTTGGCTCAGGTTAAGCTGAGAATTTAATTTTTTCTACTACTCTAAATTTTATGATCATTAGGTGATTTGCATCTTCAACATGTTTCAGGCATGAATATCCATATTTAATACATGTTAGGATCAATTAGAAATCTCTTTCTTATAAAATTCCGCCCAGATATTTGGGGTTGTACTAGTGGAATTTCCCTAACATGGATGACAAAACTTTGGTGTTCATTTTTAGTGCGTGAAATAATTTTCTTTACTTATATTAATTATAGTTTTCAATTCTTTGCATACATAAACCCTAAAATTTTCATTTTGTTGTGATCTATTTGCCTTATCTTTTTGTTTAAGTGAAAAATGGGAGAGTGAAAACTCAAGTTTGGATTTGAAAAAAATTGAACATCCAAAATAGAAATGCACAAATTCTGAGAGAGATAATTCCAAAAAATATCTGTGATTTTTATGGATTGTAAACTCTTTTAGTTTTTTATAAATTATGTTTTGCAATCATCTGGAAAGGGTTGGCAAGGCATTTTTAACAGAGTGTTGACTCCCAAACCATAAGTTATTTCAAAAAAAAATTATAGCCGTTACACATCATTAATTGACCAAAATATTTACGATGATCTAAGATTGTTAGGTCTGCTTTTTTCAAATTGGCAAAAAGTGGGTTGTTTGGCTCGGGTAAATATCCCACCGCACGTTAACTTGAGAATTTAATTTTTTCTACTCCTTGAAGTGTTTCGATCATTAGGTCATTTGAATCATCAACATGCTTTAGGCATGCATATCCCTATTTAAAACATGTTAGAATCATTTAGAAATCTCTTTCTTATTAAATTCCACCAAACTATTAGGGGTTGTACTAGTGGAATTTCCCAATCATGGATAACAAAACTTTGGTGTTCATTTTTAGTGAGATAAATAATTTTCTTCACTTCAAACTATTAGGGGTTGTACTGGTGGAATTTCCCAAACATGGATAACAAAAGTTTGGTGTTCTTTTTTAGTGAGATAAATAATTTTCTTCACTTAGATTTATTATTATTTACAATTTTTTGCATACATAAACTCTAAAATTTTAATTTTCTTGTGATCTATTTGCCTTATCTTTTTGTTTGCGAGAAAAGTGGGAGAGAGAAAACTCAAGTTTGGATTTGAAAAAAATTGAACATCCAAAAAGGAAAAGCACAAATGCTGAGAGAGATAATTCCAAATTGGTATCTGTAATTTTTAAGGACCATAAACTCTTTTGGTTTTGTATATATTAGGTTTTGCAATCATCGGAAAAGAGGGGGCGAGGCATTTTTAATTGAGTGTTGACTCCCAAACCATAAGTCATTTCTAACCAAAATTATAGCCGTTACTCAACATTAATCGACCAAAACATTTATGATGATCCATGATTGTTAGGTCCGCTTTTTACAAATTGGCAAAAAGTGGGTTGTTTGGCTCTTGTAAATATCCTACTGCACGTTAACTTGAGAATTTAATTTTTCCTACTCCTTGAAATTTTTGGATCATTAGGTCATTTGAATCTTCAACATATTTCAAGCATGCATATCTATATTTAAAACATGTTAGGATCAATTAGAAATCTCTTTCTTATAAAATTCCACCAAGCTATTAGGGGTTGTACAGGTGGAATTTCCCAACCATGGATAACAAAACTTTTGTGTTCCTTTTTAGTGCGTGAAATAATTTACTTCACATACATTTATTATAGTTTTCAAATTTTTGCATACATAAACTCTAAAATTTTCATTTTGTTGTGATCTATTTGCTTTATCTTTTTGTTTACGAGAAAAAAGGAGAGTTAAAACTCAAGTTTGGATTTGAAACAAAATTGAACATCCAAAATGGAAATGCACAAATGCTGAGACAGATAATTCAAAATATTATATTTGATTTTTAAGGATCGTAAACTCTTTTAGTTTTCATATATTAGGTATTACAGTCATCGAAAAACAGGGGGGGGGGCGGGGGGCGAGCCATTTTCAACTGGTTGTTGACTACCAAACCATAAGTCATTTCTGACAGTAATTATAGATGTTATATAGCATTAATCGATCAAGACATTTACGATGATCTATGATACTCAGTTCCGCTTTTTGTAAATAGTCAAAAAGTGCGTGGTTTTGCTTTGGTAAATATCCCACCTCAAGTTTATTTGAGAATTTAATTTTTTCGGCACGTATAAATTTTTCGATCATTACATCATTTGCATCTTCAATATGTTTCCGGGATGTATATCTATATTTAAAATATGTTAGGATCTTTTAGAAATCTCATTCTTATAAAATTCCACCAAGATATTAGGGGTTGTATTGCTGGAATTACCCAACCATGAATAAAAAAACTTTTCTGTTCATTTTTAGTGCGTGGAATAATTTACTTCACTTACGTTTATGATATTTTTCATTTTTTTGCATATATAAACTCAAAAATTTTTATTTTGTTGTGATCTATTTGCCTTATTTTTTTGTTTATGAGAAAAATGGGAGAGTGAAAACTCAAGTCTGGATTTGAAAAAAAATTGAACATCCAAAATGGAAATGCACAAATGCTGAGCGAAATAATTCCAAAGAGTATATGTGATTAATAGGGATTGTATACTCTTTTAGTTTTTTATATATTAGGGTTGGCAATTATTGAAAAACGGTGGGCAAGACATTATAAACTTAGTGTTTACTCCCAAACCATAAGTCATTTCTAACAAAAATTATGGCCATTACACATCATTAATTGACCAAAACATTTTTGATCATCTATGACTATTAGGTCCACTTTTTATAAATAGGCAAAAAGTCGGTTGTTTTTCTCTGATAAATATCCCACCACACATTAACTTGAGAATTTAATTTTTTCTACTCCTAGAAATATTTGGATCATTTGGTCATTTGCATCTTCAACATGTTTCAGGCTTATCCATATTTAAAGATTGTTAGGATCAATTAGAAATCTCTTTCATATAAAATTCCACAAAGCTACTAGGGGTTGTAGTAGTGGAATTTCCTAAACATGGATAACAAAACTTTGGTGTTCATTTTTAGTGCGTGAAATAATGGGAGAGTGAAAACTCAAGTTTTGATTTGAAAAAAAATTAAGCATCCAAAATGGAAATACTCAAATGCTGATAGAGATAATTCCAAAAAGTTTCAGTGATTTTTAACGATTGTAAACTCTATTAGTTTTTCAACCATCTGAAAAGGGGGGGGGGGGGGGGGGGGGGCGAGGCATTCCTAACCGAGTGTAGACATCCAAACCAGAAGTCATTTCTAACAAAAATTATAGTGGTTACACATCATTAATCAATCAAGACATTTATGATATTCTATGATTGTTTGGTCCGCATTTTGTAAATAGGCAAAAAGTGGGTTGTTTGGCTCTAGTAAATAGCCCATCACACGTTAACTTGAGAATTTAATTTTTCCTACTCAAATTTTTTGGATCATTAGGTCATTTGCATCATCGTGATGTTTCTGGCATGCATATCCATATTTAAAACATGTTAGGATCAATTAGAAATATTTTTCTCATAAAATTCCACAAAGCTATTAGGGGTTGTACTAGTGGAATTTCCCCAACATTGATGGAAAAACTTTGGTGTTCATTTTTAGTGCATGAAAAAATTTTCTTTCATACATTTATTTTAGTTCTTCTATTTTTTGCATACATAAACTCTAAAATTTTCATTTTGCTGTGATCTATTTGCGTTGGCTTTTTCTTTACGAGAAAAATGGGAGAGTGAAAACTCAAGTTTGGACTTGAAAAAAAATTGAACATCCAAAAAAGAAATGCACACATGCTGAGAGAGATAATTCCTAAAAGTATCTGTGATTTTTAAGGATTGTAAATTCTTTTAGTTGTTTATATTTTTGGTTTTGTAATCATCGGAAAAGGGGGGGGGGGGGGGGGGGGGGGGGGGGGGTGGCGAGACCTTTTAACTGAGTGTTGACTCCCAAACCATATGTCATTTCTAGCAAAAAGTATAGTAGTTACACATCATTAACCAATCAAAATATTTATGATGATCAATGATTGTTAGGTCCGCTTTTTGTAAATAGGCAAAAAGTGGGTTTTTTTGCTCAGGTAAATATCCCACCGCACGTTAACCTAAGAATTTAATTTTTTCTACTACTCTAAATTTTTTGTTCATTAGGTCATTTGCATCTTCAACATGTTTCAGGCATGAATATCCATATTTAAAACATGTTATGATCAATTAGAAATCTCTTTCTTATAAAATTCCTCCAAGATATTTGGGGTTGCACTAGTGTAATTTCCCAAACATGGATGACAAAACTTTGGTGTTCATTTTTAGCATGTGAAATTTCTTCATTTACATTTATTATAGTTTTCAAATTTTTGCGTACATAAACTCTAAAATTTTCATTTTTTTTTGTGATCAATTTGCCTTATCTTTTTGTTTAAGAGAAAAATGGGAGAGTGCAAATTCAAGTTTGGATTTGAAAAAAAATTGAACATCCAAAATAGAAATGCACAAATACTGAGAGAGATAATTCCAAAAATTATCTTTGATTTTTATAGATTGTAAACTCTTTTAGTTTTTTATAAATTAGGTTTTGCAATCATCAGAAAAGGTTTGGCAAAGCATTTTTAATTGAGTGTTGACTCCCAATCCATAAGTCATTTCTAAAAAAAATTATAGCCGTTACACATCATTAATTGATCAAAACATTTACTATGATCTTTGATTGTGAGGACTGCTTTTTGTAAATAGGCAAAAACTGGGTTGTTTGGCTTTGGTAAATTTTTTAGATCATTAGGTCATTTGCATCTTTAACATGTTTCAGGCATGCATGACCATATTTAAAACATGTTAGGATCAACTAGAAATCTCTTTCTTATAAAATTCCATCGAGCTATTTGGGGTTGTACTAGTGGAATTTCCCAAACATGGATAAGAAAACTTTGGTGTTCATTTTTAGTGCGTGAAATAATTTTCTTCACTTACATTTATTATAGTTTTCAATTTTTTGCATACATAAAATTTTATTTTTTTTGTGATCTATTTGCCTTTTCTTTTTGTTTTCGAGAAAAATGGGAGAGTGAAAACTCATGTTTGGATTTGAAAAAAAATAGAACATCCAAAATGGAAATGCTCAAATTCTGAGAAAGATAATTCCAAAAATTATTTATTATTTTTAAGGATTATATACTTTTTTTATATATATATATTAGGTTTTGCAATCATGAGAGAAGGGGGCGAGGCATTTTTAACTGTGTGTTGACTGCCAAGCCATATGTCATTTCTAACCAAAAGTATAGCCGTTACAAATCATTAATTGATCAAAATATTTATGATGATCTATGATTGTTAGGTCCACTTTTTGTAAATAGGCAAAAGGTGGGTTGTTTGGCTCCTATAAATATCCCACCACACGTTAACTTCAGAATATAATTTTTCTACACCTTTGAATCATTAGTCATTTGTATCTTCAACATATTTCAGGCATGCAGATCCATATATAAAACATCTTAGGATCATTAGAATTCTCTTTCTTATAAAATTCTATCAAGATATTTGGGGTTGCACTTGTGGAATTTCCCAAACATGGATAGCAAAACTTCGTGTTCATTTTTAGTGCGTGAAATAATTTTCTTCACTTACATTTATTATAGTATTTAATTTTATGCATACATGAACTTTAAAATTTTCATTTTGTTTTGATCTATTTACCTTATCTTTTTTGTTTACGAGAAAAATGGGAGTGTGAAAACTCAAGTTTGGGTTTTGAAAAAAATTGAACATCCAAAATGGAAATGCACAAATGCTAAGAGAGATAATTTAAAAAAAGTATCTGTGATTTTTAAGGATTGTAAACTCTTTTTTTTTTATATATTAGGTTTTGCAAAGATTAGAAAAGGGTGGGTGAGACATTTTTAACTGAGTGTTGACTCCCAAACCATAAGTCATTTCTAACAAAAAGTATCCCCGTCGCACATAATTAATCTAACCAAACATTTATGATGATTTATGATTGTTAGGTCTGCTATTTGTAAATAGGCAAAAAGTGGGTTGTTTGGCTCTGATAAGTATCCCACCGCAGTTCAACTTGAGAATTTTATTTTTTCTACTCCTCTAAATTTTTGGATCATTTGCATCTTCAACATGTTTCAGGCATGCATATCTATATTTAAAACATGTTAGGATCAATTAGAAATCTCTTTCTTATAAAATTCCACCAAGCTATTTCCCAAACATGGATAACAAAACTTTGGTGTTCATTTTTTGTGCGTGGAATAATTTTATTCACTTACATTTATTAGAGTTTTCAATTTTTTGCATACATAAACTCTAAAATTTTCATTTTGTTCTGATCTATTTGCCTTATCTTTTTGTTTATGAGAAAAATGGGAGAGTGAAAACTCTACTTTGGATTGGAAAAAAAATTGAACATCCAAAATAGAAAAGTACAAATTCTGAGAGAGATATTTGCAAAAACTATATGTGATTGTTAAAGATTGTAAACTCTTTTATTTTTTTATATATTAGGCTTTGTAATCATCGAAAAAGGGGGGCAAGGCATTTTTAACTGAGTGTAGACTCCCAAACAATAAGTCATTTCTAACAAAAATTATAGCCGGTACATACCATTAATCGATCAAGACATTTACAATGATCTATGATTGTTAGGTCCATATTTTGTAAATAGTCAAAAAGTGGGTTGTTTGGCTTTCGTAAATATCCCACCACACGTTAACTTGAGAATTTATTTTTTTCTACTATTTGAAATATTTGGATCATTAGGTCATTTGCATCTTCAACATGTTTCAGGCATGCAGATCCATATTTAAAAAATGTTAGGATCAATTAGAAATGTCTATCTTATAAAATTCCACATAGCTATTAGGGGTTGTACTAGTGGAATTTCCAGAACATGGATAACAAAACTTTGGCTTTTTTTTTAGTGCATGAAATAATTTTCTTCACTTACATTTATTATAGTTTTCAATTTCTTTCATACATAAACTCTAAAATTTAAATTTTTTATGATCTTTTTTCCTTATCTGTTTGTTTGAGAAAAAAAAGGGAGAGTGAAAACTCAACTTTGGAAGTAAAAACAAAATAGAACATACAAAGTGGAAATGTAAAAATGCTGAGAGAGACAATTCCAACAAGTATCTGTGATTTTTAAGGATTGTAAACTCCTTTAGTTTTTTATATATTAGGTTTTGCAATAATCCGAAAAGGGGGACGTGAGGCATTTTTAACCGGGTCTTGACTCCCAAACAATAAATCATTTCTAATAAAAATTATAGCAATTAAACATCATTAATTGATCAAGACATTTATGATGATCTATGATTGTTAGGTCCGCATTTTGTAAATAGGCAAAAAGTGGGTTCTTTGGCTCAGATAAATATCCCACCGCACGTTAACTTGAGAATTTAAATTTTTCTACTCTTCTAAATTTTTGGATCATTAGGTTATCTTGCATCTTCTACATGTTTCAGGCATGTATATCTATATTTAAAACATGTTAGGATCAATTAAGGGTTGTAATAGTGGAATTTCCCAAACATGGATAATAAAACTTTGGTGTTCAATTTTAGTGAGTGAAATAATTTTCTTCACTTAAATTCATTATAGTTTTCAATTTTTTGCAAACATAAACTCGAAAATTATCATTATGTTGTGATCTATTTGCCTTATCTTTTTGTTAACGAGAAAAATGGGAGAGTGAAAACTTAATTTTGGATTTGAAACAATATTGAATATCTAAAATGGAAATGCACAAATTCTGAGAGAGATAATTCTAAAAATTATCTGTGATTTTTAAGGATTTTTAAAATCTTTTAGTTTTTTATATATTAGGTTTTCCAATCATAGGAAAAGGGGAGAGAGGGGGGGGGGGGGTTGGCGGGGCGGGGCGGGGCGGGGAGTTGCAAGGCATATTCAACTGAGTGTTAACTCCCAAACCAAAAGTCATTTCTAACAATAATTATAGCTGTTACACATCATTAATCCATCAAAACATTTATGATCATTTGTGATTGTTAAGTCTGATTTTTGTAAATAGGGAAAAAGCGGGTTGTTTGGCTCTTGTAAATATCCCACCGCAAGTTCACTTGAGAATTTAAGTTTTCCTACTCCTTGAAATTTTTGGATCATTAGGTCATTTGTGTCTTCAAGTTGTATCAGCCATGCATATCCATATTTAAAACATGTTAGGATCAATTAGAAATCCCTTTCTTATAAAATTCCATCAAGTTATTAGGGGTTGTACTAGTGGAATTTCCCAAACAAGGATAACAAAACTTTGTTGTTAATTTTTAGTGCGTGAAATAATTTTCATCACTTACATATATTAAAGTTTTCAATTGTTTGCATACATAAACTATAAAACTTTCATTTTGTTGTGATCTATTTGCCTTTCTTTTTGTTAAGGAGAAAAATGGGAGAGTGAAAACTCAAGTTTGGATTTGAAAAAAATTTAACATCCAAAATGGAAATGCACAAATGCTGAGAGGGAGAATTCCAAAAAGTATTAGGTTTTGCGATCATCGGAAAAGGAGAGGGGGGGTGGGGGGGGGAGGAGGCATTTGTTACTGAGTGTTGACACCCAAACCAAAAGTCATTTCTTACAAAAATTATAGCGGTTACACATCATTAATCGATAAAAACATTTACGATGATCTATGATTTGTAGGTCCACTTTTTGTAAATAAGAAAAAACTGGGTTGTTTGGCTTCAACATGTTTTGGGCATGCATATCCATATTTAAAACATGTTAGAATCAATCAGAAATCTCTTTCTTATAAAATTCCACCAATCTATTACGGGTTGTACTGGTGGAATTTCCTAAAAATGGATAACAAAATTTTGTTGTTCATTATTAGTTCGTGAAATAATTTTCTTCACTTAAATTAATTATAGTCTTCAATTTTTTGCATACATAAACTCTAAAATTTTCAATTTGCCATATCTTTGTTTTTACGAGAAAAATGGGAGAGTGAAAACTCAAGTTTGGATTTGAAAAAAAATTGAACATCCAAAATGGAAATACACAAATGCAAAGTGCGATAATTCCAAAAAGTTTATGTGATTTTAAAGGATTGTAAACTCTTTTAGTTTTTTATATATTATGTTTTGTATTCATCAGAAAAAAGGAGGGGAAGGAGGCGAGGGGTGGGGGGGTGTGGGGACGGGGGGAGTAATGCATTTTTTTTCTGAGTGTTTACTCCCAAACCATAAGTCGTTTCTAACCAAAAATATAGCGGTTACACATCATTAATCGATAAAAACATTTACGATGATCTATGATTGTTTGGTACGCTTTTTTTAAATACGCAAACACTGGCTTGTTTGCCTTTGGTAAATATCCCATAGCACGTTAACTTGAGAATTTAATTTCTTCTACTCGAAATGTTTGGATCATTAGGTCATTTGCATCTTCAACGTGTTTTAGGCATGTATATCCATATTTAAAACATGTTAGGATCAATTGGAAATCTCTTTCTTATAATAGTCCACAAATCTATTAGGGGTTGTACTGGTGGAATTTTCCAAACATGGATATAAAAACTTTGGTGTACATTTTTAGTGCGTAAAATAATTTTATTCACTTAAATTTATTATAGTTTTCAATTTTTTGGATAAATAAACTTTAAAATTTTCATTTTCTAGTGATCTATTTTCCATATCAGTTTGTTTACGAGAAAAATGGTAGAGAGAAAACTCAAGTTTGGATTTGAAAACAAACTGAACATCCAAAATGGAAATGCACAAATGTAGAGTGAGATGATTCCAAAAATTTTATGTGATTTTAAAGGATTGTAAACTCTTTTAGTTTTTTATATATTAGGTTTTGCAATCAACAAAAAAGAGGGGGCGAGGCATTTTTAACTGAGTATTGACTCCCAAACCATCAGTCATTTATAAAAAAAAGTATAGCCGCTACACATCATGAATCAATCAAAACATTTACGATGATCTATGATTGTTAGGTCTGCTTTTTGTAAATAGGCAAAAAGTGGGTTGTTTGGCTCTGGTAAATATCCTACCACACGTTAACTTGAGAATTCAATTTTTTCTACTCCATGAAATTTTTGGATCATTAGGTCATTTGCATCTCTAACATGTTCCAGACATGCTTATCCATATTTAAAACATGTTATCATCAATAAGAAATCTCTTTCTAATAAAATTCCACCAATGTATTACGGGTTGTACTGGTGGAATTTCCCAAACATGGATAACAAAACTTTGGTGTTCATTTTTAGTTTCGTGAAATAATTTTCTTCACTTACATTTATTATAGTTTTCAATTTTTTGCTTACGTAAACTCTAAAATTTTCATTTTGTTGTAATCTTTTTGCCTTATCTTTTTGTTTACGAGAAAAATGGGAGAGTGAAAACTCAACTTTGGATTTGAAAAAAAATTGAACATCCAAAATGGAAACGCACAAATGCTGAGAGAGATAATCTTTGATTTTTAAGGATTGTAAACTCTTTTAGTTTTTCATGTATGAATTACAATCATCGCAAAAGGGGGGGGGGGGGGGGGGGGGGGGGGTGTGAGCCATTTTCAACTGAGTGTTGACTACCAAACCATAAGTCATATCTAACCAAAATTATAGCCGTTACACATCATTAATCGATCCAAACATTTGTGATGATCTATGATTATTAGGTCCGATTTTTTTAAATAGTCAAAAAGTGGGTTGTTTGGCTCTGGTAAATATCCCACCGCACGTTAACTTGAGAATTTAATTTTTTCTACTCCTTGAAATTTTTGGATCATTAGGTCATTTCCATCTTCAACATGCTTCAGGCATGTTAGGAACAATAAGAAATCTCTTTCTTTTCAAATTCCACCAATCTATTTGGGGTCGTACTGGTGGAATTTCCCAAACATGGATAACAAAACTTTAGTGTTCATTTTTTGTTCATGAAAAAAATTCCTTCATTTATATTTATTATATTTTCCATTTTTTTGCAAACAGAAACTCTAAATTTTTTATTTTGTTGTGATCTATTTGTCTTTTCTTTTTCTTTACGAGAAAAATGGGAGAGTGCAAAATCAACTTTGGATTTGAAAAAAAATTGAACATCCATAATGGAAATGCACAAATTCTAAGAAAAATAATTAAAAAAATTATCTGTGATTTTTAAGGATTTTAAACTCTTTTAGTTTTTTATATATTACGTTTTTCAATCACCAATAAAAGATTTGGTGAGGAATTTTTAACTGAGTGTTGACTCCCAAACCATAAGTCATTTCTAATCAAAATTGTAGTCATTACACATAATTAATCAATCAAAACATTTACGATAATCTATGATTGTTAGGTCCACTTTTTGTAAATAGGCAAAAAGAGGGTTGTTTGGCTCAGGTAAATATCCAACCGGACGTTAACTTGAGAAATTAATTTTTCCTACACCTTGAAATTTTCGATCATTAGGTCATTTGCATCTTCAATATGTTTTAGGCATGTATATCTATACTTAAAACATGTTAGGATCAATTAGAAATCACTTTCATATAAGATTCCACCAAGCTATTTGGGGTTGTACATGTGGAATTTCCCAAACATTTTCTGATCAATTATAGTGCGTGAAATAATTTACTTCACTTATATTTATTATAGTTTTCAATTTTTTGCATATATAAAATCTAAAAATTTTCATTTTGTTGTGATCTATTTGCCTTATCTTTTTGTTTACAAGAAAAATGGGAGAGCGAAAACTCAACTTTGGATTTGAAAAAACATTGAACACCCAAAATGGAAAAGCACAAATGCTGAGAGAGATAATTCCAAAAGGTATCTGTGATTTTTTAAGGATTGTAAACTCTTTTATTTTTTTATATATTAGGTTTTACAATCATCGAAAAAGGAGGGGCAAGGAATTTTTAACTGTGTAGACTCCCAAACCATAAGTCATTTCTAACAAATATTGTAGTCGTTACACATATTTAATCAATCAAAAAATTTATGATTATCTATGCTTGTTAGGTCCGCTTTTTGTAAATAGGCAAAGAGTGGGTTGTTTGGCTCTGGTAAATATCCCATTGCACGTTAAGTTGAGAATTTAATTATTCGGACTACTTAAAATTTTTGGATCATTAGATCCTTTGCATCTTCAACAAGTTTCAGGCATACGTATCCATAATTAAAACATGTTAGGATCAATAAGAAATCTCTTTCTTATAAAATCCTCCATGGTATTAGGGGTTGTGCTAGTGGAATTTGCTAAACATGGATAACAAAATTTCGGTGTTCATTTTTAGCGTGTGAAATTATTTTCTTCAATAGCATTTATTATAGATTTCAATTTTTTCGCATACATAAACTCTGAAATTTTCATTTTATTGTTATCTATTTGCCCTATCTTTTTGTTTACAAGAAAACTCAAGTTTGGATTTGAAAAAAAATTGAACATCCAAAATAGAAATTCACAAATGCTGAGAGAGATAATTCCAAAGTGTATCTGTCATTTTTAAGTATCGTAAACTCTTTTAGTTTTTATATATTAGGTTTTGATATCATCGAAAAAGGGGGGGGCATGGCATTTTTAACTGAGTGTTGACTCCGAAAATGGAAATGCACAAATGCACAAATGGTGAGACAGATAATTCCAAAAAGTATCTTTGATTTTTAAGGATCGTAAACTCTTTTAGTTTCTCATATATTATTGCACTCATTGGAAAAGGGGGGGGGGGGGGGGGGAGGCAGTTTTAACTGCGTGTATACTGCCAAGGCATAAGTCATTTTTAACCAAAAGTATTGTTGTTACACATCATTAATCGATCAAAATATTTATGATGATCTATGATTGTTAGGTCCACTTTTTCTAAATAGGAAAAAATTGGGTTGTTTGGCTCTTGTAAATATCACACCACATGTTAACTTAAGAATTTAATTTTTTCTACTCCTTTGGATCATAAGGTCATCTATATCTTCAACATGTTTCAGGCATGCATATCCATATTTAAAACATTTTAGGATCAATTAGAAATCTCTTTCGTATAAAATTTCATCAAGATATTTGGGGTTGTACTAGTGGAATTTCCCAAACATGGATAATAAAACTTTGGTGTTCATTTTTAGAGCGTGAAATAATTTTCTTCAGTTAAATTTATTATATTTTTTAATTTTTTGCATTCATAAATTTTTAAATTTTCATTTTTTTGTGAACTATTTGCATTTTCTTTTTTTTTAAGAGAAAAATGGGAGAGTGAAAACTCAAGTTTGGGTTTGAAAAAAAATTGAACATACAAAATGGAAATACTCAAATGCTGAGAGTGATAATTCAAAAAAGTATCTGTGATTTTTAAGGATTGTAAACTCTTTTTGTTTTTTATATATTAGGTTTTGCAAAGAGCAGAAAAGGGTGAGCAAGGCATTTTTAACAAAGTGTTGACTCCCAAACCATAAGTCATATCTAGAAAAATGTATCGCCATTACACATCATTAATCTAACCAAACATTTATCATGATCTATGATTGTTAGATCCATTTTATATAAAATAGGCAAAAAGTAGGTTGTTTGGCTCTGGTAAATATCCCACCGCACGTTAACTTGAGAATTTAATTTTTTCTACTCCTCTAAATTTTTGGATCATTAGGTCATTTACTTCTTCAACATGTTTCAGGCATGCATAGCTATATTTAAAACATGTTAGGATCAACTAGAAATCTCTTTCTTATAAAATTTCACCAAGCTATTAGGGGTTGTACTAGTGGAATTTCCCAAACATGGAAAACAAAACCTTGGTGTTCATTTTTAGTGCATGAAATAATTTTATTCACTTACATTTATTATAGTTTTCGATTTTTTTCATACATAAACTCTAAAATTTTCATTTTTTTGTGATATATTTGCGTTATCTTTTTGTTTACGAGAAAAATGGGAGAGTGAAAACTCAAGTTTGGACTTGAAAAAAAATTGAACATCCAAAAAGGAAATGCACAAATGTTGAGAGTGATAATTCCAAAAATTATGTGTGAATTTTAAGGATTTAAAATTCTTTTATTTTTTTATATATTAGGTTTTGCAATAATCGGAAAATGGGGGCGAGGCCATTTAACTGAGAGTTGACTCCCAAACCATAAGTCATTTCTAACAAAAAGTATAGTAGTTACACATCATTAACTGATCAAAACATTTACGATGATCTATGATTGTTAGGTCTGCTTTTTGTAAATAGGCAAAAAGTGGGTTGTTTGGCTTAAGTACATATCCCACCACACGTTAAGCTGAGAATTTAATTTTTTCTACTACTCTAAATTTTTGGATCAGTAGGTCATTTGCATCTTCAACATGTTTCAGGCATGAATATCCATATTTAATACATGTTAGGATCAATTAGAAATCTTTCTTATATAATTCCACCAAGATATTTGAGGTTGTACTAGTGGAATTTCCCTAACATGGATGACAAAACTTTGGTGTTCATTTTTAGTGCGTGAATTAATTTTCTTTACTTATATTAATTATAATTTTCAATTCTTTGCATACATAAGCCCTAAAATTTTCATTTTGTTGTGATCTATTTGCCTTATCTTTTTGTTTAAGAGAAAAATGGGAGATTGAAATCTCAAGTTTGGATTTGAAAAAAAATTGAACATCCAAAATAGAAATGCACAAATTCTGAGAGAGATAATTCCAAAAAGTTTCTGTGATTTTTAAGGATTGTAAACTCTTTCAGTTTTTTATAAATTACGTTTAGCAATCATCAGGAAAGGGTTGGCAAGGCATTTTTAACTGAGTGTTGACTCCCAAACCATAAGTTATTTCAAACAAAAATTGTAGCCGTTACATATCATTAATTAATGAAAACATTTACGATGATCTAAGATTGTTAGGTCCACTTTTTGTTGTTTGGCTCGGGTAAATATCCCACCGCACGTTAACTTGAGAATTTAATTTTTTCTGCTACTTGAAGTGTTTCGATCATTAGGTCATTTGAATCTTCAACATGCTTTAGGCATGCATATCCCTATTTAAAACATGTTAGAATCATTTAGAAATCTCTTTCTTATTAAATTCCACAAAACTATTAGGGGTTGTACAAGTGGAATTTCCCAAAAATGGATAACAAAACTTCGGTGTTCATTTTTAGTGAGATAAATAATTTTCTTCACTTCAACCTATTAGGGGTTGTACTGGTGGAATTTCCCAAACAAGGATAACAAAAGTTTGGTGTTCATTTTTAGTGAGGTAAATAATTTTCTTCACTTAGATTTATTATTGTTTACAATTTTTTGCATACATAAACTCTAAAATTTTAATTTTCTTGTGATCTATTTGCCTTATCTTTTTGTTTACGAGAAAAGTGGGAGAGAGAAAATTCAAGTTTGGATTTGAAAAAAATTGAACTTCCAAAATGGAAAAGCACAAATGCTGAGAGAGATAATTCCAAATTGGTATCTTTAATTTTTAAGGACTATAAACTCTTTTGGTTTTGTATATATAGGTTTTGCAATCATCGAAAAAGGGGGGGCGAGGCATTTTTAATTGAGTGTTGACTCCCAAACCATAAGTCATTTCTAACAAAAATTATAGCCGTTACTCAACAATAATCGACCAAAAAATTTATGATGATCTATGATTGTTAGGTCCGCTTTTTGCAAATTGGCAAAAAGTGGGTTGTTTGGCTCTTGAAAATATCCCACTGCACGTTAACTTGAGAATTTAATTTTTCCTACTCCTTGAAATTTTTGGATCATTAGGTCATTTGAATCTTCAACATGTTTCAAGCATGCATATCTATATTTAAAACATGTTAGGATCAATTAGAAATCTCTTTCTTATAAAATTCCACCAAGCTATTAGCGGTTGTACTGGTGGAATTTCCCAACTATGGATAACAAAACTTTTGTGTTCCGTTTTAGTGCATGAAATAATTTACTTCACTTACATTTATTATAGTTTTCAAATTTTTGCATACATAAAATCTAAAATTTTCATTTTGTTGTGATCTATTTTCTTTATCTTTTTGTTTACGAGAAAAAGGGAGAGTTAAAACTCAAGTTTGGATTTGAAACAAAATTGAACATCCAAAATGGAAATACACAAATGCTGAGACAGATAATTCAAATTATTATATTTGATTTTTAAGGATCGTAAACTCTTTTAGTTTTTCATATATTCGGTATTACAATCATCGAAAAAGGGGGGGCGAGCCATTTTCAACTGAGTGTTGACTACCAAACCATAAGTAATTTTTGACAGTAATTATAGTCGTTATATAGCATTAATCGATCAAGACACTTACGATGATCTATGATACTTAGTTCCGCTATTTGTAAATAGTCAAAAAGTGGGTGGTTTTGCTCTAGTAAATATCCCACCACACGTTTATTTGAGAATTTAATTTTAGCGGCACGTTGAAAATTTTTTGATCATTACATCATTTGCATCTTCAATATGTTTTCGGCATGCATATCTATATTTAAAACATGTTAGGATCTTTTAGAAATCTCATTCTTATAAAATTACACCAAGCTATTAGGGGTTGTATTGGTGGAATTACCCAACCATGGATAAAAAACTTTTTTGTTCATTTTTAGTGCGTAAAATAATTGACTTCACTTACGTTTATGATAGTTTTCATTTTTTTGCATATATAAACTCAAAAATTTTCATTTTTTTGTGATCTATTTGCCTTATTTTTTTTTTATGAGAAAAATGGGAGAGTGAAAACTCAAGTCTGGATTTGAAAAAAATTGAACATCCAAAATGGAAATGCACAAATGCTGAGAGAGATCATTCCAAAGAGTATATGTGATTAATAAGGATTGTATAATCTTTTAGTTTTTTATATATTAGGTTTGGTAATTATTGAAAAACGGTGGGCAAGGCATTATAAACTTAGTGTTTACTCCCAAACCATAAGTAATTTATAACGAAAATTATGGCCATTACACATCATTAATTGACCAAAACATTTTTGATGATCTGTGACTGTTAGGTCCGCTTTTTGTAAATTGGCAAAAAGTCGGTTGTTTTTCTCTGATAAATATCCCACCACACATTAACTTGAGAATTTAATTTTTTCTACTCCTAGAAATATTTGGATCATTAGGTCATTTGCATCTTCAACATGTTTCAGGCTTATCCATATTTAAAGATTGTTAAGATCAATTAGAAATCTCTTTCATATAAAATTCCACCAAGCTACTAGGGGTTGTAGTAGTGGAATTTCCTAAACATGGATAACAAAACTTTGGTGTTCATTTTTAGTGCGTGAAATAATTTTCTTCAGTTACATTTATTATAGTTTTCTTTTTTTTATGAGAAAAATGGGAGAGTGAAAACTCAAGTTTTGATTTGAAAAAAAATTAAGCATCCAAAATGGAAATACACAAATGCTGATAGAGATAATTCCAAAAAGTTTCAGTGATTTTTAAGGATTGTAAACTCTATTAGTTTTTCAACCATCGGAAGAAAGGGGGGGGGGGGGGGGGGGGGGGGGGGGGGGGGGGTGTGAGGCATTCCTAACCGAGTGTAGACACCCAAACCAGAAGTCATTTCTAAGAAAAATTGTAGCGGTTACACATCATTAATCGATCAAGACATTTACGATATTCTATGATTGTTTGGTCCGCATTTTGTAAATAGGCAAAAAGTGGGTTGTTTGGCTCTAGTTAATATCCCATCACACGTTAACTTGAGAATTTAATTTTTTCTACTCAAAATGTTTGGATCATTAGGTCATTTGCATCATCGTGATGTTTCTGGCATGCATATCCATATTTAAAACATGTTAGGATCAATTAGAAATCTCTTTCTCATAAAATTCCACGAAGCTATTAGGGGTTGTACTAGTGGAATTTCCCCAACTTTGATTAAAAAACTTTGGTGTTCATTTTTAGTGCGTGAAAATTTTTTCTTTCATACATTAATTTTAGTTCTTCGATTTTTTGCGTACATAAACTCTAAAATTTTCATTTTTTTGTGATCTATTTGCGTTGGCTTTTTCTTTACGAGAAAAATGGGAGAATGAAAACTCAAGTTTGGACTTCAAAAAAAATTGAACATCCAAAATGGAAATGCACACATGCTGAGAGAGATAATTCCTAAAAGTATCTATGATTTTTAAGGATTGTAAATTCTTTTAGTGTTTTATATTTTTGGTTTTGTAATCATCGGAAAAGGGGGGGCGAGACCTTTTAACTGAGTGTTGACTCCCAAACCATAAGTCATTTCTAGCAAAAAGTATGGTAGTTACACATCATTAACCAATCAAAATATTTACGATGATCAATGATTGTTAGGTCCGCTTGTTGTAAATAGGCAAAAAGTTGGTTTTTTTGCTTAGGTAAATATCCCACCGGACGTTAACCTAAGAATTTAATTTTTTCTACTACTCTAAAATTTTGGTTCATTAGGTCATTTGCATCTTCAACATGTTTCATGCATGAATATCCATATTTAAAACATATTATGATCAATTAGAAATCTCTTTCTTATAAAATTCCAAGATATTTGGGGTTGGACTAGTGTAATTTCCCAAACATGGATGACAAAACTTTGGTGTTCATTTTTAGTGCGTGAAATTTCTTCACTTACATTTATTATAGTTTTCAAATTTTTGTGTGCATAAACTCTAAAATTTTCATTTTTTTGTGATCTATTTGTCTTATCTTTTTGTTTAAGAGAAAAATGGAAGAGTGCAAATTCAAGTTTGCTTTTGAAAAAAAATTGAACATCCAAAATAGAAATGCACAAATATTGAGAGCAATAATTCAAAAAATTATCTTTGATTTTTATGGATTGTAAACTCTTTTAGTTTTTTATAAATTAGGTTTTGCAATCATCAGAAAAGGTTTGGCTAAGCATTTTTAACTGAGTGTTGACTCCCAATCCATAAGTCATTTCTAACAAAAATTATAGCCGTTACACATCATTAATTGATCAAAACATTTACGATGATCTTTGATTGTTAGGTCTGCTTTTTGTAAATGGGCAAAAACTGGGTTGTTTGGCTTTGGTAAATTTTTTAGATCATTAGGTCATTTGCATCTTCAACATGTTTCAAGCATGCATGTCCATATTTAAAACATTAGAAATCTCTTTCTTATAAAATTCCACCGAGCTATTAGGGGTTGTACTAGTGGAATTTCCCAAACATGGATAACAAAACTTTGGTGTTCATTTTTAGTGCGTGAAATAATTTTCTTCACTTACATTTATTATAGATTTCAATATTTTGCATACATAAAATTTTCATTTTTTTTGTGATCTATTTGCCTTATCTGTTTGTTTTCGAGAAAAATGAGAGAGTGAAAACTCATGTTTGGATTTGAAAAAAAAAAAAAAAGAACATCCAAAATGGAAATGCTCAAATGCTGAGGAAGATAATTCCAAAAGTTATTTGTTATTTTTAAGGATTGTATACTTTTTTTTATATATATATTAGGTTTTGCAATCATGAGAGTAAGGGGGGCGAGGCATTTTTAACTGTGTGTTGCTGCCAAGCCATATGTCATTTCTAACCAAAAGTATAGCCGTTACAGATCATTAATCGATCAAAATATTTATGATGATCTATGATTGTTAGGTCCGCTTTTTGTAAATAGGCAAAAGGTGGGTTCTTTGGCTCCTATAAATATCCCACCACACGTTAACTTCAGAATTCAAATTTTCTACACCTTTGGATCATTAGGTCATTTGTATCTTCAACATATTTCAGGCATGCAGATCCTTATATAAAACATGTTAGGATCAATTAGAAATATCTTTCTTATAAAATTCCATCAAGATATTTGGGGTTGTACTTGTGGAATTTCCAAAACATGGAGAGCAAAACTTTGGTGTTCATTTTTAGTGCGTGAAATAATTTTCTTCACTTATATTTATTATAGTTTTTAATTTTATGCATACATGAACTTTAAAATTTTCATTTTTTTATCTATTTACCTTATCTTTTTGTTTAGGAGAAAAATGGGAGAGTGAAAACTCAAGTTTGGGTTTTGAAAAAAATTGAACATCCAATGAAAATGCACAAATGCTAAGTGAGATAATTTAAAAAAAGTATCTGTCATTTTTAAGGATTGTAAACTCTTTTTTTTATATATATTAGGTTTTGCAAAGATCAGAAAAGGGTGGGTGAGACATTTTAAACTGAGTATTGACTCCCAAACCATAAGTCATTTCTAACAAAAAGTATCCCCGTCGGACATAATTAATCTAACCAAACATTTATGATGAGTTATGATTGTTAGGTCCGCTATTTATAAATAGGCAAAAAGTGGGTTGTTTGGCTCTGATAAATATCCCACCGCTGTTTAACTTGAGAATTTAATTTTTTCTACTCCTCTAAATTTTTGGATCATTTGCATCTTCAACATGTTTCAGGCTTGCATATCTATATTTAAAACATGTTAGGATCAATTAGAAATCTCTTTCTTATAAAATTCCACCAAGCTATTAGGTTGTACTAGTGGAATTTCCCAAACATGGTTAACAAAACTTTGGTGTTCATTTTTTGTGCTTGAAGTAATTTTATTCACTTACATTTATTAGAGTTTTCAATTTTTTGCATACATAAACTCTAAAATTTCCATTTTGTTGTTATCTATTTGGCTTATCTTTTTGTTTATGAGAAAAATGGGAGAGTGAAAACTCTACTTTGGATTGGAAAAAAAATTGAACATCCAAAATGGAAAAGTACAAATTCTGAGAGAGATATTTGCAAAACCTATATGTGATTGTTAAGGATTGTAATCTCTTTTATTTTTTTATATATTAGGATTTTTAATCATCGGAAAAGGGGGGGCGAGGCATTTTTAACTGAGTGTAGACTCCCAAACAATAAGTCATTTCTAACAAAAATTATAGCCGGTACATACCATTAATCGATCAAGACATTTACAATGATCAATGATTGTTAGGTCCATATTTTGTAAATAGTCAAAAAGTGGGTGGTTTGGCTCTCGTAAATATCCCACCACACGTTAACATGAGAATTTATTTTTTTCTACTATTTGAAATATTTGCATCATTAGGTCATTTGCATCTTCAACATGTTTCAGCCATGCATATCCATATTTAAAAAATGTTAGGATCAATTAGAAATCTCTATCTTATAAAATTCCACCAAGCTATTAGGGGTTGTACTAGTGGAATTTCCAGAACATGGATAACAAAACTTTGGCTTTTTTTTTAGTGCGTGAAATAATTTTCCTCACTTACATTTATTATAGTTTTCAATTTTTTCATACATAAACTCTAAAATTTAATTTTTTTTATGATCTTTTTGCCTTATCTGTTTGTTTGAGAAAAAAAAGGGAGAGTGAAAACTCAACTTTGGAAGTAAAAAAAAAAAAAATAGAACATACAAAATGGAAATGTAAAAATGCTGAGAGAGACAATTCCAACACGTATCTGTGATTTTTAAGGATTGTGAAACTCATTTAGTTTTTTATATATTAGGTTTTGCAATAATCAGAAAAGGGGGCATGAGGCATTTTTAACTGGGTCTTGACTCCCAAACAATAAATCATTTCTAATAAAAATTATAGCAGTTAAACATCATTAATTGATCAAGACATTTATGATGATCTATGATTGTTAGGTCCGCATTTTGTAAATAGGCAAAAAGTGGGTTCTTTGGCTCAGATAAATATCCCACCGCACATTAACTTGAGAATTTAATTTTTTCTACTCTTCTCAATTTTTGGATCATTAGGTTATCTTGCATCTTCTACATGTTTCAGGCATGCATATCTATATTTAAAACATGTTAGGATCAATTAGAAATTTCTTTCTTATAAAATTCCACATAGCTATTAGGGGTTGTAATAGTGGAATTTCCCAAACATGGATAATAAAACTTTGGTGTTCAATTTTAGTGAGTGAAATAATTTTCTTTACTGAAATTCATTATAGTTTTCAATTTTTTGCAAACATAAACTCTAAAATTATCATTATGTTGTGATCTATTTGCCTTATCTTTTTGTTTATGAGAAAAATGGGTGAGTGAAAACTCAATTTTGGATTTGAAAAAATATTGAATATCTAAAATGTAAATGCACAAATTCTGAGAGAGATAATTCTAAAAATTATCTGTGATTTTTAAGGATTTTTATAATCTTTTAGTTTTTTATATATTAGGTTGTCCAATCATAGGAAAAGGGGAGAGGGGGGGTTTGGCGGGGCGGTGCAAGGCATATTCAACTGAGTGTTGGCTCCCAAACCACAAGTCATTTCTAACAATAATTATAGCCGTTACACATCATTAATCCATCAAAACATTTACGATGATCTATGACTGTTTGGTATGGTTTTTTTAAATACGCAAACGCTGGCTTGTTTGCCTTTGGTAAATATCCCATAGCACGTTAACTTGAGAATTTAATTTCTTCTACTCCTTGAAATGTTTGGATCATTAGGTCATTTGCATCTTCAACGTGTTTTAGGCATGTATATCCATATTTAAAACATGTTAGGATCAATTGGAAATCTCTTTCTTATAATATTCCACAAATCTATTAGGGGTGTACTGGTGGAATTTTCCAAACATGGATATAAAAACTTTGGTGTACATTTTTAGTGCGTTAAATAATTTTCTTCACTTACATTTATTATAGTTTTCAATTTTTTTGGATAAATAAACTTTAAATTTTTCATTTTCTAGTGATCTATTTTCCTTATCTTTTTGTTTACGAGAAAATGGTAGAGAGAAAACTCAAGTTTGGATTTGAAAACAAACTGAATATCCACAATGGAAATGCAAAAATGTAGAGAGAGATAATTCCAAAAAGTTTATGTGATTTTAAAGGATTGTAAACTGTTTTAGTTTTTTATGTATTAGGTTTCGCAATCATCGGAAAAGAGGGGGTGAGGAATTTTTAACTGAGTATTGACTCCCAAACTATCAATCATTTATAAAAAAAGTATAGCCGCTACACATTATTAATCGATCAAAACATTTACGATGATCTATGATTGTTAGGTCCACTTTTTGTAAATAGGCAAAAAGTGGGTTGTTTGGATGTGGTAAATATCCTACCACACGTTAACTTGAGAATTCAATTTTTTCTACTCCATGAAATTTTTGGATCATTAGGTCCTTTGAATCTCTAACATGTTCCAGACATGCTTATCCATATTTAAAACATGTTATCCACAATAAGAAATCTCTTTCTAATAAAATTCCACCAATCTATTACGGGTTGTACTGGTGGAATTTCCCAAACATGGATAACAAAACTTTGGTGTTCATTTTTAGTTCGTGAAATAATTTTTTTCACTTACATTTATTATAGTTTCAATTTTTTGCTTACATAATCTCTAAAATTTTCATTTTGTTGTGATCTTTTTGCCTTATCTTTTTGTTTACGAGAAAAATGGGAGAGTGAAAACTCAACTTTGGATTTGAAAAAAAATTGAACATCCAAAATGGAAATGTAGAAATGCTGAGAGACATAATTCCAAAAGGTATATGTGATTTTTAAGGATTTTAAACTCTTTTAGTTTTTTATATATTAGGTTTTGCAATCATCGGAAAAGGAGGGGCACGAAATTTTTAACTGAGTGTAGACTCCTAAACCATAAGTCATTTCTAACAAAAATTATATCCGTTACACATCATTAATCAATCAAAATATTTACGATTATCTATGCTTGTTTGGTCCTCTTTTTGTAAATAGGCGAAAAGTCGGTTGTTCTGGTAAATATCCCACCGCACGTTAACTTGAGAATTTAATTTTTTCGACTCCTTGAAATTTTTGGATCATTAGATCCTTTGCATCTTCAACATGTTTCAGGCATGCGTATCCATAGTTAAAACATGTTAGGATCAATAAGAAATCTCTTTCTTGTAAAAAATCCACCAAACTATTAGTGGTTGTACTAGTGGAATTTCCCAAACATGGATAACAAAATTTCGGTGTTCATTTTTAGTGCGTGAACTTATTTTTTTCACTAACATTTATTATAGTTTTCAATTTTTTCACATCCATAAACTCTAAAATTTTCATTTTATTGTGATCTATTTACCTTATTTTTTGGATTACAAGTAAAATGGGAGAGTGAATACTCAAGTTTGGATTTGAAAAAAAATTGAACATCCAAAATAGAAATTCACAAATGCTGAGAGAGATAAGTCCAAAGAGTATCTGTCATTTTTAAGGATCGTAAACTCTTTTAGTTTTTTATATATTAGGTTTTGATATCATAGGAAAAGGGGGGGGGGGGGGGGGGGAGGCATTTTTAACTGAGTGTTGAAACCCAAACCATAAGTCATTTCTAACAAAAATTATGGCTGTTACACATCATTAATCGATCAAAACATTTATGATGATATGTGATTGTTTGGTCCATTTTTTTTAAATAGGCAAAAAGATGGTTGTTTGGCTCTGGTAAATATCCCACCACTCGTTAACTTGAGAATTTAATTTGTCCTACTCCTTGAAATGTTTGGATCATTAGGTCATTTGCATCTTCAACATATTTTAGGCATGCATATCCATATTTAAAACAAGGTAGGATCAATTAGAAATCGCTTTCTTATAAAATTCCACCAAACTATTAGGGGTTGTACTTGTGGAATTTCCTAAACATTGAAAACAAAACTTTTGTCTTCATTTTTAGTGCGTGAAATAATTTTCTTTTCATTCATTTATTGTAGTTTTCAATATTTTGCATACATGGACTCTAAAATTTTCATTTTGTTGTGATCGATTTGCCTTATCTTTTTGTTTATGAGTTAAATGCGAGAGTGAAAACTCAAGTTTGGATTTGAAAAAAAATTGAACATCCAAAATGGATATGCACAAATGCAGAAAGTGATAATTGTAAAAAGTATCTATGATTTTTAAGGACTATCAGCTCTTTCAATTTTTTATATATTAGGTTTTGCAATCATCGGAAAAGGGGGGGCAAGGCATTTTTAACTGAGTGGTGACTCCCAAACCATAAGTCTTTTCTATAAAAAATTATAGCCGTTACACATCATTAATAAAACAAAACATATATGATGATCAATGATTGTAAGATCCGCTTTTTTTTTAATAGCCAAAAACTGGGTTGTTTGGCTTTGGAAAATATTCCACCACAAGTTAACTTGAGAATTTAATTTTTTCTACTCCTGAAATTTTTAGATCCTTACATCATTTGCATTTTCAACATGTTTCATGACTGCATATCAATATTTAAAACATGTTAGGATCAATTAGAAATTTCTTTTTTATAAAATTCCACCAAGCTATTAGGGGTTGTACTAGTGGAATTTCCCAAACATGGATAACAAAACTTTGGTGATCATTTTTAGTGAGTGAAATAATTTTCTTCACTTATATTTATTATAGTTTTCAATTTTTTTGCATACATAAACTCTGAAATTTTCATTTTGTTGTGATCTATTTGCCTTATCTTTTTGTTTACGAGAAAAATGGGAGAGTGAAAACTAAAGTTTGGATTTGAAAAAAAATTGAACATCATAAATGGAAATGAAAAAATGCTGAGAGATATAATTCCAAAAAAGTATCTGTGATTTTTATGGATTGTAAACTCTTTCAGTTTTTTATAAATAAGGTTTTGCAATCATCGGAAAGGGAGAGGGGGGGAAGGGGTGGGGGGGGGGGACGATGCATTTTTAACTGAGTGTTGACTTTCAAACCTTAAGTAATTTCTAAAAAAAAATATAGCCGTTACACATCATTAATTGATCAAAACATTTTCGATGATCTATGATTTTTAAGTCCGCTTTTTGTATAACGGCAAAAAGTGGGTTGTTTGGCTTTGGTAAATATCCCACCGCACGTTAACTTGAGAATTTAATTTTTTCTACTCCTTGAAATTTTTGGATCATTAGGTCATTTGCATCTTCAACATGTTTCAGGTATGCATTTCCATATTTAAAACATGTTAGTATCAATTGGAATTCTCTTTCTTATACAATTCCACCAAGCTATTAGGGGTTGTACTAGTTGAATTTCCCAAACATGGATAACAAAACATTGGTGTTCTTTTTTGTGCGTGAAATAATTTTCTTCACTTACATTTATTATTCTTTTAAATTTTTTTGATTAAATAAACTCTAAAATTTTCATTTTTTTGTTATCTATTTGCCTTATCTTTTTGTTTTACGAGAAAAAAGGAGAATGAAAACTCAAGTTTGGATTTGAAAAAAAATTAAACATCCAAAATGGAAATGCAAAAATGCTGAGAGAGATAATTCCACAAAGTATATGTGATTTTAAGGATTGTAAACTCTTTTAGTTTTTTATATATTAGGTTTTGTAAACATAGGAAAAGGGGGAGGGGGGCATTTTTACTTGAGTGTTAACTCCCAAACCATTAGTCATTTCTAACAAAAATTAAAGCCGTTACACATCATTAATCGATCAAAATATTTACGACGATCTATGATTGTTAAGTCAACTTTTTGAAAATTGGAAAAACTGGGTTGTTTGGCTTTGGTAAATCTCCCACCGCACGTTAACTTGTGAATTTATTTCTTTCTACTCCAAATTTTTGGATCATTAGATCATTTGCATCTTCTACATGTTTCAGGCATGCATATCCATATTTAATACATATTAGGATAAATTAGAAATCTCTTTCTTATAAAATTTCACCTAGCTATTAGGGGTTGTACTAGTGGAATTTTCAAAAAATGGATAAATAAATTTGTTTTGTTCATTTTTAGTGCGTGAAATTATTTTCTTCACTTACATTTATTATAGTTTCCAATTTGTTTGCATACATGAACTCTAAAATTTTCATTTTGTTGTGATCTATTTGCCTTATCTTTTTGTTTACAAGTAAAATGGGACAGAGAAAACTCAAGTTTGGATTTGAAAAAAATTTGAACGTCCAAAATGGAAATGCTCAAATGTTGAAAGAGATAATTCTAAAAAGTATCTGTGATTTTTAGAGAATGTAAACTCTTTTAATTTTATATATATTAGGTTTTGTAATCATCGGAAAAGGGGGGGCAAGACATTTTTAACTGAGTGTTGACTCCCTAACCATAAGTCATTTCTAACAAAAATTATAGCCATTACACATCATTAACCGATCAAAACATTTATGATGATCTATGATTGTTAGGTCGACTTTTTCTAAATAGGCAAAAAGTGGATGTTTGGCTCTGGTAAATATCCCACCGCATGTTAACTTGAGAATTTAATTTTTTCTACTCCTTGAAATTTATGGATCATTAGGTCATTTGCATCTTAAACATGTTTCAAGCATGGATATCCATATTTAAAACAAGTTAGGATCAATTAGAAATATATTTCTTATAAAATTCCACCAAGCTTTTAGGGGTTGTACTAGTGGAATTTCCCAAAGACAACAAAACTTTGGTGTTCATATTTAGTGTGTGAAATAAATTTATTCACTTAAATTTATTAAAGTTTTCAATTTTTTGCATACATAAACTCTAAAATTTTCTTTTTGTTGTGATCTATTTGCCTTATCTTTTTTTTTTTTTTGAGAAAAATGGGAAAGTGAAACTCAAGTTTGGATTTGAAAAAAAACTGAACATCCAAAATGGAAATGCACAAATGCTGAGAGTGCTAATTCCAACAAGTATCTGTGATTTTTATGGATTGTAAACTCTTTTAGTTTTTTTTATAAATTAGGTTTTGCAATCATCGGAAAAAGGGGGGTGAGGCATTTTTAAGTGAGTGTTGACTCCCAAACCATGAGTCATTTCTAACAAAAATTATAGCTATTACACATCATAAATTCATATAAACATTTACGAAGATATATGATTGTTAGGTCCACTTTTTTAAAAAATGCAAAAAGTGGGTTGTTTGGATCTAGTAACTATCCCACCACATGTAACTTGAGAATTTAATTTTTTCTACTCTTTGAAATGTTTGGATCATTAGGTCATTTGCATCTTCAACATGTTTCAAGCATGTCTATCCATATTTAAAACATGTTAGGATCAATAAGAAATGTCTTTCTTATAAAATTACACCAATCTATTAGCGGTTGTACTTGTGGAATTTCCCAAAGATGGATAACATAACTTTTTGTGTTCATTTTTTGTTTGTGAAATAATTTTATTCACTTAAATTTATTATAGTTTTCAATTTTTTGCATACTTAAACACTAAAATTTTCATTTTGGTGTGATCTATTTGCCTTATCTTTTTGTTTACGAAAACAATGGAAGAGTGAAAACTCAACTTTTTTGAAAAAATTGAAAATCCAAAATGGAAATACACAAATGCTGTGAGAGATAATTACAAAAAGTATTTGTGATTTAAGAACTTTAAACTCTTTTAGTTTATTATATATTAGGTTTTGCAATCATCAAAAAGGGAGGGGGGGGGGGGGGGGGGGGGGGGGGTTGGCTTTTTGAAATGAGTGTTGACTCCTAAACCATAAGTCATTTCTAACAAAAATAATAGCCCTTACACATCATTAATCGATCAAAACATGTTCAATGATCTATGATAGTTTTGTCCTCTTTTTCTAAATAGTCAAAAAGTGGGTTGTTTCTCTTAGGTAAATATCCCACTGCACGTTAACTTGAGAATTTAATTTTTCCTACACCTTGAAATATTTTGATCATTATGTCATTTTCATCTTCAACATGTTTCAAGCATTCAAATCCATATTTAAAACATGATAGGATCAATTAAAAACCACTTTCATATAAAATTCCACCATGCTATTAGGGGTTGTACAATTGGAATTTCCCAAACATGGATAAAAAACTTTGGGGTTCATTTTTAGTGTGTGAAATAATTTTCTTCACTTACATTTATTATAGTTTTCAATTTTTTGCATACATAAACTCTAAAATTTTCATTTCTTGTGATATATTTGCCTTATCTTTTTTTTTTACGAGAAAAATGGGAGAGTGAAAACAAAAGTTTGAATTTGAAAAAAAATTGAACATCCAAAATGGAAATGCACAAATGCTAAGAGAGATAATTCCAAAAAGTATAAGTGATTTTTAAGAATTGTAAACTCTTTTAGTTTTTTATATATTAGGTTTTGCAATTATCGAAAAACGGTGGGTAAGGCATTTTGAACTGAGTGTTTACTCCCAAACCATAAGTCATTTCTAACAAAAATTAAGGCCGTTACACATCCTTAATCGACCAAAACATTAACGATGATCTATGATTGTTAGGTCCGCTTTTTGTAAATACGCAAAAAGTGAGTTGTTTGGCTCTGATAAATAATCCAGCACACATTAACTTGAGAATTTAATTTTTCTATTCCTTGAATTTTTTTTTTTTATCATTAGGTCATTTGCATCTTCATCATGTTTCTGGCATGCATATCCATATTTAAAACATGTTAGGATCACTTAAAAATAACTTTCATATAAAATTCCTCCAAGCTATTAGGGGTTGTACTAATGGAATTTCCCAAACACTGATAAAAAACTTTGGTGTTCATTTTTAGTGCGTGAAATAATTTTATTCACTTAAATTTATTATAGTTTTCAATTTAATGCATACATAAACTCTAAAATTTTTATTTTGTTGTGATATATTTGCCTTATCTTTTTGTTTACGAGAAAAAATGGGAGAGTGAAAACAAACGTTTGGATTTGAAAAAAAATTGAACATCCAAAATGGAAATTCACAAATGCTGAGAGAGATAATTCCAAATTGGTATCTGTAATTTTTACAGACTGTAAACTCTTTTGGTTTTGTATATATTAGGTTTTGCAATCATCGGAAAAGGGGGGCAAGGAATTTTTAATTGAGTGTTGAATCCCTAACCATAAGTCATTTCTAACAAAAATTAAAGCCGTTACACATCATTAATCAATCAAAACATTTATGATAATGTATGATTTTTAGGTCCACTTTTTGTGGGTTTTCTGGCTCTTGTAAATATCCCACCGCATGTTAACTTGAGAATTTAATTTTTCCTATTCCTTGAAATTTTTGGATCAATAGGTCATTTGCATCTTCAACAGGTTTGAGACATGCATATCTATATTTAAAACATGTTAGGATCGATTATAAATGTCTTTCTTATAAAATTGCACCAAGCTATTAGGGGTTGTACTGGTGGAATTTCCCAACAATGCATAACAAAACTTTTGTGTTTATTTTTAGTGCGTGAAATAATTTACTTCACTTAAATTTATTAGAACTTTCAATTTTATGCATACACAAACTCTAAAATTTTCAATTTTTTGTGATTTATTTGCCTTTTGTTTTTGTTTACGAGAAAAAGGGAGAGTAAAAACTCAAGTTTGGATTTGAAACAAAATTGAACATCCAAACTGGAAATGCACAAATGCTGAGACAAATAATTCTAAAAAGTATCTTTTATTTTTAAGGATCCTATACTCTTTTAATTTTTCATATATTAGGTATTACAATCATCAAAAAAGGCGGAGCAAGTCATTTTCAATTGAGTGTTGACTACCAAACCATAAGTCATATCTAACAAAAATTATAGCCGTTACACATCATTAATCGATCCAAACATTTATGATGATCTATGATTGTTAGGTTCACTTTTTGTACATAGGCAAAAAGTGGGTTGTTTGGCGCTGGTAAATTTCCCACCGCACGCTAACTTGAGAATTTAATTTTTTCTACTCCTTGAAATTTTTGGATCATTAGGTCATTGGCATCTTCAACATGTTTCAGGGATGTTTATCCATATTTAAAACATGTTAGGATCAATAAGAAATGTCTTTCTTATAAAATTCCACCAATCTATTAGCGGTTGTACTTGTGGAATTTCCTAAACATGGATAATATAACTTTTGAGGAATTTCCCAAACTTGGATAACATAACTTTTGTGTTCATTTTTTGTTCGTGAAATAATTTTCTTCACTTAAATTTATTATAATTTTCAATTTTTTGCATACTTAAACTCTAAAATTTTCATTTTGTTGTGATCTATTTGCCTTATCTATTTTTTTACGAGAAAAATGGAAGAGTGAAAACTCAACTTGGGATTTGAAAAAAATTGAAAATCCAAAAAGGAAATACACAAATGCTGTGAGAGATAATTATAAAAAGAAGTATCTGTGATTTAAGGACTGTAAACTCTTTTAGTTTTTTATATATTAGGTTTTGCAATCATCAAAAAGGGGAGGGGGGGTGGCTTTTTGAACTGAGTGTTGACTCCCAAACCATAAGTCATTTATAACAAAAATAATAGCCGTTACACATTATTAATCGATGAAAACATTTTCAGTGATCTATGATCGTTTGGTCTGCTTTTTGTGAATAGGCAAAAAGTGGGTTGTTTCGTACAGGTAAATATCCCACCGCGTGTTAACTTGAGAACTTAATTTTTCCTACACCTTGAAATTTTTCGATCATTATGTCATTTGGATCTTCATAAAGTTTTCGGCATGCATATCTATATTTAAAACATATTAGGATCCACTAGAAATATCTTTCTTATAAAATTCCTCCAAACTATTAGGGGTTGTACCGGTGGAATTTCCCAACAATGGATAACAAAACTTTTCTGTTCATTTTTAGTGCATGAAATAATTTGCTTCACTTACATTTATTATAGTTTTCAATTTTTTGCATACATAAACTCTAAAATTTTCATTTTGTTTTGATATTTTTGCCTTATCTTTTTGTTTACGAGAAAAATGCGAGTGTGAAAACTCAAGTTTGGATTAGAAAAAAAATAGAACATCCAAAATGGAAATGCACAAATGCTGAAAGAGATAATTCTTAAAATTATCTGTGATTTATAAGGATTGGAAACTCTTCTGGTTTTTTATATATTAGGTTTTGCAATCATCGAAAAAGGAGGGGCAAGGAATTTTTAACTGAGTATAGACTCCCAAAGCATAAGTCTTTTGTAATAAAAATTATAACCGTTATACAACATTAATCGATCAAGACATTTACGATGATCTATGATTGTTAGATCCGCTTTATGTAAATAGGCAAAAAGTGGGTTGTTTGGCTCTAGTAAATAATCCACTACACGTTCAATTGAGAATTTAATTTTTTCTACTCCTTGAAATTTTTTGATCATTAGGTCATTTGCATCTTCAACATATTTCAGACATACATATCCATATTTAAAACATGTTAGCATCAATTAAAAATCACTTTCATATAAAATTCCACCAAGCAATTAGGGGTTGTACAATTGGAATTTCCCAAACATGGATAAAAAACTTTGGTGTTCATTTTCAGTGCGTGAAATAATTTACTTCACCTACAATTATTATAGTTTTCAATTTTTTGCATACATAAACTCTAAAATTTTCATTTTGTTGTCATCTATTTGGCTTATCTTTTTTTTTTTTACGAGAAAAATGAGAGTGTGAAAACTCAATTTTGGATTAGAAAAAAAAATAGAACATCCAAAATGGAAATGCACAAATGCTGAGAGAGATAATTCCAAAAAGTATCTGTGATTTTTAAGGATTGGAAGCTCTTCTAGTTTTTTTTATATTAGGTTTTGCAATCATCAAAAAAGGAGGGGCAAGGAATTTTTAACTGAGTATAGACTCCCAAACCATAATTCATTTCTAATAAATATTATAACCGTTATACAACATTAATCGATCAAGACATTTACGATGATCTATGATTGTTAGGTCCGTTTTTTGTTAATAGGCAAAAAGTGGGTTGTTTGGCTCTGGTAAATAATCCACCACAAGTTAATTGAGAATTTAATTTTTTCTACTCCGTGAAATTTTTTGATCATTAGGTCATTTACATCTTCAACATGTTTGAAGTACGCATATCAATATTTAAAACATGTTAGGATCAATTAAAAATCACTTTCACATAAAATTCCACAAGCTAAGAGGGGTTGTACTATTGGAATTTTCCGAACATGGATAAAAAACTTTGGTGTTCATTTTTAGTGCGTGAAATAATTTTCTTCACTTACATTTATTATAGTTTTCAATTTTTTGCATACATAAACTCTAAAATTTTCATTTTTTTGTAATATATTTGCCTTATCTTTTTGTTTGAAAAATGGGAGAGTGAAAACAAAAGTTTGGATTTGAAAAAAAATTGAACATCCATAATGGAAATGCAAAAATGTTGAGAGCGATAATTCCAAAAAGTATCTGTGATTTTTAAGGATTGTATACTCTTTTAGTTTTTTATATATTAGGTTTTGCAATTATCATAAAACGGTGGGCAAGGCATTATGAACTGAGTGTTTACTCCAAAACCATAAATCATTGCTTACAAAAATTATGGCCATTACACATCATTATTCAACCAAAACATTAACGATGATCTATGATTGTTAGCTCCGCTTTTTGTTAATAGGCAAAAATTGGGTTCTTTTGCTCTGATAAATATCCCACGGCACGTTAACTGGAGAATTTTATTTTTTCTACTCCGAAATTTTTTATCATTAGGTCATTTGCATCTTCAATGTGTTTCAGACATACATATCCATATTTAAAACATGTTAGGATCAATTAGAAATCTCTTTCTTATAAAATTCCACCAAGCTATTAGGGGTTGTACTAGTGGAATTTCCCAAACATGGATAACAAAATTTGGGGTTAGATTTTAGCGAGTGAAATAATTTTCTTCACTTACATTTATAACATTTTCGATGATCTATGATTGTTAGGTCCGCTTTTTGTAAATAGGCAAAAAGTGGGTTGTTTGGCTTAGGTAAATATCCCACCGCATGTTGACCTGAGAATTTAATTTTTTCCACTACTCTAAATTATTGGATCATTAGGTGACTTGCATCTTCAACATGTTTCAGGCATGAATATCCATATTTAATACATGTTAGGATCAATTAGAAATCTCTTTCTTATAAAATTCCACCAAGATATTTGGGGTTGTACTAGTGGAATTTCCCAAAAATGGATGACAAAACTGTGGTGTTCATTTTTTGTGCGTGAAATAATTTTCTTTACTTACATTAATTATAGTTTTCAATTTTTTTCATACATAAACTCTAAAATTTTTATTTTGTTGTGCTCTATTTACATTATCTTTTTGTTTAAGAGAAAAGTGGGAGAGTGAAAACTCACGTTTGGATTTGAAAAAAAAATGAACATCCAAAATACAAATACACAAATTCAGAGAGAGATAATTCCAAAAAGTATCTGTGATTTTTATGGATTGTAAACTCTTTTAGTTTTTTATAAATTAGGTTTTGCAATCATCAGAAAAAGGAGGGCAAGGCATTTTTAACTGAGTGTACACACCCAAACCATAAGTCATTTCTAACCAAAATTATAGCGGTTATACATCATTAATCGATCAAGACATTTATGATAATCTTTGATTGTTAGGTCCACTTTTTTTAAATAGGAAAAAAGTGGGTTGTTTGGCTCTGGTAAATATCCCACCACATGTTAACTTGAGAATTTAATTTTTTTCTACTACTTGAAATGTTTGGATCATTAGGTCATTTGCATCTTCAACATGTTTTAGGCATGCATATCAATATTAAAAACATGTTAGGATCAGTTAGAAATCACTTTCTTATTAAATTCCTACAAGCTATTAGGGGTTGTACTGGTGGAATTTCCCAAACGTGGATAACAAAACTTTAGTGTTCATTTTTAGTGCGATAAATAATTTTCTTCACTTACATTTATTATAGTTTTCAATTTTTTCATACATAAACTCTAAAATTTTCATTTTCTTGTGATCTATTTGCCTTCATTTTGTTTATGAGAAAAATAGGAGAGAGAAAACTAAAGTTTGGATTTGAAAAAAAATTGAACATCCAAAATGGAAATGCACAAATGCTGAGAGAGATAATTCCAAACTGGTATCTGTAATTTTTAAGGACAGTAAACTCTTTTGGTTTTTTATATATTAGGTTTTGCAATCATCGGAAAAGGGGGCTCGATGCATTTTTAAATAATTGTTAACTCCCAAACCATAAGTCATTTCTAACTAAAATTATAGCCGTTACACATCTTTAATCGATCAAAACATTTACGATGATGTATGATTGTTCGGTCCGCTTTGTTTAAATTGGCAAAAACTAGGTTGTTTGTCTCTGGTAAATATCAACCGCAGGTTAACTTCAGAATTTAATTTTTCCTACTCCTTGAAATTTTTCGATCATTAGGTCATTTGCATCTTCAACATGTTTCGGGCATGTTTATCCATATTTAAAACATGTTAGGATCAATAAGAAATCTCTTTCTTATAAAATTTCACCAATCTATTAGCGGTTGTACTGGTGGAATTTCCCAAACATGGATTACCTAAATTTTGGGTTCATTTTTTGTTCGTGAAATAATTTTCTTCACTTAAATTTATTATATTTTTCAATTTTTTGGATACTTAAACTCTAAAATTTTCATTTTGTTCTCATCTATTTGCCTTATCTTTTTTTTTACGAGAAAAATGGTAGAGTGAAAACTCAACTTTCGATTTGAAAAAAAATTGAAATCCAAAATGGAAATACCAAATGCTGAGAGAGATAATTACTAAAACTATCTATGATTTTTAATGATTGTAAACTCTTTTAGTTTTTTATATATTAGGTTTTGCAATCATCAAGAAAGAGGGGGGGGGGGGGGGGGGGGGGGGGGAGGCATTTTTAATTGAGTGTTGACTCTCAAACCGTAAGTCATTTCAAACAAAAATAATAGCCCTTGCACATCATTAATCGATGAAAACATTTTTGATGACCTATGATAGTTAGGTCCGCTTTTTGTAAATAGGCAAAAAGTGGTTTGTTAGGCTCAGGTAAATATCCCTCCGCACGTTAACTTGAGAATTTTATTTTTCCTACACCTTGAAAGTTTTCGATCATTAGGTGATTTGCATCTTCATAAAGTTTCCGGCATGCATATCTATATTTAAAACATGTTAGGATCAATAAGAAATTTCTTTCTTACAAAATTCCACCAAGCTAATAGGGGTTGTACAGGTGGAATTTCCCAACCATGGATAACAACACTTTTCTGTTCATTTTTAGTGCGTGAAATAATTTACTTCACTTACATTTATTATAGTTTTCAATTTTTTCATACATAAACTCTAAAATTTTCATTTTGTTATGATCTATTTGCCTGATATTTTTGTTTACGAAAAAAAATGGGAGAGTGAAAACTCAAGTTTGGATTAGAAAAAAAATAGAACATCCAAAATGGAAATGTACAAATGCTGAGAGAGATAATTCCAAAATGTATCTGTGATTTTTAAGGATTGGAAACTCTTCTAGTTTTTTATTTATTAGATTTTGCAATCATTGGAAAAGGAGGGGCAATGAATTTTTAACTGAGTATAGACTCCCAAACCATAACTCAATTCTAATAAAAATTATAACTGTTATACAACGTTAATCCATCAAGACATTTACGATGATCTATAATTGTTAGGTCTGCTTTTTGTAAATAGGCAAAAAGTGGGTTGTTTTCCTCTGGCACATAATCCACCACACGTTAACTTGAGAATTTAATTTGTTTCTACTCCTTGAAATTTTTTGATCATTAGGTCATTTGCATCTTCCACATGTTTCAGGCATGTATATCCACATTTAAAACATGTTAGGATCAATTAAAAATCACTTTCATATCAAATTCCACCAAGCTATTAGGGGTTGTACTATTGGAATTTCCCAAACATGGATAAAAAACTTTGGTGTTCATTTTTAGTGCGTGAAATAATTTTCTTCACTTAGATTTATTATAGTTTTCAAATTTTTGTATACATAAACTCTTAAATTTTCATTTGTTGTGTTATATTTGCATTATATTTTTTTTATTAGAAAAATTTGAGAGAGAAATCTAAAGTTTGGATTTGAAAAAAAATTGAACATCAAAAATGGAAATGCAAAAATGCTGAGAGAGATAATTCCAAAAAGTATATGTGATTTTTAAGGATTTTATACTCTTTTTGTTTTTTATATATTAGGTTTTGCAATTATCGAAAAACGGTGGGCAAGGCATTATAAACAGAGTTTTACTCCAAAACCATAAGTCATTACTAACAAAAATTGTGGCCATTACAGATCATTAATCGACCAAAATATTTACGATGATCTATGATTGTTAGGTCCGCTTTTTGTAAATAGGCAAAAAGTGGGTTGTTTTGCTCTGATAAATATCCCACCGCACGTTAACTTGAGAATTTAATGTTTTCTACACCTTGAAATATTTGGATTATTAGGTCATTTGCATCTTCAACATGTTTCAGGCATATCCATATTTAAAGATTGTTAGGATCAATTAGAAATCTCTTTCTTGTAAAATTCCACCAAGCTATTAGGGGTTTGACTAGTGGAGTTTCCTAAACATGGATAACAAAACTTTGGTATTCATTTTTAGTGCGTGAAATAATTTTCTTCACTTACATTCACTACAGTTTTCAATTTTTTGCATACATAAACTCTAAAATTTTCATTTTTTTGTGAATTATTTGCCTTATCTTTTTGTTTACGAGAAAAATGGGAGAGTGAAAACTCAAGTTTGGATTTGAAAAAAAAAAAAATAACATGCAATATGGAAATGCACAAATGCTGAGAGAGATAATTCCATAAAGTATTTGTGATTTTTAAGGATTGTAAACTCTTTTAGTTTTTTAAATATTAGGTTTTGCAATGATCGGAAAATGATGGGCGAGGCATTTTTAACTGAGTGTTAACTCCCAAACCATAAGTCATTTCGAACAAAAAGTATAGCCGTTACACATTAATCTATCAAAACATTTACAATGATCTATGATTGTTAGGTCTCCTTTACATAAATAGGCAAAAAGTTGGTTGTTTGGCTCTGGTAAATATCCCACCGCATGTTAACTTGAGAATTTAATTTTTTCTACTCCTCTAAATTTTTGGATCATTAGGTCATATGCATCTTCAACTTGTTTCAGGAATGCATATCCATATTTAAAACATGTTAGGATCAATTAGAAATCTCTTTCTGAAAAACTTTCACCATGCTATTAGGGGTTGTACTAGTGGAATTTCCCAAACATAGATAACAAAACTTTGGTGTTCATTTTTAGTGCATGAAATAATTTTCTTTACTTACTTTTATTTTAGTTTTAAATTTTTAGCATACACAAACTCTAAAATTTTCAATTTTTTGTGATCAATTTGTCTTATCTTTTTCTTTACGAGAAAAATGGGAAAGTAAAAACTCATGTTTGGATTTGAAAAAAAATTGAACATCCAAAATGGAAATGCACAAATGCTGAGAGATATAATTAAAAAAATGTATCTATGATTTTCAAAGGGGAGGGGGATGGTGTTGAGGCATTTTTAATTGCGTGTTGACTGGCAAGCCATAAGTCATTTCTAACCTAAAGTATAGCCGTTAAACTTCATTAATCGCTCAAAACATTTATGATGATCTATGATTTTTAGGACCACTTTTGTCAATAGGAAAAAAGTGGCTTGTTTGGGTCTTGTAAATATCCCACCACACGTTAACTTGAAAATTTAATTTTTTCTACCCCTTAAAATTTTTGGATCATAAGGTCATTTGTATCTTCAACATGTTTCTTGCATGCATATCCATATTTATAACATTTTAAGAATAATTAGAAATCTCTTTCTTACAAAACTCCACCAGGCTATTTGGGGTTGTACTAGTGGAATTTCCGAAAAATGGATAACAAAACTTTGGTGTTCATTTTTAGTGCGTGAAATAATTTTCTTCACTTACATTTATTAAAGTTTTAAATTTTTTGCATACATAAACTTTAAAATTTTCATTCCGTTGGGATCTATTTGCCTTTTCTTTTTGCATACGAGAAAAATGAGAGAGTGAAAACTCAAGTTTGCATTTGAAAAAAAATTTAGCATCCAAAATAGAAATGCACAAATGCTGATAGAGATAATTCCAAAAAGTATCAGTGATTTTTAAGGATTCTAAACTCTTTTAGTTTTTTTATATATTAGGTTCTGCAATCATCGGAGAAAGGGAGGCGAGGCTTTTTAAGTGAGTATTGACTCCGAAACCATAAGTCATTTCAAACAAAAAGTATAGTAGGTACACATCATTAACTGATCAAAACATTTACGATGATCTATGATTGTTAGGTCTGCTTTTTGTAAATAGGCAAAACGTGGGTTGTTTGGCTCATGTAAATATCCCACCGCACGTTAACCTGAGAATTTAATTTTTTCTACTATAATTTTTGGGATCATTAGGTCATTTACATCTTCAACATGTTTTAGGAATGAATATCCATATTTAAAACATGTTTGGATCAATTAAAAATCACTTTTTTTAAAAAATTCCACCAAGATATTTGGGGTCGTACTAGTGGAACTTCCCAAACATGGATGACAAAACTTTGGTGTTCAATTTTAGTGTGTTAAATAATTTTCTCCCCTTACATTTATTATAGTTTAAAATTTTTTTCATACATAAACTCTAAAATTTTCATTTGGTTGTGATCTATTTGCCTTATCTTTTTGTTTAAGAGAAAAATGGGAGAGAGAAAACTCAAGTTTGGATTTGAAAAAAAATTGAACATCCAAAATTGAAATGAACAAATGCTGAGAGAAATAATTCAAAAAACTATCTGTGATTTTTATGGATTGTAAACTCTTTTAGTTTTTTATAAATTAGGTTTTGCAATCATCAGAAAACGGTGGGCGAGGCATTTTTAACTGAGTGTTGACTCCCAAACCATAAGTCATTTCTAACAAAAATAGTAGCCGTTACACATCATTATGATTGTTAGGTCCGCTTTTTGTAAATAGGCAAAAAATGGGTTGTTTGGCTCTGGTAAATATCCCACTGCATGTTAACTTGAGAATTTAGTTTTTTCAACTATTTGAAATGTTTGGATCATTAGGTCATTTGCATCTTCAACCTGTTTTAGGCATGCATATCCATATTTAAAACATGTTAGGATCAGTTCAAAATCTCTTTCTTATTAAATTCCACTAAGCTATTAGGGGTTGTACTGGTGGAATTTCCCAAACGTTAAATTGAAAATTTAATTTTTCCTATTCAAAATTTTTGGATCATTAGGTCATTTGCATCTTCAACATGTTTCAGGCATGCATATCTATATTTAAAACAGGTTAGGATCAATTAGAAATCTCTTTCTTATAAAATTCCACCAAGCTATTCGGGGTTGTACTGGTGGAATTTCCCAACGATGGATAACAAAACTTTTGTGTTCATTTTTAGTGCGTAAAATAATTTACTTCACTTACATTTGTTCTAGTTTCTTAATTTTTTGCATACATAAACTCTAAAATTTTCATTTTGTTGTGATCTATTTGCCTTATCTTTTTGTTTGCGAGAAAAAGGGAGAGTTAAAACTCATGTTTGGATTTGAAACAAAATTGAACATCCAAAATGGAAATGCACAAATGCTGAGAGATATAATTCCAAAAAGTATCTTTGATTTTTAAGGATCGTAAACTCTTTTATTTTTTCATATATTAGGCATTACAATCATCGAAAAAAGGGGAGCGAGCCATTTTCAACTGAGTGTTGACTACCAAACCATAAGTCATATCTAACAAAAATTATAGTCATTACGCATCATTATTCGATTCAGACATTTATCATCTATGATTGTTAGGTCCGCTTTTTGCCTAGTGGGTTGTTTGGCTCTGGTCAATATCCCACTACACGTTAACTTGATAATTTAATTTTTTCTACTCCTTGAAATTTTTGGATCATTAGGTCATTTGCATCTTCAACATGTTTTAGGCATGTTGATACATATTTAAAACATGTTAGGATCAATAAAAAATCTCTTTCTTATAAAATTCCACCAATCTATTAGGGGTTGTACTGGTGGAATTTCCCAAAAATGGATAACATAACTTTGGTGTTCATTTTTAGTTCGTGAAATAATTTTCTTCACTTACATTTATTATAGTTTTCAATTTTTTGCATACATAAAATCCAAATTTTTCATTTTGTTGTGATCTATTTGCCTTATCTTTTTGTTTACAAGAAAAATGGGAGAGAAAACTCAAGTTTGGATTAGAAAAAAAATTGAACATCCAAAATGGAAATACACAAATGCTAAGAGTGATAATTACAAAAATTATCTATGTTTTTTAAGGATTGTAAACTCTTTTAGTTTTTTATATATTAGGTTTTGCAATCCTAAAAAAGGGGGAAGGGGGGGGGAGGCTTTTTTAACTGAGTGTTAACTCCCAAACCATAAGTCATATCTAACAAAAATTATAGCCGTTACACATCATTAATTCATCAAAACATTTACAATGATCTATGATTGTTAGGTCCGCATTTTGTAAATAGGCAAAAAATGGGTTGTTTGGCTCAGGTAAATGTCCGACCGCACGTTAACTTGAGAATTTAATTTTTCCTGCACCTTGAAATTTTTTGATCATTAGATCATTTGCTTCTTTAATATGTTTTCGGCATGCATATCTATATTTAAAACATGTTAGGATCAATTAGAAACCTCTTTCTTTTAAAATTCCACTAAGCTATTAGGGGTTGTACTGGTGGAATTTCCCAACAATTGATAACAAAACTTTTCTGTACATTTTTAGTGTGTGAAATAATTTACTTCACTTAAATTTATTATAATTTTCAATTTTTTTTTTGCATACATAAACTCTATAATTTTCATTTTGTTGTGATATATTTGCCTTATCTTTTTGTTTATGAGAAAAATGGGAGAGTGAAAACTCAAGTTGGATTAGAAAAAAAATTGAACATCCAAAATGGAAATGCACAAATGCTGAGAGAGATAATTCCAAAAAGTATATGTGATATTTAAGGATTGTATACTCTTTTAGTTTTTAATATACTAGGTTTTACACTTATTGAAAATGGTCGGCAATAAACTAAGTGTTTACTCCCAAACCATAAGTAATTTCCAAAAAAAATTGTGGCCGTTTCACTTCATTAATCGACCAAAATATTTACGATAATCTATGATTGTTAAGTCCGCTTTTTGTAAATAGGAAAAATGTCGGTTGTTTTGCTCTGATAAATATCTCACCGCACGTTAACTTGAGAATTTAATTTTTTCTACTCCTTGAAATTTTTGGATCATTAGGTGATTGGCATCTTCAACATGTTGCAGGCATATCCATATTTAAAGATTGTTAGGATCAATTAGAAATTTTTTTTAAAATTCCACCAAGCTATTAGGGGTTGTACTAGTGGAATTTCCTAAACATGGATAACAAAACTTTGGTGTTCTTTTTTAGTGCGTCAAATAATTTTCTTCACTTACATTTATTATAGTTTTCAATTTTTTACATACAAAAACTCTAAAATTTTCATTTTTTTGTGATCTATTTGCCTTATCTTTTTATTTATGAGAAAAATGGGAGAGTGAAAACTCAAGTTTGGATTTGAAAATAAATTCAACATCCCAAATGGAAATGCACAGATGCTAAGAGAGATAATTCCAAAAAGTATCTGCGATTTAAGGATTATAAACTCTTTTAGTTTTTTATATATTAGGTTTTGCAATGATCGAAAAATGGTGGACGAGGCATTTTTAACTGAGTGTTGACTCCCATACCATAAGTCTTTTCTAATAAAAAGTATCAGCGTTACGCATCATTAATCTAACCAAACATTTACGATTATCTATGATAGTTAGGTCTACTTTTTTAAATAGGCAAAAAGTGGGTTGTTTGACTCTAGTAAATATCCTACCGCTGGTTAGTTTGAGAATTTATTTTTTCTACTCATCTAAATTTTTGGATTATTAGGTCATTTGCATCTTCAACATGCTTCAGGCATGCATATCCATAATTAAAACATGTTAGGATCAATTAGAAATCTCTTTATTATAAAATTCCTCCAAGCTATTAGGGGTTGTACTAGTGGAATTTCCCAAACATGGATAACAAAACATTGGTGTTCTTTTTTAATGCATGAAATAACTTTTTTCACTTACATTTATTATAGTTTTCGATTTTTTGCATACATAAACTCTAAACTTTTCATTTTTTGTGATTTATTTGCCTTATCTTTTTGTTTACGAGAAAAATGGGAGAGTGAAAACTCTTCTTTGGATCAGAAAAAAAATTAAACATCCAAAATGGAAATGCACAAATTCTGAGAGAGATAATTCCAAAAGTATATGTGATTTTTTAGGATTGTAAACTCTTTTAATTTTTTATATATTAGGTTTTGTAATCATCAAAAAATGGGGGGCGAGGTATTTTTAACTGAGTGTAGACTCCCAAACCATAAGTCATTTCTAACAAAAATTATAGTCATTACATATCATTAATCGATCAAGACATTTACGATGATCAATGATTGTTAGGTCCGCTTTTTGTAAATAGTCAAAAAGTGGTTTGTTTGGCTCTAGTGATCCCACCGCACGTTAACTTGAGAATTTAATTTTTTCTACTATTTGAAATTTTTGGATCATTAGATCATTTGCATCTTCAACATGTTTCAGGCATGCATATCCATATTTAAAACATGTTAGGATCAATTAGAAATATCTTTCTTATCAAATTCCACCAAGCTATTAGTGGTTGTACTAGTAGAATTTCCCGAACATGGATAACAAAACTTTGGTGTACTTTTTTAGTGCATGAGATAATTTTCTTCACTTATATTTATTATAGTTTTCAATTTTTTGCATACAAAAACTCAAAAATTTTAATTTTTTTGTGTTCTTTTTGCCTTTTCTTTTTTTTTAAGAGAAAAAAGGGAGAGTGAAAACACAAGTATGGAAGTAAAAAAAAAATTGAACATCATAAATGGAAATGTAAAAATGCTGAGAGAGACAATTCCAACAAGTATCTGTGATTTTTAAGGACTGTAAACTCTTTTAGCTTTTTATATATTAGGTTTTGCAATCATCTTTAACTTTGTGTTGACTCCAAAACCATAAGTCATTTCTAACAAAAATTATAGCCATTAGAAATCATTAATTGATCAAGACATTTATGATGATCTATAATTGTTAGGTCCGCTTTTTGTACATAGGCAAAAGTTCTTTGGCTCTGGTAAATATCCCGCCGCACGTTAACTTGAGAATTTAATTTTTTTCTACTGTTCTAAATTTTTGGATCATTAGGTTATTTTGCATCTTCAACAAGTTTTAGGCATTCATATCTATATTTAAAACATGTTAGGATCAATTCGAAATATCTTTCTTATAAAATTCCACCATGCTATTAGGGGTTGTAATAGTGGAATTTCCCAAACATGGATAACAAAACTTTGGTGTTCATTTTTAGTGTGTGAAATAGTTTTCTTTACTTACATTTAATTATAGTTTTAAATTTTTTGCACATATAAACTCAAAAAATTTCATTTTGTTGTGATCTATTTGCCTTCTCTTTTTGTTTACGAGAAAAATGGAAGAGTGAAAACTCCAGGTTGGATTTGAAAAAATATTGAAAATCCAAAATAGAAATACACAAATGGTTAGGGAGATAATTCCAAAAAGTATCTATGATTTCTAAGGATTTTAAAATATTTTAATATTTTATATAATAGGTTTTCCAATCAGTAGAAAAGGGGGGGGGGGGGGGGGGGGGGGCAAGGCATATTTAACTGAGTGTTGACTCCCGAACCACAAGTCATTTCTAACAATAATTATAGCCGTTACATATCATTAATCCATCAAAACATTTACTATGATCTATGATTGTTAGGTCCGCTTTTTGTAAATAGGCAAAAAGTGGGTTGTTTGGCTCTTGTAAATTATTTTAACATGTTGAAGATGCAAATGACCTAATGATCCAAACACTTCACTGAGAAGAAAAAATTAAATTCTAAAGTTAACGGGTGGTTGGATATTTACCAAAGCCAAACAACCCACTTTTTGCCTATTCTTCAAAATCAGAAATACTTTTTGGAATTATCTCTCTCAGCATTTGTGCATTTTAATTTTGGAAGTTCAATTTTTTTTTTCAAATCCAAACTTGTCCCACTTTACTCGTAAACAAAATGAAAATTTAAGAGTTCATGTATGCAAAAAAATTTGAAAACTATAATAAATGTAAATGAAGAAAATTATTTCACGCACTAAAAATGAACTCCAATGTTTTGTTATCCATGATTGGAAATTTCCACTAGTACAACCACTAATAGCTTGGTGGAATTTTATAAGAAAGAGATTTCTAATTGATCCTAAAATATTTTAAATGTGATGGGTATGCCTGCCAGAAACATGTTGAAGCTACAAATGACCTAATGGTCCAAAAACTTCAAGGAGTAGAAAAAATTAAATTCTCACATTAACGTGTGGTTGGATATTTACCAGAGCCAAACAAGCCACTTTTTGCCTATCCTTCAAAATCAGAGATACTTTTTGGAATTATCTCTCCCAGCATTTGTGCATTTCCATTTTGGATGTTCAATTTTTTTTTCAAATCCAAACTTGTCCCACTTTGCTCGTAAGCAAATTAAAAATTTTAGAGTTCATGTATGAAATAACATTTGAAATCTATAACAAAAGTAAGTGAAGAAAATTAGTTCACGAACTAAAAATGAGTTCCAAAATTTTCTTATCCATGTTTGGGAAATTCCACTAGTACAACCACTAATAGCTTGGTGGAATTTTATAAGAAAGAGATTTCTAATTGATCCTAAAATGTTTTAAATGTGGTGGGTATGCATGCCAGAAACATGTTGAAGCTGCAACTGACCTAATGGTCCAAAAACTTCAAGGAGTAGAAAAAATTAAATTCTCAAGTTAACGTGTGGTTGGATATTTACTAGAGCCAAACAACCCACTTTTTGCCTATCCTTCAAAATTAGAGATACTTTTTGGAATTATCTCTCCCAGCATTTGTGCATTTCCATTTTGGATGTCCAATTTTATTTTCAAATCCAAACTTTTCCCACTTTTCTCGTAAACAAAAAGACAATTTTAGAGTTCAATTATGCAAAAAAAAAAATTAAAAACTAATAAATGTAAGTGAAGAAAATTATTTCACGCACTAAAAATGAAATCCAAAGTTTTATTATCCATGTTTGGGCAATTCCACTAGTACAACCCCTAATAGCATGGTGTAATTTTACAAGAAAGAGATGTCTAATTGATCCTATCATGTTTTAAATGTGGTGGGTATACATGCCAGAAACATATTGAAGATGCAAAAGACCTAATGATCCAAAAACTTCAAGGAGTAGAAAAAATTAAATTCTCAAGTTAACATGTGGTTGGATATTTAACTGAGCCAAACAACCCACTTTTTTCCTATCCTTCAAAATCAGAGATACCTATTGGAATTATCTCTTCCAGCATTTGTGCATTTGCATTTTGGATGTTCAATTTTTTTTTCAAATCCAAACTTGTCCCACTTTGCTCGTAAGCAAATTGAAAATTTTAGATTTCATGTATGAAAAAACATTTGAAAACTATAATAAAAGCTAGTGAAGAAAATTAGTTCACGCACTAAAAATGAACTCCAAAATTTTGTTATCCATGTTTGGAAAATTCGACTTGTACAACCCCTAAAGCTTGTTGGAATTTTATAAGATAGATATTTCTAATTGATCTGAACATGTTTTAAATGTGGTGGGTATGCATGCCAGAAACATGTTGAAGATGCAAATGACCTAATGATCCAAAAATTTCACGGAGTAGAAATAATTAAATTCGCAAGTTAACGTGTGGTTGATTATTTACTAGAGCTAAATAACCCACTTTTTTCCTATCCTTCAAAATCAGAGATATTTTTTGGAATTATCTCTCTATGCAATTGAGCATTTCCATTTTGGATGTTAAATTTTTGTTTCAAATCCAAACTTGTCCCACTTTTCTTGTAAAGAAAATGAAAATTTTAGAGTTCATGTATGCAAAAAAAAAAAAAAACAATATTAATTGTAAGGGAAGAAAATTATTTCACGCACTAAAAATGAACTCCAAAGTTTTGTTATTCATGTTTAGGAAATTTCACTAGTACCACCCCTAAGAGCTTGGGGGAATTTTATTAGAAAGAGATTTTTAATTGATCATAACATGTTTTAAATGTGGTGGGTATGCGTGCTAGAAACATGTTGAAGATGGAAATAACCTAGTTATCCAAAAACTTCAAGGTGTAGAAAAAATTAAATTCTCAAGTGAACGTATGGTTGGATATTTACAAGAGCCAAACATCCCAGTTTTTGCCTATCCTTCAAGATTAGAGATACTTTTTGGAATTATCTCTCTTAGCATTTAGGCATTTCCATATTGGATGTTCAATCTTTTTTTCAAATCCAAACTTCTCCCATATTTCTCGTAAACAAAATGAAAATTTTAAACTTCATGTATGCAAAAAAATTTTAAAACAATATTAAATGTAAGTGAAGAAAATTATACCACGCACAAAAATGAACTCTAAAGTTTGGTTATCCATGTTTGGGAAATTCCACTAGTACAAACCCTAATAGCTTCGTGGAATTTTATAAGAAAGAGATTTCTAATTGATCCTAACGTGTTTTAAATGTGGTGGGTATGCTTGCAAGAAACAAGTTGAAAATGCAAATGACAAAATGATCCTAAAATTTCAAGGAGTAGAAAAAATTAAATTCTCAAGTTTACGTGTGGTTGGATATTTACCTGAGCCAAACAAAACACTTTTAGCCTATCCTTCAAAATCAGAGATACATTTTGGAATTATCTCTCTCAGCATTTGTACATTTCTATTTTGGATGTTCAATTTTTTTTTCAAATCCAAACTTGTCCCACTTTTCTGGTAAACAAAATGAAAAATTTAGAGTTCATGTATGCAAAAAAAAAATTAAAACTATAATAAATGTAAGTGAAAAAAATTATTTCACGCACTAAAAATGAACTCCAAAGTTTTGTTATCCATGTTTGGGAAATTCCACTAGTACAACCCCTAATAGCATGGTGGAATTTTAAAAGAAAGAGATATCTAATTGATTGAACATGTTTTAAATGTGGTGTGTATGCATTCCAGAAACATATTGAAGATGCAAATGACCTAATGATCCAAAAACCTCAAGGAGTAGAAAAAATTAAATTCTCAAGTTAACGTGTGGTTGGTTATTTTCAAGCACCAAACAACCCACTTTTTACCTATCCTTCAAAATCAGAGATACTTTTTGGAATTATCACTCTCAGCATTTGTGCATTTCCGATTTGGATGTTCAATTTTTTTTTTCAAATCCAAACTTGTCCCACTTTTCTTGTAAACAAAATGAAAATTTTAGAGTTCAGGTATGCAAAAAAAAATTAAAAACTATAATAAAAGTAAGTGAAGAAAATTTTTTCATGCACTATAAATGAATTCCAAAGTTTTGTTATCTATGGTTGGGAAATTCCACAAGTAATACTCCTAATAGCATGGTGGAATTTTATGAGAAAGAGAAATCTAATTGATACTAACATATTTTAAATATGGTGGTTAGGCATGCAAGAAACATGTTGAAGATGCAATTGACCTAATGATCCAAAAACATCAAAGAGTAGAAAAAATTAAATTCTCAAGTTAACGTTTATTAGGATATTTACCAAAGCCAAACAATCCACTTTTTGCCTATCCTTCAAAATCAGAGATACTTTTTTGAATTAAATCTCTCAGCATTTGTGCTTTTCCATTTTGGATGTTCAATCTTTTTTCATAGCCAAACATGTCCAACTTTGCTAGTAAACAAAATGAAAATTTTAGACTTCATGTATGAAAAAAAATTTGAAAACTATATTCAATGTAAGCAAAGAAAATTATTTCACTCACTAAAAATGAACACCAAAGTTTTGTTATCCATGTTTCGAAAATTCCACTAGTACAACCCATAATAACTTGGTGGAATTTTATAAGAAAGAGATTTCTACTTGATCCGAACATGTTTTAAATGTGGTGGGTATGCATGCCAGAAACATGTTGAAGATGCAATTGACCTAATGATCAAAAAAATTCAAGGAGTAGAAAAAATTAAATTCTCAAGTTAACGTGTGGTTGGAGATTTACAAGAGCCAAACAACCCAGTTTTTGCCTTTCGTTCAAAATTAGAGATACGTTTTGGAATTATCTCTCTTAGTATTTGTGCATTTCCATTTTGGATGTTCAATTTTATTTTCCAAATCCTAACTTCTCCCACTTTTCTCATAAACAAAATAGAAATTTTAGAGTTCAAGTATGCAAAAAAATTTGAAAACCATAATAAATGAAAGTGAAGAAAATTATTTAAACATGTTGAAGATGCAAATGACCTAATGATCTGAAAACTTTAAGGAGTAGAAAAAATTAAATTCTAAAGTTCACTTGTGGTTGGATATTTACAGGAGCCAAACATACCACTTTTTGCCAATTCTTCAAAATCAGAGATACTTTTTTGAATTATCTCTCTCAGCATTTGTGCATTTTCATTTTCGATATTAAATTTTTTTTTCAGATACAAACTTGTCCCACTTTTCTCGTAAACAAAATGAAAATTTTAGAGTTCATGTATGCAAAAAAAATTGAAAACTAAAATAAATGTAAGTGAAGAAAATTATTTTACGCACTGAAAATAAACTTCAAAGTTTTGTTATCCATGTTTGGGAAATTCCACTAGTACAACCCCTAATAGCTTGGTGGAATTTTATAAGAAATGGATTTCTAATTGATCCTAACATGTTTTAAATGTGGTGGGTATGCATGCGGGAAACATGTTGAAGATGCAAATGACTTAATGATCCAAAAACTTCAAAGAGTAGAAAAAATTAAATTCTCAAGTTAATGTGTAGTTGGATATTTACCAGAGCCAAACAACCCACTTTTCTCCAATCCTTCAAAATCAGAGATACTTTTTGGAATTATATCTCTCAGCATTTGTGCATTTCCATTTTGGATGTTCAATCTTTTTTTCAAATCCAAACTTGTCCCACTTTTCTCTCAATCAAAATGAAAATTTTAGAGTTCATGTATGCAAAAAAAAAATCGAAAACTATAATAAATGTAAGTAAAGAAAATTATATCACGCACTAAAAATGAACTCCAAAGTTTTGTTATCCATGTTTGGGAAATTCCACTTGTACCACCCCTAATAGCTTGGTGGAATTTTCTAAGAAAGAGATTTTTAATTGATTATAACATGTTTTAAATGTGGTGGGTATGGATGCCAGAAACATGTTGAAGTTGGAAATGACCTAATGATCCAAAAACTTCAAGGAGTAGAAAAAATTAAATTCTCAAGTTAACGTATGGTTGGATATTTACAAGAGCCAAACATCCCACTTTTTGCCTATCCTTCAAAATCAGAGATACTTTTTAGAATTATCTCTCTCAGCATTTGTTCATTTCCATTTTCGATGTTCAATCTTGTTTTCAAATCCAAACTTGTCCCACTTTTCTCATAAACAAAATGAAAATTTTAGACTTCATGTATGCAAAAAAATTTCAAAACTATAATAAATGTAAGTGAGAAAATTATACCACACACTAAAAATGAACTCCAAAGTTTAGTTATCCATGTTTGGGAAATTCCACCAGTACAACCCCTAATAGCTTGGTGGAATTTTATAAGATAGAGATTTCTAATTGATCCTAACATGTTTTAAATGCAAGAAACATGTTGAAGATGCAAATGACAAAATGATCCTAAAATTTCAAGGAGTAGAAAAAATTAAATTCTAAAGTTAATGTGTTGTTGGATATTTCCCAGAGCCAAACAACACACTTTTAGCCAATTCTTCAAAATCAGAGATACTTTTTGGAATTATGTCTCTCAGCATTTGTGCATTTCCATTTTGGATGTTCAATCTTTTTTTCAAATCCGAACTTGTCCCGCTTTTCTCGTAAACAAAATGAAAATTTTTGAGTTCATGTACGCAAAAAAATTTGAAAACTATAATAAATGTAAGTGAAGAAAATTATTTAAACATGTTGAAGATGCAAATGTCCTAATGATCCAAAAACCTCACGGAGTAGAAAAAAATAAATTCTAAAGGTAACTGGTGTTGGATATTTAACTGAGCCAAACAATCCACTTTTTGCCTATTCTTCAAAATCAGAGAGACTTTTTGGAATTATCTCTCTCAGCATTTGTGCATTTTCATTTTGGATGATCAATTTTTTTTTCAAATCCAAACTTTTTCCACTTTTCTCGTAAAAAAATGAAAATTTTAAAGTTCTTGTATGGAAAAAAATTTGAAAACTATAATAAATGTAAGTGAAGAAAATTATTTCACGCACTAAAAATCAACTCCAATGTTTTGTTGTCCATGTTTGGGAAATTCCACTAGTACAACCACTAATAGCTTGGTGAAATTTTATAAGAAAGAGATTTCTAATTGATCCTAAAATGTTTTAAATGTGGTGGATATGCATGCCAGAAACATGTTGAAGATGCAAGTGACCTAATGATCCAAAAATTTCAAGTAGAAAAAATTAAATTCTCAAGTTAATGTGTGGTTGGATATTTACCAGAGCCAAACAACCCACTTTCTGCCTATCCTTCAAAATCAGAGATACTTTTTAGAATTATCTCTCTCAGCATTTGTGCAGTTCCATTTTGGATGTTCTATTTTTTTTTCAAATCCAAACTTGTCCCACTTTTCTCGTAAACCAAATGAAAATTTTAGAGTTCATTTATGAAAAAAAAAACTATAATAAATGTAAGTGAAGAAAATTATTTCACGCAGTAAAAATGAACTCCAAAGTTTTTGTCCATGTTTGGGAAATTCAACTAGTACAAACCCTAATAGCGTGGTGAAATTGTATAAGAAAGAGATATCTAATTAATCCTAACATGTTTTAAATGTGGTGGGTGTGCATACCAGAAACATATTGAAGATGTAAATGACCTAATGATCCAAAAAGTTCATGGAGAAGAAAAAATTAAATTCTCAAGTTAACGTGTGGTTGGATATTTACCAGAGCAAAACAACCCACTTTTTGCCTATCCTTCAAAATCAGAGAAACTTTTTCAAATTATCTCTCTCAGCATTTGTGCATTTCCATTTTGGATATTCAATTTTATTTTTCAAATCCAAACTTGTCCTACTTTTTTCGTAAACATAATGAAAATTTTGGAGTTCATGTATGCAAAAAAAAATTTAAAACTATAATAAATGTAAGTGAAGGAAATTATTTCATGCAATAAAAATGAATTCCAAAGTTTTGTTATCCATGTTTGGGAAATTCCACTAGTATATCCACTAATAGCATGGTGGAATTTTATTAGAAAGAGATATCTAATTGATCCTAACATCTTTTAAATGTGTTGGGTATGCATCCCATAAACATATTGAAAATGCAAATGACCTAATGATCCAAAAACTTCAAGGAATAGAAAAACTTAAATTCTGAAGTTAACGTGTGGTTGGATATTTACCAGAGCCAAACAACCCAATTTTTGCCTATCCATCAAAATCAGAGATACTTTTTGAAATTATCTCTCTCAGCATTTGTGTATTTCCATTTTGGGATGTTCAATTTTTTTTCAAATCCAAACTTGTCCCACTTTGTTCGTAAACAAAATGAAAATTTTAGAGTTCATGTATGCAAAAACATTTGAAAACTATAATAAATTTAAGTGAAGAAAATTATTTCACGGACTAAAAATGAACTCCAAATTTTTGTTATCCATGTTTGGGAAATTCCACTAGTACAACCCCTAAAAGCTTGGTGGAATTTTATAAGAAAGAGATTTCTAATTGATCCTAACATGTTTTAAAAGTGGTGGATATACATGCTAGAAACATGTTGAAGATGCAAATGACCTAATGATCCAAAAATTTCAAGGAGTAGAAATAATTAAATTCTCAAGTTAACGTGTGGTTGAATATTTATCAGTGCTAAACAACCCACTTTTTTCCTATCCTTCAAAATCAGAGATACTTTTGGAATTATCTCTCTATACAATTGAGCATTTCCACTTTGGATGTTAAATTTTCGTTTCAAATCCAAAATTGTCCCACTTTTCTCATAAACAAAATGAAAATTTAATAGTTCATGTATGCAAAAAAATTATAAATCTTTAATAAATGTAAGTGAAGAAAATTATTTCATGCACTATAAATGAACTCCAAAGTTTTGTTATCCATGGTTGGGAAAATTCACTAGTAATACTCCTGATAGCATTGTGGAATTTTACAAGAAAGAGAAATCTAATTGATCCTAACATGTTTTAAATGTAGTGGGTATGCATGCAAGAACATGTTGAAGATGCAAATGACCTAATGATACAAAAACTTCGAAGAGTAGAAAAAATTAAATTCTCTAGTTAACGTGTATTTGGATTTTTACCAAAGCCAAACAACCCACTTTTTGCCTATCTTTAAAAATCAAAGATACTTTTTGGAATTATCTCTCTCAGCATTTATGCATTTCCATTTTGGATGTTCAATTTTTTTTTCAAATCCAAACTTGTCCCACATTTCTCGTAAACAAAATGAAAATTTTAGAGTTCATGTCTGCAAAAAAATTTGAAAACTATAATAAATGTAAGCGAAGAAAATTATTTCACGCACTAAAAATGAACTCCAAAGTTTTGTTATCCATGTTTTGGAAATTCCACTAGTACTACCCCTAATAGCTTGGTGGAATTTTATAAGAAAGATATTTCTACTTGATCCGAACAAGTTTTAAATGTGGCGGGTATGCATGCCAGTACCATGTTGAAGATGCAATTGACCTAATGATCAGAAAATTTCAAGGAGTAGAAAAAATTAAATTCTCAAGTCAACGTGTAGTTGGATATTTACCAGAGCCAAACAACCCACTTTTTGCCTATCCTTCATAATAAGAAATTCTTTTTGGAATTATCTCTCTCAGCATTTGTGCATTTCCATTTTGGATGTTCAATCTTTTTTTCAAATCCTAACTTGTCCACTTTTCTCGTAAACAAAATGAAAATTTTAGAGTTCAAGTATGCAAAAAAATTTAAAAACCATAACAAATGTAAGTGGAGAAAATTATTTAAACATCTTGAAGATGCAAATGACCTAATAATCCAAAAATTTCAAGGAGTAGAAAAAATGAAATTCTAAAGTTAACGTGTGGTTGGATATTTCCCAGAGCCAAACAACCCACTTTTCTCCTATTCTTCAAAATCAAAGATACTTGTTTGAATTATCTCTCTCAGCATTTGTGCATTTTCATTTTGGTAGTTCAATTTTTTTTTTCAAATCCAAACTTGTCCCACTTTTCTCGTAAACAAAATGAAAATTTTAGAGTTCATGTACGCAAAAAAATTTGAAAACTATGATAAACGTAAGTGAAGAAAATTATTTTACGCACTAAAAATAAACTCCAAAGTTTTGTTATCCATGTTTTGGAAATTCCACAAGTACAACCCCAAATAGGTTGGTGGAATTTTATAAGAAATAGATTTCTAATCGATCATAACATGTTTTAAATGTGGTAGGAATGCATGCCCGAAACATGTTGAAGAGGCAAATGACCTAATGATCCAAAAACTTCAACGAGTAGAAAAAATTAAATTCTCAAGTTAACTTGTGGTTGGATATTTACCAGTGCCAAACCACCAACCATTGGCCTATCCTTCAAAATCAGAGAGACTTTTTGGAATTATATCTCTCAGCATTTGTGCATTTTCATTTTGATCGTTCAATCATTTTTTAAAATCCAAACTTGTCCCACTTTTCTCGTAAAAAAAATGAAAATTTTAGAGTTCATGTATGCAAAAAAAATTAAAAACTATAATAAATGTAAGTGTAGAAAATTATTTCACGCACTAAAAATGAACTCCAAAGTTTTTTTATCGAAGTTTGGGAAATTGCACTAGTCCCACCCCTAATAGCTTGGTGGAATTTTATAAGAAAGAGATTTTTAATTGATCATAACATGTTTTGAATGTGCTGGGTATGCATGCCAGAAACATGTTGAAGATGTAAATTACCTAATGATCCATAAATTTCAAGGAGTTGAAAAAATTAAATTCTCAAGTTAACGTGTGGTTGGATGTTTACATGAGCCAAACAACCCACTTTTTGCCTATCCATAAAAATAAGAGATACTTTTTGGAATTATCTCTCTCTCAGCATTTATGCATTACCATTTTGGAAGTTCAATTTTTTTTCATGTCCAAAGTTGTCCCACTTTTCTCGTAAACAAAATGAAAATTTTAGAGTTCATGTATGCAAAAAAAATTGAAAACTATAATAAATTTAAGTGAAGAAACTTATTTCACGCACTAAAAATGAACTCCAATGTTTTGTTATTCCTATTTTGGAAATTCCACTAGTACAACCCCTAATAGCTTGGAAGAATTTTATAAGAAAGAGATTTCTAATTGATCCTAACATGTTTTAAATATGGTGGGTATGTATGCCAGAAACATGTTGAAGATGCAAATGACCTAATGATCCAAAAATTTCAAGGAGTAGAAAAAATTAAATTCTCAAGTTAACGTGTGGTTGGATATTTACCAGAGCCAAACAACCCACTTTTTACCTATCCTTCGAAATCAAAGATACTTTTTGGAATTTTCTCTCTCTCAACTTTTGTGCATTTCCATTTTGGACGTTCCATTTTTTTTCAAATCCAAACTTGTCCCACTTTTCTCGTAGGCAAAATGAAAATTTTAGTGTTCATATATGAAAAAAATTTTGAAAACTATAATAAATGTAAGGGAAAAAAATTATTTCACGCACTAAAAATGTATTCCAAAGTTTTGTTATCCATGTTTGGGAAATTCCACTAGTACAACCCCTAATAGCTTGGTGGAATTTTATAAGAAAGATATTTCTAATTGATCCTAACATGTTTTAAATGTGGTGGGTATGCATGCCAGAAACATGTTGAAGATGCAAATGACCTACTGATCCATAAATTTCAAGGAGTACAAAAATATAAATTCTCAATTTAACGTGTGGTTGGATATTTAGCAGAGCCAAACAACCCAGTTTTTTGCCTATCCTTCAAAATCAGAGATACTTTTTGGAATTATCTCTCTAAGCATTTGTGCATATCCATTTTGGATGTTCAATTTGTTTTTTCAAATTCAAACATGTCCCACTTTTCTGGTAAAAAAATGAAAATTTTAGAGTTCATGCATGCAAAAAAATTTGAAAAATATAAAAAATGTAAGGGAAGAAAATTATTTCGTGCACTAAAAATGAACTTCAAAGTTTTGATATCCATGTTTGGGAAATTCCACTAGTACAACCCCTAAAAGCTTGGTGGAGTTTTATAAGAAAGAGATTTCTAATTGATCCTAACATGTTTTAAATCTGGTGGGTATGCATGCCAGAAACATGTTGAAGATGCAAATGACCTAATGATCCAAAAATTTCAAGGAGTAGAAACAATTAAATTCTCAAGTTAATGTGTCGTTGGATATTTACCAGAGCCAAACAACCCACTTTTTGCCTATCCTTCAAAATCAGATATACTTATAGGAATTATCTCTCTCAGCATTATGCATTTCCATTTTGGATGTTGAATTTTTTTTTCAAATCCAAACATGTCCCACTTTTCTCGTAAACAAAATGAAAATTTTAGAGTTAACGTATGCAAAAAAAAATTGAACACTATAATAAATGTAAGTGAAGCAATTTATTTCATTCACTAAAAAGGGACTCCAAAGTTTTGTTATCCATGTTTGGGAAATTCCACTAGTACAACACCTAATAGCTTGGTGGAATTTTATAAGAAAGAGATTTCTTATTGATCCTAACAAGTTTTAAAAGTGGTGGGTATGCATGCTAGAAACATGTTGAAGATGGAAATGTCCTAATGATCCGAAAATTTCAAGGAGTAGAAAAAATTAAATTCTCAAGTTAACGTGTGGTTGGATATGTACCAGAGCCAAACAACCCACTTTTTTGCCTATCCTTCAAAATCAGAGTTAGTTTTTGGAATTATCTCTCTCAGCATTTGTGCATTTCCATTTTGGTTGTTCAATTTTTTTTTTCCAATCCAAACTTGTCCCACTTTTCACGTAGACAAAATGAAAATTTTGGAGTTCATGTATGCAAAAAAATATGAAAACTATAATAAATGTAAGTGACAAAAATTAGTTCACGCACTAAAAATGAGCTCAGAAGTTTTGTTATCCATGTTTAGGAAATTCAACTAGTACAACCCCTAATAGCTTCGTGGAATTTTATAAGAAAGAGATTTCTCATTGATTCTAACATGTTTTAAATGTGGTGGGTATGCATGCCAAAAACATGTTGAAGATGCAAATTACCTAATGATCCAAAAATTTCAAGGAGTAGGAAAAATTAAATTCTCAAGTTAACGTGTGGTTGGATATTTACCAGAGCCCAACAACCCACTATTTCCCTATCCTTCAAAAATGGAGATACTTTTTGGAATTATCTCTCTCAGCATTTGTGCATATCAATTTTGGATGTTCTATTTTTTTTTTCAAATCCAAACTTGTCCCACTTTTCCTGTAAACAAAATGAAAATTTTTGTGTTAACATATGCAAAAAAATTTGAAAACTATAATAAATGTAAGTGAAGAAAATTATTTCACGCACTAAAAATGAACTCCAAAGTTTTGTTATCCACGTTTGGGAAACTCCACTAGTACAACCCTTAATAGCTTGGTGGACTTTTATAAGAAAGAGATTTCTAATTGATCCTAACATGTTTTAAATGTGGTGGCTATGCATGCCAGAAACATGTTGAAGATGCAAATGACCTAATGATCCAAAAATTTCAAGGAGTAGAAAAAATTAAATTCTCAAGTTAACTTGTGGTTGGATATTTACTAGAGAAAAACAACCCACTTTTTGCCTATCCTTCAAAATCAGAGAAACTTTTTGGAATTATATCTCTCAGCATTTGTGCATTTCCATTTTGGATGTTCAATAGTTTTTTTTAAAAATGCAAACTTGTCCCATTTTTCTGGTAAAAAAAAAAGAAAATTTCAGAGTTCATGTATGCAAAAAAATTTGAAAAATATAATAAATGTAAGTGAAGAAAATTATATCACGCACTAAAAATGAACTCTAAATTTTTGTTATCCATGTTTGGTAAATTCCATTAGTACAACCCCTAATAGATTGGAGGAATTTTATAATAAAGTGATTTCTATTTGATCCTAACATGTTTTAAATGTGGTGGGTATGCATGCGAGAAACGTGTTAAAGATTCAAATGACCTAATGAACCAAAAATTTCAAGAATTAGAAAAAATTAAATTCTCGAGTTAACGTGTGGTTGGATATTTACAAGATCCAAACAACCCACTTTTTGCCTATCCTTCAAAATCAAAGATACTTTTTGGAATTATCTCTCTCAGCATTTGTGCATTTCCATTTTGGATGTTGAATTTGTTTTTTCAAATTCGAACTTGTCCCACTTTTCTCGTAAACAAAATGAAAATTTTAGAGTTCATGTATGCAAAACAAATTTGAAATCTATAATAAATGTAAGTTAAGAAAATTATTTCACGCACTAAAAATGAACTCCAAAGTTTTGTTATCCATGTTTGGGAAATTCCACTAGTACAACCCCTAATAGCTTTGTGGAATTTTATAAGAAAGAGATTTCTAATAGATCCGAACATGTTTTAAATGTGGTGGGTATGCATGCCAGAAACATGTTGAAAATGCTAATGACCTAATGATCCAAAAACTTTAAGGATGTTATGGTCCCTAGGCATGGATCTAGTAACTCGGTGAGATACTGATGAATCCAGCACGTACACGGGTTTAAACTCTGTTAAGAACCAAGAATTTCATCTCCAACCACTCTAAGTTGGAAACAAAATTCCTTTTCTCTCACAAATGGGTTCAAACACTATTCACGCAGGTAATTTAATAATAGACCTTCAACCTTATGAACTTCTGAAAAATCAGTCTCAATTTACCTTTTTTTAACTTAGGTAAATCGTCTCCTCTGTTTCGCCATGAAGGACTCATTTTGCTGTGAAGGAACCCTGTTTAGCCGTGAAGAAAGAAGAGTTCTTCTGCCTGGACAGGGTTCGATCCACTTCCTTCTTCTTCCATCCTCGGTTCCGTGAATGAAGCAAGGCCTCTTGCAGTCATGATGAAGCAGCAATTCCTCTGCTCTCGCCTTGGCTGAAGAAGGGGTTCACGCAGCCCTTCTTCCTCCTTAGTTCCATGAAACACAAGGTCTCTCTTCACCCCGTCAGGTAGAGATTCCCTCTTCTCTTCCCTTCTCAGCCTCCCAAACCACTCACAAAAGCACCAACGCTGAAGGGAAGGTTCACACCAAAATCCGAGAAGTGGGAGCTCGAGGAGAACCTAGATTAACCTAATTTACTCTAGTTTATACTAATTCTGAACTTAGTTTTATTTCTCCATCCTTACCCCTTAAATAGGGTAATTAACATCAACATAGGTTAGGGTTATAAAACCCAATTCTACCCCTACCTTTAAGTCTTATTACAAATCAATAAAATTCGAAATTAAAAGCAACATAAATAATAAAAGGAAAGTAGATGACTCAATCTTATTGAGTCCATAACATCTGCCCCCCCTTGGAGATCGAGCTTGTCCTCAAGCTTGGAAGCTAGGTAGACCTGGTGGTAGTTGTCGAGCCGCTCCCATTCTGCGTAGTTGTGGCCGATTGCTGCCCAGTAATGTCATGCAGGGAGATGTCCGGTGGTTCTTCCTCAATCATATCCTCTGTCACCTCGATATCCTCATCTTCAACCTTATCGATCAAAAACAATCTTTTGCACTGATGCCCAACCCGATATGGTTCATCACAGATGTAACACAGATTCTTAGCCCGCCCTTCCGCCATCTTAGCACTTGTCAATTATTTTATATAAGGAGGTGTAGGATGACTAGATCTCGGATCCCCTGTCAAAGTAATACCCGGGTTGTTTCTCGGGGGGATGTTCTCCCCTGACGATGGAGGTCGTCTGTGCTGTGCCTGTTGTCGTAGTTCTAAAGCACAAGCTATATTCATAGCGCTGGATAAGTCAACAGGTGCATAGAGCTCCACCTCAAGCTTTAAGGCCTCAGTCAGTCCTATTGTAAATAGTGCAACTTGCTGATCCACTTGTACCATGTTGTTGGCTCGTGCTAATTTTTCCTGGAACAATTTTTGATATTGCTCCATGGCCCCAGTTTGGCGTAGTAAAACCAAATCTTCCAAAGGGTTACTGTAAGCCAGAGGACCAAAACGGAGAGAACACAGTCGCTTAAATTCATCCCAATCTACCACCTCACTATCAACCTCTACTAGCTGGTACCAAAGTTGTGCTTCCCCTAGTAAGTGGAAAACAGCTACGTTGACTCGGTCATAGGTTGGGACTCGCTGATGGCTAAAAATTTTTTCACATCGATACAACCATATCAAAGGGTCTTTTGACCCATTATAAGTAGGGAATTCCATTTTAGTATACCTCGGAACAGTGCCTCCCCCCTGGTAGAAGTGTCCCCCCGGAATGAGGGTTCCTTGTTGTCCCGAGAAACTCGTGCGCCTCGGAAATTCATCTCCCCCTCTGTTATATGAATGGTCCCCTCCTCTCTGATCTGAAATGAGAGGTACAGTGCCTCCCACCTGGTTGAGGTGTCCCCCCGGAATGAAGGGTCCTTGCTGACCCGAGAAACTCGTGTGTCTAGTAAACTCATCTCCCCCTCTGATCTGTGAATGGTCTCCCGGAATTGGGTTTTTGCCAGTGCTCAGACCAGTCTCCATGTTATCCATCCTTCCTTTCAAGGTTTCCAAACTGAGAGTGAACTTCTCCTCCAATGCAGCAAATTTCTTGCCAATAGTTAGACCATTCTCCATGCTATCCATCCTTCCCTTCAAGGTCTCCATATCGATATCAATTTTTGAGAACCTCTCTAGGATAGTATAATATTTTCTTTCAAGCAATTCAAAGTATTCATTGGTGCTTCTCTCTACCGGGTTACCCTACTCTGATACCAAGTTGTTATGGTCCCTAGCCATGGATCTAGTAACTCGGCGAGATACTGATGAATCCAGCACGTACACGGGTTTAAACTCTGTAAAGAACCAAGAATTTCATCTCCAACCACTCTAAGTTGGAAACAGAATTCCTTTTCTCTCACAAATGGGTTCAAACACTATTCACGCATAGGTAAACCACTATTCACGTAGGTAATTTAATAATAGAACCCCAACCTTATGAACTTAGGAAAAATCAGTCTCAATTTACCTTTTTTTAACTTAGGTAAATCGTCTCCTCTATTTCGCCGTGAAGGACTTTGTTTCACCGTGAAGGAACCCTGTTTCGCCGTGAAGGAAGAAGAGTTCTTCTTCCTGGATAGGGTTTGATCCTCTTCCTTCTTCTTCCGTCCTTGGTTCCGTGAATGAAGCAAGGCCTCTTGCAGTCACAATGAAGCAGAAATTCCTCTGCTCTCGCCTTGGCTGAAGAAGGGGTTCATGCAACCCTTCTTCCTCCTTAGTTTCGTGAAACACAAGGTCTCTCTTCACCCCGTCAGATAGAGATTCCCTCTTCTCTTCCCTTCTCAACCTCCCAAACCACTCACAAAAGCACCAACGCCGAAGGGAAGGTTTACGCCCAAAATCTCAGAAGAGGGAGCTCAAGGAGAACCTAGATTAACCTAATTTACTCTAGTTTATACTAATTCTGAACTTAGCTTTATTTCTCCATCCTTTCCCCTTAAAAAGGGTAGTTAACATCAACATAGGTTAGGGTTATAAAACCCAATTCTACCCCTACCTTTAAGTCTTATTACAAATCAATAAAATTCGAAATTAAAAACAACAAAAATAATAAAAGTAAAGTAGATGACTCAGTCTTATTGAGTCCATAACAAATAACTACAAAAAATTAAATTCTGAAGTTAACATGTAGTTGGATATTTACCATAGCCAAACCACCCACTTTTTGCCTTTCCATCAAAATCAGAGATACTTTTTGGAATTATCTCTGTCAGCATTTGTGCATTTCCATTTTGGATGTTCAATTTTTTTTTTCAAATCCAAACTTGTCCCACTTTTCTCATAAACAAAATGAAATTTTAGAGTTCATGTATGCAAAAAAATTTGAAAACTATAGTAAATGTAAGTGAAGAAAATTATTTCACTCACTAAAAATGAACTCCAAAGTTTTGCTAACCATGTTTGGGAAATTCCACTAGTACAACCTCTAATAGCTTGGTGGAATTTTATAAGAAAGAGATTTCTAATTGATCCTAACATGTTTTAAATGTGGTGGGTATCCATGCCAGAAACATGCTGAAGATGCAAATGAAGATCCAAAAATTTCAAGGAGTACAAAAAATTAAATTCTCAAGTTAATGTATGGTTGGATATTTACCTGAGCTAAACAACCCACTTTTTGCTTATCCTTCAAAATTAGAGATACTTTTTCAAATTATTTCTCTCAGTATTTGTGCATTTCCATTTTGGATGTTCAATTTTTTTTTCAAATCCAAACTTCTCCCACTTTTCTCGTTAACAAAATGAAAATTTTAGAGTTCACGTATACAAAAAAATTTGAAAACTATAACAAATGTAAGTGAAGAAAATTATTTCACGCACTAACAATGAACTCCAAAGTTTTCCTATCCATGTTTGGAAAATTCCACTAGTACCACCCCTAATAGCTTGGTAGAATTTTATAACAAAAAGATTTTTAAGTGATCCTAACATGTTTTAAATGTGGTGGGTATGCTTGCCAGAAACATGTTGAAGATGGAAATGACCTAATGATCCTAAAACTTCAAGGAGTAGAAAAAATTAAATTCTCAAGTTAACGTATGATTGGATATTTACAAGAGCCAAACATCCCACCTTTTGCCTATCCTTCAAAATCAGAGATACTTTTTGGAATTATCGCTCTCAGCATTTGTGCATTTCCATTTTGGATGTTATATTTTTTTTTCAAATCCAAACTTGTCCCACTTTGCTCGTAAAAAAAATGAAAATTTTAGAGTTCATGTATGAAAAAACATTTGAAAACTATAATAAAAGTAAGTGAAGAAAATTAGCTCACGCACTAAAAATGAAGTCTAAAATTTTGTTATCCATGTTTTGGAAATTCCACTAGTACAACCCCTAAAAGCTTGTTGGAATTTTATAAGAAAGAGATTTCTAATTCATCCTAACATGTTTTAAATGTGGTGGGTATGCATGCCAGAAATATGTTGAAGATGCAAATGAAGATCCAAAAATTTCAAGGAGTAGAAAAAATTAAATTCTCAAGTTAATGTATGGTTGGATATTTAGCTGAGCTAAACAACCCACTTTTTACCTATGCTTCAAAATTAGAGATACTTTTTAGAATTATTTCTCTCAGCATTTGTGCATTTCCATTTTGGATGTTAAATTTTTTTTTCAAATCCAAACTTCTCCCACTTTTCTCGTTAACAAAATGAAAATTTTAGAGTTCACGTATACAAAAAATTTTGAAAACTATAACAAATGTAAGTGAAGAAAATTATTTCACGCACTAAAAATGAACTCCAAAGTTTTCTTATCCCTGTTTGGAAAATTCCACTAGTACCACCCCTAATAGCTTGGTGGAATTTTACAAGAAAGAGATTTTTAAGTGATCCTAACATGTTTTAAATGTGGTGGGTATGCATGCCAGAAACATGTTGAAGATGGAAATGACCTAATGATCATAAAACTTCAGGAGTAGAAAAAATTAAATTCTCAAGTTAATGTATGGTTGGATATTTACAAGAGCCAAACATCCCAGCTTTTGCCTATCCTTCAAAATCAAAGATACTTTTTGGAATTATCTCTCTCAGGATTTGTGCATTTCCATTTTGGATGTTCAATTTTTTTTTCAAATCCAAACCTGTCCCACTTTTCTCGTAAACAAAAATAATATTTTAGAGTTCATGTATGCAAAAATTTTGAAAACTCTAATAAATGTAAGTGAAGAAAATTATTTAAACATGTTGAAGATGCAAATGACCTAATGATCCAAAAACTTCAAGGAGTAGAAAAAATTAAATTCAAAAGTGAACGTGTGGTTGGATATTTACCAGAGCCAAATAACCTACTTTTTGCCTATTCTTCCAAATTAGAGATACTTTTTGGAATTATCTCTCTCAGCATTTGTGCATTTTTATTTTGGATGTTCAAATTTTTTTTTTCAAATCCAAACTTGTCCCACTTTTCTTGTAAACAAAATGAAAATTTTAGAGTTCATGTATCCAAAAAATTTTGAAAACTATAATAAATGAATGTGAAGAAAATTATTTCACGCACTAAAAATGAACTCCAAAGTTTTGTTATCCATGTTTGGGAAATTCCACTCGTACAACCCCTAATAGCTTGGTGGAATTTTATAAGAAAGAGATTTCTAATTGATCCTAACATGTTTTAAATATGGTGGGTATGCATCCTAGAAACTTGTTGAAGATGCAAATGACCTAATGATCCAAAAACTTCAAGGAAAAGAAAAAATTAAATTCTCAAGAAAACATGTGGTTGGATATTTACCAAAGCCTAACAACCCACTTTTTGCCAATCTGTCAAATCAGAGATACATTTTGGAATTATATCTCTCAGAATTTGTGCATTTCCATTTTGGATGTTAAATCATTTTTTCAAATCCAAACTTGTCCCACTTTTCTCGTAAAAAAAATGAAAATTTTAGAGTTCATTTATGCAAAAAAAATTGAAAACTAAAATAAATGTAAGTGAAGAAAACTATTTAATGCACTATAAATGAACTCCAAAGTTTTTTTACCCTTGTTTGGAAAATTCCACTAGTACCACCCCTAATAGCTTGGTGGAATTTTATAAGAAAAAGATTTTTAATTGATCCTAACATGTTTTAAATGTGGTGGGTATGCATGCCAGAAATATGTTGTAGATGGAAATTACCTAATGATCCAAAAACTTCTAGGAGTAGAAAAAATTAAATTCTCAAGTTAACGTATTGTTGGATATTTACAAGAGCCAAACATCCCACTTTTTGCCTATCCTTCAAATTAGAGATACTTTTTGGAATTATTTCTCTCAGCATTTGTGCATTTCCATTTTGGATGTTCAATCGATTTTTCAAATCCAAACTTGTCCCACTTTTCTCGTAAACAAAATGAAAATTTTAGAGTTCATGTATGCAAAAAAAATTGAAAACTATAATAAATGTAAGTGAAGAAAATTATTTCACGCACTAAAAATTAACTCCAAATTTTTGTTATCTATGTTTGGGAAATTCCACTAGTACAACACATAATAGCTTGGTGGAATTTTATAAGAAAGAGATTTCTAATTGATCCTAACATGTTTTAAATGTGGTGGGTATGCATCCCAGAAACATGTTGAAGATGCAAATGCCCTAATGATCCAAAAACTTCAAGGAGTTGAAAAAATTAAATTCTGAAGTTAACGTGTGGTTGGATATTTTCCAGAGCCAAACAACCCACTTTTTGCCTATTCTTCAAAATCAGAGATACTTTTTGGAATTATCTCTCTCAGCATTTGTGCATTTCCATTAAGGATGTCCAATCTTTTTTTCAAATCCAAACTTGTCCCACTTTTTTCGTAAACAAAATTATAATTTTTGAGTTCATATATGCAGAAAATTTTGAAAGCTATAATAAATGTAAGTGAAGAAGATTATTTCACGCACTAAAAATGAACTTCAAAGTTTTGTTATCCATGTTGGGGAAATTCCACTAGTACCATCCCTAATAACTTGGTGGAATTTTATAAGAAAGAGATTTCTGATTGATCCTAACATATTTTAAATGTGGTGGGTATGCATGCCAGAAAGATGTTGAAGATGCAAATGACCTAATGATCCAAAAACGTCAAGGAGTAGAAAAAATTAAATTTTCAAGTAAACGTGTGGTTAGATATTTATCAGAGCCAAACATCCCCCTTTTTGCCTATCCTTCAAAATCAGAGATACCTTTTTGAATTATCTCTCTCAGCATTTGAGCAATTCCATTTTGGTTGTTCAATCCTTTTTCAAATCCAAACTTGTCCCACTTTTCTCGTTAAAAAAATGAAAATTTTAGAGTTTGTATGCAAAAAAAATTGAAAACTATAATAAATGTAAGTGAAGAAATTTATATCACGCACTAAAAATGAACTCCAATGTTTTTTTATCCATGTTTGGGAAATTTCACCAGTACAACCCCAAATAGCTTGGTGGAATTTTATAAGAAAGCGATTTCTAATAGATCCTAACATGTTTTAAATGTGGACGGTATGCATGCAAGAAACATGTTGAAGATGCAAATGACAAATTTTGTTCAAAAAATTCAAGGAGTTGAAAAAATTAAATTCTCAAGTTAACGTGTGGTTGGATATTTACAAGAGCCAAACAACACACTTTTTGCCTATCCTTCAAAATCAGAGATACTTTTTGGAATTATCTCTGTCAGCATTTGTGCATTTCCATTTTGGATGTTCAATCTTTTTTTCAAATCCAAACTTGTCCCACTTTTCTTGTAAACAAAATGAAAATTTTAGAGTTCATGTATGCAAAAAAATTTGTAAACTATAATAAATGTAAGTGGAGAAAATTATTTAAACATGTTGAAGATGCAAATGACCTAATGATCCAAAAACTTCAAGGAGTAGAAAAAATTAAATTCTAAAGTTAACGTGTGGTTTGATATTTACCAGAGCCAAACAACCCAGTTTTTGCCTATTCTTCAAAATCAGTTGTACTTTTTGCAATTATCTCTCTCAGCATTTGTGCATTTTCATTTTGGATGTTCAATTTTTTTTTCAAATCCAAACTTGTCCCACTTTTCTCGTAAACAAAATGAAAATTTTAGAGTTCATATATGCATTAAAATATGAAAACTATAAGAAATGTAAGTGAAGAAAATTATTTCACGCACTAAAAATGAACTTGAAAGTTTTGTTATCCATGTTTGAGAAATTCCACTAGTACAACACATAATAGCTTGGAGGCATTTTACAAGAAAGAGGTTTCTAATTGATCCTAACATGTTTTAAATGTGGTTGGTATGCAAGCCAGAAACATGTTGAAGATGCAAATGAGCTAATGATCAAAAAACTTCGAGGAGTAGAAAAAATTAAATTCTCAAGTTAACGTGTGGTTGGATATTTACAAGAGAGAAATAACCCACTTTTTGCCTATCCTTCAAAATCAAAGAGATTTTTTGGAATTATCTCTCTCAACATTTGTGCATTTCCATTTTGGATGTCCAATCTTTTTTTTCAAATCCAAACTTGTCCCACTTTTCTCGTAAAAAAAATTAAAATTTTGGAGTTCATGTATGCAGAAAAAATTGAAAACTATAATAAATGTAAGTGAAGAAGATTATTTCACACACTAAAAATGAACTTCAAAGTTTTGTTATACATGTTTGAGAAATTCCACTAGTACCACGCCTAATAGCTTGGTGGAATTTTATAAGACAGAGATTTCTAATTTATCCTAACATGTCTTAAATGTGGTGGGTATGCATGCCAGAAACATTTTGAAGATGCAAATGACCTAATGATCCAAAAACTTCGAGTAGAAAAAATTAAATTCTCAAGTAAACGTGTGGTTGGATATTTACCAGAGCCAAACATCCCACTTTTTGCCTATCCTTCAAAATCAGAGATACCTTTTGGAATTATCTCTCTCAGCTTTTGTGAAATTCCATTTTTGATGTTCAATCCTTTTTTCAAATCCAAACTTGTCCCACTTTTCTTGTAAACAAAATGAAAATATTAGAGTTCATGGATGCAAAAAAAAATTGAAAACTATAATAAATGTATGAGAAGAGAATTATTTCATGTACTAAAAACGAACTCCAGAGTTTTGTTATCCTTGTTTGGGAAATTCCAGTAGTACAACCCCTAATAGATTGGTGGAATTTTAGAAGAAAGAGATTTCTAATTGATCCTAACCTATTTTAAATGTGGTGGGTATGCATGCCAGAAATATGTTTAAGAAGCAAAGGACCTAATGATCAAAAAATTTCAAGGAGTAGAAAAAATTAAATTCTCAAGTTAACGTATGGTTGGATATTTACCGGAGCCAAACAACCCACTTTTTTCCTTCCCTTAAAATTCAGAGATACTTTTTGGAAATATCTCTCTTAGCATTTGTGCGTTTCCATTTTGGATGTTCAATTTTTTTTTCAAATTCAAACATGTCCCACTTTTCTCGTAAACAAAATGAAAATTTTAGAGTTCATTGGATCAAAAAAATTGGAAAACTATAATAAATGTACGCGAAGAAAATTATTTCAAGCACTAAAAATGAACTCCAGAGTCTTGTTATCCATGTTTGGGAAATTCCACTAGTAACCCCCCTAACACCTTAGTGGAATTTTATAAGAAAGAGATTTCTAATTGATCCTAACATGTTCTAAATGTCGTGGGTATGCATGCCAGAAACATGTTGAAGATGCAAATGACCTCATGATCCAAAATCTTCAAGGAGTAGAAAAAATTAAATTCTCAAGTAAACGTGTGGTTGGATATTTACAAGAGTCAAACAACCCACTTTTTGCCTATCCTTAAAAATCAGAGATACTTTTTGAAATTATCTCTCTCAGTATTTGTGCATTTCCATTTTGGATGTTCAATCTTTTTTTCAAATCCAAACGTGTCCCACTTTTCTCGTAAACAAAATGAAACTTTTAGAGTTCATGTAAGCAAAAAAAATTAAAAACAATAATAAATGTAAGTGAAGAAAATTATTTCACGCACTAAAACTGAACTCCAAAGTTTTGTTATCCATGTTTGGGAAATTCCACTAGTATAACCCCTGCTTGCATGCTGGAATTTTATAAGAAAGAGATATCTAATTGATCCTAACATGTTTTAAATGTGGTGGGTATGCATGCCATAAACATATTGAAGATGCAAATGACCTAATCATCCAAAAACTTCATGGAGTAGAAAAAATTAAATTCTCAAGTTAACGTGTGGTTGGATATTTACCAGAGCCAAACAACCCAGTTTTTGCCTATCCTTAAAAATCAGAGATACTTTTTGAAATTATCTCTCTCAGTATTTGTGCATTTTCATTTTGGATGTTCAATTTTTTTTTCAAATCCAAACTTCTCCCACTTTGCTCGTAAACAAAATGAAAATTTTAGAATTTATGTATGCAAAAACATTTGAAAACTATAATAAATGTAAGTGAAGAAAATTAGTTCACGCACTAAAAATGAACTCCAAAATTTTGTTATCCATGTTTGGGAAATTCCACTATTACAACCCCTAAAAGCTTGTTGGAATTTTATAAGAAAGAGATTTCTAATTAATCCTAATATGTTTTAAATGTGGTGGGTATGCATACCAGAAACATGTTGAAGATGCAAATGACCTAATGATCCAAAAATTTCAAGGAGTAGAAATAATTAAATTCTCAAGTTAACGTGTGGTTGAATATTTACCAGAGCTAAACCACCCACTTTTTTCCTATCCTTCAAAATCAGAGATACTTTTAAGAATTATCTCTCTATCCAATTGAGCATTTCCATTTTGGATGTTAAATTTTTGTTTCAAACCCAAACTCATCCCGCTTTTCTCGTAAACAAAATGAAAATTTTAGAGTTCATGTATGCAAAAAAATTATAAAACTTTAATAAATGTTAGTGAAGAAAATTATTTCATGCACTATAAATGAACTCCAAAGTTTTGTTATCCATGGTTGGGAAATTCCACTAGTAATACACCTAATAGCATGGTGGAATTTTATAAGAAAGAGAAATCTAATTGATCGTTACATGTTTTAAATGCGGTGGGTATGCATGCAAAAAACAGGTTGAAGATTCCAGTGACCTAATGATCCAAAAACTTCAAAGAGTAGAAAAAATTAAATTCTCAAGTTAACGTGTATTTGGATATTTACCAAAGCCAAACAAAATGAAACTCCAATGTTTTGTTATCCATGTTTGGGAAATTCCACTAGTACAACCTCTATCTGCTAGGTGGAATTTTGTAAGAAAGACATTTCTAATTGATCCAAACATGTTTTAAATGTGGTTGGTATGCATGGTAGAAATATGTTGAAGATGCAAATGACCAAATGATCCAAAAATTTCAAGGAGGAGAAAAATTTAAATTCTCAAGTTTACGTGTGGTTGGTATTTACCAGAGCTAAACAACCCACTTTTTGCCTATCCTTCAATATAAGAGATACTTTTTGGAATTATCTCTCTCAACATTTCTACATTTCCATTTTTGAAGTTCTATTTTTTTCTCAAATCCAAACTTGTCCCACTTTTCTCGTAAACAAAATTAAAATTTTAGAGTTCATGTATGCAAAAAAAATTAAAAACAATAATAAATGTAAGTGAAGAAAATTATTTCACGCACTAAAACTGAACTCCAAAGTTTTGTTATCCATGTTTGGGAAATTCCACTAGTATAACCCCTGCTTGCATGCTGGAATTTTATAAGAAAGAGATATCTAATTGATCCTAACATGTTTTAAATGTGGTGGGTATGCATGCCATAAACATATTGAAGATGCAAATGACCTAATCATCCAAAAACTTCATGGAGTAGAAAAAATTAAATTCTCAAGTTAACGTGTGGTTGGATATTTACCAGAGCCAAACAACCCAGTTTTTGCCTATCCTTAAAAATCAGAGATACTTTTTGAAATTATCTCTCTCAGTATTTGTGCATTTTCATTTTGGATGTTCAATTTTTTTTTCAAATCCAAACTTCTCCCACTTTGCTCGTAAACAAAATGAAAATTTTAGAATTTATGTATGCAAAAACATTTGAAAACTATAATAAATGTAAGTGAAGAAAATTAGTTCACGCACTAAAAATGAACTCCAAAATTTTGTTATCCATGTTTGGGAAATTCCACTATTACAACCCCTAAAAGCTTGTTGGAATTTTATAAGAAAGAGATTTCTAATTAATCCTAATATGTTTTAAATGTGGTGGGTATGCATACCAGAAACATGTTGAAGATGCAAATGACCTAATGATCCAAAAATTTCAAGGAGTAGAAATAATTAAATTCTCAAGTTAACGTGTGGTTGAATATTTACCAGAGCTAAACCACCCACTTTTTTCCTATCCTTCAAAATCAGAGATACTTTTAAGAATTATCTCTCTATCCAATTGAGCATTTCCATTTTGGATGTTAAATTTTTGTTTCAAACCCAAACTCATCCCACTTTTCTCGTAAACAAAATGAAAATTTTAGAGTTCATGTATGCAAAAAAATTATAAAACTTTAATAAATGTTAGTGAAGAAAATTATTTCATGCACTATAAATGAACTCCAAAGTTTTGTTATCCATGGTTGGGAAATTCCACTAGTAATACACCTAATAGCATGGTGGAATTTTATAAGAAAGAGAAATCTAATTGATCGTTACATGTTTTAAATGCGGTGGGTATGCATGCAAAAAACAGGTTGAAGATTCCAGTGACCTAATGATCCAAAAACTTCAAAGAGTAGAAAAAATTAAATTCTCAAGTTAACGTGTATTTGGATATTTACCAAAGCCAAACAACCCACTTTTTGCCTATCCTTCAAAATCAGAGAAACTTTTTGGAATTATCTCTCTCAGCATTTGTGCATTTCCATTTTGGATGTTCAATTTTTTTTTTCAAATCCAAACTTGTCCCACTTTCCTCGTAAAATAAATGAAAATTTTAGAGCTCATGTATGCAAAAAAAATTTGAAAACTATAATAAAAGTAAGTGAAGAAAATTATTTCAAGCACTAACAATGAACTCCAAAGTTTTGTTATCCATGTTTTGGAAATTCCACTAGTACAACCCCTAATAGCTTGGTGGAATTTTATAAGAAAGAGATTTCTACTTGATCCGAACATGTTTTAAATGTAGTGGGTATGCATGCCAGAAACTTGTTGAAGATGCAATTGACCTAATGATCAGAAAATTTCAAGGAGTAGAAAAAATTAAATTCTCAAGTTAACATGTGGTTGCATATTTACTAGAGCCTAACAACCCAGTTTTTGCCTATCCTTCAAAATCAGTGATACTTTTTGGAATTATCTCTCTCAGCATTTGTGCATTTCCATTTTGGATGTTCAATCTTCTTTTTCCAAATCCTAACTTGTCCCACTTTTCACGAAAACAAAATGAAAATTTTATAGTTCATGTATGCAAAAAAATTTGAAAACAATAATAAATATAAGTGAAGAAAATTATTTAAACAAGTTGAAGATGCAAATGTGCTAATGTTCCAAAAACTTCAAGGAGTACAAAAAATTAAATTCTAAAGTTAACTTGTGGTTGGATATTTACAGAAGCCAAATAACCCACTTTTTGCCTATTCTTCAAAATCAGAGATACTTTTTGGAATTATCTCTCTCAGCATTTGTGCATTTTCATTTTGGATGTTCAATTTTTTTTTTCAAATCCAAACTTGTCCCACTTTTCTCGTAAACAAAATGAAAATTTTAGAGTTCATGTATGCAAAAAAAAAAATTAAACTATAATAAATGTAAGTGAAGAAAATTATTTTACGCACTAAAAATAAACTCCAAAGTTTTTTTATCCATGTTTGGGAAATTCCACTAGTACAACCAGTAATAGCTTGGTGGAATTTGATAAGAGAGAGATTTATAATAGATACTAACATGTTTTAAATGTGGTGGGTATGCATGCGACAAACATGTTGAAGTTGCAAATCACCTAATGATCCAAAAACTTCAAAGAGTAGAAAAAATTAAATTCTCAAGTTAACGTGTGGTTGGATATTTACCATAGCCAAACAACCCACTTTTTGCCTATCCTTCAAAATCAGAGATACTTTTTGGAATTATATCTCTCTGCTTTTGTGCATTTCAATTTTGGATGTTCAATCTTTTTTTAAAATTCAAACTTGTCCCACTTTTCTCGTAAACAAAATTAAACTTTTAGAGTTCATGTATGCAAAAAAATTGAAAACTATAATAAATGTAAGTGAAAAAATTTATTTCACGCACTAAAAATGAACTCCAAATTTTTGTTATCCATGTTTGGGAAATTCCACTAGTACCACCCCTAATAGCTTGGTGGAATTTTATAAGAAAGATTTTTATTTGATCATAACATGTTTTAAATATGGGGGGTATGCATGCCAGAAACATGTTGAAGATGGAAATGACCTAATGATCCAAAAACTTCAAGGAGTAGAAAAAATTAAATTATCAAGTTAACGTATGGTTGGACATTTACAAGAGCCAATCATCCCACTTTTTGCCTATCCTTCAAAATTAGAGATACTTTTGGAATTATCTCTCTCAGCATTTGTGCATTTCCATTTTGGATGTTCAATCTTTTTTCCAAATCCAAAGTTGTCCCATTTTTCTCGTAAACAAAATGAAAATTTTAGAATTCATGTATGCAAAAAAAATTTCAAAACTATAATAAATGTAAGTGAAGAATATTATACCACGCACTAAAAATGAACTCCAAAGTTTTGTTATCCATGTTTGGGAAATTCCACTAGTACAACCCCTAATAGCTTGGTGGAATTTTATAAGATAGAAATTTTTAATTGATCCTAACATGTTTTGAAAGTGGTGGGTATGCATCCAAGAAACAAGTTGAAGATGCAAATGACAAAATGATCCTAAAATTTCAGGGAGTAGAAAAAATTAAATTCTCAAGTTAACGTGTGGTTGGATATTTACTAGAGCTAAACAACACACTTTTAGCCTATCCTTCAAAATCATAGATACTTTTTGGAATTATCTCTCTCAGCATTGGTGCATTTCCATTTTGGATGTTCAATCTTTTTTCAAGTCCAAACTTGTCCCACTTTTCTTGTAAACAAAATGAAAATTTTAGAGTTCTTGTATGCATAAAAATTTGAAAACTATAATAAATATAAGTGAAGAAAATTATTTAAACATGTTGAAGATGCAAATGACCTAATGATCCAAAAACGTCATGGAGTAGAAAAAGTTAAATTCTAAAGTTAACGGGTGGTTGGATATTTACGAGAGCCAAACAATCAACTTTTTGCCTATTCTTTAAAATCAGAGATACTTTTTGGAATTATCTCTCTCAGCATTAGTGCATTTTCATTTTGGATGTTCAATTTTTTTTTCAAATCCAAACTTGTTCTACTTTTCTCGTAAACAAAATGAAAATTTTTTGACTTCTTGTTTGCAAAAAAATTTGAAAACTGTAATAATTGTGAGTGAAGATAATTATTCGATGCACTAAAAAAGAACTCCAATGTTCTGTTATCCATGTTTGGAAAATTCCACTTGTACAAACCCTAGTAGCTTGGTGGAATTTTATAAGAGAGAGATTTCTAATTGATCCTAACATGTTTTAAATGTGGTGGGTATGTATACCAGAAACATGTTGAAGATGCAAATGACCTAATGATTCAAAAACTTCAAAGAGAAGAGAAAATTAAATTCTAAAGTAACGTGTGGTTGGATATTTACCAGAGCCAAACAACCCACTTTTTGCCTATCCTTCAAAATCAGAGATACTTTTTGGAATTATATCCCTCAGCATTTGTGCGTTTCCATTTTGGAAGTTCAAATGTATTTTTCAAATCCAAACTTGTCGCACTTTTCTCGTAAACAAAATGAAAATTTTAGAGTTCATGTATGCAAAACAAATTGAAAACTATAATAAACGTAAGCGAAGAAATTCATTTCACGCACTAAAAATGAACTCCAAAGTTTTGTTATCCATGTTTGGGAGATTCCACTAGTAACACCCCTAATAACTTGGTGGAGTTTTGTAAGAAAGAGATTTTTATTTGATCATAACATGTTTTAAATGTGGTGGGTATGCAAGCCAGAAACATGTTGAAGATGGAAATGACCTACTGATCAAAAAATTTCATGGAGTAGAAAAAAATTAAATTCTCAAGTTAACGTATGGTTGGATATTTACAAGACCCAAACATCCCACTTTTTGCCTATCCTTCAAAATCAGAGATACTTTTTGGAATTATCTCTCTCAGCATTTGTGCATTTCCATATTGGATATTCAATCTTTTTTTCAAATCCAACCTTGTCCCACTTTTCTCGTAAACAAAATGAAAATTTTAGACTTCATGTATGCAAAAAAATTTCAAAACTATAATAAATGTAAGTGAAGAAATTATACCACGCACTAAAAATGAACTCCAAAGTTTTGTTATCCCAGTTTGGGAAATTCCACTAGTACAACCACTAATAGCTTGGTGGAATTTTATAAGATAGAGATTTCTAATTGATCCTAACATGTTTTAAATGTGGTGGGTAAGCATGCAAGAAACATGTTGAAGATGCAAATGACAAAATGATCCTAAAATTTCAGGGAGTAGAAAAAATTAAATTCTCAATTTAACGTGTGGTTGGATATTTACCAGAGCCAAACAACACACTTTTAGCCTATCCTTCAAAATCCGAGATATTTTTTGGAATTATCTCTCTCAGCATTTGTGCATTTACATTTTGGATGTTCAATCTTTTTTCAAATCCAAACTTGTCCCACTTTTCTCGTAAACAAAATGAAAATTTTAGAGTTCATGTATGCAAAAAAATTTGAAAACTATAATAAATGTAAGTGACAAAAATAATTTAAACATGTTGAAGTTGCAAATGAAGAAATGATCCAAAAACTTCACGGAGTAGAAAAAGTTAAATTCTAAACTTTGCGGGTGGTTGGATAATTACCAGAGCCAAACAACCCACTTTTTGCCTATTCTTCAAAATCAGAGATACTTTTTGGAATTATCTCTCTCAGCATTTATGCATTTTCATTTTGGATGTTCAATTTTTTTTTTCAAATCCAAACTTTTCCCACTTTTCTCGTAAACAAAATGAAAATTTCGGAGTTCATGTATGCAAAAAAAATTGAAAAATATAAAAAATGTAAGTGAAGAAAATTATTTCATGCACTAAAAATGAACTCCAAGGTTTTGTTATCCTTGTTTGGGAAATTCCACTAGTATAACCACTAATAGCTTGGTGGAATTTTATAAGAAAGAGATTTCTAATTGATCCTAAAATGTTTTAAATGTGGTGGGTATGCATGCCAGAAACATGTTGAAGATGCAAATGACCTAATGATCCAAAAACTTCGAGTAGAAATAATTAAACTCTCAAGTTAACATGAGGTTGGATATTTACCAGAGCCAAACAACCCACTTTTTGCCTATCCTTCAAAATCAGAGATATTTTTTGGAATTATCTCTCTCAGCATTTGTGCATTTCCATTTTGGATGTCCAATTTTTATTCAAATCCAAACTTGTCCCACTTTTCTCGTAAAAAAAAAAAAAGAAAAATTAAGAGTTCATGTATGCAAAAAAAAATTAAAAACTATAATAAATGTAAGAGAAGAAAATTATTTCACGGACTAAAAATGAACTCCAAAGTTTTGTTATCCATGTTTGGGAAATTCCACTAGTACAACCCCTAATAGCATGGTGCAATTTTATAAGAAAGAGATATATAATTGATCCTAACATGTTTTAAATGTGGTGGGTATGCATTCCAGAAGCATATTGAAGATGAAATGACCTAATGATCCAAAAACTTCAAGGAGTACAAAAAATTAAATTCTCACGTTAACGTGTGGTTGGATATTTACAAGAGCCAAACAACCAACTTTTTGCCTATCCTTCAAAATCAGAGATACTTTTTGGAATTATCTCTCTCAGCATTTGTGCATTTCCATTTTAGTTGTGCAATGTTTTTTTCAAATCCAAACTTGTCCCACTTTTCTCGTAAACAAAATGGAAATTTTAGAGTTCATGTGTGCAAAAAAAATTTAAAAACTATAATAATTGTAACTGAAGAAAATTATTTCACGCAGTAAAAATGAACTCCAAAGTTTTGTTATCCATGTTTGGGAAATTCTACTAGTACAGCCCCTAATAGCATGGTGGAATTTTATAAGAAAGAGATATGTAATTATCCTAACATGTTTTAAATGTGGTGGGTATGCGGGCCATAAACATATTAAAGATGCAAATGACCGAATGTTCCAAAAACTTCATGGAGTAGAAAAAATTAAATTCTCAAGTTAATGTGTGGATGGATATTTACCAGAGTCCAAAAACCCATTTTTTGCCTATCCTTCAAAATCAGAGATACTTTTTCGAATTATCTCTCTCAGCATTTGTGCATTTCCATTTTGGATGTTTAATTTTTTTTTCAAATCCAAACTTGTCCCACTTTTCTCGTAAAGAAAAAGAAAATTTTAGAGTTCATGTATGCAAAAAAAATTGAAAACTATAATAAATGCAAATGTAGAAATTTCTTTCACGCACTAAAAATGAACTCCAAAGTTTTGTTATCCATGTCTGGGAAATTCCACTAGTACAACCACTAATAGCTTGGTGGAATTTTATAAGAAAGAGATTTCTAATTGATCCTAAAATGTTTTAAATGTGGTGGGTATGCCTACCAGAAACATGTTGAAGATGCAAATTACCTAATGATTGAAAAACTTCAAGGAGTAGAAAAAATAAAATTCTCAAGTTAACGTGTGGCTGGATATTTACCAGAGCCAAACAACCCACTTTTTGCCTATCCTTCAAAATCAGAGATACTTTTTTGAATTATCTCTGTCAGCATTTTTGCATTTCCATTTTGGATGTCCAATTTTTTTTTCAAATCCAAACTCCTCCCACTTTTCTCGTAAACAAAAAGAAAATTTTAGAGTTCATGTATGCAAAAAAAAAATTAAAAACTATAATAAATGTAAGTGAAGAAAAATAGTTTACGCACTAAAAAGGAACTCTAAAATTTTTTTATCCATGTATGGGAAATTCCACTAGTACATTAAATTCTCAAGTTAACGTGTATGTGGATATTTACCAAAGCCAAACAACCCACTTTTTACCTATCCTTCAAAATCAGAAATACTTTTTGGAATTATCTCTCTCATCATTTGTGCATTTCCATTTTGGATGTTCAATTTTTTTTTCAAATCCAAACTTGTCCCACATTTCTCATAAACAAAATGAAAATTTTAGAGTTCATGTTTGCAAAAAAATTTGAAAACTATAATAAATGTAACTGAAGAAAATTATTTAAACATGTTGAAGATGCAAATGACCTAATGATCCAAAAACTTCACGCAGTAGAAAAAATTAAATTCTAAAGTTAACGGGTTGTTTGATATTTAGCAGAGCCAAACAACCGACTTTTTGCCTATTCTTCAAAATCAGAGATACTTTTTTGAATTATCTCTCTCAGAATTTGTGCATTTTCATTTTGGTTGTTCAATTTTTTTTTTCAAATCAAAACTTGTCCCACTTTTCTCATGAACAAAATGAAAATATTAGTGTTCATGCAAGCAAAAAAAATTGAAAACTATAATAAATGTAAATGTAGAAAATTATTTCACGTACTAAAAATGAACTCCAATGTTTTGTTATCCATATTTGGGAAATTCCACTAGTACAACAACTAATAGCTTGGTGGAATTTTATAAGAAAGAGATTTCTAATTGATGCTAAAAAATTTTAAATGTGGTGGGTATGCACGCCAGAAACATGTTGAAGATGCAAATGACCTAATGATCCAAAAACTTCAAGGAGTAGAAAAAATAAAATTCTCAAGTTAACGTGTGGTTGGATATTTACCAGAGCCAAACAACCCTACTTTTTGCCTATCCTTCAAAATTAGAGATACTTTTTCTAATTATCTCTCTCAGCATTTGTGCATTTCCATTTTGGATGTCCAATTTTTTTTTCAAATCCAAACTTGTCCCACTTTTCTCGTAAACAAAAATAAAATTTTTGAGTTCATGTATGCAAAAAAAAAATTAAAAAATAAAATAAATGTAAGTGAAGAAAATTATTTCACGCACTAAAAATGAACTCCAAATTTTTGTTATCCATGTTTGGGCAATTCCACTAGTACAACCCCTAATAGCATTGTGGAATTTTATAAGAAATAGATATCTAATTGATCCTAACATGTTTTAAATGTGGTGGGTATGCATGCCAAAAACATATTGAAGATGCAAATGACCTAATGATCCAAAAACTTCAGGAAGTAGAAAAAATTAAATTCTCAAGTTAACGTGTGGTTGGATATTTACCAGAGCCAAACAACCCACTTTTTGCCTATCCTTCAAAATCAGAGATACCTATTGGAATTATCGCTTACAGCATTTATGCATTTCCTTTTTGGATGTTCAATTTTTTTTTTCAAATCCAAACTTGTCCCACTTTGCTCGTGAACAAAATGAAAATTTTAGAGATCCTGTATGCAAAAACATTTGAAAACTATAATAAAAGTAAGTGAAGAAAAATTGTTCACGCACTAAAAATGAACTCCAAAATTTTGTAATCCTTGTTTGGGAAATTCCACTAGTACAACCCTTAAAAGCTTGTTGGAATTTTATAAGAAAGAGATTTCTAATTGATCCTAACATGTTTTAAATGTGGTGGGTATGCATGCCAGAAACATGTTGAAGATGCAAATGACCTAATGATCCAAAAATTTCAAGGAGTAGAAATAATTAAATTCTCAAGTTAACGTGTGGTTGAATATTTATCAGAGCTAAACAACCCACTTTTTTCCTATCCTTCAAAATCAATGATACTTTTTGGAATTATCTCTCTATGCAATTGTGTATTTCCATTTTGGATGTTAAATTTTTGTTTCAAGTCCAAACTTGTCCCACTTTTCTCATAAACAAAATGAAAATTTAAGAGTTCATGTATGCAAAAAAATTATAAAACTTCAATAAATGTAAGTGAAGAAAATTATTTCATGCACTATAAATGAACTCCAAAGTTTTGTTATCTATGGTTGGGAAATTCCACTAGTACAACTCCTAATAGCATGGTGGAATTTTATAAGAAAGATAAATCCAATTGATCCTAACATGTTTTAAATGTAGTGGGTATGCATGTCAGAAATCCGTTGAAGATGCAAATGACCTAATGATCCAAAAAATTCAAGGAGTAGAAAAAATTAAATTCTCAAGTTAACGTGTATTTGGATATTTACCAAAGCCAAACAACCCACTTTTTACCTATCCAGCCAAATCAGAGATACTTTTTGGAATTACCTTTCTCTGCATTTGTGCATTTCCATTATGGATGTTCAATTTTTTTTTCAAATCCAAACTTGTCCCTCATTTCTCGTAAACAAAATGAAAATTTTAGAGTTCATGTATGCAAAAAAAATTGAAAACTATAATAAATGTATGAGAAGAAAATTATTTCACGCACTAAAAATGAACTCCAAAGTTTTGTTATCCATGTTTTGGAAATTCCACTAGTACAACCTCTAATAGCTTTGTGGAATTATATAAGAAAGAGATTTCTACTTGATCCGAACATGTTTTAAATGTGGTAGGTATGCAAGCCACGTACATATTGAAGATGCAAATGACCTAATGATCCAAAAACTTCAAGGAGTAGAAAAAATTAAATTCTCAAGTTAACGTGTGGTTGGAAATTTACCAGAGACAAACAACCCACTTCTTGCCTATCCTTCAAAATCAGAGATGCTTTTTGAAATTATCTCTCTCAACATTTGTGCATTTCCATTTTGGATGTTCAATTTTTTTTTCAAATCCTAACTTGTCCCACATTGCTCGTAATCAAAATGAAAATTTTAAAGTTCATGTATGCAAAAACATTTGACAACTATAATAAAAGTAAGTGAAAATAATTAGTTTAGGCACTAAAAATGAACTCCAAAATTTTGTTATGCATGTTTGGGAAATTCCACTAGTACAACCCCTAAAAGCTTGTTGGAATTTTATAAGAAAGAGATTTCTAATTGACCCTAACATGTTTTAAATGTGGTGGGTAAGCATACCAGAGACATGTTGAAGATGCAAATGACCTAATGATCCAAAAACTTCAAGGAGAAGAAAAAATTAAATTCTCAAGTTAATGTGTGGTTGGATATTTACCAGAGCCAAACAACCCATTTTTGGCTATCCTTCAAAATCAGAGATACTTTTTGGAATTATCTCTCTCAGCATTAGTGCATTTCCATTTTGGATGTCGAATCTTTTTTTCAAATCCATACTTGTCCCACTTTTCTCGTAAACAATATGAAAATTTCAGAGTTCATGTAAGCAAAAACATTTGAAAACTACTATAATAAATGAAAGTGAAGAAAATTATTTAACGCTCTAAAAATAAACTCCAAAGTTTTGTTATCCATGTTTGAGAAATTCCACTAGTACAACCCCTAATAGCTTGGTGGAATTTTATAAGAAAGAGATTTCTAATTGATCCTAACTTGTTTTAAATGTGGTGGGTACGCATGCCAGAAACATGTTGAAGATGCAAATGACCTCATGATCCCAAAATTTCAAGGAGTAGAAAAAATAAAATTCTCAAGTTAACGTGTTGTTGGATATTTACGAGAGCCAAACAACCCACGTTTTGCCTATCCTTCAAAATCAGACATACTTTTTGGAATTATCTCACTCAGCGTTTGTGCATTTCCATTTTGGATGTACAATTTTTTTTTCAAATCCAAACTTGTCCCACTTTTCTCGGAAACAAAATGAAAATTTTAGAGTTTATGTATGCAGTAAAAATATGAAAGCTATAATAAATTTAAGTGAACAAAATAATTTCATGCACTAAAAATGAACTCGAAAGTTTGGTTTTCCATGTTTGGGAAATTCGATTAGTACAACCCCTAATAGCTTGGTGGAATTTTGTTAGATAGAGATTTCTAATTGATCCTAACATGTTTTAAATGTGATTGATATGCATGCCAGAAACATGTTGAAGATGCAAATGACCCAATGGTCCAAAAACATCAAGGAGTAGAAAAAATTAAATTCTCAAGTTAACGTGTGGTTGGATATATACCAGAGCCAGAACCCCCACATTTTTGCCTATCCTTCAAAATCAGAGATACTTTTTGGAATTATCTCTCTCACCATTTGTGCATTTCCATTTTGGATGTTCAATCTTTTTTCCAAACCCAAACTTGTTCCGCTTTTCTCATAAACAAAATGAAAATTTTAGAGTTCATGTATGCAAATAAAATTGAAAACTATAATAAAAGTAAGTGAAAAAAATTATTTCACGCACTAAAAATAAACTCCTAGGTTTTGTTATCCATGTTTAGGAAATTTACTTAGTATAACCCTAATAGCTTATTGGAATTTCATTATAAAGAGATTTCTAATTGATCCTAACATGTTTTAAATGTGGTCGGTATGCTTGCCAGAAACATGTTGAAGATGCAAATGACCTAATGATCCAAAAATTTCAAGGAGTAGAAAAAATTAAATTCCCAAGTTAACGTGTGGTTGGAAATTTACTAGAGCCAAACAACCCACTTTTTGCCTATCCTTCAAAATTAGAGATACTTTCAGGAATTATCTCTCTCAGCATTTGTGCATTTCCATTTTGGATGTTTAATTTTTTTTTCAAATCCCAACTTGTCCCACTTTTCTCGTAAACAAAATGAAAATTTTAGAGTTCATGTATGCTGAAAAAATTTGAAAACTATAATAAAAGTAAGTGAAGAAAATTATTTCACGCACTAAAAATGAACTCCAAAGTTTTGTTATCCATGTTTGGGAAATTCCACTAGTACAACCCCTAATAGCTTGGTGGAATTTTATAAGAAAGAGATTTCTAATTAATCTTAACATGTTTTAAATGTGGTGGGTATGCATGCCAGAAACATGTTGAAGATGAAAATGACCTAATGATCCAAAGTTTTCAAGGAGTAGAAGAAATTAAATTCTCAATTTAACGTGAGGTTGGATAACTACTAGAGCCGAACAACCCACTTTTTACCTATCCTTCAAAATCAGAGATACTTTTTGGAATTATCTCTCTCTGCATTTGTGCATTTCCATTTTGGATTATCAATTTTTTTTAAATCCAAACTTGTCCTACTTTTCTCGTAAACAAACAGAAATGTTTAGAGTTCATGTATGCAGAAAAAATTTGAAAACTATAATAAATGTAAGTGAGGAAAATTATTTCACGCACTAAAAATGAACTCCAAAGTTTTGTTATCCATGTTTGGGAAATTTCACTAGTAATACCCCTTATAGCTTGGTGGAATTTTATAAGAAAGAGATTTCTGATTATTCCTAACTTGTTTTAAATGTGGTGGGTATGCATGCCAGAAACATGTTGAAGATGCAAATGACCTAATAATCCAAAATTTTCAAGGGGTAGAAAAAATTAAATTCTCAAGTTAATGTGTGGCTGGATATTTACCAGAGCCAAACAACCCACTTTTTGCCTAAGCTTCAAAATCAGAGAAACTTTTTGGAATTATCTCTCTCAGTATTTGTGCATTTCCATTTTGGATGTTGAATTTTTTTTTCAAATCCAAACTTGTCCCACTTTTCTCGTAAACAAAATGAAAATTTTAGAGCTCATGTATGAAGAAAAAATTTGAAAACTATGATAAATGTAAGTGAAGAAAATTATTTCATGCACTAAAAATGAACCCCAAAGATTTGTTATCCTTGTTTGGGAAATTGCACTAGTACAACCCCTGATAACTTGGTGGAATTTTATAAGAAAGAGATTTCTAATTGATCCTAACATATTTTAAATGTGGTGGGTATGCATGCCCGAAACATGTTCAAGATGCAATTGACCTAATGATCCAAAAATTTCAAGGAGTAGAAAAAATTAAATTCTCAAGTTAACGTGTGGTTGGATATTTACCAGAGCCGAACAACCCACTTTTTGCCTATCCTTCAAAATCAGAGATACATTTTGGAATTACCTCTCTTAGCATTTGTGCATTTCCATTTTGGATGTTCAATTTTTTTTTCAAATCCAAACATGTTCCACTTTTCTCGTAAACAAAATGAAAATTTTAGAGCTCATGTATAAAGAAAAAATTTGAAAACTATACTAAATGTAAGTGAAGAAAATTATTTCATGTACTAAAAATGAACTCCAAAGTTTTGCAATCCATGTTTGGGAAATTCCACTAGTACAACCCTTAATTGCTTGGTGGAATTTTATAAGAAACAAAATTCTAACTGATCCTAACATGTTTTAAATGTTGTGGGTATGCATGCCAGAAACATGTTAAAGATGCAAATGACCTAATGATCCAAAAATTTCAAGGAGTAGAAAAAATTAAATTCTCAAGTTAACGTGTGGTTGGATGTTTACCTGAGCCAAAGAACCCACTTTTTGCCCATCCTTCAAAATCTGAGATACCTTTTGGAATTATCTCTCTGAGCATTTGTGTATTTCCATTTTGGATGTTCAATTTTTTTTTCAAATCCAAACTTGTCCCACTTTTCTCGTTAACAAAATGAAAATTTTAGAGCTCATGTATGAAGAACAAATTGAAAACTATAATAAATGTAAGTGAAGAAAATTATTTCATGCAATAAAAATGAACTCCAAAGTTTTGTTATCCATGTTTGGGAAATTCCACTAGTACAACCCCTGATAACTTGGTGGAATTTTATAAGAAAGAGAATTCTAATTGATGCTAACATGTTTTAAATGTGGTGGGTATGCAAGCCCGAAACATGTTGAAGATGCAAATGACCTAATGATCCAAAAATTTCAAGGAGTAGAAAAAATTAAATTCTCTAGTTAACGTGTGGTTGGATATTTACCAGAGCCAAACAACCCACTTTTTGTCCTTCCTTCAAAATCAAAGATACTTTTTGGAATTATCTCTCTTAGCATTGGGCCTTTCCATTTTTGGATGTTCAATTTTTTTTTCAAATCCAAACTTGTCCCACATTTCTTGTAAACAAAATGAAAATTTTAGTGTTCATGTATGAAGAAAAATTTTAAAAACTATAATAAAAGTAAGTGAAGAAAATTATTTCACGCACTACAATGGAACACCAAAGTTTTTTTGTCCATGTTTGGAAAATTCCACTAGATCAACCCCTAATAGGTTTGTGGAATTTGATAAGAACGAGATTTCCAATTGATCCTAACATGTTTTAAATGTGGAGGGTATGCTTGCCAGAAACATGTTGAAGATGCTAAAGACCTAATGATCCGAACAACCCACTTCTTGCCTATCCTTAAATTTCAATGAGTAGAAAAACTTAAATTCTCAAGTTAACGTGAGGTTGGATATTTATTAGATCCGAACAACCCACTTCTTGCCTATCCTTCAAAATCAGAGATACTTTTTGGAATTATCCCTCTCAGCATTTGTGCATTTCCATTTTGGATTATCAATTTTTTTTAAATCCAAACTTGCCCCACTTTTCTCCTAAACGAAAAAAAAAAGTTTAGAGTACATGTATGCAGAAAAAATTTGAAAACTATAATAAATGTAAGTGAAGAAAATTACTCAGGCACAAAAAATGAACTCCAAAGTTTTGTTATCCATGTTTGGGAAATTCCACTAGTCCAACCCCTAATAGCTTGGTGGAATTTATAAGAAAGAGATTTCTAATTGCTCCTAGCATGTTTAAAATGTGGTGGGTATGCATGCCAGAAGCATGTTGAAGATGCAAATGACCTAATGATCCAAAAATTTCAAGCAGTAGAGAAAATTATATTCTCGAATTAACGTCTGGTTGGATATTTACAGGAGCCAAAAAACCCAATTTTTGCCTATCCTTTAAAATCAGAGAAACATTTTGGAATTATCTCTCTCAGCATTTGTGCATTTCGATTTTGGATGTTAAATTTTTTTTTCATATCAAAACTTGACCCACATTTCTCTTAAACAAAATAAAAATTTTAGAGTTCAATTATGAAGAAAAAATTTGAAAAATATAATAAAAATAAGTGATGAAAATTATTTCACGCACTAAAATGGAACTCCAAAGTTTTGTTATACATGTTTGGAAAATTCCACTAGAACAACCCCAAAGAGCTTGTTGGAATTTTATAAGAAAGAGATTTCTAATTGATCCTAACATGTTTAAAATGTGGTGGGTATGCATGCCAAAAACATGTTGAAGATGCAAATGACCTAATGATCCAAAAATTTCAAAGAGTAGAAAAAATTAAATTCCCAAGTTAACGTGTGGTTGGATATTTACCAGAGGCAAACAGCCCACTTTTTGCCTATCCTTCAAAATCAGAGATACTTTTTGGAATTATCTCTCCCAGCATTTGTGCATTTCCATTTTGGATGTTCAATTTTTTCTTGAAATCCAAAGTTGTCCCACTTTTCTCGTAAACAAAATGACAATTTTAGAGTTGATGTATGCAGAAAAAATTTGAAAACTAAAATAAATATAAGTGAAGAAAATTATTTCACGCACTAAAAATGGACTCCAAAGTTTTGTTAGCCATGTTTGGGAAATTCCACTAGTACAACCCCTAATAGCTTGAAGGAATTTTATAAGAAAGAGATTTGTAATTGATCCTCTCATGGTTTAAATGTGGTGGGTATGCATGCTAGAAACATGTTGAAAATGCAAATGACCTAAAGATCCAAAACTTTCAAGGAGTAGAAAAAATTAAATTCTCAAGTTTGTGGTTGGATATTTACCATGGCCAAACAACCCACTTTGTGCATTTCCATTTTGGATATTCAATTTTTTTTTAATTCCAAAATTTTCTCGTAAACAAAAAGAAAATTTTAGAGTTCATGTATGCAAAAAAAAAAATTGAAAACTATAATAAGTAGAAGTGAAGAAAATTATTTCGCGCACTTAAAATGAACTCCAAAGTTTTGTTATCCTTGTTTGGAAAATTCCACTAGTACAACCACTCTTAGCTTGGTGGAATTTTATAAGAAAGAGATTTTTAATTGATCCTAACATGTTTTAAATGTGGGGGGGTATGCATGCTAGAAACATATTGAAGATACAAATGATCTAATGATCCAAATTTTAAGGAGCAGAAAAATTTAAATTCTCAAGTTAACGTGTGGTTGGATATTTACCAGAGCCAAACAACCCACTTTTTGGCTATCCTTCATAGTTAGAGATACTTTTTAGAATTATCTCTCTCTGCACTTTTGCATTTCCATTTTGGATGTTCAATTTTTTTTTTCAAATCCAAACTTGTCGCACTTTTTCCAAAAAAAAATAAAAATTTTAGAATTCATGTATGAAGAAAAAAATTGAAAACTATAATAAATGTAAGTGAAGAAAATTATTTCAAGCACTAAAAATGAACTCCAAAGTTTTGTTATCCATGTTTGGGAAATTCCACTAGTACAACCCCTACTTGCTTGGTGGAATTTTATAAGAAAGAGATTTCTAATTGATCCTAACATGTTTTAAATGTGGTGGGTATGCATGCCAGAAACATGTTGAAGATGAAAATCACCAAATGATCCAAAAATTTGAAGGAGTAGAAAAAATTAAATTCTCAAGTTGACGAGTAGTTGGATATTTACCAGAGCCAAACATCCCACTTCTTGCCTATCCTTCAAAATATGAGATACTTTTTGGAATTATCTCTCTCAACATTTGTGCATTTCCATTTTGGATGTTCAATTTTTTTTTTATATCCAAAGTTGTCTCATTTTTCTAGTAAACTAAATGAAAATATTATAGTTCATGTATGCAAAAAAAGTTGAATACTATAATAAATGTAAGTGAAGAAAATTATTTCACGCTGCAAAAATGAACTCCAAAGTATTGTTATCCATGTTTGGGTAATTCCACTAGTACAACCCCTAACAGCTTGGTGGAATTTTATAAGAAAGAGATTTCTAATTGATCCTAAGATGTTTTAAATGTGGATGGTATGCATGCCAGAAACATGTTGAAGATGCAAATGACCTAGTTATCCAAAAATTTCAAGAAGTAGAAAAAATTAAATTCTCAAGTTAACGTGTCGTTGGATATTTACCAGAGCCGAACAACCCACTTTTTGCCTATGCATCAAAATCAGAGATACTTTTTGGAATTATCTCTCTCAGCACTTTTTGCATTTCCATTTTGGAGGTTCAATTTTTTTTGAAATCCAAACTTTTCTCGTAAACAAAAACAAAATTTTAGAGTTCATGTATGCAAAAAAATTTGAAAACTATAATAAATGTAAGTGAAGAAAATTATTTCTCACACTAAAAATGAACTCCAAAGTTTTGTTATCCATGTTTGGGAAATTCCACTTGCACAACCCCTAATATCTTGGTGGAATTTTATAAGAAAGAGATTTCTAATTGATCCTAACATGTTTTAAATGTGGTGGGTATGCATGCCAGAAACCTATCGAAGGTGCAAATGACCTAATGATCCAAAATTTTAAAGGAGTAGAAAAAATGAAATTCTCAAGTTAACGTGTGATTGGCTATTTACCAGAGCCAAATAACCGACTTTTTACCTAACCTTCGAAATCAGAGATACTTTTCAAAATTATCACTCTCAGCATTTGTGCATTTCCATTTTGGATGTTAAATTTTTTTCAAATTGAAACTTATCAGAGTTCATGTATGCAAAAAAATTTGAAAACTATAATAAATATAAGTGAAGAAAATTATTTCACACACTAAAAATGAACTCCAAAGTTTTTTTATCCATCTTTGGGAAATTCAACTAGTACAACCCTAAAAGCTTGGTGGAATTTTCTAAGAAAGAGATTTCTAATTGATCCTAACATGTTTTAAATGTGGTGGGAATGCATGCAAGAAACATGTTGAAGATGCAAATGACCTAATGATCCAAAAATTTCATGGAGTAGATAAAATTAAATTCTCAAGTTAACGTGTGGTTGGATATTTACCAGAGCTAAACAACCCACTTTTTCCCTATCCTTCAAAATCAGAGATACTTTTTTGAATTATCTCTCTCAGCATTTGAGCTTTTCCATTTTGGATGTTCTATTTTTTTTTCAAATCAAAACTTGCCCCAAATTTCTCATAAATAAAATGAAAATTATAGAGTTAACGTATGAAAAAAAATTTGAAAACTATAGTAAATGTAAGTGAAGAAAATTATTTCACGCACTAAAAATGAACTCCAAAGTTTTTTTATCCATGTTGGTGAAATTCCACTAGTACAACCACTAATAGCTAGGTGGAAATTTTTAAGAAAGAGTTTCTAATTGATCCTAAAATGTTTTAAATGTGGTGGTTTGCATGCCAGAAACTTGTTGAAGATGCAAATGACCATAATAACCCAAAAACTTCAAGGAGTAGAAAAAATTAAATTCTCAATTTAACGTGTTGTTGGATATTTACCAGAGCCAAACAACTCAGTTTTTGCCTATCCTTCAAAATCAGAGATACTTTTTGGAATTATCTCACTCAGCGTTTGTGTATTTCCATTTTGGATGTTCATTTTTTTTTTCAAATCCAAACTTGTCCCTCTTTTCTCGTAAACAAAAAGAAATTTTTTGAGTTCACGTATACAAAAAAAATTGACAACTATAATAAATGAAAGTGAAGAAAATTATTTCATGCTCTAAAAAGGAACCCCAATGTTTTGTTATCCATGTTTGGGAAATTCCACTAGTACAACCCCTAATAGCTTGGTGGAATTTTATAAGAAATAGATTTCTAATCTATCCTAACAAGTTTTAAATATGGTGGGTATGCATGCCAGAAACATGTTGAAGATGCAAATTACCTAATGATCCAAAAATTTCAATGAGAAAAAACAATTAAATTCTCAAGTTAACGTGTGGTTGAATATTTACCAGAGCCAAACAACCCACTTTTGGCCTATCCTTTAAAATCAGAGATACTTTTGGAAATATCTCTCTCTGTATTTGTGCATTTCCATTTTGGATGTTCAATATTTTTTTCAAATCCAAACTTGTCCTACTTTTCTCGTAAACAAAATGAAAATTTTTGAGTTAAGTATGTAAAAACATTTCACAACTATAATAAATGAAAGTGAAGAAAATTATTTCATGCTCTAAAAATGAACCCCAAAGTTTTGTTATCCATGTCTGGGAAATTCCACTAGTACTACCTCTAATAGCTTGGTGGAATTTTAAATGAAAGAGATTTCTAATTGATCTTAGCATGTTCTAAATGTGGTGGGTATGCATGCCAGAAACATGTTGAAGTTGCAAATGACCTAATGATCCAAAAATTTCAAGGAGTAGAAAAAATTAAATTCTAAAGTTAACGTGTGGTTGGATATTTACCAGAGCCAAACAACCCACTTTTCCCTATCCATTAAAAATCGGAGATACTTTTTGGAATTATCTCTCTCAGCATTTGTGCTTTTCCATTTTTGATGTTCAATTTTTTTTTCAAATCCAAACTTGCCCCACATTTCTTGTAAATAAAATGAAAATCTTAGAGTTAACATATGCAAAAAAATTTGAAAACTATAGCAAATGTAAGTGAAGAAAATTATTTCACGCACTAAAAATGAACTCCAAAGTTTTTTTATCCATGTTTGGGAAATTCCACTAGTACAACCCCTAATAGCTTGGTGGAATTTTTTAAGAAAGAGTTTCTAATTGATCCTAAAATGTTTTAAATGTGGTGGTTTGCATGCCAGGAACTTGTTGAAGATGCAAATGACCATAATGATCCAAAAATTTCAAGGAGTAGAAAAAATTAAATTCTCAACTTAACTTGTTGTTGGATATTTACCAGAGCCAAACAACCCACTTTTTGCCTATCCCTCAAAATCAGAGATACATTTTGGAATTATCTCACTGAGCGTTTGTGCATTTCCATTTTGGATGTTCAATTTTTTTTTCAAATCCAAACTTGTCTCACTTTTTTTGTAAACAAAATGAAAATTTTAGAGTTCATGTATGCAAAAAAAATTTGAAAACTATTGTAAGTGAAGAAAATTATTTCACGCACTAAAATTGTACTCCAAAGATTTGTTATCCAAGTTTGGGAATTCCAATAGTACAACCCCTAATATCTTGGTGGAATTTCATAAGAAAGGGATTTATGATTGATCCTAACATATTTCAATTTGGTGGGTATGCATGCCAGAGACAAGTTGAAGATGCAAATGACCTAATGATCCAAAAATTTCAAGGAGTAGAAAAAATTAAATTCTCAAGTTAACGTGTGGTTAGATATTTACCAGAGAGAAACAACCCACTTTTTGCCTATGCTTGAAAATCAGAGATACTTTTTGGAATTATCTCTCTCAGCATTTGTGCTATTCCATTTTGGATGTTCAATTTTTTTTTTCAAATCCAAATTTTTCCCACTTTTCTCATTAACAAAATGAAAATTTTAGAGTTCATGTATGCAGAAAAAATTGGAAAACTATAATAAATGTAAGTGAAGAAAATTATTTCACGCACTAAAAATGAACTCCCAAGTTTTGTTATCCATGTTTGGGAAATTACACTAGTACAACCCCTAATATCTTGGTGGAATTTTATTAGAAAGAGATTTCTAATTGGTCCTAACATGTTTTAAATGTGGTTGGTATGCAAGCCAGAAACATGATGAAGTTGAAAATGACCTAATGATCCAAAAATTTCAAGGAGTAGAAGAAATAAAGTTCTCAAGTTAACGTGTGGTTGGATATTTAGCAGAGCCAAACAACCTACTTTTTGCCGCTCCTTCAAAATAAGAGATACTTTCAGGAATTATCTTTGCCAGTATTTGTGCATTTCCTTTTAGGATGTTCAATTTTTTTTTGAAATCCAAACTTGTCCCACTTTTCTCGTAAACAAAATGACAATTTTAGAGTTCATGTATGCAGAAAAAATTTTAAAACTAAAATAAATATAAGTGAAGAAAATTATTGCACGCACTAAAAATGAACTCCAAAGTTTTGTTATCCATGTTTGGGAAATTCCACTTGTACAACCCCTAATAGCTTGGTGGAATTTTATAAGAAATAGATTTCTAATCTATCCTAACATGTTTTAAATATGGTGGGTATGCATGCCAGAAACATGTTGAAGATACAAATGACCTAATGATCTAAAAATTTCAATGAGTAGAAAAAATTAAATTCTCAAGTTAATGTGTGGTTGGATAATTACCAAAGCCAAACAACCCACTTTTGGCCTATCCTTCAAAATCAGAGATACTTTTTGGAATATCTCTCTATGTATTTGTGCATTTCCATTTTGGATGTTCAATATTTTTTTCAAATCCAAACTTGGCAACTTTTCTCGTAAACAAAATGAAAATTTTAGAGTTCAAGTATGCAAAAAAAATTCACAACTATAATAAATGAAAGTGAATAAAATTATTTCATGCTCTAAAAATGAACCCCAAAGTTTTGTTATCCATGTTTGGGAAATTCCACTAGTACTACCCCTAATAGCTTGGTGGAATTGTAAAAGAAAGAGATTTCTAATTGATCCTAACATGTTTTAAATGTGGTGGGTATGCATGCCAGAAACATATTGAAGATGCAAATGACCTAATGATCCAAAAATTTCAAGGAGTAGAAAAAATTAAATTCTAAAGTTAACGTGTGGTTGGATATTTTTACCGAAGCCAAACAATGCACTTTTTCCCAATCCATTAAAAATCAGAGATACTTTTTGGAATTATCTCTCTCAACATTTGTGCTTTTCCATTTTGGATGTTCAATTTCTTTTTCAAATCCAAACTTGTCCCATATTTCTCGTAAACAAAATGAAAATTTTAGAGTTCATGTAAGAAGAAAAAATTTGAAAACAATAATAAAAGTAAGTGAAGAAAATTATTTCACGCACTAAAATGGAACTCCATAGTTTTTTTATCCATGTTTGGAAAATTCCACTAGAACAACCCCTAATAGTTTGGTGAAATTTCTTAAGAAAGAGATTTCTAATTGATTGTAACATATTTTAATTGTGGTGGGTATGCTTGCCAGAAACATGTTGAAGATGCAAATGACCTAATGATCCAAAATTTTCAAGGAGTAGAAAAAATTAAATTCCCAAGTTAACGTGTGGTTGGATATTTAGCAGAGCCAAACAACCCACTTTTAGCCACTCCTTCAAAATCAGAGATACTTCTTGGAATTATCTCTCCCAGCATTTGTGCATTTCCATTTTGGATGTTCAATTTTTTTTTGAAATCTAAAGTTGTCCCACTTTTCTCATAAACAAAATGACAATTTTAGAGTTCATGTTTGCAGAAAAAATTTGAAAACTAAAATAAATATAAGTGAAGAAAATTATTGCACACACTAAAAATGAACTCCAAAGTTTTGTTATCCATGTTTGGGAAATTCCACTAATACAACCCCTAATAGCTTTGTGGAATTTTAAACGAAATAGATATCTAATCTATCCTAACATGTTTTAAATGTGGTGGGTATGCATGCAGAAACATGTTGAAGATGCAAATGACCTACTGAGCAAAAAAATTTCGATGAGTAGAAAAAACTAAATTCTCAAGTTAACGTGTGGTTGGATATTTACCCGAGCCAAACAACCCACTTTTGGCCTATCTTTCAAAATCAAAGATACTTTTTGGAATCTCTCTCTCTGTATTTCTGCATTTCCATTTTGGATGTTCAATATTTTTTTCAAATCCAAACTTGTCCCACTTTTTTCGTAAACAAAATGAAAATTTTAGAGTTCAAGCATGCAAAAAAATTTCACAACTATAATAAATGAAAGTGAATAAAATTATTTCACGCACTAAAAATGAACTCCAAAGTCTTTTAATCCATGTTTGGGAAATTCCACTAGTACAACCCCTAATAGCTTGGTGGAATTTTTTAAGAAAGAGTTTCTAATTGATCCTAAAATGTTTTAAATGTGGTGGTTTGCATGCCAGAAACTTGTTGAAGATGCAAATGACCATAATGATCCAAAAATTTCAAGGAGTAGAAAAAATTAAATTCTCAACTTAACGTGTTGTTGGATATTTAACAGAGCCAAACAACCCACTTTTTGCCTATCCTTCAAAATCAGAGATAATTTTTGGAATTATCTCACTCAGCGTTTGTGCATTTCCATTTTGGTTGTTCAATTTTTTTTTCAAATCCAAACATGTCTCACTTTTCTCGTAGACAAAATGAAAATTTTAGAGTTCATGTATGCAAAAATAATTTGAAAACTATAATAAATGTAAGTGAAGAAAATTATTTTACGGACAAAAAATGAACTCCAAAGCTTTGTTATCCATGTTTGGGAATTCCACTAGTACAACCCCTAATATCTTGGTGGAATTTTATAAGAAAGGGATTTCTGATTGATCCTAACATGTTTTAAATTTGGTGGGTATGCATGCCAGAAACATGTTGAAGATGCAAATGACCAAATGATCCAAAAATTTCAAGGAGTAGAAAAAATTATATTCTCAAGTTAGCATGTGGTTGGATATTTACCAGAGCGAAACAACCCACTTTTTGCCTATCCTTCAAAATTAGAGATACTTTTTGGAATTATTTCTCTCAGCATTTGTGCTTTTCCATTTTGGATGTTCAATTTCTTTTTCAAATCCAAATTTGTCCCACTTTTCTCGTTAACAAAATGAAAATTTTAGAGTTCATGTCTGTAGAAAAAATTTGAAAACCACAATAAATGTAAGTGAAGAAAATTATTTCACGCACTAAAAATGAACTCCAAAGTTTTGTTATCCATGTTTGGGAAATTCCACTAGTACAACCACTAATATCTTTGTAGAATTTTATTAGAAAGAAATTTCTAATTGATCCTAATAGTTTTAAATGTGGTGGGTATGCATGCCAGAAACATGTTGAAGATGAAAATGACCTAATGATCCAAAATTTTGAAGGAGTAGAAGAAATTAAATTCTCAAGTTAACGTGAGGTTGGATATTTACCAGAACCGAACATCCCACTTTTTGCCTATCCTTCAAAATCAAAGATACTTTTTCGAATTATCTCTCTCAGCATTTGTGCATTTCCATTATGGATTCTAAATTTTTTTTTAAATTCAAACATGTCCACTTTTCTCGTAAACAAAATGAAACGTTTAGAGTTCATATATGCAGCAAAAATTTGAAAACTATAATAAATGTATGTGAAGAAAATTATTCCAGGCACTAAAAATGAACTCCAAAGTTTTGCTATCCATGTTTGGGAAATTCCACTAGTACAACCCTTAATTGCTTGGTGGAATTTTATAAGAAAGAGAATTCTAACTGATCCTAACATGTTTTAAATGTGGTGGGTATGCATGCCAGAAACATGTTGATGATGCAAAGGACCTAATGATCCAAAAATTTCAAGGAGTAGAAAAATATAAATTCTCAAGTTAACGTGTGGTTGGATATTTACTAGAGCCAAACAACCCACTTTTTTTCTATCCTTCAAAATCAGAGGTACTTTTTGAAATTATCTCTCTTAGCATTTGTGCCTTTCCTTTTATGATGTTCAATTTTTTTTTCAAATCCAAACTTGTCCCACTTCTTGTAAACATAATGAAAATTTTACAGTTCATGTATGAAGAAAAATTTTAAAAACTATAATAAAAGTAAGTGAAGAAAATTTTTTCAAGCACGAAAATGAAACACCAAAGTTTAGTTATCCATGTTTGGAAAATTCCACTAGAACAACCCCTAATAGGTTTGTGGAATTTTATAAGAACGAGATTTCCAATTGATCCTAACATGTTTTAAATGTGGTGGGTATGCTTCCCAAAAACATGTTGAAGATGCAAATGACCTAAGGATCCAAAAATTTCAAGGAGTAGAAAAAATTAAATTCTCAAGTTAACAGGAGGTTGGATATTTACCAGATCCGAATACCCACTTCTTGCCTATCCCTAAAAATCAGAGGTACATTTTGGAATTATCTCTCTCAGCATTTGTGCATTTCGATTTTGGATTATCAATTTTTTTTTAAATCCAAACTTGTCCCACTTTTCTCGTAAACAAAAAGAAAAGTTTAGAATTCATGTATGCAGCAAAAATTTGAAAACTATAATAAATGAAAGTGAATAAAATTGCTTCAGGCACAAAACATGAACTCCAAAGTTTTGTTATCCATGTTTGGGAAATACCACTAGAACAAACCCTAATAGCTTGGTAGAATTTTATAAGAAAGAGATTTCTATTTGCTCCTAACATGTTTTAAATGTGGTGGGTATGCATGCCAGAAACATGTTGAAGATGCAAATGACCTAATGATCCAAAAATTTCAAGCAGTAGAAAAAATGATATTCTCAAATTAACGTGTGGTTGGATATTTACAAGAGCCAAAAAAACCCACTTTTTGCCTATCTTTTAAAATCAGAGAAACTTTTTGGAATTATCTCTCTTAGCATTTGTGTATTTCCATTTTGGATGTTCATTTTTTTTTTCATATCAAAACCTGACCCACATTTCTCGTAAACAAAATAAAAATTTTAGAGTTCAATTATGAAGAAAAAATTTGAAAACTATAATAAAAATAAGTGAAGAAAATTATTTCACGCACTAAAATGGAACTCCAAAGTTTTGTTATCCATGTTTGGAAAATTCCACTAGAACAACCCCTGATAACTTGGTGGAATTTTATAAGAAAGAGATTTCTATTTGATCCTAACATGTTTTAAATGTGGTGGGTATGCATGCCTGAAACATGTTGAAGATGCAAATGATCTAATGATCCAAAATTTCAAGGAGTAGAAAAAATTAAATTCACAATTTAACGTGTGGTTTGATATTCAGAGCCAAACAATCCACTTTTTGTCTATCCTTCAAAATCAGAGATACTTTGTGGAATTATCTCTCTCAGCATTTGTGCATTTCCATTTTGGATGTTCAATTTTTTTTTCAAATCCAAACTTGTCCCAATTTTCCCGTAAACAAAATGAAAATTTTATAGCTCATGTATGAAGAAAAATATGAAAACTATAACAAATGTAAGTGAAGAAAATTATTTCACGCATTAAAAATGAACGCCAAACTTTTGTTATCCATGTTTGGGAAATTCCACTAGTACAACCCCATGTAGCTTGGTGGAATTTTATAAGAAAGAGATTTCTAATTAATCCTATCATGTTTTAAATGTGGTGGGTATGCATGCCAGATACATGTTGAAGATGAAAATGGCCTAATGATCCAAAAATTTCAAGGAGTAGCAAAAATTAAATTCTCAAGTTAACGTGTAGTTGGATATTTACCAGAGCCAAACAACCCACTTTTTGCCTATCCTTCAAAATCAGAGATACTTTTTGGAATTATCTCTCGCAGCATTTCTGTATTTCCATTTTGGATGTTCAATTTTTGTTTTCAAATCCAAACTTGTCAACTTTTCTCGTAAACAAAATGAAAATTTTAGAGCTCATGTATGATGAAAAAATTTGAAAACTATAATAAATGTAAGTGATGAAAATTATTTCATGCACTAAAAATCAACTCCAAAGTTTTGTATCCATGTTTGGCAAATTGCACTAGTACAACCCTGGATAACTTGGTGGAATTTTATACGAAAGAGATTTCTAATTAATCCGAACAAGTTTTAAATGTGGTTGGTATGCATGCCCGAAACATGTTGAAGATGCAAATGACTTAATGATCCCAAAATTTCAAGGAGTAGAAAAAATTATATTCACAAGTCAACGTGTGGTTGGATATTTACCAGAGCCAAACAACCCACTTTTTGACTATCCTTCAAAAAAAAAGAAACTTTTTGGAATTATCTCTCTCTGCATTTGTGCATTTCCATTATTGTTGTTCAATTTTTTTTTTAAATCCAAACTTGTCCAACTTTTCTCATAAACAAAATGAAAATTTCAGAGCTCATGTATGAAGAAATTTTTTTTAAAAGTATAGTAAATGTAAGGGAAGAAAATTATTTCATGCACTAAAAATGGACTCCAAAGTTTTGTTATCGATGTTTGGGAAATTCCACTAGTACAACCCCTAATAACTTGGTGGAATTTTATAAGATAGAGATTTCTAATTGATCTTATCATGTTTTAAATGTGGTGGGTATGCATACCAGAAACATGTTGAAGATGCAAATGACCTAATGATCCAAAAATTTCAAGGAGCAGAAAAAATTAAATTCTCAAGTTAACGTGTGGTTGGATGTTTACCAGAGCCAAATAACCCACTTTTTGCCTATCCTTCAAAATCAGAGCTACTTTTTGGAATTATCACTCTCAGCATTTGTGCATTTCCATTTTGGATGTTCAATTTTCTTTTCATTTCCAAACTTGTCCCACTTTTCTAGTAAACAAAATGAAAATTTTAGAGCTCATGTATGAAGAAAAAATTTATAAACTACAATATAACTAAGTGAAGAAAATTATTTCACGCACTAAAATGGAACCCCAAAGTTTTGTTATCCATGTTTGGATAATTCCTCTGGAACAACCCCTAATAGCTTTGTGGAATTTTATAAGAACGAGATTTCCTATTGGTCCTAACATGTTTTAAATGTGGTGGGTATGTTTGCCAGAAACATGTTGAAGATGCAAATGACCTAATGATCCAAAAATTTCAAGGTGTAGAAAAAATTAAATTCTCAAGTTAATGTGAGGTTGGATATTTACCAGCTCCGAACAACCCACTTCTTGCCTATCCTTCAAAATCAGAGATAGTTTTTGGAATTATCTCTCTCAGTATTTGTGCATTTCCATTTTGGATTAGAAATTTTTTTTTAAATCCAAACTTGTCCCACTTTTCACGTAAACAAAAAGAAAAGTTTAGAGTTCATGTATGCAGCAAAAATTTGAAAACTATAATAAATGTAAGTGTAGAAAATTACTTCAGGCACAAAAAATGAACTTCAAAGTTTTGTTATTCAAGTTTGGGAAATTCCACTAGGTACAACCCCTAATAGCTTGGTGGAATTTTATAAGAAAGAGATTTCTAATTGCTCCTAACATGTTTTAAATTTGGTGGGTATGCATGCTAGAAACATGTTGAAGATACAACTGACCTAATGACCCAAAAATTTCAAGCAGTAGAAAAAATTATATTCTCAAACTAATGTGTGTTGGATATTTACAAGAGCCAAAAAACCCACTTTTTGCCTATCCTTTAAAATAAGAGAAAATTTTTGGAACTATCTCTCTCAGCATTTGTGTATTTCCATTTTGGATGTTCAATTTTTTTTCATATCAAAACTTGACCCACATTTCTCGTAAAGAAAATAAAAATTTTAGTGTTCAATTATGAAGAAAAAATTTTAAACTATAATAAAAATAAGTGAAGAAAATTATTTCACGCACTAAAAATGAACTCCAAAGTTTTCTTATCCATGTTTTGGAAATTCCACTAGTACAACCCCTGAAAACTTAGTGGAATTTTATAAGAAAGAGATTTCTAATTGATCCTAACATGTTTTAAATGTGGTGGGTATGCATGCCTGAAACATGTTGAAGATGCAAATGACCTAATGATCCAAAAATTTCAAGCAGTAGAAAAAATTAAATACTCAAGTTAATGTGTGGTTGATATTTACCAGAGCCAAACAACCTACTTTTGGCCTATCCTTCAAAATCAGAGATACTTTTTGGTATATCTCTCTCAGCATTTGTGCATTTCCATTTTGAATGTTTAATGTTTTTTTCAAATCCAAACTTGTCCCACTTTTATCGTAAAATAAATGAAAATTTTAGAGCTAATGTATGTAGAAAAAATTTGAAAGCAATAATAAATGTAAGTTAAGAAAATTATTTCACGCTCTAAAAATGAAATCCAAAGTTTTGTTATCCATGTTTTGGAAATTCCACTAGTACAACCCTTGATAACTTGGTGGAATTTTATAAGAAAGAGATTTCTATTTGATCCTAACATGTTTTAAATGTGGTGAGTATGCATGCCCGAAACATGTTGAAGATGCAAATGATGTAATGATCCAAAAATTTCAAGGAGTAGAAAAAATTAAGTTCTCAACTTAATGTGTGGTTGGATATTTACCAGAACCAAACAACCCACTTTTTGCCTATCCTTCAAAATTAGAGATACTTTTTTGAATTATCTCCCTCAGCATTTGTGCATTTCCATTTTGGATGTTCAATTTTTTTTCAAATCCAAACTTGTCCCACTTTTCCCGTAAACAAAATGAAAATTTTAGAGCTCATGTATGAAGAAAAAATTTGAAAACTATAATAAATGTAAGTGAAGAAAATTATTTCATGCACTAAAAATGAACTCCATAGTTTTGTTATCCATGTTTGGGAAATTCCACTAGTACAACCCCTGATAACTTGGAGGAATTTTATAAGAAAGAGATTTCTAATTGATCCTATAATGTTTTAAATGCGGTGGGTATGCATGCTAGAAACATGTTGAAGATGCAAATGACCTAATGATCCAAAAATTTCAAGGAGTAGAAGAAATTAAATTCTCATGTTAACATGTGGTTGGATATTTAGCAGAGCCAAACAACCCACTTTTTGCCCCTCCTTCAAAATCAGAGATGCTTTTTGGAATTATCTCTCTCAGCATTTGTGCATTTCCATTTTGGATTATAAATTTTTTTAAATCCAAACTTGTCCCACTTTTCTCGAAATCAAAATGAAAAGTTTAGAGTTCATGTATACAGCAAAAATTTGAAAACTATAAGAAATGTAAGTGAAGAAAAATATTTCAGGCACTAAAAATGAACTCAAAAGTTTTGTTATCCATGTTTGGGAAATTCGACAAGTACAACCTCTGATAGCTTGGTGGAATTTTATAAGAAAGAGATTTCTAATTCATCCTAACATTTTTTAAGTGCGGTGGGTATGCATGCTAGAAACATGTTGAAGAGGCAAATGACCTAATGATCCAAAAATTTCAAGGAATAGAAAAAATTAAATTCTCAAGTTAACGTGTAGTTGGATATCTACCAGAGCCAAAACACCCACTTTTTGCCTATCCTTCAAAATCAGAGATACTTTTTGAAAATATCTCTCTATTCATTTGTGCATTTCCATTTTTGATGTTCAATTTTTTTTCAAATCCAAACTTGTCCCACTTTTCCCGTAAATGAAAAGAAAATTTTAGAGCACATGTATGAAGAAAAAATTTGAAAACTATAATAAATGTAAGTGAAGAAAATTATGTCATGCACTACAAATGAACTCCAAAGTTTTGTTATCCTTGTTTGGGAAATTCCACTAGTACAACCCCTAATAATTTGGTGGAATTTTATAAGAAAGAGATTTCTAATTGATCCTATCATGTTTTAAATGTGGTGGGTATGCATGCCAGAAACATGTTGAAGATGCAAATGACCTAACGATCCAAAAATTTCAAGGAGTAGAAAAAAATTAAATTCTCAAGTTAACGTATGGTTGGATGTTTACCAGAGCCAAGCAACCCACTTTTTGCCTATGCTTGAAAATCAGAGATACTTTTTGGAATTATCTCTCTCAGCATTTGTGCATTTTTATTTTGGATGTTTAATTTTCATTTCATATCCAAACTTGTCCCACTTTTATCGTAAACAAAATGAAAATTTTAGAGCTCATGTATGAAGAAAAAATTTGAAAACTATAATAAATGTAAGTGAAGAAAATTATATCATGCACTAAAAATGAACTCCAAAGTTTTGTTATCCATGTTCGGGAAATTTCACTAGTACAACCCCTGATAACTTGGTGGAATTTTATAAGAAAGAGATTTCTAATTGATGCTAACATGTTTTAAATGTGGTCGGTATGCATGCCCGAAACATGTTGAAGATACTAATGACTTAATGATCCAAAACTTTCAAGGAGTAGAAAAAATTAAATTCTCAAGTTAACGTTTGGTTGGATATTTACCAGAGCCAAACAACCCACTTTTTGTCTATTCTTCAAAATCAGAGATACTTTTTGGAATTATCTCTCTTAGCATTTGTGCCTTTCCATTTTGGATGTTCAATTATTTTTTCAAATCCAAACTTCTCCCACATTTCTTGTAAACAAAATGAAAATTTCAGAGTTCATGTATGAAGAAAAAATTTAAAAACTATAATAAAACAAAGTGAAGAAAATTATTTCACGCACTAAAATGGAACACCAAAGTTTTGTTATCAATGTTTGGAAAATACCACTAGAACAACCCCTAATAGGTTTGTGGAATTTTATAAGAATGGGATTTCCAATTGATCCTAACATGTTTTACATGTGGTGGGTATGCTTGTCAGAAACATGTTGAAGATGAAAATGCCCTAATGATCCAAAAATTTCAAGGAGTAGAAAAAATTAAATTCTCAATTTAATGTGAGGTTGGATTTTTACCAGATTCGAACAACCCACATCTTGCCTATCCTTCAAAATTAGAGATACTTTTTGGAATTATCACTCTCAGCATTTGTGCATTTCCATTTTGGATTATAATTTTTTTTTAAATCCAAACTTGTCCCACTTTTCTCGTAAACAAAAAGAAAAGTTTAGAGTTCATGTATGCAACAAAAATTTGAAAACTATAATAAATGTAAGTGAAAAAAATTACTTCAGGCACAAAAAATGAACTCCAAAGTTTTGTCACCCATGTTTGGGAAATTCCACTAGGTACAACCCCTAATAGCTTGGTGGAATTTTATAAGAAAGAGATTTCTAATTTCTCCTAACATGTTTTAAATTTGGTGGGTATGCATGCTAGAAACATGTTGAAGATGCAACTGACCTAATGATCCAAAAATTTCAAGCAGTAGAAAAATTGATATTCTCAAATTAACGTGTGGTTGGATATTTACAAGAGCCAAAAAACCCACTTTTTGTCTATCCTTTAAAATCAGAGAAACTTTTTGCAATTATCTCTCTCAACATTTGTGTATTTCCATTTTGGATGTTCAATTTTTTTTTTTCATATAAAAACTTGACCCACATTTGTCATAAACAAAATAAAAATTTTAGAGTTCAATTATGAAGAAAAAATTTGAAACTATAATAAAAATAAGTGAAGAAAATTATTTCACGCACTACAATGGAACTCCAAAGTTTTGTTATCCATGTTTTGAAAATTCCACTAGAACAACCGCTAAGAGCTTGGTGGAATTTTATAAGAAAGAGATTTCTAATTGATCCTAACATGTTTAAAATGTGGTGGGTATGCAAGCAAGAAACATGTTGAAGATGCAAATGACCTAATGATCCAAAAATTTCAAGGAGTAGAAAAAATTAAATTCCCAAGTTAACGTGTGGTTGGATATTTAGCAGAGCCAAACCACCCATTTTTTGCAGCTCCTTCGAAATAAGAGATACTTTTTGGAATTATCTCTCCCAGCATTTGTGCATTTCCATTTTGGATGTTCAATTATTTTTTTGAAATCCAAAGTTGTCTCACTTTTCTCGTAAAAAAAATGAAAATTTTAGAGTTCATGTAAGTAGAAAAATTTTGAAATTATAATAAATATATGTGAAGAAAATTATTTCACGCACTGAAAATGAACTCCAAAGTTTTCTTATCCATGTTTGGGAAATTCCATTAGTACAACCCCTAATAGCTTGGTGGAATTTTATAAGAAATAGATTTCTAATCTATCCTAACATGTTTTAAATGTGGTGGGTATGCATGCCAGAAACATGTTGAAGATGTAAATGACCTAATGATCCAAAAATTTCAATGAGTAGAAAAAATTAATTTCTCAAGTTAACGTGTGGTTGGATATTTACCAGAGCCAAACAACCCACTTTTTGCCTATCCTTCAAAATCAGAGATACTTTTTGGAATATCTCTCTCAACATTTGCGCATTTCAATTTTGGATGTTCAATTTTTTTTTCAAATCCAAACTTGTCCCACTTTTCTCATAAAATAAATGAAAATTTTAGAGCTCATGTATGCAGAAAAATTTGAAAACTATAATAAATGTAAGTGAAGAAAATTATTTCACGCACTAAAAATGAACTCTAAAGTTTTGTTATCCATGTTTTGGAAATTCCACTTGTACAACCCCTGATAACTTGGTGGAATTTTATAAGAAAGAGATTTCTATTTGATCCTAACATGTTTTAAATGTGGTGGGTATGCATGCCCGAAACATGTTGAAGATGCAAATGACCTAATGATCCAAAAATTTCAAGGAGTAGAAAAAATTAAATTCTCAAGTTAACGTGTGGTTGGATATTTACCAGAGCCAAACAACCCACTTTTTGCCTATCCTTCAAAATCAGAGATACTTTTTGGAATAATCTCTCTTAGCATTTGTGCATTTCCATTTTGGATGTTCAATTTTTTTTCAAATCCAAACTTGTCCCACTTTTCCCGTAAACAAAATGAAAATTTTAGAGCTCATGTATGAAGAAAAAATTTGAAAACTATAATAAATGTAAGTGAAGAAAATTAGTTCATGCACTAAAAATGAACTCCAAAGTTTTGTTATCCATGTTTGGGAAATTCCACTTGTACAACCCCTGATAACTTGGTGGAATTTTATATGAAAGAGATTTCTAATTGATACAATAATGTTTTAAATGTGGTGGGTATGCATGCCAGAAACATTTTGTAGATGCAAATGACCTAATGATCCAAGAATTTCAAGGAGTAGAAAAAATTAAATTCTCAAGTTAACATGTGGTTGGATATTTACTAGAGCCAAACAACCCACTTTTTGCCCCTCCTTCAAAATCAAAGTTACTTTTTCCAATTATCTCTCTCAGCATTTGTGCATTTCTATTTTGGATTATAAATTTTTTTAAATCCAAACATGTCACACTTTTCTCGTAATCAAAATGAAAAGTTTAGAGTTCATGTATGCAGCAAAAATTTGAAAACTATAATAAATGTAAGTGAAGAAAATTATTCCAGGCACCAAAAATTAACTCAAAAGTTTTGTTATCCATGTTTGGGAAATTCCACAAGTACAACCACAGATAGCTTGGTGGAATTTTATAAGAAAGAGATTTCTAATTCATCCTAACATGTTTTAAGTGCGGTGGGTCTGCATGCCAGAAAAATGTTGAAGATGCAAATGACCTAATGATCCAAAAATTTCATGGAATAGAAAAAATTATATTCTCAAGTTAACGTGTAGTTGGATATTTACCAGAGCAAAAACACCCACTTTTTGCCTATCCTTCAAAATCAGAGATACTTTTTGAAAATATCTCTCTCTGAATTTGTGCATTTCCATTTTGGATGTTCAATTTTTTTTCATATCCAAAATTGTCCCACTTTTCTCGTAAACAAAATGAAAATTTTAGAGCTCATTTATGCAGAAAAAATTTGAAAACTATAACAAATGTAAGTGTAGAAAATTATTTCACGCATTAAAAATGAACTCCAAAGTTTTCTTATCCATGTTTGGGAAATTCCACTAGTACAACCCCTTGTAGCTTGGTGGAATATTATAAGAAAGAGATTTCTAATTAATCCTAACATGTTTTAAATGTGGTGGGTATGTATGCCAGAAACATGTTGAAGAAGCAAATGACCTAATGATCCAAAAATTTCAAGGAGTAGAAAAAATTAAATTCTCAAGTTAACGAGTGGTTAGACATTTACTAGAGCCAAACAACCCACATTTTGCCTATCCTTCAAAATCAGTGATACTTTTTGGAATATCTCTCAGCACTTGTGCATTTCAATTTTGGATGTTCAATTTTTTTTTTCAAATCCAAACTTGTCCCACTTTTCTCGTAAAATAAATGAAAATTTTAGAGCTAATGTATGCGGAAAAAATTTGAAAACTATAATAAATGTAAGTGAAGAAAATTATTTCACACACTAAAAATAAACTCCAAAGTTTTGTTATCCATGTTTTGGAAATTCCACTTGTACAACCCCTGATAACTTGGTGGAATTTTATAAGAAAGAGATTTCTATTTGATCCTAACATGTTTTAAATGTGGTGGGTATGCATGCGCGAAACATGTTGAAGATGCAAATGACCTAATGATCCAAAAATTTCAAGGAGTAGAAAAAATTAAATTCTCAAGTTAATGTGTGGTTGGATATTTATCAGAGCCAAACAACCCACTTTTTGCCTATCCTTCAAAATCAGAGATACTTTTTGGAATTATCTCTCTCAGTATTTGTGTATTTCCATTTTGGACGTTCATTTTTTTTTTCAAATCCAAACTTGTCTCACTTTTCCAGTAAACAAAATGAAAATTTGAGAGCTCATGTAAGAAGAAATAATTTGAAAACTATAATAAATGTAAGTGAAGAAAATTAGTTCATGCACTAAACATGAACTCCAAAGTTTTGTTATCCATGTTTGGGAAATTCCACTAGTACAACCCTGATAACTTGGTGGAATTTTATAAGAAAGAGATTTCTAATTGATCCTATAATGTTTTAAATGTGGTAGGTATGCATGCCAGAAACATGTTGAAGATGCAAATGACCTAATGATCCAAGAATTTCAAGGAGTAGAAAAAATTAAATTCTCATGTTAACATGTGGTTGGATATTTACCAAAGCCAAACAACCCACTTTTTGCCCCTCCTTCAAAATCAGAGATACTTTTTGCAATTATCTCTCTCAGCTTTTGTGCATTTCTATTTTGGATTATAAATTTTTTTAAATCCAAACTTGTCCCACTTTTCTCGTAATAAAAATGAAAAGCTTAGAGTTCATGTATGCAGCAAAAAATTGAAAACTATAATCAATGTAAGTGAAGAAAATTATTTCAGGCACTAAAAATAAACTCAAAAGTTTTGTTAACCATGTTTGGGAAATTCCACAAGTACAACCTCTGATAGCTTGGTGGAATTTTATAAGAAAGAGATTTCTAATTCATCCTAACATGTTTTAAGTGCGGTGGGTATGCATGCTAGAAACATATTGAAGATGCAAATGACCTAATGATCCAAAAATTTCATGGAATAGAAAAAATTAAATTCTCAAGTTAACGTGTAGTTGGATATTTACCAGAGCCAAAACACCCACTTTTTGCCTATCCTTCAAAATCAGAGATACTTTTTGAAAATATCTCTCTCTGCATTTGTGCATTTCCATTTTGGATGTTCAATTTTTTTTTCATATCCAAACTTGTCCCACCTTTCTCGTAAACAAAATGAAAATTTTAGAGCTCATATATGCAGAAAAAATTTGAAAGCTATAATAAATGTAAGTGTAGAAAATTATTTCACGCGTTAAAAATGAAATCCAAAGTTTTCATATCCATTTTTGGGAAATTCCACTAGTACAACCCCTTGTAGCTTGGTGGAATTTTTTAAGAAAGAGATTTCTAATTAATCCTAACATGTTTTAAATGTGGTGGGTATGCATGCCAGAAACATGTTGAAGAAGCAAATGACCTAATGATCCAAAAATTTCGAGTAGAAAAAATTAAATTCTCAAGTTAACGAGTGGTTGGATATTTACCAAAGCCAAACAACCCTCTTTTTGCCTATCCTTCAAAATCAGTGATACTTTTTGGAATTATCACTCTCAGCATTTGTGCATTTCCATTTTGGATGTTCAATTTTTTTTTTCAAATCCAAACTTGTCCCACTTTTCTCGTAAACAAAATGAAAATTTTAGAGCTCATGTACGAAGAAAAAATTTGAAAACTATAATAAATGTAAGTGAAGAAAATTATGTCATGCACTAAAAATGAAATCCAAAGTTTTGTTATCCATGTTTGGGAAATTGCACTAGTACAACCCCTGATAACTTGGTGGAAATTTATAAGAATGAGATTTCTAATTGATCCTAACATGTTTTAAATGTGGTGGGTATGCATGCCAGAAACATGTTGAAGATGCAAATGACCTAATGATCCATAAATTTCAAGAAGTAGAAAAAATTAAATTCTCAAGTTAACGTGTGGTTGGATATTTACCAGAGCCAGACAACCCACTTTTTGTCTATCCTTCAAAATCAGAGATAATTTTTGGAATTATCTCTCTTAGCATTTGTGCCTTTCTATTTTGGATGTTCATTTTTTTTTCAGATCCAAACTGGTCCCACATTTCTCGTAAACAAAATGAAAATTTTAGAGTTCATGTATGAAGAAAAAATTTAAAAACTATAATAAAACTAAGTGTAGAAAATTATTTCATGCTCTAAAATGGAACATCAATGTTTTGTTATCCATGTTTGGAAAATTTCACTAGAACAACCCCTAATAGGTTTGTCGATTTTTATAAGTAAGAGATTTCCAATTGATCCTAACAAGTTTTAAATGTGGTGGGTATGCTTGCCAGAAACATGTTGAAAATGCAAATGACCTTATGATCCAAAAAATTCAAGGAGTAGAAAAAATTAAATTCTCAAGTTAACGTGAGGTTGGATATTTACCAGATCCGAACAACCCCCTTCTAGCCTATCCTTCAAAATCAGAGAAACTTTTTGGAATTATCTCTCTCAGCATTTGTGCATTTCCATTTTGGATTATAATTTTTTTTTAAATCCAAACTTGTCCCACTTTTCTCGTAAAAAAAAGAAAAGCTTAGAGTTCATGTATGCAGCAAAAATTTGAAAACTATAATAAATGTAAGTGAATAAAATTACTTCAGGTACAAAAAATGAACTCCAATGTTTTATTATCCATCTTTGGGAAATTCCACAAGGTACAACCCCGAATAGCTTGGTGGAATTTTATAAGAAGGAGATTTCTAATTGCTCCTAACATGTTTTAAATGTGGTGGGTATGCATGCCAGAAACATGTTGTAGATGCAAATGAACTAATGATCAAAAAATTACAAGCAGTAGAAAAAAATTATATTCTCAAATTAACGTGTGGTCGGATATTTACAATAGCCAAAAAACCCACTTTTTGTCTATCCTTTAAAATCAGAGAAACTTTTTGGAATTATCTCTCTCAGCATTTGTGTATTTCCATTTTGGATGTTCAATTTTTTTTTCATATCAAAACTTGACCCTCATTTGTCGTAAAGAAAATAAAAATTTTAGAGTTCAATTATGAAGAAAAAATTTGAAACTATAATAAAATTAAGTGAAGAAAATTATTTCACGCACTAAAATGGTACTCCAAAGTTTTGTTATCCATGTTTGAAAAATTCCACTAGAACAACCCCTAAGAGCTTGGTGGAATTTTGTAAGAAAGAGATTTCTAATTGATCCTAACATGTTTAAAATGTGGTGGGTATGCATGCCAGAAACATGTTGAAGATGAAAATGACCTAATGATCCAAAAATTTCAAGGAGTAGAAAAAATTAAATTCCCAAGTTAACGTGTGGTTGGATATTTAGCAGAGCCAAACAACCCACTTTTTTCCGCTCCTTCGAAATCAGAGATACTTTTTGGAATTATCTCTCCCAGCAATTGTGCATTTCCATTTTGGATGTTCAATTTTTTTTTGAAATCCAAAGTTGTCCCACTTTTCTCTGAAACAAAATGACAATTTTAGAGTTCATGTATGCAGAAAAAATTTGAAAATTAAAATAAATATAAGTGAAGAAATTTATTTCACGCACTAAAAATGAACTCCAAAGTTTTGTTATCCATGTTTGGGAAATTCCTCTAATACAACCCCTAATAGCTTGGTGAAATTTTATAAGAAATAGATTTCTAATCTATCCTAACATGTTTTAAATGTGGTGGGTATGCATGCCCGAAACATGTTGAAGATGGAAATGACCTAATGATCCAAAAATTTCAATGAGTAGAAAAAATTAAATTCCCAAGTTAACGTGTGGTTGGATATTTACCAGAGCCAAACAACGCACTTTTTTCCTATCCTTCAAAATCAGAGATACTTTTTGGAATATCTCTCTCAGCATTTGTGCATTTCCATTTTGGATGTTCAATTTTTCTTTCAAATCCAAACTTGTCCCACTTTTCTCGTAAAATAAATGAAAATTTTAGAGCTCATGTATGCAGAAAAAATTTGAAAACTATAATAAAAGTAGGTGAAGAAAATTATTTCAAGCACTAAAAATGAACTCCAAATTTTTGTTATCCATGTTTTGGAAATTCCACTAGTACAACCCCTGATAACTTGGTGGAATTTTATAAGAAAGAGATTTCTATTTGATCGTAGCATGTTTTAAATGTGGTGGGTATGCATGCCGAAACATGTTGAAGATGCAAATGACCTAGTGATCCAAAAATTTCAAGGAGTAGAAAAAATTAAATTCTCAAGTTAACGTGTGGTTGGATATTTACCAGAGCCAAACAACCCACTTTTTGCCCATCATTCAAAATCAGAGATACTTTTTGGATTTATCTCTCACAGCATTTGTGCATTTCCATTTTGGAAGTTCAATTTTTTTTTTCAAATCCAAACTTGTCCCACATTTCTCGTAAACAAAATGAAAATTTTAGAGTTCATGTATGCAAAAAACATTTAAAAATATAATAAATGTATGTGTAGAAAATTTTTTCACACACTAAAAATGAACTCCAAAGTTTTGTTATCCATGTTTTGGAAATTCCACTAGTACAACCGCTAATAGATTGGAGGAATTTTATAAGAAAGAGATTTCTAGTTGTTCCGAACATGTTTTAAATGTGGTGGGTATCCATGCAAGAAACATGTTGAAGATGAAATTGACCTAATGATCATAAAATTTCGAGTAGAAAAAATTAAATTCTCAAGTTAACGTGTGGTTGGATATTTACCAGAGCCAAACAACCCACTTTTTGCCTAACCTTCAAAATCAGGATACTTTTTGGAATTATCTCTCTAAGCATTTGTGCCTTTCCATTTTGGATGTTCAATTTTTTTTTCAAATCCAAACTGGTCCCACATTTCACATAAATAAAATGAAAATTTTTGAGTTCATGTATGAACAGAAAATTTGAAAACTATAATAAAAGTAAGTGAAGAAAATTATTTCACACACTATAATGGAACTCCAAAGTTTTGTTATCCATGTTTGGAAAATTCCACTACAACAACCACTAATAGCTAGGTGGAATTTCATAAGAAAGAGATTTCTAATTGATTGTAACATATTTTAGATGTGGTGGGTATGCATTCCAGAAACATGTTGAAGATGCAAATGACCTAATGATCCAAAATTTTCAAGGGGTAGAAAAAATTAAATTCTCAAGTTAACGTGTGGTTGGATATTTAGCAGAGCCAAACAACCCACTTTTTGCCTATCCTTCAAAATCAGAGATACTTTTTGGAATGATCTCTCTCAGCATTGGTGCATTTCCATTTTGGATGTTCATTTTTTTTTTCAAATCCAAACATGTCCCACTTTTCTTGTAAACAAAATGAAAATTTTGGAGTTCATGTACGCAGAAAAAATTTGAAAACTATTATAAATGTCAGTGAATAAAATTATTTCTCGCACTAAAAATGAACTCCAAAATTTTGTTATCTATGTTTTGGGAAATTCCACTAGTACAACACCTAATAGCTTGGAGGAATTTTAAAAGAAATAGATTTCTAATCTTTCCTAACATGTTTTAAATGTTGTGGGTATGCATGCCAGAAACATGTTGAAGATGCAAGTGACCTAATGATCAAAAAATTTCAATGAGTAGAATAAATTAAATTCTCAAGTTAACATGTGGTTGGATATTTACCAGAGCCAAACAACCCACTTTTTGCCCCTCTTTCAAAATCAGAGATACTTTTTGGAATTATCTCTCTCAGCATTTGTGCATTTCCATTTTGGATGTTCAATTTTTTTTTCATATCCAAACTTGTCCCACTTTTCTCGTAAACAAAATGAAAAATTTAGAGCTCATGTATGAAGAAAAAGTTTGAAAACTATAATAAATGTAAGTGAAGAAAATTATTTCATGCACAAAAAATGAACTCGAAAGTTTTGTTATCCATGTATGGGAAATTCCACTACTATAACCCCAGATAACTTGGTGGAATTTTATAAGAAAGAGATTTCTAATTGATGCTAAAATTTTTAAATGTGGTTGGTATGCTTGCCCGAAACATGTTGAAGATGAAAATGATCAAATGATCCAAAAATTTCAAAGAGTAGAAAAAATTAAATTCTCAAGTTAACGTGTGGTTGGATATTTACCAGAGCCAAACAACCCACTTTTTGTCTATCCTTCAAAATCAGAGATACTTTTTGGAATTATCTCTCTTAGCATTTGTGCCTTTCCATTTTGGATGTTCAATTTTTTTTCAAATCCAAACTTGTCCCACATTTCTCGTAAACAAAATGAAAATTTTAGAGTTCATGTATGAAGAATAAATTTAAAAACTATAATAAAAATAAGTGAAGAAAATTATTTCACGCACTAAAATGGAACCCCAAAGTTTTGTTATCCATGTTTGGAAAATTCCACTAGAACAACCCCTAATAGGTTTGTGGAATTTTATAAGAACGAGATTTCCAATTGATCCTAACATGTTTTAAATGTGGTGAGTATGCTTGCCACAAACATGTTGAAGATGCAAATGACCTAGTGGTCAAAAAATTTCAAGGAGTAGAAAAAATTAAATTCTCAAGTTAACGTGAGGTTGGATATTTACCAGATCCGAACAACCCACTTCTTGCCTATCCGTCAAAATCAGAGATACTTTTTGGAATTATCTCTCTCAGCATTTGTGTATTTCTATTTTGGATTAGCAATTTTTTTTAAATCCAAACTTTTCCCACTTTTCTCGTAAACAAAAAGAAAAGTTTAGAGTTCATGTATGCAAAAAAAATTTTAAAACTATAATAAATGTAAGTGAAGAAAATTACTTCATGCACAAAAAATGAACTCCAAAGTTTTGTTATCCATGTTTGAGAAATTCCACTAGTACAACACCTAATAGCTTGGTGGAATTTTATAAGAAAGAGATTTCTGATTGCTCCTAACATGTTTTAAATGTGGTTGGTATGCATACCAGAAACATTAAAAAGATGCAAATGACCTAATGATCCAAAAATTTCAAGCAGTAGAAAAAATTATATCCTCAAATTAACGTGTGGTTGGATATTTACAAGAGCCAAAAAATCCACTTTTTGCCTATCCTTTAAAATCAGAGAAACTTTTTGGAATTTTCTCTCTCAGCATTTGTGTATTTCCATTTTGGATGTTCAATTTATTTTCAAATCAAAACTTGACCCACATTTCTCGTAAAGAAAATAGATATTTTAGAGTTCAATTATGAAGAAAAAATTGAAAACTATAATAAAAATAAGTGAAGAAAATTATTTCACGCACTAAAATGGAACTCCAAAGTTTTGTTGTCCATGTTTGGAAAATTCCACTAGAACAATCCCTAAGAGCTTGGTGGAATTTTATAAGAAAGAGATTTCTAATTGATCCTAACATGTTTAAAATGTGGTGGGTATGCATGCTAGAAACATGTTGAAGATGCAAATGACCTAATGATCCAAAAATTTCAAGGAGTAGAAAAAATTAAATTCCCAAGTTAACGTGTGGTTGGATATTTAGCATAGCATAACAACCCACTTTTTGCCGCTCCTTTTAAATCAGAGATACTTTTTGGAATTTTCTCTCCCAGCATTTGTCCATTTCCATTTTGGATGTTCAATTTTTTTTTGAAATCCAAAGTTGTCCCACTTTTCTCGCAAAAACAATGACAATTTTATTGTTCATGTATGTAGAAAAAATTGAAAACTAAAATAAATATAAGTGAAGAAAATTATTTCACGCAATAAAAATGAACTCCAAAGTTTTGTTATCCATGTTTGGGAAATTCCACTAGTACAACCCCTAATAGCTTGGTGAAATTTTATAAGAAATAGATTTCTAATCTATCCAAACATGTTTTAATTGTTGTGGGTATGCATGCCAGAAACATGTTGCAGATGCAAATGACCTAATGATCCAAAATTTTCAATGACTAGAAAAAATTAAATTCTCAAGTTAACGTGTGGTTGGATATTTACCAGAGCCAAACAACCCACTTTTTGCCTATCCTTCAAAATCAGAGATACTTTTTGAAAATATCTCTCTGCATTTGTGCATTTCCATTTTGGATGTTCAATTTTTTTTTCAAATCCAAACTTGTCCCACTTTTCTCATAAACAAAATGAAAATTTTAGAGCTCACATATGCAGAAAAAATTTGAAAACTATAATAAATGTAAGTGAAGAAAATTATTTCATGCACTAAAAATGAACTCCAAAGTTTTGTTATCCACGTTTGGGAAATTCCACTAGTACAACACCATGTAGCTTGGTGGAATTTTATAAGAAGGAGATTTCTAGTTAATCCTAACATGTTTTAAATGTGGTAGGTATGCATGCCAGAAACATGTTGAAGAAGCAAATGACCTAATGATCCAAAAATTTCAAGGAGTAGAAAAAATTAAATTCTCAAGTTAACGTGTGGTTGGATATTTACCAAGGCCAAACAACCCACTTTTTGCCTATCCTTCAAAATGAGAGATACTTTTTGGAATTATCTCTCTCAGCATTTGTGCATTTCCATTTTGGATGTTCAATTTTTTTTTTCAAATCCAAACTTGTCCCACCTTTCTCGTAAACAAAATGAAAATTTTAGAGCTCATGTTTGAAGAAAAAATTTGAAAACTATATTAAATGTAAGTGAAGAAAATTATTTCATGCAGTAAAAATGAACTCCAAAGTTTTGTTATCCATGTTTGGAAAATTGCACTACTACAACCCCTGATAACTTGGTGAAATTTTATAAGAAAGAGATTTCTAATTGATCCTAACATGTTTTAAATGTGGTGGGTACGCATGCCCGAAACATGTTGAAGATTCAAATGACCAAATGATCCAAAAATTTCAAGCAATAGAAAAAATTAAATTCTCAAGTTAACGTGTGGTTGGATATTTGCCAGAGCCAAACAACCCACTTTTTGCCTATCCTTCAAAATCAGAGATACTTTTTGGAATTATCTCTCTCAGTATTTGTGCATTTCCATTTTGTATGTTCAATTTTTTTTTAAATCCAAAGTTGTCCCATTTTTCTAGTAAACAAAATGCAAATTTTATAGTTCATGTATGCAAAAAAAGTTGAAAACTACAATAAATGTAAGTGAAGAAAATTATTTCATGCTCTAAAAATGAACTCCAAAGTTTTGTTATCCATGTTTGGGTAATTCCACTAGTACAACCCCTAACAGCTTGGTGGAATTTATAAGAAAGAGATTTCTAATTGATCCTAAGATGTTTTAAATGTGGTGGGTATGCATGCTAGAAACATGTTGAAGATACAAATGACCTAATGATCCATATTTTAAGGAGCAGAACAATTTAAATTCTCAAGTTAACGTGTGATTGGATATTTACCAAAGCCAAACAACCCACTTTTTGCCTATCCTTCAAAATCAGAGATACTTTTTTGGAATTATCTCTCTCAGCATTTGTGCATTTCCATTTTGGATGTTCAATTTTTTTTTTAAATCCAAACTTGTCCCACTTTTTTCGAAAAAAAAATATAAATTTTAGAGTTCATGTTTGAAGAAAAAAATTGAAAACTATAATAAATGTAAGTGAAGAAAATTATTTCAAGCACTAAAAATGAACTCCAAAGTTTTGTTATCCATGTTTGGGAAATTCCACTAGTACAACCCTTACTAGCATGGTGGAATTTTATAAGAAAGAGATTTCTAATTGATCCTAACATGTTTTAAATGTGGTGGGTATGCATGCCATAAACATGTTGAAGATGCAAATGAGCAAATGATCAAAAAATTTCAAGGAGTAGAAAAAATTAAATTCTCACGTTGACGTGTAATTGGATATTTACCAGAGCCAAACATCCCACTTTTTTCATATCCTTAAAAATCAGAGATACTTTTTGGAATTATCTTTCTCAGCATTTGTGCATTTCCATTTTGGATTTTCAATTTTTTTTTGAAACCCAAAGTTGTCCCATTTTTCTAGTAAACAAAATGAAAATTTTATAGTTCATGTATGCCAAAAATGTTGAAAACTATAATAAATGTAAGTGAAGAAAATTATTTCACGCTTTAAAAATGAACTCCAAAGTATTGTTATCCATGTTTGGGTAATTCCACTAGTACAACCCCTAACAGCTTGGTGGAATTTTATATGAAAGAGATTTCAAATTGATCCTAAGATGTTTTAAATGTGGTGGGTATGCATGCTAGAAACATGTTGAAGATGCAAATGACCTAATTATCCAAAAATTTCAAGGAGTACAAAAAAGTAAATTCTCAAGTTAACATGTGGTTGGATATTTACCAGAGCCAAACAAACCACTTTTTGCCTATGCATCAAAATCAGAGATACTTTTTGGAATTATCTCTCCCAGAACTTTTTGCATTTCCATTTTGGAGGTTCAATTTTTTTTCAAATCCAAACTTTTATCGTAAATAAAAACAAAATTTTAGAGTTCATGTATGCAAAAAAATTTGATAACTATAATAAATGTAAGAGAAGAAAATAATTTCACAAACTAAAAATGAACTCCAAAGTTTTGTTATCCACGTTTGGGAAATTCCACTTGTACAACCCCTAATAGCTTGGTGGAATTTTAAAAGAAAGAGATTTCTAATTGATCCTAACATGTTTTAAATGTGGTGGGTATGCATGCCAAAAACATGTTGAAGTTGCAAATGACCTAATGATCCAAAAATTTCAAGCAGTAGAAAAAATTAAAATTCTAAAGTTAACGTGTGGTTTGATATTTACCAGAGCCAAACTACCCACTTTTTCCCTATCCATAAAAAATCAGAGATACTTTTGGAATTATATCTCTCATCATTTGCGTATTTTCGCTTTAGATGTACAATTTTTTTTTAAATCCAAACTTGTTCCACTTTTCTCATAAACAAAAGGAAAATTTTAGAGTTCATGTATGCAAAAAAAATTGAAAACTATAATAAATGTAAGTGAATAAAATTATTTCACGCACTAAAAAACAACTCCAAAGTTTTGTTATCCATGTTTGGGAAATTCCACTACTATAGCCCCTAATAGCTTCGTGGAATTTTATAAGAAAGAGATCTGTAATTGATCCTAACATGTTTTAAATGTGGTGGGTATGCACGCCAGAAACATGTTGAATATGCAAATGACCTAATGATCCAAAAATTTGAAGGAGTAGAAAAAATTAATTTCTCAAGTTAACGTGTGGTTGGATATTTACCAGAGCCAAACAACCCATTTTTTGCCAATTCATCAAAATAAGAGATACTTTTTGGAATTATGTCTCTCATCATTTATGGATTAACATTTTGGATGTTCAATTTTTTTTCAAATCAAAACTTGCCCCAATTTTCTCGTAAACAAAATGAAAATTTTAGAGTTCATGGATGCAAAAAATTTGAAAAATATAATAAATGTAACTAAAGAAAATCATTTCACTCACTAAAAATGAACTCGAACGTTTTGTTATCCTTGTTTGGGAAATTCCACTAGTACAACGCCTAATAGCTTGGTGGAATTATATAAGAAAGAGATTTCTAATTGATCCTAACATGTTTTAAATGTGGTGGGTATGCATGCCAGAAACATGTTGAAGATGAAAAAGACCTAATGATCCGAAAATTTGAAGGAGTAGAAAAAATTAAATTCTCAAGTTAAAGTGTGGTTGGATATTTACCAAAAACCAAACAACCCACTTTTTGCCTAACCTTCAAAATCAGAGATACATTTTGGAACTATCTCTCTCAGCATTTGTGCATTTCCATTTTCGATGTTCAAGTTTTTTTCAAATCCAAACTTGTCCCACTCTTCTCGTAAACAAAATGAAAATTGTAGAGTTCATATAAGCAAAAAAAATTGAAAACAATAATAATTGTAAGTCAAGAAAATTATTTCACGCACTAAAAATGAACTCCAAAGTTTAGTTATCTATGTTTGGGAAATTCCACTAGTACAACCCCTAATAACATGGTGGATTTTTTTATGAAAGAGATTTCTAATTGATCGTAACATGTTTTAAATTTGGTGGGTATGCATGCCAGAAAGATGTTGAAGATGCAAATGACCTAATGATCCAAAAATTTCAAGGATTAGAAAAAATTAAATTCTCAAGTTGAGTGTGGTTGGATATTTTCCAGAGCCAAACAACCCACTTTTTACTTATCCTTCAAAATCAGAGATAGGTTTCAGAATTATCTCTCTCATCATTTGTCGATTTTCATTTTGGATTTTCAATTTTTTTTCAAATCCAAAATTTTCTCATAATTAAATTGAAAATTTTAAAGTTCATGTATGCAAAAAAAATTCAAAACTACAATAAATGTAAGTGAGGAAAGTTATTTCACGCACTGAAAATGAACTCCAAAGTTTTTATATCCTTGTTTGGGAAATTCCACTAGTACAACCCTTAATAGCTTGGTGGAGTATTTTAAGAAAGAGATTTCTATTTGATCCTAACATGTTTTAAATGTGGTGGGTATGCATGCAGAAAACTTGTTGAAGATGCAAATGACTTAATGATAATAAAATTTTGAGGAGTTGAAAAATTAAATTCTCAAGTTAACGTGTTGGATATTTACCAGAACCAAACAACCCACTTTAAGCCTATCCTTCAAAATCAGAGATACTTTTTGGAATTATCTCTCTCACCACTTTTTGCATTTCTATTTTGGATGTTCAATTTTTTTTCAAATCCAAATTTGTCCCTCTTTTCTCTTAAACAAAATGAAAATTTTAGAGTTCATGTATCCAAAAAAATTTGAAAGAAACTTATTTCATGCACTAAAAATGAACTCCAAAGTTTTGTTGTCCATGTCTGGAAAAATCCACTAGTACAACCCCTAATAGCTTGGTGGAAGTTTATAAGAAAGAGATTTCTAATTGATCCTAACATGTTTTAAATGTGGTGGGTATGCATGCAAGACACATGTTGAAGATGCTAATGACCTAATGATCCACAAATTTCAAGAAGTAGAAAAAATTTAATTATCAAATTAACGTGTGGTTGGATATTTTCCAGAGCCAAACAACCCACTTTTTGCCTATCCTTCAAAATCAGAGATTCTTTTTAGAATCATCTCTCTCAGCACTTTTTTTATTTCCATTTTGGATGTTCAATTTATTTTCAAATCCGAACTTGTCCCACTTTTCTCGTAAACAAAATGAAAATATTAGAGTTCATATATGCAAAAAAAATTGAAAACAATAATTATTGTAAGTGATGAAAATTATTTCACGCATTAAAAATGAACTCAAAAGTTTTGTTATCCATGTTTGAGAAATTCCAAAAGTACAACCCCTAATAGGAAGGTGGAATGTTATAAGAAATAGATTTCTAATTGATCCTAACATGTTTTAAATGTGGCGGGTATGCATGCGAGAAACATGTTGAAGAGGCAAATGACCTCATGATCCAAAAATTTCAAGCAGTAGAAAAAATTAAATTCTCAAGTTGACGTGTGGTTGGATATTTACCAGAGCCAAACAACCCACTTTTTGCCTATCCTTCAAAATCAGAGATACTTTTTGGAATTATCACTTTCAGCATTTGTGTATTTCCTTTTTGGATGTTCATTTTTTTTTCAAATCCAAACTTGTCCCACATTTCTCATAAATAAAATGAAAATTTTAGAGTTCATGTATGCAAAACAATTTGAAAACTATAATAAATTTAAGTGAAGAAAATTATTTCACGCACTAAAAATGAACTTAAAAGTTTTGTTATCCATGTTTGGGAAATTCCACTAGTACAACCCCTAATAGCTTGGTGAAATTTTATCAGAAAGAGTTTTCTAATTGATCCTAACACGTTTTAAATGTGGTGGGTATGCATGCCTGAAACATGTTAAATATTCAAATGACCTAATGTTCCAAAATTTTCAAGGAGTAGAAAAAATTAAATTCTCAAGTTAACGTGTCGTTGGATATTTACAAGAGCCAAACAACCCACTTTTTGCCTATCCTTCAAAATTAGAGATACTTTTTGGAATTCTCTCTCTCAGTACTTTTAGCATTTCCAGTTTTTTATGTTAAATTTTTTTTCAAATCCAAACTTGTCCCGCTTTTCTCGTAAACAAAAATTTTAGAGTTTATGTATGCAAAAAAATTTGAAAACTATAATAAATGTAAGTGAAGAAATTTATTTCATGCACTCAAAATGAACTCCAAAGTTTTGTTATCCATGTTTGGGAAATTCCACAAGTACAACCTCTAATAGCTTGGTGGAATTTTTTAAGAAAGAGATTTCTAATTTATCCTAACATGTTTTAAATGTGGTGGGTATGATTGCCAGAAACATGTTGAAGATGCAAATGACCGAATGATCTAAAAATTTCAAGGAGTAGAAAAAATTAAATTCTCAAGTTGACGTGTTGATGGATATTTACCGGAGCCAAACAACTATCCTTTTGCCTATCCTTCAAAATCAGAGATACTTTTTGGAATTATCTCTCTCCGCAATTTTTGCATTTCCAATTTTTATGTTCAATTTTTTTTCAAATCCTAACTTGTCGCATTTTTCTCGTAAACAAAATGAAAATTTTAGAGTTCATGTATGCAAAAATATTTGAAAACTATAATAAATGCAAGTGAAGAAAATTATTTCAAGCAGTAAAAATGAATTCCAAAGTTTTGTTATCCATGTTTAGGAAGTACCACAAGTACAAACCCTAAGAGCTCTATGGAATTTATTAAGAAAGAGATTTCTAATTGATCCTAACATGTTTTAAATGTATTGGATATGCAAGCCAGAAACATGTTGAAGATGCAAATGACCTAATGATCCAAAATTTTCAAGCAGTAGAAAAAATTAAATTCTCAAGTTAACTTGTGGTTGGATATTTTCCGGATCCAAACATCCCACTTTTTGCCTATCCTTCAAAATCAGAGATACTTTTCAGAATTATCACTCTCAGTATTTTTGCATTTCCATTTTGGGTTTTCAATTTTTTTCCAAATCCAAAGTTGTCCCACTTTTCTCGTAAACAAAATGAAAATTTTGGAGTTCATGTGTGCAAAAAATTTGAACACTATAATAAATGTAAGTGAAGAAAATTATTTCACGCACTAAAAATGAACTCCAAAGTTTTGGTAACCATGTTTTGGAAATTCCATTAGTACAACCCGAAATAGCTAGGTGGAATTTTATAAGAAAGAGATTTCTAATTGATCCTAACAAGTTTTAAATGTGGTGGGTATGCATGCCAGAAACATGTTGAAGATGCAAATGACCTAATGATCCAAAAATTTCAAGGAGTAGAAAAAATTAAATTCTCAAGTTGATGTGTGGTTGGATATTTACTAGTGCCAAACAACCCACTTTTTGCCTAACCTACAAAATCAAAGATACTTTTTGGAATTATCCATCTCAGCATCTGGGCATATCCATTTTGGATGCTCAATTTTATTTCCAATCCAAACTTGTCCCACTTTTTTTGAAAAAAAAAAAAAATTTTAGAGTTACTGAATGCAAAAAAATTCTAAAACTTTAATAAATGTAAATGAAGAAAATTATTTCAAGCACTAAAATTGAACCCCAAAGTTTTGTTATCCATGTTTGGGATATTCCACTAGTACCACCCCTAATAGCTTAGTGGAATTTTCTAAGAAAGAGATTTCTAATTGATCCTAACATGATTTAAATGCGGTGGACATGCATGCCAGAAACATGTTGGTGATGCAAATGACCTAATGATCGAAAAGTTTCAAGCAGTAGAAAAAATTAAATTCTCAAGTTAACGTGTGGTTGGATATTTACTAGAACCAAACAACACACTTTCAGCCTATCCTTCAAATTCAGAGATACTTTTTAGAATTATCTCACTCAGAATTTGTGCATTTCCAATTTTTACGTTGAATTTTGTTTTAAATCCAAACTTGTTCCACTTTTCTTGTAAACAAAATGAAAATTTTAGAGTTCAATTAGGCAAAAAAATTCGAAAACTATAACAAATGTAAGTGAAGAAAATTATTTCACGCACTAAAAATGAACTCCAAAGTTTTGTTATCCATGCTTGGGAAATTCCACTAGTACAACCCCAAATAGCTTGGTGGAATTTCATAAGAAAGAGATCTGTAATTGATCCTAACATGTTTTAAATATGGTGGGTATGGACGCCAGAAAAATGTTTAATATGCAAATGACCTAATGATCCAAAAATTTCAAGAAGTAGAAAATATAAAATTCTCAAGTTAACGTGTGGTTGAATATTTACCAGAGCCAAACAACCCACTTTTTGCCAATCCTTCAAAATAAAAGATACTTTTTGGAATTATCACTCTCAGCATTGTCAATTTCCATTTTGTTTGTTGAATTTTTTTTCAAATCCAAACTTGTCGCTTTTTTCTCATAAACAAAATGAAAATTTTAGAGTTCATGTATGGAAAAAAATTTGAAAACTATAATAAATGTAAGTGAAGAAAATTATTTCATGCCCTAAAAATGAACTCCAAAGTTTTGTTATCCGTGTTTGGGAAATTCCACTAGTACAACCCCAAATAGCTTGGTGGAATTGTATAAGGAAAAGATTTCTAATTGATCCTAACATGTTTTAAATGTGGTGGGTATGCATGCCAGAAACATGTTGAAGATGCAAATGACCTAATGATCCAAATATTTCAAGGTGTAGAAAAAATTAAATTTTCAAGTTAACAAGTGGGTGGTTTTTTACCAGAGCCAAACAACCAAATTTTTTCTTATCTTTTCAGAGATACTTTTTGGAATTATCTCTCTCAGCATTTGAGTATTTCAATTTTGGATGTTCAATTTTTTTTCAAATCCAAACTTGTCCCACTTTTCTCGTAAACAAAATCAAAATTTTAGACTTCACCTATGCAAAAAATATTTGAAAACTATAATAAATGTAAGTGAAGAAAATTATTTAACGAATTAAAAATGAACTGCATAGTTTTGTTATCTATGTTTGGAAAATTCAACTGGTACAAACCCTAATAGCTTGGTGGAATTTAATAAGATAGAGATTTCTAATTGATCCTAACATGTTTTAAATGTGGTGGGTATGCATGCCAGAAACATGTTGAAGATCCAAATGGCCTAGTGATCCAAAAATTTCAAGCAGTAGAACAAATTAAATTCTCAAGTTGACTTGTGGTTGGATATTTACCAGAGCCAAACATCCCACTTTTTGCCTATCCTTCAAAATCAGAGAAACTTTTCAAAATTATCTCTCTCAGTATTTTTGCACTTCCATTTTGGATGTTCAATTTTTTTTCATATCCAAACTTATCCCAGTTTTCTCGTAAACAAAGCGAAAATTTCAGAGTTCGAGTATGCAAAAAAATTTGAAAGCTAAAATAAATGTAAGTGAAGAAAATTATTTCACGCACCACAAATGAACTCCAAAGTTTTCGTATCCATGTTTGGGAAATTCAACTAGTGCAACCCCAAATAGGTTGGTGGAATTTTATAAGAAACATATTTATAATTGATCCTAACATGTTTCAATTGTGGTGGGTATGCATGCCAGAAACATGTTGAAGATGCAAATGACCTAATGCTCCAAAAATTTCAAGGAGTAGAAAAAATTAAATTCTCAAGTTAACTTGTGGTTGGATATTTACCAGAGCCAAACAACCCACTTTTTACCTATCCATCAAAATCAGAGATACTTTTTGGAATTACCTCTCTCAGCAGTTGTGCACTTCCATTTTGGATGTTAATTTTTTTTTCAAATCCAAACTTCTCTCACTTTTCTCGTAAACGAAATGAAAATTTAGAGTTCATGTATGCAAAACAATTTGAATACTATAATAAATGTAAGTGAAGAAAATTATTTCACGCACTAAAAATGAACTCCAAAGTTTTGTTATCAATGTTTGGGAAATTCCACTAGTACAATCCCTAATAGCATGGTGGAATTTTATAAGAAAGATATTTGCAATTGATCCTAACATATTTTAAATGTGGTGGGTACGCATGCCAGAAACATGTTGAAGATGCAGATGACCTAATAATAAAAAATATTGAAGGAGTAGAAAAAATTATATTCTCAAGTTTTTGTGTGGTTGGATATTTACCGGAGCTAAACAACACACTTTTTGCCTATCCTTCAAAATCAGAGATAATTTTTGGAATTATCTCTCACAACATTTGTGTATTTCCATTTTGGATGTTATATTTTTTTTTCAAATCCAAACTTGTCCCACTTCTCCCGTAAATAAAATGAAAATTTTAGAGTTCATGAGTGCAAAAAAATTTGAAAACTATAATAAATGTAAGTGAAGAAAATTATTTCACACACTAAAAATGTACTCCAAATTTTTGTTATCCATGTTTGGGAAATTCCACTAGTACAACGCCTAATAGCTTGGTGGAATTTTATAAGAAAGAGATTTCTAATTGATCCAAACATGTTTTAAATGTGGTCGGTATGCTTGCCAGAAACATGTTGAAGATGCAAATGACCTAATGATCCAAAAATTTCGAGTTGAAAAATTAAATTCTCAAGTTGACGTGAGGTTGGATATTTACCAGAGCCAAACAACCCACTTTTTGCCTGTACTTCAAAATCAGAAAATTTTTTTGGAATTATCTCTCTCAGCATCTGTGTATTTCCATTTTGGATGTTCAATTGTTTTTCAAATCAAAACTTGTCCCACTTTTCTCATAAAAAAAATGAGAATTTAAGAGTTCATGTATGCAAAAAAATTTGAAAACTATAATAAAAGTAAGTGAAGAAAATTATTTCACGCACTATAAATGAACCCCAAAGTTTTGTTATCCATGTTTGGGAAATTCCACTAGTACAACCCCTAATAGCTTAGTGGATTTTTCTAAGAAAGAGATTTCTAACTGATCCTAACATGTTTTAAATGTGGTGGACTTGCATGCAAAAAACTTGTTGATTATGCACATGACCTAATGATCCAAAAATTTCCATGAGTAGACAAAATTAAATTCTCAAGTTAACGTGTGGTTGGATATTTACTAGAGCCAAACAACCCACTTTTAGCCTATCCTTCAAAATCAGATATACTTTTCAGAATTATCTCCCTCAGAATTTGTCCATTTCAATTTTTTATGTTCAATTTTTTTTTTAAATCCAAACTTGTCCCACTTTTCTTGTAAACAAAATGAAAATTTTAGAGTTCATGTATGCAAAAAAATTTGAAAACTATAGTAAATGTAAGTCAAGAAATTATTTCACGCACTAAAAATAACCTCCAAAGTTTTACTATCAATGTTTGGGAAATTGCACTAGTACAACCCCTAAGAGATTGGTGGAATTTTATAAGAAAGAGATCTGTAATAGATCCTAGCATGTTTTAAATGTGGTGGGTATGCACACCAGAAAAATGTTGAATATGCAAATGACCTAATGATCCAAAAATTTCAAGGAGTAGAAAAAATAAAATTCTCAAGTTAACGTGTGGTTGGATATTTACCAGAGCCAAACAACCCACCTTTTGCATATTCTTCAGAACCAAAGATACTTTTCAGAATTATCTCTCTCAGTATTTGTGCATTTCCATTTTGGAAGTTCAATTTTTTTTCAAATCCAAACTAGTCCCACTTTCTCGTAAACAAAATAAAATTTTAGAGTTCTTCGACGCAAAAAAATTTAAAAAATATAATAAATGTAAGTAAAGAAAATCATTTCACGCACTAAAAATGAACTCCAACATTTTGTTATCCATGTTTGGGAAATTCCAAAAGTACAACCCCAAATAGCATGGTGGAATTTTATAAGAAAGAGATTTCGAATTGATCCTAACATGTTTTAAATGTGGTGGGTATGCAGGACAGAAACATGTTGAAGATGCAAATGACCTATTGATCCAAAAATATCAAGGAGTAAAAAAAATTAAATTCTCAAGTTAACATGTGGTTGGATATTTACCAGTGCCAAACAACCCACTTTTTGCCTTTCCTTCAAAATCAGAGATACTTTTTGGAATTATCTCTCTCATCACTTTTTGCATTTCCATATTTGATGTTCAATTTCTTTCAAATCCAAAGTTGTCCCACTTTTCACGTAAAAAAAATGAAAATTTTAGAGTTCATGTATGAAAAAAAAATTTAAAACTATAATAAATGGAAGTGAAGAAAATTATTTCACGCACTAAAAATGAACTCCAAAGTTTTGTTATCCATCTTTGGGAAATTCCACTAGTACAAACTCTAATAGCTTGGTGGAATTTTATAAGAAAGAGATTTCTAATTGATCCTAACATGTTTTAAATGAGGTGGGTATGCATGCCACAAACATGTTGAAGATCCAAATAACCTAATGATCTAAAAAATTTCATGGAGTACAAAAAATTAAATTCTCAAGTTAACGTGTGGTTGGATATTTATCAGAGCGAAACAACCCACTTTTTGCCTATCTTTCAAAATCATAGAAACTTTTTAGAATTATCTCTCTCAGCATTTGTGCATTTCCATTTTGGATATTCAATTTTTTTTTTAAACCAAACTTGTCCCAGTTTTCTCGTAAACAAAACAAAAATTTTTGAGTTCGTGTATGCAAAAAAATTTGAAAACTAAAATAAATGTAAGTGAAGAAAATTATTTCACGCACTACAAATGAAATCCAAACTTTTCTTATCCATGTTTGGGAAATTCCGCTTGTAGAAGCCCTAATAGCCTAGTGGAATTTTATAAGAACGAGATTTCTAATTGATCCTAACATGATTTAAATATGGTGGATAAGCATGCCAGAAACATATTGAAGATGGAAATGACCTAATGATCCAAAAATTTCTTGGTGTAGATAAAATTAAATTCTCAAGTTAACGTGTGGTTGGATATTTACCAGAGCCAAACAACCCACTTTTTGCCTATCCATCAAAATCAGAGATACTTTTGGGAATTATCTCTCTCAGCATTTGTGTACTTCCATTTTGGATGTTAAAATTTTATTCATATCCAAACTTGTCTCACTTTTCTCGTAAACGAAATAAAAATTTTAGAGTTCATGTATGCAAAAAAATTTGAATACTGTAATAAATGTAAGTGAAAAAAATTATTTCACACACTAAAAATGAACTCCAAAGTTTTGTTATCAATGTTTGGGAAATTCCACTAGTACAATCCATAATAAGCATGGTGGAATTTTATAAGAAAGATATTTCTAATTGATCCTAACTTGTTTTTAATGTGGTCGGTATGCTTGCCAGAAACATGTTGAAGATGCAAATGACCTAATGATCCAAAAATTTTGAGTAGAAAAAATTAAATTCTCAAGTTGACGAGAGGTTGGATATTTACCAGAGCCAAACAACCCACTTTTTGCCTGTACTTCAAAATCAGAAAAACTTTTTGGAACTATCTCTCTTAGTATCTATGCATTTCCATTTTGGATGTTCAATTTTTTTTCAAATCCAAACTTGTCCTACTTTTCTTGTAAAAAAAATGAAAATTTAAGAGTTCATATATGCAAAAAAATTTAAATACTATAATAAATGTAAGTGAAGAAAATTATTTCACGCACTATAAATGAACCCCAAAGTTTTGTTATCCATGCTTGGGAAATTCCACTAGTAAAACCCCTAATATCTTAGTGGAATTTTCTAAGAAAGTGATTTTTATTGATCCTAACATGTTTTAAATGTAGTGGACTTGCATGCCAGAAACTTGTTGATGATGCACATGACCTAATGATCCTAAAATTTCAAGGAGAAGACAAAATTAAATTCTCAAGTTAACGTGTGGTTGGATATTTACTAGTGCCAAACAACCCACTTTTAGCCAACCTTCAAAATCAGATATACTTTTCGGAATTATCTCCCTCAGAATTTGTCCATTTCCATTTTTTATGTTCACTTTTTTTTTAAATCCAAACTTGTCCCACTTTTCTCGTAAACAAACTGAAAATATTAGAGTTCATGTCTGCAAAAAAAATTGAAAACTATAATAAATGTAAGTGAAGAAAATTATTTCACGCACTAAAAATTAAATCCAAAGTTTTGTTATCAATGTTTGGCAAATTCCACTAGTATAACCCTTAATAGCTTGGTGGAATTTTATAAGAAAGAGATATGTAATTGATCCTAAGTTGTTTTAAATCTGGTGGGTATGCATGCCAGAAAAATGTTGAATATGCAAATTACCTAATGATCCAAAAATTACGAGTAGAAAAACTAAAATTCTCAAGTTAACGTGTGGTTGGATATTTACCATAGCCAAACAACCCACTTTTTGCCTATCCTTCAGAACCAAAGATAATTTTTTTTGGAATTATCTCTCTCAGTATTTGCGCATTTCCATTTTGGAAGTTCAATTTTTTTTCAAATCCAAACTTGTCCCACTTTTCTCGTAAACAAAATGAAAATTTTACAGTTCATGGATGCAAAAAATTTTGAAAAATATAACAAATGTAAGTAAAGAAAATCATTTAACGCACAAAAAATGAACTCCAACATTTTGTTATCCATGTTTGGGAAAATCCACTAGTACAACCCCAAATAGCTTGGTGGAATTTTATAAGAAAGAGATTTCAAATTGATCCTAACATGTTTTAAATGTGGTGGGTATGCAGGACAGAAACATGTTGAAGATGCAAATGACCTAATGATCCAAAAATTTGAAGGAGTAGAAGAAATTAAATTCTCAAGTTAACATGTGGGGGGATATTTACAAGAGCCAAACAACCCACTTTTTGCCTATCCTTCAAAATCAGAGATACTTTTTGGAATTATCACTTTCTGAATTTGTGTATTTCCTTTTTTGATGTTCAATTTTTTTTCAAATCCAAACTTGTCCCACTTTTCTCGTAAACAAAATGAAAATTTTAGAGTTCATGTATGCAAAACAATTTGAAAACTATAATAAATGTAAGGGAAGAAAATTATTTCACGCACTAAAAATGATCTCCAAAGTTTTTTTATCCCTATTTGGGAAATTCCACTAGAACAACCCTTAATAGCTTGGTGGAATTTTATAAGAAAGAGATTTCTAATTGATCCTAACATGTTTTAAATGAGGTGGGTATGCATGCCACAAACATTTTGAAGATGCAAATGACATAATGATCTAAAAATTTCAAGGAGTATGAAAAATAAAATTCTCAAGTTAACGTGTGGTTGGATGTTTACCAGAGCAAAAAACCCCCGTTTTGGCTATCCTTAAAAATCAGAGATACTTTTTGGAATTATCTCTCTTAGCACTTTTTGCATTTCCATTTTTTATTATCAATTTTTTTTCAAATCCAAAGTAGACCCCCTTTTCTTGTAAACAAAATGTAAATTTTAGAGTTCATGTAGGCAAAAAAATTTGAAAACTATAAGAAATGTAAGTGAAGAAAATAATTTCACGCACTAAAAATGAACTCCAAAGTTTTCTTATCCATGTTTTGGAAACTCCACTAGTACAACCACTAATAACTTGGTGGAATTTTATAAGAAAGAGATTTCTAATTGATCCTAACATGTTTTAAATGTGGTCGGTATGCATGCCAAAAACATGTTGAAGATGCAAATGACCTAATGATCCAAAAATTTGAAGGAGTAGAAGAAATTAAATTCTCAAGTTAACATGTGGGTTGATATTTACAAGAGCCAAACTGCCCACTTTTTGCCTATCCTTCAAAATCAGAGATACTTTTTGGAATTATCACTTTCAGAATTTGTGTATTTCCATTTTGGATGTTCGATTTTTTTTTTAAATCCAAACTTGTCCCACTTTTCTCATAGACAAAATGAATATTTTAGAGTCCATGTATGCAAAACAATTAGAAAATTATAGTAAATGTAAGGGAAGAAAATTATTTCACGCACTAAAAATGAACTCCAATGTTTTTTTATCCAAGTTTGGGAAATTCCACTAGAACAACCCCTAATAGCTTGGTGGAATTTTATTAGAAAGAGTTTTCTAATTGATCCTAACATGTTTTAAATGTGGTGGGTATGAATGCCAAAAACATGTTGAAGAGGCAAAGACCTAAAGATCTAAAAATTTCATGGAGTAGAAAAAATTAAATTCTCAAGTTCACTTGTGGTTGGATATTTACCAGAACCAAACAACCCACTTTTTGCCTATCCTTCAAAATCAGAGATACTTTGTGGAATTATCTCTCTCAGCACTTTTTACATTTCCATTTTTGCTGTTCAATTTTTTTTCAAATCCAAACTTGTCCCACTTTCTCGTAAGCAAAATGAAAATTTTAGAGTTCATGTATGCAAAAAAATTTGAAAACTTTAATAAATGTAAGTGAAGAAAATTGTTTCATGCACTCGAAATGAACTCCAAAGTTTTGTTATCCATGTTTGGAAAATTCCACTAGTACAACCCCTAATAGTTTGGTGGAATTTTATCGGAAAGAATTTTCTAATTGATCCTAACATGTTTTAAATGTGGTGGGTATGCATGCCAAAAACTTGCTAAAGAGGCAAATGACCTAATGATCTAAAAATTTCATGGAGTAGAAAAAATTAAATACTCAAGTTAACGTGTGGTTGGATATTTATGAGAACCAAACAACCCACTTTTTGCCGATCCTTCAAAATCAAAGATACTTTTTGGAATTATCTCTCTCAGCACTTTTTGCATTTCAATTTTTTATGTTCAATTTTTTTTCCAATCCAAACTTGACCCACTTTTCTCATAAACAAAATGAAAATTTTAGAGTTCATGTATGCAAAAAAATATGAAATCTATAATAAATGCAAGTGAAGAAAATTGTTTCACGCACTCAAAATGAACTCCAAAGTTTTGTTATCCATGTTTGGGGAATTCCGCTAGTTCAACCCCTAATAGCTTGGTGGAATTTTATAAGAAAGAGATTTTTAAGTGATCCTAACATGTTTTAAATGGGGTGGGTATGCATGCCAAAAACATGTTGAAGATGCAAATGACCTAATGATTGAAAATTTTCAAGGAGAAGAAAAAATTAAATTCTCAAGTTGACGTGTGGTTGGTTATTTACTAGTGCCAAATAACCCACTTTTTGCCTATCCTTCAAAATCAGAGAGACTTTTTGGAATTATTTCTCTCAGCATTTGTGCATTTCCATTTGGGATGTTCAATTTTTTTCAAATCGAAATTTGTCCCACTTTTCTCGTAAACAAAATGAAAATTTTAGAGTTCATGTATGCAAAAAAATTTGAAAACTTTAATAAATGTAAGTGAAGAAAATTATTTAATGCACTAAAAATGAACTCCAAAGTTTTGTTATCCATGTTTGGAAAAATCCTCTAGTACAACCCTTAATAGCTTGGTAGAATTTTATAAGAAAGAGATTTCTAATTGATCCTAACATGTTTTAAATGTTGTGGGTATGCATGCCACAAACATGTTGAAGATGCAAATGACCTAATGATCCAAAAATTTCAAGGAATAGAAAAACTTAAATTCTCAACTTAACTTGTGGTTGGATATTTACCAGAACCAAACAGCCCACTTTTTGCCTATCCATCAAAATCAGAGATACTTTTTGGAGTTATCTCTCTCTACAATTTTTGCATTTCCATATTGGATGTTCAATTTTTTATAAAATCCAAACTTGTCCCACTTTTCTCATAAACAAAATGAAAATTTGAGAGTTCATGTATGCAAAAAAATTTGAAAACTATAATAAATGTAAGTTAAGAAAAAATTTTCACACACTAAAAATGAACTCCAAAGTTTTGTTTTCAATGTTTGGGAAATTCCACTAGTACAACCCCTAATAGCTTGGTGGAATTTTATAAGAAAGAGATCTGTAATTGATCCTAACATCTTTTAAATAATGTGGGTATGGATGCCAAAAAAATGTTGAATTTGCAAATGACCTAATGATCCAAAATTTTCAAGGAGTAGAAAAAATAAAATTCTCAAGTTAACATGTGGTTGGATCTTTACCTGAGGCAAACAACCCACTTTTTGCCTATCCTTCAGAACCAAAGATACTTTTTGGAATTATCTCTCTCAGTATTTGTGCATTTCCACTTTGGAAGTTTAATTTGTTTTCAAATCCGAACTTTTCCCTCTTTTGTCGTAAACAAAATGAAAATTTTAGAGTTCATGGATGCAAAAACATTTGAAAAATATAATAAATGTAAGTAAAGAAAATCATTTCACGCACAAAAACTGAACTCCAACATTTTTTTATCCATATTTGGGAAATTCCACTATCACAACCCCAAATCGCTTGGTGGAATTTTATATGGAAGAGATTTCAAATTGATCCTGACATGTTTTAAATGCGGTGGGTATGCAGGACAGAAACATGTTGAAGATGCAAATGACCTATTGATCCAAAAATTTCAAGGAGTAAAAAAAATTAAATTCTCAAGTTAACGTGTGGTTGGATATTTACCAGAGCCAAACAACCCACTTTTTGCCTTTCCTTCAAAATCAGAGATACTTTTTGGAATTATCTCTCTCAGCACTTTTTGCATTTCCATTTTTGATGTTCAATATTTTTCAAATCCATTGTTGTCCCACTTTTTTAGTAAACAAAATGAAAATTTTAGAGTTCATGTATGCAAAAAAATTTGAAAACTATAATAATTGTAAGTGAAGAAAATTATTTCACGCACTAAAAATGAACTCCAAAGTTTTGTTATCCATCTTTGGGAAATTCCACTAGTACAAACCCTAATAGCTTGGTGGAATTTTATAAGAAAGAGATTTCTAATTGATCCTAACATGTTTTAAAAAAGGCGGGTATGCATACCACAAACATGTTGAAGATGCAAATGACCTAATGATCTTAAAATTTCAAGGAGTATAAAAAATTAAATTCTCAAGTTAACGTGTGGTTGGATTTACCAGAGCCAAACAACCCACTTTTTCCCTATTTTTCAAAATCATAGAAACTTTTTGGAATTATCTCACCCAGCATTTGTGCATTTCCATTTTGGATGTTCAATTTCTTTTTCAAATCCAAACTTGTCCCAGTTTTCTCGTAAACAAAACGAAAATTTCTGATTTCGTGTATGCAAAAAAATTTGAAAACTAAAATAAAAGTAAGTGAAGAAAATTATTTCAGGCACTACAAAAATGAACTTCAAAGTTTTCTTATCCATGTTTGGGAAATTCCACTAGTACAACCCCTAATTGCTTAGTGGAATTTTATAAGAACGATATTTCTAATTGATCCTAACATGATTTAAATATGGTGGATAATCATGCCAGAAACACGTTGAAGATGGAAATGACCTAATGATCCAAAAATTTTTAGGTGTAGAAAAAATTAAATTCTCAAGTTAACATGTGGTTGGATATTTACCAGAGCCAAACAACCCACTTTTTGCCTATCCATCAAAATCAGAGATACTTTTCGGAATTTTTTCTCCCAGCATTTGTGCACTTCCATTTTGGATGTTCAATTTTTTTTCAAATCCAAACTTGTCTGACTTTTCCCGTAAACGAAATGAAAATTTTAAAGTTCATGTATGAAAAAAAATTTAAATACTATAATAAATGTAAGTGAGGAAAATTATTTCATGCACTAAAAATGAACTCCAAAGTTTTGTTATCAATGTTTGGGCAGTTCCACTAGTAATTCCCTAATAGCATGGTGGAATTTTATAAGAAAGAGATTTCCAATTGATCCTAACATGTTTTAAATGTGGTGGGTACGCATGCCAAAAGCATGTTGAAGATGCAAATGACCTAATGATCAAAAAATTTCAAGGAGTAGAAAAAATTAAATTCTCAAGTTATCATGTGGTTGGATATTTACCAGAGCCAAACAACACACTTTTTGCTTATCCTTCAAAGTCAGAGATAATTTTTGGAATTATCTCTCTCAATATTTGTGCATTTCCATTTTGGATGTTCAATTTTTTTTTAAATCCAAACTTGTCCCACTTTTCCCATAAACAAAATGAAAATTTAGAGTTCTTGAGTGCAAAAAAATTTGAAAACTATAATAAATGTAACTGAAGAAAATTATTTCACACACTAAAAAAGTACTCCAAAGTTTTGTTATCCATGTTTGGAAAATTTCACTAGTACAACCCCTAATAGCTTGGTGGAATTTTATAAGAAAGAGATTTCTAATTGATCCTAACATGATTTTAATGTGGTCGGTATGCTTGCCAAAAACATGTTGAAGATGCAAATGACCTAATGATCCAAAATTTTGGAGAAGAAAAAATTAAATTCTCAAGTTGACATGAGGGTGGATATTTACCAGAGACAAACAACCCACTTTTTGCCTGTATTTCAAAATCAAGAAAAGTTTTTGGAATTATCTCTCTCAGCATCTATGCATTTCCATTTTGGATGTTCAATTTTTTTTCATATCCAAACTTGTCCTACTTTTCTCGTAAAAAAAAATGAAAATTTAAGAGTTCATGAATGCAAAAATAATTGAAAACTATAATAAATGTAAGTGAAGAAAATTATTTCACGCACTATAAATGAACCCCAAAGTTTTGTTATCCATGTTTGGGAAATTCCACTAGTACAACCCCTAATAGCTTAGTGGAATTTTCTAAAAAAAAGATTTCTAATTGAACCTAACATGTTTTAAATGTGGTGGACTTGCATGCCAGAAACATGTTGATGATACACATGACCTAATGATCCAAAAATTTCAAGGAGTAGAAAAAATTAAATTCTCAAATTAACGTGTGGTTGGAAATTTACCAGAGCCAAACAACCCACTTTTTGACTATCCTTCAAAATCAGAGATACTTTTTGGAATTATCTCTCTCGGCACTTTTTGCATTTCCATTTTTGATGTTCACTTTTTTTTCAAATCCAAACTTGTCCCACTTTTCTTGTAAATAAATGAAACTTTTACAGTTCATGTAAGCAAAAAAATTTAAAAACTACAAAAAATGTAAGTGAAGAAAGTTTTTTCGCGCACTAAAAATGAACTCCAAAGTTTTGTTACCTATGTTTGGGAATTCCACTAGTACAACCCCTAATAGCTTGGTGGAATTTTATAAGAAAGAAATTTGTAATTGATCCTAACATGTTTTACATGTGGTGGGTATGCATGCCAGAAAAATGTTGAATATGCAAATGACCTAATGATCCAAAAATTTCGAGTAGAAAAAATAAAATTTTCATGTTAACGTGTGATTGGATATTAACCAGAGCCAAACAACCCACTTTTTGCCTAACCTTTAGAACCAAATATACTTTTTGGAATTATCTCTTTCAGTATTTGTGCATTTCCATTTTGGAAGTTCAATTTTTTTTCAAATCCAAACATGTCCCACTTTTCTCGTAAACAAAATGAAAATTTAAGAGTTCATGGATGCATAAAAATTTGAAAAATATAATAAATGTAAGTAAAGAAAATCATTTCACGCACTAAAAATGAACTCCAACATTTTGTTATCCATGTTTGGGAAATTCCACTAGTACAACCCCAAATAGCTTGGTGGAATTTTATAAGAAAGAGATTTCGAATTGATCCTAACATGTTTTAAATGTGGTGGGTTTGTAGGACAGAAACATGTTGAAGATGCAAATGACCTATTGATCCAAAAATTTCAAGGAGTAAAAAAAATTAAATTCTCAAGTTAACGTGTGGTTGGATATTTACCAGAGCCAAACAACCCACTTTTTGGCTTTTCTTCAAAATCAGAGATACTTTTTGGAATTATCTCTCTCAACTCGTTTTGCATTTCCATTTTTGATGTTCAATTTTTTTTGGAATCCAAATTTGTCCCACTTTTCTCATAAACAAAATGAAAATTTTAGAGTTCATGTATGCAAAACAATTTGAAAACTATAATAAATGAAAGTGCAAAAAATTATTTCATGCGCTAAAAATGAACTCCAAAGTTTTGTGATCCATCTTTGGGAAAATCCACTAGTACAAACCCTAATAGCTTGGTGAAATTTTATAAGAAAGAGATTTATAATTGATCGTAACATGTTTTAATTGAGGTGGGTATGCATGCCACAAACATGTTGAAGATGCAAATGACCTAATGATCTAAAAATTTCAAGGAGTATAAAAAATTAAATTCTCAAGTTAACGTATGGTTGGATATTTACCAGAGCCAAACAACCCACTTTTTTGCTATCCTTCAAAATCAGAGATACTTTTTGGAATTATCTCTCTCACCACTTTTTGCATTTCCATTTTTGATTATCAATTTTTTTTCAAATCCAAAGTTGTCCCAGTTTTCTCGTAAACAAAAAGAAAATTTTAGAGTTCATGTATCCAAAAAAATTTGAAAACTATAAGAAATGTAAGTGAAGAAAATTATTTCACGGACTAAAAATGAACTCCAAAGTTTTGTTATCCATGTTTGGGAATTTCCACTAGTACAACCACTAATAGCTTGGTGGAATTTTATAAGAAAGAGATTTCTAATTGATCCTAACATGTTTTAAATGTGGTTGGTATGCATGCTAGAAACATGTTGAAGATGCAAATGACCTAATGATCCAAAAATTTGAAGGAGTAGAAGAAATTAAATTCTCAAGTTAACATGTGGGTGGATATTTACAAGAGCCAAACAACCCACTTTCTACCTATCCTTCAAAATCAGAGATACTTTTTGGAATTATCACATTCAGAATCTGTGTATTTCCTTTTTGCATGTTCAATTTTTTTTCAAATCCAAACTTGTCCCACTTTTCTCGTAAACAAAATGAAAATTTTAGAGTTCATGTATGCAAAAAAACTGGAAAACTATAATAAATGTAAGTGAAGAAAATTTTTTCACACACTACAAATGAACTCCAAAGTTGTGTTATCCATGTTTGGTAAATTCCACTAGTACAAACCCTAAAGCTTGATGGAATTTTATCAGTAAGAGTTTTCTAATTAATCCTAACATGTTTTAAATGTGGTGGGTATGCATGCAAAAAACATGTTGAAGAGGCAAATGACCTAATGATCTAAAAATTTCTTGGAGTAGAAAATAATAAATTCTCAAGTTAACGTGTGGTTGGATATTTACCAGAACCAAACAACCCACTTTTTGCCTATCCTTCAAAATCAGAGATACTTTTATGAATTATCTCTCTTAGCACTTTTGAATTTAAATTTTTGATGTTTAATTTTTTTTCAAATCCAAACTTGTCCAACTTTTCTCGTAAACAAAATAAAAGTTTTAGAGTTCATGTATACAAACAAAATTGAAAACTATAATAAAAGTAAGTGAAGAAAATTGTTTCACGCACTCAAAATGAACTCCAAAGTTTTGTTATCCATGTTTGAAAAATTCCACTAGTACAACCCCTAATAGCTTGGTGAAATTTTATCGGAATGAGTTTTGTAATTGATCCTAACATGTTTTAAATGTGGTGGGTATGCATGCCAAAAACATGTTGAAGAGGCAAATCACCTAATGATCTAAAAATTTCATGGAGTAGAAAAAATTAAATTCTCAAGTTAACGTGTGGTTGGATATTTACCGGAACCAAACAACCCACTTTTTGCCTATCCTTCAAAATCAAAGATACTTTTTGGAATTATCTCACTCAGCACTTTTTCCATGTCCATTTTTTATGCTCATTTTTTTTTCAAATCCAAACTTGTCCCACTTTTCTCGATAACAAAAGGAAAATTTTAGAGTTCATGTAAGCAAAAAAATTTGAAAAAAATAATAAATGTAAGTGAAGAAAATTGTTTCACGGACTCAAAATGAACTCCAAAGTTTTGTTATCCATGTTTGGGAAATTCCACTAGTTCAACCCCTAATAACTTGGTGGAATTTTATAAGAAACTGATTTCTAATTGATCCTTACATGTTTTAAATGGGGTGGGTATGCATGCCAGAAACATGTTGAAGATGCAAATGACCTAATGATCGAAAAATTTCAAGGAGTAGAAAAAATTAAATTCTCATGTTGATGAGTGGTTGGTTTTTACCAGAGGCAAACAACCCACTTTTTGCCTATCCTTCAAAATCAGAGATACTTTTTGGAATTATCTCTCTTAGCATTTGTGCATTTCCATTTGGGATGTTCAATTTTTTTTCAAATCGAAACTTGTCCAACTTTTCTCGTAAACAAAATGAAAATTTTAGAGTTCATGTATGCAAAAAAGTTTGAAAACTAGAATAAATGTAAGCGAAGAAAATTATTTCATGCAGTAAAAATGAACTCCAAAGTTTTGTTATCCGGAAATTCCACTTGTACAACCCCTAATAGCTTGGTGGAACTTTATATGAAAGAGATTTCTAATTGATCCTAACATGTTTTAAATACAGTTGGTATGCATGCCACAAACATGTTGAAGATGCAAATGACCTAATGATCCAAAAATTTCAAGGAGTAGAAAAAATTAAATTCTCAAGTTGACGTGTGGTTGGATATTTACCAGAGCCTAACACCCAACTTTTTGCCTATCCTTCAAAATCAGAGATACCTTTTGGAATTATCTCTCTTAACAGTTTTTGCATTTCCATTTTTGATGTTCAATTTTTTTTCAAATCCAAACTTGTCATATTTTTCTCGTAAACAAAATGAAAATTTAAGTGTTCATGTATGCTAAAAAATTTGAAAACTATAATAAATGTAATTGAAAAAAAATATTTTAAGCACTAAAAATGAACTGCAAAGTTTTGTTATCCATGTTTAGGAAATACCACTAGTACAAACCCTAATAGCTTGGTGGAATTTTATAAGAAAGAGATTTCTATTTGATCCTAACATGTTTTAAATGTGGTGGGTATGCATGCCAGAAACATGTTGAAGATGCAAATGACCTAATGATCCAAAAAATTTATGGAGTAGAAAAATTAAAATTCTCAAGTTAATTTGTGGTTGGATCTTTACCAGAGCCAAACAACCCGTTTTTTGCCTATCCTTCCAAATCATAGAAACTTTTTGGAATTATCTCTCTCAGCATTTGTGTATTTCCATTTTGGATGTTCAATTTTTTTTTTCAAAATTAAACTTGTTCCACTTTTCTCTTAAACAAAACGAAAATGTTTGAGTTCGTGTATGCAAAAAAATTTGAAAACTAAAATAAATGTAAGTGAAGAAAGTTATTTCATGCACTACAAATGAACTCCGCAGTTTTCTTATCCATGTTTGGGAAATTCCACTAGTACATCCCCTAATTGCTTGTGGAATTTTATAAGAATTAGACTTCTTATATATCCTAACATGTTTTAAATGTGGTGGGTAGGCATGCCAGAAACATGTTGAAGATGGAAATGACCTAATGATAAAAAAATTTCAAGGTGTAGAAAAAATTAAATTCTTAAGTTAACTTGTGGTTGGATATTTACCAGAGACAAACTACCCACTTTTTGCCTATGCATCAAAATCAGAGATACTTTTTGGAATTATCTCTCTCAGCATTTGTGCATTTCCATTTTGGATGTTCAATTTTTTTTCAAATCGAAACTTGTCCCACTTTTCTCGTAAACGAAATCAAAATTTTAGAGTTCATGTATGCAAAAAAATTTGAAAACTAAAATAAATGTAAGTGAAGAAAATTATGTCACGCACTAAAAATGAACTCCAAAGTTTTGTTATCCTTGTTTGGGAAATTCCACTAGTATAACCACTAATAGCTAGTTGGAATTTTATAAGAAAGAGATTTCTAATTGATCCTAACATGTTTAATCTGTGGTGGATATGCATGCCAGAAACATGTTGATGATGCAAATGACCTAATGATCTAAAAATTTCAAGGAGTTGAAAAAATTAAATTCTCAAGTTAACGTGTGGTTGGATATTTACCAAAGCCAAACAACCGACTTTTTGCCTATCTTTAAAAATCACAGATACCAAAACCAAACAACTCACATTTCCATTTTGGATGTTCAGTTTTTTCCCAAATCCAAACTTGTCCCACTTTTCTCGTTAACAAAACGATGACATCAAAATGAAAATTTTAGAGTTTATGTATGCATCAAAATTTGAAAACTACAAAAATTGTAATGAAAGAAAATTATTTCACGCACTAAAAATGAACTCCAAAGTTTTGTTATCCACGTTTGGGAAATTCTACTACTACAACCCCTAATAGCTTGGTGGAATTTTATAAGAAAGAGATTTCTAATTGATCCTAACATGTTTTAAATGTGGTTGGTATGCATGGCACAAACATGTTGAAGATGCAAATGACCTAATGATCCAAAAATTTCGAGTAGAAAAAATTAAATTCTCAAGTTTACGTGTTGTTGGATATTTACCAGAGCCAAACACCCAACTTTTTGCCTATCCTTCAAAATCAGAGATACTTTTTGGAATTATCTCTCTTAGCAGTTTTTGCATTTCCATTTTTTTATGTTCAATTTTTTTTCAAATCCAAACTTGTCTTATTTTTCTCGTAAACAAAATGAAAATTTTAGTGTTCATGTATGCTAAAAAATTTGAAAACTATAAAAAATGTAAGTGAAGAAAATTATTTAACGCACTAAAAATGAACTGCAAAGTTTTGTTATCCATGTTTGGGAAATTCCACTAGTACAACCCCTAATAGCTTGGTGGAATTTTATAAGAAAGAGATTTCTAATTGATCCTAACATGTTTTAAATGTTGTGGGTATGCATGCCACAAACATGTTGAAGATGCAAATGACCTAATGATGCAAAAATTTTGAGGAGTAGAAAAAATTATATTCTCAAGTTAACTTTTTGTTGGATATTTACCATAACCAAACTGCCAACTTTTTGCCTATCCTTCAAAATCAGAGATAATTTTTGAAATTATCTCTCTCAGCATTTTTTGCATTTCCAATTTGGATGTTCAATTTTTTTTAAAATCCAAACTTGTGCCACTTTTCCTGTGAACAAAAAGAAAATTTTAGAGTTCATGTATGCAAAAAAATTTGAAAACTATAATAAATGTAAGTGAAGAAAGTTATTTCACGCGGTAAAAATGAACTCCAAAGTTTTGTTATCCATGTTTGGAAAATTCCACTAGTACAACCCCAAATAGCTTGGTGGAATTTTATAAGAAAGAGATTTCTAATTGATCCTAACATGTTTTAACTGTTGTGGGAATGCATGCCACAAACATGTTGAAGATGCAAATGACCTAATGATCCAAAAATTTCAAGGAGTAGCAAAAAATAAATTCTCAAGTAAACTTGTGGTTGGACATTTACTAGAACCAAACAGCCCACTTTTTGCCTATCCTTCAAAATCAGAGATACTTTTAGGAATTATCTCTCTCAGCACTTTTTGCATTTCCATTATGGTTGTTCAATTTTTTTTAAAATCCAAACTTGTGCCACTTTTCCAGTAAACAAAATGAAAATTTTAGAGTTCATGTATGCAAAAAAATTTGAAAACTATAATAAATGTAAGTGAAGAAAGTTATTTCACGTGCCAAAAAAGAACTCCAAAGTTTTGTTATCCATGTTTGGAAAATTCCACTAGTACAACCCCAAATAGCTTGGTGGAATTTTATAAGAAAGAGATTTCTAATTGATCCTAACATGTTTTAAATGTTGTGGGAATGCATGCCAAAAACATGTTGAAGATGCAAATGACCTAATGATCCAAAAATTTCTATTAGAAAAAAATTAAATTCTTAAGTTAACGTGTGGTTGGATATTTACCAGATCCAAACAACCCACTTTTTGCCTACCCTTCAAAATCAGAGATACTTTTTGGAATTATCTCTCTCAGCATTTGTGCATTTCCATTTTGGATGTTCAATATTTTTTCAAATCCAAACTTGTCCCACTTTTCTCGTAAATAAAATGAACATTTTAGAGTTCATGTATGCAAAAAAATTTGAAAACTATAATAAATGTAAGTGTAGAAAATTATTTCACGCACTAAAAATGAACTCCAAAGTTTTGTTATCCACGTTTGGGAAATTCCACTAGTACAACCCCTAATAGCTTGGTGAAATTTTATAAGAAAGAGATTTCTAATTGATCCTAACATGTTTTAAATGTGGTGGGTATGCTTGCCATCAACATGTTGAAGATGCAAATGACCTCTTGATCCAAAATTTTCAAGGAGTAGAAAAATTAAATTCTCAAGTTAACGTGTGGTTGGATATTTACTAGAGCCAAGCAACCCACTTTTAGCCTATCCTTCAAAATCAAAGATACTTTTTGGAATTATCTCTCTCAGCATTTGTGCATTTCCATTTTGGATGTTCAATTTTTTTTAAAATCTAAACTTGTCCCACTTTTCTTGTAAACAAAATGAAAATTTTAGAGTTCATGTATGCAAAAAAGTTTGAAAACTAGAATAAATGTAAGTGAAGAAAATTATTTCATGCAGTAAAAATGAACTCCAAAGTTTTGTTATCCGGAAATTCCACTTGTACAACCCCTAATAGCTTGGTGGAACTTTATATGAAAGAGATTTCTAATTGATCCTAACATGTTTTAAATACAGTTGGTATGCATGCCACAAACATGTTGAAGATGCAAATGACCTAATGATCCAAAAATTTCAAGGAGTAGAAAAAATTAAATTCTCAAGTTGACGTGTGGTTGGATATTTACCAGAGCCTAACACCCAACTTTTTGCCTATCCTTCAAAATCAGAGATACCTTTTGGAATTATCTCTCTTAGCAGTTTTTGCATTTCCTTTTTTGATGTTCAATTTTTTTTCAAATCCAAACTTGTCGTATTTTTCTCGTAAACAAAATGAAAATTTAAGTGTTCATGTATGCTAAAAAATTTGAAAACTATAATAAATGTAATTGAAAAAAAATATTTTAAGCACTAAAAATGAACTGCAAAGTTTTGTTATCCATGTTTAGGAAATACCACTAGTACAAACCCTAATAGCTTGGTGGAATTTTATAAGAAAGAGATTTCTATTTGATCCTAACATGTTTTAAATGTGGTGGGTATGCATGCCAGAAACATGTTGAAGATGCAAATGACCTAATGATCCAAAAAATTTATGGAGTAGAAAAATTAAAATTCTCAAGTTAATTTGTGGTTGGATCTTTACCAGAGCCAAACAACCCGTTTTTTGCCTATCCTTCCAAATCATAGAAACTTTTTGGAATTATCTCTCTCAGCATTTGTGTATTTCCATTTTGGATGTTCAATTTTTTTTTTCAAAATTAAACTTGTTCCACTTTTCTCTTAAACAAAACGAAAATGTTTGAGTTCGTGTATGCAAAAAAATTTGAAAACTAAAATAAATGTAAGTGAAGAAAGTTATTTCATGCACTACAAATGAACTCCGCAGTTTTCTTATCCATGTTTGGGAAATTCCACTAGTACATCCCCTAATTGCTTGTGGAATTTTATAAGAATTAGACTTCTTACATATCCTAACATGTTTTAAATGTGGTGGGTAGGCATGCCAGAAACATGTTGAAGATGGAAATGACCTAATGATAAAAAAATTTCAAGGTGTAGAAAAAATTAAATTCTTAAGTTAACTTGTGGTTGGATATTTACCAGAGACAAACTACCCACTTTTTGCCTATGCATCAATATCAGAGATACTTTTTGGAATTATCTCTCTCAGCATTTGTGCATTTCCATTTTGGATGTTCAATTTTTTTTCAAATCGAAACTTGTCCCACTTTTCTCGTAAACGAAATCAAAATTTTAGAGTTCATGTATGCAAAAAAATTTGAAAACTAAAATAAATGTAAGTGAAGAAAATTATGTCACGCACTAAAAATGAACTCCAAAGTTTTGTTATCCTTGTTTGGGAAATTCCACTAGTATAACCACTAATAGCTAGTTGGAATTTTATAAGAAAGAGATTTCTAATTGATCCTAACATGTTTAATCTGTGGTGGATATGCATGCCAGAAACATGTTGATGATGCAAATGACCTAATGATCTAAAAATTTCAAGGAGTTGAAAAAATTAAATTCTCAAGTTAACGTGTGGTTGGATATTTACCACAGCCAAACAACCGACTTTTTGCCTATCTTTAAAAATCACAGATACCAAAACCAAACAACTCACATTTCCATTTTGGATGTTCAGTTTTTTCCCAAATCCAAACTTGTCCCACTTTTCTCGTTAACAAAACGATGACATCAAAATGAAAATTTTAGAGTTTATGTATGCATCAAAATTTGAAAACTACAAAAATTGTAATGAAAGAAAATTATTTCACGCACTAAAAATGAACTCCAAAGTTTTGTTATCCACGTTTGGGAAATTCTACTACTACAACCCCTAATAGCTTGGTGGAATTTTATAAGAAAGAGATTTCTAATTGATCCTAACATGTTTTAAATGTGGTTGGTATGCATGGCACAAACATGTTGAAGATGCAAATGACCTAATGATCCAAAAATTTCGAGTAGAAAAAATTAAATTCTCAAGTTTACGTGTTGTTGGATATTTACCAGAGCCAAACACCCAACTTTTTGCCTATCCTTCAAAATCAGAGATACTTTTTGGAATTATCTCTCTTAGCAGTTTTTGCATTTCCATTTTTTTATGTTCAATTTTTTTTCAAATCCAAACTTGTCTTATTTTTCTCGTAAACAAAATGAAAATTTTAGTGTTCATGTATGCTAAAAAATTTGAAAACAATAATAAATGCAAGTTAAAAAAATTATTTCAAGAACTAAAAATGAACTCCAAAGTTTTGTTATCCATGTTTATGAAATACCACTAGTACAAACCCTAATAGCCTGGTGGAATTTTATAAGAAAGAGATTTCTAATTGACCCTAACATGTCTTAAATGTGGTGGGTATGCATGCTAGAAACATGTTGAAGATGCAAATGACCTAATGATCCAAAAAATTCATGGAGTAGAAAAAATTAAATTCTCAAGTTAACTTGTGGTTGGATATATACCAGAGCCAAACATCCCACATTTTGCCTATCCTTCAAAATCAGAGATACTTTTTGGAATTATCTCTCTCAGCATTTGTGCATTTCCATTTTGGGTGGTCTAGTTCTTTTCAAATCCAAACTTGTCCCACCTTTCCCGTAAACAAAATAAAAATTTTAGAGTTCATGTATGCAAAAAAAATTGAAAACTATAATAAATGTGAGTGAAGAAAATTATTTCACGCACTAAAAATGAAATCCAAAGTTTTGTTATCAATGTTTGGGAAATTCCATTAGTACAACCCCTAATAGCTTGGTGGAATTTTATAAGAAAGAGATTTCTAATTGATGCTAACATGTTTTAAATGTGGCGGGTATGCATGCCAGAAACATGTTGAAGATGCAAATGACCTAATGATCCAAAAATTTCGAGTAAAGAAAATTAAATTCTCAAGTTAACGTGTGGTTGGATATTTACCAGAGCCAAACAACCCACTTTTTGCCTATCCTTAAAAATCATAGATACATTTTGGAATTATCTCACTCAGCATTTGTGCATTTCCATTTTGGATGTGCAATTTTTTTTCAAATCAAAACGTGTCCAACTTTTCTGTTAACAAAACGATTACAACAAAATGAAAATTTTAGAGTTTATGTATGCAAAAAATTTTGAAAACTATAATAAATGTAAGTAAGAAAAATTATTTCACTCTCTAAAAATGAACTCCAAAGTTTTGTTCTCCATGCTTGGGAAATTCCACTAGTACAACCCCTAATAGCTTGGTGGAATTTTGTAAGAAGGAGATTTCTAATTGATCCTAATATGTTTGAAATGTGGTAGATATGCATGCCAGAAACGTGATGCAAATGACCTAATGATCCAAAATTTTCAAGGAGTAGAAAAAAATAAATTCTCAAGTTAACGTGTGGTTGGATATTTACCAGACCCAAACATCCCACTTTTTGTCTATTCTTAAAAATTACAGATACGTTTTGGAATTATCTCTCTCAGCATTTGTGTATTTCCATTTTTGATGTTCAATTTTTTTTTCAAATCCAAACTTGTCCCACTTTTCTCGTAAACAAAACGTACACAACAAAACGAAAATTTTAGAGTTTATATATGCAAAAAAATTTGAAAACTATAATAAATGTAAGTGAAGAAAATTATTTCACGCACTAAAAATGAACTCCAAAGTTTATTTATCCATGTTGGAGAAAGTCCACTAGTACAACCCCTAATTGAATGGCGGAATTTTATAAGAAAGAGGTTTCAAATTGATCCTAAGATGTTTTAAATGTGGTGGATATGCATGCCACAAACATGATGCAAATGACCTAATGATCCAAAAATTTCAAGGAGTAGAAAAAAATTAAATTCTCAAGTTAACGTGTGGTTGGATATATACCAGAGCCAAAGAACCCACTTTTTGCCTATCCCTAAAAATCACAGATACTTTTTGAAATTATCTCTCTCAGCATTTCTGCATTTCCATTTTCGATGTTCAATTTTTTTTGAATCCAAACTTCTCCCACTTTTGTTGTAAAAGAAATGTTCACAGCAAAATGAAAATTTTAAAGTTTATATATCTAAAAAATTTTGAAAACTATAATAAATGTAAGTGAAGAAAATTATTTCACGCACTAAAAATGAACACCCAAGCTTTGTTATCCATGTTTGGGAAATTCCACTACTACAAACCCTAATAGCTTGGTGGAATTTTATAAGAAAGAGATTTCTAATTGATCCTAAAATGTTTTAAATGTGGTTGATGTGCATGGCAGAAACATGTTGAAGATGCAAATGACCTAATGATATAAAAATTTCAAGGAGTAGAAAAAATTAAATTATCAAGTTAATGTGTGGATGGATATTTTACCAGAGCCAAACAACCCACTTTTTGCCAATCCTTATAAATTTTAGATACTTTTTGGAATTATCTCTCTCAGCATTTGTGAGTTTCCAATTTGGATGTTCAAGTTTTTTTTCAAATCCAAACTTGTCCCACTTTTCTCGTAAACAAAACGATCACAACAAAATGAAAATTTTAGAGTTTTTGTATGCAAAAAAAAATTTGAAAACTATAATAAATGTATGTGAAGAAAATAATTTCACGCAATAAAAATGAACTATCCATGTTTGGGAAATTCTACTAGTACAACCCGTAATAGCTTGGTGGGATTTTATAAGAAAGAGATTTCTAATTGATCCTAACTTGTTTTAAATGTGGTGGATAGGCATGCCATAAACATGTTGAAGATGCAAATGACCTAAAGATCCCAAAATTTCAAAGAGTAGAAAAAATTAAATTCTCAAGTTAATGTGCGGTTGGATATTTACCAGAGCCAAACAACCCACTTTTTGCCAATCCTTAAAAATCACAGATACTTTTTGGAATTATCTCTCTCATAATTTATGCATTTCCATTTTGGATGTACAATTTTTTGTCAAATCCAAACTTGTCCCACATTTCGCGTAAACAAAATGATCACAACAAAAGGAAAAATTAAGAGTTTATGTGTGCATAAAAATTTGAAAACTATAATAAATGTAAGTGAAGGAATTTATTTCACTCACTAAAAAAGAACTCCAAAGTTTTGTTATCCATGTTTAGGAAATTCCACTAGTACAACCCCGTATAGCTTGGTGGAATTTAAAAAGAAAAAATTTCCTAATTGATCCTAATATGTTTTAAATGTGGTAGATATGCATGCCACAAACATGTTGAAGAACCAAATGACCTAATGATCCAAAAATTTCAAGGAGTAGAAAAAATTAAATTCTCAAGTTAACGTGTGGTTGGATATTTACGAGAGCCAAGCAACCCACTTTTTCCTCTCCTTAAAAATCACAGATATTTTTTTGAATTATCTCTCTCAGCATTTGTGCATTTCCATTTTGGACGTTCAATTTATTTTCAAATCAAAACTTGTTCCACTTCTCTCTTAAACAAAATGATCACAACAAAATGAAAGTTTTAGAGTTTATGTATGCAAACAAATTTGAAAACAATAATAAATGTAACTGCAGAAAATTATTTCATCCACTAAAAATGAACTCCAAAGTTTTGTTATCCATGTTTGAGAAATTCCACTAGTACAACCCCAAATAGCTTGGTGGAATTTTATAAGAACGAGATTTCTAATTGATCCTAACATGTTTTAAATATGGTGGATATGCATGCCAGAAACATGTTGAAGATGGAAATGACCTAATGATCTAAAAGTTTCTAGGAAGGGAAAAAATTAAAATATAAAGTTAACATGTCGTTGAATATTTACCAGGGCCAAACAACCCACTTTTTACCTATCCTTAGAAATCACAGATACTTTTTGGAATTATCTCTCTCAGCATTTGTGAATTTCCATTTTGCATGTTCATTTTTTTTCAAATCCAAACTTGTCGCACTTTTCTTGTAAACAAAACTATCACAACAAAATGAAAAATTTTAGAGCTTACGAATGAAAAAAAATATAAAAATTATAATAAATGTAAGAGAAGAGAATTATTTCACGCACTAGAAATGAACTCCAAAGTTTTGTTATCCATGTTTTGGAAATTCCACTAGTACAACCCTTAATAGATTTGTGGATTTTTATATGAAAGAGATTTCTAATTGATCCTAACATGTTTTAAATGTGGTGGATATGCACGCCAGAAACATGTTGAAGATGCAAATGACCTAATGATCCAAAATTTTCAAGGTGTAGAAAAAATTAAATTCTCAAGTTAACGTGTGGTTCGATATTTACCAGAGCCAAACAACCAACTTTTTGCCTATCCTCAAAATCACATATACTTTTTGGAATTATCTCTCTCAGCATTTGTACATTTCCATTTTGGATGTTCAATTGATTTTCAAATCCAAACTTGTCCTACTTTTCACGTAAAAAAAACGGTCACAACAAAATGAAAATTTTGGAGTCTATGTATGCAAAAAAATTTAAAAACTATAATAAATGTAAGTGAAGAAAATTATTTCACGCACTAAAAATGAACTTCAAAGTTTTGTTATCCATGTTTGGGAAATTCCACTAGTACAACCCCAAATAGCTAGTTGAAATTTTATAAGAAAGAGATTTCTAATTGATCCTAACATATTTTAAATGTGGTGGTGGATATGCATGCCAGAAACATGTTGAAGATGCAAATGACATAATGATAAAAAATTTCAAGGAGAAGAAAAAAATTAAATTCTCAAGTTAACGTGTGGTTGCATATTTATCTGAGCGAAACAACCCACATTTTGCCTATCCTTAAAAATCATAGATACATTTTTGAATTATCTCTCTCAGCATTTGGGTATTTCCATTTTGGATGTTCAATTTTCTTTCAAATCCAATCTTGTCCCACTTTTCTCGTATACAAAATGATCACAACAAAATAAAAATTTTAGAGTTTATGTAGGTAAAAAATTTGGAAACAATAATAAATGTAAGTGAAGAAAATTATTTCACGCACTAAAAATGAACTCCAAAGTTTTGTTATCCATGTTTGGGAAATTCCATTAGTACAACAACCCCTAATAGCATGGTGGAATTTTATATGAAAAAGTTTTCTAATTGATCCTAACATGTTTTAAATATGGTGGATTTGCATGCCAGAAACATGTTGAAGATGCAAATGACCTAAAGATCCAAATATTTCAAGGAGTAGAAAAAATTAAATTCTCAAGTTAACGTGTGGTTGGATATTTACCATAGCCAAACAACCTACTTTTTGCCGATCCTTAAAAATCATAGATACTTTTTTGAATTCTCTCCCATCATTTGTGCATTTCCATTTTGGGTGAAGAATTTTTTTTTCAAATCCAGACTTGTCCCACTTTTTTCGTAATCAAAACGATCACAAGAAAATGAAAATTTTTGAGTTTATGTATGCAAAAAAATTTGAAAACTATAATAAATGTAAGTGAAGAAAATTATTTCACGCACTAAAAATGAACTCCAATTTTTGTTATCCATGTTTGAGAGATTCCACTAGCACAACACCAAATAGCTTGGTGAAATTTTATAAGAGCGAGATTTCTAATTGATCCTACCATGTTTTAAATATGGTGGATATGCATGCCAGAAACATGTTGAAGATGCAAATGACCTAATGATCCAAAATTTTCAAGGAGTTGCAAAAATTAAATTCTCAAGTTAACCTGTGGTTGGATATTTACGAGAGCCAAACAACCCACTTTTTTCCCTATCCTTAAAAATCACAGATACTTTTTGGAATTATCTCGCTCAGCATTTGTGCATTTCCATTTTGGATGTTCAATTTTTTTTCAAATCCAAAGTTGTCCCACTTTTCTCGTAAAAAAGCGATCACAACAAATGGAAAATTTTAGAGTTTATGTATGCAAAAATAAATGTAATTGAAGAAAATTATTTCACACACTAAAAATGAACTCCAAAGTTTTGTTATCCATGTTTGGAAAATTCCACTATTACAACCCCTAATAGATAGTTGGAATTTTATAAGACAGAGATTTCTTATTTATCCTAACATGTTTAAAATATGGTGGATATGCAAGCCAAAAACATGTTGAAGATGCAAATGACCAAATGATCCAAAAATTTCAAGGAGTAGAAAAAATTAAATTCTCAAGTTAAAGTGCGGTTGGATTTTTACCAGAGCCAAACTACCCACTTTTTGCCTATCCTTAAATATCACAGATACTTTTTGGAATTATCTCTCTCAGATTTGTGCATTTCCATTTTGGATGTTCATTTTTTTCTCAAATCCAAACTTGTCCCACTTTTCACATAAACAAAACGATCACAACTAAATGAAAATTTTAGAGTTTATGCAAGCAAAAAATTTTGAAAACTATAATAAATGTAAGTGAAGAAAATTATTTCACACACTAAAAATGAACTCCAAAGTTTTGTTGTACATGTTTGGGAAATTCCACTAGTACAACCCCTAATAGCTTGGTGGAATTTTATATGAAACAATTTTCTAATTGATCCTAACATGTTTTAAATAGGGTGGATATGCATGCCAGAACATGTTGAAGATGCAAATGACCTAAAGATCCAAAAATTTCAAGGAGTAGAAAAAATGAAATTCTCAAGTTAACGTGTGGTTGGATATTTACCAGTGCCAAACAACCCACTTTTTGCCTATCCTTAAATATCACAAATACTTTTTTGAATTATCACTCTCAGCATATGTGCATTTCCATTTTGGATGTTCAAATTTTTTTAAATCCAAACTTGTCCCACATTTCTCGTAAACAAAACGATCACAACAAAATGAAATTTTTAAAGTTTATGGATGCAACAAAATTTTAAAACTATAATAAATGTAAGTGAAGAAAATTATTTCATGCACTAAAAATGAACTCCAAAGTTTTGTTATCCATGTTTGGGAAATTCCACTAGTACAACCCCTAATAGCTAGGTGGAATTTTATAAGAACGGGATTTCTAATTGACCCTAACATGTTTTAAAAATGGTGGATATGCATGCCAGAAACATGTTGAAGATGGAAATAACCTAATGATCCAAACATTTCTAGGAGTAGAAAAAATTAAATTCTCAAGTTAACGTGTGGTTGGATATTTACCAGACCAAAACAACCCACTTTTTCCCTTTCCTTAAAAATCACATATACTTTTTGGAATGATCTCTCTCAACATTTGTGCATTTCCATTTTGGATGTTCAATTTTTTTTCAAATCCAAACGTTTCCCACGTTTCTCGTAAACAAAACGATCACATCAGATGTAAAATTTTAGAGTTTATGTATGCAAAAAAATTTGAAAACAATAATAAATGTAAGAGAAGAAAATTATTTCATGCCATAAAAATGAACTCCAAAGTTTTGGTATCCATGTTTGGGAAATTCCACTAGTACAACCCCTAATAGCTTTGTGGAATTTTATAAGAAAGAGATTTCTAATTGATCCTAACATGTTTTAAATGTGATGGACATGCATGCGAGAAACATGTTGAACATGCAAATGACAAAAAGATCCAAAAATTTCGACTAGGAAAAATTAAATTCTCAAGTTAACGTGTGGTTTGATATTTACCAGAACAAAACAACCCATTTTTTGCCTACATGTTGAAGATGCAAATGACCTAATGATCCAAAAATTTTAAGGAGTAGAAAAAATTAAATTCTCTAGTTAACGTGCAGTGGGATATTTACCAGAGCCAGAACAACCCACTTTTTTCCTATTTTACAAAAAGCGGACCTAACAATCATAGATCATCGTAAATGTTTTGATCGATTAATGAAGTGTAACGGTTATAATTTTTGTTTAAAATGACTTATGGTTTGGGAGTCAATACTCAGCCCCCTCCCCCCTCCTCTTCCGATGATTGCAAAACCCAATATATGAAAAACTAAAAGAGTTTTCAAACCATAAAAACCATAGATACGTTTGTGGAATTATCTCTCTCAGCATTTGTGCATTTTGGGTGTTCAATTTTTTTTTCATATCCAAACTTGCGTTTTCTCTGTCCATTGTTTCTCAAAAAGAAAAAGATATGGCAAATAGATCACAACAAAATAAAAATTTTAGAGTTTTTGTACACAAAAAAATTAGAAAACTTCAATAAATGTAAGTGAAGAAAATTATTTCACGCACTAAAAATGAACGGCAAAGTTTTGTGATCCATGTTTGGGAAATTCCACTTGTACAACCCCTTATAGCTTGGTGGAATTTTATAAGAAAGAGATTCTACTTGATCCGAACATGTTTTAAATGTGGTGGATATGCATGCTAGAAACATGTTGAAGATGCAAATGTCCTAATAATCCAAAAATTTCAAGGAGAGGAAAAAATTAAATTCTCAAGTTAACATGCGGTGGGCTATTTACTAGAGTCAAACAACCCACTCTTTCCCTATTTTAAAAAAAGCGGACCCAACAATCATTGATCGTCGTAAATGTTTGGATCCATTAATGATGTGTAATAGTTATAATTTTTGTTAGAAATAACTTATAGTTTGGGAGTCAACACTTAGTTAAAAATGCCTCGCCCCCCCCCCCCCCCCCCCCCCCCCCCCCCCCCTTCTTCCATTGATTGCCAAACCCAATATATGAAAAACTAAAAGAGTTTACAATCCTTAAAAATCACAGATACGTTTGTGGAATTATCTCTCTCAGCATTTGTGCATTTTGGGTGTTCAATTTTTTTTCTAATCCAAACTTGAGTTTTCACTCTCCCTTTTTTCTCGTAATTAAAAAGATACGGCAAATAGATCACAACAAAATGAAAATGTTAAAGTTTATGTATGGAAAATTTTTTGAAAACTATAATAAATGTAAGTGATGAAAATTATTTCACGCACTAAAAATGAACACCAAAGTTTTGTGATCCATGTTTGGGATATTCCACTAGTACAACCCCTAATAGCTTGGTGGAATTTTATAAGAAAGAGATTCTAATTGATCCTCACATGTTTTAAATGTGGTGGATAAGCATGCCAAAAAAATGTTGAAGATGCAAATGACCAAATGATCCAAAAATTTCAAGGAGTTGAAAAGTTTTAATTCTCAAGTTAACGTGCAATGGGATATTTACCAGAGCCAAACAACCCACTTTTTGCCTATTTTACAAAAAGCAGACCTAACAATCAAAGATCGTCGTAAATGTTTTGATCGATTAATAAAGTGTAACGTCTATAATTTTTGTTAGAAATGACTTATGGTTTTGGAGTCAACACTCAGTGAAAATTGCCACGCCCGATGATTGCAAAACCCAATATATCAACAACTAAAAAGAGTTTACAATCCTCAAAAATCACAGATATGTTTTGGAATTATCTCTCTCAGTATTTGTGAATTTCCATTTTAGAAGTTCAATTTTTTTTCAAATCCAAACTTGAGTTTTCACTCCCCCATTTTTCTCATAAACAAAAAGAAAAGGCAAATAGATCACAACAAAATGAAAATTTTAGAGCTTATATATTCAAAAAAATTAGAAAACTATAATAAATGTAAGTGAAGAAAATTATTTCACGCACTAAAAATGAAGACCAAAGTGTTGTTATCCATGTTTGGGAAATTGCATTCGTACAACCCCTATTAGCTTGTGGAATTTTTAAAGAAAGAGATTTCTAGTTGATCCTAACATGTTTTAAATGTGGTGAATATGCATGCTAGAAACATGTTGAAGATGCAAATGACCTAATGATCCTAAAATTTCAAGGAGTAGAAAAAATTAAATTCTCAAGTTAACGTGCAGTGGGATATTTACCAGAGCCAAACAACCAAACTTTTTTCCTATTTTACAAAAAGTGAACCTAACTAACATAGAAAATCGTAAATGTTTTGATCGATTAATGATGTGTAACGGTTATAATTTTTTTTTTAAAATAACTTATTGTTTGGGAGTCAACACTCAGTTAAAAATGTCTGGCCCCCCTCCCCCCCCCCCCCCCCCCCCCCCCCTTTCTCTTCCAATGATTGCAAAATCCAATATATCAAAAAATAAAAGAGTTTACAATCCTTAAAAATCACAGATACGTTTGTGGAATTCTCTCTCTTAGCATTTGTGCATTTTGGGTGTTCAATTTTTTTTCAAATCCAACCTTGTGTTTTCACTCTTCCTTTTTTCTCTTAAAAAAAAGAAAAGGCAAATAGATCACAACAAAATAAAAAATTTAGAGTTTACATATGCAAAAAAATTTGAAAACTATTATAAATGTAGGTGAAGAAAATTATTTCACGCACTAAAAATGAACACAAAAGTTTTGTGATCTATGTTTGGGAAATTCCACCAGTACAACCCCTAATTGCTTTGTGGAAATTTATGAGAAAGATATTATAATTGATCGGAAAATATTTTAAATGTGGTGGATATGCATGCTAGAAACATGGTGAAGATGTGAAATTCCAATAGTACAATACCTAATAGCTTGGTGGAATTTTGTAAGAAAGAGAATTGTAATTGATCCTAACATGTTTTCAATATGGATATGCATGCTTGAAACATGTTAAAGAAGCAAATGACCTAATGATCCAAATATTTCAAGTAATAGAAAAAATTAAAATCACAAGTTAACATGCGGTGGGATATTTACCTAAGTCAAACAACCAACTTTTTGCCTATTCACAAAAAGCGGACCTAACAATCATAGATCATCGTAAATACTTTGATCAATTAAATTGTGTAACAGCTATAATTTTGGTTAGAAATGACTTTTGGTTTTGGAGACAACACTCAGTTGAAAATGCCTTGCCTCCCCTTTTTCGAAGATTGCAAAACCTAATATATAAAAAACTAAAAGAGTTTACAGTCCATAAAAATCACTGAAACTTTTTGGAATTATCTCTCTCAGCATTTGTGCATTTCCATTTTGGACGTTCAATTTTTTTTTAAAATCCAAACATGAGTTTTATTCTCCCATTTTTTTCGTAAACAAAACGATGGAAATTAGATCTCAACAAAATGAAAATTTTAGAGTTTATGTATGCAAAAAATTGAAAACTATAATAAATGTAAGTGAAGGAAATTATTTCACGTACTAAAAATCAACACAAAAGTTTTGTTATCCATGTTTGGGAAATTCCACTAGTACAACCCCTAATACCTTGGTGGAATTTTATATGAAAGAGATTTCTAATTGAACCTAACAAGTTTTAAATATGGATATGCATGCCTGAAACGTATTGAAGATGCAAATGACCTAATGGTCCAATAATTTCAAGGAGTAGAAAAAACTAAATTCTCAAGTTAACGTGCATTGGGATATTTACCAGAGCCTAACAACCCAATTTTTGCTAATTTACAAAAAGCGGACCTAAAAATCATAGATCATCGTAAATGTTTTGATCGATTAGTAATGTGTAAGGGCTATAATTTTAGTTAGAAATGACTTATGGTTTGGGAGTCAACACTCTGTTAAGAATGCCTCACCCCCCTCTTCCGAAGATTACAAAACCTAATATATACAAAACTAAAAGAGTTTAAAATCCTTGAAAATCACTGATACTTTTTGGAATTATCGCTCTTAGCATTTGTGCATTTCCATTTTAGATGCTCAATTTTTTTTAAAAGCCTAACATGTGTTTTTACTCTCCCCTTTTTCACGTAATAAAAAAGATAAGGCAAATAGATCACAACAAAATGAAAATTTTAGAATTTATGTATCAGAAAAATTTTAAACTATAACAAATGTAAATGCAGAAAATTATTTCATGCACTAACAATGAAAACTTGTTTTCCATGTTTGGGAAATTCCACTAGTACAACCCCTAATAGCTTGGTGGAATTTTATAAGAAAGAGATTTCTAATTGATCCTAAAAAATTTTAAATATGGATATACATGCCTGAAAGATGTTGAAGATGCAAATGACCTAATGATCCAAAAATTTCAAGGAGTTGAAAAAATTAAATTCTCAAGTTCACGTGCATTGGGATAATTACCAGAGCCAAACAACCAACTTTTCGCCTATTCACAAAAAGCGGACCTAAAAATCATAGATCATCGTAAATTATTTCACGCACTAAAAATGAACACCAAAGCTTTGTTATCCATGTTTGGGCAATTCCACTATTACAACACCTAATAGCTTGGTTGAATTTTATAAGAAAGAGATTTTTAATTGATCCTTACATGTTTTAAATATGGATATGCATGCCTGAAACATTTTGAAGATGCAAATGACCTAATGATCCAAAAATTTCAAGGAGTAGAAAAAATTAAATTCTCAAGTTAACATGCTGTGGGATATTTACCAGAGCCAAACAACCCAATTTTTGCCTTTTTACAAAAAGCGGACCTAACAATCATATATCATCGTAAATGTTTTGATCAATTAATGATGTGTAATGGCTATAATTTTTGTTAGAAATGACTGATGGTTTGGGAGTCAACACTCAGTTGAAAATGCCTCGGCCCCCCCTTTTCCGATGATTTCAAAACCTAATATATAAAAAACTAAAAGTGTTTACAACGCTTAAAAATCTTAGATATTTTTTGTAATTATCTCTCTCAGAATTTGTGCATTTCCATTTTGGATGTTCAATTTTTTTCAAATCCAAATTTGAGTTTTCACTCTCCCATTTTTCACATAAACAAAAAGATAAGGCAAATAGATCACCGCAAAATGAAAATTTCTCTCTCCCATTTTTCTCGTAAACAAAAAGATAAGGCAAATAGATCACAACAAAATGAATTTTTGAATTTATGTATGCTAAAATTTAAAACCATAATAAATTTAAGTGAAGAAAATTATTTCACGCACTAAAAATGAACACAAAAATTTTGTTATCCATGTTTGGGAAATTTCACTATTAAAACCCCTAATAGTTTGGTGGAATTTTATAAGAAAGATATTTCTAATTGATCCTAACATGTTTTAAATATGGATATGCATGCCAGAAACATGTTGAAGATGCAAATGACCTAATGATCCAAAAATTTCAAGGAGTAGAAAAAATTAAATTCTCAAGTTAACGTGCAATGGGATATTTACCGAAGCTTAACAACCTAGATTTTACCTATTTACAAAAAGCAGACATAACAATCATAGATCATTGTTAAGGTTTTGATCGATTATTAATGTGTTACGGGTATATTTTTTGTTAGAAATGACTTATGGTTTGGGAGTCAACACTTTGTTAAAAATGCCTCACCTCACCTTGTCTGATGATTGCAAAACCTAATATACTAAAAACTAAAAGAGTTTACAATCCTTAAAAATCACAGATACTTTTTGGAATGATCACTCTCTGCATTTGTGCATTTCCATTTTGGATGTTCAATATTTTTTCTAATCCAAACATGAGTTTTCACTATACCATTTTTCTCATAATAAAAAGGATAAGGCAAATAGATCACAACGAAATGAAAATTTTAGAATTTATGTATGCAAAAATTGAAAACTATAATAAATTTAAGTGAAGAAAAATATTTCACTTACTAAAAATGAACACCAAAGTTTTGTTATCCATGTTGGGGAAATTCCACTTTTACAATCCCTAATAGCTTGGTGGAATTTTATAAGAAAGAGATTTCTAATTGAGCCTAACATGTTTTAAATATGGATATGCATGCCTGAAACATGTTGAAGATGCAAATGACCTAATGATCCAAAAATTTCAAGGAGAAGAAAAACCTAAATTCTCAAGTTAACGTGCGGTGGGATATTTACGACAGCGAAACAACCCAATTTTTGCCTTTTTACAAAAAGCGGACCTAACATTCATACATCACCGTAAATTTTTTGATCGATTAATGATGTGTAATGGCCATAATTTTTGTAAGAAATGACTGATGGTTTGGGAGTCAAAACACAGTAAAAAAAGCCTCACCCCATGTTTTCCGAAGATTGGAAAACCTAATATATAAAAAAACTAAAAGTGTTTACAATCCTTAAAAATCTCAGATACTTTTTGTAATTATCTCTCTTAGCATTTGTGCATTTCCATTTTGGATGTTCAATTTTTTGTCAAATCCAAACATGACTTTTCACTCTCCCATTTTTCTTGTAAACAAAAAGATAAAGCAAATAGATCATAAAAAAATGAAAATTATAGAGTTTATGTATGTAAAAAGGTTAAAACTATAATAAATGTAAGTGAAGAAAATTATTTCACGCACTAAAAATGAATAACAAAGTTTTGTTATCCATGTTTGGGAAATTCCGCTGCTACAACCCCTAATAGCTTGGTGGAATTTTATAAGAAAGAGATTTCTAATTGATCCTAACATGTATATGCATGACTGAAACATGTCGAAGATGCAAATGTCCTAATGATCCAAAAATTTCAAGGAGAAGAAAAAATTATATTTTCAAGTTAACGTGTGGACAGATATTTACTAGAACAAAACAACCCACATTTTGCCTCTTCACAAAAATCGGACCTAACAATCATAGATCATCGTAAATGTTTGGATCAATTTAGTTGTGTAACAGCTATAATTTTTGTTAGAAATGACTTTTGGATTGGGAGACAACACTCCGTTGAAAATACCTTGCCCCCCTTTTCCAAAGATTACAAAACCTAATATATAAAAAATTAAAAGAGTTTACAATCCATAGAAATCACTGATAGTTTTTAGAATTATCTCTCTCAACATTTTCACATTTCGATTTTGGATCTTCAATTTTTTTTTTAAATCCAAACATGAGTTTTTACTCTCCCATTTTTCTCATAAACAAAAGATAAGGGAAATAGATCACAACAAAATGACAATTTTAGAGATTGAGTATGCAAAAAATTGAAAACTATAATAAATGTAAGTGAAAAAAATTATTTCATGCATTAAAAATGAACACCAAAGTTTAGTTCTCCATGTTTGGGAAATTCCACTAGTACAACCCCTAATTGGTTGGTAGAATTTTATAAGAAAGAGATTTCTAAATGATCCTAACAAAATTTAAATATGGATATGCATGCTTGAAACATTTGGAAGATGCAAATGACCTAATGATCCAAAAAGTTCGAGTAGAAAAAATTAAATTCTCAAGTTAACGTGCATTGGGGTATTTACCAAAGCCTAAGTACGCAGTTTTTGCCTATTTACGAAAAGCGGACCTAACAATCATAGATCATTATAAATGTTTTGATCGATTAATAATGTGTAATGGCTATAATTTTAGTTAGAAATGACTTCTAGTTTGGGAGTCAATACTCTGTTAAAAATACCTCGCCCCCCTTTTTCGAGGATTGCAAAACCTAATATATTAGAAACTAAAAGAGTTTACAATCCTTAAAAATCACAGATGCTTTTTGGAATGATCACTCTCTGCATTTGTGCATTTCCATTTTGGATGGTCAATTTTTTTTCTAATCCAAACATGAGTTTTCACTATACCATTTTTCTCGTAATAAAAAAGATAAGGCAAGTAGATCACAACAAAATGAAAATTTTAGAATTTATGCATATAAAAATTGAAAACTATAATAAATTTAAGTGAAGAAAATTATTTCACATACTAAAAATGAACACCAAAGTTTTGTTATCCATGTTTGGGAAATTCCACTTTTACAATCCCTAATAGCTTCGTTGAATTTTATAAGAAAGAGATTTCTAATTGATCCTAACATGTTTTAAATATGGATATGCATGCTTGAAACATGTTGAAGATGCAAATGACCTATTGATCCAAAAATTTCAAGGAGTAGAAAAAACTAAATTCTGAAGTTAACGTGCGGTGGGATATTTACGATAGCGAAACAACCCAATTTTTGCCTTTTACAAAAAGCGGACCTAACAATCATACATCATCATAAATGTTTAATCGATTAATGATGTGTAACGGCCATAATTTTTTTAAGAAATGACTGGTGGTTTGGGAGTCAACACTCAGTTAAAAAAACCTCACCCAATGTTTTCCGAAGATTGCAAAACCTAATATATAAAAAAACTAAAAGTGTTTACAATCCTTAAAAATCTCAGATACTTTTTTTAATTATCTCTCTCAGCATTTGTACATTTCCATTTTGGACGTTCAATTTTTTTTCAAATCCAAACATGACTTTTCACTCTCCCATTTTTCTTGTTAACAAAAACATAAGGCAAATAGATCACACCAAAATGAAAATTATAGAGTTTATGTCTGTAAAAAGGTTAAAACTATACTAAATTTAAGTGAAGAAAATTATTTCACTCACTAAAAATGAACACCAAAGTTTTGTTATCCATATTTGCGAAATTCCACTATTACAACTCCTAATAGCTTGGTGGAATTTAAAAAAAAAAGATTTTTAATTGATCCTAACATGTTTTAAATATGGATAATCATGCCTGAAATATGTTGAAGATGCAAATGACCTAATGATCCAAAATTTTCAAGGAGTAGAAAAAATTAAATTCTCAAGTTAACGTGCCTTGGGATATTTACAAGAGCCTAACAACCCAGTTTGTGCCTAATTATAAAAAGCAGACCTAACAATCATGGATCATCGTAAATGTGTTTGTTGATTAATAATGTGTAATGGCTATAATTGTTTTTAGAAAACACTAATGGTTTGGGAGTCAACACCGTGTTAAAAATGCTTCCCCCCCCCCCCCCTTGTATTCGGATGATTGCAAAACCTAATATATTAAAAACTAAAAGAAATTAAAATCACAAACACTTTTTTAAACTTTCACTCTCAGCATTTGTTCATTTATATTTGGGATGTTAAATTATTTTTCAAATCCAAACAGGATTTTTCACTATCCCATTTTTCTCCTAAGTAAAAGATAAGGCAATTAGAGCACTACAAATTGAAAATATTAGAATTGATGTATGAAAAAAATTGAAAACTATAATAAATTTAAGTGAAGAAAATTATTTCACTCACTAAAAAAGAACACCAAAGTTTTGGTATCCATGTTTGCGAAATTCCACTATTACAACCCCTTGTAGCTTGGTGGAATTTTATAAGAAAGAGATTTCTAATTGATCCTAACATGTTTTAAATATGGATAAGCATGCTTGAAACATGTTGATGATGCAAATAACCTAATGATCCAAAATTTTGAAGGAGTTGAAAAAATTAAATTCTCAAGTTAACGTGCGGTGGGATATTTACCAGAGCCAAACAACCTTCTTTTTGCCTATTCACAAAAAGCAGACCTAACAATCAAACATCATATCGTAAAATGTTTTGATCAATTAAATTGTGTAACGGCTATAATTTTTGTTAGAAATGACTTTGTGTTTAGGACACATCACTCTGTAGAAAATGCCTCGTCCCCCTTTTCTGAAGCTGGCAAAACCTAATATATAAAAAACTAAAAGAGTTTACAATCCATAAAAATCACTGATACTTTTTGGAATTATCTCTCTCTGCATTTGCGCATTTCCATTTTGGATGTTCAATTTTTCAAAAAAATCCAAACATGAGTTTTTACTCTCCCTTTATTCTCGTAAACAAATAGATAAGGCAAATAGAGCACAAAAAAAAAGAAAATTTTAGAGTTCATGTATGCAAAAAATTGAAAACTATTATAAATGTATGTGAAGAAAATTATTTCACGCACTAAAAATGAACACCAAAGTTTTGTTAACCATGTTTGGGAAATTCCAATAGTACAACCCCTAATAGCTTGGTGGAGTTTTATAAGAAAGAGATTTCTAATTACTCCTAACAAGTTTTAAATATGGATATGCATGCTTGAAACATGTTGAAGATGCAAATGACCTAATGATCCAAAAATTTCGAGTAGAAAAAATTAAATTCTCAAGTTAACGAGCCTTGGGATATTTACAAGAGCCTAACAACCTAGTTTTTGCCTATTTAAAAAAAGCGGACCTAACAATCATGGATCATTATAAATATTTTGATCGATTAATACTGTGTAACGGCTATAATTTTTGTTAGAAATGACTAATGGTTTGGGAGTCAACACTCTGTTAAAAATGCCTTGCCCCCGTTGTCTGATGATTGCAAAACCTAACATATAAAAAACAAAAAGAGTTTACAATCCTTAAAAATCACTGATACTATTTCGAATTATTTCTCTTAGCATTTGTGCATTTCCATTTTGGATGTTTCAATTTTTTTCAAATCTAAGCTTGAGTTTTCACTTTCCCATTTTTCTTGTAAACAAAAACATAAGACAAATAGATCACAAAAAAATGTAAATTTTAGAGTTTATATATGCAAAAAATTGAAAACTATGATAAATGTAAGTGAAGAAAATTATTTCTCGCATTAAAAATGAACACCAAAGTTTCTTTATCATAGTTTGGGAAATTTCACTAGCACAACCCCTAATAGCTTGGTGGAATTTTATCACAAAGAGATTTCTAATTGATCCTAACATGTTTTAAATATGGATATGCATGTGTGAAACATGTTGAAAAATCATATGACCTAATGATCCAAAAATTTCAAGGAGTTGAAAAAATTAAATTCTCAAGTTAATGGGCGGTGGGATATTGACCAGAACCAAACTACCCACTTTTTGCCTATTCACAAAAAGCGGACCTAACAATCATAGATCATCAAAAATGTTTTGATCGATTTAATTGTGTAACGGCTATAATTTTGGTTAGAAATGACTTTCTGTTTGGTAAACAACACTCAGTTAAAAATGCCTCCCCCCCCCCTTTTCCGATGATTGCAAAACCTTATATATAAAAAACTAAAAGAGTTTACAATCCTTAAAAATCACAGATACTTTTTGGAATTATCTCACTAAGCATTTCTGAATTTCCATTTTGGATGTTAAAGTTTTTTTACAATCCAAACTTGTGTTTTCACTCTTCCATTTTTCTCGTAAACAAAAAGATAAGGCAAATTGAACACAACAAAATGTAAATTTTAGAGTATATGTATTCAAAAAAATGAAAACTATAATGAATGTAAGTGAAGAAAATTTTTTCTCTCACTAAAAATCACAGATACGTTTTGGAATTATCTCTCTAAGCATTTCTGAATTTCCATTTTTGAGGTTCAATTTTTTTTTACAATCCAAACTTGAGTTTTCACTCTCCCATTTTTTTCTCGTAAACAAAAAGATAAGGCAAATAGATCACAACGATATGAAAATTTTAGAATTTATGTATGTAGAAAATAAAAAACTTTAATAAATGTAAATGAAGAAAATTATTTCACGCACTAAAAATGAACACTAAAGTTTTGTTATCCATGTTTTGGAAATTCTACTTGTACAACCCCTAATAGCTTGATGAATTTTATAAGAAAGAGATTACTAATTGCTCCTAACATGTTATAAATAAGGATAGGCATGCTTGAAACATGTTGTAGATGCAAATGACCTAATGATCCAATAATTTCAAGGAGAAGAAAAAATTAAATTAACAAGTTAACGTGCGGTGGGATATTTACAAGAGCCCAACAACCCACAGACAAAAAATACATAGATCATTGTAAATGTTTTGATCAATTAAATAGTGTAACGGCTATAATTTTTGTTTGAAATGACTTTTGGTTTGGGAGACAACACTCAGTTAAACATACCTCACCACACCCCCCCCCCCCCCCCCCCCCCTTTCCGATGAATGCAAAACTTAATTTAAAAAACTAAAAGAGTTTACTATCCGTAAAAATCACAGATTCTTTTTGGAATTATCTTGCACAGCATTAGAGCATTTCCATTTTGGATGTTCAATTTTTTTTCAAATCCGAACTTGAGTTTTCACTTTCCCATTTTTCTCGTAAACAAAATGAAAGGGCAAATAGATCAGAACCAAATGAAAATTTTAGATTTTATGTATGTAAAACATTGAAAACTATAATAAATGTAAGTGAAGAAAAATATTTCATGCACAAAAAATGAACACCAAAGTTTTGTTATCCATGTTTGTGAAATTCCACTCGTACAACCCCTAATAGTTTTGCGGAATTTTATAAGAAAGATATTTCTAATTGAACCTAACACGTTTTAAATATGGATATGCTTGTGTGAAACATGTTGAAGATGCAAATGACTTAATGATTCAAAATTTTCGAGTAAAAAAAATTAAGTTCTCAAGTTAAGGTGCGGTGGGATATTTACCAGAGCCAAACAACACACTTTTTGCCAATATACAAAAATCGGACCTAACATCATAGATCATTGTAAATGTTTTGATCGATTAATGATGTGTAACGGCTACAATTTTTTTTAGAAATGACTTATGGTTTGGGAGTCAACACTCATTTGAAAAAGCCTCGCCCCCCCTTTTCTGATGATTGGAAAACCTAATATATAAAAAATTAAAAGAGTTTACAATCCTTAAAAATCATAGCTAATTTTTGGAATTATCCCTCTCAGCATTTGTGCATTCCCATTTTGGATGTTCTTTTTTCAAATGCAAACATGAGTTTTCACTTTCCCATTTTTCTCTTAAACAAAAAGATAAGGCAAATAGATCACAACGAATTGAAAATTTTAGAGTTTTTGTATTCAAAAAATAGAAAACTAGAATAAATGTAAGTGAAGAAAATTATTTCACGCACTAAAAATGAACACCAAAGTTTTGTTATCCATGTTTGGTAAATTCCAATAGTACAACCCCTAATAACTTGGTTGGATTTTATAAGAAAGAGATTTCTAATTACTCCTAACAAGTTTTAAATATGGATATGCATGCTTGAAACATGTTGAAGATGCAAATGACCTAATGATCCAAAAATTTCGAGTAGAAAAAATTAAATTCTCAAGTTAACGAGCCTTGGGATATTTACAAGAGCCTAACAACCTAGTTTTTGCCTATTTAAAAAAAGCGGACCTAACAATCATGGATCATTATAAATATTTTGATCGATTAATACTGTGTAACGGCTATAATTTTTGTTAGAAATGACTAATGGTTTGGGAGTCAACACTCTGTTAAAAATGCCTTGCCCCCGTTGTCTGATGATTGCAAAACCTAACATATAAAAAACAAAAAGAGTTTACAATCCTTAAAAATCACTGATACTATTTCGAATTATTTCTCTTAGCATTTGTGCATTTCCATTTTGGATGTTTCAATTTTTTTCAAATCTAAGCTTGAGTTTTCACTTTCCCATTTTTCTTGTAAACAAAAACATAAGACAAATAGATCACAAAAAAATGTAAATTTTAGAGTTTATATATGCAAAAAATTGAAAACTATGATAAATGTAAGTGAAGAAAATTATTTCTCGCATTAAAAATGAACACCAAAGTTTCTTTATCATAGTTTGGGAAATTTCACTAGCACAACCCCTAATAGCTTGGTGGAATTTTATCACAAAGAGATTTCTAATTGATCCTAACATGTTTTAAATATGGATATGCATGTGTGAAACATGTTGAAAAATCATATGACCTAATGATCCAAAAATTTCAAGGAGTTGAAAAAATTAAATTCTCAAGTTAATGGGCGGTGGGATATTGACCAGAACCAAACTACCCACTTTTTGCCTATTCACAAAAAGCGGACCTAACAATCATAGATCATCAAAAATGTTTTGATCGATTTAATTGTGTAACGGCTATAATTTTGGTTAGAAATGACTTTCTGTTTGGTAAACAACACTCAGTTAAAAATGCCTCCCCCCCCCCTTTTCCGATGATTGCAAAACCTTATATATAAAAAACTAAAAGAGTTTACAATCCTTAAAAATCACAGATACTTTTTGGAATTATCTCACTAAGCATTTCTGAATTTCCATTTTGGATGTTAAAGTTTTTTTACAATCCAAACTTGTGTTTTCACTCTTCCATTTTTCTCGTAAACAAAAAGATAAGGCAAATTGAACACAACAAAATGTAAATTTTAGAGTATATGTATTCAAAAAAATGAAAACTATAATGAATGTAAGTGAAGAAAATTTTTTCTCTCACTAAAAATCACAGATACGTTTTGGAATTATCTCTCTAAGCATTTCTGAATTTCCATTTTTGAGGTTCAATTTTTTTTTACAATCCAAACTTGAGTTTTCACTCTCCCATTTTTTTCTCGTAAACAAAAAGATAAGGCAAATAGATCACAACGATATGAAAATTTTAGAATTTATGTATGTAGAAAATAAAAAACTTTAATAAATGTAAATGAAGAAAATTATTTCACGCACTAAAAATGAACACTAAAGTTTTGTTATCCATGTTTTGGAAATTCTACTTGTACAACCCCTAATAGCTTGATGAATTTTATAAGAAAGAGATTACTAATTGCTCCTAACATGTTATAAATAAGGATAGGCATGCTTGAAACATGTTGTAGATGCAAATGACCTAATGATCCAATAATTTCAAGGAGAAGAAAAAATTAAATTAACAAGTTAACGTGCGGTGGGATATTTACAAGAGCCCAACAACCCACAGACAAAAAATACATAGATCATTGTAAATGTTTTGATCAATTAAATAGTGTAACGGCTATAATTTTTGTTTGAAATGACTTTTGGTTTGGGAGACAACACTCAGTTAAACATACCTCACCACACCCCCCCCCCCCCCCCCCCCTTTCCGATGAATGCAAAACTTAATTTAAAAAACTAAAAGAGTTTACTATCCGTAAAAATCACAGATTCTTTTTGGAATTATCTTGCACAGCATTAGAGCATTTCCATTTTGGATGTTCAATTTTTTTTCAAATCCGAACTTGAGTTTTCACTTTCCCATTTTTCTCGTAAACAAAATGAAAGGGCAAATAGATCAGAACCAAATGAAAATTTTAGATTTTATGTATGTAAAACATTGAAAACTATAATAAATGTAAGTGAAGAAAAATATTTCATGCACAAAAAATGAACACCAAAGTTTTGTTATCCATGTTTGTGAAATTCCACTCGTACAACCCCTAATAGTTTTGCGGAATTTTATAAGAAAGATATTTCTAATTGAACCTAACACGTTTTAAATATGGATATGCTTGTGTGAAACATGTTGAAGATGCAAATGACTTAATGATTCAAAATTTTCGAGTAAAAAAAATTAAGTTCTCAAGTTAAGGTGCGGTGGGATATTTACCAGAGCCAAACAACACACTTTTTGCCAATATACAAAAATCGGACCTAACATCATAGATCATTGTAAATGTTTTGATCGATTAATGATGTGTAACGGCTACAATTTTTTTTAGAAATGACTTATGGTTTGGGAGTCAACACTCATTTGAAAAAGCCTCGCCCCCCCTTTTCTGATGATTGGAAAACCTAATATATAAAAAATTAAAAGAGTTTACAATCCTTAAAAATCATAGCTAATTTTTGGAATTATCCCTCTCAGCATTTGTGCATTCCCATTTTGGATGTTCTTTTTTCAAATGCAAACATGAGTTTTCACTTTCCCATTTTTCTCTTAAACAAAAAGATAAGGCAAATAGATCACAACGAATTGAAAATTTTAGAGTTTTTGTATTCAAAAAATAGAAAACTAGAATAAATGTAAGTGAAGAAAATTATTTCACGCACTAAAAATGAACACCAAAGTTTTGTTATCCATGTTTGGTAAATTCCAATAGTACAACCCCTAATAACTTGGTTGGATTTTATAAGAAAGAGATTTCTAATAGATCCTAGCATGTTTAAAACTTGGATATGCATGCGTGAAACATGTTGAAGATGCAAATGACCTAATGATCCAAAAATTTCAATTAGTAGAAAAAAATAAATTCTCAAGTTAACGTGCGGTGGGATATTTACCAGAGCCAAACAACACATTTTTTGTTGATATACAAAAACTGCACCTAACAATTATAGATCATTGTAAATGTTTTGATCAATTAGTGATGTGTAACGGCTAAATTTTTTGTTAGAAATGACTTATAGTTTGGGAGTGAACACTCAGTCGAAAATGCCTCACCCCCCCCCCCCCCCCCCCCCCCCCTTTTTCGATGATTGCAAAACCTAATATATAAAAAAATTAAAGAATATAAAATCCTTAAAAATCACTGCTTATTTTTTGAATAATCTCTCTCAGCATTTGTGCATTTCAATTTTGGATGTTCAATTTTTTTTCAAATTCAAATATGAGTTTTCACTATCCCATTTTTATCATAAACAAAAATATAAGGCAAATAGACCACAACAAAATTAAACTTTTAGAATTTATTTATGCAAAAACTTTAAAACTATTACAAATGTAAGTGCAGAAAATTAGTTCATGCACTAGACATGAACACAGTTTTGTTATCTATGTTTGGGAAATTCCACTACTACTACCTGTAAGAGGTTGGTGGAATTTTATAAGAAAGAGATTTCTAATTGATCCTAACATGTTTTAAAAATGGATATGCATGCCTAAAACATGGTGAAGATGCAAATGACCTAATGATCCAAAAATTAGAAGGAATAGAAAAAATTAAATTCTCAAGTTAACGTGCGGTGGGAGATTTACCAAAGCCAAACAACCCACTTTTTGCCTATTTGGAAAAAGCGGACCAAACAATCATACATCATCGTAAATATTTTGATCGATCAATGATGTGTAATAGCTATAATTGTTTTTAGAAATGATTGATGGTTTGGGAGTCAACACTTAGTTAAAAATGCCTCGCCCCCCTTTTTTTGATGATTGCAAAACCTAATATATTAAAAAATAAAAGAGTTTACAATCCATAAAAATCACTGATACTTTTTGAAATTATCTCTCTCATCATCTGTGCATTTCCATTTTGGATGTTCATTTTTTTTAAAAAATCCAAACATGAGTTTTTACTCTCCCAATTTTCTCATAAACAAAAAAATAAGGCAAATAGATCACAAAAAAATGAAAATTTTAGAGTTTAAGTATGCAAAAAATTGAAAACTATAATAAATGTAAGTGAAGAAATTTATTTCACGCACAAAAAATGAACACCAAAGTTTTGTTATCCATGTTTGTGAAATTCCACTAGTACAACCCCTAATAGCTTGGTGGAATTTTATAAGAAAGAGATTTCTAATTGATCCTAACAAGTTTTAAATATGGATATGCATGCTTGAAACATGTTGAAGATGCAAATGACCTAATGATCAAAAAACTTCAAGGAGTAGAAAAAATTAAATTCTCAAGTTAATGTGTGTTGGGATATTTAGCAAGCCTAACAACCCACTATTTTCCTTTTTACAAAAAGTGGACCTAACAATCATAGATCATCGTAAATTTTTTGATCAATTAATAATGTGTAATGGCTTTAATTTTTGTCAGAAATGACTGGTGGTTTGGAAGTCAACACTCTGTTAAAAATGCCTCGCCCTCCCTTTTCCGATGATTGACAAACCTAATAAATTAAAAACTAAAAGTGTTTACAATCCTTAACATGAGTTTTCACTATCCCATTTTTCTCATAAATAAAAAGATAAAGCAAATAGATCACAACAAAATGAAAATTTTAGAATTTATGTATGCAAAAAATTGAAAATTATAATTAAGTGAAGAAAATTATTTCACTCACTAAAAATGAACACCAAAGTTTTGTTATCCATGTTTACGAAATTCCTCTATTACAACCCCTAATAGCTCGATGAAATTTTAAAAGAAAGAGATTTTTAATTGATCCTAACTTCTTTTAAATTCTCAAGTTAACGTGCGGTGGGATATTTACCAGAGCTAAACAACCTACTTTTTTCCTATTCACAAAAACCGAACCTAACAATCATAGATCATCGTAAATGTTTTGATCAATTAAATTATGTAACAGCTATAATTTTTGTTAGAAATGACTTTTGGTTTAGGACACAACACTTAGTCGAGAATGCCTCGTCCCCCCTTTTTCGAAGATTGCAAAACCTAATATATAAAAGACTAAAAGAGTTTACAATCCTTAAAAATCATAGATACTTTTTGGAATTATCTCTCTGAGCATTTCTGAATTTCCATTTTGGATGTTCAATTTTTTTTACAATTCGAACCTGTGTTTTCATTCTTCTATTTTTCTCGTAAACAAAAAGATAAGGCAAATAGAAAACAAAAAAATATAAATTTTAGAGTATATGTTTTCAAAAAATTGAAAAATATAACAAATGTAAGTGAAGAAAATTATATCTCGCACTAAAAATGAACACCAAAGTTTTGTTATCCATGTTTGGGAAATTCCACTAGTACAACCCCTAATAGCTTGGTGGAATTTTATAAGAAAGAGATTTCTAATTGATCCTAACATGTTTTCAATATGGATATGCATGCCTGAAACATGTTGAAGATGCAAATGACCTAATTATCCAAAAATTTCAAAGGGTAGAAAAAATTAAATTCTCAAGTTAACGTGCTGTGGGATATTTACCAGAGCCAAACAACCCACTTTTTTCCTATATACATAAAGCTACCTAACAAACATAGCTCATCGTAAATGTTTTAGTCGATTCACTATGTATAATAGGTATAATGTTTGTTCGAAATGACTTATGGTTTGGGAGTCAACACTCAGTTAAAAATGCCTCGCCCCCCTGTTCCGATGATAGAAAAACCTAATATATAAAAAACTAAAAGAGTTTACAATGCTTAAAAATCTCAGATACTTTTTGAAATTATCTCTCACAGCATTTGTGCATTTCCATTTTTGATGTTCAATTTTTTTTCAAATCCAAACTTGAGTTTTCACTCTCCCATTTTTCTCGTAAACAAAAAGAAAAGGCAAATAGATCAACGATATGAAAATTTTAGAGTTTATATGTGCAAAAAATAAAAAACTATAATAAATGTAAATGAAGAAAATTATATCACGCACTAAAAATGAACACCAAAGTTTTGTTATCTATGTTTGGGAAATTCTACTTGTACAACCCCTAATAGCTTGGAGGAATTTTATAAGAAAGATATTACTAATTGCTCCTAACATGTTATTAATATGGATATGCATGCCTGAAACATGTTGAAGATGCAAATGACCTAATGATCCAATAATTTCAAGGAGTAGAAAAAATTAAATTCTCAAGTTAACATGCGGTGGGATATTTACTAGAGCCAAACAACCCACTTTTTGCCTATTTACAAAAAGCAGACCAAACAATCATAGAACATTGTAATGTTTTTTATCGATAAAATAGTGTAACGGCTATAATTTTTGTTAGAAATGACTATTGGTTTGGGAGACAACAGTCAGTTAAAAATACCTCGCCCCCCCTTATCTGATGATTGCAAAACTTAATTTATAATAAGCTAAAAAAGTTTTCAATCCTTAAAAATCAGAAATTCTTTTTTGAATTACCTCTCTCAGCATTAGTGCATTTCCATTTTGGATGTTCAATTTTTTTTCAAATCCGAACTTAAGTTTTCACTCTCCCATTTTTCTTGTAAACAAAATGATAAGGCAAAAAGATCACATCCAAATAAAAATTTTAGATTTTATGTATGTAAAACATTGAAAACTATAATAAATGTAAGTGAAGAAAATTATTTCTCACACTAAAAATGAACACCAAAGTTTTGTTATCCATGTTTGTGAAATTCCACTAGTATAACCCCTAATAGCTTTGTGGAATTTTATAAGAAAACGATTTCTAATTGATCCTAACATGTTTTAAATATGGATATGCCTGCGTGAAACACGTTGAAGATGCAAATGACATAATGATCCAAAATTTTCAAGGAGTAGAAAAAATTAAATTCTCAAATTAATGTGCGGTGGGATATTTACTAGAGCCAAACAACACACTTTTTTTCGATAAAGAAAAACCGCACCTAACAATCATAGATCATCCTAAATGTTTTGATCGATTAATGATGTGTAACGGCTATAATTTTTGTTAGAAATGACTTATGGTTTGGGAATCAACACTCAGTTGAAAATGCCTCGCCCCCCCTTTTCAGATGATTGCAAAACTTAATATATAAAAAATTAAAAGAGTTTACAATCCTTAAAATCACAGCTAATTTTTGGAATTGTCTCTCTCGGCATTTGTGCATTTTCATTTTGTATGTTCAATTTTTTTTCAAATCCAAACTTGTGTTTTCACTTTCCCATTTTCCTCCTAAACAAAAAGATAAGGCAAATAGATCACAACAAAATGAAAATTTTAGAGTTTATGTATTCAAAAAATAAAAAACTATAATAAAAGGAAGTGAAGAAAATTTTTTCTTGCACTAAAAATGAACACCAAATTTTTGTTATCCATGTTTGGGAAATTCCACTAGTACAACCCCTAATAGCTGGGTGGAATTTGATAAGAAAGAGATTTATATTTGATCCTAACATGTTATAAAAATGGATATGAATGCCTGAAACATGTTGAAGATGCAAATGACCTAACTATCTAAAATTTTCAAGGAGAAGAAAAAATTAAATTCTCAAGTTAACGTTCTGTGGGATATTTACCAGAGCCAAACAACCAACATTTTGCCTGTTCATAAAAAGCAGACCTAACAATCATAGATCATCGTAAATATTTTGATCAATTAAATTGTGTAACGGCTATAATTTTTGTTTGAAATGACTTTTGGTTTGGGAGACAACAGTCAGTTGAAAATGCCTCGCCCCCCCTTTTCCGAAGATTGCAAAACCTAATAAATAAAATTCACTGATACTTTTTGGAATTATCTGTCAAAGCATATGTACATTTCCATTTTGGATGTTCAATTTTTTTTTAAATCCAAACATGAATTTTTACTCTCCCATTTTCGCGTAAACAAAAAGATAAGGCAAATAGATAAAAAGAAAAATTTAGAGTTTATGTATGCAAAAAAAAATTAAAACTATAATAAATTTAAGTGAAGAAAACTATTTCACACACTAAAAATGAACACCAAAGTTTTGTTATCCATGTTTGGGAAATTCCACTAGTACAACCCCTAATAACTTGGTGAAATTTTATAAGAAAGAGATTTCTAATTGATGCTAACAAGTTTTAACTATGGATATGCATGCCTGAAACATGTTGAAGATGCAAATCACCTAATGATCCAAATATTTCAAGGAGTAGAAAAACATAAATTCTCAAGTTAACTTGCGTTGGGATATTTATCGGAGCCTAACAACCCAGTTGTTGCCTATTTACAAAAAGCGGACCTAACAATCATAGATCATCGTAAATGTTTTGATTGATTAATATTGTGCAACGGCTATAATTTTTGTTAGAAATGACTTATGGTTTGGGAGTCAACACTCTATTAAAAATGCCTCGCCCCCCATTTTCCGATGATTGCAAAACCTAATATATTAAAAACTAAAAGAGTTTACAATCATTAAAAATCATAGATACTTTATTGAATTATCACTCTCAGCATTTGTGCATGTCCATTTTGGATGTTCAATTTTTTTTCAAATCCAAACATGAGTTTTCACTATCATATTTTTCTCGTAAACTAAGGCAAATAGATCACAACAAAATGAAAATTTAAGAGTTTATGTATGAAAAAAATTGAAAAATATAATAAATGTAAGTGAAGAAATTTATTTCACCCGCTAAAAATGAACACCAAAGTTTTGCAATCCATATTTGGGAAATTCCACTAGTACAACCCCTAATAGCTTGGTGGAATTTTATAAGAAAGATATTTCTGATCGATCCTAAAAAATTTTATATATGGATATGCATGCTTGAAAAATGTTGAAGATGCAAATGACCTAATGATCCCAAAATTTCAAGGAGTAGAAAAAATTAAATTCTCAAGTTAATGTTCGTTGGGATATTTACCAAGCCTAACAACCTAGTTTTTGCCTTTTTACAAAAAACAGACATAACAATCATAGAACATCGTAAATATTTTGATCAATTAATAATGTGTAATGGCTATAAGTTTTGTTAGAAATGACTTATGGTTTGGGAGTCAACACTTGGTTAAAAATGCCCCGCCCTCCCTTTTTCGATGTTAGCAAAACCTAATAAATTAAAAACTAAAAGAGTTTGCAATCCTTAAAAATCATAGATAGTTTTTGGAATTATCACTCTCACAATTTCTACTTTTCCATTTTGGCTGTTCAAATTTTTTTCAAATCCAAACATGAGTTTTCACTATCCCATTTTTCTAGTAAATAAAAAGAAAAAGAAAATAGATCACAACAAAATGAAAATTTTAAAATTTATGCATGCAAAAAATTGAAAACTATAATAAATTTAAGTGAAGAAAATTATTTCACTCACTCAAAACGAACACCAAAGTTTTGTTATCCATGTTTGCGAAATTCCACTATTACAACCCCTAATAGCTCAGTGGAATTTTCAAAGAAAGAGATTTTTAATTGATCCTAACTGGTTTTAAATATGGATATGCATGCCTGAAACATGTTGAAGATCCAAATAACCTAATGATCCAAAAATTTTGAGTAGAAAAAATTAAATTCTCAAGTTAACGTGCGGTGGGATATTTACCAGAGCAAAATATCCTACTTTTGCCCTATTCACAAAATGCAAACCTAACAATCATAGATCATCGTAAATGTTTTGATCAATTAAATTTTGTAACGGCTATAATTTTTGTTAGAAATGACTTTTGGTTTGGGAGACAACACTCAGTTGAAAATGCCTCGCCCCCCTTTTGTGAAGATTGCAAAACCTAAGATATAAAAAACTAAAAGAGTTAACATCCATAAAAATCACTGATACTTTTTGGAATTATCTCTCTTAGTATTTGTACATTTCCATTTTGGATGTTCAATTTTTTTTACAAATCCAAACATGAGTTTTTACTCTCCCATTTTTCTCATAAACAAAAAGATAAGGCAAATAGATCAGAACAAAATGAAAATTTTAGAGTTTATGTATGCAAAAAATTGAAAACAATAATAAATGTACGTGAAGAAAATTATTTCACGCACTAAAAATGAACACCAAAGTTTTGTTATCTATGTTTGGGAAATTCCACTAATACAACCGCTAATAGTTTGGTGGAATTTTATAAGAAAGAGATTTCTAATTGATCCTAACAAGTTTTAAATATGGATATGCATGCCTGAAACATGTTGAAGATGCAAATGACCTAATGGTCCAAAAATTTTGAGAAGAAAAAAATAAATTCTCAAGTTAACGTGCGTTGGGATATTTGCAAGAGCCTAACAACCCAAATTTTGCCTATTTACAAAAAGCGGACCTAACAATCATGGATAATCATAAATGTTTTGATCGATTAATAATGTGTAACGGCTATAATTTTTTTTAGAAATGACTAATGGTTTGGGAGTCAACAATCTGTTAAAAATGTCACGCCTCCCGTTTTCCGATGATTGCAAAACCTAATATATTAAAAACTAAAAGAGTTTACAATCCTTAAAATTATAGATACTTTTTTAAATTATCACTCTCAGCATTTGTTCATTTGCATTTTGGATGTTCAATATTTTTTCAAATCCAAACATGAGTTTTCATTATCCTATTTTTCTCGTAACAAAAAGATAAGGCAAATAGATAACTACAAATTGAAAATTTTAGAATTTATGTATGCAAATAATTGAAAAATATAATAAATTTAAGTGAAGAAAATTATTTCACTCAATAAAAAAGAACACCAAAGTTTTGGTATCCATGTTTGAGAAATTCCACTGTTGCAACCCCTAATAACTTGGTGGAATTTTATAAGAAAGAGATTTCTAATTGATCCTAAAATGTTTTAAATATGGATATGCTTGCCTGAAACATGTTGAAGATGCAAATGACCTAATGATCCAAAAATTTCAAGAAAAATTAAATTGTCAAGTTAATGTGCAGTTGGATATTTACCAAAGTCAAACAACCCACTTTTTGCCTATTCAGCAAAAGCGGACCTAACAATCATAGATCATTGTAAAAGTTTTTATCGATTAAATTGTGTAACGTCCATAATTTTTTTTAGAAATGAGTTTTGGTGTGGGAGACAACACTCAGTTAAAAATGCCTCGCCCCCCCCCCCCCCCCCCCCCCCCCCCCCCCCCCCCCTTTTCCGATGATTAAACCTAATATATAAAAAATTAAAAGAGTTTACAACCCTTTAAAATCACAGATACTATTTTTAATTATCTCTCTCAGCATTTGTGCATTTCCATTTTGGATGTTGAATTTTTTTTTACGATCCAAACTAGTGTTTTCACTCTCCCATTTTTCTTGTAAACAAAAACTTAAGACAAATAGATCACAACAAAATGTAAAGTTTAGAGTTTTGTATGCAAAAAATTGAAAACTATAACAAATATAAGTGAAGAAAATTATTCCACGCACTAAAAATGAACACCAAAGTTTTGTTATCCTTGTTTGGGAGATTCCACTTGTACAACCACTAATAGTTTCTTGGAATTTTATTAGAAAAAGATTTCTAATTGATCCTAACATGTTTTAAATATGGAAATGCATGTGTCAAACATGTTGAAAAATAAAATGACTTAATGATCCATAAAATTCAAGAAGTAGAAAAAATTAAATTCTCAAGTTAAAGGGTGGTGGGATATTTACCAGAGTAAAACAACCCACTTTTTGCCTATTAAAAAAAAGTGGTCCTAAAAATCATAGATCATCGTAAATGTTTTGATCGATTTAATTGTGTAACGGCTATAATTTTGGTTAGAAATGACTTTTGGTTTGGGAGACAACACTCAGTTAAAAATGCCACGCCCCCCCTTTTCCGATGATTGCCAAACCTAATATATAAAAAACTAAAAGATTTTATAATGCATAAAAATCACAGATAGTTTTTTGAATTATCTCTCTTAGCATTTGTGCATTTCTGGCATTTGTGAATCGTTCATGTAATTTAGCGGGAAGCGAGGGTCATATCCATAGGGAGGGCTGAATTTTGTGTATTCTTCAGTCAACTAGCCTAACCAAATATGATGAATAAATATGAACTAAACACTAATTATATCCTAAATTATCAAGCAATCATCTGGTTAACTACTTGCACAACAAGAAACGTCAACTCTGGATTTTACGATGATTCGTGCCTCTCTCGAGCGTCATGTAACCACAGATCTGATTTCTCAATCCTTGCATCTAGCCCCTCTCGGGCGCATAGAGTGAAAGATAGAAATCGGATTAAAATACCAAAATCCAACCTCAATTATAATCCTACCCTAATTAGCTAATTTAATCAAATATCTGGAAAACAAATATTCAATAAACATTAATTATCAAATCAGATTCAAAAAACATTCAAAACCTAAGTTCAAACTATTTAAAAAATTAAATTCAAAAATGACGAATTACTCCACTTCTCCTTCCTCTCGCTCGGGCAGCAACTCGTTCTCACGGGTACTGCAATTTCCCGAAATTGATGGCTTCGGGTAGCAAGACTGAGTGGCCAGAGGGAGAGATGACGCCGGCGACGAAGGATAGAAGCCAACGGACGGAGGTGACGTCCGATGAAGAACAAAACAGAGATGAAGTTCTCTAACCGGCTCTCTCGAGTCTCGGTCGGAGTCGGAATAGCTCCAAGAATGGTTGGAATACGTAATCGACGCCGGAGGATGGTCGGAATGCGGAATTGGTACCCGAGAAGCCCTCTCAGATCACCTCTCGGCCTAGCGAGCGGACACTAGCACTGTCGAATTCACCTCGACGGAGACTCTCTCGAGCTCTCCTCGGGTTTGTTCTCGGTTGCTAGACGGTGGTGGCGCGGCGAACGACGGTGGGAAGCTTCTCTCAGGTCTTCCCCTATTTCCGGTGCTCTGTTTTGGTCGACACCCTCTCTTTTCTCTTCACGCTCTCCTCTCTTCTTCCTCTTTTAATTCGATTTTCCTTTGTTTTAAAACGATTTTCCCTAAAAATCACCTCCATTTCACTAAGGGCTTTTTGGTAAATATCTCCTTCTCCACCAAAATTCTCCTGAAATTCCATAATTGAATCCATAAAAAGCATTTCAGGAAGAAATAAACCTTAAAAACAATGAAATATAATTCAGGAGAGAAAAATATGCAATATAGACAGTGATTAATGCCAAATTCAATAAATACACGTTTCATTTGAAAACTGGTAAATAACCACCTATAACACGATTATAAAGGTTATTCTATTATAATTAACCTAGTTCTCATGTAAGAATATGGCATCTATCACCTATTAAAAAAAAGTGGACCTAACAATCATAGATCATTGTAAATGTTTTGATCGATTTAATTGTGTAACAGCTATAATTTTGGTTAGAAATGACTTTTTGTTTGGGAGACAACACAGTTAAAAATGCAATGCGCGCCCCCCCCCCCCCCCCCCCCCCCCCCCCCCTTTTCTGATGATTGCCAAACCTAATATATAAAAAACTAAAAGAGTTTACAATACATAAAAATCACAGATACTTTTTTGAATTATCTCTCTCAGCATTTGTGCATTTCGAATTTGGATGTTCAAATTTTTTTAAAATCCAAACTCTCCCATTTTTCTCGTAAACAAAAAGATAAGGCAAATAGATCACAACAAAATGAAAATTTTAGAGTTTATGTATGGCAAAAATTTAAAACTATAATAAATGTAAGTGAAGAAAATTATTTCACGCACTAAAAATGAACACCAAAGTTTTGTTTGCCATGTTTGGGAAATTCCACTGTTACAACCCCTTCTAGCATGGAGGAATTTTATAAGAAAGAGATTTATAATTGATCCTAACATGTTTTAAATATGGATATGCATGCCTGAAACATGTTGAAGATGCAAATGACCTAATGATCCTGCAATTTCAAGGAGTAGAAAAAATTAAATTCTCAAGTTAACGTGTCGTGGGATAACAAGGCCAATCAACCCATTTTTTGCCTATTCTCAAAAAGCGGAACTAAGAATCATAGATCATCGTAAATATTTTGATAGATTTAATTGTGTAAAGGCTATAATTTTGGTTAAAAATGACTGATGGTATGGGAAACAACACTCAATTAAAAAGGCCCGCCCCCCCCCCCCCCCCCCCCCTTTTCCGATGATTGTAAACCTAATATATAAAAAACTAAAAGAGTTTACACTCCTTGAAAATCACAAATACTTTTTGGAATTTTCTCTCTAAGCTTTTATAAATTTCCATTTTGGATGTTCAATTTTTTTTACAATCCAAACTTGTGTTTTCACTCTTCCGTTTTTCTCGTAAACAAAGAGATAAGGCAAATAGAACACAACAAAATGTAAATTTTAGAGTATATGTATTCAAAAAATTGAAAACTATAACATATGTAAGTGAAGAAAATTATTTCACGCACTAAAAATGAACACCAAAGTTTTGTTATCTATCTTTCGGAAATTCCTCTAGTACAACCCCTAATAGCTTGGTGGAATTTTTAAGAAAGAGATTTCTAATTGATCCTAACATGTTTTAAATATGGATATTCATGCCTGAAACACGTTGAAGATTCAAATGACCTAATGATCCAAAAATTTCAAAGAGTAGAAAAAATTAAATTCTCAAGTTAATGTGCTGTGGGATATTTGCCAGAGCCAAACAACCCACTTTTTGCCTATATACAAAAAGCGACCTAACAAACATAGCTCATCGTAAATGTTTTGATCGATTAACTATGTGTAACAACTATAAGTTTTGCTAGAGATGAGTTATGGTTTGAGAGTCAACACTTAGTTAAAAATGCCTCCCCCCCTGTTCCGATGATAGCAAAACCTAATATATAAAAAACTAAAATAGTTTACAATGCTTAAAAATCATAGATATTTTTTGAAATTATCTCTCACAGCATTTATGCATTTCCATTTTGAATGTTTAATTTGTTTTCAAATCCAAACATGAGTTTTGACTCTCACATTATTCTCGTAAACAAAAAGATAAGGCAAATAGATTACAACAATATGAAAATTTTAGAGTTTATGTATGCAAAAAATAAAAAAACTATAATAAATTTAAATGAAAAAAATTATTTCATGCACTAAAAATGAACACCAAAGTTTTGTTATCCATGTTTTGGAAATTCCACTAGTACAACGCTTAATAGCTTGGATGAATTTTATAAGAAAGATATTACTAATTGCTCCTAACATGTTATAAATATGGATATGCATGCCTGAAACATGTTGAAGATGCAAATGACCTAATACTCCAATAATTTCAAGGAGAAAGAAAAAATTAAATTCTCAAGTAAACGTGCAAAGGGATACTTACCAGAGCCAAACAACCCACTTTTTGTCTATTTAAAAAAAGTGGACCAAACAATCATACATCATTGTAAATGTTTTAATCGATTAAATAGTGTAACAACTATAATTTTTGTTAGAAATGACTTTTGGTTTGGGAGACAACACTTAGTTAAAAGTACCCCCCCCCCCCCCCCCCCCCCCCCCCCCCCCCCCCTCCCCCTCCCCCCCCTCCCCCCCTTTTCAAATGATTGCAAAATTTAATTTATAAAAAGGTAAAAGTGTTTACCATCCTTAAAAATCACAGATTGTTTTTGGAATTATCTCTCTCAGAATTAGTGCATTTCTATTTTGGATGTTCAATTTTTTTCAAATCCGAACTTGAGCTTTCACTCTCCCATTTTTCTCGTAAACAAAATGATAAGGCAAATAGATCACAACCAAATGAAATTTTTAGATTTTATGTATGTAAAAAGTTGAAAACTATTATAAATGTAAGTGAAGAAAATTATTTCACACCCTACAAATGAATACCAAAGTTTTGTTATCCATGTTTGTGAAATTCCACTAGTAGAACCCCTAATTGCTTTGTGGAATTGTATAAGAAACCGATTTCTAATTGATCCTAACTTGTTTTAAATATGGATATGCATGCGTGAAACATGTTGAAGATGCAAATGACCTAATGATCCAAAAATTTCAAGGAGTAGAAAAAATTAAATTTTCAAATTAATGTGCGGTGGGATATTTACCTGAGCCAAACAACACACTTTTTTCCGATATACAAAAAAGGGACCTAACAATCATACATCATCATAAATGTTTTGATCGATTAATGATGTGTAACAGCTATAATTTTTTTTTTAAATGACTTTTGTTTCGGGAGTCAACACTCAGTTGAAAATGCCCTGCCCCCCCTTTTCTGTTGATCGCAAAACCAAATATATAAAAAAATAAAAGAGTTTACAATCATTAAAAATCATGAATACTTTATAGAATTTTTTCTCTCAGCATTTGTGCATTTCCATTTTGGATGTTCAATTTTTTTTCAAATCAAAACATGAGTCTTCACTATTCCATTTTTCTCGTAAACAAAAAGATAAGGCAAATAGATCACAAAAAAATGAAAATTTAATAATTTATGTATGCAAAAATTTTAAAACTATAATAAATATAAGTGCAAACAATTATTTCACTCAATAAAAATGAACACCAAAGTTTTGTTATCCATGTTTGGTAATTCCACTATTACAACCCCTAATAGCTTGGTGGAATTTTATAAGAAAAATATTTTTAATTGATCCTAACATGTTTTAAATATGGATATGCATGTCTGAAACATCTTGGAGATGCAAACAACCTAATGATCCAAAAATTTCAAGGTGTATAAAAAATTAAATTCTCAAGTTAACATGCGGTGGGATATTTACCAGAGCCAAACAACCCATTTTTTGCTTATACACAAAGCGGACGTAACAATCATGGATCATCATAAATATTTTGATCGATTATTAATTTTTAACGGCTATAATTTTGGTTAGAAACGACTTATGGTTTGGGAGACAACACTCAGTCAAAAATACCTCCGCCCCCCTTTTCCGAAGATTGCAAAACCTTATATATAAAAAACTAAAAGTGTTTACAATCCTTAAAAATCACATATACTATTTCGAATTATCTCTCTAAGCATTTTTGCATTTCCATTTTGGATGTTTAATTTTTTTTAAAATCCAAACTTAAGTTTTCACTCTCCCATTTTTCTGGTAAACAAAAAGATATGGAAAATAGATCACATCAAAATGAAAATTTTAGTGTTTATGTATGAAAAAAACTGAAAACTATAATAAATTAAAGTGAAGAAAATTACTTCACGCACTAAAAATAAACACCAAAGTTTTGTTACCCATGTTTGGGAAACTCCACTATTACAACCCCTAATAGCTGGGTGGAATTTTATAACAAAGACATTTCTAATTGATCCTAACATGTTTTAATTATGGATACGCATGACTGAAACTTGTTGAAGATGCAAATGACCTAATGGTCCAAAAAGTTTGAAGAGTAGAAAATACTAAATTCTCAAGTTAACGTGTGGTGGGATATTTACCAGAGCCAAACAACCCACTTTTTGCCTATATACAAAAAACAGACCTAACAAACATAGATCATCGTAAATGTTTTGATCGATTAATTATGTGTAAAGGCCATAATTTTTGTTCGAAAAGACATATGGTTTGGGAGTCAACACTCAGTTAAAAATGCCTCTTCCCCCTGTTCCTGTGATAGTAAAACCAAATATATAAAAAACTAAAAGAGTATACAATCCTTAAAAATCACAGATATTTTTTGGAATTATCTCTCTCAGCATTTGTGCATTTCCAATTTGGATGTTCAATTTTTTTTTCAAATCCAAACTTGAGTTTTAACTCTCCCATTTTTCTTGTAAACAAAATGATAAGGAAAATAGATCACAACAAAGTGAAAATTTTAGAGTTTATGTATGCAAAAAATTAAAAACTATAATAAATGTAAGTGAATAAAATTATTTCACGCACTAAAAATGAACACCAAAGTTTTGTTACACATGTTCAGAAAATTCCACTATTACAACCCCTAATAGCGTGAAATTTTATAAGAAAGAAATATCTAATTTATCCTAACATGTTTGAAATATGGATATGCATGCCTGAAACATGGTGAAGATGTAAATGACCTAATGATCCAAAAATTTAGAGCAGAAATAATTAAATTGTCAAGTTAACGTGCAGTGGGATATTTACCAAAGCCAAAGAACCCAGTTTTTGCCTATTTACAAAAAGCGGACCTAACAATCATTGATCATAAAAAATGTTTTGATCGATTAATGATGTGTAACTGCTATAATTTTTGTTAGAATTGACATATGGTTTGGGAGTCAGCACTTGGTTAAAAATGCTCCGCCCCTCCTTTTTCGATGATTGCAAACCCTAATATATAAAAACTAAAAGAGTTTATAATCCTTAAAAATCACAGGTAATTTTTGTTATTATCTCTCTCAACATTTGTGCATTACCATTTTGGATCTTCTATTTTTTTTCAAATCCAAACTTGAGTTTTCACTCTCCCATTTTTCTCGTAAACAAAAAGATAAGGCAAATAGATCGCAACAAAATGAATATTTTAAAATTTATGTATGTTAAAAATTTATAACTATATGAAATGTAAGTGCAGAAAATTATTTCACGCACTAAAAATGAACACCAAAGTTTTGTTATCCATGTTTGGCAAATTCCACTATTACAACCCCTAATAGCTTGGTGGAATTTTATAACAAAAGAGATTTCCAATTGATCATAACATGATTTAAATATGGATATGCATGTCTGAAACATGTTGAAAATGCAAACGACCTAATGATCCAAAAATTTCAAGCAGTAGAAAAAATTTAGTTCTCAAGTTAACGTACGGTGGGATATTTACCATACCCAAGCAACCCATTTTTGCCTATGCACAAAAAGCAGACCTAACAATCATAGATCATCGTAAATTTTTTTATCGATTAAATTTTTGAATAGCTATAACTTTTTTTAGAAATGAGTTATGGTTTGGGAGACAATACTCAGTTGAAAATGCCTCCCCCCCTTTTCCGATGATTGCAAAACCTAATATATAAAAAACTAAAAGTGTTTACAATCCTTAAAAATCACAGATACTTTTTCGAATTATCACTCTCAGCATTTGTGCATTTCCATTTTGGAAGTTTAATTTTTTTTAAAATCCAAACTTGAGTTTTCAATCTCCCATTTTCTTGTGAACAAAAAGATACGGCAACTAGGTCACAACAAAATGAAAATTTTAGAGTTTATGTATGCATAAAATTGAAAACTATAATAAATGTAAGTGAAGAAAATTACTTCAAGCAATAAAAATGAACACCAAAGTTTTGTTATCCATGTTTGGGAAACTTCACTATTGCAACCCCTTATAACTTGGTGGAATTTTATAAGAAAAAGATTTCTAATTGATCCTAACATGCTTTAAATATGGATACGCATGACTCAAACATATTGAATATGCAAATCACCTAATGATCCAAAAATTTCAAAGAGTAGAAAATATTAAATACTCAATTTAACGTGCGGTGGGATAGTTACTAGAGCCAAACAACTTACTTTTTGCCTATTTACAAAAAGCGGACTTAAAAAACATAGATCGTCGTAAATGTTTTGATCGATTAAATATGTGTAAAGGCTTTAATTTTTGTTATAAATGACTTATGGTTTGGGAGTCAACACTCAGATAAAAATTTCTCGCCCCCCTCCTATTCCGATGATAGCAAAACCTAATATATATAAAACTAAAAGAGTATACAATCCTTAAAAATCACAGATACTTTTTGAAATTATCTCTCTCAGCATTTGTGCATTTCCATTTTGGATTTTCAATTTTTTTAAAATCCAAACTTGAGTTTTCACTCTTCCACATTTCTCATAAACAAAAAGATAAGGCAAACAGATCACAAAAAAATGAAAATTTTAGAGTTTATGTATGCAAAAAATTGAAAACTATAATAAATTTAAATGAAGAAAATTATTTCATACAGTAAAAATTAACACCAATGTTTTGTTATCCATGTTTGGAAAATTCCACTATTACAACCCCTAATAGCTTGGTGGAATTTTATAAGAAAGAGATATCTAATTGATCCTAACATGTTTCAAATATGGATATGCATGCCTGAAACATGGTGAAAATGCAAATGTCCTAACGATCCAAAAATTTGGAGTAGAAAAAATTAAATTGTCAAGTTAATGTGCAGTGGGATATTTACCAGACCCAAACAACCCAGTTTTTGACTAATTAAAAGAAGTGGACCTAACAATCATAAATCATCATAAATGTTTTCATCAATTAATAATGTGTAACGGCTATAGTTTTTTTTAAAAATGACTTATGGTTTGGGAGTCAACATTTGGTTAAAAATGACTCGCCCCCCCTTTTCCGATGAATTCAAACCCAAATATATAAAAACTAAAATAGTTTACAATCCTTAAAAATCACAGATACTTTTTTTAATTATCTCTCTCAGCATTTGTGCATAACCATTTTGGCTGTTCAATTTTTTTTCAAATCCAAACTTGAGTTTTCACTCTCCCATTTTTCTCGTAAACAAAAAGATAAGGCAAATAGATCACAACAAAATGAATATTTTAGAGTTTATGTATGCAAAAAATTTAAAACTATAAGAAATGTAAGTGAAGAAAATTATTTCACGCACTAAAAATGAACATCAAAGTTTTGTTATCCATGTTTGGGAAATTCCACTATTACAACCTCTTATAGCTTGGTGGAATTTTGTAAGAAACATATTTCTAATTGATCCTAACATGTTTTAAATATGGATGTACATGCGTGAAACATGTTGAAGAAGCAAATGACCTAATGATCATAAACTTTTAAGGAGTAGAAAATATTAAATTCTCAAGTTAACGTGCGGTGGGATATTTAAAAGAGCCAAACAACCCACTTTTTTCCTATTCAGAAAAAGCGGACCTAACAATCATAGGTCGACCTAAATGTTTTGATCGATTAAATTGTGTAACGGCTATAATTTTTGTTAGAAATGACTTTTTGTTTGGGAGACAACACTCAATTGAAAATGCCTCACCCCCCTCTTCCGATGATTGCAAAATCTAATATATAAAAAACTAAAAGAGTTTACAACCCTTAAAAATCACAGATACTTTTTTGAATTATCTCTCTCTGCATTTGTGCATTTCCATTTTGGATGTTCAATTTTTTTTCAAATCCAAACTTGAGTTTTCACTCTCCCATTTTTTCTCGTCTACAAAAAGATAAGACAAAGAGATCACAACAAAATGAAAATTTTAAAGTTTATGTACGCAAAAATTTGAAAACTATAACAAATGTAAGTGAAGAAAATTATTTCACGCACTAAAAATGAACACCAAAGTTTTGTTATCCATGTTTGGGATATTCCACTATTACAACCCCTAATAGCTTGGTGAAATTTTCTAATTGATGCTAACATATTTTAATTATGGATATGCATGCCTGAAACACGTTGAAGATGCAAATAACCTAAAGATCCAAAACGTTCAAGTAGAAGAAAAACTTAAATTCTCAAGTTAACAGGCGATGGGATATTTACCAGAGCCAAACAACCCACTTTTTGCTTATACACAAAAAGCGGACCTTACAATCATAGATCATCATAAATGTTTTGTTCGATTAAATTGTGTAACGGCAATAATTTTGGTTAGAAATGACATATGGTTTGGGAGACAACACTTGGTTGAAAATGCCTCACCACCCCTTTTACGATGATTGCAAAACCTAATATATAAAAAACTAAAAGTGTTTATAATCCTTAAAAATCCCAGATACTTTTTTGAATTATCTCTCTCAGCATTTGTGCATTTCCATTTTGGATGTTTAATTTGTTTTAAAATCCAAACTTGAGTTTTCACTCTCCCATTTTTCTCATAAACAAAAAGATTAGGCAAATAGATCACAACAAAATAAAATTTTTAGAGTTTATGTATGCAAAAAATTGAAAACTATAATAAATGTAAGTGAAGAAAATTTCTTCACGTACTCAAAATGAACACCAAAGGTTTGTTATCTACTACAACCCCTAATACCTTGGTGGAATTTTATAAAAAAGAGATTTCTAATTGATCCTAACTTGTTTTAAATATGGATATGCATGTCTGAAACATGTTGAACATGCAAATGACCTAATGATCCAAAATTTTCAAAGAGTAGAAAAAATTATATTCTCAAGTTAACGTACGGTTGGATATTTACCAGTGGCAAACAACCCACTTTTTTCCTATATACAAAAAGCGGACCTAACAAACATAGATCATCGTAAATGTTTTGATCGATTAATTATGTGTAAAGGCTATAATTTTTTTTAGAAATGACTTATTGTTTGGGAGCCAACACTCTGTTAAAAATGCCTCGTCCCCTTGTTCCGATGATAGCAAAACCTAATATATAAGAAACTAATAGAGTATTCAATCCATAAAAATCATAGATACTTTTTGGAATTATCTCTCGCAGCATTTATGCATTTCCATTTTGGAAGTTCAATTTTTTTTCAAATCCAAACTTGAGTTTTCACTCTCCCATTTTTCTCGTAAAAACAAAGATAAGGCAAATAGATCACAACAATATGAAAATTTTAGAGTCTATGTATGCAAAAAATTAAAAAATATAATAAATGTAAGTGAAAAAATTTATTTCATGCACTAAAAATGAACGCAAAAGTTTTTTTTTCCATGTTTGGGAAATTCCACTAGTACAACCCCTAATAGCAGTTTTGTTATCCATGTTTGGGAAATTCCACTAGTATAACCCCTAATAGCTTGAAGGAATTTTATAAGAAAGAGATTTCTAATTGATCCTAACATGTTTTAAATATGGATATGCATGCTTGACACATGTTGAAGATGCCAATGACCTAATGATCCAAAAATTTCAAGGAGTAGAAAAAATTAAATTCCCAAGTTAACGTGTGGTGGGATATTTACCCGAGCCAAACAACCCAATTTGTGCCTATTTACAAAAAGTGAACCTAACAATCATAGATCATTGTCAATGTTTTGATCAATTAAATTGTGTAACAGTTATAATTTTTGTTAGAAGTAACTTTTGGTTTGGGAGACAACACTCAGTTAAAAATGCCTCGCTCCCCTTTTTCGATGATTGCAAAACCTAATATATAAAAAACTAAAAGAGTTTACAATCCTAAAAAATCACAAATACTTTTTGGAATTATCTCTCTCAGCATTTGTGCATTTCATTATGGATGTTCAATTTTTTTTCAATTCCAAACATGAGTTTTCACTATCCCATTTTTCTCATAAACAAAAAGATAAGGCAAACAGATAACAACAAAATAAAATTTTTAGAATTTATGTATGCCAAAAATTGAAAACTATAATAAATGTAAGTGAAAAAAATTATTTCACGCACTAAAAATGAACCCCAAAATTTTGTTGTCCATGTTTGGGAAATTCCACTATTAGAACCCCTAATAGCTTGCAGGAATTTTATAAGAAAGATATTTCTAATTTATCCTGACAAGTTTTAAATGACCTAATGATAAAAAAATTTGAAGGAGGATAAAAAATTAAGTTCTCAAGTTAAGGTGAGGTGGGATATTTACCACAGCCAAACAACCCAGTTTGGGCCTATTTAAAAAAAAGCGGACCTACCAATCATTGATTATCGTAAATGTTTTGATTGATTAATGATGTGTAATGGCTATAAGTTTTGTTAGAAATGACTTATGGTTTGGGAGTCAACACTTAGTTAAAAATGCCTCGCCCCTCCTCTTCTTATGATTGCAAAACCAAATATATAATAAACTAAAAGAGTTTACTATCCTTAAAAATCACAGATACTTGTTCTAATTATCTCTCTCAACATTTGTGCATTTCCATTTTGGAAGTTCAATTTTTTTTCAAATCCAAACTTGAGTTTTCACTTTCCATTTTTCTCGTAAACAAAAAGATAAGACAAATAGATAACAACAAAATGAAAATTTTAGAGTTTATGTATGAAAAAATTGAAAACTATAATAAATGTAAGTGAAGTAATTATTTCACGCACTAAAAATGAATGCCAAAGTTTTGTTATCCATTTTTGGGAAATTCCCCTAGTACTACCCCTAATAGCTTGGTGGAATTTTATAAGAAAGAGTTTTCTAATCGATCCTAACATATTTGAAATATGGATATGCATGTGTGAAACATGTTGAAGATGCAAATGACCTAGTGATCCAAAAATTTCGAGTAGAAAAAACTAATTTCTCTAGTTAACGTGCGATGGGATATTTACCAGAACCAAACAATGCGCCTTTTGCCTATTCACAAAAATCAGACCTAACAATCATAGAGAATCGTAAATTTTTTATCGATTAAATTGTGAAACAGCTACAACTTTGGTTAGAAATGACTTTTGGTTTGGGAGATAACCCTCAGTTGGACATGTCTCGCCCCCTATTCCAGTGATTGGATAACTTAATATATAAAAAACTAAATGAGTTTACAATCCTTAAAAATTAAAGATAGATTTTTTAATTATCTCTCTCAGCATTTATTCAATCCCATTTTGGATGTTCAATTTTTTTTAAAATCCAAACTTGAGTTTTCACTCGCCCATTTTTCTTGTAAAAAAAAGATAAGGAAAAAAGATCACAACAAAATGAAAATTTTCGAGTTTAAGTATGCAAAATATTGAAAACTATAATAAATAAAAACAAAGAAAATTATTTTACGCACTAAAAATGAACACAAAAGTTTTGTTATTCATGTTTGGGAAATTCCACTAGTACAACCCCTAATAGCTTGGTGGAATTTTATAAGAAAGAGATTTCTAATTGATCCTAACATGTTTTGAAGATGGATATGCATGCCTGAAACATGTTGAAGAAGCAAATGACCTAATGATCCAAAATTTCAAGGAGTAGAAAAAATTAAATTCTCTAGTTAACGTGCGGTGGGATATTTAATAGAGCCAAACAACCCAGTTTTTGCCTATTTACAATAAGCGCACCTAACAATCATAGATCATCATAAATGTTTTTATCGATTAATAATGTGTAACGGCTATAATTTTTGTTAGAAATGATTTATGGTTTGGGAGTCAAGATTTTGTTAAAAATACCTCACCCCCCCTTTTCCGATGATTGCAAAACCTAATATATTAAAAACTAAAAGAGCTTACAATCCTTAAAAATCTCAGATACTTTTTGGAATTATCTTTCTCAGCATTTGTGCATTTCCATTTTGGATGTTCAATTTTTTTTCAAATCTAAACTTGGGTTTTGACTCTCCCATTTTTCTCGTAAACAAAAAGATAAAGCAAATAGATCACTACAAAATGAAAATTTTAGAATTTATGTATGCAAAAAATTGAAAACTACAATAAATGTAAGTGAAGAAAATTATTTCACGCACTAAAGATGAAAACCAAAGTTTGGTTGTCCATGTTTGGGAAATTCCACTATTACAAACACTAATAGCTAGGTGGAATTTTATAAGAAAGAGATTTCTAATTGATCCTAAAATGTTTTAAATATGGATATGCATGCCTGAAACATGTTGAAGATCCAAATGACCTAATGATACAAAAATTTCAAGGAGTAGAAAAAATTAAATTCTCAAGTTAATGTGCAATGGGATATTTACCAGAGCCAAACAACCCATTTTTTGCCTATTCACAAAAGCGGACCTAACAATCTTAGATCATCGTAAATGTTTTGATCAATTAAATTGTGTAACGGCTATAATTTTTGTTAGAAATGACTTATGGTTTGGGAGACAACTCTCACTTAAATATGCCTCGCCCCCCTTTTCCAATGATTGAAAAACCTAATATATAAAAAACCAAAAGTGTTTACAATCCTTAAAAATCACAGATACTTTTTTGAATTATCTCTCGCAGCATTTGTGCAATTCCATTTTGGAAGTTCAATTTTTTTTTAAATTCAAACTTGAGATTTCTCTCTCCCATTTTTCTCGTAGAAAAAAAGATAAGGCAAATAGATCGCAAAAAAATGAAAATTTTAGAGTTTATGTATGTAAAAAATTGAAAACTATAATAAATTTAAGTGAAGAAAATTATTTCACGCACTAAAAATGAACAAAAAAGTTTTGTTATCCATGTATGGAAAATTCCACTAGTACAACCCATAATAACATGGTGGAATTTTATAAGGAAGAGATTTCCAATTGATCCAAACCTATTTTAAATATGGATCTACATTCCTGAAACATGTTGAAGAGTCAAATGACCTAATGATCCAAAAATTTCAAAGAGTAGAAAAAATTAAATTCTCAAGTTAATGAACAGTGGGATATTTACCAGAGCCAAACAACACAATTTTTGCCTTAATACAAAAACCGGACCTAACAATCATAGATCATCGTAAATGGTTTGATAGATTAATGATGTGTAACGGCTTTAATGTTTGTGAGAAATGACTTATGGTTTGGGAGTCAACACTAAGTTAAAAATGCCTTGAACCCCCCCCGCCCCCCCCCCCCCCCCCCCCCCCCTTTTGAAATGATTGCAAAACCTAATATATAAAAAAACTAAAAGAGTTTAAAATCCTTAAAAATCACAGTCACTATTTGGACATATCTTTCTCAGCATTTTTGCATTTCCACTTTGGATGTTCAATATTTTTTAAAATCGAAACATGAGTTTTCACTATCCCATTTTGTCATAAACAAAAAGATAAGGCAAATATATCACAACAAAATAAAAATTTTAGAATTTATGTATGCAAAAATTGAAAACTATAATAAATATAAGTGCAAAGAATTATTTCACGCACTAAAAATGAACACCAAAGTTTTGTTATTCATGTTTGGGAAATTCCACTATTACAACCCCAAATGGCTTGGTAGAATTTTATAAGAAAAGAGATTTCTAATTGATCCTAACATCTTATAAATATGGATATGCATGCCTTAAACATGGTGAAGATACAAATGACCTAATCATCAGAAAATTCGAGTAGAAAAAATTAAATTCTCAAGTTAACGTGCGGTGGGATATTTACCAGAGTCAAACAACCTAGTTTTTTCCTATTTACTAAAAGCGGACCCAACAATCATAGATCATCATAAATGTTTTGATCGATTAATGATGAGTAATGGTTATAATTTTTTTTAGAAATGACTTATGGTTTGGGAGTCAACACTGAGTTAAAAATGCCACGCCCCCCCTTTTCCGATGATTGCAAAACCTAATATATAAAAAACTAAAAAGAGTTTACAATCCTTAAAAATCACAAATAATTTTTGGAATTATCTGTCTCAGCATTTCTGAATTTCCATTTTTGATGTTCAATTTTTTTTACAATCCAAACTTGTGTTTTCACACCCCTATTTTTCTCGTAAACAAAAAGATAAGGAAAATTGAACACATCAAAATGTAAATTTTAGAGTTTATGTATTTAAAAAATCTAAAAAATATAACAAATGTAAGTGAAGAAAATTATTTCATGCACTAAAAATGAACTCCAAAGTTTTGTTATCCATGTTTGGGAAATTCATCTAATACCACCTCTAATTGCTTGTTAGAATTTTATAAGAAAGAGATTTCTAATTGATCCTAAAATGTTTTAAATATGGACATGTGCCTGAAACATGTTGAAGATGCAAATGACCTAATGATCTAAAAACTTCAATGAGTAGAAAAAATTAAATTCTCAAATTAACGTGCGGTGGGATATTTACCAGAACCAAACGGCCCACTTTTTGCCTATCTACAAAAAATAGACCTAACAAACATAGATCATCGTAAATGTTTTGATTGAGTAATTATGTGTAACGGCTATAATTTTGTTAGAAATGCCTTATTGTTTGGGACTCAACACTCAGATAAAATTGCCTCGCCTCCCTCTTTCGAAGATTACAAAGTCTAAAATATATAAAAATAAAAGTGTTTACAATACTTAAAAATCACAGATACTTTTTGGAATAATCTATCTAAGCATTTTTACATTTCCATTTTGGATGTTCAACTTTTTTTCAAATTCAAACATAAGTTTTCACTATCCCATTTTTCTCATAAACAAAAAGATAAGCCAAAGAACCCAGTTTTTTTCCTATTTACAAAAAGCGGACTTAACAATCATAGATCATCATAAATGTTTTGATCAATTAATGATGTGTAACGGCTATAATTTTTGTTAGAAATGACTTACGGTTTGGGAGTCAACACTCAGTTAAAAATGCCTCGCCCCCCCTTTTTCGATGATTGCAAAACCTAACATAAAAAAAACTAAAATAATTTACAATCCTTAAAAATCACAGATACTTTTTGGAATTATCTCTCTCAGCATTTGTGCATTTCCATTTTGGATGTTCAATTTTTTTTCAAATCCAAACTTGAGTTTTGACATTCCATTTTTCTCGTAAACAAAAAGATAAGGCAAATTGATCACATCAAAATGAAAATTTTAGAGTTTATGTATGCAAAAAATTGAAAACTATAATAAATGTAAATGAAGAAAATTATTTCACGCACTAAAAATGAATACCAAACTTTTGTTATTCATGTTTAGAAAATTCCACTAGTGCAACCCCTAATAGCTTGGTGGAATTTTTAAGAAAGAGATTTCTTAATTTTCTGAACATGTTTTAAATATGGACATGCATGCCTGAAACTTGTTGTTGGAAGATAAGATCAAGCCCAAACGACCAAGGAAGGCCCACATATGTAAGATTATAATAAGATGGACCACATGACCAAGTAAGGCCAATAGGATGGGCCCAAGCACATAAGAAGTATGACCCACAAATATTACCAAGAGTTGGCATCCTTATCACATCAGTTGGAAGATAAAGAAAGACTCACAAAAGTATCTTTATCTTAGGGTCACGACCAAGAAGAGTTTTAGTTTAAGTTATATTTATCTTTTATCAATATTGAGTAACCTAATTATGTAAGGACTTACCTTAAGTGTGAGAGTTTGGGTGTAATTTGGACAAGGGTAGTTTTATTGTAATTAGCCTGTACTACCTTCTTCTATTATAAATAGAGCATGGACTTTCATAACAACAAGTTATCGATGTCAATTAAGTATTTCACTTTTCCATAAATTCAACATGGTATCAGAGCTGGTCTTGTGAGTTGACTTGGTCAACTCACGAAGGTAAAGTGATCCTTTTCTCTAAACCCTAAACCCTAGGTCAAGGTTCGTACATCATTGTAGATGTTTTGATCGATTAATGATGTGTAATGGCTATAATTTTTGTTATAAATGACTTATGGTTTGGGAGTCAACACTTAGTTCAAAATGCCTCACACCCCCCCCCCCCCCCCCCCCCTTTTCCGATGATTGCAAAATCTAACATATCAAAAACTAAAAGAGTTTACAATCCATAAAAATCACAAATACTTTTTGGAATTATCTCTCTCAGAATTTGTGCATTTATATTTTGGATGTTCATTTTTTTTTCAAATCCAAACATGAGTTTTCACTCTCCCATTTTTCTCTTAAACAAAAAGATAAGGCAAATAGAGCACAATAAAATAAAAAATTTAGAGTTTATGTATGCAAAAAATTGAAAACTATAATTAATCTAAGTAAAGAAAATTATTTCACGCACTAAAAATGAACACCAAAGTTTTGTCATCCATTTTTGGGAAATTGAACTAGTACAACCCCTAATAGCTTGGTGGAATTTTATAAAAAAGAGATTTCTTATTGATCCTAACATGTTTTAAATATGGATATTCATGCCTGAAACTTGTTGAAGATGCAAATGACTTAATGATCTAAAAATTTCAAGGAGTAGAAAAAATTAAATTCTCAAGTTAACGTGTGGTGGGATATTTATTAGAGCCAAACAACCAACTTTTTGCCTATTAAAAAAAAAGAGGACCTAACAATCATAGATCATCATAAATGTATATATAGATTAATGATTTGTAACTGCTAAATTTTATTTTGAAATGAGTTATGGTTTGGAAGTCAACACTCAATTAAAAATGTCTCGCACTCCCTTTTCCAATGATTGCAAAACCTTATATATAAAAAACTAAAAGAGTTTACAATCCTTAAAAGTCACAGATACTTTTTGGAATTATTTCTCTCACATTTGTGCTATTCCATTTTGGAAGTTCAATTTTTTTTAAATCCAAATTTGAGTTTTCACACTCCCTTTTTTCTCGTAAACAAAATGATAAGGCTAATAGATCACAACAAAATGAAAATTTTCGAGTTTATGTATGCAAAAAAATGAAAACTATAATAAATGTAAGTGAAGAAAATTATTTTACGTACTAAAAATGAACACCAAAATTTTGTTATCCATGTTTGGGACATTCAACAAGTACAACCCCTAATAGCTTGGGTGGAATTTTCTAAGAAAGAGATTTCTAATTGATCCTAACATGTTTTAAATATGGATATGCACGCCTGAAACATGTTGAAGATGCAAATGACCTAATGATCCAAATATTTTGAGTAAAAAAAATTAAATTCTCAAGTGAACGTGCGGTGGGATATTTACAAGAGTCAAACAACCCACTTTTTGTCAATTTATAAAAAGCGGCCCTAACAATCATAGATCATTGTAAATGTTTTGATCGATTAATGACGTGTAACAGCTATAATTATTGTTTGGATTGACTTATGGTTTGGGAGTCAACACTCAGTTAAAAATGCCTCGCCTCCCTTTTCCGATGATTGAAAAACCTAATATATAAAAAACTAAAAGAGTTTACAATCCTTAAAAATCACAAATACTTGTTGGAATTATCTCTCTCAGCATTTGTGCTATTCCATTTTGGTTGTTCAATTTTTTTTCAAATCCAAACTTGAGTTTTCACTCTCCCATTTTTCTCGTAAACACAAGGATAAGGCAAATAGATTAAAACAAAATGAAAATTTTAGAGTTTAAGTATGCAAAAAATTGAAAACTATAATAAATGTATGGGAAGAAAATTATTTCACGCACTAAAAAAGATCACTAAAGTGTTGTTGTCCAGGTTTTGGAAATTCCACTAGTACAACCCCTAATATCTTGGTGGAATTTTATAAGAAAGAGATTTCTAATTGGTCCTAACATGTTTTAAATATGGATATGCATGCCTGAAACATGGTGAAGATGAAAATGAGCTAATGATCCTAAAATTTCAAAAAGTAGAAAAAATTAAATTCTCAAGTTAATGTGCGGTGGGATATTTACCAAAGCCAAACAACCCAATTTTTGGCTATTTACAAAAAGCGGACCAAACAATCATAGATCATCGTTAATGTTTTAATCGATTAATGATGTGTAACTGCTATAATTTTTGTTAGAAATGACTTATGGTTTGGGAGTCAACAATGAGTTAAAAAAGCCTCGCCCCCCCTTTTCCGATGATTGCAAAACCTAATATATAAAAAACTAAGAGAGTTTACAATCCTTAAAAATCATAGATACTTTTTGTAATTATCTCTCTTAGCATTTGTGCATTTCCATTGTGGATGTTCAATTTTGTTTCAAATCCAAACTAGTGTTTTCGCTCTCGTATTTTTCTCGTAAACAAAAAGATAAGGCAAATAGATCACAACGATATGAAAATTTTAGAGTTTATGTATGCAAAAAATTGAAAAGTATAATAAATGTAAGTTAAGAAAATTATTTGACACACTAAAAATGAACACCAAAGTTTTGTAATCCATGTTTGTGAAATTCCACTAGTACAACCCCTAATAGCTCTGAGGAAATTTATAAGAAAGATATTTCTAAATGATCCTAACATGCTTTAATTTTGGATATGCATGCCTGAAACATGTTGAAGATGCAAATGACCTAATAATCCAAAAATTTCAAGGAGTAGAAAAATTAAATTCTCAAGTTAACGTGTAGTGGGAATTTACCAGAGCCAAACATCCCACTTTTTGCCATTTTACAAAAAGTGGACCTAACAATCATAGATCAAAAAATGTTTTGATTGATTACATTGTGTAACGGCTAGAATTTTTGTTCGAAATGACTTTTGGTTTGGGAGACAACACTCATTTAAAAATGTTTTGCCTCACTTTTTTTGATGATTGCAAAACTTAATTTAAAAAAAGCTAAAAGAGTTTAGAATCCTTAAAAATCATAGATTCTTTTTGGAATTATCTCTCTCAGCATTAGTGCATTTCCATTTTGGATGTTCAATTTTTTTTCAAATCCAAACTTGAGTTTTCATTCTCCCATTTTTCTCTTAAACAAAATGATATGGCGAATACATCACTACCAAATGAAAATTTTATATTTTATGTATGCAAAAAATTGAAAACTATAATAAATGTAAGTGAAGAAAGTTATTTTACGCACTAAAAATGAACACCAAAGTTTTGTTATCCATGTTTGGGAAATTCCATTAGTACAACCCCTAATAGCTAGGTGGAATTTTATACGAAAGAGATTTCTATTTGATCCTAACAAGTTTTAAATATGGATATAAATGCCAGAAACATGTTGAAGATGCAAATGACCTAATGATCCACAAATTTCAAGGATTAGAACAAATTAAACTCTCAAGTTAACGTGCGGTGGGATATTTACCAGAGCCCAACAACCCAAGTTTTGCCTACTTACAAAAATGGACATAACAATCATTGATCATCGAAATTTTTTTTGATCGATTAATAATGTGTAACAGCTATAATTTATGTTAGAAATCACTTATGGTTTGGGTGTCAAAACTCTACTAAAAATGCCTCGCCCCCCTTTTCCGATGATTGCAAAACCTAATATATTAAAAACTAAAAGAGTTTACAATCCAAAAAATCACAGATACTTTTTGGAATTATCTCTCTCAGCATTTGTGCATTTCCATTTTGGATGTTCAATTTTTTTTCAAATGCAAAAATGAGTTTTCTCTTTCCCATTTTTCTCATAAACAAAAAGATAACGCAAATAGATGAAAAAATTTAAAAACCATAATAAATGTAAGTGAAGAAGTTATTTCAAGCACTAAAAATGAACACCAAAGTTTTGTTATCCATGTTTGGGAAATTCTACTATTACAACCACTAATAGCTTGGTGGAATTTTATAAGAAGGAGATTTCTAATTGATCCTAACATGTTTTAAATCTGGATATGCATGCCTGAAACATGTTGCAGACGCAAATGACCTAATGATACAAAAATGTCACAGAGTAGAAAAAAATTAAATTCTCAAGTTAATGTGCAATGGGATATTTAATAGAGCCAAACAACCCACTTTTTGCCTATTCACAAAAAGCGAACCATACAATCATAGATCATCATAAATGTTTTGATCGATTAAACTGTGTAACGGCTATAATTTTTGTTAGAAATGAGTTATGGTTTGGGAAACAACACTCAGTTAGAAATGCATTGCCCCCCCTTTTCCAATGATTGCAAGACCTAATATATAAAAAACTAAAATAGTTTACAATCCTTAAAAATCATAGATACTTTTTGGAATTATTTCTCTCAGCACTTGTGCATTTCCATTTTGGATGTTCAATTTTTTTCAAATCCAAACATGACTTTCCACTATCCCATTTTTCTCATAAACAAATAAGATAAGCCAAATAGATCACAAAAAAATGAAAATTTTAGAATTTATGTTTGCAAAAAATTAAAAAATATAATAAATGTAAGTGCAGAAAATTATTTCACGCACAAAAAATGAACTCCAAAGTTTTGTTATCTATGTTTGGGAAATTCCACTATTTGAACCCCTAATAGCTTGGTGGAATTTTATAAGAAAGAGATTTCTAAAATATCCTAACATGTATTAAATATGGATATGGGTGCCTGAAACATGTTGAATATGCAACTGACCTAGTGATCCAAATATTTCCAGGAGAAGAAAAACTTAAATTCTCAAGTTAACGTCCAGTAGGATATTTAACAGAGGCAAACCACCCGTTTTTGCCTATTAACAAAAAGCGGACCTAACAATCACAGATCATCATAAATATTTTGATCGATTAATGATGAGTAATGGCTATAATGTTTTTTAAAAATGACTTATGTTTTGGGAGTCAACACTCAGTTGAAAATGCCTCGTCCCCCCTTTTCCGATGATAGCAAAACCTAATATATAAAAAACTAAAAGAGTTTACAATCCTTAAAAATCACAGATACTTTTGGGAAATATCTTTCTCCACATTTGTGCATTTACATTTTGGATGTTCAATATTTACTGAAATCCAAACATGAGTTTTTACTATCCCATTTTCCTCCTAAACAAAAAGATAAGGCAAATAGATCACCACAAAATAAAAATTTTAGAATTTACGTATGAAAAAAATTGAAAACTATAATAAATGTAAATGCAAAAAAATATTTCACGCGCTAAAAATGAACACAAAAGTTTTGTTATCCATGTTTAGAAAATTCCACTATTTTAACCCCTAATAGATTGGTGGAATTTTATAAGCAAGAGATTTCTAATTGATCCTTACATGTTTTAAATATGGATATGCATGCTCGAAACATGGTGAAGATGCAAATGACCTAATGATCCAAAAATTTCAAGGAGTAGAAAAAATTAAATTCTCAAGTTAATGTGCGTTGGGATATTTACCATAGCCAAACATCCTAGTTTTTATCTATTTACAACAAGCGGATCTTACAATCATAAACCTTCATAAATGTTTTGATCAATTAGTGATGTGTAACGGCTATAATTTTTGTTAGAAATGATTTAGAGTCAACACTGAGTTAAAAATGCCCCGCCCCCCTTTCCGATGATTACAAAACCTAATATATAAAAAACTAAAAAGAGTTTACAATCCTTAAAAATCACATATACTTTTTGGAATTATCTCTCTCAACATTTTTGCATTTCTATTTTGGATGTTCGATTTTTTTTACAATCCAAACTTGTGTTTTCACTCTCCCATTTTTCTCATAAACAAAAAGATAAGGCAAATAGAACACAACAAAATGTAGATTTTAGAGTTAATGTATTCAAAACATCTAAAACTATAACAAATGAAAGTGATGAAAATTATACCACTCACTAAAAATGAACACCAAAGTTTTGTTATCCATGTTTGTGAAATTCCACTAGTACAACCCCTAGTAGCTTGGTGAAATTTTATAAGAAAGAGATTTCTAATTGATCCTAACAAGTTAATGCGCGCTGGGATATTTACTAGAGCCAAACAACCCACTTTTTGCCTGTATAAGAGAAGCAGACCTAACAAACATAGATCATCGTAAATGTTTTGATTGATTAATTATGTATAACGGCTATAATTTTTTTTAGAAATGACTTATGGTTTGGGAGTCAACACTCAGTTAAAACTTCCTCGCCCCCCTTGTTCCGAAGATTGCAAAACCTAATATATAAAAAAATAAAAGAGTTTACAATCCTAAAAAATCACATACATTAAAAACTAAAAGAGTTTACAATCCTTAAAAATCACATATACTTTTTGGAATTATCTCTATAAGCATTTTTCCATTTCCATTTTTTATGTTCAATTTTTTTTCAAATCCAAACAAGAGTTTTCACTATCCCATTTTTCTCGTAAACAAAAAGATAAGGGAAATAAATCACAATAAAATGAAAATTTTAGAATTAATGTATGCAAAAAATTGAAAACAATAATAAATTTATGTGAAGAAAATTATTTCACGCACTAAAAATGTACACCAAAAGTTTTGTTATCCATGTTTGGGAAATTCCACTATTACAACCTCTAATAGCTTGGTGGAATTTTATTAGAAAGAGATTTCTAATTGATCCTAACATGTTTTAAATATGGATATGCATGCCTTAAACATGTTGAAGATGAAAATGACCTAATGATCCAAAAATTTCAAGGAGTAGAAAAAATTAAATTCTTAAGTTAACGTGCGATGGGATATACCAGAGCCAAACAACCCACTTTTTGCCTATTCACAAAAAGCGGACCTAACAATCATAGATCATCGTAAATTCTTTAATCAATTAAATTGTGTAAAGCCTATAATTTTTGTTAGAAATGACTTATGGTTTTGGAGACAACACTCAATTAAAAATGCCTTGCCCCCCTTTTCCGATGATTGGTAAACCTAATATATAAAAAAATAAAAGAGTTTACAATCCTTAAAAATCACAGATACTTTTTGGAATTATCTCTTTCAGCATTTGTGTATTTCCATTTTGAATGTTCTATTTTTTTTTACAATCCAAACTTGAGTTTTTACTCTACTATTTTTCTCGTAAACAAAAAGATAAGGCAAATAGATCACAACAAAATGTAAAATTTAGAGTTTATGTATGCAAAAAATTGAAAACTATAATAAATGTTAGTGAAGGAAATTAATTCACGCAATAAAAATGAACACCAAAGTTTTGTTATCCATGTTTGTGAAATTCCACTAGTACAACCCCTGATAGCAAGGTGGAATTTTATAAGAAAGAGATTTATTATTGATCCTAACATGTTATAAATATGGATATGCATGCCTGAAACATGTTGAATATGCAAAAGACCTAATGATCCAAAAATTTCAAGGTGAAGAAGAAATTAAATTCTCAAGTTAACGTGCAATGGGATATTTACTAGAGCCAAACAACCCATTTTTTGCCTATTCACAAAAAATGGACCTAACAATCATAGCTCATCAAAAACATTTTGATCGATTAAATTGGGTAACAATTATAATTTTTGGTAGAAATGACTTATAGTTTGGGAGAAACACTCAGTTAAAAACTCCTCGCCTCCCGTTTCCAATGATTGCAAAACCTAATATATAAAAAATTGAAAGAGTTTTCAATCTTTAAAAATCACATATAATTTTTTGTATTATCTCTTTCTGCATTTGTGTAATTCCATTTTGGATGTTCAATTTTTTTTAAAATCCAAACTTGAGTTTTCACCCTCCCATTTTCCTTGTAAACAAAAAGATAAGGCAAATAGATCACAAAAAATGAAAATTTTAAAGTTTATGTTTTTAAAAAATTGAAAACTATAATAAATGTAAGTGAAGAAAATTATTTCACGCACTAAAAATGAACACCAAAGTATTGGTATCCATGTTTGGGAAAAGCCACTAGTACAACCCCTTATAGCTTGGCGGAATTTCTAATTGATCCTAACATGTTTTAAATATGGATCTGCATGCCTGAAACATATTGAAGATGCAAATGACCTAATGGTCAAAAAATTTCAAAGAGTACAAAAAATTAAATTCTCAAGTTAACTAGCGGTGGGATATTTACAAGAACCAAACAACACAATTTTTGCCTATATACAAAAACTGGACCTAACAATCATAGATCATCGTAAATGTTTTGATCGATTTATAACGTGTAACAACTATAATTTTTGTTAGAAATGACTTATGGTTTGGGAGTCAACACTCAGTAGAAAAAGCTACGCCCCCCTCCCCCTTTTCCGATGATTGCAAAACCTAATATATAAAAAACTAAAAGATTTTACAATCCTTAAAAATCACAGATAATTTTTGGAATTATCTCTCTCAGCATTTGTGCATTTCCATTTTGGCTGTTCAATTTTTTTCTAATCCAAACATGTGTTTTCACTATCCCATTTTTCTCGTAAACAAAAAGATAAGGCAAATAGATCACAACAAAATGAAAATTTTAGAATTTATGTATGCAAAAAAATTGAAATCTATAATAAATGTCACTGCAGAAAATTATTTCACTCACTAAAAATGAACACCAAAGTTTTGTTATCCATGTTTGGGAAATTCCACTCTTACAACCCTTAATTGCTTGGTGGAATTTTATAAGAAAGATATTTCTAATTGATCCTAACTTATTTTAAATATGGATGTGCATGCCTGAAACATGGTGAAGATGCAAATGACCTAATGATCCAAAAATTTCAAGGAGTAGAAAAAATTAAATTCTCAAGGTATCGTACGGTGGGATATTTACCAGATCCAAACAACCTAGTTTTTGTCTATTTACAAAAAGCGGACCTAACAATCATAGATCATCGTAAAGGTTTTGATCGATAAATGATGTGTAACGGCAATAATTTTTGTTAGAAATGACTTATGGTTTGGTAGTTAACATTGAGTTAAAAATGCCTCACCCCCCCTTTTCCGAGAATTTAAACACTGAGTTACCTGTAGGAAGAGATATATTTTCTCCTGAGCCGACTGTTACTTGAAGGGGTACTTCAAGTGGTTTCCATAGATTTGTGGGAAGTAGATTTTGTCTGGCTAGGCAATATGAACTTCCTGTATCTACGAGAGCGTGTATATGGAATTCTATATTCCGGGTAGCTTAAGCATGACCGTGATATAAGAATTTCCAAAAGCTACATGCTCTGTGTTTATGTGGATACTCATTCAGAGAAGGTGCCTAAAGAGTCCGACAGGTTCTCTGAGTTTTTCGAGGAGGAAGACTCAGTTTCTAGATGATTTCCAATCCATTTGCTTCGGCTAGTAGCATATAAGCACTGTATTGCCGTTGTTGTTTATCATTTGGAAAATCTTTTACAAAATGTCCTTCTTTCTGGCATATCCAGCATTTGCATTTGCTTGGAGGTTTCCCTTTGGGCAATATGCATTTGACCCTTTACTGGATGTGGTAGGGCCAGAATTTGTTCTTTTTCTAAAGTTTCTCTTCTTAGGAGTATACCTAGTTGTAGAACTTTTTTGTATCCTAAATTATTTTTGTTGAAATTTCTTAGGATATTTTCTTTGCTTATGGGAGGTGGTTTTACAACCATAAGATCCTAAATTTTTGTTCTGATTTGAACAACATAATGTTTGTTTGTGTGCCTTACTACTTTTCTTTTGTAGTTTTTGGCTTTCACAGAGATTTGCCAACATGTCTTGTACAAATCTGTGTCTTCTTCCTAACGTGTCAAAGTTTAGGAAATTATCCATGGTTAAAGTACCATATTCTTGATTATTTTGCCAATATTTCATAATGTAGTCTTTTTCAGCTACATGTGCAAAAGGTTCTGTTAATTTTGCATAAAAGATAGACAGATAAGGTTTATGATCTTCTTTTTGTAGTTTATAGAAGTAACTTGCAAATTCGCAATAATACTTCTCATAAAAATAAATTTTACAAATTTGTAACTTGTTTAGTTTCTAAATAGTTTCCAAACATTTTCTTTGTTTGATACTCTCATTGTAAGCTTCTAGGGTTGGATTTATTCCTAGAAATTCTTTTGATATCTTAGCCACCAATCCTTTCAAGATATTGGCTATAGATATTGAGGTATTAGCTCATTTTTGGTCTTTGGGAAGGTTGTCCCACCAATGAGCCACATTACCCAGTAAAGCATGGGTAAAGAAATTAAATGTTGAATCTTTGTCCCAAGATTCATGCATATTTGCAACATTGCTCATGCTTCTTTCCCATTCTTTAAGGACATTTTCTCCATTCTTGGGACAATACAAGTTGAGATAAAATCCAAAAGGGTTTATGCTATCTATGGATGTGTGTCCCTTAGTAGCATTTGACAGATCGACATTTGTGTATTTTGTCGAATACCATTGTCCTCCCAAAGATATTTTGGAGTGGGAGACCTTTCTCGATCTTGAAGGTGAACCGCAGTATGGTTTTGGAAGTTATCTTGAAAGCTATCTTCCATAAGGGTGTCTCGTACCATTGATGTTTCTACTTCATGTTGTTGACTACCGCGAAGCATTCGAAATCTTTTACCAAGATCATCTGCCTTTTTGTCTTTAGCAAAGTAGTCTATTTTCTTGGTATTTTCTTTTAAAACTTCATCAGATTTCCAGGCCTCTCGTTCACTGTCTTGTTGCTCTTTTTGTTGACTAGAGGAAGGTTTTTCCTCTTGAACATAATAAATTGGTTGTTGACCAAAAGTATTATATTCTGCATAAACTTCATCATTGGTAGAGGATGATGCTTTAGAAGCGATCCTAAAAGCAGGTGGTGTTATATCCTTTTTTCTATGTGTTACACAAGGTGTTGCAAAGTACACTAGGTTTTTAAGCCATCCGGTAATGTCATGAGGGCTTAATGGTAATGGAGTTTCCATATCCATTAAATAGAAAAACTCATCCATTTTTACAAAGCTAAGAGGTTTAGCTTTTGTTTAATTCTTTTGATCTTGCATCATAGTCTATGGATGTGATTCATATATCTTTCCCAATGGAAATAGTACATTTCCATGGAATAGATTGTTGCATCTTTGGGCTGAAGCATGTTTCTTAGTGAAAGAGTAAAGACAAGGCCATCTCTTTTTCTTTGTAAATGATCTAAAATTTTTTGCCTATAGATCATCTATTTTGGGATGCTGTCCATGCTTGTTCAGTATCTTCCTTTGTCCAAAATTTTCTATGAGAATTTCTGGGAAATCCAATGACTTGTGCTTGGGCTTCTTCCCAGCTGTCATATATTCCTGTTTCTCTTTCGATGAAGACAACATACCAGTATTTTGTTTTTTCTGGTTTTCCGCATATACTTGTAGAGGTTTCACCTGTTGAAGCGGTGTCTACAGGTTGAGATACGGTTTCTTCTTGGGTCATTCTGTAGATTTCTCTTTGTAGAATGATGCCCAAATCTTCTAAGAATTGCTTAGATAGCATATTCTTGAAGTTCAAATTGTTCAATCCTGATTTGATGTTTCAGGTCTTTGATAACTCGTTTTAATCCTTCTAGGCCGAGTCCTAAGAATCATCCATCTCGGATTATCTTTTTCCTTCATTGTTGTATTCTACAACTAAAGGATTTGCTTATAACTCTTTGAGTTTGGGTTGAACTCGTAAGAGCCGATCTTTTAATTGTCGAATCCAGACCTTTTGGAATTTGATTTGATTATCATACCTTCTGGTTATGATATATTCTCGTAGTCGTGAATAGTTGATAAGTCTTATCGATGGATTTGACCTACTTTGTTCCATATTGGAAGTTTTGGGTTGTTGTACATTTGTTCCTTACAAATGTTACATGGGATGTGACCGGTGTGGGTCGTAACTGTTTGGGAGTATGTATACCTAAACAGAAAGATTCAAAGTTAAGCTTTGAATTCTTTGACTCATACTTATGTCGGGAAACTGATTCCATGGTTCTGCAAGGACCAAGTCTAATACTTGGCTCCTATACCAATTTTAAGAGGATGAAGCTCTAACAGCCCAAACACAGCGGAACACAAGGTGAACAGATATAAAAAGCCCTAATTGTTTTGATACCAATTTAAATAGGACGAAGGTTTTAAACAACCTAAACACAGCAGAACATAGGGTGAACAGATATCAAAAGCACTAATTGCTCTGATATCACCTCAACTACACACTGACTACGGTTAGCGAAAAACAAGATGGGGGCGACGGAAAACAACTATGACTCACACAATACTATTCCTATAGTTTCTCTTCATACATCCTATCATTTCACCATCATATTACTCCTACTTCCTACCACATGTCACTGTTATTTACTCATTTGTGTCTTTTTTAATAGCTATCTAATAGGCCCAACATGACTTCTGCTGCTACTCAGAACTTCTTCGGGGTTTGACCCATTCCTGCCAGCTTACCACCACGTGGGCAGTCCGTCATTGCTGTCCTCACAGTTTCCAGAGGGCCCCAAGCCGTGCATGTTAACCGTTGTGGCTCCATGGTTGCTTCAATAGGGTAGAGTACAAGTCCGTTTCATTTTCTACCTCAGAGCATAGCCGAATAATTCCAATTGTCTAGCTTATGTCCTATTTGCCACTATTTTGATACTATTTGTTTTTACGAGTGAACAGTAAACATGAATAGGAACATGAATAGTAAAAATGAACAGTAAAAATGAACAGTACTTTTGAATAGTAACTTTGGAATAGTAAAAACAAACACTGTGGACATCATATATATTGATGCGGAACATGAACATGAACAGTAATAACAAATACTGTACGAATCACAATATTACAAATATGCGGAAATATAAAAACATTGTTTCAAACAAAATAAAATAACTAAATACATATCCTTAAAAAAAGGAAAATAAAAGCTACTTATCTACATAACTCCTAAAGTTACCAATCGTGCTACCGGTCGGTTCCCTCTTTTCTACTCAGCCATTATGGCTGTTAAGCACATACCGTGCTTTAAAGGAACTTGTCGGAGGATGCTCGCCGAAAATCACATTCTTCTTCTTCTTTGAATGAAAGTCTTTTTTCTTCTCCATTTTTCGAATGTCTCAACCTCTGGAGGAGCCTCAAATTTAGAGGTGAAGAATTTTCTTTTCTTCCTCTTTTACCCTTAAACGAAGGGTGTGTATTTAAAGACAAAGAGTATCTTTTGTCTTTTTGGTTCTCCATTTTTGCCCTTGCACTATTACCTTTCGGCACAGAAAATAGGGGTAGAAATGACTTTTCTTCATGTGATGTCATGATGCTGACGTGCAGGAATCTTTTGTAGCCACCATTGCTGACTTTGTGTAGCCACCTTTGATGATTTTTGAAGCCACCTTTGCGGACTTTATATAGCCGCCTTTGTGGACTTTTATAGCTGCCTTTGCTGACTTTGATTTTGTCTTTGGCCGGAATGGCTGCTAACTTGTCTACTGACGTGGTTGCTGACTGTTCATTCGAACAGCTGCCTTTCTATGCACAATCTACAGGTGTGCTCCTTTGGAAAACTCTTCTGGGCCATCTGGCAAAAGCTTTCCTTTGTTGCTTTGTTGAAGGAGATATTTCCTCTAAAAAGTTTCTTTAGGGTTGCTTCGAGACTAGTCTGGACAGGTGCTGGAGTCTCTTTATAGCTCTTCAAGACGATCGTCAGTGGGACGGAGGTCTTGTAGACAAAGCTTTTCTTTTTTTGAGTCAGCAATTGTTGGAGCTGTATCAAGTTCTTGAGTTTGTGGATACGCCTAGTTGGCCAGACTGCTTTTGGGCATGGCTTGGCTTTTGGAACATGTCTGGGATCATATTCCTTTACAGCGTCACCTTCTCTGATGCCTTCAAGTGTCAAGACAGACATGCTTGGAAACATCTTATTGTCAATAACAATCTCAGCAATACAGGAAATGAAATTGATTCGAATTCCTTTACTCTTTGTTATGGAGATAAAACTTTTACAAGCCTCCATAATCTCTTTTGGCATTTTCTCCAAAACCGATAAGTCGGTGGAGTGAAGTACCATCTGCTTTATGAATTCATATGAATAAAGCATGGATGCATATTTAGAGTCTATTTCATGACTCAGCTTCACTTGATTCCAACTATTGCTGGACTCAGTGGTGAAGAAGGGAGTGTTCATCCCTTGTCCAATTTGCTCATTCCATCTCTGGGATTGAACAGTATGATCGGATTCGATCTTTGAACGAATGTTGTCCACCTTTTGAAGGCTTATCGAGCGTTCCTCAGACATAATATCTGAAAGTTTCAAAGGTTTAAATTTCTTTAAAAACTCAAACTCATTAAAACTATTTTTATCTGGTTTATTTAGGCTTTTCAACCTTGTGAACTTAGACGGGGTAACCAATTTTGTCTTGAATGATTTCTCATTTCTGGACAAGTCCATTTCCATCAGTGATGGATCCGTTGTGATTTCCTTTCCAGCTCGAGACTGGCAAGTAGAAGTCCCTAATTCTGATTCCCCTATCTTCATCGAAATTATTAAGGTTTCCTTTCCAGCTCTAGACTGGTAGGTAGAAATCCCTGATTCCCCTATCTTCAAAGAAGACTGGGTTATGATTTCCTTCTCATGCCTGGCGTGACCGGTAGAAATCCTGGGTCGACTTGTGTTTATCAAAACATTAAAATCATCCGTCTGCTAATTAGCTGATGTTGTGGCTTCCTTTTCTCACGATGGAGATCCGATAGAAGTCCTAGAGGATCTTGGCATATCATGCCTTTTAGTGAGTTCTTTTAACTCTTCGGTTAATTCCTTAACCTTGAGTTGTAAAAGTTCTCCACTTAACCCATAACGGGCCCAATTCTCATGTATGTCTCCTCGTTCTGAGAGAACTAAAAGACTATCAAATAGTGACTTTAGGGTTAAGAGCAATACCATGAGTGTGGCGATTGCTGCTGCTAGGCCAGTCAGTGTGCTGCTGAGAGGATCCATTTTACCTGTCTGTAATACAAGAAAATTCTCGAGTAAGAGTATCAAGTAAATAATTTTAATCTCTTTTAATGTGTTCAACAGTAAAAGAGAATTGGAAGAACCATTTCTACCAACGGAGTAGTCTACCGCGACAAAGTAAATCTTCTAAATTTCTTGTCATAAAATCGACAAAATTTTTAAAGTCAGTTCTTACCATAAATTCTTTGGGAGCAAGAAAAATATAAAACTTCTTTATCCCATTTTTTACCGCTAAAATTTCTTTTTCATAAGAAAGATAGTTCGTTTCAATAGATGAAAATGTTCCTGATGTATATTTGCATATTCTCTCAAAATCATTAATTTTGCATTTTAGAACTTCTGCCCAAGTATGATCCGAGGCGTCAATTTCTAAAATCAGTTTTGCATCTGGATCTAGTAGAGTTAACACCGGGAGGTGTTTCATCATTTGTTTGATCCTGATTACTTCTAGACTATCAGTGGATGTCCATTCCCAGTTGTCGTCTTTCTTTAGTTTCTTTTGAAAGGGTTTCCTAATTTCTGCTAAATTCTTTAAGAATTGTTCAGCATATGTTAGGCATCCTAAGAAACGTTGAAGTTGTTTTACATCTTTAATTTCATAAAGAAAAGTACCTAGTTTTTCCAGAATATGATTTTGGAGGATGATTTCTCCTTTTGAGATGTTTAGACCTAAGAAGTCAATCTTGGTTTTAAACAAATCTGATTTCTTTTTGCTGAGTGCTATCCCAACATTTTTTAAGGCATTTAATACCTTAAGTAATTTCTCTTTATGTTGATCCTTTGTTTCTAAAAAGACCAGGATCTCATCAACTTAAACTAAGCAAATTTTAAAGAATGGTTTGAGGATATCATCCATTCTTCTTTGAAATATGTTGGGTGGTGGTTTTAACCCGAAGGGCATTACAAGCCACTCATAATGTCCTGAAGGACAATCGAATGCAATAAGGAGAATAGCTCTTTCGGTTAGACAAATTTGCCAAAACCCTGATTAGCAATCAAACTTGGAAAACCATTGTTTTCCTCTTATGACAACTATTAATCTTTCTTTGTTAGGAAGTAGTAGCCATCCATTTTTGTGGCTTCATTAATATTTTTATAATTAATGACCATTCAAGCTTTTCCACGTTTTATCTCTGCATGATTTTGAACCAGGAAAGCAGGAGATGTATGTGGAGAATAACTTGCACAGATTAAACCTTGAGTTAGCAAGTCATTTATCTGTGTTGAGAATTCTTCAGCATCAGAAGGAGTGTAAACCATAGGTTTTTCTCAGATTTCTTTTTCAGGATCAAGAAGTTCGAGGTCGGCATATGGTTTTTGTTTATTCCACCACTCTAATGGTTTCTCAAAACAACTGGATTCTAGAAGTTGTTGAACTTCTGATTCGTAGGATTCTGCGAGGAGGAGAGATTCAAGGGGAAGAACCTCATCACCACGTTGGCTGAGTATTTTGAAGACTTGATGGAGGACGTCTCCATTGTCGAAAATGGCAAAGGCTTCAGCGGGTTTTACTGCATAGACAAATACAACAGAATTATCGATTTCGCATCGAGTATGACATCGAAGTTTATACTAGGCTGGTCATTGCTCTACAAGGGCATGAAACATGAGCCATTCATTTCATAGGACTAAATCTGGTCCTGAGTTGATGTTTGGTCCTAAACTAATGAGTTTTGGGATCTTAAATTTTTCACCTCCAATGTTGAGATGAATGTTTCGGGCTTCTACAAGAAGAAATATATTTTCTCCTGAGCCGACTGTTACTTGAAGGGGATTTTAGGATCGCTTCTAAAGCATCATCCTCTACAGATGATGAAGTTTAAGCAGAATATAATACTTTCGATCGCCAACCGATTTATTATGTTCAAAAGGATAAACCTTCCTCTAGTAAATAAAAAGAGCAACAAGACAGTGAACCAGAGGCCTGGGAATCTGATTAAGTTGTAGAAGAAAATACCAAGAAAATAGACTACTCTCCTAAATACAAAAAGGCAGATGATATAGGTAAAAGATTTTGAATGCTTCGCAGTAGTAACCAACATGAAGTAGAAACATCAAGGGTACAAGACACCCTTATGGAAGATAGCTTTCAAGATAACTTCCGAAATCGTACTGCGGTTCACCTGCAAGAAAGAGAAAGTTTCTCCCACTCCAAAATATCCTTGGGAGGAGCACAGTATTCGACAAAATACAAAAATTTTGATCCGTCAAATGCTACTAAGGGACACACATCCATACATAGCATAAACCCTTTTGAATTTTATCTCAACTTGGAATGTCCCAAGGATGGAGAAAAAGTCTTTAAAGAACTGGAAAGAGGCATGAGCAATGCTGCAAATATGCTTGAATCTTGGGACAAAGATTCAACATTTAATTTCTTAACCATGCTTTATAGGGTAATGTAGCTCATTGGTGGGACAACCTTCCCGAAGACCAAAAACGAGCTAATACCTAAATATATATAGCCAATATCTTGAAAGGATTGGTAGCTAAGATGTCAAAAGAATTTCTAGGAATACATCCAACCCTATAAGCTTACAATGAGCGTACCAAACAAAGAAAACCTAATATATAAAAACCAAAAAGAGTTTACAATCCTTAAAAATCACATATACTTTTTTTAATTATCTCTTTCAAGCATTTTTGCATTTCCATTTTGGATGTTCAATTTTGTTTCAAATCCAAACTTGAGTTTTCATTGTCCCATTTTTCTCGTAAACAAAAAGATAAGGCAAATAGATCACAACGAAAAGAAAATTTTAGAGTTCATGTATGCAAAAAATTTAAAACTGTAATAAATGTAACTAAAGAAAATTATTCACGCACTAAAAATGAACACCAAATTTTTGTTAACCATGTTTGGGAAATTCCACAATTACAACCCCTAATAGCTTGGTGGAATTTTATAAGAAAGAGATTTCTAATTGATCCTAATATGTTTTAAATATGGATATGCATGCCTGAAACATATTGAAGATGCAAATGACCTAATGATCCAAAACTTTCAAGGAGTAGAAAAAATTAAATTCTCAAGTTAACGTGCAGCGGAATATTTACCAGAGCCAAACAACCCATTTTTGCCTATTCACAAAAAGCAATCCTAACAAAACTTTGGTGTTCATTTTTAATGCTTGAAATAATATTCTTCACTTACATTTATTATAGTTTTAATTTTTTTGCATACATAAACTCTGAAATTTTCATTTTGTTGTGATCTATTTGTCTAATCTTTTTGTTGACGAGTAAAATGGGAGAGTGAAAACTCAAATTTGGATTTGAAAAATAATTGAACATCCAAAATGGAAATGTACAAATTCTGAGAGAAATAATTCCAAAAAGTTTCTATTATTTTTATGGATTGTAAAATCTTTTAGTCTTTTATAAATTAGGTTTTGCAATCATCAAAAAAGGGGGGGGCGAGGCATTTTTAACTAAGTGTTGACTCCCAGACCATAAGTCATTTCTAAAAACAATTATAGCCGTTACACATCCTTAATTGATCAAAACATTTACGATGACCTATGATTGTTAGGTCAACTTTTTGTAAATTGGCAAAAAGAGGGTTGATTGGCTTTGGTAAATATTCCACCGCACATTAAGTTGAGAATTTAATTTTTTCTACTCCTTCAAATTTTTGGATCATTAGGTCATTTGCATCTTCAACATGTTTCAAGCATGCATATCCATATATAAAACATGTTAGGATCAATTAGAAATCTCTTTCTTATAAAATTCCACCAAGCTATTAGGGGTAGTATGGGTGAAATTTCCCAAACATGGATAACAAAACTTTGGTGTTTCTTTTTAGTGCGTGAAATAATTTTCTTCACATACATATATTATAGTTTTCAATTTTTTTGCATACATAAACTCTTAAATTTTCATTTTTTGTGATCTATTTGCGTTATCCGTTTGTTTACGTGAAATATGGCAGAGCGAAAACTCAAGTTTAGATTGGAAAAAAATTCAACATCCATAATGGAAATGCACGAGGACTAAGAGAGATAATTACAAAAAGTATGTTTTAGTTTTTTATGTATTAGGTGTTGCAATCATTGAAAAACGAGGGGGGGGAAGCATTTTTAACTGAGGTTGACTCCCAAACCACAAGTTGTTTCTAACATAAATTATAGCCATTACACATCATTAATCGATCAAAATATTTACGATGATCTATGACTGTTGGGTCTGCTTTTTGTAAATAGGCAAAAACTGGGTTGTTTGGCTTTGATAAATATCCCACCGCACGTTAACTTGATAATTTAATTTTTTCTACTCCTTGAAATTTTAGGATCATTAGGTCATTTGCATCTTCAACATGTTTCAGGCATGCATTTCCATATTTAAAACATGTTCGGATTAATTAGAAATCTCTTTATTATAAAATTCCACCTAGCTATTTGGGTTTGTACTAGTGGAATTTCCCAAACATGGATAACAAAACTTTAGTGTTCATTTTTAGTGCGTGAAATAATTTTTTTCACTTACATTTATTATAGTTTTCAATTTTTTCCATACAAAAACTCTAAAATTTTCATTTTGTTGTGATCTATTTGCCTTATCTTTTTTTTACGAGTAAAATGGGAGAGTGAAAACTCAAGTTTGGACTTGATAAACAATTGAACATCCAAAATGGAAATGCACAAATGCTGAGATAGATAATTCCAAAAAGTTTATGAAATTAGGTTTTGCAATCATCGGAAAAGGGGGGCAAGGCATTTTTAACTGAGTTTTCACTCCCAAACCATAAGTCACTTCTAACAAAAATTATAATCGTTACACATAATTAATTGATCAAAACATTTACGATGATCTATGATTGTTAGGTCTGCTTTTTGTAAAGAGGCAAAATGTGGGTTGTTTGCCTCTGGTAAATATCCCAACGCACGTTAACTTGAGAATTTAATTTTATTGACTCCTAGAAATTTTTGAATGATTAGGTCATTTGCATCTTCCACATGTTACAGTCATGCATATCCATATTTTAAATATGTAAAGATCAATTAGAAATCTCTTTATTATAAAATTCCACCAAGCTATTAGGGGTTGTACCAAAGGAATTTCCAAAACAAGGATAACAAAACTTTGGTGCTCATTTTTAGTACGTGAAACAATTTTCTTCACATAAATTTATTATAGTTTCAATTTTTTTGCATACATAAACTCTAAAATTTTCATTTTCTTGTGATCTATTTGCCTTATCTTTTTGTTTACGATAAAAATGGTAGAGTGAAAACTCAAGTTTGGATTCGAAAAAAAATTGAACATCCTAAATGGAAATGCAAAAATACTGATAGAGATAATTCCAAAAATTATCTATGATTTTTAAGGATCGTAAATACTTTTAGTTTTATATATATTTGGTTTTACAATCATCGAAGAAGGGGGGGCGAGGCATTTTTAACTGACTGTTGACTCCCAAACCATAAGTCATTTCTAACAAAAAATATTTCCTTTACACATCATTAATGGATTAAAACATTTATGATGATCTATGATTGTTCGGTCTGCTTTTTGTAAATAGGCAAAAAGTGGGTTGTTTCGCTCTGATAAATATCCCACTGCACGTTAAATTTTTTTATCATAAGGTCATTGCATCTTCAACATGTTTTTGTCATGCATATCCATATTTAAAATATGTTAGGATCAATTAGAAATCTCTTTCTTATAAAATTCCACCAAGCTATTAGGGGTTGTACAGGTGGAATTTCCCAAACATGGATAACAAAATTTTTGTGTTCCTTTTAAGTGCGTGAAATAATTTTCTTCACTTACATTTATTATAGTTTTCAATTTTTTCATTCATAAATTCTAAAATTTTCATTTTCTTGTGATCTTTTTGCCTTATTCTTTTGTTTACGAGAAAAATGGTTTAGTGAAACCTCAAGTTTGCATTTCCAAAAAAAATTGAACATCCAAAATGGAAACGCACAGATTCTGAGAGAGATAACTCCAAAACTATTTGTGATTTTTAAGTATTGTAAACTCTTTTAGTTTTTTTTATATACTAGGTTTTGCAATCATCAAAAAATGGGACAGCGAGGCATTTTTAACTGAGTGACGACTCCCAAACCATAGGTCTTTTCCAACAAAAATTATATCCATTGCACATTATTTATCGATCAAAACATTTACAATGATCTATCATTGTTAGGTCTTCTTTTTGTAAATAGGAAAAAAGTGGGTTGTTTGGCTCTGGTAAATATCCCACCACACGTTAACTTGAGAATTTAATTTTTTCTACTCCATGAAATTTTGGATCATTAGGTCATTTGCATCTTCAACCAGTTTCAGGCATGCATATATATATATTTAAAACATGTTAGGATCAATTAGAAATCTCTTTCATATAAAATTCCTCCAAGCTATTAGGGGTTGTACTGGTGGAATTTCCCAAACATGGATAACAAAACTTTGGTGTTCCTTTTTAGTGCGATAAATAATTTTCTTCACTTACATTTACTATAGTTTTCAAATTTTTGCATTCAAAACATTTGCCTTTACCTTTTGTTTACGCAAAAAATGGCAGTGTGAAAACTCAAGTTTGGATTTGAAAAAAAATTGAACATCCAAAATGGATATGCACAAATTCATAGAGAACAAATTCATAGAGAGATAATTCAAAAAAGTATCTATGATTTTTCAGGATTGTAACCTCTTTTAGTTTTCTATATATTAGGTTTTTCAATCGTCGAAAAAGAGGGGACAAGGCATTTTTAATTGAGTGGTGACTCCCAAACCATAAGTCATTTCTAAAAAAAATTATAGCCGTTACATATCATTAATCGATCAAAACATTTATGATGATCTATGATTGTTAGGTCCGCTTTTTGTAAATAGCCAAAAAGTTGGGTTTTTTGCTTTGGTAAATAAACCACCGCACGTTAACTCGAGAATTTATTTTTTTCTACTCCTTGAAATTTTTGGATCATTGGGTCATTTGCATCTTCAACATGTTTCAGGCATGCATTTCCATATTTAAAACATTTTAGGATCAATTAGAAATCTCTTTCTTATAGCATTCCACCAAGCTATTAGGGGTTGTACTAGCGGAATTTCCCAAACAAGGATAACAAAACTTTGGTGTACATTTTTAGAGTGTTAAATAATTTTCTTCACTTCCATTTATTATAGTTTTTAATTTTTTGCGTACATAAACTCTAAAATTTTTATTTTGTTGTGATTTATTTAGCTTATCTTTTTGTTTACGAGTAAAATGGGAGAGTGAAAACTCAATTTTGGATTTGAAAAATAATTGGGCATCCAAAATGGAAATGCACTAATGTTGAGAGAGTTAATTCCAAAACGTTTTTGTGATTTTTATGGATTGTAAACTCTTTTATTTTTTATAAATTAGGTTTTAAAATAGGCAAAAAGTGGGTTGTTTGGCTCTGGTAAATATCCCACTGCACGTTAACTTGAGAATTTAATTTTTTTTACTCATTGAAATTTTTGGATCATTAGGTCATTTGCATCTTCAACTTGTTTCAGGCATGCATATCCATATTTAAAACATGTTAAGATCAATTAAAAATCTCTTTCTTATACAATTCCACCAAGCTATTAGAGGTTGTACGGGTGGAATTTCCCAAATATGGATAACAAAACTTTGGTGTTCCTTTTTAGTGCATGAAACAATTTTCTTCACTTATATTTGTTATAGTTTTCAATTTTTTGCACACATAAACTCTAAAATTTTCTTTTTGTTGTGATGTACTTGCCTTATCTTTTTGTTTACGAGTAAAATGGGAGAGTGAAAACTCAAGTTTAGATTTGAAAAAAAATTGGACATCCAGAATGGAAATGCACAAATACTGAAAGAGATAATTCCAAAAAGTATATGTGATTTTTTAAGGACTGTAAACTCTTTTAGTTTTTTATATATTAGGTTTTACAATCATCGGGAAAGGGGGGGCGAGGCATTTTTAACTGAGTGTTGACTCCAAAACCATAAGTCATTTTTAAGAAAAATTATAGCCATTACACATCATTAATCAATCAAAACATTTATGATGATGATATATGATTGTTAGATCCGCTTTTTGTAAAGAGGTAAAAACTGGGTAGTTTGGCTTTGGTAAATTTCCAACAGCAAGTTAACTTGAGAATTTAATTTTTTCTGACTCCTTGAAATTTTTGGATCATTGGGTCATTTTCATCTTCAACATTTTTTAGTCATGCTTATCCATATTAAAAACATGTTAGGATCAATTAGACATCTCTTTCTTATAAAATTCCACCAAGCCGTTAGGGGTTGTACGTGGAATTTCCCAAACACGGATAACAAAACTTTGGTGTTCCCTTTTAGTGCATGAAATAATTTTCTTCACATACATTTATTATAGTTTTCAATTTTTTGCATACATAAAGTATAAAATTTTCATTTTCTTGTGCTCTATTTGCCTTAAATTTTTGTTTACAAGAAAAATGGCAAAGGGAAAACTCAAGTTTGGATTTGAAAAAAAATTGAACATACAAATTGGAAATGCACAAATGCTGACAGAGATAATTCCAAAAATTATCTATGATTTTGAGGATCGTAAACACTTTTAGTTTTTTTGTATATTAGGTTTTATAATCGTCGAAAAAGGGGGGGTGAGGCATTTTTAACAGACCGAGAGAGATAATTATAAAAAGTATCTGTGATCTTTAAGGATTGTAAATTCTTTTAGTTTTTTTATTGTAGTTTTCAATTTTTTGCATACATAAAATCTAAAATTTTTATTTTGTTGTAATATTTTTGCCTTATCCTTTTGTTTATGAGTAAAATGGGAGAGTGAAATCTCAAGTTTGGATTTGAAAAATAATTGAACATCCTAAATGCAAATGTACAAATGCTGAGAGAGATAATTCCAAAACGTTTCTGTGATTTTTATGGATTGTAAACTCCTTTAGTTTTTTATAAATTAGATTTTACAATCATCGGAAAAGGGGGAAGGGGGGGGGGGGGGGGGGGGGAACGTGAGGGCAAGGCATTTTTAGTTGAGTGTTGAGTCCTAAACCATAGGTCATTTCTAAAACAAGTTATAGCAGCTACACATCATTAATTGATCAAAACATTTACGGTGATCTATGATTGTTAGTTCCGCTTTTTGTGAATAGGCAAAAAGTGGGTTGTTTAGCTCAGGTAAATATCCCTCCTCACATTAACTTGAGAATTTAATTTTTTCTACTACTTGAAATTTTTGGATCATTAGGTCATTTGCATCTTGAACATGTTTCAGGCATGCATATCCATATTTGAAACATTTCAGGATCAATTAATAATCTCTTTCTTATAAAATTCCACCAAGCTATTAGGGGTTGTATGAGTGGAATTTCCCAAACAAGGATAAAAAAACTTTGGGGTTCATTTTTAGCATGAAATAATTTTCTTCACTTACATTTATTATAGTTTTCAATTTTTTTGCCTACATAAACTCTAAAATTTTCATTTTCTTGTGATCTATTTACCTTATCCTTTTGTTAACAAGAAAAATGGTTGAGAGAAAACTCAAGTTTGGATTTGAAAAAACATTGAACATCGAAAATGGAAATGCCCAAATTCTGAGAGAGATCATTCCAAAAAGTATCTGTGATTTTTAAGGATTTTAAACTCTTTTAGTTTTTTATATAGTAAGTTTTGCAATCATTGGAAAAGAGGGGGGGGGGGGGGGGGTGCGAGGCATTTTTAATTGAGTGTTGACTCCCGAACCATGAGTCATTTCTAACAAAAATTATAGCCGTGACACATCATTAATTCATCAAAACATTTACAATGATCTATGATTGTTAGGTCCTCTTTGTGTAAATAGGTAAAAAGTGGGTTTTATGCTCTGGTAAATAACCAACCGCACATTAACTTGATAATTTAATTATTTCTACTCCTTCAAATGTTTGGATCATTAGGTCATTTGCATCTTCAACATGTTTCAGGCAAGCATATCCATATTTAAAACATGTTAGGATCAATTATAAATCTTTTTCTTATAAAATTCCACTGAGCTATTAGGGGTTGTATTGGTGGAATTTCCCAAACAAGGATAACAAAACTTTGGTGTTCATTTTTAGTGCATCTGAAAATTTTCTTCACTTACATTTATTATAGTTTTCAATTTTTTGCATACATAAACTTTAAAATTTTAATTTTTTTGTAATCTTTTTTCCTTATGTTCTTGTTTGCTAGAAAAATGGGAGAGTGAAAACAAGAGTTGGGATTTGAAAAAAAATAAAACATCCAAATGGAAATGCACAAATTCTGAGAGAGATAATTCATAAAAGTATCTGTGATTTTAAAGGATTGTAAACTCTTTTAGATTTTAATATATTTGGTTTTGCAATCATCGAAAATGGGGGGTGAGGCATTTTTAATTTAGTGTTTACTCCAAAACCATTAGTCATTTCTAACTAAAATTATAGCCGTTACACATCATTAATCAATCAAAACATTTACAATGATCTATGATTGTTAGGTGTGCTTTTTGTAACTAGGCAAAAAGTGGGTTGTTTGGCTCAGGTGAATATCCCACTGCACGTTAACTTGAGAATTTAGATTTTTCTACTCCTTCAAATTTTTAGATCATTAGGACATTTGCATCTTCAACATGTTTCAGGTATGCATATCCATATTTAAAACATGTCAGGATAAATTAATAATCTCTTTCTTATAAAATTCCATCAAGCTATTAGGGGTTGTATCAGTGGAATTTCACAAACATGGATAACAACACTTTGGTGTTCTTTTTTACTGCAGAAATAATTTTCTTCTCTTACATTTATTATATTTTTCAATTTTTGCATACATAAAGTCTCAAATTTTCATTTTCTTGAGATCTATTTGAATTATCTTTTTGTTTACGAGAAAAATGGCAAAGTGAAAACTCAAGTTTGTATTTGAAAAAAAATTGAACATCCAAAATGAAATGCACAAATGCTGACAGAGATAATTCCAAAAATTATTTATGATTTTTAAGGATCGAAAAAACTTTTAGTTTTTTCTACATTAGGTTTAGCAATCACTGGAAAAGGGGGGGGATGTGTTTTTAACTGAGTGTTGACTCCCAAACCATTAGTTATTTCTAAAAAAAATTATAGCCATTACACATCATTAATCAATCAAAACATTTACGATGATCTATGATTGTTAGGTCCGCTTTTTTTAAATAGGCAAAAAGTGGGTTGTTTGGCTCAGGTGAATATCCCACCGCACGTTAACTTGAGAATTTAATTTTTTCTTCTCCATGAAATTATTGGATCATTAGGTCATTTGCATCTTCAACATGTTTCAGGCATGCATATCCATATTTATAACATGTTAGGAGCAATTAGTAATCTCTTTCTTATAAAATTCCACCAAGCTATTAGGGGTTGTACAAGTGGAATTTCCCAAACATGGATAGCAAAACTTTGATGTTCATTTTTACTGCGTGAAATAATTTTCTTCACTTACACTTAATATAGTTTTCCATTTTTTTCATACTTAAACTCTAAAATTTTCATTTTCTTGAGTTATATTTGCCTTAATCTTTTTGTTTACAAGAAAAATGGCATAGTGAAAACTCAAGTTTGTGTTTGAAAAAAGTTGAACATCCAAAATGGAAATGCGCAAATGCTGACAGAGATAATTCCAAAAATTATTTATGATTTTAGAGGATCGAAAACACTTTTAGTTTTTTATACATTAGGTTTTGCAATCATTGGAAAATGAGGGGAGGAGGGGGGATGCATTTTTAACTGAGTGTTGACTCCCAAACATAAAGTCATTCCGAACAAAAATTATTGTCGTTACACATATTTAATCGATCAAAACTTTTTCAATGATCTATGACTGTTAGGTCCGCTTTTTGGCTCTGGTAAATATCCCACCACACGATAACTTGAGAATTTTAATTTTTTGACACCTTGAAATTTTTAGATCATTAGATCATTTGCATCTTAAAAATGTTTCAGTCATGCATATCCATACTTAAAATATGTTAGGATCAATTAGAAATCTCTTTCTTATAAAATTCCACCAAGCTATTAGGGGTTGTACTGGTGGAATTTCCCAAACATGGATAACAAAACTTTGGTGTTAATTTTTAGTGTGTGAAATACTTTTCTTCACTTACATTTATTGTAGTTTAAAATTTTTTGCATACATAAACTCTAAAAATTTTACTTTTTTGTAATAGTTTTGCTTTATCTTTTTGTTTACGAGTAAAAGGGGAGAGTGAAAACTCAAGTTTGGATTTGAAAAATAATTGAACATCAAAAATGGAAATGCACAAATGCTGAGAGAGATAATTCCAAATAGTTTCTGTGATTTTTATTGATTGTAAACTCTTTTAGTTTTTTATAAATTAGGTTTTACAATCATCGGAAAAGGGGGAGGGGGGGAGGGGGCAAGACATTTTTAACAGAATGTTGACTCCCAAACCACCATAAGTCATTTCTAACAAAAATTATAGCCGTTACACATCATTAATCAATGAAAACATTTATGATGATCCATGATTGTCAGATCTGCTTTTTGTTAATAGGCAAAAACTAGGTTGTTTGACATTAGTAAATATCCCACCGCACATTAACATGAGAATTTAATTTTTTCTATTCCTTGAAATTTTTGAAACATTAGATCATTTGCATATTCAAGATGTTTCAGGCATGCATACCCATATTTAAAATAAGTTCAGATCAATTAGAAATCTCTTTCTTATAAAATTCCACCAAGCTATTAGGGGTTGACTGGTGGAATTTTCCAAACATGGATAACAACACTTTGGTGTTCATTTTTAGTGCGTAAAATATTTTTCATCACTTACATTAATATAGTTTTCAATTTTTTGCATACATAAACTCAGAAATTTTTATTTTGTTGTGATCTATATTCCTTATCTTTTTGTTTACGAGAAAAATGGGAGACTGAAAACTCATGTTTGGATTTGAAAAAAAAATGTACATCGTTAATGGAAATGGACAAATTCTGAGAGAGATAATTCCAAATAGTATATGTGATTTTTATGGATTATATACTCTTTTAGATTTTTATATTTTAGGTTTTGCAATCATCGAAAAAAAGGGAGCGAGGTATTTTTAACAAAGTGTTGACTCCCAAACCATAAGTTATTTCAAACAAAAATTATACCCGTTAGACATCATTAATAGATCAAGACACTTACGATGATCTATGATTTTTAGGTTCATTTTTGTAAATAACCAAAAAGTGGGTTGTTTGGCTCTGGTTAATATCCCACCGCACGTTTACTTGAGAATTAATTTTTTCTACTCGAATTTTTTGGATCATTAGGTCATTTGCATCTTCAACATGTTTTAGGCATGCATATCTATATTTAAAACATGTTAGGATCAATTAGAAATATCTTTCTTAGAAAATTTCACCAAGCTATTAGGGGTTGTACAGGTGGAATTTCCCTAACATGGATACAAAAAATTTTGTGTTCATTTTTAGTGAGTGAAATAGGTTTCTTCACTTACATTTATTATAATTTTAAAATTTTTGCATACATAAGCTCTAATATTTTCATTTTTTTTTGTGTTATCCTTTTGTTTTCAAGAAAAATGGCAAAGTGAAAACTCAAGTTTGGATTTGAAAAAAAATTGAACATCCAAAAAGAAAATGCAAAAACTCTGAGAGAGATAATTCCAAAAAGTATATGTGATTTTTAAGGATCGTAAACACTTTTAGTTTTTTATATATTAGGTTTTGCAATCATCGAAAAAGGGCGGGTGAGGCATTTTTAACTGAGGGTTGACTCCTAAACCATAAGTCATTTCAAATAAAAATTATAGTCGTTACACATAATTGATCGATCAAAACATTTACGAAGATCTATGATTATTATGTCCGCTTTTTGTAAATAGGCAAAAAGTGGGTTGTTTGGCTCTGGTAATATCCCACCGCAGGTTAACTTGAGAATTTATTTCTTTCTACTCCAAGAAAATTTTGGATCATTAGGTCATTTGCATCTTCAACATGTTTCGGGCATGCATATCCATATTCAAAACACTTTAGTATCAATTAGCAATCTCTTTCTTATAAAATTTCACATAACTATTAGGGTTGTATTGGTGGAATTTCCCAAACATGGATAACAAAATTCTGTGTTCATTTTTAGTGCGTGAAATAATTTTCTTCACTTACATTGATTATAGATTTCAATTTTTTGCATACATAAACACTAAAATTTTCATTTTGTTGTAATCTATTTGCGTTATCTTTTTGTTTAAGAGAAAAATGGGAGAGTGAAAACTCAAGTTTGGATTTGAAAAAAAATTAAACATCCAAAAAGGAAATGGACAAATTCTGGGAGAGATAATTCCAAAAAGTATCTATGATTTTTAAGGATTGTAAACTCTTTTAGTATTTTATATATTCGGTTTTGCAATCATCGAAAATGGGGGGGGCATGGAATTTTTTTGTGTTATCCTTTTGTTTACGAGAAAAATGGTAGAGTGAAAACTTAAGTTTGAATTTGAAAAAAAATTGAATATCCAAAAAGAAAATGCAAAAACTCCGAGAGAGATAATTCCAAAAAGTATATGTGACTTTTAAGGATCGTAAACACTTTTTGTTTTTTATATATTAGGTTTTGCAATCATCGAAAAAGGGCGTGCGAGGCATTTTTAACTGAGGGTTGACTCCCAAACTATAAGTCATTTCAAATAAAAATTATAGATGTTACATATAATTAATCGGTCATAAAATTTACGAAGATCTATGATTATTAGGTCTGCTTTTACTAAATAGGCAAAAAGTGGGTTGTTTGGCTCTGGTAATATCCCACCGCAGGTTAACTTGAGAATTTTTTTTTTCTACTCCAAGAAATTTTAGGATCATTAGGTCATTTGCATCTTCAACATGTTTCGGGCATGCATATCCATTTTCAAAACACGTTAGGATCAATTAGCTATCTCTTTCTTATAAAATTCCACATAACTATTAGGGTTGTATTGGTGGAATTTCCCAAACATGGATAACAAAAGTTTTGTGTTCATTTTTAGTGCGTGAAATAATTTTCTTCACTTACATTTATTATAGATTTCAATTTTTTGCATACATAAACTCTAAATATTTCATTTTTTTGTAATCTATTTGTGTTACCTTTTTGTTTAAGAGAAAAATGGGAGAGTGAAAACTCAAGTTTGGATTTGAAAAAAAATTGAACATCCAAAAAGGAAATGGACAAATTCTGGGAGAGATAATTCCAAAAAGTATCTATGATTTTTAAGGATTTTAAATTCTTTCAATATTTTATATATTACGTTTTGCAATCCTTGAAAAAGGGGGGGTGTGGCATTTTTAACAGAGTGTTGACCACCAAACCAAAAGTCATTTCTATAAAAAATTATAGCCGTTACACATCATTAATAAATCAAAACATTTATGATGATCTATGATTGTTAGATCTGCTTTTTTGTTAATAGGCAAAAACTAGGTTGTTTGGCTTTGGTAAATATCCCACTGCTCATTAACATGAGAATTTAATTTTTTCTACTCCTTGAAATTTTTGAAACATTAGATCATTTGCATCTTCAACATGTTTCATGCATGCATAACCATATTTAAAATAAGTTAGGATCAATTAGAAATCTCTTTCTTATAAAATTCCACCAAGCTATTAGGGGTTGACTGGTGGAATTTCGCAAACATGGATAACAAAACCTTGGTGTTCATTTTTAGTCCATGAAATATTTTTCATCACTTGCATTTATCATAGTTTTCAATTTTTTCCATACATAAACTCATAAATTTTCATTTTGTTTTAATCTATATTCCTTATCTTTTGTTTACGAGAAAAATGGGAGAGTGAAAACTCAAGTTTGGATTTGAAAAAAAACTTTAACATCGATAATGGAAATGGACAAATTCTGAGAGAAATAATTCCAAATAGCATCTGTGATTTTTATGGATTGTACACTCTTTTAGATTTTTATATATTAGGTTTTGCAATCATTGAAAAAGGGGGAGCGAGGTATTTTTAACAAAGTGTTGACTCCCAAACCATAAGTTATTTCTAACAAAAATTATAGTCGTTAGACATCATTAATAAATCAAGACATTTACGATGATCTATGATTTTTAGGTCCATTTTTGTCAATAGCCAAAATGTGGGTTGTTTGGCTCTAGTATATATCCCACCGCAAGTTGACATGAGAATTAATTTTTTCTACTCGAATTTTTTGGATCATTAGGTCATTTGCATCTGCAACATGTTTCAGGCATGCATATCCATATTTAAAACATGTTAGGATCAATTAGAAATATCTTTCTTAGAAAATTTCACCAAGCTATTAGGGGTTGTACTAGTGGAATTTCCCAAACATGGATACCAAAAGTTTTGTGTTCATTTTTAGTGCATGAAATAAGTTTCTTCACTTACATTTATTATAATTGTCATTTTTTTGCATTCATAAACTCTAATATTTTCATTTTTTTTTGTGTTATCGTTTTGTTTACGAGAAAAATGGTTGAGTGAAAACTGAAGTTTGGATTTGAAAAAAAATGGAACATCCAAAAAGAAAATGTAAAAACTCTGAGAGAGATAATTCCAAAAAGTATATGGGATTTTTAACAATCGTAAGAACTTTTATTTTTTTATATATTAGGTATTGCAATCATCGAAAAAGGGTGGGCGAGGCATTTTTAACTGAGGGTTGACTCCCAAACCATAAATCATTTCAAACAAAAATTATATTCATTACTTATAATTAATCGATCAAAACATTTATGAAGATCTATGATTATTAGGTCTGCTTTTTGTAAATAGGCAAAAAATGGGCTGTTTGGCTTTGGTAATATCCCACCGCAGGTTAACTTGAGAATTTATTTTTTTCTACTCCAAGAAAATTTTGGATCATTAGGTCATTTACATCTTCAACAAGTTTCAGGCATGCATATCCATATTAAAAACACGTTAGGATCAATTAGCAATCTCTTTCTTATAAAATTCCACCAAACTATTAGGGGTTGTATTGGTGGAATTTCCCAAACATGGACCACAAAACTTCTGTGTTCATTTTTAGTGCATGAAATAATTTTCTTCACTTACATTTATTATAGATTTCAATTTTTTGCATGCATAAACTCTAACATTTTTGTTTTGTAGTAATCTATTTGTCTTATCTTTTTGTTTACGAGAAAAATGGGAGAGTAAAAACTCAAGTTTGGATTTGAAAAAAAATTGAACATCCAAAAAGGAAATGGAGAAATTCTGGGAGAGATCATTCCAAAAATTATCTATGATTTTTAAGGATTGTAAAATATTTTAGTATTTTATATATTAGGTTTTGCAATCATCGAAAGAGGGGGTGTGGCATTTTTAACTGAGTGTTAACTCGCAAGCCATATGTCATTTCTAGCAAAAATTATAGCTGTTACACATCATTAATCAATCAAAACATTTATGATGATGTATGATTGTTAGATCTGCTTCTTGTTAATAAGCAAAAACTAGGTTGTTTGGCTTTGGTAAATATCCCACTACACATTAACATGAGAACTTAATTTTTCCTATTCCTTGAAATTTTTGGAACATTAGATCATTTGCATCATCAACATGTTTAATGCATGCATACCCAAATTTAAAATAAGTTAGGATCAATTAGAAATCTCTTTTTTATAAAATTCCACCAAGCTATTAGTGGTTGACTGGTGGAATTTTCCAAATATGGATAACAAAACTTCTGTGTTCATTTTTAGTACGTGAAATATTTTTCATCACTTACATTTATTATAGTTTTCAATTTTTAGCATACAGAAACTACAAAATTTTCATTTTGTTGTGATCTATATTCCTTATCTTTTTGTTTACGAGAAAAATGGGAGAGTGAAAACTCAAGTTTGGATTTGAAAAAAATTAAACATCCAAAAAGGAAATGGACAAATTCTGGGAGAGATAATTCCAAAAAGTATCTATGATTTTTAAGTATTGTAAACTCTTTTATTATTTTATATATTAGGTTTTGCAATCATCGAAAAAGGGGTGTGGCATTTTTTTAAGTTATCCTTTTGTTTACGAGAAAAATGGGAGAGTGAAAACTCAAGTTTGGACTTGAAAAAAAATTGAACATCCAGAAAGAAAATGCAAAAACTTTGAGAGAGATAATTCCAAAAAGTATATGTGATTTTTAAGGATCGTAAACACTTTTAGTTTTTTATATATTAGGTTTTGCAATCATCGGAAAAGGGCTGGCGAGGCATTTTTAACTGAGGGTTGACTCCCAAACCATAAGTCATTTCGAACAAAAATTATAGCCGTTACATATAATTAATTGATCAAAACATTTACGAAGATCTATGATTGTTAGATCTGCTTTTTGTAAATAGGCAAAAAGTGGGTTGTTTGGCTCTGGTAAATATCCCACCGCACATTAACACGAGAATTTAATTTTTTCTACTCAAAATTTTGGAACATTAGATCATTTGCTTCTTTAACTTGTTTCATGCATGCATACCCATATTTAAAATAAGTTAGGATCAATTAGAAATCTCTTTCTTATAAAATTCCACCAAGCTATTAGGGGTTGACTGGTGGAATTTCCCAAACATGGATAACAAAACCTGAACATTTTTAGTGCGTGATATATTTTTCATCACATACATTTATTATAGTTTTCAATTTTTTGCATGCATAAACTCAGAAATTTTCATTTTGTTCTGATCTATATTCCTTATCTTTTTGTTTAGGAGAAAAATGGGAGAGTGAAAACCATAATGGAAATGGACAAATTCTAAGAGAGATAATTCTAAATAGTATCTGTGATTTTTATGGATTGTATACTCTTTTAGATTTTTATATATTAGGTTTTGCAATCATCCGAAAAGGGGGAGCGAGGTATTTTTAACAGAGTATTGACTCCCAAACCATAAGTTATTTCTATAAAAAATTATAGTCGTTATACATCATTAATAGATCAAGACATTTACGATGATCTATGATTTTTAGGTCCATTTTTGTCAATAGCCAAAAAGAGGGTTCTTTGGCTCTGGTAAATATCCCACGGCACGTTAACTTGAGAATTAATTTTTTCTACTCGAATTTTTTGGATCATTAGGTCATTTGCATCTTCAACATGTTTCAAGCATGCATATCCATATTTAAAACATATTAGGATCAATTATAAATATCTTTCTTAGAAAATTTTACCAAGCTATTAGGGGTTGTACTGGTGGAATTTCCCAAATATGGATACTAAAACTTTTGTGTTCATTTTTAGTGCGTGAAATAAGTTTCTTCACTTACATTTGTTATAATTTTCAATTTTTTTCATACAAAAACTCTATTTTTTTTTTTGCGTTATCATTTTGTTTACGAGAAAAATGGTAGAGTGAAAACTCATGTTTGGATTTGAAAAAAAAATGGAACATCCAAAAAAAATATGCAAAAACTCTGAGAGAGATAATTCCAAAAAGTATATGTGATTTTTAAGGATCGTAAACACTTTTAGTTATTTATATATTAGGTTTTGCAATCATCGAAAAAGGGCGGGCGAGGCATTTTTAATCGAGGGTTGACTCCCAAAACATGTGTCATTTCAAACAAAAATTATAGTCATTACAAATAATTAATCGATCAAAACATTTACGAAGATCTATGATTATTAGGTCCGCTTTTGAAAAATAGGCAAAAAGTCGGCTGTTTGGCTCTGGTAATATCCCACCGCAGGTTGACTTGAGAATTTATTTTTTTCTACTCCAAGAAATTTTTGGATCATTAGGTCATTTACATCTTCAACATATTTCAAGCATGCATATCCATATTCAAAAACATGTTAGGATCAATTAGCAATCTCTTTCTTAAAAAATTCCACCAAACTATTAGGGGTTGTATTGGTGGAATTTCCCAAACATGGATAACAAAACTCCTGTGTTCATTTTTAGTGCGTGAAATAATTTTCTTCACTTAAATTTATTATAGATTTCAATTTTTTTCATACATAAATTCTAAAATTTTCCTTTTGTAGTAATCTATTTGTCTTATCTTTTTGTTTACGAGAAAAATGGGAGAGTGAAAACTCAAGTTTGGATTTGAAAAAAAATTGAACATCCAAAAAGGAAATGGACAAATTCTGGGAGAGATAATTCTAAAAAGTATCTATGATTTTTAAGGATTGTAAACTCTTCTAGTATTTTATATATTAGATTTTGCAATCATCGAAAGAGGGGGGTGTGGCATTTTTAACATAGTGTTGACTCTCAAACCATAAGTCATTTCTAATAAAAATTATAGCCGTTAGACATCATTAATCAATCAAAACATTTACGATGATCTATGATTGTTAGATCTGCTTTTTGTTAATAGGCAAAAACTAGGTTGTTTGGCTTTGGTAAATATCCCACCGCACATTAACATGAGAATTTAATTTTTTATATTCCTTGACATTTTTGGAACATTAGATCATTTGCATCTTCAACATGTTTCATGCACGCATACCCATATTTAAAATAAGTTAGGATCAATTAGAAATCTTTTTCTTATAAAATTCCACCAAGCTATTAGGGATTGACTAGTGGAATTTCCCAAACATGGATAACAAAAACTTTGGTGTTCATTTTTAGTACGTAAAATATTTGTCATCACTTACATTTATTATAGTTTTCAATTTTTTCCATACATATACTCAGAAATTTTCATTTTGTTGTGATCTATATTCCTTATCTTTTTGTTTATGAGAAAAATGGGGGAGTGAAAACTCAAGTTTGGATTTGAAAAAAAATTAAACATCCAAAAAGGAAATGGACAAATTCCTGGAGAGATATTTCCAAAAAGTATCTATGATTTTTAAGGATAGTAAACTGTTTTAGTATTTTATATATTAGGTTTTGCAATCAACGAAAAAGGGGGGGCGTGGCATTTTTTTGAGTTATCCTTTTGTTTACGAGAAAAAATGGGAGAGTGAAAACTCAAGTTTGGACTTGAAAAAAATTGAACATCCAAAAAGAAAATGCAAAAACTTTGAGAGAGATAATTCCAAAAACTATATGTGATTTTTAAGGATCGTAAACACTTTTAGTTTTTTATATATTAGGTTTTGTAATCATCGAAAAAGGACGGGCGAGGCATTTTTAACTGAGGGTTGACTCCCAAACCATAAGTCATTTCAAACAAAAATTATAGCCGTTACATATAATTAATCGATCAAAACATTTACCAAGATCTATCATTATTAGGTCCGCTTGTTGGGAATAGGCAAAAAGTGGGCTGTTTGGCTCTGGTAATATCCCACCGCAGGTTAACTGGAGAATTTATTTTTTCCTACTCCAAGAAATTTTTGGATCATTAGGTCATTTGCATCTTCAATATGTTTCAGGAATGCATATCCATATTCAAAACACGTTAGGATCCATTAGCAACCTCGTTCTTATAAAATTCCACCAAACTATTAGGGGTTATATTGGTGGAATTTCCAAAACATGGATAACAAAATTTCTGTGTTCATTTTTAGTGCGTGAAATAAATTTTTTTACTTACATTTATTACAGATTTCAATTTTTTGCATACATAAACTCTAAAATTTTCATTTTGTTGTAATCTGTTTGACTTATCTTTTTGTTTACGAGAAAAATGGGAGAGTGAAAACTCAAGTTTGGATTTGAAAAAAAATTGAACATCCAAAAAGGAAATGGATAAATTCTGGGAGAGATAATTCCAAAAAGTATCTACGATTTTTAAGGATTGTAAACTCTTTTAGTATTTTATATATTAGGTTTTGCTATCATTGAAAAATGGGGGGTGTGGCATTTTTAACAGAGTGTTGACTCCCAAACCATTAGTCATTTCTAACAAAAATTATAGCTATTACACGTCATTAATCAATCAAAAAATTTATGATGATCAATTATTGTTAGATCTGCTTTTTGTTCATAGGCAAAAACTAGGGTGTTTGGCTTTGGTAAATATCCCACCGCACATTAACATGAAAATTTAATTTTTTCTATTCCTTGAAATTTTTGGAACATTAGATCATTTGCATCTTCAACATGTTTCATGCATGCATACCCATATTTAAAATACGTTAGGATCAATTAGAAATCTCTTTCTTATAAAATTCCATCAAGCTATTAGGGGTTGACAGGTGGAATTTCCCAAACATGGATAACAAAACTTTGGTGTTCATTTTTTGTGCATGAAATATTTTTCATCACTTAAATTATTATATTTTTCAATTTTTTTCATACATAAACTCAGAAATTTTCATTTTGTTGTGATCTATATTTCTTATCTTTTTGTTTATGAGAAAAATGGGAGAATGAAAACTCAAGTTTGGATTTGAAAAAAATTGAACATCCATAATGGATATGGACAAATTCTGAGAGAGATAATTCCAAACAGTATGTGTGATTTTTATGGATTGTATACTCTTTTACATTTTTATATATTAGGTTTTGCAATCATCAAAAAAGGGGGAGCAAGGAATTTTTAATAGAGTGTTGGCTCCCAAACCATAATTTATTTCTCACAAAAATTATAGCCGTTAGACATCATTAATAGATCAAGACATTTATGATGATCTATGATTTTTAGGTCTGTTTTTGTAAATAGCTAAAAAGTGGGTTGTTTCGCTCTGGTAAATATCCCACCGCACGTTAACTTTGAGAATTAATTTTTTCAACTCGAAATTTTTGGATCATTAGGTCATTTGCATCTTCAACATGTTTCAAGCATGCATATCCATATTTAAAACATGTTAGGATCAATTAGAAATATCTTTCTTAGAAAATTTCACCAAGCTATTAGGGGTTGTACTGGTAGAATTTCCCAAACAAAGGATACCAAAATTTTTGTGTTCATTTTTAGTGCGTGAAATAAGTTTCTTCACTTACACTTATTATAATTTTCAATTTTTTGCATACATAAACTCTAATATTTTCATTTTTTTTTTTGCGTTATCCTTTTGTTTACGAGAAAAAAGGGAGAGTGAAAACTCAAGTTTGGATTTGAAAAAAAAATGGAACATCCAAAAAGAAAATGTAAACTCTTAGAGAGAGGTAATTCAAAAAAGTATATGTGATTTTTAAGGATCGTAAACACTTTTAATTTTTTATATGTTAGATTTTGTAATCATCGGAAAAGGGCAGGCGAGGCATTTTTAACTGAGGGTTGACTCCCAAACCATAAGTCATTTCAAACAAAAATTATAGCCGTTACATATAATTAATCGATCAAAACATTTACGAAGATCTATGATTATTAGGTCCTCTTTTTTAAAATAGGCAAAAAGTGGGCTGTTTGGCTTTGGTAATATCCCACCGCAGGTTAACTTGAGAATTTATTTTTTCTACTGCAAGAAATTTTTGGATCATTAGGTCATTTGCATATTCAACCTGTTTCAGGCATTGCAAATCCATATTCAAAACCCGTTAGGATCAATTAGCAATCTCTTTCTTATAAAATTCCACCAAACTATTAGGGGTTGTATTGGTGGAATTTCCCAAACATGGATAACAAAACTTCTGGTTTCATTTTTAGTGTGTGAAATAATTTTCTTCACTTACATTTATTATAGATTTCAATTTTTTACATACATAAACTCTAAAATTTTCATTTTGTTGTAATCTATTTGTCTTATCTTTTTGTTTACGAGAAAAATGGGAGAGTGAAAACTCAAGTTTGGATTTGAAAAAAAATTGAACATCCAAAAATGAAATGGACAAATTCTGGGAGAGATCATTCCAAAAAGTATCTATGATTTTTAAGGATTGTAAGATATTTTAGTATTTTATATATTAGGTTTTGAAATTATCGAAAGAGGGGCGGTGTGGCATTTTTAACAGAGTGTTGACTCCCAAACCATAAGTCTTTTCTAACAAAAATTATAGTCGTTACACATCATTAATCAATCAATACATTTACGATGTTCTATGATTGTTAGATATGCTTTTTGTTCATAGGCAAAAACAAGGTTTTTTGGCTTTGGTAAATATCCCACCGCACATTAACATGAGAATTTAATTTTTTCTATTCCTTGAAATTTTTGGAACATTAGATCATTTGCATCTTCAACATGTTTCATGCTTGCATACCCATATTTAAAATAAGTTAGGATCAATTAGAAATCTCTTTATTATAAAATTCCGCCAAGTTATTAGGGGTTGACTGGTGGAATTTCCCAAACCTGGATCACAAAACTTTGGTTTTCATTTTTAGTGTGTGAAATATTTTTCATCACATACATTTATTGTAGTTTTCAATTTTTTGCATACATAAACTCAGAAATTTTCATTTTGTTGTGATCTATATTCCTTATCTTTTTGTTTACGAGAAAAATGGGAGAGTGAAAACTCAAGTTTGGATTTGAAAAAAAATTGAACATCCATAATGGAAATGGACAAATTCTGAGAGCGATAATTCCAAATAGTATTTGTGATTTTATGGATTGTATACTCTTTTAGATTTTTATATATTAGGTTTTGCAATCATTGGAAAAGGGGGAGCGAGGTATTTTTAACAGTGTTGACTCCCAAACCATAAGTTATTTCTAAAAAAATTATAGCTGTTAGACATCATTAATAGATCAAGACATTTACGATGATCTATGATTTTTAGGTCCATTTTTGAAAATAGCCAAAAAGTGGGTTGTTTGGCTCTGGTTAATATCCCACTGCACGTTAACTTGAGAATTAATTTTTTCTACTCGAATTTTTTGGATCATTAGGTCATTTGCTTCTTCAACCATGCATATCCTTATTTAAAACATCTTAGGATCAATTAGAAATATCTTTGTTAGAAAATTTCACCAAGCTATTAGGGGTTGTACTGGTGGAATTTCCCAAAAAATGATACCAAAAATTTTGTGTTCATTTTTAGTGCGTGAAATAAGTTTCTTCACTTAAATTTATTATAATTTTCAATTTTATGCATACATAAACTCTAATATTTTCATTTTTTTTGTGTTATCCTTTTGTTTACGAGAAAAAAGGGAGAGTGAAAACTGAAGTTTGGATTTGAAAAAAAATGAAACATCAAAAATGAAAATGCAAAAACTCAGAGAGAAATAATTCCAAAAAGTATATGTGATTTTTAAGGATCGTAAACACTTTAATTTTTTGTATATTAGGTTTTGCAATCATCGAAAAAGGGCGGGCGAGGCATTTTTAACTGAGGGTTGACTCCCAATCCATAAGTCATTTCAAACAAAAATTATAGCCGTTACATATAATTAATCGATCAAAAAATTTACGAAGATCTATGATTATTAGGTTCCCTTTTTGTAAATAGGCAAAAAGTGGGTTGTTTGGCTCTGGTAATATCCCACCGCAGGTTAACTTGAGAATTCAGTTTTTTCTACTCCAAGAAATTTTTGGATCATTAGGTCATTTGCATCTTCAAAATGTTTTAGGCATGCATATCCATATTCAAAACACGTTAGGATCAATTAGCAATCTCTTTGTTATAAAATTCCACCAAACTATTAGGGGTTGTATTGGTGGAATTTCCCAAACATGGATAACAAAACTTCTGTGTTCATTTTTAGTGCGTGAAATAATTTTCTTTACTTACATTTATTGTAGATTTCAATTTTTTGCATAATTCATTTCTAAAAAAAATTATAGTCGTTTCACTTCATTAATCAATTCATTTCTACTCCATGAAATTTTTGGATCATTAGGTCATTTGTATCTTCAACATGTTTCAGTCATGCATATCCATATTTAAATTATGTTAGGATCAATTTGAAATCTCTTTCTTATAAAATTGCACGAAGCTATTAGGGGTTGTACTGATGGAATTTATCAAACATAGATAACAAAACTTTGGTGTTCATTTTTAGTGCATGACGTAATTTCCTTCACTTACTTTTAATATATTTTTCAATTTTTTTCAAACATAAACTCTAAAATTTCATTTTCTTGTGATCTGTTTGCCTTAACTTTTTGTTTACGAGAAAAATGGCAGAGTGAAAACTGAAGTTTGGATTTGAAAAAAAAATTAACTTCCAAAATGGAAATGCACAAATGATGACAGAGATAACTCCAAAAATTATCTATGATTTTTTAAGGATCGTAAACACTTTTAATTTTGTATATATTAGGTTTTGCAATCATTGGAAAAAGGGTGGATGGGGGGGGGGGAGGCATTTTTAACTGAGTGTTTACTCCCAAACCATAAGTCATTTCTAACGAAAAAATTATAGCCGTTACACATCATTAATTGATAAAAAAATTTAAGATAATCTATGATTGTTAGGTCCGCTTTTTGTAAATAGGCAAAATTTTGGTTGTTTCGCTCTGGTAAATATCCCACCGCACGTTAACTTGAGAACTTAATATTTTTCTAGTCCTTGAAATATATGGATCATTAGGTCATTTGCATCTTCAACATGTTTCAGGCATGCATACCCATATTTAAAACATGTTAGGATCAATTTGATATCTCTTTCTGATAAAATTCTACCAATCTATTAGGGTTGTACTGGTGGAATTTCGTAAATATGGATAACAAAACTTTGGTGTTCTTTTTTAGTGCGTGAAATAATTTTCTTCACTTATATTTATTATAGTTTTCAATTGTTTGCATACATAAACTCCAAAATTTTCATTTTCTTGTGATCTATTTTCCTCAACCTTTTGTTTACGAGAAAAATGGTTGAGTGAAAACTCAAGCTTAGATTTGAAAAAAAATTCAACATCCAAAAAGGAAATGCACAAATTCTGAGAGAGATAATTCCAAAACGTATCTAAGATTTTTAAGCATCGTAAACACTTTTAGTTTTTTATATATTAGGTTTTGCAATCATCAGAAAAGGGGGGGTGAGGCATTTTTAACAAAGTGTTGACTCCCAAACCATAAGTCATTTCAAACAAAAATTATAGACGTTACACTTCATTAATCAATCAAAAAAATTACGAAGATCTATGATTGTTTGGTCCGGTTTTTGTAAATAGGCAAAAAGTGGGTTGTTCGGCTCTAGTAAATATCCCACTGCTCGTTAACTTGAGAATTTAATTTCTTCTAATCCATGAAATTTTCAGATCATTGGGTCATTTGCATCTTCAACAAGTTTCAGGCATGCATATCCATATTTCAAATATGTTAGGATCAATTAGAAATCTCTTTCTTATAAAATTCCACCAAGCTATTAGGGGTTGTATTGGCGGAATTTCCACAACATGGATAACAAAACTTTGGTGTTCATTTTTAGTGCGTGAAATAATTTTCATCACTTACATTTATTATAGTTTTCAATTTTTTGCACACATAAACTCTAAAATTTTCATTTTCTAATGATATATTTGCCTTATCTTTTTGTTTATGAGAAAAATAGACGAGTGAAAACTAAGTTTGGATTTGAAAACAAATTGAACATCCAAAATGGAAAAGCACAAATGTTGACAGAGATAATTCCAAAAATTATCTATGATTTTTAAGGATCGTAATCACTTTTAGTTTTTTTATATATTAGGTTTTATAATCATCAGAAAACGGGGGGGCGAGGCATTTTTAACTTAGTGTTGACTCCCAAACCATAAGTCAATTCTCACAAAAATTATAGCCGTTACACAACATTAATTGTTCAAAACATTGACTATGATCAATTATTGGTAGGTCCCCTTTTTGTAAATTGGCAAAAGGTGGCTTGTTTGGCTCTCGTAAATATTCCACCGCACGTTAACTTGTGAATTTAACTTTTTTCTATTCCTTGAAAATTTTGGATGATTAGATCATTTGCATCTTAAACATGTTTAAGGCATGCATATCCATATTTAAAACATGTTAGGATCAATTAGAAATCTCTTTGTTATAAAATTCGACCAAGCTATTAGGGGTTGTGCTGGTGGAATTTCCCAACCATGGATAACAAAACTTCGGTGTTCCTTTTTAGTGCGTGAAAATTTTTTCTTCACCTACATTTATTATAGTTTTCAATATCCTGCATACATAAACTCTAAAATTTTCATTTTCTTGTGATCTATTTGCCATAACCTTTTTTTTTACAAGAAAAATGATTGAGTGAAAGCTCAAGTTTGGATTTGAAAAAAAATTGAACATCCAAAATGGAAATGCACAAATTCTAAGAGAGATAATTTTAAAAAGTATCTGTGATTTTTAAGGATTGTAAACTCTTTTAGTTTTTTATATAGGTTTTGCAATCATCAGAAAATGAGGAGGGGGGGGGGGGGGGGGGGGGGGTGAAAGTCGAGGCATTTTTAACTAAGTGTTGACTACCAAACCATATGTCATTTCTAAAAATATTATAGCCATTATACTACATTAATCGATCAAAACATTTACGATGATCTATGATTGTTAGGTTCTATTTTTGTATATAGGCAAAAAGTGGGTTTTTGGCTCTGGTAAGTATCCCACCGCACGTTAACTTGTGAATTTAATTTTTCTATACCTTGAAATTTTTAGATCATTTGGTCTTTTGCATCTTCAACATGTTTAAGGGCATGCAATCCATATTTAAAACATGTTAGGATCATTTAGAAATCTCTTTCTTATAAAATTCCACCAAACTATTAGGGGTTGGACTGGTGGTATTTCACAAACATGGATAACAAAATTTTGGTGTTCCTTTTTAGTGCGTGAAAATTTTTTCTTCACTTACATTTATTACAGTTTTCAATTTTCTGCATACATAAACTCTAAAATTTTCATTTTCTTGTGATTTATTTGCCTTAACCTTTTGTTTTCAATAAAAATGGTTGAGTGAAATGTCAAGTTTGGATTTGAAAACAAATTGAACATCCAAAATGGAAATGCACAAATGTTGACAGAGATAATTCCAAAAATTATCTATGATTTCTAAGGATCGTAAACACTTTTAGTTTTTATAAATTAGGTTTTATAATCATCAGAAAACCGGGGGGGGGAGGCATTTTTAACTAAGTGTTGACTCCTAAACTATAAGTCATTTCTAACAAAAATTATAGCCGTTACACATCATTAATTGTTCAAAACATTGACTATGATCAATTATTGTTAGGTCCCCTTTTTGTAAATAGGCAAAAGGTGGCTTGTTTGGCTCTGGTAAATATTCCACCGCACGTTAACTTGTGAATTAAATTTTTTTCTATTCCTTGAAATTTTTGGATGATTAGATCATTTGCATCTTAAACATGTTTAAGACATGCATATCCATATTTAAAACATGTTAGGATCAATTAGAAATCTCTTTCTTATAAAATTCCACCAAGCTATTAGGGGTTGTGCTGGTGGAATTTCCTAAACATGGATAACAAAACTTCGGTGTTCCTTTTTAGTGCGTGAAAAAATTTTCTTCACTTACATTTAATATAGTTTTCAATTTTCTGCATACATAAACTCTAAAATTTTCATATTCTTGTGATCTATTTGCCTTAAACTTTTGTTTACAATAAAAATGGTTGAGTGAAAACTCAATTTTGGATTTGAAAAAAAATTGAACATCCAAAATGGAAATGCACAAATTCTAAGAGAGATAATTCCAAAAAGTATCTATGATTTTTAAGGATTGTAAACTCTTTTAGTTTTTTATATAGGTTTTGCAATCATCAGAAAAGGAAGAGTACAGGGGGGGGGGGGGGGGGGGGGGGGGGGGGGGTGGTTGACTACCAAACCATAAGTCATTTCTAAAAAAATTATAGCCATTACACATCCTTAATCGATCAAAACATTTACGATGATCTATGATTGTTAGGTCCTATTTTTGTATATAGGCAAAAAGTGGGTTGTTTGGCTCTGGTAAATATCCCACCGCATGTTAACTTGTGAAATAAATTTTTCTACAGCTTGAAATTTTTAGATCTTTTGGTCTTTTGCATCTTCAACATGTTTAAGGGCATGCATATCCATATTTAAAACATGTAAGGATCAATTAGAAATCTATTTCTTATAAAATTTCACCAAACTATTAGGGGTTGTACTGGTGGAATTTCCCAAACATGTATAACAACATTTAGGTGTTCCTTTTTAGTGCGTGAAATTTTTTTCTTCACTTACATTTATTATAGTTTTCAATTTTCTGCATATGTAAACTCTAAAATTTTCATTTTCTTGTGATCTATTTTCCTTAACCTTTTGTTGACAAGAAAAATGGTTGAGTGAAAACTCAAGTTTGGATTTGAAAACAAATTGAACATCCAAAATAGAAATTCACAAATTTTGATAGAGATAATTCCAAAAATTATCTATGATTTTTAAGGATCATAAAAAAATTTTGTTTTTAATATTTTAGGTTTTATAATCATCAAAAAATGGGGGGGGGGGGGGGGGGGGGGGGGGGGGGAGGCATTTTTAACTGAGTGTTGACTCCCAAACCATAAGTCATTTCTAACAAAAATTATAGCCGTTACACATCATTAATTGTTCAAAACATTGACTATGATCAATTATTTTTAGGACCCCTTTTTGTAAATAGGCAAAAGGTGGCTTGTTTGACTCTGGTAAATATTCCACCGCACATTAACTTGTGAATTTAATTTTTTTCTATTCCTTGAAATTTTAGGATGATTAGATCATTTGCATCTTAAACATGTTTAAGGCTTGCATATCCATATTTAAAACATGTTAGGATAAATTAGAAATCTCTTTCTTATAAAATTCCACCAAGCTATTAGGGGTTGTGCTGGTGGAATTTCCCAAACATTGATAACAAAAATTTTGTGTTCCTTTTTAGTGCGTGAAAATTTTTTCTTCACTTACATTTATTATAGTTTTCAATTTTCTACATAGATAAATTCTAAATTTTTCATTTTCTTGTGATCTATTAGCCTTAACCTTTTGTTTACAAGGAAAATGGTTGAGTGAAAACTCAAGTTTGGATTTGAAAAAAAATTGAACATCCAAAATGGAAATGCACAAATTCTAAGAGAGATAATTCCAAAAAGTATCTGTGATTTTTAAGGATTGTAAACTCTTTTAGTTTTTTATATAGGTTTTGCAATCATCAGAAAAGGAGGAGTAGGAGGGGGGGAGGGCGATGCATTTCTAAAAACATTATAGTTAATCGATCAAAACATTTACGATGATCTATGATTGTTAGGTCCTATTTTTGTATATAGCCAAAAAGTGGGTTGTTTGGCTCTGGTAAATATCCCACTGCATGTTAACTTGTGAATTTAATTTGTCTACACCTTGAAATTTTTAGATCATTTGGTCTTTTACATCTTCAACATGTTTAAGGACATTCAAATCCATATTTAAAACATGTTATGATCAATTAGAAATCTCTTTCTTATAAAATTCCACCAAACTATTAGGGGTTGACTGGTGGAATTTCCCAAACATGGATAACAAAATTTTAAAGTTCCTTTTTAGTGCTTGAAAAAATTTTCTTCACTTACTTTTATTATAGTTTTCAATTTTCTGCATACATAAACTCTAAAATTTTAATTTTCTTGTGATCTATTTGCCTTAACCTTTTGTTAACAAGAAAAAATGTTGACTGAAAAATCAAGTTTGGATTTGAAAAAATATTGAACATTCAAAATTGAAATGCACAAATTCTGAGAGAGATAATTCCAAAAAGTATATGTGATTTTTAAGGATTGTAAACTCTTTTAGTTTTTTTATATAGATTTTGCAATCATCAGAAAGGGGGAGTGGGCGGGGTAGAGTGGGGAGATATTTTTAACTGAGTGTGAACTCCTAAACCATAAGTCATTTCTAACAAAAATTATAGCCATTACACATCATTAATCGATCAAAACATTTATGATGATCTATGATTTTTAGGTTCGCTTTTTGTAAATGGGTAAAAAGTGGGTTGTTTGGCACTGGTAAATATCCCACGCCACATTAACTTGAGAATTTAATTTTTTTTACACGAAATTTTTGGATCATTATGTCATTTGCATCTTCAACTTGTTTCAGGCATGCCTATATATATTTAAAACATGCTAGGATCAATTAGAAATCTCTTTCTAATAAAATTCCACCAAGCAATTAGTGGTTGTACTGGTGGAATTTCCCAAACATAGATAATAAAACTTTGATGTTCATTTTTAGTGCGTGAAATAATTTTCTTCACTTAAATTTAATATATTTTTCAATTTTTTCCATACATAAACTCTAAATTTTTCATTTTCTTGTCATCTATTTGCCTTATCTTTTTATTTACGAGAAAAATAGCAGAGTGAAAACTCAAGTTTGGATTTGAAAAAAAATTGAACATCCAAAATGGAAAAACACAAATGTTGACAGAGATAATACATAAAATTGTCTATGAATTATAAGGATCTTAAACACTTTTATTTTTTAATATATTAGGTTTTGCAATCATCGGAAAAGGGGGGGGGAGGGGGTGGCATTTTTATAGAAGTGTTGACTCCCAAAGCATAAGTCATTTCTAACAAAAAATTACCGCCGTTACACATCAGTAATTGATCAAAACATTTACGATGATCCATGATTGTTAGGTTCACTTTTTGTAAATGGGCAAAAAGTTGGTTGTTTGGCTCTAGAAAATATCCCACCAGATGTTAACATGAGAACTTAATATTTTTGTACTCCTTGAATTTTAGGATCATTAGGTCCTTTGCATCTTCAACATGTTTCAGGCATGCATATCCATATTTAAAACATGTTAGGATCAATTAAAAATGTCTTTCAGATAAAATTCCACCAAGCTATTAGGGGTTGTACTAGCGGAATTTCGCAAACAAGGATAACAAAACCTTTGTGTTCCATTTTAGTCCGTGAAATAATTTTCTTTATTGACATTTACTATAGTTTTCAATTTTTTGCATACCTAAACTCCAAAATTTTCATTTTCTTGTGATCTATTTGCGTTATCCTTTTGTCTACGCGAAAAATGGCTGAATGAAAACAAAAGTTTGGATTTGAAAAAAATTGAACATTCAAAATAGAAATGCACAAATACTGAGCGATTTAATTCCAAAAAGTATCTATGATTTTTAAGCATAGTAAACACTTTTAGATTTTAATATATTTGGTTTTGCAATCATGGGAAAAGGGCGGGTGAGGCATTTTTAACTGAGTGTTGACTCCCAAACCATAACTCATTTCTAACAAAAATTATAGCCCTTACACATCATTAATCAACCTAAACATTTACGATGATCTTTCATTGTTAGGTCCTCTATTTGTAAATAGGTAAAAAGTGGGTTGTTTGGCTCTGGTAAATATCCCACCGCACATTAACTTGAGAATTTAATTTTTTCTAATCCTTCAAATTTTTGGATTTTTGGGTCATTTGCATCTTCAATAAGTTTCAGGCATGCATATCCATATTTAAAACATGTTAGGATCAATTAGAAATCTCTTTCTTTTAAAATTCCACCAAGCTATTAGGGGTTGTACTAGAGGAATTTCCCAAATATGGATAACAAAACTTTGGTGTTCGTTTTTAGTGCGTTAAATAATTTTATTCACTTATATTTATTATAGTTTTCAATTGTTTGCATGCAAAAACTGTAAAATTTTCATTTTCTTATGATCTCTTTGCCTTATCTTTTTGTTTATGAGAAAAATGGCAGAGAGAAAACTCAAGTTTGGATTTGAAAAAAAATTCAACATCCAAAATTGAAATGCACAAATGCTGAGAGTGATAATACCAAAAAGTATCTGTGATTTTTAAGGATTTTAAACTCTTTTAGTTTTTTATATATTAGGTTTTACAATCATCGGAAATGGGGGGGCGAGGCATTTATAACTGAGTGTTGACTCCCAAACCATAAGTCATTTATAAAAAAATTATAGCCGTTACACATCATTAATGGATCAAAGTATTTACAATGATCTATGATTGGTAGGCCCGCTTTTGGTAAATAGGCAAAAAGTTGGTTGTTTGGCTCTGGTAAATATCCAACCGCACGTTCACTTGAGAATTTATATTTTCCAACGCCTTGAAATTTTTGGATCATTTGGTCATTTGCATCTTGCACATGTTTCCGTCATGCATATCCATATTTAAAATATGTTAGGATCAATTAGAAATCTCTTTCTTATAAAATTCCACCTAGCTATTAGGGGTTGTATTGGTGGAATTTTCCAAAATATGGATAAAAAAACATTCGTGTTCATTTTTAGTGCGTGAAATAATTTTCTTCACTTACATTTATTATATTTTACAATTTTTTGTATTCTTAAACTCTAAAATTTTTGTTTTGTTGTAATCTATTTGCCTTATCTTTTTGTTTACGAGTAAAATGGTAGAGTGAAAACTCAAGGTTGGATTTGAAAAATAATTGAACATCCAAAATGGAAATGCACAAATGTTGAGAGAGATAATTCCAAAAACTTTTTGTCATTTTTATGTATTATAAACTCTTTTAGTTGTTTATAAATTAGGTTTTACAATCATCGAAAATGGGGGGGCGAGGCATTTTTAACTGAGTGTTGACTCCCAAACCATAAGTCATTTATAACAATAATTATAGCCGTTACACATCATTAATTGATAAAAACATTGATGATGATCTATGATTGTTAGGATCCGCTTTTTGAATAGGCAAAAAGTGGGTTGTTTGGCTCTAGTAAATATCCCACCACACCTTAACTTGAGAAATTAATTTTTTCAACTCCTTGAAATTTCTGCATCATTAGGTCATTTGCATTCTAAACATGTTTCAGGCATGCATATCCATATTTAAAACATGTTAGGATCAATTAGAAATGACTTTCTAATATAATTCCACCTAGCTATTAGGGGTTGTACTGGTGGAATTTCCCAAACATGGATAACAAAACTTTGGTGTTCCTTTTTAGTGCATGAAATATTTTTCTTCACTTACATTTATTATAGTTTTCAATTTTATCGCATACATAAACTCTAAAATTTTCATTTTCTTGTGATCTTTTTGCCTTATCCTTTAGTTCACGAGAAAAATGGTAGAGTGAAAACTCAAGTGTGGATTTGAAAAAAAATTGAACATTCAAAATGGAAATGCACAAATTCTAAGATAGATAATTCCAAAGAGTATCTGTCATTTTTAAGGGTTTTTCATAAATTAGCTTTTTCAATCATCAAAAAGGGGCAGGAGGGGGGGGGGGGGGGGGGGGGGGGGGGGGAGTGGAGGAGATATTTTTAACTGAGTGTTGACTCCCAAACCATAAGTCATTTCTAACAAAAATTATAGCCTTTACACATCATTAATCGATCAAAACATTTATGAAGATCTATGATTTTTAGGTTCGCTTTTTGTAAATAGGCAAAAAGTGGGTTGTTTGGCACTGGTAAATATACCACGCCACATTAACTTGAGAATTTAATTTTTTCTACTGCTTGAAATTTTTGGATCATTATGTCATTTGCGTCTTCGACTTGTTTCAGGCATGCATATCTATATTTAAAACATGCTAGGATGAATTAGAAATCTCTTTCTTATAAAATCCATCAAGCAATTAGGGGTTGTACTGGTGGAATTTCCCAAACATGGATAATAAAACTTTGGTGTGCGTGAAATAATTTCTTCACTTAAATTTAATATGTTTTTCAATTTTTTCCATACATAAACTCCAAAATTTTCATTTTCTTGTCATCTATTTGCCTTATCTTTTTGTTTACGAGAAAAATGGCAGAGTGAAAACTCAAGTTTGGATTTGAAAAAAAATTGAATATGCAAAATGGAAATACATAAATGTTGACAGAGATAATACATAAAATTATCTATGAATTTTAAGGATCGTAAACACTTTTAGTTTTTTATATATTCGGTTTTGCAATCATCGGAAATGGGGGCGGTGTGGCATTTTTAACTGAGTGTTGACTCCCAAACGATAAGTTATTTCAACCAAAAATTACAGCCATTACACATCAGTAATTGATCAAAACATTTATGGTGATCTATGATTGTTAGGTTCACTTTTTGTAAATAGGCAAAAAGTTGGTTGTTTCGTTCTGGTAAATATCCCATCTGACGTTAACGTGAGAAGTTAATATTTTTGTACTCCTTGAAATTTTAGGATCATTTTGTCATTTGCATCTTCAACATCTTTCAGTCATGCATATCCATATTTAAAACATGTTATGATCAATTAAAAATCTCTTCCAAATAAAATTCGGCCAAGCTATTAGGGGTTGTACTGGTGGAATTTCGTAAACATGGATAACAAAACCTTTGTGTTCCATTTTAGTGCATGAAATAATTTTATTCACTGACATTTATTATAGTTTTCAATTTTTTGCATACCTAAACTCTAAAATTTTCATTTTCTTGTGATCTATTTGCTTTATCCTTTTGTTTACGCAAAAAATGGCTGAGTGAAAACAAAAGTTTGGATTTGAAAAAAAATTGAACATTCAAAATAGAAATGCACAAATTCTGAGCAAGTTAATTCCAAAAAGTATCTGTGATTTTTAAGCATCGTAAACACTTTTAGTTTTTTATATATTTGGTTTTGCAATCATCGAAAAAGGGGGGGTGAGGCATTTTTAACTGAGTGTTTACTCCCAAACCATAACTCATTTCTAACAAAAATTATAGCCGTTACACATCATTAATCGACCTAAACATTTACGATGATCTATGATTGTTAAGTCCTCTATTTTTAAATAGGTAAAAAGTGGGTTGTTTGGCTCTGGTAAATATCCCACCGCACATTAACTTGAGAATTTAATTTTTTCTAATCCTTCAAATTTTTGGATCTATGGGTCATTTGCATCTTCAATAAGTTTCAGGCATGCATATCCATATTTAAAACATGTTACGATCAATTAGAAATCTCTTTCTTTTAAAATTCCACCAAGCTATTAGGGGTTGTACTAGTGGAATTTCCCAAACATAGATAACAAAACTTTGGTGTTCATTTTTAGTGCGTTAAATAATTTCATGCACTTATATTTATTATAGTTTTCAATTTTTTGCATGCAAAAACTGTAAATTTTTCATTTTCTTATGATCACTTTGCCTTATCTTTTTGTTTATGAGAAAAATGGCAGAGAGAAAACTCAAGTTTGCATTTGAAAAAATATTGAACATCCAAAATTGAAATGCACAAATGCTGAGAGTGATAATACCAAAAAGTATCTGTGATTTTTAAGGATTGTAAACTCTTTTAGTTTTTTATATATTAGGTTTTACAATCATCGGAAAAGGGGGGGCGAGACATTTTTTACTGAGTGTTGACTCCCAAACCATAAGTCATTTATAACAAAAATTATAGGTGTTACACATCATTAATGGATCAAAGTATTTACGATGATCTATGATTGTTAGGCCCGCTTTTTTTAAATAGGCAAAAAGTTGGTTGTTTGGCTCTGGTAAATATCCCACCGCACGTTCACTTGAGAATTTATATTTTTCGACGCCTTGAAATTTTTGGATCATTTGGTCATTTCCATCTTGCACATGTTTCCGTCAAGCATATCCATATTTAAAATATGTTAGGATCAATTATAAATCTCTTTCTTATAAAATTCCACCTATCTATTAGGGGTTGTATTGGTGGAATTTCCCAAACATGGATAACAAAACAGTCGTGTTCATTTTTAGTGCGTGAAATAATTTTCTTCACTTACATTTATTATACTTTACAATTTTTTGTAGACTTAAACTCTAAAATTTTTATTTTGTTGTAATTTATTTGCTTTATCTTTTTGTTTACGAGTAAAATGGGAGAGTAGAAACTCAAGGTTGGATTTGAAAAATAATTGAACATCCAAAATGGAAATGCACAAATGCTGAGAGAGATAATTCCAAAAACTATTTGAGATTTTTATGTATTATAAAATCTTTTAGTTGTTTATAAATTAGGTTTTACAATCATCGAAAAAGGGGGGTGGAGGCATTTTTAACTGAGTGTTGACTCCCAAACCATAAGTCATTTATAACAATAATTATAGCCGTTACACATCATTAATTGATAAAAACATTGATGATGATCTATGATTGTTAGGATCCACTTTTTGTGAATAGGCAAAAAGTGGGTTGTTTGGCTCTGGTAAATATCCCACTGCACCTTAACTTGAGAAATTAATTGTTTCTACTCCTTGAAATTTTTGGATCATTAGGTCATTTGCATTCTAAACATGTTTCAGGCATGCATATCCATATTTAAAACATGTTAGGATCAATTAAAAATATCTGTCTAATAAAATTCCACCTAGCTATTAGGGGTTGTACTGGTGGAATTTCCCAAACATGGATAACAAAACTTTGGTGTTCCTTTTTAGTGCATGAAAAACTTTTCTTCACGTACATTTATTATAGTTGTCAATATTTTTCCATACATAAACTCAAAATTTTTTATTTTCTTGTGATCTATTTGCCTGATCCTTTAGTTCAGGAGAAAAATGGTTGTGTGAAAACTCAAGTTTGGATTTGAAAAAAAATCGAACATCCAAAATGGAAATGCAAATTCTGAGAGAGATCATTCCAAAAAGTATCTATGATTTTTAACAATTTTAAACACTTTTAGTTTTTTATAAATTAGGTTTTACAATCATAAGAAAATGCGGGGGAGTCATTTTTAACTGAGTGTTTACCCCAAAACCATAAGTCATTTCTAACAAAAATTATAGCCGTTACACATCCATAATTGATCAAAACATTTATGATGATCTATGATGGTTAGGTCCTCTTTTTTTAAATAGACAAAAAGTGGGTTGTTTGGGTCTGGTAAATATCCATTGCACGTTAACTTGAGAATTAAAATTTTTTTGGTCCTTGAATTTGGATCATTAGCTCATTTGCATCTTCAACATATTGCAGGCATGCATATCCAAATTTAAAACAGGTAAGGATCAATTAGAAATCTCTTTCTTATGAAATTCCACCAAGCTATTAGTGGTTGTACTAGTGGAATTTTCCAAACATTGATAACAAAACTTTGGCGTTCATTTTTAGTGCTTGAAATAATTTTCTTCACGTACATTTATTATAGTTTTCAATTTTTTGCATACATAAACTCTAAAATTTTCGTTTTCTTGTGATCTATTTGCCTTATCTTTTTCTTTAGGAGAAAAATGGTAGAGTGAAAACTCTACTTTGGATTTGTAAAAAAATTGAACATCCAAAATGGAAATGCACAAATGCTGATAGAGATAATTCCAATAATTATCTGTGATTTTTAAGGATCGTAAAAAATTTTAGTTATTTATATATTAGGTTTTGCAATCATCGCAAAAGGGAGGGGGCGGGGGGGTGAGGCATTTTTAATTGAGTGTTGACTCCCAAACTATAAGTCATTTCTAACTAAAATTAGAGCCGTTACACATTATTAATCGATCAAAACATTTAAGTTGATCTATGATTGTTAGGTCCTCTTTGTGTAAATAGGCAAAAAGTGGGTTGTTTGGTTCTTGTGAATATCCCACCACACATTAACTAGAGATTTTAATTTTTTTGACTCCTTAAAATTTTTGGATCATTAGATCATTTTCATCTTAAACATGCTTCAGTCATGCATATCCATATTTAAAAAATGTTAGGATCAATTAGAAATCTCTTTCTTATAAAATTCCACCAAGCTAATAGAGGTTGTACTGGTGGAATTTCCCAAACATGGATAACAAAACTTTGGTGTTCATTTTTAGTGCGTGAAATAAATTTCTTCACTTACATTTATTATAGTTTTCAATTTTTTGCATACTTAAACTCTAAAACTTTCATTTTGTTGTGATCTATTTGCCTTATCTTTTTGTTTACGGGAAAATTGGGAGAGTAAAAACTCATGTTTGGATTTTAAAAAAAAATTGAACATCCAGAATGGAAAAGCACAAATGATGAGAGAGATAATTTCAAAAAGTATCAATGATTTTTTTGGATTGTAAACTCTTTTAGTTGTTTTAAATTAGTTTTTGCATTCATCGGAAAAGACGGGGTGAGACATTTTAAACTAAGTGTTGACTCCCAAACTATAAGTCATTTCTAACCAAAATTACAGCCGTTACACATCATTAATTGATCAAAAGATTTACAATGATCTATGATTGTTAGGTCCTCTTTTTTTAAATACGCAAAAAGTGAGTTGTTTGGCTCTCGTAAATATACGTTAACTTGAGAATTTAATTTTTCCCAGTCCTTGAAATTTTTGGATCATTTGATCATTTGCATCTTCAACATGTTTCAGTCATGCATATCCATATTTAAAATATGTTAGGCTCAATTAGAAATCTCTTTCTTATAAAATTCCACCAAGCTATTAGGGGTTGTACTAGTGGAATTTCCCAAACATGGATAACAAAACTTTGGTGTTCATTTTTAGTGTGTGAAATAATTTTATTCACTTACATTTATTATAGTTTTCAATTTTTTCAAACATAAACTCTGAAATTTAAAATTTGTTGTGATCTATTTGCCTTATCTTTTATTTTACGAGAAAAATAGGAGAGAGAAAACTCAAGTTTGGATTTGAAAAAAATTGAACATCAAAATTGGAAATGCACAAATGCTGAGAGAGATAATTCAAAAAAGTATTTGTGATTTTTACGGACTGTAAACTGTTTAAGTTTTTAATAAATTAGGTTTTGCCATCATCAAAAAAGGGGGGGGTGAGGCATTTTTAACTGAATGTTGAGTCCCAAACCATAAGTCATTTCTAACAAAAATTGTAGCCTTTACACATCATTAATTGATCAAAATATTTATGATGATCTACGATTGTCAGGTTCGCTTTTTGTAAATAGGCAAAAAGTGGGTTGTTTGGCTCTAGTAAATATCCCACCGCCCTTTAACATGAGAATTTAATTTTTTCTTCTCCTTGAAATTTTTGGATCATTAGGTCATTTACATCTTCAATATGTTTCAAGCATGCATATCTATATTTAAAACATGTTAGGATCAATTAGAAATCTCTTTATTATAAAATTGCACACGCTATTAGGGGTTTTACTGATGGAATTTCCCAAACATGGATAAGAAAACTTTGGTGTTCATTTTTGGTGCTTGAAATAATTTTCTTCTCTTACATTTATTATAGTTTTCAATTTTTTGCATACATAAACTCTATAATTTTCGTTTTCTTTTGATCTTTTTGCCTTATCTTTTTGTTTACGAGATAAATGGTAGAGTTAAAACTCAAGTTTGGATTTGAAAAAAAATTGAACATCCAAAATGGAAATGCACAAATGCTGAGAGAGATAATTCCAATAATTATCTATGATTTTTACGGATCGTAAAATTTTTTTGTTATTTATATATTAGGTTTTGCAATCATCGAAATAGTGGCGGTGAGGCATTTTTAACTAAGAGTTGACTCCCAAACTATAAGTCATTTCTAACAAAAATTATAGTTGTTAGACATTATTAATCGATCAAAACATTTACGTTGTTCTATGATTGTTAGGTCTGATTTGTGTAAATAAGCTAAAAGTGGATTGTTTGGTTCTAGTAAATATCCCCTTGCACTTTAACTTGAGAATTTAATTTTTCCGACTCATTAAAATATTTGGATCATTAGACCCTTTTCTTCAACATGCTTCAAATATGCATATGCATATTTAAAAACTGTTAGGATCAATTAGAAATCTCTTTCTTATAAAATTCCACCAAGCTATTAGAGGTACTGGAGGAATTTTCCAAACATGGATAACAAAACTGTGGTGTTAATTTTTAGTGCGTGAAATAATTTTCTTCAGTTACATCTATTATAGTTTTCAAGTTTTTGCAAACATAAACTCTGAAATTATCATTTTTTTGTGATCTATTTGCCTTATCTTTTTGTTTACGAGAAAAATAGGAGAGAGAAAACTCAAGTTTGGATTTGAAAAAAAATTGAACATCCAAAATGGAAGTGCACAAATGCTGAGAGATATCATTCCAAAAAGTATCTGCGATTTTTATGGATTGTAAACTCTTTTAGTTTTTTATAAATTAGGTTTTGCAATCATAGGAAAAGGGGGGGCGAGTCAATTTCAACTGAGTGTTGACTCCCTAACCATAAGTCATTTCTAACAAAAATTATAGCCATTACATGGCTTTAATTGATCAAAACAATTACGATGATCTATGATTGTTAGGTCCATTTTTTTTTAAATAGGCAAAAAGTGGGTTGTTTGGCTCTGGTAAATATTCGACCACACATTAACTTGAGAATTTAATTTATTCTACTGCTTGAAATTTTTGGATCATTAGGTCATTTGCATCTTCAACATGTTTTAGGCATGCATATCCACATTTAAAACATGTTAGGATCAATTAGAAATCTCTTTCTCATGAAATTCCGCCAAGCTATTAGGGGTTGTACTGGTGGAATTTCTCAAACATGGATAACAAAACTTTGGTGTTTATTTTTAGTATGGGAAATAATTTCTTCACTTACATTTATAAAAGTTTCATTTTTTTGCAAATGTAAAGTCTAAAATTTTCATTTTCTTGTGATCTATTAGCCTTTTCTTTTTCTTTACGAGAAAAATTAGAGTGAAAACTCAAGTTTGGATTTGAAAAAAATTGAACATCCAAAATGGAAATGCACAAAAACTGAGAGAGATAATTCCAAAAAGTATCTGGGATTTTAAGGATTGTAAACTCTTTTTGTTTTTTATAAATTAGGTTTTGCAATCAACGGAAAAGGGAGGGGGGAGAGGGGGGATGGGGATGCTAGGCATTTTTAACTGAGTGTTCACTCCCAAACCATAAGTCTTTTTTAAGTAAAATTATAGTCGTTACTCATAAATAATTTATCAAAACATTTACGATGATCTATGATTTTTAGGTCCACTTTTTGTAAATAGGCATTGTTTGGCTCTGGTAAATATCTCACTGCATGTTAACTTGAGAATTTAATTTTTTCTACTCCTTGAAATTTTTGGATCAATAGATCTTTTGAATCTTCAACATGTTTCAGGCAAGCATATCCATATTTAAAACATGTTAGGATCAATTAGAAATCTCTTTCTTATAAAATTCCACCAAGCTAATAGGGGTTCAACTGGTGGAATTACCCAAACATGGATAACAAAACTTTGGTGTTGATTTTTACTACATGAAATAATTTTCTTCACTTCCATTTGTTATAGTTTTCAATTTTTTGCATACATAACTCTAAAAATTTAATTTTGTTGTGATCTATTTGCGTTATCTTTTTTTTTTACGTGAAAAATGGGTGAGTAACAACTCAAGTTCGGATTTGAAAAATAGTTGAACATCCAAAATGGAAATGCACAAATTCATAGAGAGATAATTCAAAAAAGTATATGTAATTTTTATGGATTGTAAACTCTTTCAGCTTTTTATAAATTAGGTTTTGCAATCATCAGAAAAGGGGGGTGAGGCATTTTTAATTGAGTGTTGACTCCCAAACCATAAGTCATTTCTAACAAAAATTATAGCTGTTACACATCATTAATTGATAAAAAAATTTACGATGATCTATGATTGTTAGGTCCACTTTTTTTAAATAGGCAAAAGTGGCTTGTTTGGCTCTGGTAAATATCCCACCGCACGATTACTTGAGAAATTTAATTTTTTCTACTTCTTGAAATTTTTGGATCATTATGTCACTTGAATCATGTTTTAGGCATGCATACCCATATTTAACACATGTTAGGATCAATTAGAAATCTCTTTCTTATAAAATTCCGCACGCTATTAGTGGTTGTACTAGTCGAATTTCCCAAAAAATGATACCAAAAGATTGGTGTTCATTTTTAGTGCATGAAATAATTTTCTTCACTTACATTTATTATAGTTTTCAATATTTTGCATACTTAAACTCTAAAATTTTCATTTTCTTGTCATGTATTTGCCTTATCTTTTTGTTTACATGAAAACTGGTAGAGTTTTAATATAATTATCTGTGATATTTAAGGATTGTAAAAAATTTCAGTTATTTATATATTAGGTTTTTCTATAATCAGAAAAGTGGGGGCCAGACATTTTTAATTGGGTGTTCACTCCCAAACCACAAGTCATTTCTAACAAAAATTATAGCCGTTACATATCATTAATCGATCAAAACATTTACGATAATCTATGATTGTTTGGTCCGCTTTTGTAAATAGGCAAAAAGTGGGTTGTTTGGCTCTAGTAAATATCCCACCACACGTTAACTTGAGAATTTAATTTTTCCGATTCCTTAAAATCTTTGGATCATTATATCATTTTCATCCTCAACATGTTTCAGTCATGCATATTCATATTTTAAAAATGTTAGGATCAATTAGAAATCTCTTTCTTATAAAATTCCACCAAGTAATTAGGGGTTGTACTGGTGGAATTTCCCAAACATGGATAACAAAACTTCCGTGTTCATTTTAGTGCGTGAAATAATTTTCTTCTCTTACATTTATTACAGTTTGCGATTTTTGTCATAGAGAAACTCTGAAATTTTCACTATGTTGTGATATATTTGCCTTATTTTTTATTTACGAGAAAAATGGGAAAGTGAAAACTAAAGTTTGGATTTGAAAAAAAATTGAACATCCAAAGTGGAAATGCACAAATTATGAGAGAGATCATTCAAAAAAGTATCTGTGATTTTTATGGATTGTAACCTCTTTTCGTTTTAGATAAATTAGGTTTTACAATCATTGGAAAATGGGGGACGAGACATTTTTAACTAAGTGTTGACTCCCAAACCACAAGTCATTTCTTAAAAAAATTATAGCCGTTACATATCACTAATAGATAAAAATATTTACGATGATCCATGATTGTTAGGTCCGCTTTTTTAAGTAGGCAAAACTTGGGTTGTTTGGCTCTGGTAAATATCCACAACACGTTAACTTGAAAATTTAATTTTTTCTACACCTTGAAATGTTTGGATCATTAGGTAATTTGCATCTTCAACATGTTTCAGTCATGCATATCCATATTTAAAATATGTTAAGATCAATTAGAAATCTCTTTCTTATGAAATTCCATCCACCTATTAGGGGTTGTACTGGTGGAATTTCCCAAACAAAGATAACAAAACTTTGGTGTTCATTTTTAGTGCGTGAAATAATTTTCTTCACTTATATTAATTATAGTTTTCAATTTTTTCCATACACAAACTCTAAAAGTTTTATTTTATTGTGATCTATTTGCCTTATCTTTTTGTTTACGAGAAAAATGGGAGCGTAAAAACTCAAGTTCGGATTTGAAAAATAATTGAACATCCAAAATGGAAATGCACAAATGCTGAGAGAGATAATTCAAAAAAGTATCTGTGATTTTTAAGGATTGTAAACTCTTTTAGTTTTTTTATAAATTAGGTTTTGAAAGCATTGGAAAAGGGGGGTGAGGCATTTTTAATGGAGTGTTAACTCCCAAACCATAAGTCTTTTCTAAGAATATTTGTAGCAGTCACACATCATTAATTGATCAAAACAATTGCAATGATCTATGATTGTTAGGTCCACTGTTTGTAAATAGGCAAAAAGTGGTGTTTGGCTCTAGTAAATATCCCACCACACGATAACTTGAGAATTTAATTTTTTCTACTTCTTGAAATTTTTGGATCATTTGGTCATTTGAATCTTCAACATATTTCAGGCATGCATATCCATATTTAACACATGTTAGGATCAATTAGAAATCTTTTTCTTATAAAATTCCACACGCAGTTAGGGGTTGTACTGGTGGAATTTCCAAAAAAAGGATAACAAAACTTTGGTGTCCATTTTTAGTGCGTGAAATAATTTTCTTCACTTAAATTTATTATAGTTTTCAATTTTTTGCATACATAAACTCTAAAATTTTTATTTTCTTGTGATCTATTTGCCTTTTTCTTTTTTTTTTTACGGGAAAAATGGCAGAGTGGAAACTCAAGTTTGGATATGAAAAACAATTGATCATCCAAAATGGAAATGCACAAATGCTCACAGAGATATTTCATATAATTATCTGTGATTTTTAAGGATTGTAAATAGTTTTAGTTATTTATATATTAAGTTTTAAAATCATCGAAAAAGAGAGGGGGAGGCATTTTTAACTGGGTGTTGACTCCCAAACCATAAGTCATTTCTAACAAAAATTATGGCCGTTACACAATATTAATCGGTCAAAACATTTACGAAGATCTATGATTGTTTGGTCCGCTTTGTGTAAATAGGCAAAAAGTGGGTTGTTTGGCTCTGGTAAATATTCCAGCGCATGTTTAGTAGAGAATTTAATTTTTCCGACTCCTTGAAATTTTTGGATCATTAGATCATTTTCATCTTCAACATGTTTCAGTCATGCATATCCATATTTAAAAAATGTTAGGATCAATTTGAAATCTCTTTCTTATAAAAATCCACCAAGCTATTAGGGGTTGTACTAGTGGAATTTCCCAAACATCGATAACAAAATTTATGTGTTCATTTTTAGTGCGTGAAATCATTTTTTTCAATTACATTTATAACAGTTTTCAATTTTTTGCCAAGATAAACTGTGAAATTTTCACATTGTTGTGATCTATTTGGTTTTTCTTTTTGTTTACGAGAAAAATGGAAGAGTGAAAACTCAAGTTTGGATTTAAAAAAAAAATTGAACATCTAAAATGGAAATGCACAAATGTTGAGAGAGATCATTCAAAAAAGTATCTCTGATTTTTATGGATTGCAAACTCTTTTCATTTTTTATAAATTAGGTTTTGCAATCAATGGAAAAGGGGGGGTGAGACATTTTTAACTGAGTGTTGACTCCCAAACCATAAGTCATTTCTAACAAAAATTATAGCCGTTACACATCATTAATTGATCAAAACATTTATGATGATCTATGATTGTTAGGTCTGCTTTTTTTCAGAAGAGTAAAAGTGGGTTGTTTGGCTCTGGTAAATATCCCACAGCACGTTAACTTGAGAATTTAATTTTTTCTACTCGTTGAAATTTTTGGTTCATTAGGTCATTTTCATCTTCAACATGTTTCAGGCATGCATATCCATATTAAAAACATGTTCGGATCAATTAGAAATCTCTTTCTTATGAAATTCCACCAAGCTATTAGGGGTTGTATTGGTGGAATTTCCAAAACATGGATACCAAAACTTTGGTGTTCATTTTTAGTGTGTGAAATAATTTTCTTCACTTAAATTTATGATATTTTCGAATTTTTTGCAAACACAAACTCTAAAATTTTCCTTTTCTTGTGATCTATTGCCTTATCTTTTATTTTATGAGAAAAATGGGAGAGTGAAAACTCAAGTTTGGATTTGAAAAAAAAATTGAACATCCAAAATGGAAATGCAAAAAAAGTTGAGAGAGATAATTCTAAAAAGTATCTTTTATTTTTATGAATTAGGTTTTGCAATCATCGGAAGAGGGGTTGGGGGGGGGGGGGGGGGGGGGGGGGGTGTGGGTGAGGCATTTTTAACTGAGTGTTGACTCCCAAACCATAAGTCATTTCTAACAAAAATTATAGCCGTTACACAACAACAAATTATCAAAACATTTATGATGATCTATGATTGTTAGGTCCGCTTTTGTAAATAGGCAAAAAGTGGCTTGTTTGGCTCTGGTAAATATCCCACTGCACGTTAACTTGATAATTTTTTTTTCTACTCGAAATTTTTTGGATCTTTAGATCATTTGCATCTTCAACATGTTTTTGTCATTCAGATCCATATTTAAAACATGTTGGGATCAATTAGAAATCTCTTTCTTATAAAATTCCGCCAAGCTGTTAGGGGTTGTACTAGTGTATTTTCTCAAACATGGATAACAAAACTTTGGTGCTTATTTATACTGCATGAAATAATTATTTTCACTTACTTTTACTGTAGTTTTCAATTTTTTGCAAACCTAAACTCTGAAATTTTCATTTTTTTGTGATCTATTTGCCATATCGTTTTGTTTACGAGAAAAATGGGAAAGTGAAAACACAAGTTTGGATTTGAAAAAAAATTGATCATTCAAAATGGTGCTGAAAGTGATAATTCCAAAAAGTATTTGTGATTTTTAAAGACTGTAAACTCTTTTAGTTTTTTATATATTAGGCTTTGCAATCATCGGAAAAGGGGGGGTGAGGCATTTTTAACTGAATGTTGACACCCAAACTATAAGTCATTTCTGACAAAAATTATAGCCGTTACACATCATTAATCAATCAAAACATTTACGATGATCTATGATTGTTAGATCCACTTTTTGTTAGTAGGCAAAAACTGGGTCATTTGGCTTTCGTAAATATCCCACCCCCCGTTAACTTGAGAATTTAATTTTTTCTACTCCCTGAAATTTTTGGATCAATAGATCATTTGTATCTTCAACATGTTTCATGCATGCATATCTATATTTAAAACATTTTAGGATCAATTAGAAATCTCTTTCTTATAAAATTCCGCCAAGCTATTAGCGGTTGTACTAATGGAATTTCCCAAACATGGATCACAAAACTTTGGTGTTCATTTTTAGTGCGTGAAATAATTTTCTTCACTTACATTTATTATAGTTATCAATTTTTGCATACATAAACTCTGAAATTTTCATATTTTTGTGATATATTTGCCAGATCTTTTTTGTTTACGAGAAAAATGGTAGAGAGAAAACTCAAGTTTTGATTTGAAAAAAAATTGAAAACCCAAAATGGAAATGCACAAATTCTGAGAGAGATAATTCCAAAAAGTTGCTTGGATTTTTATGGATTGTAAACTCTTTTAGTTTTATATAAATTAGGTTTTGCAATCATCGGAAAAGGGGGGGAGAGGCATTTTTAACTGAGTGTGGACTCCCAAACTTTAAGTCATTTCTAACAAAAATTATAGCAGTTACACATCAATAATATATCAAAATATTTACGATGATCTATGATTGTTAGGTCAGCTTTTTGTAAATAGGAAAAAAGTGGGTTGTTTGGCTATGGTAAATATCCCACCGCATGTTAACTTGAGAATTTAATTTTTATCTACTCCTTGAAATTTTTGGATCATTAGGTCATTCGCATCTTCAACATGTTTTAGGCATACATATCCATATTTAAAACATGTTAGGATCAATTAGAAATCTCTTTCTTATAAAATTCGACCATGCCATTAGGGGTTGTACTGGTGGCATTTCCCAAACAAGGGTAACATAAAATTTGGTGTTCATTTGTTGTGCGAGAAATTATTTTCTTAACTTACATTTATTATAGTTTTAAAGTTTTTGCATACATAAACTCTAAAATTTAATTTTTATTATGATCTATTTGTCATTTCTCTTTGTTCACAAGTAAAATGGGAGAGTGAAAACTCTAGTTTGGGTTTGAAAAAAATTGACCACCCAAAATGAAATGCACAAATGCTGAGAGAGATAATTCCAAAGATTATCTGTGATTTTTAAGGATCGTAAACAATTTTAGTTATTTATATATTAGGTTTTGCAATCATCAGAAAAGGGGGAGCGAGGTTTTTTAATCAATGCTGACTCCCAAACCATAAGTCATTTCTAAAAAACATTAATGCCGATACACATCATTAATCGATCAAAACATTTACGATGATCTATGATTTTTAGGTCCGCTATTTTTAAAGAGGCAAAAAGTGGGTTGTTTGGCTCTAGTAAATATCCCACCGTACGTTAACTTGAGAATTTAAATTTTTTGACTCCTTGAAGTTTTTGGATCATTTGGTCATTTGCATTTTCAACATGTTTCAGTCATGCATATCCATATTTAAAATATGTTAGGATCAATTTGAAAGCTCTTTCTTATAAAATTCCACCAAGCTATTAGGGTTTGTACTAGTGGATTTCCAAAATATGGATAAAAAAACTTTTGTGTTCATTTTTAGTGCGTGAAATAATTTTCTTGACTTACATTTATTAAAGTTTTCAATTTTTTACATACATAAACTCTATAATTTTTATTTTGGTGTGATCTATTTCCCTTTTCTTTTTGTTAACAAGAAAAATTGGAGAGTGAAAATCCAAAATGAAAATGCACAAATGTTGAGAGAGATAATTCAAAAAAGTATCTGTGATTTTTTGGATTGTAAACTCTTTTAGTTTTTTTATAAATTAGGTTTTGCAATTATCAGAAAAGGGGGGTGTGGCATTTTTAACTGTGTGTTAACTCCCAAACCATAAGTCATTTCTAAAAAAATTTAATGCCATTACACATCATTAATCGATCAAAACATTTAAGATGATCTATGATTTTTAGGTCCGCTTTTTGTAAATAGGCAAAAAGTAGGTTGTTTGGTTCTGGTAAATATCCCACCGCACGTTAACTTGAGAATTTAAATTTTCCGACGCGTTGAAATTTTTGGATCATTAGGTGATTTGCAACTTCAACAAGTTTTAGTCATGCATATCCACATTTAAAATATGTTAGGATCAATTGGAAATCTCTTTCTTATAAAATTCCACCAAGCTATTAGGGTTTGTACAGGTGGAATTTCCCAAACATGGATAACAAAACTTTTGTGTTCATTTTTAGTGCGTGAAATAATTTTCTTCACTTTCATTTATTATAGCTTTCAATTTTTTGCTTACATAAATTCATAAATTTTCATTTTCTTGTGATCTATTTGTCTTATCCTTTTGTTTGCGAGAAAAATGGTAGAGTGAAAACTCAAGTTTGGATTTGAAAAAAAATTCAACATCCAAAATGGAAATTCATAATTGGTGTGAGAGATAATTCCAAAAAGTATTTGTGATTTTTAGGATTGTAAATTCTTTTAGTTTTTTATATATTAGGTTTTGCAATCATCGAAGAAGAGGGGCGATGCATTTTTAACTGAGTTTTCACTCCCAAACCAGAAGCCATTTCTAACAAAAATTATAGCCATTACACATCATTAATCGATCAAAATATTTACGATGATCTATGATTTTTAGGTCCGCTATTTGTAAGTAGGAAAGAAGTGGGTTGTTTGGCTCTGGTAAATATCCCACCACTCGTTGACTTAAGAATTTAAATTTTCTGACTCCTTGAAATTTTTGGATCATTAGGTCATTTGCACCATCAACATGTTTCAGTCATAAATAATTGATCAAAACATTTACGATGATCTATGATTTTTAGGTCCACTTTTTGTAAATAGGCATTGTTTGGCTCTGGTAAATATCTCACTGCATGTTAACTTGAGAATTTAATTTTTTCTACTTTTTAAAATTTTTGGATCAATAGATCTTTTGAATCTTCAACATGTTTCAGGCAAGCATATCCATATTTAAAACATGTTAGGATCAATTAGAAATCTCTTTCTTATAAAATTCCACCAAGTTAATAGGGGTTCAACTGGTGGAATTACCCAAACAAGGATAACAAAACTTTGGTGTTCATTTTTACTGCATGAAATAATTTTCTTCACTTCCATTTGTTATAGTTTTCAATTTTTTGGATACATAACTCTAAAAATTTAATTTTGTTGTGATCTATTTGCGTTATCTTTTTTTTTTACTTGAAAAATGGGTGAGTAACAACTCAAGTTCGGATTTGAAAAATAGTTGAACATCCAAAATGGAAATGCACAAATTCATAGAGAGATAATTCAAAAAAGTATCTGTAATTTTTATGGATTGTAAACTATTTTAGTTTTTTATAAATTAGGTTTTGCAATCATCAGAAAAGGGGGTGAGACATTTTTAATTGAGTGTTGACTCCCAAACCATAAGTCATTTCTAACAAAAATTATAGCTGTTACACATCATTAATTGATAAAAAAATTTACGATGATCTATGATTGTTAGGTCCACTTTTTTAAATAGGCAAAAGTGGCTTGTTTGACTCTGGTAAATATCCCACCGCACGATTACTTGAGAAATTTAATTTTTTCTACTTCTTGAAATTTTTGGATCATTAGCTCACTTGAATCATGTTTCAGGCATGCATACCCATATTTAACACATGTTAGGATCAATTAGAAATCTCTTTCTTATAAAATTCCACACGCTATTAGAGGTTGTACTAGTCGAATTTCCCAAAAAATGATACCAAAACTTTGGTGTTCATTTTTAGTGCATGAAATAATTTTCTTCACTTACATTTATTATTGTTTTCAATATTTTGCATACTTAAACTCTAAAATTTTCATTTTTTTGTCATGTATTTGTCTTATCTTTTTGTTTACAAGAAAACTGGTAGAGTTTTCATATAATTATCTGTGATATTTAACGATTGTAAAAAATTTCAGTTATTTATATATTAGGTTTTTCTATAATCAGAAAAGTGGGGGCCAGACATTTTTAATTGGCTGTTCACTCCCAAACCACAAGTCATTTCTAACAAAAATTATAGCCGTTACATATCATTAATCGATCAAAACATTTACGATGATCTATGATTGTTTGGTCCGCTTTGTGTAAATAGGCAAAATGTGGGTTGTTTGGCTCTAGTAAATATCCCACCACACGTTAACTTGAGAATTTAATTTTTCCAACTCCTTAAAATTTTTGGATCATTATATCATTTTCATCCTCAACATGTTTCAGTCATGCATATTCATATTTTAAAAATGTTAGGATCAATTAGAAATCTCTTTCTTATAAAATTCCACCAAGTAATTAGGGGTTGTACTGGTGGAATTTCCCAAACATGGATAACAAAACTTCCGTGTTCATTTTAGTGCGTGAAATAATTTTTTTCTCTTACATTTATTACAGTTTGCAATTTTTGTCATAGAGAAACTCTGAAATTTTCACTATGTTGTGATATATTTGCCTTATTTTTTATTTACGAGAAAAATGGGAGAGTGAAAACTAAAGTTTGGATTTGAAAAAAAATTGAACATCCAAAGTGGAAATGCACAAATTATGAGAGAGATCATTCAAAAAAGTATCTGTGATTTTTATGGATTGTTACCTCTTTTTGTTTTAGATAAATTAGGTTTTACAATCATTGGAAAATGGGGGACGAGACATTTTTAACTAAGTGTTGACTCCCAAACCACAAGTCATTTCTTAAAAAAATTATAGCCGTTACATATCACTAATAGATAAAAATATTTATGATGATCCATGATTGTTAGGTCTGCTTTTTTTAAGTAGGCAAAACATGGGTTGTTTGGCTCTGGTAAATATCCACAACACGTTAACTTGAAAATTTAATTTTTTCTACACCTTGAAATGTTTGGATCATTTGGTAATTTGCATCTTCAACATGTTTCAGTCATGCATATCCATATTTAAAACATGTTAGGATCAATTAGAAATCTCTTTCTTATGAAATTCCATCCACCTATTAGGGGTTGTACTGGTGGAATTTCCCAAACAAGGATAACAAAACTTTGGTGTTCATGTTTAGTGCGTGAAATAATTTTCTTCACTTATATTAATTATAGTTTTCAATTTTTTCCATTCACAAACTCTAAAAGTTTTATTTTATTGTGATCTATTTGCCTTATCTTTTTGTTTACGAGAAAAATGGAAGCGTAAAAACTCAAGTTCGGATTTGAAAAATAATTGAACATCCAAAATGGAAATGCACAAATGCTGAGAGAGATAATTCAAAAAAGTATCTGTGATTTTTAAGGATTGTAAACTCTTTTAGTTTTTTTATAAATTAGGTTTTGAAAGCATTGGAAAAGGGGGGTGAGGCATTTTTAATGGAGTGTTAACTCCCAAACCATAAGTCTTTTCTAAGAATATTTGTAGCAGTCACACATCATTAATTGATCAAAACAATTGCAATGATCTATGATTGTTAGGTCCACTGTTTGTAAATAGGCAAAAAGTGGTGTTTGGCTCTAGTAAATATCCCACCACACGATAACTTGAGAATTTAATTTTTTCTACTTCTTGAAATTTTTGGATCATTTGGTCATTTGAATCTTCAACATGTTTCAGGCATGCATATCCATATTTAACACATGTTAGGATCAATTAGAAATCTTTTTCTTATAAAATTCCACACGCAGTTAGGGGTTGTACTGGTGGAATTTCCAAAAAAAGGATAACAAAACTTTGGTGTCCATTTTTAGTGCGTGAAATAATTTTCTTCACTTAAATTTATTATAGTTTTCAATTTTTTGCATACATAAACTCTAAAATTTTTATTTTCTTGTGATCTATTTGCCTTTTTCTTTTTTTTTACGGGAAAAATGGCAGAGTGAAAACTCAAGTTTGGATATGAAAAACAATTGATCATCCAAAATGGAAATGCACAAATGCTCACAGAGATATTTCATATAATTATCTGTGATTTTTAAGGATTGTAAACAGTTTTAGTTATTTATATATTAAGTTTTGCAATCATCGAAAAAGAGAGGGGGAGGCATTTTTAACTGGGTGTTGACTCCCAAACCATAAGTCATTTCTAACAAAAATTATGGCCGTTACACATTATTAATCGGTCAAAACATTTACGAAGATCTATGATTGTTTGGTCCGCTTTGTGTAAATAGGCAAAAAGTGGGTTGTTTGGCTCTGGTAAATATCCCAGCGCACGTTTAGTAGAGAATTTAATTTTTTCGACTCCTTGAAATTTTTGGATCATTAGATCATTTTCATCTTCAACATGTTTCAGTCATGCATATCCATATTTAAAAAATGTTAGGATCAATTTGAAACCTCTTTCTTATAAAAATCCACCAAACTATTAGGGGTTGTACTGGTGGAATTTCCCAAACATCGATAACAAAATTTATGTGTTCATTTTTAGTGCGTGAAATGATTTTTTTCAATTACATTTATAACATTTTTCAATTTTTTGCCAAGATAAACTCTGAAATTTTCACTTTGTTGTGATCTATTTGGTTTTTCTTTTTGTTTACGAGAAAAATGGAAGAGTGAAAACTCAAGTTTGGATTTAAAAAAAAAAATTGAACATCTAAAATGGAAATGCACAAATGTTGAGAGAGATCATTCATAAAAGTATCTCTGATTTTTATGGATTGTAAACTCTTTTATTTTTATAAATTAGGTTTTGCAATCAATGGAAAAGGGGGGGTGAGACATTTTTAACTGAGTGTTGACTCCCAAACCATAAGTAATTTCTAACAAAAATTATAGCTGTTACGCATCATTAATTGATCAAAACATTTATGATGATCTATGATTGTTAGGTCTGCTTTTTTTCAGTAGAGTAAAAGTGGGTTGTTTGGCTCTGGTAAATATCCCACAGCACGTTAACTTGAGAATTTAATTTTTCCTACTCGTTGAAATTTTTGGATCATTAGGTCATTTTCATCTTCAACATGTTTCAGGCATGCATATCCATATTTAAAACATGTTTGGATCAATTAGAAATCTCTTTCTTATGAAATTCCACCAAGATATTAGGGGTTGTATTGGTGGAATTTCCAAAACATGGATACCAAAACTTTGGTGTTCATTTTTAGTGTGTGAAATAATTTTCTTCACTTAAATTTATGATATTTTAGAATTTTTTGTAAACACAAACTCTAAAATTTTCCTTTTCTTGTGATCTATTGCCTTGTCTTTTATTTTATGAGCAAAATGGGAGAGTGAAAACTCAAGTTTGGATTTGAAAAAAAATTGAACATCCAAAATGGAAATGCAAAAAAAGCTGAGAGAGATAATTCTAAAAAGTATCTTTTATTTTTATGAATTAGGTTTTGCAATCATCGGAAGAGGGGGGGGGGGGGGGGGGGGGGGGGGGGGGGGGGGGGGGGGTGAGGCATTTTTTACTGAGTGTTGACTCCCAAACTATAAGTCATTTCTAACAAAAATTATAGCCGTTACACAACAATAAATTATCAAAACATTTATGATGATCTATGATTGTTAGGTCCGCTTTTGTAAATAGGCAAAAAGTGGCTTGTTTGGCTCTGGTAAATATCCCACTGCACGTTAACTTGATAATTTTTTCTACTCAAAATTTTTTGGATCTTTAGATCATTTGCATCTTCAACATGTTTTAGGCATTCAGATCCATATTTAAAACATGTTGGGATCAATTAGAAATCTCTTTCTTATAAAATTCCGCCAAGCTGTTTGGGGTTGTACTAGTGTATTTTCTCAAACATGGATAACAAAACTTTGGTGCTCATTTTTACTGCATGAAATAATTATTTTCACTTACTTTTACTGTAGTTTTCAATTTTTTGCAAACCTAAACTCTGAAATTTTCATTTTTTTGTGATCTATTTGCCATATCTTTTTGTTTACGAGAAAAATGGGAAAGTGAAAACACAAGTTTGGATTTGAAAACAAATTGATCATCCAAAATGGTGCTGAAAGTGATAATTCCAAAAAGTATTTGTGATTTTTAAAGACTGTAAACTCTTTTAGTTTTTTATATATTAGGCTTTGCAATCATCAGAAAAGGGGGGGTGAGGCATTTTTAACTGAATGTTGACACCCAAACTATAAGTCATTTCTAACAAAAATTATAGCCGTTACACATCATTAATCAATCAAAACATTTACGATGATCTATGATTGTTAGATCCACTTTTTGTTAGTAGGCAAAAACTGGGTCATTTGGCTTTGGTAAATATCCCACCCCCCGTTAACTTGAGAATTTAATTTTTTCTACTCCCTGAAATTTTTGGATCAATAGATCATTTGTATCTTCAACATGTTTCATGCATGCATATCTATATTTAAAACATTTTAGGATCAATTAGAAATCTCTTTCTTATAAAATTCCGCCAAGCTATTAGCGGTTGTACTAATGGAATTTCCCAAACATGGATCACAAAACTTTGGTGTTCATTTTTAGTGCGTGAAATAATTTTCTTCACTTACATTTATTATAGTTATCAATTTTTGCATACATAAACTCTGAAATTTTCATATTGTTGTGATATATTTGCCTGATCTTTTTTGTTTACGAGAAAAATGGTAGAGAGAAAACTCAAGTTTTGATTTGAAAAAAAATTGAAAACCCAAAATGGAAATGCACAAATTCTGAGAGAGATAATTCCAAAAAGTTGCTTGGATTTTTATGGATTGTAAACTCTTTTAGTTTTATATAAATTAGGTTTTGCAATCATCGGAAAAGGGGGGGAGAGGCATTTTTAACTGAGTGTGGACTCCCAAACTTTAAGTCATTTCTAACAAAAATTATAGCAGTTACACATCAATAATATATCAAAATATTTATGATGATCTATGATTGTTAGGTCAGCTTTTTGTAAATAGGAAAAAAGTGGGTTGTTTGGCTATGGTAAATATCCCACCGCATGTTAACTTGAGAATTTAATTTTTATCTACTCCTTGAAATTTTTGGATCATTAGGTCATTTGCATCTTCAACATGTTTTAAGCATGCATATCCATATTTAAAACATGTTAGGATCAATTAGAAATCTCTTTCTTATAAAATTCGGCCATGCCATTAGGGGTTTTACTGGTGGCATTTCCCAAACATGGGTAACAAAAAATTTGGTGTTCATTTGTTGTGCGAGAAATTATTTTCTTCACTTACATTTATTATAGTTTTAAAGTTTTTGCATACATAAACTCTAAAATTTAATTTTTATTATGATCTATTTGTCATTTCTCTTTGTTCACAAGTAAAATGGGAGAGTGAAAACTCTAGTTTGGGTTTGAAAAAAATTGACCACCCAAAATGAAATGCACAAATGCTGAGAGAGATAATTCCAAAGATTATCTGTGATTTTTAAGGATCGTAAACAATTTTAGTTATTTATATATTAGGTTTTGCAATCATCAGAAAAGGGGGAGCGAGGTTTTTTAAACAATGTTGACTCCCAAACCATAAGTCATTTCTAAAAAACATTAATGCCGATACACATCATTAATCGATCAAAACATTTACGATGATCTATGATTTTTAGGTCCGCTATTTTTAAAGAGGCAAAAAGTGGGTTGTTTGGCTCTAGTAAATATCCCACCGCACGTTAACTTGAGAATTTAAATTTTTTGACTCCTTGAAATTTTTGGATCATTTGGTCATTTGCATCTTCAACATGTTTTAGTCATGCATATCCATATTTAAAATATGTTAGGATCAATTTGAAAGCTCTTTCTTATAAAATTCCACCAAGCTATTAGGGTTTGTACTAGTGGAATTTCCAAAATATGGATAAAAAAACTTTTGTGTTCATTTTTAGTGCGTGAAATAATTTTCTTGACTTACATTTATTAAAGTTTTCAATTTTTTGCATACATAAACTCTATAATTTTTATTTTGGTGTGATCTATTTCCCTTATCTTTTTGTTAACAAGAAAAATTGGAGAGTGAAAATCCAAAATGAAAATGCACAAATGGTTAGAGAGGTAATTCAAAAAAGTATCTGTGATTTTTTGGATTGTAAACTCTTTTAGTTTTTTTATAAATTAGGTTTTGCAATCATCGAAAAAGGGGGTTGTGGCATTTTTAACTGTGTGTTAACTCCCAAACCATAAGTCATTTCTAAAAAAAATTAATGCCATTACACATGATTAATCGATCAAAACATTTACGATGATCTATGATTTTTAGGTCCGCTTTTTGTAAATAGGCAAAAAGTAGGTTGTTTGGTTCTGGTAAATATCCCACCGCACGTTAACTTGAGAATTTAAATTTTTCGACGCCTTGAAATTTTTGGATCATTAGGTGATTTGCATCTTCAACATGTTTTAGTCATGCATATCCACATTTAAAATAAGTTAGGATCAATTGGAAATCTCTTTCTTATAAAATTCCACCAAGCTATTAGGGTTTGTACAGGTGGAATTTCCCAAACATGGATAACAAAACTTTTATGTTCATTTTTAGTGCGTGAAATAATTTTCTTCACTTTCATTTATTATAGTTTTCAATTTTTTGCATACATAAACTCATAAATTTTCATTTTCTTGTGATCTATTTGCCTTATCCTTTTGTTTGCGAGAAAAATGGTAGAGTGAAAACTCAAGTTTGGATTTGAAGAAAAATTCAACATCCAAAATGGAAATTCACAATTGGTGTGAGAGATAATTCCAAAAAGTATCTGTGATTTTTAGGATTGTAAACTCTTTTAGTTTTTTATATATTAGGTTTTGCAATCATCGAAGAAGGGGGGCGATGCATTTTTAACTGAGTTTTCACTCCCAAACCAGAAACCATTTCTAACAAAAATTATAGTCGTTACACAACATTAATCGATCAAAATATTTACGATGATCTTTGATTTTTAGGTCCGCTATTTTTAAGTAGGAAAGAAGTGGGTTGTTTGTCTCTGGTAAATATCCCACCACTCGTTGACTTAAGAATTTAAATTTTCTGACTCCTTGAAATTTTTGGATCATTAGGTCATTTGCACCATCAACATGTTTCAGTCATGCATATCCATATTTAAAATATGTTAGAATCAATTAAAAATCTCTTTCGTATAAAATTCCACGAAGCTATTAGAGTTTGTACGGGTGGAATTTCCCAAACATGAACTACAAAACTTTTGTTTTCATTTTTAGTGCGTGAAATAATTTTCTTCTCTTACATTTATTATAGTTTTGAATTTGTTGCATACATAAACTCTAAATTTTTTATTTTTTTGTGATCTATTAACCTTATCTTTTTGTTTAAGAGAAAAATGGGAGAGTGAAAACTGAAGTTTGGATTTGAAAAATAATTGAACATCCAAAATGGAAATGCACAAAAGCTGAGAGAGATAATTCAAAAAATTATCTGTGATTTTATGGATTGTAAACTCTTTTAGTTTTTTTATAAATACGTTTTGCAATCATCGGAAAAGGAGGGGTGGAGCATTTTTAATTGAGTGTTGACTCCCAAACTATAGGTTATTTTTAACAAACATTATAGCCGTTACACATCATTAATCAATCAACACATTTCCAATGATCTATGATTGTTTAGTCTGCTTTGTGTAAATTGGAAAAAGTGGGTTGTTTGGCTCTGGTAAATATCCCACCACCCGTGAACTTGAGAATTTAATTTTTTTGACTCCTTGAAATTTTTGGATCATTCGATCATTTTCATCTTCAACATGTTTCAATCATGCATATCCATATTTAAAAAATGTTAGGATAAATTAGAAATCTCTTGCTTATAAAATTTCACCAAGCTATTAGGGGTTGTACTGGTGGAATTTCCCAAACATGGATAACAAAATTTTGGTGCTCATTTTTAGTGCGTGAAATTATTTTCTTCACTAACATTTATAATAGTTTTCAATTTTTTTCATAGATATGCTCTGAAATTTTCTTTATGTTGTGATCTATTTGCCTTATCTTTTTGTTACCGAGAAAAATGGGAGAGTGAAAACTCAAGTTTGGATTTAAAAAAAATTTGAACATCCAAAATGGAAATGCACAAATACTGAGAGATCATTCAATAAAGTATCTCTGATTTTTATGGATTGTAAACTCTTTTAGTTTTTAATAAATTGGGTTTTCCAATCATCGGAAAAGGGGTTGCGAGACATTTTTAATTGAGTGTTGACTCCCAAAACATAACTCATTTGTAACAAAAATTATAGCTGTTACACATCATTAATCGATGAAAACATTTATGATGATCTATGATTGTAAGGTCCACTTTTTTTAAATAGGCCAAAGGTGGGTTGTTTGGCTTTGGTAAGTATCCCACCCCATGTTAACTTCAAACTTTAACTTTTTCTACTCCTCGAAATTTTTGGTTAATTAGGTCATTTGCATCTTCAGCATTTTTCAAGCATGCATATCCATATTTAAAATATGTTACGACCAATTAGAAATCTATTTCAGTTTTTTGTATATTTGGTTTTGCAATTATCGAAAAAGGGGGGGCGAGGCATTTTTAACTATGTGTTGACTCTCAAACCATATGTTAGGATCAATTAGAAATCTCTTCCTTAGAAAATTCCACCAAGCTATTAGGGGTTGTATTGGTGGAATTTCCCAAACATGAATAATAAAACTTAGGTGTTCTTTTTTAGTGTGTGAAATAATTTTCTTTACTTACATTTATAATAGTTTTCAATTTTTTGCATACATAAACTCTAAAATGTTCATTTTATTGTGATCTTTTTGTTTACGTGAAAAATGGCAGAGTGAAAACTCAAGTTTGGATTTGAAAAAATGGAAATGCAAAAATTCTAAGAGAGATAATTCCAACGATTATTTGTGATTTTTAAGGAACGTAAACAATTTTAGTTATTTATATATTAGGTTTTGCAATCATCGGAAAAGGGGGGCGAGGTATTTTTAACAGTGTTGACTCCCAAACCATAAGTCATTTCTAAGAAAAATTAATGCCATTTCATATCATTAATCGTTCAAAACATTTACAATGATCTATGATTTTTAGGTCCACTATTTGTAAATAAGCAAAAAGTGGGTTGTTTGGCTCTGTTTAATATCCCATTGCACATTAACTTGATAATTTAAATTTTCTGACTAGTTGAAATTTTTGGATCATTAGGTCATTTGCATATTCAACATGTTTTAGTCATGCATATCCATATTTAAAATATGTTAGGATCAGTTGGAAATCTCTTTCTTATAAAATTCCACCAAGCTATTAGGGTTTGTACTGGTGGAATTTCTCAAACATGGATAACAAAACTTTTGTGTTCATTTTTATTGCGTGAATTAATTTTCTTCACTTACATTTATTATAGTTTTCAATTTTTTGCATACATAAACTCCAAAATTTTCATTTTTTTTGTGATCTATTTGCCTTATCATTTTGTTTACGAGAAAAACGGGAGAGTGAAAACTCAAGTTTGGATTTGAAAAAAAATTGAACATCCAAAGTGGAAATACAAAGATACTGAGAGAGATAATTCTAAAAAGTATCGGTGATTTTTATGGATTGTAAACTCTTTTAGTTTTTTATAAATTAGGTTTTGCAATCATCGGAAAAGGGGGGTGTGGCATTTTTAACTCAGTGTTGACTCCCAAACCAAAAGTCATTTCTAACAAAAATTATAGCCGTTACACATCATTAATTGATCTAAACATTTACGATGATCTATAATTGTTCGGTCTACTTTTTTTAATAGGCAAAAAGTGGCTTGTATGGCTCCTGTAAATATCCCACCGCACGATAACTTGAGAATTTAATTTTTTCTACTTCTTGAATTTTTTTTATCATTAGGTCATTATCATCTTCAACATGTTTCAGACATGCATATCCATATTTAAAATATGTTAGGATCAATTAGAAATCTCTTTCTTACAAAATTCTACCAAGCTATTACGTGTTGTACTAGTGGAATTTTCCAATCATGGATAACAAAACTTTTCTGTTCATTTACTTGTGATCTATTTTTCTTATTTTTTTTATTACGAGAAAAATGGCACAGAGAAAACTCAAGTTTGGATTTGAAAAAAATTCAACCTCCAAAATGGAAATGCACAAATGGTGAGAGAGATAATTCCAAAAAGTATCTGTGATTTTTAGGATTTTAAACTCTTTTAGTTTTTTATGTATTAGGTTTTGCAATCATCGGAATAGTGGGGGAAAGACATTTTTAACTGAGTGTTGACTCCCAAACTATAAGTCATTTCTAACAAAATTTATAGCCGATACACATTATTAATTGATCAACACATGTATGTTGATCTATGATTGTTAGGTCAGCTTTTTGTAAATTAGCTAAAAGTCGTTTTGGCTCTAGTAAATATTCCACCGCACTTTAACTTGAGAATTTAATTTTTCTGACTCCTTAAAATTTTTGGATCATTACATCATTTTCATCTTCAACATGCTTCAGACATGCATATCCATATTTAAAAAATGTTAGGATCAATTAGAACTCTCTTTCCTATTAAATTCCACAAAGCTATTAGGGGTTGTATAGGTGAAATTTCCCAAAAATGGATAACAAAACTGTGGTGTTAATTTTTAGTGTGTGAAATAATTTTCTTCAGTTACATTTATTATAGTTTTATATTTTTTGCATACATGAACTCTGAAATTTTCTTTTTGTTGTGATCTATTAGCCTTATCTTTTTGCTTATGAGAAAAATAGGAGAGTGAAAACTCATGTTTGGATTTGAAAAAAAAAAGTGAACATCCAAAATGGAAGTGCACAAATGTTGAGAGAGATCATTCCAAAAAGTATCTATGATTTTTATGGATTGTAAACTCTTTTAGTTTTTTATAAATTAGATTTTGCAATCATATGAAAAGGGGGGGGGGGGGGGGGGGGGGTGGGTTTAACTGAGTGTTGACTCCCAAACCATAAGTCATTTCTAACAAAAATTATAATCGTTACACAGTTTTAATTGATCAAAACATTTAGCTCTAGTAAATATCCCACCACACGTTAACTTGAGAAATTAATTTTTTCTACTCCTTGAAATTTTTGGATCATTAGGTCATTTGCATCTTCAAAATGTTTCAGGCATGCATATCCATATTTAAAACATGTTAGTATCAATTAGAAATCTCTTTCGTATGAAATTCCACCAAGCTATTAAGGGTTGTACTGGTGGAATTTCCCAAACATGGATAAAAAAAATTTGGTGTTAATTTTTAGTAGGTTAAATAATTTTTTTTACTTACATTTATTATACATAAACTCCAAAATTTTCATTTTCTTGTGATCTATTTGCCTTATCTTTATGTTTACGAGAAAAATTAGAGTGAAAACTCAAGTTTGGATTTGAAAAAAAATTGAACATCCAAAATATAAATGCACAAATGTTGGGAGAGATAATTCCAAAAAGTGTCTAGGGTTTTTATGGATTGTAAACTCTTTTAGTTTTTTTATAAATTAGGATATGCAATCATCGAAAAAGGGGCGGCAAGGTATTTTTAACTGAGTGTTGACTCCCAAACCATAAGTTATTTTTAACTAAAATTATAGCTATTACACATCAATAATTGATCAAAACATTTACGATGATCTATGATTGTTAGGTCTGTTGTTTGTAAATAGGCAAAAAGTGGGTTGTTTGGCTCTGGTATATCTCACCACACGTTAACTTGAGAATTTTTTTTTTCTACTTGAAATTTTTGGATCTTTAGATCATTTGCATCTTCAACATGTTTCAGGCATTCAGATCCGTATTTAAAACATGTTATGATCAATTAGAAATCTCTTTATTATAAAATTCCACCAAGCTGTTAGGGGTTGTACTAGTGTAATTTCTCAAACATGGATAACAAAACTTTGGTGTTCTTTTTTAGTGCGTGAAATAATTTTCTTCACTTACATTTATTATAGTTTTCAATTTTTTGTAAACTCTTTTAGTTTTTTATAAAGAGGTTTTACAATCATTGGAAAAGTGGGGGTGGGGCATTTTTAACTGAGTATTGACTCCCAAACCATAAGTCATTTCTTAAAAAAATTATAGCCATTACATATCATTAATTGATCAAAACTTTTACAATGATCTATGATTGTCAGGTCCACTTTTTTTAAATAGGCAAAAAGTGGCTTGTTTGGCTATAGTAATCCCACCACACGATAACTGGAGAATTTTTTTTTTTCTACTTCATTAATTTTTTGGATCATTAGGTCATTTGCATCTTCAACATGTTTCAAGCATGCATATCCATATTTAACACATGGTAGGATCAATTAGAAATTTCTTTCTTATAAAATTCCACACGCTCTTAGGGATTGTACTGGTGGAATTTCCCAAACGTGGATAACAAAACTTTCGTATTCATTTTTAGTGCATGAAATAATTTTCTTCTCTTACGTTTATTATAGTTTTCAATTTTTTGCATAAATGCTGAGAGAGATCATTCAAAAAAGTATATGTGATTTTTATGGATTGTAAACTCTTTTAGTTTTTTATAAATTAGGTTTTGCAATCATCGAAAAAGAGGGGGGGGGGGTGACCTTTTTAATTGAGTGTTGACTTCCAAAACATAAGTCATTTCTAACAAAAATTATAGTCGTTACACATCATTAATCGATGAAAACTTTTACGATGATCTATGATTCTAAGGACAGCTTTTTAAAATAGGCAAAAAGTTGGTTGTTTGGCTCTGGTAAACATTCCACCGCACGTAAACTTGAGAATTTAATTTTTTCTACTCCTTGAAATTTTTGGATCATTAGGTCATTTGCATCTTCAACATGTTTCTGGCATGCACATCCATATTTAAAACATGTTACGATCAATTAGAAATCCCTTTCTTGCAAAATTCCACCAAGCTATTAGGGGATGTACTGGTGGAATTTCCCAAACATGGATAACAAAACTTTGGTGTTCATTTTTAGAGCATGAAATAATTTTCTTCACGTAAATTTATTATATTTTTCAATATTTTGCATACATAAACTCATAAATTTTCATTTTCTTGTGATCTATTTGCCTTATCCTTTTGTTTATGAGAAAAATGGAGGAGTGAAAACTCAAGTTTGGATTTGAAAAAAAATTGAATGTCCAAAAAGGAAATGCACAAATTCTGAGAGAGATAATTTCAAAAAAGTATCAGTGATTTTTAAGGATTGTAAATTCTTTTAGTTTTTTGTATATTTGGTTTTGCAATGATTGGAAATGGGGGGGGGGGGGGGGGGGGGGGGAGGGGGGGTGTGAAGCATTTTTAATTGAGTGTTGACTCCCAAACCATATGTTAGGATCAGTTAGAAATCTCTTTCTTAGAAAATTCCACCAAGCTATTAGAGGTTGTATTGGTGGAATTTCCCAAACATGAATAATAAAACTTTGTTGATCTTTTTTAGTGTGTGAAATAATTTCCTTCACTTAAATTTATAATAGTTTTCAATTTTTTGCATACATAAACTCTAAAATTTTCATTTTGTTGTGATCTATTTGCCTTATCTTTTTGTTTACGAGAAACATGGGAGAGTGAAAACTCAAGTTTGTATTTGAAAAAAAATTGAACATCCAAAATTGAAATGCACAAATTCTGAGAGAGACAATTCTAAAAAGTATTAGTGCTATTTAAGGATTGTAAACACTTATAGTTGTTAAATATAAGGTTTTGCAATCATCAAAAAGGGGGGTGGCATTTTTTACTGAATGTTGACTCCCAAACCATAAGTCATTTCTATCCAAAATTATAGCCATTACACGTCATTAATTGATCAAAACATCTATGATGATGTATGATTGTTAGGTCAGTTTTTGTAAATAGCCAAAAAGTTGGTTGTTTGGCTCTAGTAAATATCCCACCGCATGTTAACTTGAGAATTTAATTTTTTCTACTCCATGAAATTTTTGGATCATTAGGACATTTGCATCTTCAACAAGTTTTAGGCATGCATATCCATATTTAAAACAAGTTATGATCAATTAGAAATCTCTTTCTTATAAAATTCCATACACTATTAGGGGTTGTACTGGTGGAATTTCTCAAACATGGATAATAAAACTTTTGTGTTCATTTTTAGTGCGTGAAATAATTTTTTTCACTAACATTTATTATAGTTTATAATTTTTTGCATACATAAACTCTAAAATTTTAATTTTCTTGTGATCTATTTGCCTTATCTTTTTGTTTACGTGAAAAATGGCATAGTGAAAACTCAAGTTTGGATTTGAAAAAAAATTGAACATTTAAAAAGGAAATGCACAAATGCTGAGATAGATAATTCCAAAAATTATCTGTGATTTTTAAGGATCGTAAAAAATTTTAGTTATTTATATATTAGCTTTTGCAATCATTGGAAAAGGGGAGGCGAGGCATTTTTAATTGAGTGTTGACTCCCAACCGATAAGTCATTTCTAACATAAATTATTGCCATTTCACATCAGTAATCAATCAAAAATTTATGATGATATAAGATTGTTTGGACCACTTTTTCTAAATAGGCAAAAACTGGGATGTTTGGCTTTGGTAAATATCCCACTGGACGTTAACTTCAAAATATAAAATTTTCAAGTTCTTGGAAATTTCGCAACACTAGATCATTTGGATCTTCAACTTGTTTCAGGCATGCATATCCATATTTAAAATATGTTAGGATCAATTAAAAATCTCTTTCTTATAAAATTCCACCAAGATATTAGGGGTTGTACTGGTGGAATTTCCAAAACAGTTACATTTATAATAGTTTTCAATTTTTTGCATAGATAAGGTCTAAAAATTTCATTATGTTGTGATCTATTTGCCTTATCTTTTTGTTTATGAGAAAAATGGGAGAGTGAAAACTCAAGTTTGGATTTAAAAAAAAATTGAACATCCAAAATGGAAATGCACAAATGCTGAGAGAGATCATTCGAAAAAGTATTTCTAATTTTTATGGATTGTAAAATCTTTTAGTTTTTTATAAATTAGGTTTTGCAATCATCGGAAAAGGGGGGTGAGATATTTTTAATTGATTGGACTCCCAAACCAAAAGTCATTTCTAAAAAAAATTATAGAAGTTACATTTCATTAATCGACGAAAACATTTACGATGATCTATGATTGTTAGGTTCGCTTTTTTTAAATAGGCAAAAAGTGGGTTATTTGGCTCTAGTAAATATCCCACCGCACGTTAACTTGAGAATTTAATTTTTTCTACTCCTTGAAATTTTTGGATCATTAGGTCATTTGCATCTTCAGCATATTTTAGGCATGAATATCCATTTTTAAAACATGTTCAGATCAATTAGAAATCTCTTTCTTATAAAATTCCACCAAGCTATTAGTTGTACTGGTGCAATTTTCCAAACATGGATAGCAAAACTTTGGTGTTCAATTTTTGTGCTTGAAATAATTTTCTTCGCTTACATTTATTATAGTTTTTAATTTTTTGCATACATAAACTCTTAAATTTTCTTTTTCTTGTGATCTATTTGCCTTATCCGTTTGTTTACTAGAAAAATGGCAGAGTGAAAACTCAAGTTTGGATTTGAAAAACAAACATCCAAAATAGAAATGCACAAATTCTTAGAGAAATAATTCCAAAAAGTATCTGTGATTTTATGGATTGTAAACTGTTTTAGTTGTTTGTATATTATTATTTTCAATCATCGGAAAATGGGGGGCGAGGAATTTTTAACTGAGTGTTGACTCCCAAACCATAAGTTAGGATCAATTTAAAATCTCTTTCTTATAAAATTCCACCAATTTAATAGGGGTTGTATTGGTGGAATTTCCCAAAAAAGGATAATAAAACTTTGGTGTTCTTTTTTAGTGTGTCAAATAATTTTCTTCACTTACATTTATTATAGTTTTCAATTTTTTAGCATACATAAACTCATAAATTTTCATATTATTGTCATCTTTTTGCGTAATCTTTTTCTTTACAAGAAAAATGTGAGCGTAAAAACTCAAGTTTGGATAAAAAAAAATGAAACATCCACATTGGAAATGCACAAATTTGAGAGAGATAATTCTAAAAAGTATCAGTGATATTTAAGGATTGTAAACTCTTTTAGTTTTTATGTATTAGGTTTTGCAATCATCAGAAAAGGGGGGGAGGCATTTTTAGCTGAGTGTTGACTCCCAAACCATATGTCATTTCTAACAAAAATTATAGCCGTTACACATCATTAATTAATCAAAACATTTACGATGATCTATGATTGTTAGGTCCACTTTTTGTAAATAGCCAAAAAGTGGGTTGTTTGCCTCTGGTAAATATCCCACCGCATGTTAACTTGAAAATTTAATTTTTTCAACTCCTTGAAATTTTTGGACCATTAGGTCATTTGCATCTTCAACATGTTTCAGGCATGCATATCCATATTTAACACATGTTAGGATCAATTAGAAATCTCTTTCTTATAAAATTTCACACGCTATTAGGGGTTGTGCAAGTGGAATTTCCCAAACATGGATAACAAAACTTTGGTGTTCATTTTTAGTGCATGAAATAATTTTTTTTACATACATTTATTATAGTTTTCAAATTTTTCATACATAAACTCTAAATTTTTAATTTTTTTGTGATGTATTTGCCTTATCTTTTTGTTGACGAGAAAAATGGCAGAGTGAAAACTCATGTTTGGTTTTGAAAAAAAAATTGAACATCCAAACTGGAAATGCACAAATTCTAAGAGAGATAATTCCAAAAATTATATGTGATTTTGAAGGATCGTAAACAATTTTAGTTATTTATATATTAGGTTTTGCAATCATTGGAAAGGGGGGATGGGGGTGGGGGGGGGGGGGGGGGGGTGAGCGAGTCATTTTTAACTGAGTGTTGACTCCCAATCCATAAGTCATTTCTAACAAAAATTATAGCCGTTACACATCATTAATCGATCAAAACATTTACGATGATCCTTGATTGTTAGGTCCGCTTTTTGTAAATAGGCAAAAAGTGGGTTGTTTGACTCTAGTATATATCCCACCGCACGTTAAATTGAGAATTAATTTTTCTGACACCTTGAAATTTTTGGTGAATTAGATCATTTTCATCTTCAACATATTTCAGTCATGCATATCCATATTTTAAAAAAAATGTTTGTATTAATTAGAAATCTCTTTCTTATAAAATTCCAAAAAGCTATTAGGGGTTGTACTGGTGGAATTTCCCAATAATGGGTAACAAAACTTTGGTGGTCATTTTTAGTGCGTGAAATAATTTTCTTCACTTTGATTTTTTATTGTTTTCAATTTTTTGCATACATAAACTATGAAATTTTTCATTTAGTTGGGATCTATTTGCCTTATCTTTTTTTTTACTAGAAAAATGGGGGAGTGAAAACTCAAGTTTGGATTTGAAAACAAAATTGAACATCCAAAATGGAAAAGCACAAATGTTGACAGAGATAATTCAAAAACGTATCTGTGATTTTTATCGATTGTAAACTCTTTTAGTTTTTTATAAATTAGGTTTTGCAAACTTTGGAAAAGGGGGGGGTGGGGGGGGGGGGGGGGGGGGGGTGACATTTTCAACTGAGTGTTGACTCCCAAACCATAAGTCATTTCTAACAAAAAGTATGGTTGTTACACGTCATTAATTGATCAAAACATTTACGAGGATCTATGATTGTTAGGTCCGCTTTTTTTAAAATAGGCAAAAAGTGGGTTGTTTGGCTCTGGTAAATATCGCACCGCAGGTTAACATGAGAATTTAATTTTTTCTACTCCTTGAAATCTTTGGATCATTAGGTCATTTCCATCTTCAACATGTTTCAGTCATGCATATCAATATTTAAAAGAGGTTAGGATCACTTAGAAATCTCTTTTATCAAATTCCACCAAGCTATGAGGGTTTGTACTTGTGGAATTTCCCAAACATGGATAACAAAACTTTGCGGTTCATTTTTAGTGCGTGAAATAATTTTCTTCACTTACATTTATTATAGTTTTCAATTTTTTGCATACATAAACTCTAAAATTTTCATTTTCTCGTGATCTATTTGCCTTATCTTTTTGTTTATGAGAAAAATGGCGGAATGAAAACTCAAGTTTGGATTTGAAAAAAAATTGAACATCCAAAATGGAAATGCACAAATACTGAGAAAGATAATTCCAAAAATTATTTATAATTATTAAGGATCGTAAAAAATTTTAGTTTTTTCATATATTAGGGTTTGTAATCATCGGAAAAGGGGGGGGGGGGGGGGGGCTTTTTTAACTGAATGTTGACTACCAAACCATAAGTCATTTCTAAGAAAAAATTTAGCCATTACACATCATTAATCGATAAAAATTTTATGATGATCTATGATTGTTAGGTCCGCTTTTTGTAAATAGGCAAAAAGTGGGTTTTTTTGGCTCTGGTAAATATCCCACCGCACGTTAACTTGAGAATTTAATTTTTTTGACTCTAAATTTTTGGATGATTAGATCATTTGCATCTTCAACATGTTTCAGCCGAGCATATCCGTATTTAAAATATGTAAGGATCAATTAGAAATCTTTTTCTTATAAAATTCCACCAAGCTATTAGGGGTTGTAATCGTGGAATTTCCCAAGCATGGATAAAAAACTTTGGTGTTATTTTTTTGTGCGTGAAATAATTTTCTTCACTTATATTTATTATAGTTTTCAATTTTTTGCGTACATAAAATCTAAAATTTTCTTTTTGTTGTGATCTATTTGTCGTATCTTTTTGTTTACGAGTAAAATGGGATAGTGAAAACTGAAGTTTGGATTTGAAAAAAAATCTAACATCCAAAATGGAAACGCAAAAATGCTGAAATACATAATTCCAAAAAGTATCAGAGATTTTTAAGGACTATAAACTCTTTTAGTTTTTTATATTAGGTTTTGCATTCATCAAAAAAGTGGGGGCAAGGCATTTTTAACTGACTGTTGACTCCCAAACCATAAGTCATTTCTAAAAATAATTATAGCCATTACACATCATTAATCAATCAAAACATTTATGATGATATATGATTGTTAGTTCCGCTTTCTCTAAATAGGTAAAAACTGGGTAGTTTGGCTTTGGTAAATATCCCACCGCACGTTAACTTAAGAATTTTGTTTTTTCTACTCGTTGAAATTTTTTTATCATTAGATCATTGACATCTTTAACATGTATCATAATTGCATATCCATATTTTAAACATGTTAGAATCAATTAGAAATATTTCGTATAAAATTTCACGAAGCAATTAGGGGTTGTACTAGTGGAATTTCCCAAACATGGATAACAAAACTTTGATGTTCATTTTTAGTGCGTGCAATAATTTTCTTCACTTACTTTTATTATAGTTTTCAATTTTTTGCATACGTAACCTCTGAAATTTTCATTATGGTGAGATCTATTTGCCATATCTTTTTGTTTACGAGATAAATGAGAAAGTGAAAACTCAAGTTTGGATTTGAAAAAAAATTTAACATCTAAAGTGGAAAAGCACAAATGCTGAAAGATATAATTTCAAAAAGTATTTGTGATTTTTAAGGACTATAAAATCTTTTAGTGTTTTATATATTAGGTTTTTCAATCATCGGAAAAGGGGGGGCGAGGCATTTTTAATTGAGTGTTGACTCCCAAATCATAAGTCCTTTCTAAAAAAAATTATAGCCGTTACACATCATTAATCAATCAAAAAATTTATGATGATCAATGATTGTTAGATCCGCTTTTTGTTAATTGGTAAACACTGGGTTGTTTTGCTTTGTTAAATATCCCACCTCACGTTAACTTGAGAATTTCATTTTTTCTACTTGAAATTTTTGGATCACTAGATCCGTTGCATCTTCAACATGTTTCATGCTTGCATATCCATATTTAAACAAGTTAGGATCCATTAGAAATATTTCAAATTCCACCAAGCTATTAGGGGTTGTACTAGTGGAATTTCCCAAACATGGATAACAAAACATTGATGTTCATTTTTTGTGCGTGAAATAATTTTCCTCACTTACGTTTATTATAGTTTTCAATTTTTTGCATACATAAACTCTGAAATTTTCATTATGGTGTGATTTATTTGCCTTATCTTTTTGTTTACGAGAAAAACGGGAGAGTAAAACTCAAGTTTGGATTTCAAAAAAAATTGAACATCCATAATGGAAATAGAAAGATGCTGAGACAGATAATTCAAAAAAGTATCCATGATTTTTATGGATTGTAAACTCTTTTAGTTATTTTATAAATTTAGTTTTGCAATCATCGGAAATGGGGGGGTGAGGCATTTTTAACTGAGTGTCGACTCCCAAACCATAAGTCATTTCTACCATAAATTATAGCCACTACACATAATTAATTGATAAAAACATTTACAAAGATTTATGATTGTTAGGTCCGCTTTTTTTAAATATGCAAAAAGTGGGTCGTTTGGCTCTGGTAAACATCCCACCGCACGTTAACTTGAAAATTTAATTTTTTCTACTCCATAAAATTTTTGGATCATTAGGTCATTTGCATCTTCAAAATGATTCAGGCATGCAAATCCATATTTAAAACAAGTTAGGATTAATTAGAAATCTCTTTCTTATAAAATCCCACCAAACTATTACGGGTTGTACTAGTGGAATTTCCCAATCATGGATAACAAAACTTTGGTGTTCATTCCTTATCTTTTTGTTTACGAGAAAAATGGGAAAGTGAAAACTCAAGTTTGGATTTGAAAAAAATTGAACATCCAAAATGGAAAACCACAAATGCTGAAAGATATAATTCCAAAAAGTATCTGTGATTTTTACAGACAGTAAACTCTTTTACTTTTTTATATATTAGGTTTTGCAATCATCAAAAAAAGGGGGGCGAGGAATTTTAAACTGAGTGTTGACTCCCAAACCATAATTCCTTTCTATAAAAAATTATAGCCATTACACATCTTTTATCAATCAAAAAATTTATGATGATCTATGATTGTTAGATCCGCTTTTTGTTAATAGGTAAAAACTGGGTTGTTTTGCTTTGGTAAATATCCCACCGCACGTTAACTTGAGAATTTAATTTTTTCTACTCCTTGAATATCCATATTTAAAACAAGTTAGGATCAATTAGAAATATATTTCTTATAAAATTCCACCAAGCTTTTAGGGGTTGTACTAGTGGAATTTCCCAAAGACAACAAACTTTGGTGTTCTTATTTAGTGTGTGAAATAATTTTCTTCACTTAAATTTATTAAATTTTTCAACTTTTTGCATACATAAACTCTAAAATTTTCTTTTTGTTGTGATCTATTTGCCTTATCTTTTTTTTTTTTTTGAGAAAAATGGGAAAGTGAAACTCAAGTTTGGATTTGAAAAAAAATTGAACATCCAAAATGGAAATGCACAAATGCTGAGAGTACTAATTCCAGCAAGTATCTGTGATTTTTATGGATTTTAAACTCTTTTAGTTTTTTTTATAAATTAGGTTTTGAAATCATCAGAAAAAGGGGGATGAGGCATTTTTAACTGAGTGTTGACTCCCAAACCATGAGTCATTTCTAACAAAAATTATAGCCGTTACACATCATAAATTCATATAAACATTTACGATGATATATGATTGTTAGGTCCACTTTTTGTAAAAATGCAAAAAGTGGGTTGTTTGGATCTAGTAACTATCCCACCACATGTAACTTGAGAATTTAATTTTTTCTACTCTTTGAAATGTTTGGATCATTAGGTCATTTGCATCTTCAACATGTTTCAAGCATGTCTATCCATATTTAAAACATGTTAGGATCAATAAGAAATGTCTTTCTTATAAAATTCCACCAATCTATTAGCGGTTGTACTTGTGGAAGTTCCCAAACATGGATAACATAACTTTTTGTGTTCATTTTTTGTTTGTAAAATAATTTTCTTCCCTTAAATTTATTATAATTTTCAATTTTTTGCATACTTAAACTCTAAAATTTTGATTTTGTTGTGATCTATTTGCCTTATCTTTTTGTTTACGAGAAAAATGGAAGAGTGAAAACTCAACTTTTTTGAAAAAATTGAAAATCCAAAATGGAAATACACAATTCTGTGAGAGATAATTACAAAAAGTATATGTGATTTAAGAACTGTAAACTCTTTTAGTTTATTATATATTATGGTTTGCATTCATAAAAAAGGGGGGGGGGGGGGGGGGGGGGGGGGGGGGGTGGGGTGTGGCTTTTTGAAATGAGTGTTGACTCCTAAACCATAAGTCATTTCTAACAAAAATAATAGCCATTACACATCATTAATCGATCAAAACATTTTCAATGATCTATGATAGTTTTGTCCACTTTTTGTAAATAGGCAAAAAGTGGGTTGTTTCGCTTAGGTAAATATCCCTCCGCACGTTAACTTGAGAATTTAATTGTTCCTACACCTTGAAATATTTTGATCATTATGTCATTTGCATCTTCATAATGTTTTCGACATGCATATCGATATTTAAAACATATTAGGATCAATTAGAAATCTCTTTCTTATAAAATTCCTCCAAACTATTAGGGGTTGTACTGGTGGAATTTCCCAACCATGGATAACAAAACCTTTCTGTTCATTTTTAGTGCGTGAAATAATTTACTTCACTTTCATTTATTATAGTTTTCAATTTTTTTGCATACATAAACTCTAAAATTTTCTTTTTTTTGGTGATCTTTTTGCCATATCTTTTCGTTTACGAGAAAAATAGGAGTGTGAAAACTAAAGTTTGGATTAGAAAAAAAATAGAACATCCAAAATGGAAATGCACAAATGCTGAGAGAGATAATTCTTAAAAGTATCTGTGATTTTTAAGGATTGGAAACTCTTCTAGATTTTTTTATATTAGGTTTTGTTGGAAAAGGAGGGGCAAGGAATTTTTAACTGAGTATAGACTGCCAAACGATAAGTCATTTCTAATAAAAATTATAACCGTTATACAACATTAATCGATCAAGACATGTATGATGATCTATTATTGTTAGGTCGCTTTTTGTAAATAGGCAAAAAGTGGGTTATTTGGCTCTGGTAAATAATCCACCACAAGTTAACTTGAGAACTTAAGTTTTTCTAATCCTTGAAATTTTTTGATCATTAGGTCATTTGCATCTTCAACATGTTTCAGGCATTCATATCCATATTTAAAACATGACAGGATCAATTAAAAATCACTTTCATATAAAATTCCACCATGCTATTAGGGGTTGTACAATTGGAATTTCCCAAACATGGACAAAAAAACTTTGGAGTTCATTTTTAGTGCGTGAAATAATTTTCTTCACTTAAATTTATTATAGTTTTCAATTTTTTGCATACATAAACTCTAAAATTTTCATTTCTTGTGATATATTTGCCCTATCTTTTTTTTTACGAGAAAAATGGGAGAGTGAAAACATAAGTTTGAATTTGAAAAAAAATTGAACATCCAAAATGGAAATGCAAAAATGCTGAGAGAGATAATTCCAAAAAGTATATGTGATTTTTAAGGATTTTAAACTCTTTTAGTTTTTTATATATTAGGTTTTGCAATTATCGAAAAAAGGTGGGTAGGGCATTATGACCTGAGTGTTTACTCCCAAACCATAAGTCATTTCTAACAAAAATTAAGGCCGTTACACATCCTTAATCGACCAAAACATTAACAATGATCTATGATTGCTAGGTCCGCTTTTTGTAAATATGCAAAAAGTGGGTTGTTTGGCTTTGATAAATAATCCACCACACGTTAACTTGAGAATTTAATTTTTTCTACTCCTTGAATTTTTTTTATCATTAGGTCATTTGCATCTTCATCATGTTTCAGGCATGCATATCCATATTTAAAACATGCTAGGATCAATTAAAAATCACTTTCATATAAAATTCCTCCAAGCTATTAGGGGTTGTACTAATGGAATTTCCCAAACATGGATAAAAAACTTTGGTGTTCAGTTTTAGTGCGTCAAATAATTTTATTCACTTACATTTATTATAGTTTTCAATTTTATGCATACATAAACTCTAAAATTTTCATTTTGTTGTGATATATTTGCCTTATCTTTTTGTTTACGAGAAAAAATGGGAGAGTGAAAACAAACGTTTGGATTTGAAAAAAAATTGAACATCCAAAATGGAAATTCAAAAATGCTGAGAGAGATAATTCCAAATTGGTATCTTTAATTTTTACAGACTGTAAACTATTTTGGTTTTGTATATATTAGGTTTTGCAATCATCGGAAAAGGGGGGCAAGGAATTTTTAATTGAGTGTTGACTCCCTAACCATAAGTCATTTCTAACAAAAATTAAAGCCGTTACATATCATTAATCGATCAAAACATTTACGATAATGTATGATTGTTAGGTCCACTTTTTGTGGGTTTTCTGGCTCTTGTAAATATCCCACCGCACATTAACTTGAGAATTTAATTTTTCCTATTCCTTGAAATTTTTGGATCAATAGGTCATTTGCATCTTCAACAGGTTTGAGGCATGCATATCTATATTTAAAACATGTTAAGATCGATTATAAATGTCTTTCTTATAAAATCGCCCCAAGCTATTAGGGTTGTATTGGAGGAATTTCCCAACCATGCATAACAAAACTTTTGTGTTCATTTTTAGTGCGTGAAATAATTTACTTCACGTAAATTTATTAGAACTTTCAATTTTATGTATACACAAACTCTAAAATTTTCATTTTGTTGTGATTTATTTGGCTTTTCTTTTTGTTTACGAGAAAAAGGGAGAGTAAAAACTCAAGTTTGGATTTGAAACAAAATTGAACATCCAAACTAGAAATGCACAAATGCTGAGACATATATTAGGTATTACAATCATCAGAAAAGGTGGAGCAAGCCATTTTCAATTGAGTGTTGACTACCAAACCATAAGTCATATCTAACAAAAAATTATAGCCATTACACATCATTAATCGATCCAAACATTTATGATGCTCTATGATTGTTAGGTTCGCTTTTTGTAAATAGGCAAAAAGTGGGTTGTTTGGCTCTGGTAAATATCCCACAGCATGCTAACTTGAGAATTTAATTTTTTCTACTCCTTGAAATTTTTGGATCATTAGGTCATTGGCATCTTCAACATGTTTCAGGGATGTTTATCCATATTTAAAACATGTTAGGATCAATAAGAAATGTCTTTCTTATAAAATTCCACCAATCTATTAGCGGTTGTACTTGTGGAATTTCCTAAACATGGATAACATAACTTTTGAGGAATTTCCCAAACATGGATAACATAACTTTTGTGTTCATTTTTTGTTCGTGAAATAATTTTCTTCACTTAAATTTATTATAATTTTCAATTTTTTGCATACTTAAACTCTAAAATTTTCATTTTGTTGTGGTCTATTTGCCTTATCTATTTTTTTACGAGAAAAATGGAAGAGTGAAAACTCAACTTTGGATTTGAAAAAAATTGAAAATCCAAAATGGAAATACACAAATGCTGTGAGAGATAATTACAAAAAGATGTATTTGTGATTTAAGGACTATAAACTCTTTTATTTTTTTATATATTAGGTTTTGTAATCATAAAAAAAGGGAGGGGGTAGCTTTTTGAACTAAGTGTTGACTCCCAAACCATAAGTCATTTATAACAAAAATATAAGCCATTACACATTATTAATCGATGAAAACATTTTCAGTGATCTATGATCATTTGGTCCGCTTTTTGTGAATAGGCAAAAAGTGGGTTGTTTCGTTCAGGTAAATATCCCACCTTGTGTTAACTTGAGAACTTAATTTTTCCTACACCTTAAATTTTTTTATCATTATGTCATTTGCATCTTCATAATGTTTCCGGCATCCATATCTATATTTAAGACATATTAGGATCGATTAGAAATATCTTTCTTATAAAATTCCTCCAAGCTATTAAGGGTTGTACTGGTGGAATTTCCCAACCATGGATAACAAAACTTTTATGTTCATTTTCAGTGCATGAAATAATTTCCTTCACTTACATTTATTATAGTTTTCAATTTTTTGCATACATAATCTCTAAAATTTTCATTTTGTTGTGATCTTTTTGCCTTATCTTTTTGTTTACGAGAAAAATGCGAGTGTGAAAACTCAAGTTTGGATTAGAAAAAAAATAGAACATCCAAAATGGAAATGCACAAATGCTGAGAGAGATAATTCTGAAAATTATCTGTGATTTATAAGGATTGGAAACTCTTCAATTTTTTTATATATTTGGTTTTTCAATCATCGAAAAAGGAGGGGCAAGGAATTTTTAGCTGAGTACAGACTCCCAAACCATAAGTCATTTCTAATAAAAATTATAACCGTTATACAACATTAATCGATCAAGACATTTACGATGATCTATGATTGTTAGGTCCGCTTTTTGTAAATAGGCAAAAAGTGGGTTGTTTGCCTTTGGTAATTATTCCACTACACGTTCAATTGAGAATTTAATTTTTTCTACTCCTTGAAATTTTTTGATCATTAGGTCATTTGCATCTTCAACATATTTCAGACATACATATCCATATTTAAAACATGTTAGCATCAATTAAAAATCACTTTCATATAAAATTCCACCAAGCAATTAGGGGTTGTACTATTGGAATTTCCCAAACATGGATAAAAAAGTTTGGTGTTCGTTTTTAGTGCGTGAAATAATTTACTTCACCTACAATTATTATAGTTTTCAATTTTTTGCATACATAAACTCTAAAATTTTCATTTTGTTGTCATCTATTTGCCTTATCTTTTTTTTTACGAGAAAACTGAGAGTGTGAAAACTCAACTTTGGATTAGAAAAAAAAAATAGAACATCCAAAATAGAAATGCACAAATGCTGAGAGAGAAAATTCCAAAAAGTATCTGTGATTTTTAAGGATTGGAAGCTCCTGTAGTTTTTTTTATATTAGGTTTTGCAATCATCGAGAAAGGAGGGGCTAGGAATTTTTAACTGAGTATAGACTCCCAAACAATAATTCATTTCTAATAAATATTATAACCGTTATACAACATTAATCGAACAAGACATTTATGATGATCCATGATTGTTAGGTCCTCTTTTTGTAAATAGGCAAAAAGTGGGTTGTTGGCTCTGGTAAATAATCCACCACAAGTTAACTGGAGAATTTAATTTTTTCTACTTCGTGAAATTTTTTGATCATTAGGTCATTTGCATCTTCAACATGTTTCAGGTATGCATATCATTATTTAAAAAATGTTAGGATCAATTAAAAATGACTTTCATATAAAATTCCACAAGCTATTAGGGGTTGTACTATTGGAATTTCACGAACATGGATATAAAACTTTGGTGCTCATTTTTAGTGCGTGAAATAATTTTCTTCACTTACATTTATTATAGTTTCCCATTTTTTGCATACATCAACTCTAAAATTTTTATTTTGTTGTGATATATTTGCCTTATCTTTTTGTTTGCGAGAAAAATGGGAGAGTGAAAACAAAAGTTTGGATTTGAAAAAAAATTGAACATCCGAAATGGAAATTCACAAATGCTGAGAGAGATAATTCCAAATTGGTATTTTTAATTTTTATGGACTATAAACTCTTTTGGTTTTGTATATATTAGGTTTTGCAATCATCAGAAAAGGGGGGCCAAGGAATTTTTAATTGAGTGTTGACTTCCTAACCATAACTCATTTCTACCAAAAATTATAGCCGTTACACATCATTAATCGATCAAAAAATTTACGGTGATGTATGATTATTAGGTCCCCTTTTTTGTAAATTGGCAAAAAGTGGGTTGTCTAGCTCTTGTAAATATCCCACCGCACGTTAACTTGGGAATTTAATTTTTCCTATTCCTTGAAATTTTTGGATCAATAGGTCATTTGCATCTTCAACATGTTTGAGGCACACATATCTATATTTAAAACATGTTAGGATTAATTATAAATATCTTTCTTATAAAATTCCTCCAAGCTATTAGGGGTTGTATCGGTGGAATTTCCCAACAATGGATAACAAAACTTTTCTGTTCATTTTTAGTGCATGAAATAATTTGCTTCACTTACATTTATTATAGTTTTCAATTTTTTGCATACATAACTCTAAAATTTTCATTTTGTTGTGATCTTTTTGCCTTATCTTTTTGTTTACGAGAAAAATGCGAGTGTGAAAACTCAAGTTTGGATTAGAAAAAAAATAGAACATCCAAAATGGAAATGCACAAATGCTGAAAGAGATAATTCTTAAAATTATTTGTGATTTATAAGGATTGTAAACTCTTCTACTTTTTTATATATTAGGTTTTGCAATCATCGGAAAAGGAGGGGCAAGGAATTTTTAACTGAGTATAGACTCCCAAACCATAAGTCATTACTAATAAAAATTATAACCGTTATACAACATTAATCGATCAAGACATTTACGATAATCTATGATTGTTAGATCCGCTTTATGTAAATAGGCAAAAAGTGGGTTGTTTGGCTCTAGTAAATAATCCACTACACGTTCAATTGAGAATTTAATTTTTTCTACTCCTTGAAATTTTTTTATCATTAGGTCATTTGCATCTTCAACATGTTTCAGACATACATATCCATATTTAAAACATGTTAGCATCAATTAAAAATCACTTTCATATAAAATTCCACCAAGCAATTAGGGGTTGTACAATTGGAATTTCCCAAACATGGATAAAAAACTTTCGTGTTCATTTTTATTGCGTGAAATAATTTATTTCACCTACAATTATTATAGTTTTCAATTTTTTGCATACATAAACTCTAAAATTTTCATTTTGTTGTCATCTATTTGCCTTATTTTTTTTTTTTTACGAGAAAAATGAGAGTGTGAAAACTCAACTTTGGATTAGAAAAAAAAATAGAACATCCAAAATGGAAATGCACAAATGCTGAGAGAGATAATTCCAAAAAGTATCTATGATTTTTAAGGATTGGAAGCTCTTCTAGTTTTTTTTATATTAGGTTTTGCAATCATCGAAAAAGGAGGGGCAAGGAATTTTTAACTGAGTATAGACTCCCAAACCATAATTCATTTCTAATAAATATTATAACCGTTATACAACATTAATCGATCAAGACATTTACGATGATCTATGATTGTTAGGTCCGCTTTTTGTAAATAGACAAAAAGTGGGTTGTTTGGCTCTGGTAAATAATCCACCACAAGTTAATTGAGAATTTAATTTTTTCTATTCCGTTAAATTTTTTTATCATTAGGCCATTTACATCTTCAACATGTTTCAGGTATATCAATATTTAAAACATGTTAGGATCAATTAAAAATCACTTTCACATAAAATTCCACAAGCTATGAGGGGTTGTACTATTGGAATTTCCCGAACATGGATAAAAAACTTTGGTGTTCATTTTTAGTGCGTGAAATAATTTTCTTCACTTACATTTATTATAGTTTTCAATTTTTTGCATACATAAACTCTAAAATTTTCATTTTATTGTAATGTATTTGCCTTATCTTTTTGTTTGAAAAATGGGAGAGTGAAAACAAAAGTTTGGATTTGAAGAAAAATTGAACATCCATAATGGAAATGCAAAAATTCTGAGAGCGATAATTCCAAAAAGTATCTGTGATTTTTAAGGATTATATACTCTTTTAGTTTTTTATATATTAGGTTTTGCAATTATCGAAAAACGGTGGGCAAGGCATTATGAATTGTGTTTACTCCAAAACCATAAATCATTGCTTACAAAAATTATGGCTGTTACACATCATTTTTCAACCAAAACATTAACGATGATCTATGATTGTTAGCTCCGCTTTTTGTCAATAGGCAAAAATTGGGTTGTTTTGCTCTGATAAATATCCCACGACACGTTAACTGGAGAATTTTATTTTTTCTTCTCCTTGAAATTTTTTATCATTAGGTCATTTGCATCTTCAATGTGTATCAGACATACATATCCATATTTAATTAGAAATCTCTTTCTTATAAAATTCCACCAAGCTATTAGGGGTTGTACTAGTGGAATTTCCCAAACATGGATAACAAAATTTTGGGGTTCAATTTTAGCGAGTGAAATAATTTTCTTCACTTACATTTATAATAGTTTTAAATTTTTTGCATACATAAACTCTAAAATTTTCATTTTGTTGGGATCTATTTGCCTTTTCTTTTTATTTATGAGAAAAATGAGAGAGTGAAAACACAAGTTTGGATTTGAAAAAATATTGAACATCCAAAATGGAAATGCACAAATGCTGAGAGAGAAAATTCCAAAAAGTATATGTGTTTTTAAGGATTGTAGACTTTTTTTTTTTAAATATATTAGGTTTTACAATCAACCGAAAAGGGGGGGGGGGGGGAGGGCATGCATTTTTAACAGTGAATTGACTCCCAAACCATAAGTCATTTCTAACAAAGAGTCTAGTAGTTACACTTCATTAACCGATCAAAACATTTTCGATGATCTATGATTGTTAGGTCCGCTTTTTGTAAATAGGCAAAAAGTGGGTTGTTTGGCTCAGGTAAATATCCCACCGAATGTTGACCTGAGAATTTAATTTTTTCCACTACTCTAAATTATTGGATCAATAGGTGGTTTGCATCTTCAACATGTTTCAGGCATGAATATCCATATTTAATACATGATAGAATCAATTAGAAATCTCTTTCTTATAAAATTCCACCAAGATATTTGGGGTTGTACTAGTGGAATTTCCCAAAAATGGATGACAAAACTGTGGTGTTCATTTTTTGTGTGTGAAATAATTTTCTTTACTTACATTAATTATAGTTTTCAATTTTTTGCATACATAAACTCTAAAATTTTTATTTTGTTGTGCTCTATTTGCCTTATCTTTTTGTTTAAGAGAAAAATGGGAGAGTGAAAACTCACGTTTGGATTTGAAAAAAAAATGAACATCCAAAATACAAATACACAAATTCTGAGAGAGATAATTCCAAAAAGTATCTGTGATTTTTATGGATTGTAAACTCTTTTAGTTTTTTATAAATTAGGTTTTGCAATCATCAGAAAAAGGTGGGCAAGGCATTTTTAACTGAGTGTACACACCCAAACAATAAGTCATTTCTAACAAAAATTATAGCGGTTATACATCATTAATCGATCAAGACATTTATGATATTCTTTGATAGTTAGGTCCGCTTTTTGTAAATAGGAAAAAAGTGGGTTGTTTAGCTCTGGTAAATATCCCACCGCATGTTAACTTGAGAATTTCATTTTTTTCAACTACTTGAAATGTTTAGATCATTAGGTCATTTGCATCTTCAACATGTTTTAGGCATGCATATCCATATTAAAAACATGTTAGGATCAGTTAGAAATCTCTTTCTTATTAAATTCCTACAAGCTATTAGGGGTTGTACTGGTGGAATTTCCCAAACATGGATAATAAAACATTAGTGTTCATTTTTAGTGCGATAAATAATTTTGTTCACTTACATTTATTATAGTTTTCAATTTTTTCATACATAAACTCTAAAATTTTCATTTTCTTGTGATCTATTTGCCTTCTTTTTGTTTACGAGAAAATAAGGAGAGAGAAAACTCAAGTTTGGATTTGAAAAAAAATCTAACATCCAAAATGGAAATGCACAAATGCTGAGAGAGATAATTTGAAACTGGTATCTGTAATTTTTAAGGACAGTAAACTCTTTTGGTTTTGTATATATTAGGTTTTGCAATCATCGGAAAAGGGGGCCCGATGCATTTTTAAATAAGCGTTAACTCCCAAACCATAAGTCATTTCTAACTAAAATTATAGCCGTTACACATCATTAATCGATCAAAACATTTATGATGATGTATGATTGTTAGGTCCGCTTTGTTTAAATTGGCAAAAACTGGGTTGTTTGCCTCTGGTAAATATCCAACCGCACGTTAACTTCAGAATTTAATTTTTCCTACTCCTTGAAATTTTTCGATCATTAGGTCATTTGCATCTTCAACTTGTTTCAGGCATGTTTATCCATATTTAAAACATGTTAGGATCATTAAGAAATCTCTTTCTTATAAAATTCCACCAATCTATTAGCGGTTGTACTGGTGGAATTTCCCAAACATGGATAACCTAACTTTTGGGTTCATTTTTTGTTCGTGAAATAATTTTCTTCACTTAAATTTATTATATTTTTCAATTTTATGCACACTTAAACTCTAAAATTTTCATTTTGTTCTCATCTATTTGCCTTTTCTTTTTGTTTACGAGAAAATGGTAGAGTGAAAACTCAACTTTCGATTTGAAAAAAAAATTGAAATCCAAAATGGAAATACCAAATGCTGAGAGAGATAATTACAAAAATTATCTATGATTTTTAATGATTGTAAACTCTTTTAGTTTTTTATATATTAGGTTTTTTAATCATCAACAAAGGGGGGGGGGGGGGGGGGGGGGGGGGGGGGGGGGGGTGAGGCATTTTTAATTGAGTGTTGACTCCCAAACCATAAGTCATTTCAAACAAAAATAATAGCCGTTGCACATCATTAATCGATCAAAACATTTTCGATGACCTATGACAGTTAGGTCCGCTTTTTGTAAATAGGCAAAAAGTGGTTTGTTTGGTTCAGGTAAATATCCCTCCACACGTTAACTTGAGAATTTTATTTTTCCTATACCTTGAAAGTTTTCGATCATTAGGTGATTTGCATCTTCATAAAGTTTCCGGCATGCATATCTATATTTAAAACAAGTTAGGATCAATAAGAAATTTCTTTCTTACAAAATTCCACCAAGCTAATAGGGGTTGTACAGGTAGAATTTCCCAACCATGGATAACAAAACTTTTCTGTTCATTTTTAGTGCGTGAAATAATTTACTTCACTTACATTTATTATAGTTTTCAATTTTTTTCATACATAAACTCTAAAATTTTCATTTTGTTATGATCTATTTGCCTGATATTTTTGTTTACGAGAAAAATGGGAGAGTGAAAACTCAAGTTTGGATTAGAAAAAAAATAGAACATCCAAAATAGAAATGTATAAATGCTGAGAGAGATAATTCAAAAACCATAACTCAATTCTAATAAAAATTATAACTGTTATACAACGTTAATCCCTCAAGACATTTACGATGATCTATAATTGTTAGGTCCGCTTTTTGTAAATAGGAAAAAAGTGGGTTGTTTTGCTCTGGCACATAATCCACCACACGTTAACTTGAGAGTTTAATTTTTTCTACTTCTTGAAATTTTTTGATCATTAGGTCATTTTCATCTTCCACATGTTTTAGGCATGTATATCCACATTTAAAACATGTTAGGATCAATTAAAAATCACTTTCATATAAAATTCCACCAAGCTATTAGGGCTTGTACTATTGGAATTTCCCAAACATGGATAAAAAACTTTGGTGTTCATTTTTAGTGCATGAAATAATTTTCTTCACTTACATTTATTATAGTTTTCAATTTTTTGTGTACATAAACTCTAAAATTTTCATTTGTTGTGTTATATTTGCCTTATCTTTTTTTTTTTATGAGAAAAATTTGAGAGAGAAATCTAAAGTTTGGATTTGAAAAAAAATTGAACATAAAAAATGGAAATGCACAAATGCTGAGAGAGATAATTCCAAAAAGTATATGTGATTTTTAAGGACTGTATACTCTTTTAGTATTTTATATATTAGGTTTTGCAATTATCGAAAAACGGTGGGCAAGGCATTATAAACAGAGTTTTACTCCAAAACCATAAGTCATTACTAACAAAAATTATGGCCGTTACAGATCATTAATCGACCAAAACATTAACGATGATCTATGATTGTTAGGTCCGCTTTTTGTAAATAGGCAAAAAGTGGGTTGTTTTGCTCTGATAAATATCCCACCGCACGTTAACTTGAGAATTTAATGTTTTCTACACCTTGAAATATTTGGATCATTAGGTCATTTGTATCTTCAACATGTTTCAGGCATATCCATATTTAAAGATTGTTAGGATCAAGTAGAAGTTTCTTTCTTGTAAAATTCCACCAAGCTATTAGGGGTTTGACTAGTGGAGTTTCCTAAACATGGATAACAAAACTTTGGTATTCATTTTTAGTGCGTGAAATAATTTTCTTCACTTACTTTTATTATAGTTTTCAATTTTTTGCATACATAAACTCTAAAATTTTCATTTTTTTTGTGATCTATTTGCCTTATCTTTTTGTTTACGAGAAAAATGGGAGAGTGAAAACTCAAGTTTGGATTTGAAAAAAAAAATAACATGCAATATGGAAATGCACAAATGCTGAGAGAGATAATTCCATAAAGTATCTGTGATTTTTAAGGATTGTAAACTCTTTTAGTTTTTTAAATATTAGGTTTTGCAATGATCAGAAAATGATGGGCGAGGCATTTTTAACTGAGTGTTAACTCCCAAACCATAAGTCATTTCTAACAAAAAGTATAGCCGTTACACATCATTAATCTATCAAAACATTTACGATGATCTATGATTGTTAGGTCTCCTTTATGTAAATAGGCAAAAAGTTGGTTGTTTGGCTCTGGTAAATATCCCACCGCATGTTAACTTGAGAATTTAATTTTTTCTACTCCTCTAAATTTTTGGATTATTAGGTCATTTGTATCTTCAACTTGTTTCAGGAATGCATATCCATATTTAAAACATGTTAGGATCAATTAGAAATCTCTTTCTAAAAAAATTTCACCAAGCTATTAGGGGTTGTACTAGTGGAATTTTCCAAACATAGATAACAAAAGTTTGGTGTTCATTTTTAGTGCATGAAATAATTTTCTTTACTTACTTTTATTTTAGTTTTAAATTTTTAGCATACATAAACTCTAAAATTTTCAATTTTTTGTGATCAATTTGCCTTATCTTTCTCTTTACGAGAAAAATGGGAAAGTAAAAACTCATGTTTGGATTTGAAAAAAAATTGAACATCCAAAATGGAAATGCACAAATGCTGAGAGATATAATTAAAAAAAGTATCTATGATTTTAAAAGGGGAGGGGAAAGAGGGGGGGGGGGGGGTTGAGGCATTTTTAATTGTGTGTTGACTGGCAAGCCATAAGTCATTTCCAACCTAAAGTATAGCCGTTAAACTTCATTAATCGCTCAAAAAATTTATGATGATCTATGATTGATTGTTAGGACCACTTTTGTCAATAGGAAAAAAGTGGCTTGTTTGGGTCTTGTAAATATCCCACCACACGTTAACTTGAGAATTTAATTTTTTCTACCCCTTAAAATTTTTGGATCATAAGGTCATTTGTATCTTCAACATGTTTCTTGCATGCATATCCATATTTATAACATGTTAAGATCAATTAGAAATCTCTTTCTTACAAAATTCCTCCAAGCTATTAGGGGTTGTACTAGTGGAATTTCCCAAACATGGATAACAAAACTTTGGTGTTCATTTTTAGTGCGTGAAATAATTTTCTTCACTTACATTTATTAAATTTTTTAATTTTTTGCATACATAAACTTTAAAATTTTCATTCCGTTGGGATCTATTTGCCTTTTCTTTTTGCAAACGAGAAAAATGAGAGAGTGAAAACTCAAGTTTGGATTTGAAAAAAAATTAAGCATCCAAAATGGAAATGCACAAATGCTGATAGAGATAATTCCAAAAAGTATCAGTGATTTTTAAGGATTCTAAACTCTTTTAGTTTTTTTTATGTATTAGGTTTTGCAATCATCGGAAAAAGGGGGGCGTGGATTTTTAAGTGAGTATTGACTCCGAAACCATAAGTCATTTCAAACAAAAAGTATAGTAGTTACACATCATTAACCGATCAAAAAATTTACGATGATCTATGATTGTTAGGTCTGCTTTTTGTAAATAGGCAAAATGTGGGTTGTTTGGCTCATGTAAATATCCCACCACACGTTAACCTGAGAATTTAATTTTTTCTACTATAATTTTTTTAATTGCATGTTGACTGGCAAGCCATAAGTCATTTCTAACCAAAAGTATAGCTATTACACATCATTAATTGATCAAAACATTTATGATGATCTATGATTGTTAGGTCCGCTTTTTGTCAATAGGAAAAAAGTGGGTTGTTTGGCACTTGTAAATATCCCACCACACGTTAACTTGAGAATTTAATTTTTTCTACACCATAAAAGTTTTCGATCATAAGGTCATTTGTATCTTCAACATGTTTCTTGCATGCATATCCATATTTATAACATTTTAAGATCAATTAGAAATCTCTTTCTTATAAAATTCCACCAAGCTATTAGGGTTGTACTAGTGGAATTTCCCAAACATGGATAACAAAACTTTGGTGTTCGTTTTTAGTGTGTGAAATAATTTTCTTCAATTAAATTTATTATAGTTTTTAATTTTTTGCATACATAAACTTTAAAATTTTCATTTCGTTGGGATCTATTTGCCTTTTCTTTTTGTATACGAGAAAAATGAGAGAGTGAAAACTCAAGTTTGGATTTGAAAAAAAATTAACATCTAATATGGAAATGCACAAATGCAAAGGAAGATAATTCCAAAAAGTATCTGTGATTTTTAAGGATTGTAAACTCTTTTAGTTTTTTAAATATTAGGTTTTGTAAAGATCGGAAAATGAAGGGCGAGGCATTTTTAACTGAGTGTTAACTCCCAAACCATAAGTCATTTCTAACAAAAAGTATAGCCGTTACACATCATTAATCTATCAAAATATTTACGATGATCTATGATTGTTAGGTCTGCTTTTTGTAAATAGACAAAATGTGGGTTGTTCGGCTCATATAAATATCCCACCGCACGTTAACCTGAGAATTTAATTTTTTCTACAACTCTAATTTTTTTTATTATTAGGTCATTTACATCTTCAACATGTTTCAGGAATGAATATCCATATTTAAAACATGTTAGGATCAATTAAAAATTTCTTTTTTATCAAATTCCACCAAAATATTTGGGGTCGTACTAGTGGAATTTCCCAAACATAGATGACAAAACTTTGGTGTTCATTTTTAGTAAGTGAAAATAATTTTCTTCACTTACATTTATTATTGTTTTCAATTTTTTGCATACATAAACTCTAAAATTTTCATTTTGTTGTGATCTTTTTGCCTTATCTTTTTGTTTAAGAGAAAAATGGGAGTGAGAAAACTCAATTTTGGGTTTGAAAAAAAATTGAGCATCCAAAATAGAAATGCACAAATGCTGAGAGAGATAGTTCCACAAACTATCTGTGATTTTTATGGATTGTAAACTCTTTTAGTTTTTTATAAATTAGGATTTGCAATCATCAGAAAAGGGTGGGCAAGGCATTTTTAATTGAATGTTGTCTCCCAAACCATAAGTCATTTCTAACAAAAATTATAGCCGTTACACATCATTAATTGATCAAAACATTTACAATGATCTATGATCCGCTTTTTGTAAATAGGCAAAAAATGGGTTGTTTGGCTCTGGTAAATATCCCACCGCACGTTAACTTGACAATTTAATTATTTCTACTACTTGAAATGATTGGATCATTAGGTCATTTGCATCTTCAACATGTTTTAGGCATGCATATCCATATTGAAAACATGTTAGGATCAGTTAGAAATCTCTTTCTTATTAAATTCCACCAAGCTATTAGGGGTTGTAGTGGTGGAATTTCCCAAACATGGATAACAAAACTTTGGTGTTCATTTATAGTGCGATAAATAATTTTCTTCACTTACGTTTATTGTAGTTTTAAATTTTTTGCATACATTAACTCTAAAATTTTCATTTTGTTGTGATCTATTTACCTTATCTTGTTTTATGAGAAAAAAGGGAGAGACAAAACGCAAGTTTGGATTTGAAAAAAAATTGAACATCCAAAATGGAAATGCACAAATGCTGAGAGAGATAATTCCAAATTGGTATCATTAATTTTTAAGGACTGTATACTCTTTTGGTTTTGTATATATTAGGTTTTGGAATCATTAATCGATCAAAACATTTACGATGATCTATGATTGTTTGGTCTGCTTTTTGTAAATTTGCAAAAAGCGGGTTGTTAGGCTCTTGTAAATATCCCATCGCAAATTAAATTGAGAATTTAATTTTCCTACTCAAAATTTTTTGATCATTGGGTCATTTGCATCTTCAACATGTTTGAGGCATGCATATCTATATTTAAAACATATTAGGATCAATTAGAAATCTCTTTCTTATAAAATTCCACCAAGCTATTAGGGGTTGTACTGGTGGAATTTCCCAACCATGGATAACAAAACTTTTGTGTTCATTTTTAGTGCGTGAAATAATTTACTTCACTTACATTTATTATAGTTTCTTAATTTTTTGCATACATAAACTCTAAAATTTTCATTTTGTTGTGATCTATTTGCTTTATCTTTTTGTTTACAAGAAAAAGGGAGAGTTAAAACTCAAGTTTGGATTTGAAACAAAATTGAACATCCAAAATGGAAATGCACAAATGCTAAGAGAGATAATTCCAAAAAGTATCTTTGATTTTTAAGGATTGTAAACTCTTTTAGTTTTTCATATATTAGGTATTACAATCGTCGAAAAATGGGGAGCGAGCCATTTTCAACTGAGTGTTTACAACCAAACCATAAGTCATATCTAACAAAAATTATAGCCATTACACATCATTAATCAATTCAAACATTTATGATGATCTATGATTGTTAGGTCCGCTTTTTGTCTAGTGGGTTGTTTGGCTCTGGTAAATATCCCACAACACGTCAACTTGAGAATTTAATTATTTCTACTCGATTTTTTTGGATCATTAGATCATTTGCATCTTCAACATGTTTCAGGTATGTTTATCGATATTTAAAACATGTTAGGATCAATTAGAAATCTCTTTCTTATAAAATTTCACCAATCTATTAGGGGTTGTACCGGTGGAATTTCCCAAACATGGATAACATAACCTTTGATGTCCATTTTAGTTCGTGAAATAATTTTCTTCACTTACATTTATTATAGTTTTCAATTTTTTGCATACATAAACTCTAAAATTTTCATTTTGTAGTGATCTATTTGCCTTATCTTTTTGTTTACAAGAAAAATGGGAGTAAAAACTCAAGTTTGGATTAGAAAAAAATAACCATCCAAAATGGAAATACACAAATGCTAAGAGAGATAATGACAAAATTATCTGTGTGTTTTTGAGGATTGTGAACTCTTTTAGTTATTTATATATTAGGTTTTGCAATCATAAAAAAGGCAGGGCGAGGCTTTTTTAATTGAGTGTTGACTCCCAAACCATAAGTCATTTCTAACAAAAATTATAGCCGTTACATATCATTAATTAATCAAAACATTTACGATGATCTATGATTGTTAGGTCCGCATTTTTTAAATAGGCAAAAAGTGAGTTGTTTGGCTCAGGTAAATATCCGACTGCACGTTAACTTGAGAATTTACTTTTTCCTACACCTTGAAATTTTTCGATCGTTAGGTCATTTGCATCTTCAATATTTTTTGGCACGCATATCTATATTTAAAACATGTTATGAACAATTAAAAATCTCTTTCTTTTAAAATTCCACTAAAGTATTAGGGGTTGTACTGGAGGAATTTCCAAACCATGGATAACAAAATTTTTCTGTACATTTTTAGTGCATGAAATAATTTACTTCACTTACATTTATTATAGTTTTCTACTTTTTTCATACATAAATTCTAAAATTTTCATTTTGTTGTGATCTATTTGCCTTATCTTTATGTTTACGAGAAAAATGGAAGTGTGAAAACTCAAGTTTGGATTTGAAAAAAAATTGAACACCTAAAATGGAAATGGACAAATGCTGAGAGAGATAATTCCTAAAAGTATCTGTGATATTTAAGGATTGTATACACTTTTAGTTTTTAATATATTACGTTTTGCACTTATCAAATAACGGTGGGCAATAAACTAAGTGTTTACTCCCAAACCATAAGTAATCTCCAAAAAACATTATGGCCATTACACATCATTAATTGACCAAAACATTTACGATGATCTATGATTGTTAGGTCTGCTTTTTGTAAATAGGCAAAATGTGGGTTGTTTTGCTCTCATAAATATCCCACCACACATTAACTTGAGAACTTAATTTTTTCTATTGTTTGAAATTTTTGGATCATTAGGTGATTTGCATCTGCAACATGTTTCAGGCATATCCATATTTAAAGATTGTTAGGATCAATTAGAAATCTCTTTCTTATAAAATTCCACTAAGCTATTAGGCGTTGTACTACTGGAATTTCCCAAACATGGATAACAAAACTTTGGTGTTCGTTTTTAGGGCACGAAATAATTTTCTTCACTTACATTTATTATAAGTTTCAATTTTTTGCATACAAAATTCTAAAATTTTCAATTTGTTGTGATCTATTTGCCTTATCTTTTTATTTATGAGAAAAATGGGAGAGTGAAAACTCAAGTTTGGATTTGAAAAAAAATTAAGCATCCAAAATGGAAATGCACAAATGCTGATAGAGAAAATTCAAAAAAGTATCAGTGATTTTTAAGGATTGTAAACTCATTTAGTTTTGTTACATATAAGGTTTTGTAATCATCGGAGAAAGGGAGGTGGGGGGGGGGGGGGGGGGGGGGGCGTGGCCTTTTAACTGAGTGTTGACTACCAAACCATAAGTCATTTCTAACAAAAAGTATAGTAGTTACACATCATTAACCGATCAAAACATTTAGAATGATCTATGATTGTTAGGTCTGCTTTTTGTAAAAAGGCAAAAGGTGGGTTGTTTGTCTCATGTAAAATATCCCATTGCACGTTAACCTGAGAATTTAATTTTTTATACTACTCTAATTTTTTGTATCATTAGGGCATTTACATCTTCAACATGTTTCAAGAATGAATATCCATATTTAAAACATGTTAGGATCGATTAAAAATCTCTTTTTTATAAAATTCCTCCAAGATATTTGGGGTCATACTAGTGGATTTTCCAAAACATGGATGACAAAACTTTGGTGTTCATTTTTTGTGCGTGAAATAATTTTATTCACTTACATTTATCATAGTTTTCAAATTTTTTCATTCATAAACTCTAAAATATTCATTTTGTTGTGATCTATTTGCCTTATCTTTTTGTTTAAGAGAAAAATAGGAGCGAGAAAACTCAAGTTTGGATTTGAAAAAAAATTGAACATCCAAAATAGAAATGCACAAATGCTGAGAGAGATAATTCAAAAACTATCAGTCATTTTTACGGATTGTAAACTCTTTTAGCTTTTTATAAATTAGGTTTTGCAATCATCAAAAAAGGGTGGGCGAGGCAGTTTTAACTGAGTGTTGACACCCAAACCATAAGTCATTTTTAACAAAAATTATAGCCTTACACATCATTAATTGATCAAAACATTTACGATGATCTATGATTGTTAGGTCCACTTTTTGTAATTAGGCTAAAAATGGGTTGTTTGGCTCTAGTAAATATCCCACCGCACGTTAACTTGAGAAATTAATTTTTTTCTACTATTTGAAATGTTTGGATCATTAGGCCATTTGCATCTTCAACATGTTTTAGGCATGCATATCCATATTTAAAACATGTTAGGATCAGTTAGAAATCTCTTTCTTATTAAATTCCACCAAGCTATTAGGGGTTGCACTGGTGGAATTTTCCTAACATGGATAATAAAATTTTGGTGTTCATTTTTAGTACGATAAATAAATTTCTTCACTTACATTTATTATAGTTTTCAATTATTTTCATGCATTAACTCTAAAATTTTCATTTTCTTGTGATCTATTTGCCTTATTTTTATTTATGAGAAACATGAAAGAGAAAAAACGCAAGTTTGGATTTGAAAAAATATTGAACATCCAAAATGGAAATGCACAAATGCTGAGAGAGATAATTGCAAATTGGTATCTGTAAATTTTAAGGACGGTAAATTTTTTTGGTTTTGTATATATTAGGTTTTGCAATCAATGGAAAAGGGGGGGGAGGGGCGAGGCATTTTTAAATGAGTGTTGACTCCCAAACCATATGTCATTTCTAACAAAAATTATAGGTGTTACACATCATTAATCGATCAAAAAATTTATAGTGATCAATGATTGTTAGGTCCGATTTTTGTAAATTGGAAAAAAGTGGGTTGTTTAGCTCTTGTAAATATCCCACAACACGTTAAATTGAGAATTTAATTTTTTACTCGAAATTTTTGGATCATTTGGTCATTTGCATCTTCAACATGTTTTAGGCATGCATATCTAAATTTAAAATATGTTAGGATAAATTAGAACTCTCTTTCTTTTAAAATTCCACCAAGCTATTAGGGGTTGTATTGGTGGAATTTCCCAACCATGGATAACAAAACTTTTGTGTTCATTTATAGTGCGTGAAATAATTTACTTCACTTACATTTATTATAGTTTCTTAATTTTTTTTCATACATAAACTCTAAAATTTTCATTTTGTTGTGATCTATTTACCTTATCTTTTTGTTTTCGAGAAAAAGGGAGAGTTAAAGCTCAAATTTGGATTTGAAACAAAATTGAACAGCCAAAATGGAAATGTACAAATGCTGAGAGAGATAATTCCAAATAGTATCTTTGATTTTTAAGGATCATAAACTCTTTTAGTTTTTCATATCTTAGGTATTACAATCATCGAAAAAGGGGGAGCGAGCCATTTTCAGCTGAGTGTTGACTACCAAACCATAAGCCATATCTAACAAAAATTATAGCCGTTACACATCATTAATCGATTCAAACATTTATCATTATCTATGATAGTTCGATCCGCTATTTGCATAGTGGGTTGTTTGGCTCCTGTAAATATCCCACTACATGTTAACTTGAGAATTTAATTTTTTCTACTCCTTGAAATTTTTGCATCATTAGGTCATTTGCATCTTCAACATGTTTCAGGAATGTTTATCCATATTTAAAACAGGTTAGGATAAATAAGAAATCACTTTCTAAAAAAATTCCACCAATCTATTAGGGGTTGTACTGGTGGAATTTTCCAAACATGGATACCAAAACATTGGTGTTCATTTTTAATTCATGAAATAATTTTCTTCACTTAGATTTATTATAGTTTTCATTTTTTTGCATACATAAACTCAAAAATTTTCATTTTGTTGTGATCTATTTGCCTTATCTTTTTGTTTACAAGAAAAATAGAAGTGAAAACTCAAGTTTGGATTTGAAAAAAAAATGAACATCCAAAATGGAAATACACAAATGTAGACAGATAATTACTAAAATTATCTGTGTTTTTTAAGGATTTTAAAATCCTTTAGTTTTTTATATATTAGGTTTTGCAATCAACAAAAAAGGGTGGGTGAGGCTTTTTTAACTGAGTGTTGACTCCCAAACCATAAGTCATTTCTAACAAAAATTATAGCCATTACACATCATTAATTGATCAAAACATTTACAATGATCTATGATTGTTAGGTCCGCATTTGGTAAATAAGCAAAAAGTGGGTTGTTTGGCTCAGGTAAATATCCAACCGCACTTTAACTTGAGAATATAATTTTTCCTACACCTTGAAATTTTTCAATCATTAGGTCATTTGCATCTTCAATATGTTTCCGGCATGCATATCTATATTTAAACATGTTAGGATCAATTATAAATCTCTTTCTTGTAAAATTCCACTAAGCTATTAGGGGTTGTACTGGTGGAATTTCCCAACCATGGATAACAAAACTTTTCTGCACATTTTTAGTGCGTGAAATAATTTACTTCACTTACATTTACAATAGTTTTCAATTTTTTTCATACATAAACTCTAAAATTTTCATTTTGTTGTGATCTATTTGCCTTATCTTTTTGTTTACGAAAAAAAAGGGAGAGTGAAAACTTAAGTTTGGATTTAAAAAAAATTGAACATCCAAAATGGAAATGCACAAATTCTGAGAGAGATAATTCCAAAAAGTATCTTTGACTTTTAAGGATTGTATACTCTTTTAGTTTTTAATATCTTAGGTTTTGCACTTATCAAAAAATGGTGGGCAATAAACTAAGTGTTTACTCCCAAACCATAAGTAATTTCCAACAAAAATTAAGGCCGTTACACATCATTAATCGACCAAAACATTTACGATGATCTATGATTGTTAGGTCCGCTTTTTGTAAATAAGCAAAATGTGGGTTGTTTTGCTTTGATAAATATCCCACCGCACGTTAACTTGATAATTTAATTTTTTTCTACTCCTTGAAATTTTTGGATCATTAGGTGATTTGCATCTTCAACATGTTTCAGGCATAACCATATTTAAAGATTGTTAGGATCAATTAGAAATCTCTTTCTTATAAAATTCCACCAAGCTATTAGGGGTTGTACTAGTGGAATTTCCCAAACATGGATAACAAAACTTTGGTGTTCATTTTTAGTGCGTGAAATCTTTTTCTTAACTTACATTTATTATAGTTTTCCATTTTTTGCATACATAAACTCTAAAATTTTCATTTTGTTGTAATCTATTTGCCTTATCTTTTTATTTACGAGAAAAATGGGAGAGTGAAAACTCAAGTTTGGATTTGAAAAAAAATTAAGCATCCAAAATAGAAATGCACTAATGCTGATAGAGATAATTCTAAAAAGTATTAATGATTTTTAAGGATTGTAAACTCTTTTAATTTTTTTGATATATTAGGTTCTACAATCATCGGAGAAAGCAAGGGCGAGGCATTTTAACTAAGTGTTAACTCCAAACCATAAGTCATTTCAAACAAAAAGTATAGTAGTTACACATCATTAACCGATCAAAACATTTACGATGATCTATGATTGTTAGGTCTGCTTTTTGTAAATAGGCAAAACGTGGGTTGTTTGGCTCATGTAAATAGCCCACCGTACGTTAACCTGAGAATTTAATTTTTTCTACTACTCTAATTTTTTGGATCTTTAGGTCATTTACATCTTCAACATGTTTCAGGAATGAATATCCATATTTAAAACATGTTTGGATCAATTAAAAATCTCTTTTTAAAAAAATTCCACAAAGATATTTGGGGTCGTACTAGTGGAAATTCCCAAACATGGATGAAAAAACTTTGGTGTTCAATTTTAGTGCATTAAATAATTTTCTCCCCTTACATTTATTATAGTTTTCAATTTTTTTCATACATAAACTCTAAAATTTTCATTTGGTTGTGACCTATTTGCCATATCTTTTTGTTTAAGAGAAAAATGGGAGAGAGAAAACTCAAGTTTGGATTTGAAAAAAAATTGAACATCCAAAATTGAAATGCACAAATGCTGAGAGAATTAATTCAAAAAACTATCTGTGATTTTTATGGATTGTAAACTCTTTTAGTTTTTTATAAATTAGGTTTTGCAATCATCAGAAAAGGGTGGGCATGACATTTTTAACTGAGTGTTGACTCCCAAACCATAAGTCATTTCTAACAAAAATAGTAGCCGTTACACATCATTAATTGATCAAAACATTTACGATGATCTATGATTTTTAGGTCCGCTTTTTGTAAATAGGCAAAAAATGGGTTGTTTGGCTTTGGTTAATATCCCACTGCATGTTAACTTGAGAATTTAGTTTTTTCAACTATTTGAAATGTTTGGATCATTAGGTCATTTGCATCTTCAACCTGTTTTAGGCATGCATATCGATATTTAAAACATGTTAGGATCAGTTCGAAATCTCTTTCTTATTGAATTCCACCAAGCTATTAGGGGTTATACTGGTGGAATTTCCTAAACGTTAAATTAAGAATTTAATTTTTCCTACTCGAAATTTTTGGATCATTAGGTCATTTGCAACTTCAACATGTTTCAGGCATGCATATCTATATTTAAAACAGGTTAGGATCAATTAGAAATTTCTTTCTTATAAAATTCCACCAAGCTATTCGGGGTTGTACTGGTGGAATTTCCCAATGATGGATAACAAAACTTTTGTGTTCATTTTTAGTGCGTGAAATAATTTACTTCACTTACATTAGTTATAATTTCTTAATTTTTTGCATACATAAACTCTAAAATTTTCATTTTGTTGTGATCTATTTGCCTTATCTTTTTGTTTGCGAGAAAAATGGAGAGTTAAAACTCAAGTTTTGATTTGAAACAAAATTGAACATTCAAAATAGAAATGCACAAATGCTGAGAGATATAATTCCAAAAAGTATCTTTGATTTTTAGGGATCGTAAACTCTTTTAGTTTTTCATATATTAGGTGTTACAATCATCGAAAAAGGGGGAGCGAGCTATTTTCAACTGAGTGTTGACTACCAAACCATAAGTCATGTCTAACAAAAATTATATCGTTACACATCATTATTCGATTCAAACATTTATGATGATCTATGATTGTTATGTCCGCTTTTTGCCTAGTGGGTTGTTTGGCTCTGGTCAATATCCCACTACACGTGAACTTGATAATTTAATTTTTTCTACTCCTTGAAATTTTTGGATCATTAGGTCATTTGCATATTCAACATGTTTTAGGCATGTTGATCCATATTTAAAACATGTTAGGATCAATAAGAAATATCTTTCTTATAAAATTCCACCAATCTATTAGGGTTGTACTAGTGGAATTTCCCAAACATGGATAACATAACTTTTGTGTTCATTTTTAGTTCATGAAATAATTTTCTTCACTTACATTTATTATAGTTTTCAATTTTTTGCATAGATAAACTCTAAATTTTTCATTTTGTTGTGATCTATTTGCCTTATCTTTTTGTTTACAAGAAAAATGGGAGAGAAAACTCAAGTTTGGATTAGAAAAAAAATTGAACATCCAAAATGGAAATACACAAATGCTAAGAGTGATTATTAAAAAAATTATCTATGTTTTTTAAGGATTGTAAACTCTTTTAGTTTTTTATATATTAGGTTTTTCAATCCTCAAAAAAGGGGGGAGGGGGGGGGGAGGCATTTTTAACTGAGTGTTGACTCCCAAACCATAAGTCATTTCTAACAAAAATTATAGCCGTTACACATCTTTAATTGATCAAAAATTTACAATAATCTATGATTGTTAGGTCTGCATTTTGTAAATAGGCAAAAAATGGGTTGTTTGGCTCAGGTAAATGTCCGACCGCACGTTAACTTGAGAATTTAATTTTTCCTGCACCTTGAAATTTTTCGATCATTAGGTCATTTGCATCTTTAATATGTTTTCGGCATCCATATCTATATTTAAAACATTTTAGGATCAATTAGAAACCTCTTTCTTTTAAAATTCCACTAAGCTATTAGGGGTTGTAGTGGTGGAATTTCCCAACCATTGATAACAAAACTTTTCTGTACATTTTTAGTGTCTGAAATAATTTACTTCACTTACATTTATTATAATTTTCAATTTTTTGCATACATAAACTCTAAAATTTTCATTTTGTTGTGATCTATTTGTCTTATCTTTTTGTTTAAGAGAAAAATGGGAGAGTGAAAACTCAAGTTGGATTAGAAAAAAAATTGAACATCCAAAATGGAAATGCACAAATGCTGAGAGAGATAATTCCAAAAAGTATGTGTGATATTTAAGGATTGTATACTCTTTTAGTTTTTAATATATTAGGTTTTACACTTATCGAAAATGGTCGGCAATAAACTAAGTGTTTACTCCCAAACCATAAGTAATTTCCAACAAAAATTGCGGCCGTTTCACTTCATTAATTGACCAAAATATTTACGATAATCTATGATTGTTAAGTCCGATTTTTGTAAATAGGAAAAATGTGGGTTGGTTTGCTCTGATAAATATCCCACCGCACGTTAACTTGAGAATTTAATTTTTTCTACTCTTTGAAATTTTTGGATCATTAGGTTATTGGCATCTTCAACATGTTGCAGGCATATCCATATTTAAAGATTGTTAGGATCAATTAGAAATCTCTTTTTTTTTAAAAATTCCACCAAGCTATTAGGGGTTGTACTAGTGGAATTTCCTAAACATGGATAACAAAACTTTGGTGTTCTTTTTTAGTGTGTCAAATAATTTTCTTCACTTACATTTATTATAGTTTTCAATTTTTTGCATACAAAAACTCTAAAATTTTCATTTTTTTGTGATCTATTTGCCTTATCTTTTTATTTATGAGAAAAATGGGAGAGTGAAAACTCAAGTTTGGATTTGAAAATAAATTCAACATCCCAAATGGAAATACACAGATGCTGAGAGAGATAATTCCAAAAAGTATCTGCGATTTAAGGATTATAAACTCTTTTAGTTTTTTATATATTAGGTTTTGCAATGATCGAAAAATGGTGGACGAGGCATTTTTAACTGAGTGTTGACTCCCATACCATAAGTCATTTCTAACAAAAAGTATCACCATTACACATCATTAATCTAACCAAACATTTACGATTATCTATGATTGTTAGGTCTGCTTTTTGTAAATAGGCAAAAAGTGGGTTGTTTGACTCTAGTAAATATCCTACCGCTGGTTAATTTGAGAATTTATTTTTTCTACTCATCTAAATTTTTGGATTATTAGGTCATTTGCATCTTCAACATGCTTCAGGCATGCATATCCATAATTAAAACATGTTAGGATCAATTAGAAATCTCGTTCGTATAAAATTCCTCCAAGCTATTAGGGGTTGTACTAGTGGAATTTCCCAAACATGGATAACAAAACATAGGTGTTCATTTTTAGTGTATGAAATAGCTTTTTTCACTTAAATTTATTATAGTTTTTGACTTTTTGCATACATAAACTCTAAACTTTTCATTTTTTGTGATTTATTTGCCTTATCTTTTTGTTTACGAGAAAAATGGGAGAGTGAAAACTCTTCTTTGGATAAAAAAAAAATTAAATATTCAAAATGGAAATGCACAAATTCTGAGAGAGAAAATTGCAAAAAGTATATGTGATTTTTTAGGATTGTAAACTCTTTTAGTTTTTTATATATTACGTTTTGTAATCATCGAAAAATGGGGGGCGAGCTATTTTTAACTGAATGTAGACTCCCAAACCATAAGTCATTTCTAACAAAAATTATAGTCGTTACATATCATTAATCGATCAAGACATTTACGATGATCAATGATTGTTAGGTCCGCATTTTGTAAATAGTCAAAAAGTGGTTTGTTTGGCTCTAGTGATCCCACCGCAAGTTAACTTGAGAATTTAATTTTTTCTACTATTTGAAATTTTTGGATCATTAGATCATTTGCATCTTCAACATGTTTTAGGCATGCATATCCATATTTAAAACATGTTAGGATCAATTAGAAATCGATTTCTTATCAAATTCCACCAAGCTATTAGTGGTTGTACTAGTAGAATTTCCCAAACATGGATAACAAAACTTTGGTGTTCTTTTTTAGTGCATCAAATAATTTTCTTCACTTATATTTATTATAGTTTTCAATTTTTTGCATACAAAATCTCAAAAATTTTAATTTTTTTGTGTTCTTTTTGTTTAAGAGAAAAAAGGGAGTGAAAACTCAAGTATGGAAGTAAAAAAAAAATTGAACATCATAAAAGGAAATGCAAAAATGCTGAGAGAGACAATTCCAACAAGTATCTGTGATTTTTAAGGACTGTAAACTCTTTTAGTTTTTTATATATTAGGTTTTGCAATCATCCGAAAAGGGGTGGTGAGGCATCTTTAACTTTGTGTTGACTCCAAAACCATAAGTCATTTCTAAAAAAAATTATAGTCGTTAGACATCATTAATTGATCAAGACATTTATGATGATCTATGATTGTTAGGTCCACTTTTTGTAAATAGGCAAAAAGTTCTTTGCCTCTGGTAAATATCCCGCTGCACGTTAACTTGAGAATTTAATTTTTTTCTACTGTTCTAAATTTTTCGATCATTAGGTTATTTTTCATCTTCAACAAGTTTTAGGCATTCATATCTATATTTAAAACATGTTAGGATCAATTCAAAATATCTTTCTTATAAAATTCCACCAAGCTATTAGAGGTTGTAATGGTGGAATTTCCCAAACATGGTTAACAAAACTTTGGTGTTCATTTTTAGTGCATGAAATAATTTTCTTTACTTACATTTAATTATAGTTTTAAATTTTTTTGCAAACATAAACTCAAAAAATTTCATTTTTTTGTGATCTATTTGCCTTCTCTTTTTGTTTACAAGAAAAATGGAAGAGTGAAAACTTCAGGTTGGATTTGAAAAAATATTGAATATCCAAAATAGAAATGCACAAATGGTTAGGGAGATAATTCCAAAAAGTATCTGTGATTTCTAAGGATTTTAAAATATTTTAATGTTTTATATATTAGGTTTTCCAATCGGTGGAAAAGGGGGGGGGGGTGCGCATGGCATATTTAACTGAGTGTTGACACCCGAACCACAAGTCATTTTTAACAATAATTATAGTCGTTACACATCATTAATCCATCAAAACATTTACGATGATCTATGATTGTTAGGTCCGCTTTTTGTAAATAGGCAAAAAGTGGGTTGTTTGGCTCTTGTAAATATCACTAGAGAATTTAGGTTTTTCAACTCCTTGAATTTTTTGGATCATTAGGTCATTTGCGTCTTTAACATGTATCAGGCATGCATATCCATTTTTAAAACATGTAAGGATCAAATAGAAATCTCTTTCCAATGAAATTCCACCAAGCTATTAGGGGTTGTACAAGTGGAATTTCCCAAACATGGACAAAAAAACTTTGGTGTTCATTTTTGGAGCGTGAAATAATTTTCTTCACTTACATTTATTAAAGTTATCAATTTTTTGCATACATAAGCTCTAAAATTTTCATTTTTTAATAATCAATATGCCTTATCTTTTTGTTTACGAGAAAAATGGGAGAGTGGAAACTCAAGTTTGGATTTGAAAAAAAATTTAGCATCCAAAAGGGAAATGTACAAATGTTGAGAGATATAATTCCAAAAAGTATTTTTTATTTTTAAGGATTTTAAACGCTTTTAGTTTTTTAAAAATTAGGTTTTGCGATCATCGGAAAAGGGGGGGGGGTGGGTGGGGGCGAGGCTTTTTTAACTGATTGTTGACTCCCAAAACAAAAGTCATTTCGAACAAAATTTATAGTAGTTACACATCATTAATTGATAAAAACATTTACGATGATCTATGATTTTTAGGTCTGCTTTTTGTAAATAGGCAAAAACTGGGTTGTTTGGCTCAGAAAAATATCCCACCGCACGTTAACTGGAGAATTTAATTTTTTCTACACCTTGAAATTTTTGGATCATTACGTCATTTTCATCTTCAACTTGTTTCAGGCATACATATCCATATTTAAAACATGTTAGGATCAATTATAAATCCCTTCTTATAAAATTCCACAAAGAGATTAGGGGTTGTACTAGTGGAATTTCCCAAACATGGATAACAAAACTTTGGTGTTCATTTTTAGTGCGTGAAATAAATTTTTCACTTACATTTATTATACTTTTCAATTTTTTGCATACATAAACTCTAAAATTTTCACTTTGTTGTGATCTATTTGCCTTATCTTTTTGTTTACAAGAAAAATGGGAGAGTCAAAACTCAAGTTTGGATTTGATAAAAAAATTGAACATTCAAAATGGAAATGCACAAATTCTGAGAGAGATAATTCCAAAAAGTATCTATGATTTTTAAGGATTGTAAACTATTTTAGTTTTTCATATATTAGGTTTTTCAAAGATAGGAAAAGGGTGGGCGAGGCATTTTTAACTGAGTGTTGACTCCCAAACCATAAGTCATTTCTAACAAAAAGTAACGCTGTTACACATCATTAATGTCACCAAAAATTTACGATGATCTATGATTTTTAGGTCCGGGTTTTGTAAATAGACAAAAAGTTGCTTGTTTGGCTCTGGTACATATCCCACTGCACGTTAGCTTGAGACTTTAATTTTTTCTACACCACTAAACTTTTGGATCATTAGGTCATTTGCGTCATCAACATGTTTCAGGCATGCATATCCATACTTAAAACATGTTAGGATCAATTAGAAATCTATTTCTTATAAAATAAAACCAAGATATTAGGTGTTCTCCTAGTGGAATTTCCAAAACATAGATAACAAAACTTTGTTGTTCCTTTTAGTGCGTGAAATAATTTTCTTCACTTAAATTTATTATAGTTTTCAATTTTTTGCATACATAAACTCTAAAATTTTCATTTTGTCGTGATCTATTTGCCTTATCTTTTCGTTTACGAGAAAAATGGGAGAGTGAAAACTTAAGTTTGGATTTGAAAAAAAATAGAACATCCAAAACAGAAATGCACAAATGCTGAGAGAGATAATTCCAAAAAACATTTGTGATTTTTTTGCATTGTAAACTCTTTTAGTTTTTTATATATTAGGTTTTGCGATCATCGAAAAAGGGGGCCCAAGGCATTTTTAACTGAAAGTTGACTCCTAAACCATAAGTCATTTGTAACAAAAAAAATATATCCGTTACACATCATTAATCGATCAAAACATTTACGATGATCTATGATTCTTAGGTTCGCTTTTTTTAAATAGGCAAAAAGTGGGGGGTTTGGCTCTGGTAAATATTCCACCGCACGTTAACTTGAGAATTTAATTTTTTCTACTCCTCTAAATTTTTGGATCATTAGGTCATTTGCGTCTTCAACAAGTTTCAGGCATGATTATCCATATTTAAAACATGTTAGGATCAATTAGAAATCTCTTTCTTATAAAATTCGGCCAAACTACTAGGGGTTGTACTAGTGGAATTTCCCAAACATGGATAATAAAAGTTTGGTGTTCATTTTGTTGTGATCTATTTGCTTTATCTTTTTTTTTTTATGAGAAAAAATGGCAGAGTGACAACTCAAGTTTGGATTTGAAAAAAATTAAACATCCAAAATGGAAATGCCCAAATGCTGAGAGAGGTAATTCCAAAAAGTATCTAAGATTTTTGAGGATTGTAAACTCTTTTAGTTTTTGATATATTAGGTTTTGCAATCATCGGAAAAGGGGGGCGAGGCATTTTTAACTGAGTGTTGACTCCAAATCCATAAGTCATTTCTAAAAAGAATCATAGTTGTTACACATCATTAATCCATCAAAATATTTATGATGATTTATGATTGTTAGGTCAGCTTTTTGTAAATACGCAAAAAGTGGGTTGTTTGGCTCTAGTAAATATCCCACCGCAATTTCACTTGAGAATTTAATTTTTTCTACTCCTTAAAATTTTTGGATCATTAGGTCATATTAATCTTCTACATGTTTCAAGCATGCATATCCATATTTAAAACATGTTAGGATCAATAAGAAATCTCATTCTTATAAAATTCCACCAAGCTTTTAGGGGTTGTTGTACTAGTGGAATTTCCCAAACATGGATAACAAAACTTTGGGGTTCATATTTAGTGCGTGAAATAATTTTCTTCACTTAAATATATTATTTTTTTCAATTATTTGCATACATAAACTCTAAAATTTTCATTTTGTTGTGATCTATTTTGTTTATCTTTTTGTTTATGAGAAAAATGGGAGAGTGAAAACTCAAGTTTGGATTTGAAAAAAATTGAACATCTAAAATGGAAATGCACAAATACTGAGAGAGATAATTCTAAAAAGTATTTGTGATTTTTATTGATTGTAAACTCTTTTAGTTTTTTATATATTATGTTTTGTAATCATCGAAAAAGGGAAGGGGAGGGGGGTGGGCTATGTGTTTGTAACTGAGTGTTGACTCCCAAACCATAAGTCATTTATAATAAAAATTATCCCCCCGCACATTAACTTGAGAATTTATTTTTTTCTACTCCAAATTTTTGGATCATTAGGTCATTTGAATCTTCAACATGTTTCAAGCATGCATATCCATATTTAGAACATGTTAGGATCAATTAGAAATATCTTTCTTATAAAATTCCACCAAGCTATTAGGGGTTGTACTACTAAAATTTCGTAAACAAGGATACCAAAACTTTGGTGTTCATTTTTAGTGTGTGAAATAATTTTCTTCACTTACATTTATTATAGTTTTCAATATTTTGCATACATAAACTTTAAAATTTTCATTTTTTTGTGATCTATTTGCCTTATCATTTTGTTTACGAAGAAATTGGGAGAGTGAAAACTCAAGTTTTGATTTTTAAAAAAATTAAACATCCAAAATGGAAATGCACAAATTCTGAGAGAGATAATTCCAAAAAGCATGTGTTTTTAAGGATTGTAGACTCTTTGTTTTTAATATATTAGGGTTTACAATGAACCGAAAAGGGGGGGGGATGCTTTTTTAACAGAGTGTTGACTCCCAAACCAAAAGCCATTTCTAACATAAATTATAGTCATTACACATCATAATCGATCAAAAAATTTATGATGATCTATGATTGTTAGGTCCGATTTTTTTAAATACGCAAAAAGTAGGTTGTTTGGCTCTTATAAATATCCCACCGCACGTTAGCTTGAGAATTTAATTTTTCCTACTCCTTGAAATTTTTGGATCATTAGGTCATTTGCATCTACAACATGTTTCAGGCATGCTTATCCATATTTAAAACATGTTAGGATCAATTAGAAATCACTTTCTTATAAAATGCCACCAATATATCGGGGGTTGTACTGGTGGAATTACCCAAACAAGGATAACAAAACTTTGGTGTTCCTTTTTAGTGTATGAAATAATTTTCTTCTAATAAATTTATTATAGTTTTCAATTTTTTGCATATATAAACTCTAAAATTTTCATTTTGTTGTGATCTATTTGCCTTATCTTTTTGTTTACGAGAAAAATGGGTGTGACAAAACACAAGTTTGGATTTGAAAAAAATTGAACGTCCAAAATAGAAATGCAAAATTACTAAGAGAGATAATTCCAAAAAGTATCTGTGATTTTTATGGATTGTCAACTCTTTTAGTTTTTTATATATTAGTTTTGCAATCATCAGAAAAGGTGGCGCGAGACATTTTTAACTGGGTGTTGACTCCCAAACAATAAATCATTTCTAACAAAAATTTTAGCCATTACACATCATTTATCGATCAAAACATTTATGATGATCTATGATTTATAGGTCCACTATTTGTAAATAGACATAAAGTGGGTTGTTTGGCTCATGTAAATATCCCACTGCACGTTTACTTGAGTATTTAATTTTTTCAACTCCTTGAAATTTTTGGATCATTAGATCATTCACATCTTCAACATGTTTCAGTCATGCATATCCATATTTAAAATATGTTAGGATCAATTAGGAATCTCTTTCTTATAAAATTCCACCAAGCTATTTGGGGTTGTACTGGTGGAATTTCGAAAATATGGATTACAAAACTTTGGTGTTCATTTTTAGTGCGTGAAATAATTTTCTACACTTTAATTTATTACAATTTCCAATTTTATGCATACATAAACTCTAAAATTTTCATTTTGTTGTGATCTATTTGCCTTATCTTTTTGTTTACGAGAAAAATGGGAGAGTGAAAAATCAAGTATGGATTTGAAAAAAAATTGAACATCCAAAATGGAAATGTCGAAATTCTAATTGAGATAATTCCAAAAAGTATCTATGATTTTTAAGGATTGTAAACGCTTTTAGTTTTTTATATATTAGGTTATGCAATCTTCGAAAAAGGGGGGGGGGGGGGGGGGGGGGGGAGTGCGAGGCATTTTTAACTAAGTGTTGATTCCTAAACCATAAGTCATTTCTAACAAAAATTATAGTCGTTACCCATCATTAATTGATCAAAACATTTATGATGCTCTACGATTGTTAGGTCCGCTTTTTGTAAATAGGCAAAAAGTGGGTTGTTTGGCTCTTGTAAATAACCCACTGCACGTTAATTTGAGAATTTAATTTTTTCTACTTCTTGAAATTTTTGGATCATTAGGTCATTTGCAACATCAACATGTTTCAAGCATGCATATCCATATTTAAAACATGTTAGGATCAAATAAAAATCTCTTTCTTATAAAATTCCACCAAGCTATTTGGGGTTGTACAGGTGGAATTTCCCAAACATGGATAACAAAATGTTGGTGTTCATTTTTAGCGCATGAAATAATTTTCTTCTCTTACATTGATTATAGTTTTCAATTTTTTGCATACATAAACTCTGAAATTTTCATTTTGGATGATCTATTTGCCTTATCTTTTTGTTTACGAGAAAAATGGGTGAGTGAAAAATCAAGTTTGGATTTGAAAAAAAATTTAACATCATAAATCGAAATGCACAAATGTTGAGAGAGATAATTCAAAAAAGTACCTATGATTTTTATGGATTCTAAACTCTTTAAGATTTTTATAAATTAGGTTTTGCAATCATCGGAAAATGGGGGGCGAGGCCTTTTTAACTAAGTGTAGACTCACAAACCATAAGTCCTTTCTAACAAATATTATAGCCATTACACATCATTAATCGATCAAAACATTTACGATTATCTATCATTGTTAGGTCCGCTTTTTCTAAACAGGCAAAAAGTGGGTTGTTTGGCTCTCGTAAATATCCCATCGCACGTTAACTTGAGAATTTAATTTTTCCTACTCCTTTAATTTTTTGGATCATTAGGTCATTTGCATCTTCAACATGTTTCAAGAATGCATATCCCTATTTAAAACATGTTAGGATCAATTAGAAATCTCTTTCTTATAAAATTCCACCTAGTTATTAGGGGTTGTACTAGTGGAATTTCCCAAACATGGATAACAAAACATTGGTGTTCATTTTTAGTGCGTTAAATAATTTTTTAATTACATTTATAATAGCTTTCAATTTTTTCATACATAAACTCTGAAATTTTCATTTTATTGTGATCTATTTGCCTTATCTTTTTATTTATGAGTAAAATGGGATAGTGAAAACTCAAGTTTGGATTTGAAAAAAAATGAACATCCAAAATGGAAATGCACAAATACTGTGAGAGATAATTCTAAAAAGTTTTTGTGATTTTTATGGATTGTAAACTCTTTTAGTCTTTTATAAATTAGGTTTTGCAATCATCGAAAAAGGCGGGGCAAAGCATTTTTAACTGAGTGTTGACTCCCAAACCATAAGTCATTTCTAACAAAAATTATAGCCGTTACACATCACATTTACGATGATCTATGATTGTTTGGTCCGCTTTTTGTAAATAGGCAAAAAGTTTGTTGTTGGGCTTTGGTAATTATCCCACCACACATTAACTTGAGAATTTAAATTTTTCTAGACCTTGAAATTTTCTGATCATTAGGTCATTTGCATCTTCAACATGTTTCAGGCATGTATATCCATATTTAAAATAGGTTAGGATCAATTAGAAATTTCTTTCTTATAAAATTTCACCAAGCTATTATGGGTTGTTGTAATGGTGGACTTTCCAAACATGGATAACAAAACTTTGGTGTTCATTTTTAGTGCATGAAATAATTTTCTTCACTTACATTTATTATAGTTTTCAATTTTTGGCATACATAAACTCTAAAATTTTCAATTTTTTGTGATCTGTTTGCCTTATCTTTTTGTTTACGAGTATAATGGAAGAGTGAAAACTCAAGTTTGGATTTGAAAAAAAATTGAACATCCAAAATAGAAATGCACAAATGCTAAAAGAGATAATTACAAAAAGTATTTGTGATTTTTAAGGACTGTAAACTCTTTTAGTTTTTTTTTTTTATTAGGTTTTGCAATCATCGGAAAAGGGGGGTGAGGCAATTTTAACTGAGTGTTGACTCCCAAACCATAAGTCATTTCTAACAAAAATTATAGCCATTACACATATTTTAATCAATCACAACTTTTATGATGATCTATGATTTTTAGATCTGCTTTTTGTTAATAGGCAAAAACTGGGTTGTTTAGCTTTGGTAAATATCCCTCCGCACGTAAGATTGAGAATTTAATTTTTTCTACTCCTGAAATTTTTGGATCATTAGATCATTTGCATCTTCAACATGTTTCATGCATGCATATCAATATTTAAAATATGTTAGGATCAATTAGAAATTTCTTTTTTTATAAAATTCCACCAAGCTATTAGGGGTTGTACTATTTGAATTTCCCAAACATGGATAAAAAAACTTTGGTGTTCATTTTTAGTGCCTGAAATAATTTTCTGCACTTACATTTATTATAGTTTTCAAATTTTTTGTTGTGATCTATTTGCCATATCTTTTTGTTTACGAGAAAAATGGGAGAGTGAACACTCAAGTTTGGATTTGAAAAATAAATTGAACATCAGAAATGGAAATGCACAAATGCTGAGAGGGATAATTCTAAAAAGTATCTATGATTTTTATGGATTGTAAACTCTTTTAGTTTTTTTATAAATTAGGTTTTGCAATCATCTGAAAAGGGTTTAGGGTTTAGCGGCATTTTTAACTGAGTGTTGACTCCTAAACCATAAGTCATTTCTAACAAAAATTACAGCCGCTACACATCATTAATTGACCAAAATATTTATGATGATCTATGATTGTTTGGACCGCTTTTTGTAAATTGGCAAAAAGTGGGTTGCATGGCTCTGGTAAATATCCCACTGCATGTTAACTTGAGAATTTAATTTTTTCTACTCCTGGAAATTTTTGGATCATTAGGTCATTTGCATCTTCAACATGTTTCAGGCATGCATATCCATATACAAAACATGTTAGGATCCATTAGAAATCATATTCTTATAAAATCCCACCAAGCTATTAGGAGTTGTACTGGTGGAATTTCTCAAACATGGATAACAAAACTTTGGTGTTCATTTTTAGTGCGTGAAATAATTTCTTCACTTACATTTATTATAGTATTCAATATTTTGCATAAATAAACTCTAAAGTTTTCATTTTCTTGTGATCTATTTGCCTTATCTTTTTGTTTACGAAAAAATGGGTGAGTGAAAACTCAAGTTTGGATTTGAAAAAAAATTGAACAGCCAAAATAGAAATGCACAAATGCTGAGAGAGATAATTCCAAAAAGAATCGGTGATTTTTAAGGATTGTAAACTGTTTTAGTTTTTCTATATTAGGTTTTATAAACATAGGAAAAGTGGGAGCGAGGCATTTTTAATTGTGTTGACTCCCAAACCATAAGTCATTTATAACAAAAATTAAAGTCGTTACACATCATTAATCGATCAAAATATTTACGATGATCAATGATTGTTAAATCCAGTTTTTGTAAATAGGCAAAAATTGGGTTTTTTTGGCTTTGGTAAATATCACACCGCACGTTAACTTTTGAATTTAATTTTTTCGACTCCTTGAAATTTTTGGATCATTAGATCATTTGCATCTTCTACATGTTTCAAGCAATCATATCCTTATTTAAAACATGTTAGGATCAATTAGATATATCTTTCTTATAAAATTCCACCAAGCTATTAAGGGTTGTACTAGTGGAATTTACCAAACATGGATAAAAAATTTTTGGCGTTCATATTTAGTGAGTGAATTATTTTATTCAATTTTATTTATTATAGTTTTAAATTTTTTTGCATACATGAACTCTAAAGTTTTGATTTTATTGCGATCTATTTGCCTTATCTTTTTGTTTATGAGTAAAATGGGAGAGTTTTAACTGAGTGTTGAGTCCCAAACCATAAGTCATTTTTAACAAAAATTATAGCCACTACACATCATTAATTCATCAAAATATTTACAATGATCTATGACTTTTAGGAATAATTTTTGTAAATAGGGAAATATTGGGTTTTTTGGCTCTAGTAAATATGCCACTGCCCGTTAACTTGAGAATTTAATTTTTCCTACTCCTTGAAATTTTTGGATTATTAGGTCATTTGCATCTTCAACATGTTTCACGCATGCATATCCATATTTAAAACATGTTAGGATCAATTAGAAGTTTCTTTCTTAAAATATTCCACCATGCTATTAGGGGTTGTACTAGTGGAATTTCCCAAACATGGATAACAAAATTTTGGTGTTCATTTTTAATGCGTGAAATTATTTTCTTCACTTACATTTATTATAGTTAATTTTTTTTTTGCATACATGAACTCTTAAATTTTCATTTTGTTGTAATCTATTTGCCTTATCTTTTTGTTTACGAGTAAAATGGGAGAGTGAAAACTCAAGTTTGGATTTGAAAAAAAAAATGAACATCATAAATGGAAATGCTCAATACTGAGAGAGATAATTTCGAAAAGTATCTATGATTTTTATGGATTGTAAACTCTTTGAATTTTTTATAAATTAGGTTTTGCAATCATCTGAAAGGGGGGGGGGGGAGGGCGAGGCATTTTTAACTCGAGTGTTGACTCCGAAACCATAAGTCATTTCTAACAAAAATTATAGCCGTTACACTTTATTAATGGCTCAAAACATTTACAATTATCTATGATTGTTAGGTCAGCTTTTTGTAAATAGGCAAAAAGTGGGCTGTTTTGCTCTGGTAAATATCCCAACGCTCGTTAACTTGAGAATTTAAGTTTTTCTACTCGATATAATTTTTGGATCATTTGCATCTTCAACATGTTTCAGGCATGCATATCCATATTTAAAACATGTTTGGATCAATTAGAAATCTCTTTCTAATGAAATTCCACCATGCTATTAGGGGTTGTACTAGTGGAATTTCCCAAAGATGGATAACAAAACTTTGGTGTTCATTCTATGCGTGGAATAATTTTATTCACTTACATTTATTATAGTTTTCAATTTTTTGCATACATAAACTCAAAATTTTTTATTTTCGAGTGATCTATTTGCCTTATCATTTTGTTTACGCGAAAAAAGGCAGTGGGAAAACACAAGTTTGGATTTGAAAAAAAAATGTACATCCAAAATGGAATTGCACAAATGCTGAAAGAGATAATTCCAAAAAGTATCTGTGATTTTTAAGGATTGTAAACTCTTTTCATTTTTTATATATTAGGTTTTGCAATCATCGGAAGAGGGCGAGGCATTTTTAACTGAGTATTGACTCCCAAACCAGAAGTCATTTCTAACAAAAGTTATAGCCATTACACATCATTAATCAATCACAACATTTAAAATGATCTATGATATTTAGATCCGCTTTTTGTAAATAGGTAAAAAATTGAGTAGTTCGGCTTAGGTAAATTATTCACCGCATGTTAACTTGAGAATTTAATTTTTTCTACATGTTGAAATTTTTGGATCATTAGATCATTTGCATCTTCAACATGTTAGGATCAATTAGAAATCTCTATATTATAAAATTCCACCAAGCTATTAGGGGTTGTACTAGTGGAATTTCCCAAACATGGATAACAAAACTTTGGTGTTCATTTTTAGTTCGTGAAATAATTTTCTTCCCTTACATTTATTATAATTCTCAAGTTTTTGCATACATAAACTCTGAAATTTTCATTTTATTGTGATCTATTCGCCTTATCTTTTTGTTTACGAGAAAAATGGGAGAGTGAAAACTCAAGTTTGGATTTGAAAAAATATTGAACATCCAAAATGGATATGCACAAATGTTGAGAGAGATAATTCAAAAAAGTATCTGTGATTTTTAAGGATTACAAATTCTTTTAGTTTTTTATATATAAGGTTTTGCAATCTTCGAAAAAGGAAGGGCGAGGCCTATTTAACTGAGTGTTGAATCCCAAACCTTAAGTCATTTCGAACAAAAATTATAATAGTTAGACATCATTAATCGATCAAAAAATATACGAAGATCTATGTCTGTTAGGTCCGCTTTTTGTAAATAGGCAAAAAGTAGGTTGGTTGGCTCTGGTAAATATCCCTCCGCACGTAAGATTGAGAATTTAATTTTTTCTACACCTTGAAATTTTTGGATCATTAGATCATTTGCATCTTCAACATGTTTCAGGCATGCATATCTATGTATAAAACATGTTAGGATCAAGTAGAAATCTCTTTCTTATAAATTCGACCCAGCTATTAGGGGTTGTACTAGTGGAATTTCCCAAACAAGGATAACAAAACTTTTGTGTTCATTCTTATTGCGTGAAATAACTTTCTTCACTTACATTTATTATAGTTTTAAATTTTTTGCATACATAAACTCTAAAATTTTCATTTTGTTGTCTATTTGCCTTATCTTTTCTTCTTTCGACAAAATTGGGAAAGAGAAAACTCAAGTTTGGATTTGAAAAAAAATTGAACATAAAAAATGGAAATGCACAAATGCTGAGAGAGATAATTCCAAAAATTATCTGTGATTTTTAAGGATTGTAAAGACTTTTAGTTTTTTAAATATTAGGTTTTGCAATCATCGAAATAGGGGGCGAGGCATTTTTAACTGAGTGATGACTCCGAAACCATAAGTCATTTCTAACAAAACTTATAGCCACTACACATCATTAATCGATCAAAATATTTATGTTGGCCTATGATTGTTAGGTCCGCTTTTTGTAAATAGAGAAAAAGTGGGTTGTATAGATTTTGTAAATATCCCATCACACATTAACTTGAGAATTTAATTTTTTCGACTGCCCTAAATTTTTGGATCATTGGATCATTTGCATCATCAACATGTTTCAGGCATGCATATCCAAATTTGTTAGGATCAATTAGAAATCACTTTCTTATAAAATTCCACCAAGCTATTAGGTGTTGTACGGGTGGAATTTCCCAAACAAGGATAACAAAACTTTGGTGTTCATTTTTAGTGAGTCAAATAATTTTCATCACTTTCATTTATTATGGTTTTCATTTTTTTGCATTCATAAACTCTAAAATTTTCGTTTTGTTGTGATCTATTTGCCTTATCTTTTTTATTACGAGTAATATGGGAGATTGAAAACTCAAGTTTGGATTTGAAAAAAAATTGAACATTCAATAAGGAAATGAACAAATGCTGAGGGAGATAATTCAAAAAAGTATCTGTGATTTTTAAGGACTGTAAACTCTTTTTTTTTTATATTAGGTTTTGCAATCATTAGAAAATGGGGGACGAGGCATTTTAAGTGTGTATTTGCTCCCAAACCATATGTAATTTCTATAAAAAATTATAGCCATTACACATCATTAATCAATCAAAACATTTATGATTATCTATGATAATTAGGTCCACTTTTTGTAAATAGGCAAAAACTGGGTTGTTTCGCTTTTATAAATATCCCACCGCACTTTAACTTTAGAATTTAATATTTTTACTCCTTGAAATTTCTGGGTCATTAGACCTTTCACATCTTCAGAAAGTTTAAGGCATGCATATCCATATTTAAAATATGTTAGGATAAATTAGAAATCTCTTTCTTATAAAACTCCACCAAGCTATTAGGGGTTGTACTAGTGGAATTTCCCAAACGTGGATAACAAAACTTTGGTGTTCATTTTTAGTTTGTGAAATAATTTTCTTCACTTACATTTATTATAGTTTTTCAGTTTTTTGCATACATAAACTCTGAAATTTTTATTTTGTTTTGATCTATTTGCCTTATCTTTTTCTTTACAAGAAAAATGGGAGAGTGAAAACTCAAGTTTGGATTTGAAAAAAAATTGAACATCCAAAATGGAAATGCACAAATTCTAAGAGAGATAATTCCAAAAAGTATCTGTAATTTTTAAGGATTGTAACCTCTTTTAGTTTTTTAAAAATTAAGTTTTGTTACCATCAGAAAAGGGTGGGCGAGGCGTTTTTAACTAAGTGTTGATTCCGAAACCATATATCCTTTCTACCAAAAATTATAGCTGTTACACATCATTAATCAATAAAAACATTTACGATGATCTATGATTGTTAGGTCCGCTTTTTCTAAATAGGCAAAAATTGGGTTGTTTGGCTGAGGTAAATATCCCATGGCACATTAACTTGAGAATTTAATTTTTTCTACTCTAATTTTTTGGATCATTAGGTCATTTGCATCTTCAACATGTTTCAAGCATACAAATCCATATTTAAAACATGTTAGGATCAATTAGAAATATCTTTGTTATAAAATTGTACCTAGTTATTAGGGGTTGAACTAGTGGAATTTCCCAAACATGGATAACAAAACTTTGTTTTTCATTTTTAGTGCGTGAAATAATTTTATTCAATTACATTTATAAATGTTTTCAATTTTTTCCATACATAAACTCTAAAATTTTCACTTTATTGTGATCTATTTGCCTTATCTTTTTGTTTACGCGAAAAATAGGAGAGTGAAAACTCAAGTTTGGATTTGAAAAATAATTGAACATCCAAAATGGAAATGCACAAATGCGGAGAGAGATAATTCCAAAAAGTATCTTTGATTTTTATGGATTGTAAACACTTTTAGTTTTTTATAAATTAGGTTTTGTAATCATAAGAAAAGGGGGGCGACGCTTTTTTAACTGAGTATTGACTCCCAAACCATAAGTCATTTCTAAAAAAAATTATAGCCATAACACATCATTAATTGATCAAAACATTTACGATGATCTACGATTGTTAGGTCCTTTTTTTAAAAAAAGGCAAAAAAGTAAGTTGTTCGGCTTTGGTAAATATCCCACTGCATGTTAACTTGAGAATTTAATTTTTTCTACACCTTGAAATGTTTGGATCATTAGATCATTTGCATCTTCAACATTTTTGGTCATGCATATCCATAATCGATCAAAACATTTATGATGATCTATGATTGTTAGGTATACTTTTTGTAAATAGGCAAAAAGTGGGTTGTTTGGCTTTTGTTAAAATTTGCCCTCGCATATTTAATTTAATTTTTACTACTTGAAATTTTTTGATCATTAGGTCATTTGCATATTCAACATTGTTCAGGCATGCATATCCATATTTAAAATATGTTAGGATCAATTAAAAATCACTTTCTTAAAAAATTCCACCAAGTTATTAGGGGTTGTTGTAGTGGAATTTCCCAAACATGGAGAATAAAACTTTGGTGTTCACTTTTAGTGCGTGAAATAACTTTCTTCAATTACATTTATTATAGTTTTCAATTTTTTGCATACATAAACTCTGAAATTTTCATTTCGTTGTGATCTATATGCCTTATCTATTTGTTTATGAGAAAAATGGGAAAGGGAAAACTCAAGTTAGGATTTAAAAAAAAAATTGAACATAAAAAATGGAAATACAAAAATCTTGAGAAATAAAATTACAAAAAATATTTGTGATTTTTAAGGATTGTATACTCATTTAGGTTTTTTATATTAGGTTTTGCAATCATCGAAAAAGGGGGGGTGAGGCATTTTTAACTGAGTGTTGACTCCCAAACCATAAGTCATTTGTAACCAAAATTATAGTGGTTACACATCATTGATCGATCAAAACATTTACGATGATCTATGATTGTTTGGTTCACTCTTTGTAAGTACGCAAAAAACTGGCTTGTTTGGCTCTGGTAAATATCCCACCGCGCGTTAACTTGAGAATTTAATTTTTTCTACTCCTTGAAATTTCCGATCATTAGGTCATTTGCATCTTCAACATGTTTCAGGCATGCATATCCATATTTAAAACATGTTAGTATCAATTAGAAATCTCTTTCTTATAAAATTCCACCAAACTATTAGGGGCAGTACTACTGCAATTTCGCGAACATGGATAAAAAAACTTTGGTGTTCATTTTTACTGCGTGAAATAATTTTCTTCATTTACAGTTATTACAGTTTTCAATTTTTTGCATACTTAAAGTCTAAAATTTTAATTTTATTCTGATCTATTTGCCTTATCTTTTTGTTTACGAAAAAAACGGGGGAGTGAAAATTCAAGTTTGGATTTGAAAAACAATTGAACATCCAAAATGGAAATGCACAAATGCTGAGAGATATTATTCCAAAAAATATCCATGGTTTTTAAGGATTTTAAACACTTTAAGGTTTTTATATATTAGGTTTTGTAATCATCGAAAAAGGGGGGGGCGAGGCATTTTTAACTGAGTGTTGACTCCCAAACCATAAGTCATTTGTAACAAAAATTATTGCCGTTACACATCATTAATTAATAAAATCATTTAGGATGATCTATGATTGTTTAGACCACTTTTCGTAAATAGTTAAAAAGTGGGTTGTTTGGCTCTAGTGAATATCCCACCGCACATTACCTTGAGAATTTAATTTTTTCTACTCCTTAAAATTTGTGGATCATTAAGTCATTTGCATCTTCAACATGTTTTAGGCATGCATATCCATATTTAAAACTTTTTAGGACCAACTAGAAATCTCTTTCGTATAAAATTCCACCAATGTATTAGGGGTTGTACTAGTGGAATTTCCGGAACATGGATAAAAAAACTTTGGTGTTCATTTTTAGTGCGTGAAATAATTTTCTTAACTTACATTTATTAAAGTTTTCAATTTTTTGCCTACATAAACTCTGAAATTTTTATTTTGTTGTGATCTATTTGCTTTATCTTTTTGTTTACGAGAAAAATGGGAGAGTGAAAACTCAAGTTTGGATTTGAAAAAAAATTGAACACCCAAAGTGGAAATGCACATATGCTGAAAGGGATAATTCCAAAAAGTATCTATTATTTTTATGGATTCTAAAATCTTTTAGTCTTTTTATATATTGGGTTTTCCAATCATCGGAAGAGGGGTGGGGCGGGGAGGGGGGGGGGGGGGGGGGGGGGGGGGTTGGTGTTTGGTGAGGCATTTTTAACTGAGTGTTGACTCCCAAACCATAAGTCATTTCTAACAAAAATTATAGCCGTTACACATCATTAATTGATGAAAACATTTACGATGATCTATGATTGTTAGGTCCGCTTTTTGTAAAATAGGCAAAAAGTGGTTGTTTGGCTTTGGCAAATATCCCACCGCACGTTAACTTGAGAATTTAATTTTTTCTACTACTTGAAATTTTCTACTCATTAGGTCATTTGCATCTTCAACATGTTTCAGGCATGCATATCCATATTTGAAATATGGTAAGATCAATTAGAAATCTCTTTCTTATAAAATTCCACCAAGCTTTGGGGTTGTATTATTGATATTTCGCAAACATGGATAACAAAACTTTGGTGTTAGTTTTTAGTGCATGAAATAATTTTTTTCACTTACAGTTATTATTGTTTTTAATTTTTTACATACATAAACTCTAAAATTTTCATTTTGTTCTGATCTATTTGGCTTATCTTTTTGTTACGAGAAAAATGGGAGAGTGAAAACTCAAGTTTAGATTTGAAAAAAAATTGAACATCCAAAATGCAAATGTACAAATGCTGAGAGAGATAATTCCAAAACATATCTGTGATTTTGAAGGATTGTAAACTTTTTTAGTTTTTTATATATTAGGTTTTGCAATCATTGGAACAGGGGGGCGAGGCATTTTTAACTGAGTGTTGACTCCCAAACCATAAGTCATTTCTAACAAAAATTATAGAGGTTACCCATCATTAATCGGTCAAAACATTTACGGTGATCTATAATTGTTAGGTCCGCTTTTCGTAAATCGGCAAAAACAAGGTTGTTTGCCTCTAGTAAATATCCCATCGCAGGTTAACTTGAGAATTTAATTTTTTGTACTCCTTGAAATATTTTGAACATTAAGTCATTTGCATCTTCAACATGAGTCAGGCATGTATATCCCATATTTAAAACTTGTAAGGATCAATTAGAAATCTCTTTCTTATAAAATTCCACCAAGCTATTAGGGATTGTACCAGTGGAATTTCCCAAACATGGATAACAAAACTTCGGTGTTCATTTTTAGTGCATGAAATAATTTTCTTCGCTTACATTTATTATAGTTTTCAATTTTTTGCATACATGAACTCTAAAATTTTCATTTTGTTGTCATCTATTTGCCTTATCTTTTTGCTTACGACAAAAATGGGAGAGTGAAAACTTAAGTTTGGATTTGAAAAAAAAATTGAACATAAATAATTTAAATGCACAAATCCTGAGAGAGATTATTCCAAAAAATATCCTTGATTTTAAAGGTTTGTAAAATCTTTTAGGTTTTAATATATTACGTTTTGCAATCATCGAAAAAGCGGGGGCGAGGCATTTTTAACTAAGTGTTGACTCCCAAACCATAAGACATTTTTAACAAAAATTATAGCTGTTACACATCATTAATCGATAAAAACATTTACGATGATCTATGATTGTTAGGACCGCATTTTGTAAATAGCTAAAAATTGGGTTTTTTTGGCTCTGGTAAATATCCCACAACACGTTAACTTGAGAATTAACTTTTTGTACTCCAAATTTTTGGATCATTAAGTCATTTGTATCTTCAACATGTTTCAGGCATGCATATTCATATTTAAAACATGTTAAGACCAATTAGAAATCTCTTTCTTATAAAATTCCACCAAGGTTGTACTAGTGGAGTTTCCTGAACAAGGATAACAAAACTTTGGTGTTCATTTTTAGTGTGTGAAATAATTTTCTTCACTTACATTTATAAATTTTTTCAATTTTTTGCATACATAAACTCTGAAATTTTCATTTTGTTGTGATCTATTTGCCTTATCTTTTTATTTTCGAGAAAATTGGGAGAGTGAAAACTTAATTTTGGATTTAAAAAAAATTTGAACATCCAAAATGGAAATGCACATATGCTGAGAGAGATAATTCCAAAAAGTATTTGTGATTTTTAAGGATTGTAAACTCTTTTAGTTTTTTTATATATAGGGTTTTGCAATCATCAGAAGAGGGGGGGGAAGTCATTTCTAACAAAAATTATAGCCGTTACACATCATTAATCGATCAAAACATTTATGATGATCTATGATTGTTAGGTCCGCCTTTTGTAAAATAGGCAAAAAGTAGGTTGTTTGGATGTGGTAAATATCCGACCGCACGTTAACTTAAGAATTTAATTTTTTCTACTCCAAATTTTTTTATCATTAGGTCATTTTCATCTTCACATGTTTCAGGCATGCTTATCCATATTTAAAACATGGTAGGATCAATTAGAAATTTCTTTCTTATAAAATTCCACCAAGTTATTAGGAGTAGTACTATTGAAATTTCGCAAACATGGATAACAAAACTTTGGTGTTTGTTTTTAGTGCATGAAATAATTTTCTTCACTTAAAGTTATAATAATTTTCATTTTTTGGCATACATAAACTCTAAAATTTTGATTTTGTTCTGATCTATTTGCCTTATCTTTTTGTTTACGAGAAAAATGGGAGAGTGAAAACTCAAGTTTGGATTTGATAAAAAATTTAACATCCAAAATGGAAATGCACAAATTCTGAGAGAGATAATTCCAAAAAGTATAAGTGATTTTTAAGGATTGTAAACTCTTTTAGTTTTTTATATATTATGTTTTGCAATCATCGGAAAAGGGGGGCGAGGCATTTTTAACTGAGTGTTGATACCTAAACCGTAAGTCATTTCAAACAAAAATTATAGCGATTACACATCATTAATCAATCAAAACATTTATGATCATCTATGATTGTTAGGTCTGCTTTTTGTAAATAGGCAAAAACAGGGTTGTTTGGCTCTTGTAAATATCCCATCATGTTTTAACTTGAGAATTTTTGGACTCCTTGAAATTTTTGGATCATTAGGTCATTTCCATCTTCAACATGGTTCAGGCATGCATATCCATATTTAAAACATGTTAGGTTCAATTAGAAATCTCCTTGTTATAAAATTCCATAGAGCTATTAGGGGTTGTACTAGTGGAATTTCCTGAATAAGGATAACAAAACTTTGGTGTTCATTTTTAGTATGTGAAATAATTTTCTTCACTTACATTTATAAAAGTTTGCATTTTTTTGCATACATAAACTCTGAAATTTTTATTTTGTTGTGATCTATCTGCCTTATCCTTTTGTTTTCGAGAAAAAAGCGAGAGTGAAAACTCAATTTTAGATTTAAAAAAAAATTGAACATAAAAAATGGAAATGCACATGTGCTAAGAGAGGTAATTCCAAAAAGTATCTGTGATTTTTAAGGATTGTAAACTCTTTTAGTTTTTTTATATATAGGGTTTTGCAATCATCGGAAAAGAGGGGGGAGGGGGGAGTCATTTCTAAAAAAATTTATAGCCGTTACACATCATTAATCGATCAAAACATTTATGATGATCTATGATTGTTAGGTCCGCATTTTGTAAAATAGGCAAAAAGTAGGTTGTTTGGATGTAGAAAATATCCGACCGCACGTCAACTTAAGAATTTAATTTTTTCTACTCCTTCAAATTTTTTGATCATTAGATCATTTTCATCTTCACATGTTTCAGGCATGCTTATCCATATTTAAAACATGGTAGGATCAATTAGAAATTTCTTTCTTATAAAATTCCACCAAGTTATTAGGAGTAGTACTATTGAAATTTCGCAAACATGGATAACAAAACTTTGGTGTTTGTTTTTAGTGCATGAAATATTTTTCTTCACTTACAGTTATTATAGTTTTCAATTTTTGGCATACATAAACTCTAAAATTTTGATTTTGTTCTGATCTATTTGCCTTATCTTTTTGTTTACGAGAAAAATGGGAGAGTGAAAACTCAAGATTGGATTTGATAAAAAATTTATCATCCAAAATGGAAATGCACAAATTCTAAGAGAGATAATTCCAAAAAGTATATGTGATTTTTAAGGATTGTAAACTCTTTTAGTTTTTTATATATTATGTTTTGCAATCATCGGAAAAGGGGGGCGAGGCATTTTTAACTGAGTGTTGACACCTATACTGTAAGTCATTTCAAACAAATATTATAGCGGTTACACATTATTAATCTATCAAAACATTTATGATTATCTATGATTGTTAGGTCTGCTTTTTGTAAATAGGCGAAACCAGGGTTCTTTGGCTCTTGTAAATATTCCACTACGCGTTAACTTGAGAATTTTTGGACTTCTTGAAATTTTTGGATCATTAGGTCATTTCCATCTTCAACATGGTTCAGGCTTGCATATCCATATTTAAAACATGTTAGGATCAATTAGAAATCTCCTTATTATAAAATTCGACAGAGCTATTAGGGGTTGTACTAGTGGAATTTCCTGAATAAGGATAACAAAACTTTGGTGTTCATTTTTAGTGCGTGAAATAATTTTCTTCACTTACATTTATAAAAATTTTCAATTTTTTGCATACATGAACTCTAAAGTTTTTATCTTGTTGTGATCTATTTGCCTTATCTTTTTGCTTACGAGAAAAATGGGACAGTGAAAACTCAAGTTTGGATTTGAAAAAAAATTGAACATAAAAAAAAGAAATGCACAAATCCTGAGAGAGATTATTCCAAAAAATATCTGTGCTTTTTATGGATTGTAAACTCTTTTAGGTTCTAGGTTTTGCAATCATCAGAAAAGGTGGACGAGGCATTTTTAGCTGAGTGTTGACTTCCAAACTATAAGTCATTTGTAACAAAAATAATAGCTGTTACACATAGTTAATCGATGAAAACATTTACGAGGATCTATGATTGTTAGGACCGCTATTCGTAAATATCTAAAAAGTGGGTTGTTTGGCTCTGGTAAATATCCCTCCACAAGTTAACTTGAGAATTTAATTTTTTCTACTCCTTCAAATATTTGGATCATTAAGTTATTTGCATCTTCAACATGTTTCAGGCATGCTTTCCATATTTAAAATATGTTAGGACCAAATAGAAATCTCTTTGTATAAAATTTCACCTAGGTATTAGGGGTTGTTCTAGTGGAATTTCCTGAACAAGGATATCAAAACTTTGGTGTTCATTTTTAGTGCGTGAAATAATTTTCTTCACATACATTTATTAAAGTTTTCATTTTTTTGCATACATAAACTCTGAAAATTTTATTTTCTTGTGAACTATTTGCTTTATCTTTTTGCTTACAAGAAAAATGGGAGAGTGAAAACTCAAGTTTGGATATGAAAAAAAATTGAACATCCAAAATGGAATTGCACATACGCTGAGAGAGATAATTCCAAAAAGTATCGGTGATTTTTATGGATTGTAAACTCTTTTAGTATTTTTACATATTGGGTTTTGCAATCATCGGAAGTGGAGGGGGGAGGGCTTTTTAACAGAGTGACTCCCATACCATAAGTCATTTCCAACAAAAATTATAGCGGTTACACATCATTAATCGATAAAAACATTTACGATGATTTATGATTGTTAGGACCGCTTTTCGTAAATAGCTAAAAACAGGGTTGTTTGGCTTTGGTAAATATCCCACAACATGTTAACTTGAGAATTTAATTTTTTCTACTCCTTCAAATTTTTGGATCATTAAGTCATTTGCATCTTCAACATGTTTCAGGTATGTATATCTATATTTAAAACATGTTAGGACCAATTAACAATCTCTTTTATATAAAATTCCACCAAGGTATTAGTGGAATTTCCGGAACATGGATAACAAAACTTTGGTGTTCATTTTTATTGCGTGAAATAATTTTCTTCATTTCCTTTTATTATAGTTTTCAAATTTTTGCAAACACAAACTCAGAAATTTTTATTTTTTTGTGTTCTATTTGCTTTATCTTTTTGTTTACGAGAAAAAATGGGAGAGTGAAAACTTAAGTTTGGATTTGAAAAAAAACTGAACATTAAAAATGAAAATGCACATGTGCGGAGAGAGATAATTCCAAAAAGTATCTGTGATATTTAAGGATTGTAAACTCTTTTAGTTTTTTTATATATTGGGTTTTGCAATCATCGGAAGAGGAGGGAGGGGGGGGGGGGGGGGGGGGGGGGGGAGGCATTTTTAACTGAGTGTTGACTCCCAAACCGTAAGTCATTTCTAACAAAAATTATAGCCATTACACATCATTAATCGATCAAAAAATTTACGATGATCTATGATTGTTAGGTCCGCTTTTTGTAAAATAGGCAAAAAGTGTGTTGTTTGGCTCTGGTAAATATCCCGCCGCACATATCCATATTTCAAACATGGTAGGATCTATTAGAAATCTGTTGGGGTTGTACTATTGAAATTTCGCAAATATGGATAACAAAACTTTGGTGTTCGTTTTTAGTGTGTGAAATAATTTTCTTCACTTACAGTTATTATAGTTTTCAATTTTTTGCATACATAAACTCCAAAATTTTTATTTTGTTCTGATCTGTTTGCCTTATCTTTTTGTTTATGAGAGAAATGGGAGAGTAAAAACTCAAGTTTGGATTTGAAAAAAAAAATTAACATCCAAAATGGAAATGCACAAATGCTGAGAGAGATAATTCCTAAAAGTATCTGTGATTTTTAAGGATTTTAAACACTTTTAGTTTTTTATATATTAGGTTTTGTAATCTTCGGAAAAGGGGGGCGAGGCATTTTTAACTGAGTGTTGACTCGCAAACCATAAGTCATTTCTAGCAAAAGTTGTAGCGGTTACACATCATTAATCGATCAAAACCTTTATGATAATCTATGATTTTAGGTCCGCTTTTTGTAAATTGGCAAAAACAGGGTTGTTTGGCTCTGGTAAATATCCCACCGCACGCTTACTTGAGAGTTTAATTTTTTCTACTCTTTGAAATTTTTGGATCATTAGATCATTTGCATTTTCAACAAGGTTCAGGAATGCATATCCATTTATAAAACATGTTAGGATCAATTAGAAACCTCTTTCTTTTAAAATTTCACTAAGCTATTAGGGTTGTACTAATACAATTTCCTAAACATGGATAACAAAACTTCGGTGTTCATTTTTAGTGCGTGAAATAATTTTCTTCACTTACTTTTATTATAGTTTTCAATTTTTTTCATACATGAACTCTAAAACTTTCATTTTGTTGTGATCTATTTGCCTTATCTTTTTCCTTACGAGAAAAATGGGAGAGTGAAAACTCAAGTTTGGATTTGAAAAAAATTTAACATAAAAAATTGAAGTGCACAAATCCTGAGAGAGATTATTCCAAAAAATATCAATGATTTTTATGGATTGTTTTTATATATTAGGTTTTGCAATCATCGAAAAAGGGGGACGAGGCATGTTTAACTGAGTGTTGACTTCCAATCCATAAGTCATTTTTAATAAACATTATAGCGGTTACACATCATTAATCGATAAAAATATTTACGATGATCTATGATTGTTAGGACTGCTTTTCGTAAATAACTAAAAAGTGGTTGTTTGGCTCTGGTGAATATCCCACCGCATGTTAACTTGAGAATTTAATTTTTTATACTCCTTCCAATTTTTGGATCATTAAGTCATTTGCATCTTCAACATGTTTCAGGCATGCATATCCATATTTAAAACATGTTAGGACCAATTAGAAATCTCTTTCGTATAAAATTCCACCAAGGTATTAGGGGTTGTACAAGTGGAATTTCCCGAACATGGATAACAAAACTTTGGTGTTCATTTTTAGTGCGTGAAATAATTTTCTTCACTTACATTTATTATAGTTTTCAAGTTTTTGCATACATAAATTCTGAAATTTTTATTTTGTTGTGATCTATTTGCTTTTTCTTCTTGTTTACGAGAAAAATGGGAGAGTGAAAACTCAAATTTGGATTTGGAAAAAAATTGAATATCAGAAATGGAAATGCACATATACTGAGAGAGATAATTTCAAAAAAATATCTGTGATTTTTAAGGATTGTAAACTCTTTTAGTTTTTTTATATATTGGGTTTTGCAATCATCGGAAGAGGGGAAGAGAGGGGAGGGGGGTGGCTTTTTTAACTGAGTGTTGACTCCCAAACCATAAGTCATTTATAAAACAATTATTACCATTACACATCATTAATCGATGAAAACATTTACGATGATCTATGATTGTTAGGTCCACTTTTTGTAAAATAGGCAAAAAGTGGGTTGTTTGGCTGTGGTAAATATCCCACCACATGTTAACTAGAAAATTTAACTAGAAAATTTAATTTTTTCTTCTCCTTGAAATTTTCTAATCATTAGGTTATTTGTATGTTCAAGATGATACAGGCATCCATTTCCATATTTAAAACATGGTAGGATCAATTGGAAATTTCTTTCTTATAAAATTCCACCAAGCTATTAGAGGTTATACTATTGAAATTTCGCAAACATGGATAACAAAACTTTGGTGTTCATTTTTAGTGCGAGGAATAATTTTCTTCACTTACTGTTATTATAGTTTTCAATTTTTTTCATACATAAACTCTTAAATTTGCATATTGTTCTGATATATTTGCCTTGGGCCTTGTCTTTCAACATAAATTCTTTTAGTTTTTTATATATTAGGTTATGCAATCATTGGAAAAGGGGGGCCGAGTCATTTTTAACTGAGTGTTGACTCCCAAACCATAAGTCATTTTTAACAAAAATTATAGCTGTTACACATCATTAATCGATAAAAACATTTACAATGATCTATCATTGTTTGGTCTGTTTTTTGTAAATAGACAAAAACTGGGTTGTTTGGCTCTTGTAAATATGCCACTGCATGTTAACTCTAGAATTTATTTTTTTCTACTCCTTGAAATTTTTGGATCATTAGGTCATTTGCATCTTCAACATGATTCAGGTATGCATATCCATATTTAAAACATGTTAGGATCAATTAGAAATCACTTTCTTATAGAATTCCACCAAGCTATTAGGGGTTGTACTAGTGGAATTTCCCAAACATGGATAACAAAACTTTGGTGTTCATTTTTAGTTCGTGAAATAATTTTCTTTAGTTACATTTATTATAGTTTTTAATTTTTTGCATACATAAACTTTGAAATTTTCATTTCGTTGTGATCTATATGCCTTATCTCTTTGTTCACAAGAAAAATGGGAGAGTGAAAACTCAAGTTTGGATTTGAAAACAAATTGAACAACAAAAATGGAAATGCACAAATCTTGAGAGAAATAATTCCAAAAAGTATATGTGATTTTTAAGGATTGTAAACTCTTTTAGGTTTTTATGTATTAGGTTTTGCAATCATCAGAAACAGGGGGGGGGGGGGTGGTGGTGGTGAGGCATTTTTAACTGATTGTTGACTCCCAAACCATAAGTCATTTCTAATCAAAAGTATAGCCGTTCCACATCATTAATCGATAAAAATATTTACGAAGATCTATGGTTGTTAGATGCACTTTTCCTATATAGCTCAAAAGTAGGTTGTTTGGCTCTGGTAAATATCCCACCGCACATTAACTTGAGAATTTAATTTTTTCTACTCATAATTTTTGGATCATTAGGTCATTTGCATCTTCAACATGTTTCAGGCATGCATCACCATATTTATGTTAGGATCAATTAGAAATCTCTTTCTTATAAAATTCCACCAAGCTATTAGGGGTTTTACTGGTGGAATTTCCCAAGCATGGATAACAAAAGTTTAGTGTTCGTTTGTAGAGCGTGAAATAATTTTCTTCACTTTTATTTATTATAGTCTTCAATTTTTTGCATACATAAACTCTAAAATTTTCATTTTCTTGTGATCTATTTGCCTTATCTTTTTGTTTACGAGAAAAATGCAGAGTAAAAACTCATGTTTGGATTTGAAAAAAAATTGAACATCCAAAATGGAAATGCACAAATGCTGAGAGAGATAATTCGAAAAAGTATCTGTGATTTTTAAGGATTGCATATTGTTGAATTCATGGAAAAGAGAAATACTTCATTGACTTCAATAACATGTTGTAATCAGAGTACATGAACCTCTATTTAGAGTAGAGGAGGATGTAGAGTCCTCTTACAACTTATCATTCAATCTTATTTACATTACAACTCTAACTCTTCAATTTGAGTAGGTCTAATTTAAGTAAGTCTATCTAAACAACTAGAAGACTAACTTGAGTAGAACTAGGAGTCCTTCTCTATCTTCCAACTGATGTGATAAGGATGCCAGCACATGGTAATCATTGTGGGTCCTACTTCTTATGGGCTTGGGCCTATCTTGTGGGCCTTCCTTGGTCATGTGGCCCATCTTATAATACTCTTGTATATGTGGGCCTTTCTTGGTCTTATGGGCTTGTGCCCATATTCTAATACACTTCAATATGTGAGTCTTCCTTGGTCGTGTGGGCTTGGGCCCTGTCTCCCCCTCAAGCTAGGGGTGAGAGAACAACATGAGCTCCCAGCTTGGTGCAAATGATGTATAGAATATTTTTATTTTTTCTATAAAATGGCACATCTTCGAATATGCCTTCATCTTTCAACATTCCCCCACACATTGTTGCGTCCTTCATTGAGGCTTTGCGGCATTATATAAGTGAGAGTAAAAATCACTCCTAGCCAGTAAGTCATTGCTTCATAATCCAGTCCTAATACTGGACGTAGGGCACACTCCACTGCTATCAGTAGTGTGTCTATCGGCATTGCTCTGAAGTGTCCACCACTGTGTCCATCCACAGGATAACAACTCTGAAGTGGTAGGAGTCAAAAAAGCCATAATAGGGGGGGGATAACATAGATGTAATAATTAGTTCCTCTGTCATGGTTTCCCACCGTAATTTTTTTTACAGGGACTATTATGGTTTCCAAACTGTGATATTTTTTTTATGGGGCCCATCATTGTTTCCTAACCGTGATATTTTTTGATAGGGTATCCTCCGTCATGGTTTCCCAACCGTGATATTTTTTTACGGGGTAAAATAAATGATGATATGAGACCACCTCTTCTTCAATAATAATGTCCCCAAAGAGACATAATAGCATAAACTCTATATAACATGACCATCTTCCAACACATATAACACAAACCAAATAATAAACTTTGTAGAAGGACCCATGAAATAATCATAATCTAATATAAATAGTTTTTCTTAGATGCACAAGCTTCATCTTTTGTGCTCCCCCTTTCGTGAATATTTTACTCACATCAACTTATCCACAACATAAAGAATAAAATACCTCATTCTTGTTCTTCTTCTACTTCTCCCCCTCAAACTGGGAGGTAATGGCAATGATCCCAGCTTGAACCAAATATCATAGACGTAGCAATAAACCCAAATAACAGAGATTTATAAATAAGCCCTCAAACCAAGGAGAAGTGAGATATTTTCCTGATCAACTCAAAAAGTTACCCAAAACAATTGGCATAAATTCGGGATTTTCAATACAACAGAATACCAGCATGACCTTTGATTCTTCCAATTCAAATATGTCTTTCAATATAGATCAGATTGACATGAAAGTTTTTCCTTATGAAAGTAGACTTAAAAAAAATTCATCCAAGTATAACATATGTTCATAAAATATAATTATCAGAAGATAAATAATCTGATAGGTTTCGGTCTCTGTCATCTGGCTGAACTAAGTTCTGTTTCTCCTGTTTTTCCAGAACGACCATTGACTCTTCCAAGATCAATATCTCCTTAAAAAAAATCATACCGAGAATTGGTTGAATAGGTCATAAAATAGCCTTACATAAATTTCTCTTGATATATAATTATCCATATAAAGTCTCTTTCTTGATAGCTTAAAATACCTCAGAATTTGAAGCTTTCTGTTGCCGCTCGAACCTCTTTTTCAATCTGAGTTGTTGCTGGTTTAAATATCGATTTATCTTTGCACATAACTCAGATAAAAAATTGATTGAATAGGTAAAATAATATTTGATATATATTTCTCCATATAAAGTCTAGTTCTTGATAGCAAAAAATACCTCAGAATTTGAAGATTGCTACTGCTGCTCGAACCTTTTCGCAATCTGACCTTCACTCATTCAAATATCGATATCTCTCTGTAGATAACTCTGATCGGAACAAAATTTTCTTCTTTGGAAAGTAGACTCAAATATATTTCCTTTAATATATATCTTGAAATATGAAAAACTAATCATAGATGTTAAAAACTCAAAGAAATCTACAGGTGTAGGGATTGAAAAAAACAAATAACTACGAACCTAGACTTAGGGTTTAGGGTTTAGAAAAAAGGATCACATTACCTCCGTGAGTTGACCCTCAACTCACAGAACCTGCTCTAATACTATATTGATTTTATGGAAAATAGAAATACTTCATTGACTTCAATAACATGTTGTAATCAAAGTACATGTACCTCTATTTATAGTAGAGGAGGATATAGAGTCCTTATACGACTTATCATTCAATCCTAATTACATTACAACTCTAACTCTTCAATTTAAGTTACTCTAATTTAAGTAAGTCTATCTAAACAACTAGAAGACTAACTTGAGTAGAACTAGGAGTCCTTCTTGATCTTCCAACTGATGTGATAAAGATGCCAGTTCATGGTAATCATTGTGGGTACAACTTCTTATGTGCTTGAGCCCATCTTGTGGGCCTTCCATGGTCATGTGGCCCATCTTATAATACTCTTATATATTTGGCCTTCCTTGGTCTTATGGGCTTGGGCCCATCTTCAAATACACTTCAATATGTAAGTCTTCCTTGGTCGTGTGGGCTTGGGCCCTGTCTTCCAACATAAATTCTTTTAGTTTTTTATATATTAGGTTTTGCAATTATTGGAAAGGGGGGCGAGGCATTTTTGATTGAGTGTTGACTCCCAAACCATAAGTCATTTTTAACAAAAAATATAATCGTTACACCTCATTAATCGATCAAAACATTTACAATGATCTATCATTGTTAGGTCCGCTTTTTGTAAATAGGCAAAAACCGGGTTATTTGGCTCTGGTAAATATCCCACCGCAAGTTAAATTGAAAATTTAATTTTTCCTACTCCTTGAAATTTTTGGATCATTAGGTCATTTGCATCTTCAACATGTTTCAGGCATGCATATCCATATTTAAAACATGTTAGGATCAATTACAAATCTCTTTTTTATAAAATTCCACCAAGCTTTTAGAGGTTGTATTAGTGGAATTTCCCAAACATGGATAAAAAAACTTTGTCGTTCATTTCCAGTGCGTGAAATAATTTTCTTTACTTACACTTATTATAGTTTTCAATTTTTTCCATACACAAACTCTAAAATTTTCATTTTGTTGTGATATATTTGCCTTATTTTTTTGTTAACGAGAAAAATGGGAGAGAGAAAACTCAAGTTTTGGTTTTAAACAAAATTGAACATCCAAAATGGAAATGCACAAATGCTGAGAAAGATAAATCCAAAAGTATCTGCGATTTTTAAGGATTGTAAATTCTTTTAGGTTTTTATATATTTGGTTTTGGAATCATCGGAAAAGGGGGGGGTGGCATTTTTAACCGAGTGTTGACTCCCAAACCATAAGTCATTTCTAACAAAAATTATAGTCGTTGTACATCATTAATCGATCAAAACATTTACGATGATCTATGATTGTTAGGTCTGCCTTTTGTAAATAGGCAAAAAGTGGGTTGTTTGGCTCTGTTAAATTTTCCATCGCACGTTAACTTGAGAATTTAATTTTTTCTACTCGAAATATTTGGATCATTAGGTCAATTGCATCTTCAACATGTTTTAGGTATGCATATCCTTATTTAAAACATGTAGGATCAATTACAAATCTCTTTTTTATAAAATTCTACCAAGCTATTAGGGGTTGTACTAGTGGAATTTCCCAAACATGGATAACAAAACTTTGGTGTTCATTTTCAGTGCGTGAAATAATTTTCTTCACTTACATTTATTATAGTTTTCAATTTTTTCCATACATAAACTCTAAAATTTTCATTTTGTTGTGAACTATTTGCCCTATCTTTTTGTTTATGAGAAAAATGGAAGAGTGAAAACTCAAATTGGATTTAAAAAAAATTGAACATCCAAAATGGAAATGCACAAATACTGAGAGAGATAATTCCATAAAGTATCTATGATTTTTAAAGATCGTAAAATCTTTTAGTTTTTTATATATTAGGTTTTACAATCATCGAAAAGGGGGTGCGAGGCATTTTTAACTAAGTGTTGACTCCCTAACCATAAGTCATTTCTAACAACAATTATAGCCGTTACACATCATTAATCGATAAAAAAATTTATGATGATCTATGATTGTCTGGTCCACTTTTTTTAAATAGGCAAAAATTGGGTTGTTTGACTCTGGTAAATATCCCACCGCACGTGAACTTGAGAATTTATTTTTTTCTACTCCTTGAAATTTTAGGATCATTAGGTCATTTGTATATTCAACATGTTACAGGCATGTATATCAATTTTTAAAACATGTTACAATCAATTAGAAGTCTCTTTCTTATAAAATTCCACCATGTTATTAGGGGTTGTACCTGTGGAATTTCCCAAACATGGATAACAAAACTTTGGTGTTCATTTTTAGTGCATGAAATAATTTTTCTTCACTTACAATTATTTAAGTTTTCAATTTTTCCATACATAAACTCTAAAGTTTTAATTTTGTTCTGATCTTTTTGCCTTATCTTTTTGTTTACGAGAAAAATGGGAGAGCGAAAACTCAAGTTTGGATTTGAAAAAAAATTGAACATCCAAAATAGAAAATCACAAATGCTGAGAGAGATAATTCGAAAAAACATCTGTGATTTTAAAGGATTGTAAACTCTTTTAATTTTTTATATATTTGGTTTTGCAATCATCGGAAAAGGGGGGCAAGGAATTTTTAACTAAGTGTTGACTCCCAAACCATAAGTCATTTCACACAAAAATTATAGGTGTTACACATCATTAATTGATCAAAATATTTACGATGATCTATGATTGTGTGGTCCGCTTTTTGTAAAAAGGCAAAAAGTGGGTTGTTTGGCTCTTGTAAATATCCTACCGCATGTTAACTTGAATATTTATTTTTCTCTACTCGAAATTTTTGGATCATTAGGTCGTTTGCATCTTCAACATGTTTCAGACATGCATATCCATTTTTAAAACATGTTAGGATCAATTAGAAATCTCTTTCTTATAAAATTCCACCAAGCTATTAGGGTTGTACGAGTGGAATTTCCAGAACAAGCATAACAAAACTTTGGTGTTCATTTTTAGTGCATGAAATAATTTTTTTCACTTACATTTATTATAATATTCAAATTTTTTCATATATAAACTCTATAATTTTCATCTTTTTGCGATCTATTTGCTTTATCTTTTTTTTACGAGAAAAATAGGAGAGTGAATACTCAAGTTTGGATTTGAAACAAAATTGAACATCCAAAATGGTAATGCACAATTGCTGAGAGAGATAATTGCAAAAAGTATCTGTGATTTTTGAGAATTGAAAACTCTTTTAGTTTTTTATATATTAGGTTTTGAAATCGTCGAAAAAGGGGGGCGAGCCATTTATAACTGAGTGTTGACTCCCAAACCATAAGTCGTTTATAACTGAGAGAGATAATTGCAAAAAGTTTCTTTGATTTTTAAGGATTGAAAACTCTTTTAGTTTTTTATATATTATGTTTTGCAATCGTTAGAAAAGGGGGGCGAGGCATTTATAACTGTGTTGACTCCCAAACCATAAGTAATTTCTAACAAAAATTATAGCCGTTACACTTCATTAACTGAGTATAACTGATTGTTAGGTCCACTTTTTTGTAAATAGGTTAAAAGTGGGTCGTTTGGCTCTTGAAAACATCCCACCGCATGTTAACTTGAGAATTTAATTTTTTTTAATCAAAATTTTTCGATCATTAGGACATTTGCATCTTCAACATGTTTCAGGCATGCATATCCTTATTTTAAACATAGGATCATTTAGAAATCTCTTTCTTATAAAATTCCACCAAGCTATTAGGGGTTGTACTAGTGGAATTTTCCAACCATGGATAACAAATATTTGGTGTTCAATTTTTGTTTGTGAAATAATTTTCTTAGCTTACATTTATTATAGTTTTTAATTTTTTCCATTCATATACTCTAAAATTTTCATTTTGTTGTCATCCTTTTGCCTTATCTTTTTTTTTTTTTAATGAGGAAAATGGGAGAGTAAAAACTCAAGTTTGGATTTGAAAGAAAATTGAACATCCAAAATCGAAAATCGCAAATGCTGAGAGAGATAATTTGAAAAAGCATCTATCATTTTTCATTATTGTACACTCCTTTATTTTTTTATATATTAGGTTTTGCAATCATCGAAAAAGGGGGGCGAGGCATTTTTAACTAAGTGTTGACTCCCAAACCACAAGTCATTTCTAACAAAAATTATAGGTGTTACACATCATTAATTGATCTAAACATTTACAATGATCTATGATTGTTTGGTCCGCTTTTTGTAAACGGAAAAAAGAGGGTTGTTAGTCTATGGTAAATTTCCCATCGCACGTTAACTTTAGAATTTATTTTTTTCAACTCCTTGAAATTTTTGGATCATTAGGTCATTTCCATCTTCAACATGTTTCAGGCTAGCATATCCATTTTTAAAACATGTGAGGATCAATTAAAAATCTCTTTCTTATAAAATTCCACCTAGCTATTAGGGGTTGTACAAGTGGAATTTCCCAAACAAGGATAACAAAACTTTGGTGTTCATTTATAGTGCGTCAAAATAAACTCTAAAATTTTCATTTTGTTGTGATCTTTTTGGCTTATCTTTTTGTTTACGAGAAAAATGGGAGAGTGAATACTCAAGTTTGTTTTGAAAAGGAATTAAACATCCAAAATGGAAATGTATAAATGCTGAGAGATATTTGCAAAAAGTATCTGTGATTTTTAAGGATTGTAAACTCTTTTAGTTTTTTATATATTAAGTTTTGCAATCATAAGTCATTTCTAACAAAAATTAGAGCCGTTACACATCACTAATCGATCAAAATAGTTACGATGATCTATAATAGTTAGGTCCAATTTTTTGTAAATAAGGAAAAAGCGGGTTGTTTGGCTCTAGAAAACATTCCACCGCACGTTAACTTGAGAATTTAATTTTTCTACCCAAAATTTTTGGATCATTAGGTCATTTGCATCTTCAACATGTTTCAGGCTTGCTTATCCATATTTAAAACATGGGATAAATTAGAAATCTCTTTCTTATAAAATTCCAGCAAGCTATTAGGGGTTGTACTAGTGGAATTTCCCAAACATAGATAAAAAAACTTTGGTGTTCATTTTTAGTGCATGAAATAATTTTCTTCACTTACATTTATTATAGTTTTCAATTTTTTGCATACATAAACTCTAAAATTTTTATCTTGTTGGGATCTTTTTGCCTTATCATTTTGTTTACGAGAACAATGGGAGAATGAAAACTCAAGTTTGGATTTGAAAAAAAATTGAACATCCAAAATGGAAATGCACAAATACCGAGAGAGATAATTCCAAAAAGTATATGTGATTTTTAAGGATTGTAAACTCTTTTAATTTTTTATATATTAGGTTTTGCAATCATCGGAAAAGGGGGGGTGAGGCATTTTTAAATGAGTGTTGACTCCCAAACCTTAAGTCATTTCTAACAAAAATTATATGTGTTACACATCATTAATCGATCAAAACATTTATGATGATCTATGATTGTTAAGTCCGCTTTTTATAAATTGGAAAAAAGTGGGTTTTTGGCTCTGGTAAATATCCCACTGCACGTTAACTTGAGAATTTAATTTTTTCTACTGCTTGAAATTTTTGGACTAGGAAAAATTAAATTCTCAAGTTAATGTGTGGTAGGATATTTACCAGAGCCAAACCACTTTTTGCCTTTTTTCAAAAAATGGACCTAACAATCATAGATTATCGTAAATGTTTTGATCGATTAATGATGTGTAACGGCTATAATTTTTTTAATAAATGACTTATGGTTTGGGAGTCAACACACAGTTAAAAAGGCCTTACCCTCCTTTTTTTGAAGATTGCAAAACCTAATATATAAAAAATAAAAAGAGTTTACGATCCTTAAAAATAACAGATACTTTTTGGAATTATCTCTCTCAGCATTTGAAAATTTCCATTTTGGATGTTCAATTGTTTTTCAAATCCAAAATTTAGTTTTCACTGTCCCATTTTTCTCCTAAACAAAAAGATAAGTAAAAAATTTCACAAAAAAATGAAAATTTTAGAGTTTATGTTTGCACAAAAATTGAAAACATTAATAAATTTAAGTGAAGAAAATTATTCAACGCAGTAAAAATGAACACCAAAGTTATGTTATTCATGTTTGGGAAATTCCACCAGTTCAACCCCTAATAGCTTGGTGGAATTTTATAAGAAAGAGATTTCTAATTAATCTTAACATTTTTTAAATTTTGATATGCATGCCTAAAACATGTTGAAGGTGTAAATGACCTAATAATCCAAAAATTTCAAGAAGTAGGAAAAATTAAATTCTCAAGTTAACGTGCGATTGGATATTTACCAGAGTTAAACAACCCACATTTTGAATCTTAACAAAAAGTGGACTTAAAAGTCATAGATCATCATAAATGTTTTGATGGATTAATGATGTGTAATGGCTATAATTTTTGTTAGAAGTGACTTATGGTTTGGGAGTAAACACTCAGTTAAAAATGCATCTCCTCCCTTTTCCTATAATTGCTAAACCTAATATATAAAAAAACTAAAAGAGTTTACGATCCTTAAAAATCACATATACTTTTTGGAATTAACTCTCTCAGCATTTGAGCATTTTGATTTTGGATGTTCAATTTTTTTTCAAATCCAATTCTCCCATTTATCTCATAAACAAAAAGATAAGGCAAATAGATCACAAGAAAAAGAAAATTTTAGAGTTTATGTATGCAAAAAATTGAAAACTATAATAAATGTAAGTGAAGAAAATTATTTCAGTCACTAAAATGAACACCAAAGTTTTGTTATCAATGTTTGGGAAATTCCACCAGTACAACCCCAAATAGCTATGTGGAATTTTATAAGAAAGAGATTTCTAATTGATCCTAACATAAATATGGATATGCATGCCTGAAACATGTTGAAGATGCAAATGACCTAATGATCCAAAAATTTCGAGTCTAAAAAATTAAATTCTCAAGTTAACGTGCGGTGGAATAATTACAAGAGCCAAACAACCCTCTTTTTGCCAATTTACAAAAAGCGGACCTAATTATCATAGATGATCATAAATGTTTTGATATATTAATGATGTGTAATGGCTGTAATTTTTGTTAGAAATGAGTTACGGTTTGGGAGTCAACACTCAATTAAAAATGCCTCGCCCTCTTTTTATCGATGATAGCAAAACCTAATATATATAAAAAAAATAGTTTACAAACCTTAAAAATCACAGATACTCTTTGAAATTATCTCTCTCAGCATTTGAGCATTTTCATTTTGGATGTTCAATTTTTTTTCAAATCCAAACTTGAGTTTTCACTCTCCCACTTTACTTGTAAACAAAAAGATAAGTCAAAAATATCGCAACAAAATGAAAATTTTAGAGTTTATGTATGCAAACAATTGAAAACTATAATAAATTTAAGTGAAGAAAATTATTCAATCATAGATCATCTAAAATGTTTTGTTCAATTAATGATGTGTAATAGCAATATTTTTTTGTTAGAAATGGCTTATGGTTTGGGAGTCAACACTCAGTTAAAAATGCCTCCCCCCCCCCATTTTCTGATTAGTACAAAACCTTATATATTAAAAAATAAAAGAGTTTACGATCCTTAAAAATCACATATACTTTTTGGAATTATCTCCCTCAATATTTTTGCATTTCCGTTGATGTTCAATTTTTTTTCAAATCCAAACTTGAATTTTCACTCTCCCATTTTTCTTGTAAAGAAAAAGATAAGGCAAACAGATTGCAACAAAGTGAAAATTTTAGATTTTATGTATGCAAAAAATTGAAAACTATAGTAAATGTAAGTGAAGAATATTATTTCATTCTCTAAAAATGAACACCAAAATTTTGTTATCCACGTATGGGAAATTCCACCAATACAACCTGTAATAGCTTGGTGGAATTTTATAAGAAAGAGATTTCTAACTGATCCTAACGTGTCTTAAATATGGATATGCATGCCCGAAACATGTTGAAGAAGCAAATGACCTAATGATCCCAAAATTTTAAGCTGTATGAAAAATTAAAATTCTCAACTTACTGTGCGGTGGGATATTTACCAGAGCCTAACAACCCTCTTTTTGTCTATTAAAAAAAATGGACCTAACAGTCATAGATAATCATAAATATTTTGATTGATTAATCATGTGTAATAGCTATACTTTTTGTTAGAAATGATTTATGGTTTGGGAGTCAAAAGTCGGTTAAAAATTCCTCACCCCCCTTTTCCGATTATTTCTAACCTAATATATAAAAACTAAAAGAGTTTACAATCCTTAAAAATCACAGATACTTTTTGGAATTATCTCACTCAGCATTTGTGCATTTCTATTTTGGATGTTAATTTTTTTTTCAAATCCAAACTTGAGTTTTCACTCTCCCATTTTTTTGTAAACAAATAGATAGAGCAAATAGATTACAACAAAATGAAAATTTTAGAGTTCATGTATGCCAAAAATTGAAAACTATAACAAAAGTAAGTGATGAAAACTATATCACGCACTAAAAATGAATACTAAAGTGTTGTTATCCTTGTTTGGGAAATTCCACCTGTACACCCCCTAATTACTTGGTGGAATTTTATAAGAAAGATATTTCTAATTTATCCTAACATGTTTTAAATATGGATATGCATGTCTGAACCATGTTAATGATGCAAATGACTTAATGATCAAAAACTTTCAAGGAGTAGGAAAAATTAAATTCACAAGTTAATGTCCGGTGGGATATTTACTCGAGCCAAACAACCCACTTTTTGCCAATTAACAAAAAGTAGACTTAACAATCATAGATCTTCATAAATGTTCTAATCGCTTAATTATGTGTAACGGCTATAATTTTTAAAAGAAATGACTTCTGGTTTCGGAGTCAACACTCAGTTAAAAATTACTCGCTCTCCTTTTCTGATGATTGGAAAACCTAATATATTAAAAACTAAAAGAGTTTATGATCCTTAAAAATCACAGACAATTTTTGGAATTATCTCTCTCAGCATTTGTGCATTTCCATTTTGGATGTTCAATTTTTTTTCAAATCCAAACTTGAGTTTTCACTCTACCATTTTTCTCGTAAACAAAAATATAAGGCAAATAGATCACAACAAAATGAAAATTTTAGAGTTTTTGTATGCAAAAAATTTAAAACAAAAATAAATGTAAATGAAAAAAATATTTGACGCACTAAAAATGAACACCAAAGTTTTGTTATCCATGTTTGGGAAATTCCACTTGTACAACCCCTAATTTCTTGGTGGACTTTTATAAGAAAGAGATTTCTACATGATCCTAACATGTTTTAAATATGGATATACAAGCCTGAAACATTTTGAAGAAGCAAATAACCTAATGATCCAAAATTTTAAGGAGCAGGAAAAATTAAATTCTCAAGTTAACGTGCGGTGGGATATTTACCTGTGCCAAACAACCCACTTTTTTTCTATTAACCAAAAGTAGACCAAACAATCATAGATCATCATAAATGTTTTGATCGATTAATTATGTGTAACGACTATAATTTTTTTTAGAAATGACTAATGGTTTGGGAGTCAACACTCTGTTAAAAATGTCTCGGCCCCCTTTTCTGATGATTAAAAAACATAATATATAAAAAACTAAAGGAGTTTACGATCCTTGAAAATCACCTATACTTTTTGGAATTATCTCTCACAGCATTTGTGCATATCCCTTTTGGATGTTCAATTTTTTTTTCAAATCCAAACTTGAGTTTGCACTCTCCCTTTTTACTCGTAAACAAAAAGATAAGTCAAATAGATCACCACAAAATGAAAATTTTATTATTTATGTGTGAAAAAACTTGAAAACTATAATAAATGTAAGTGACAAAAATTATTTCGCGCACTAAAAATGAACACAAAAGTTTTGTTATCCATTTTTGGAAAATTCCACCAGTACAAACCAAAATAGCTTGGTGGATTTTTAGAACAAAGAGATTTCCAATTGATTCTGACATATTTTAAATATGGATATGCATGCCTAAAACATGTTGAAGATGCAAATGACCTAATGATGCTAAAATTTTGAGTAGGAAAAATTTAATTCTGAAATTAACGTGCGGTAGGATATTTACTAGAGCCAAACAACCCACTTTTTTTCTTATTTAAAAAAAGCAGACCTAAAAATCATAGATCATCATAAATGTTTTGACTGATAAATGTCGTGTAATAGCTATAATTTTTGTTAGAAATGACTTATGGTTTGGGAGTCAACACTCGGTTAAAAATGCCTCCACCCCCACCCCCCCACCCCCCCTTTTTCGATGATTGAAAAACCTAATATATAAAAAACTAAAAGAGTTTACTATCCTTAAAAAGCACAGATACTTTTTGGAATTATCTCTCTCCGCATTTGAGCATTTTGATTTTGGATGTTCAATTTTTTTTCACATCCAAACTTGAGTTTTCACTCTCCCATTTTTCTAGTAAACAAAAAGATAAGGCAAATAGATCACAAGAAATTGAAATTTTTAGAGTTTATTTATGCAAAAAATGGAAAAATTTAACAAATGTAAATGAATAAAATTATTTTACGCACTAAAAATGAACACCAAAGTTTTATTATGCATGTTTTGAAAATTCCGCCCCTAATAGCTTTGTGGAATTTTATAAGCAAGAGATTTCTAATTGATCCCAATATGTGTTAAATAAGGATATGCATATCTAAAACAAGTTGAAGATGCAAATGGCCTAATGATCAAAAAAATTTGAGGAGTAGGAAAAATTAAATTCTCAAGTTAACGTGCGGTGGGATATTTACATGAGCCAAACAACCCACTTTTTGCCTTTTTTCGAAAAGTGAACCTAACAATCATAGATCATCGTAAATGTTTTGATTGATTAATGATGTGTAATGGCTATAATTTTAGTTAGAAATGACTTATGGTTTGGGAGAACACTCGGTGAAAAATGCCCCGCCCCCCCTTTTCCGATGAATGGAAAAGCTAATGTATAAAAAACTAAAAGAGTTTAAAATCCTTAAAAATCAAAGAAATTTTTTGGAATTATCTCTCTCAGCCTTTGTACATTTCCATTTTGGATGTTCAAGTTTTTTCAAATCCAAACTTGAGTTTTCACTCTCCATTTTTTCTCGAAAACAAAAATATAAGGCAAGTAGATCACAAAAAATTTAAAAGTTCATAATTTATGTATGAAAAAATATTGAATACTATAAAAATATAGGTAAAGAAAATTATTTCACACTGTAAAAATGAACACCAAAGTTTTGTTATCCTTGTTTAGGAAATTCCACCAGTTCAACCCCTAATAGCTTAGTGGAAATTTATAAGAAATAGATTTCTAATTGATCCTAACATGTTTTAAATATGGATATGCATGCTTGGAACAAGTTGAAGATGCAAATGTCTTAATGATCCAAAATTTTCAAGGAGTACGAAAAATTAAATTCTCAAGTTAACATGCGGTGGGATATTTACCGGAGCCAAACAACCCACTTTTTGCCTATTTACAAAAAGCGAACCTAAATATCAAAGATCATCGTAAATGTTTTGATAAATGAATGATGTGTAATGGCTATAATTATTGTTAGAAATACCTTATGGTTTTGGAGTCAACACTTAGTTAAAAATGCCGTCCTCCCCCCCTCCCCCCCCCCCCCCCTTTTCCGATTACTGCAAAACCTAATATATATAAAAAAAAAAAGATTTTACAATCCTTAAAAATCACAAATAAAATTTTGAATTATCACTCTCAGAATTTGTGCATTTCCATTTTGGATGTTCAATTTTTTTTCAAATCCAAACTTGAGTTTTCACTCTCCCATTTTTATCGTAAACAAAAAGAGAAGGCAAATAGATCACAAAAAAATTAAAATTTTAGAGTTTATGTATGCAAAGAAGTGAAAACTATAATAAATGTGAGTGAAGAAAATTATTTCACGCACTAAAAATGAACACCAAATTTTTGTTATCCAAGTTTGGGAAATTCCAATAGTACAACCCCTAATAGCTTGGCGGAATTTTATAAGAAAGAGATTTCTAATTGATCCTAACATGTTTTAAATATGGATAAGCATGCCTCAAACATGTTGAAGATGAAAATGACCTAATGATCCAAAAATTTTGAAGAGTAGAAAATATTAAATTTTCAAGTTATCGTGCGGTGGGATAATTACCAAAGCCAAACAACCATCTTTTTGCCAATATACAAAAGGCAGACCTAACAATCATAGATCATCTAAAATGTTTTGTTCGATTAATAATGTGTAATAGCTATATTTTTTTGTTAGAAATGACTTATGGTTTGGGAGTCAATACTCAGTTAAAAATGCCTCCCCCCCCCCCCCCCTCCCCTTTTCTGATTAGTATAAAACCTTATATATTAAAAAATGAAAGAGTTTACAAACCTTAAAAATCACAGATACTTTTTGGAATTATCTCCCTCAGTATTTTTGCATTTTTGTTGATGTTCAATTTTTTTTCAAATCCAAACTTGAATTTTCACTCTCCCATTTTTCTTGTAAAGAAAAATATAAGGCAAATAGTTGCAACAAAGTGAAAATTTTAGATTTTATGTATGCAAAAAATTGAAAACTATAGTAAATGTAAGTGGAGAATATTATTTCATTCCTAAAAATGAACACCAAAATTTTGTTATCCACGTATGGGAAATTCCATCAATACAACCCGTAATAGCTTGGTGGATTTTTATAAGAAAGAGATTTCTAACTGATCCTAACATGTCTTAAATATGGATATGCATGCCCGAAACATGTTGAAGAAGCAAATGACCTAATGATTCCAAAATTTTAAGCTGCATGAAAAATTAAAATTCTCAAGTTACTGTGCGGTGGGATATTTACCAGAGCCTAACAACCCTCTTTTTGCCTATTAAAAAAATGGACCTAACAGTCATAGATAATCATAAATATTTTGATTGATTAATCATGTGTAATAGCTATAATTTTTGTTAGAAATGATTTATGGTTTGGGATTCAAAAGTCGGTTAAAAATTCCTCACCCCCCTTTTTCGATTATTTCAAACCTAATATATAAAAACTAAAAGAGTTTACAATCCTTAAAAATCACAGATACTTTTTGTAATTATCTCTCTCAGCATTTGTGCATTTCCATTTTGGATGTTCAATTTTTTTTCAAATCCAAACTTGAGTTTTCACTGTCCCATTTTTCTCGTAAAAAAAAAAAAAAGATAAGGCGAATAGATCACAACAAAATGAAAATTTTAGAGTTTATGTATGCAAAAAGTTTAAATCTAAAATAAATGTAAGTGAAGAAAATTATTTGGTTCACTAAAAATAGACACCAAAGTTTTATTATCCTTGTTTGGGAAATTCCACCAGTACAACCCCTAATAGCTTGGTGGAATTTTATAAGAAAGAGATTTCTAATTGATCCTAACATGTTTTAAATATGGATATGCATGCTTGAAACAAGTTGATGATGCAAATGACCTAATGACCCAAAAATTTCGAGTAGGAAAAATTTAATTCTCAAGTTAACGTGCGGTTGGATATTTACCTGAGCCAAACAACCTACTTTTGCCTATTTAAAAAAAGCGGACCTAACAATCATAGATCATCATAAATATTTTGATCCATTAATGATGTGTAATGGTTTTAATTTTTGTTAGAAATGACTTATGGTTTGGGAGTCAACACTTAGTTAAAAATGCCTTGCCCCCCCTTTTCCAATGAGTACAAAACCTAATAACCTAAAAGAAAAGAGTTTACGATCCCTAAGAATCACAGATACTTTTTGGAATTATCTCTCTTAGCATTTGTGCATTTCCATTTTGGATCAATTTTTTTTCAAATCCAAACTTGAGTTTTCACTCTCCCATTTTTCTCGTAAACAAAAGGATAAGGCAAAAAGATCGCAACAAATTGAAAATTTTAGAGTTTATGTATGCAAAGAATTGAAAACTATAATAAATGTAAGTGAAGAAAATTATTTCATGCATTAAAAATGAACACCAAAGTTTTGTTACCCATGTATTGGAAATTCCACTAGTACAACCCCTCGTAGCTTGGTGGAATTTTATAAGAAAGAGATTTCTAATTGATCCTAACTTGTTTTAAATATGGATAAGCATGCCTGAACCATGTTCAAGGAGCAAATGACCTAATGATCCAAAAATTTTAAAGAGTACGAAAAATTATATTCTCAAGTTAATGTGCGGTGGGATATTTACCAGTGCCAAACAACCCTCTTTTTGCCTATTTACAAAAAGCGGACCTAACAATCATAGATCATCGTAAATATTTTGATTGCTTAATGATGTGTAATAGTAATAATTTTTTTAGAAATTACTTATGGTTTAGGAGTCAACACTCGTTTTAAAAATGCCTCGCCCCATTTTATATAAAAAACAAAAAGAGTTTAAAATTCTTAAAATTCATAGATACTTTTTGGAATTATCTCTCTCAGAATTTGTGCATTTCTATTTTGGATGTTCAATTTTTTTTCAAATCCATACTTGATTTTTCAGTCTCTCATTTTTCTCGTAAACAAAAAGATAAGGCAATTAGATCGCAACAAGATGAAAATTTTAGAGTTTATGTATGCAAAAAATTGAAAACTATAATAAATGTAAGAGAAGAAAATTATTTCACACACTAAAAATGAACACCAAAGTTTTGTTAACCATGTTTTGGAAAATCCACCTGTACATCCACTAATAGCTTGGTGGAATTTTTTATGATAGAGATTTCTAATTGATCCTAACTTGCTTTAAATATTGATGTGCATGCCTGAAACATATTGAATATGCAAATGACCTAATTATTCAAAAATTTCAAGGAGTAGGAAAAATTAAATTCTGAAGTTAACGAGAGGTGTGATATTTACCAGAGCCAAACAACCCACTTTTTGCCTATTTACAAAAATCAAACATAACAATCGTAGATCATAAAAAATTTTTTGATTGATTACTGATGTGTAACAACTATAATTTTAGTTAGAAATGACTTACGGTTTGGGAGTCAACACTAGGTAAAAAATACCTCGCCCCCTCTTTTCTGATGATTGCAAAACCTAATATATAAAAAACTTAAAGAGTTTAAAATCCTTAAAAATCACATATATTTTTTGGAATTCTCTCTCTCAGCATTTGTGCATTTCCATTTGGGATTTTATTTTATTTTTTCAAATCCAATCTTGAGTTTTCACTCTTCCATTTTTGTTGTAAACAAAAGGATAAGGCAAATAGATCACAAAAAAATAAAAATTTTAGTGTTTATTTATGCAAAAAATTGAAAACTGTAATAAATGTAAGAGAAGAAAATTATGCCATGCACTAAAAATGAACACCAAAGTTTTGTTATCCATGTTTGGGAAATTCCACCAGTACAACCCCAAATAGCTGGGTGGAATTTTATAAGAAAGAGATTTATAATTGATCCTAACCTATTTTAAATATTGATAAGCATGCCTAAAACATGCTGAAGATGCAAATGACCTAATGATCCAAAAATTTCGAGCAGGAAAAATATAATTCTGAAGTTCACGTGCGGTGGGATATTTACCAGAGCCAAACAAAAATTTTTTTTCCTATTTAATAAAAGCGGACCTAACAATCATAGATCATCGTAAATGTTTTGATCGATTAATGATTTGTAACGGCTATAATATTTTTTAGAAGTGACTTATGGTTTGGGAGTCAACACTCACAGATACTTTTTGGAATTATCTCTCTTAGCATTTGTTCATTTCCATTTTGGATGTTCATTTTTTTTTCAAATCCAAACTTGAGTTTTCACACTTCCTTTTTACTCGTAAACAAAAAGATAAGGAAAATATATCACAACACAATGAAAATTTTAGAGTTTATGTATGCAAAAAATTGAAAACTATAATAAATGTAAGTGAAGAAAATTAATTCAAGCACTAAAAATATTCACTAAAGTTTTGGTATCCATGTTTGGGAAATTCCCAAATAGCTTGGTGGAATTTTATAAGAAAGAGATTTCAAATTGATCCTAACATGTTTTAAATATGGATATGCATGGCTGAAACATGTTGAAGATGCAAATGGCTTAATGATCCAAAAATTTGAAGGAATAGGAAAATTTTAATTCTCAAGTTTACATGCAGTGGGATATTTACCAGAGCCAAAAAAACCCTCTTTTTGCCTATTTGCAAAAAGTGGACCTAACAATCATAGATCATCATAAATGTATTGATCGATTAATGATGTGTAATGGCTATCATTTTTGTTAGAAACGATTTATGGTTTGGGAGTCACACTCAGTAAAAAATGCCTTGCACCCCCCCTCCCTTTCTAATGATTGCAAAACCTAATATATTAAAAACTAAAAGAGTTCACAATCCTTAAAAATTAGAGATACTTTTTGGAATTATCTCTCTCAGCATTAGTGCATTTACATTTTGGATGTTCAATTTTTTTTCAAATCCAAACTTGAGTTTCCCCTCTGCCTTGTTCCTCGTAAAAAAAAAAGATAAGGCAAATATATCACAAGAAAATGAAAATTTTAGAGTTTGTGCATGCAAAAAATTGAAAACTACAATAAATGTAAACAAAGAAAATTATTTCACGCACTAAAGATAATCACAAAAGTTTTGTTATCCATGTTTGGGAAATTCTACCAGTACAACCCCTAATAGCTTGGTGGAATTTTTTCTGAAAGAGATTTGTAATTGATCCTACCATGTTTTAAAAATGGATATGCATGCCTGAAACATGTTGAAGATGCAAATTACCTCATGATCCAAAAATTTCAAGGTGTAGGAAAAATTAAATTCTCAAGTTAACGTGCGGTGTGATATTTACCAAAGCCAAACAACCCCTTTTCGCCTATTTACAAAAAGCGGTCTTCATAATCATAGATCATTGTAAATTTTTTATCAATTAATGAAGTGTAATGATTATAATGTTTTTTAAGAAATGACTTAAGGTTAGGGAGTCAACACTCAATTAAAAATCACATATACTTTAGGAATTATCTCATTCACAATTTTTGCATTTCCATTTAGGATGTTCAAGTGTTTTTTAAAACCAAAGTTGAGTTTTCACTCTCCCATTTTTCTCGTTAACAAAAAGATAAGGCGTACAGATCACAACAAAATGAAAATTTTGGAGTTTATGTATGCAAAAAAGTTGAAAACTATTATAAATTTAAGTGAAGAAAATTATTTCACGCACTAAAAAAGAACACCAAAGTTTGGTTATCCATGTTTGGGAAATTCCCCGAGTACAACCCTAATTGCTTGGTCAAATTTTATAAGAAAGAGATTTTTAAATGATCCTAACATGTTTTAAATATGGATAAGCATGCCTGAAACATGTTGAAGATGCAAATGACCTAATGATCAAAAAATTTCAAGAAGTAGGAAAAATTAAATTCTCAAGTTAACGTGCAGAGGGATATTTACCAAACCCAAACAAAAAGGTGACCTAACAATCATATATCATCTTAAATTTTTTGATGGATTAATGATGTAGAACAACAATAATTTTTGTTAGAAATGAGTTATGGTGTTGGAGTTAACATTCAGTTAAAATTGCCTCGCCCCCCCCCCCCCCCCCCCCCTTTTCAAATGTTTATAAAACCTAATATTTAAAAAACTAAAATAGTTTATGGTCTTTGAAAATCACAGACACTTTTTGGAATTATCTCTCTCAGTATTTGTGCATTTCCATTTTGGATTTTCAATTTTTTTTCAAATCCAAACTTGAGTTTTCACTCTCCCATTTTTCTCGAAAACAAAAACATAAGGCAAATAGATCACAAAAAAATGAAAATTTTAGAGTTTATGTATGCAAAAAATTGAAAACTATAATAAATGTCAGTGAAAAAAATTATTTCGCGCACTAAAAAAGAACACCAAAGTTGTGTTATCCATGTTTGGAAAATTTCATTAGTACAACCCCTTATTGCTCTGTGGAATTTTATAAGAAAGACATTTCTAATTGATCCTAACATGTTTTAAATATGGATATGCATGCCTGAAACATGTTGAAGAAGCAAATGACCTAATGATCCAAAATTTCAAGCAGTACGAAAAATTAAATTCTCATGTTAATGTGCGGTGGGATATATACCAGAACCAAACAACCCACTTTTTTCCTATTTACAAAAAGCGGACCTAACAATTATAGATCATCGTAAATGTTTTGATCGATTAAAGATGTGTAACCGCTATAATTTTTGTTAGAAATGAATTATGCTTTGGGAGTCAACATTCAGTTACAAATGCCTCGCTCCCCCTTTTCCAATGATTGGAAAACCTAATATATTAAGAACTAAAAGAGTTTACGATCCTTGAAAATCACAGATACTTTTTTGAATTATCTCTCTCAGTATTTGTGCATTTCCTTTTTGGATTTTAATTTTTTTTTCAAATCCAAAATTGAGTTTTCACTCTCCCATTTTTGTCGTAAACAAAAAGGTAAGGCGAATGGATCCCAAAAAAAATTAAATGTTAGAGTTTATGTATGCAAAAAATTGAAAACTATAAAAAATGTAAGTGAAGAAAATTATTTCATGCACTAAAAATGAACACCAAAGTTTTGTAATCCTTGTTTGGGAAATTTCCACTAGTACAACCCCTAATAGCTTGGTGGAATTTTATCAGAAAGAGATTTCTAATTGATCCTAACATATTTTAAATATGGATATGCATGATAGAAACATGTTAAAGATGCAAATGACATAATGATCCAAAATTTCAAGGAGTACAAAAAATTAAATTCTCATGTTAATGTGCGGTGGGATATATACCAGAACCAAACAACCCACTTTTTTCCTATTTACAAAAAGCGGACCTAACAATTATAGATCATCGTAAATGTTTTGATTGATTAATGATGTGTAACTCCTATAATTTTTTTTAGAAATGACTTATGGTTTGGGAGTCAACACTCAGTTAAAAATGCCTCACCCCCTTTTCCGATTATTGCAAACCCTAATATATAAAAAACTAAAAAATTTTACAATCCTTAAAAATCGCAGATACTTTTTGGAATTATCTTTCTCAGCATTTGTGCATTTCCATTTTCAATGTTCAATTTTTTTCAAATTCAAACTTGAGTTTCACTCTCCCTTTTTTCCCGTGAACAAAAAGATAAGGCAAATAGATTGTGAACAAAATGAAAATTTTAGAGTTTATGTATGCAAAAATTTGAAAACTATAATAAATTTAAGTGAAGGAAATTATTTCACGCCCTAAAAATGAACACGAAAGTTTTGTTATCCATGTATGGGAAATTCCACCAGTACAAACCCTAATAGCTTGGTGGAATTTTATAAGAAAGAGATTTCTAATCGATCCTAACATGTTTTAAATATGGATATGCATGCCTGAAACATGTTAAAGATTCACATGACCTAATCATGCAAAAAATTTAAGGAATAGGAAAAATTAAATTCTCAAGTTCACATGCGGTGGGATATTTACCAGAGCCAAACAACCCAGTTTTTGCCTATTTACAAAAAGCGGACCTAACAATCATAGATCATCGTAAATGTTTTCATCAATTAATTATGTGTAATAGCTATATTTTTTTTAGAAATGACTTATGGTTTGGGAGTCAACACTCGATTAAAAATACCTCGCCCCCCCATTTCCGATGATTACAAAACCTAATATATAAAAACGTAAAGTGTTTATAATCTTTAAAAATCACATATACTTTTTTGGAATTATCTCTCTCAGCATTTGTGCATTTTCATTTTGGATGTCCAATGATATTTCAAATTCAAACTTGAGTTTTCACTATCCCATTTTTCTCGTAAATAAAAATATAAGGCTAAAAGATCACTACAAAATGAAAATTTTGGAGTTTATGTGCGCAAAAATTGAAAACTATAATAAATATTACTGAAGAAAATTATTTCACGCACTAAAAATGAACACTAAAGTTTTGTTATCCATGTTTGGGAAATTCCACTAGTACAACCCCAAATAGCTTGATGGAATTTTATAAGAAAGAGATTTATAATTGGTCCTAACAAATTTTAAATATGGATATGCATGCCTAAAACATGTTGAAGATGCAAATGACCTAATGATCCTAAAATTTCAAGGAGTAGGAAAAAATAAATTCTAAACTTAACGTGCAGTGGGATACTTACCAGAGCCAAACAACCCACTTTTTACCTATTTACAAAAAGCGGACCTAACAATCATAGATCATTGTAAATGTTTTGATTGATTAATGATTTGTAACATCTATAATTTTTCTTAGAAATACTTATGGTTTGGGAGTCAACACCCAGTTAAAATTGCCTAGCCCTTCTTTTTTCGATGATTGGAAAACGTAATATATAAAAAAAAAAAAGAGTTTACAAGCCTTAAAAATAACATATACTTTTTGGAATTATCTCTCTCAGCGTTTGTGCACTTCCATTTTGGATGTTATATCTTTTTTCAAATCCAAGCCTGAGTTTTCACTCTCCTATTTTTCTCGTAAAACAAACTATAAGGCAAATAGATCACAACAAAATAAAAATTTTAGAGTTTATGCATGCAAAAAATTGATCCTAAAATGTTTTAAATATGGATAAGCATGCCTGAAACATGTTGAAGATGCAAATGACCTAATGATTCAAAAATTTCAAGGAGTAGGAAAAATTAAATTCTCAAGTTAACATGCGGTGGGATATTTACCAGAGCCAAACAACCAACTCTTTGCCTATTGACAAAAATTGGACCAAACAATCATACATCATTGTAATTTTTTTGATCAATTAATGAAGTGTAACGGCTATAATTTTTGTTACAAATGACTTATGGTTTGGGAGTCAACAAGAAGTTCAAAATGCCACCATCCCTCCTCCTCCCCCCCCCCCCCCCCCCCCCCCCTCTTTTCTCTGATGATTGAAAAACCTAATATATAAAAAACTAAAAGAGTTTACGATCCTTAAAAATCATAGATACTTTTTGGAATTATCTCTCTCACCATTTGTGCATTTTCATTTTGGATGTTAAATTTTTTTTCAAATCCAAACTTGAGTTTTCACTCTTCCATTTTACTCGTAAACAAAAAGATAAGGCAAATAGATCACAAAAAATGAAAATTTTAGAGTTTATGTATACAAAAAATTGAAAACTACAATAAATATAGGTGAAAAAAATTATTTCATGCACAAAAAATGAACACCTAAGTTTTTTTATCCGTGTTTGGGATATTCCACCACTACAACCCCTAATAGCTTGATGGCATTTTATAAGAAAGAGATTTCTAATTGATCCTCACATGTTTTAAATATGGATATATATGCCTGAAACATGTTGAAGATGCAAATGACTGAATGATCCAAAAATTTCAATGACTAGAAAAAATTAAATTCTCAAGTTAAACGTGCGGTGGGATATTTACCTCAGCCAAACAACCCATGTTTTGCCTATTTAAATAAAGTAGACCTAACAATCATAGATCATTGTAAATATTTTGATCGATTAATGATGTGTAACAGCTATAATGTTTTTTAGAAATGACTTATGGTTTGGGAGTTAACATTCAGTTAAAAATGCCTTGCGCCACCTTTTCCGATAATTTGGAAACCAAATTTATTAAAAACTAAAAGAGTTTACGATATTTTAAAATCACTCATTCTTTTTGAATTATCTCTATCAACATTTGTGCATTTCCATTTTGGATGTTCAATATTTTTCAAATCCAAAATTGAGTTTTCATTCTCCCATTTTTCTTGTAAACAAAAAGATAAGGCATATAGATCATAAAAAAATGAAAATTTTAGAGTTTATGTATGCAAAAAATTGAAAACTATAACAAATGTAAGTGAAGAAAATTATTTCATGCACTAAAAATGAAAACCAAAGCTTTGTTATCCATGGATGGGAAATTCCACTAGTCAATCCCTAATGGCTTGGTGGAATTTTATAAGAAAGAGATTTCTAATTGATCCTAACATGTTTTAAATATGGATATGCATGCCTGAAACATGTTGAAGATGCAAATGACCTAATGATCCAAAAATATCAAGGAGAAGGAAAAATTAAATTCTCAAGTTTAACGTGCGGTAGGACATTTACAACAGCCAAACAACCCACTTTTTGCCTATTTACAAAAAGTGGACCTAACAATCATAGATCATCGTAAATGTTTTGATCGATTAATGATGTGTAACGGCTAAATTTTTTGTTAGAAATGACTTATGGTTTGGGAGTCAACACTAAGTTAAAAATGCATACCCCCCCCCCCCCCCCTCCTTTTCTGATAATTGTATAACCAGATATATAAAAAAACTAAAAGAGTTTACAATCCTTAAAAATCACAGATATTTTTTGGAATTATCTCTCTCAGCATTTGTGTATTTCCATTTTGGATGTTCAATTTTTTTTCAAATCCAAACTTGAGTTTTCACTCTCCCATTTTTCTCATAAACAAAAATATAAGGCGAATAGCTCAAAACAAAATGAAAATTTTAGAGTTCATGTATGCAAAAAATTGAAAACCAAACTTTTGTTATCCATGTATGGGAAATTCCACCAATCAACCCTTAATAGATTGGTGGAATTTTATAAGAAAGAAATTTCTAATTGATCCTAACATGTTTTTAATATGGATAAACTTGCCTCAAACATGTTCAAGATGCAAATGACCTAAGGATCCAAATATTTCAAGGAGTAGGAAAAATTAAATTCTCAAGTTAACGTGTAGTGGGATATTTACCTGAGCAAAACAACCAAATTTTTGCCTATTAACAAAAAGCTGACCTAACAATTATAGATCATCATAAATTTTTTGATCAATTAATGATGTGTAACGGCTATAATTTTTGTTAGAAAAGACTTATGGTTTGGGAGTCAACACTCAATTAAATGACCTAACTTATTCATCGTTCCACTCCACCACCCCCCCCCCCCCCCCCCCCCCCCCCCCCCCCCCCCCCCACACACACACACCCCTTTACCGATGATTGCAAAACCTAATATATAAAAAACTAATGGAGTTTACGATCCTTAAAAATCACATATAGTTTTTGGAATTATCTCTCTTAGCATTTGTGCATTTCCATTTTGGATGTTCAATTTTTATTCAAATCCAAACTTGAGTTATCACGCTCCCATTTTACTCATAAACAAAAAGATAAGTCAAATAGATCATAAAAAAATGAAAATTTTAGAATTTAGGTATGTAAAAAATTGAAAACTATAATAAATGTAAGTGACAAAAATTATTTCGCGCACTAAAAATGAACACAAAAGTTTTTTTATCCATGTTTGGAAAATTCCACCAGTACAACCCCAAATAGGTTGGTGGAATTTTATAACAAAGAGATTTCTAATTGATCCTAACATATTTTAATCATGGATATGCATGCCTAAAACATGTTGAAGATGCAAATGACCTAATGATCTAAAAATTTCGAGTAGCAAAAATTAAATTCTGAAATTAACGTGCGGTAGGATATTTCAACACTTTTTGCCTATTTACAAAAAGCAGACCTAACAATCATGGATCATCTTATATGTTTTGATCGATTAATGATGTGTAATGGCTATAATTTTTGTTAGAAATGACTTATGGTTTGGGAGTCTACACTCTGTTAAAAATGCATCGGCCCTTTTTCGATGATTGCAAAACCTTATCTATAAAAAACTAAAAGAGTTTACAATCCATCAAAATTACAGATACGTTTTGGAATTATCTCTCTCAGAATTCGTGCATTTCCATTTAGGATGTTCAATGTTTTTCAAATCCAAACATGAGTTTTTAGTCTCCCATTTTTCTCGTAAACAAAAAAATAAGGCAAATAGATCACAACAAAATGAAAATTTTAGAGTTTATGTATGAAAAGAATTGAAAACTATAATAAATTTAAGTGAAAAAAATTATTTCACAAACTAAAAATGAACACCAAAGTTTTGTAATCCACGTTTTGGAAATTCCACCAGTACAACCCCTAATAGCTTGATGGAATTTTATAAGAAAGAGATTTCTAATTAATCCTAACATGTTTTAAATAT